>NC_140590.1:982736202-984005577 GCF_964204655.1 Triturus cristatus
ACCTCTACCTGGCGACAGCTCAGGAAAGGGGGCCCGCTCTGTAATGAACAGAATCACTTGTCACATTTTTCATCTATACATGTGGGCACTGATCTCAGTTCTACTGTGTGTGTGCAGAGCAAACCATACAAGACAGATCGTGTAGGAACTTTTGTACCTTACAGGACATGTCTTATGTCTATTTAGCTGACTGTTAACTCCAAACAAATGACGGCTCACAGTTGACCATAATAGGTGTTCATGTCTATTCAAGTAAATACATATCAATGTTAGCCAGTAGTGAAAACACTACTTAACCACATACCATGTATTTCTTAAATCTAAAAATGATAGTGGTATACTTTAACTTCGGTAGCTCATGAGTAAATCTCCACGAAGTAGGGATACTGACACATTCAGGTCCTTGTTTGTTGTTCACTCATGGCTCTTACCTCTATAGGATGGCCGTATTAGATTGTTTCAAGATTTAAGAAATAGATGGTATGTGGTTAAGTAGTGTTTTCACTACTGGCTAACATTGATATGTATTTACTTGAATAGACATGAACGTCTATTATGGTCAACTGCGAGCCGTCATTTGTTTGGAGTTAACAGTCAGCTAAATAGACATAAGACATGTCCTATAAGGTACAAACCTTCCTAAACGATCTGTCCTGTATGGTTTGCTCTGCACACACACAGTAGAACTGAGATCAGTGCCCACATGTATAAATGAAAAATGTGACAAGTGATTCTGTTCATTACAGAGCGGGGCCCCCTTCCCTGAGCTGTCGCCAGGCAGAGGTGAGGCTACTTATCCTAATGTTATGGGTAAGTGTATTTTCTCTGATATAATATACAAGATGTTGCTATTTAAGGTGATAAGCTTGACCTCATAGCACTATATGCACAACATGATAAATGAAGGATTAGTGTTTGACATATTGTATGTTGTCTCTCTTTGTTTCTCTCACCCTTACAGATATTCCCAGTAATACCTGACATCCACCTACAGGATCACTGGTGTTGTATTATCTTTTCATTACTTTATCACTTGTTTTAGCAGCAGCAATTGTTAATTCATCTTGGTCCTGAAGAAAGCCCAGATACAAATTGTTTTGGTCATTAGAAGGCTGAAACATGTCGACCTATACTCATTGAGTAGTTATAAAACAATACTACTCTTTGCACTGTTTTTTAATCCTGCCAGTGATAGCAAGTTAATAAAGATTCATTTTTGCAATCCCTAGGTAGTTTTATCTCACCCATGTATAGATTCACTTTCACCCCTTTTTTTGAGCTGCACTCTCACCACACCTATCATTCACATATGGGATTTTAGCATTCTTGCTAGTTAGTGACTATCTTAATAAAACATCCCTGAGCTCCTCCCTCACAGTGAGGAAGTTTTAGCCCTCACTAGGACTAGGTTTCCTACTGGGAGGAGAAACCTATATGATGAAGCATGCCACCTATGGTGGGTGAAACTTTTCGTCCTTAAAGGGATCATCCACCACATTTAGAGGAGAGATTTTGAGAGACTCCAGTCCTTCCACTACTTTATGTACATTGTCAGATGCAAAAATATTTTTTATTTTTTGTGTGCAAACATAGGTTGTTTTGGTGTTGTCATTTATGATCAGGGGATATTCTCCCCACTGGCCTTTAAACCTATTCCCTTGGACCCACCCAGATTATGTTGTAGTACACATCCCTGTGTGCCATGCCTGTAATCCTCTGCCGGGGCCTGGGTAAGCCACCCCTCTAGCAGGGTGTACTAGACCACAAGTGAGGGTACAGTTGCATGAGCACTGTACATCAACAGTGTTTAAGTCCATTCTTAGACATTGTAAGTGCAGTAAAGCCATGAAGAGTATATAGTCTGAGAGTTGGTCATTACAAACTCCACAGCTCTATAATTGCTTTACTGAAAGCTGGGACATTTGGTAGCAATCTTCTCAGCACATTGAACCCACACTAACGCCAGTGTGGGATTTAATGTATAATGGATACAGAGAGCATCTTAGAGATGCCCCCTGAAAAGCGACCAGCCCTGGTGTGGTTCCTGAATTGCTGCCTGCCATTTGCCACCACCAGACTGGTTTCTGGACACCTGGGTAGAGAGCCTCCGCTCTCTGGATCCAGAAACAAAGCCCATCCTTGGCAGAGGTGTCATGCCTCCTCTTCCACAATGGGCTGGGTCCACGGGAGGGGAAGCTTCAAAGACCTGCCATCTTTGTAATCTGTCCCTGCCTTTTGCTGTCCCCAGCAACTGGTTCCCATCGGTTCTGACCCCAACTTTGGGCAGAAGAATTGGTGGGAAAACCAAGCTAGGAGGAGAGGTGTGCCCACCTTTGCCAACCCTGACCCTCAGGTGGGGGAGGCGAGGTAGAGCACACATCTCAGTCCCCTCCATCTTGGGGATGAGGAGGCGCAGCTCCTATGCTGATTGTTGGCCCCTGCAGTGCTGATCCTAACCCCAGGAGCTTTGATCCCCCAGCCAAGTGGCCTGCTCGAAGCAGTCCCTGACCGAAGGTCCCCTTAGCCCCACTGGCTAACATTGGGTCCCTGCACTCTGCACCCAGTCGCCCCAGTGCCGCTGGTGGTGTAACTTGAGTGACTAACTGGACCTTAGGAAACCTTGGCCCTAACCCCCAAGACTCCCCCTCGTAAGTCGTTTACTCACCTGAGAAACTGCAAATCCTTTTTCTCCCATAGGAACCCATGTTACAAGTTTGTTCCCAATATTGTTGTTGAGTTGAACTTTTTGTATGAAAAGAAAAGTACCTATTTAGCAAACTTGAAAAAGTCATACTTACCTTGGATTGTAGGAGCCACGGTGTGGTATCTAGGCATACCACCCCGAGTAGTCGATGTAATTCAAAAGTAATCTAAAAGTATTCCAAAAGAAATCACTGTGTAATTTAAACTGTTAAGCACTTGACAGTATATTTCACTTAACTGTTCCAAGTCCGGCTTGGTTCTAGAAATAAAACATATGTATACCTTTGTTATATTTACCTAATTGGTCTGGATTCTTTCTATGAGTGTGTGCCATCAGTTGTGATTGAGTGAATACAATAAATGCTTAAAACACCCTCCTGGTAAGTCTAACTGCTCGCCCACACTACCAAAAAGAGAGCTGTTAGTACTTGTCTAATGTAGCCTCTGCTACACCTCGGTGGACTCCCTGCACTCTGTGCACACTATACCTTATGTTGGTATAGTATATACAGGGCCAGCTTTCTACAGAATGCTACTTTATTGCCCGGCTGCCTGAGTGAGAAGGACTGGACCTGCATCTTGACCACCAGATTGACTCCAAGGCTAGTTGGCTGGCCTACTGCTCAGAGCCTCATGGACAAAAAAGGCTCGAACCACTTGAACCCAGTACCAGTACTCTGTCTGCTGTGAGTCCTACACCCCAGGTGGTGCCACCCCAGTCATGGACCCTTGGAAGTGGGCCTGAAGGTGCTCTGCCAGGCCAGCTGTGGCCTTGTAGACAGAACAGACATACCACAATGCATTTCCTAGCAGCTGCCTCAGAATTACTGCACTCCAATGCATTCCTGACACAGAACCTTGCATCACAGCCCACAGCATTGTTGGAGTGGCAACTGTGCGACGCATCCTTGAAGCAGCGCAACACATCCGTCGCTGCGCAATGCCTCCTTGACGAAGTAACTCACATCACAGCCCCACAACTTCTCAGAACTACCTCTACACAATGCATCCTCAACACAGGACCTCGCATAGAAGCTCACTGGAACAGGCGCTGTGCAACACATCTTCCACACAGACTCTTGCAGTGCTCCACAACCCAGATTTAAGGATTTTTCCAAAGCGAAACTTTGTCAGCAGCATAGGCAAAGCTAAAAGATTAGGTCACGTCATTGAAGGAGATACTTATTGGCATTTTCTATGTTTGTTAATGGCTGCTGAAAGTTTAGCATGCTAATGGGACACAGCTTAAGTGTCACATCCTATCAACAGCTAATTATCCCTCTGTGTTAAAAGTGCTATGCCCTACCCTAGAAGTATGAAGTCCATAACATTGGTATTCTGTAATTTTTCCAGTATCTTGATACATTTCTTTTAAATAACATCAAAGCCTATTCAAGTTCTGGTACATGTATATTCAAGTTCTGGTACATGCATAATGAAAAGCTGAATAACTGGCAAAGCAAGCGTGAAAGTCCTACTTATTTGAGGACATGTATTGTTGAGGTAGCAGTCCAAATAAAGCAATATATTAATAAAATACGGTAAAGAACATTATAGCACCAATATGGAAAAGGAATTATGCAGATTTCGAAATAATTCGCTTGAGTGGCATCAAAGTAAGCATGGTATGAGAACTGGGCCTCAATACATTAGATGAAATTAAAATAAGGAAATGTTCCATAGTCTAGAAATGGGGAAACAAATGGGAGGATTGGTAGTATGGCAAAGCAAGATGCAGGATGCAGCAGACGATTTAAAGGTAAGTTTATCCCAGACCACAGGGAGTGAGGAACATGAGCTCAGAACACCAAACCTCTTCCCCCTCCATTCAATTGTCCACCTGCGCCTCACCCAATTAGGTGCTTGGGCCAGTATGAACAGTCTTGTGGCCTCCATATGACCAATTACGAGTTGTTCACGCGGACCCCACAAGATATTACAGGCACATGCATCAACGTTTTTTGCAAGCACAAATGGTACGATTCTCAAAAATCGGCCGTTTGCGCCCGCAAAAAGGCCTATTGCGATGTATCAAAGTGTAAGGCACTCGCAATTTAAGAAATCGCAAGTCGCAATTAAGGAATGTTTAGAAATCGCTATTTTAATAGCGATTTCTACATGCATAGGCTTTTGAGTCCCTAATTGCGATTCCTTAATAATCGCAATTAAGGACTCGCAAAAGCCTACTTTGATGCATGTGCCTCATAGTACCATATCTAGGGACCTTCCAGGGTCTAGTACTATGAATATTATATTGTTTAAATCCTGCAATTTAAATGGCTTAAGTCAGAACTACTGATCCATAATAAAAATATATGTGGAGAGGAAGTGGCCTAACGGCCAGAATGGGCAAACTTGAAGTTGAGGAAAATAAGTAGAATCTCGGCAGGGATCCTAGACATCCTGTGATCCTGAGCAAATCACTCAATCTCCCAGTTCCTACCGAAAATGAATGTGCCCGTCTGTAACGTGACTGGTGCTCATGTAATGCGCTCTGATACCTACGGGTCGAGTTTGCGCTGTATAAAATTCTAAAATAAAAAAAATGATACTATCTTCAGCAGGCCTAGCATGTGTTGCATTTATTTTTTGATTACCTTTTTGATTACCTTTTAATGCAACAGAAGGTCGCTGCAAAGCACCACAATTAACCTGTGGGACGCTGCAGATTAGGCCTAAAGAAATAATTTCAATCTTAGTACTGTGGGACTACTAAGGATACTCTTACAAATTCATATGACTAAGGGGGTATGAAGCTTAATTCCCGTTCGCAAATGGGCCGATTCTCAGAGTCGGCCCGTTTTTGAACGGGAAAAAGCCTTTTGGGATGTATCATCCCGAAAGGCCCGTGCAATTTAGGGAATCGCAAAATGTGTGAGTCCCTGTTTTGCGAATGCATTTAAGGAACGGCAAATTGCGATTCCTTAAATGCAATGCAGGAAGCACCCAAATTGTGCGATTTTGGCCTAAGAAATCGCAAATCACCACCAACTTCAAGTTGGTGGTAATTTACGATGTCTTTGAAAAATGCACTTTTTTGCATTTTTCAAAGTGCCATGTGGCGCACATACATGCCCTTAGGGCATGCATGTGCGCCACATGTGCACACATACATATTTCAGGGGTGCAACAGGTTGTCCTTTTGACACCCTTGCACCCTTGAAATTGCATTCCCAATTTGAGAGTACCTAATGGGTTCTCGCAAATTGCAAATGTCTGCCCATTCATTTCTATGGGCCTGTAGGCACATAGGAATGAATGGGAAGGTATTTCTTAATTGCGAATCGCAATTTGCGACTCGCAATTAAGAAATACTAAGTGAGAAAACAAGTTACTTACCTGTAACTACAGTTATCCAGTATTGGTATCTTTCATAGATTCACATGCCTGAATTATTCCCCATCATCGAGATGGGAGTCCCACGGTAAAATACAAAAGCAGTGCCATAATTAATAAATAGGCTAAAAAGGCCAAAGGCCATATCTTAGTAGCCTATCTATGTCCTTTTTCACAAAAGGACCAAAAGTTGGTTCCAGCCAATAAGCTGCCAGCACCCTCTAGAACACTCTCAGCAGAGACAAGTTCTCCCCAGATTTTCCAAGCACAAGTGGAAAGTAAGTATACCCAAAATCAAAGAGAACTGACTTCACGGGGAGGAGGGTGGGTTGCATAGTTTAGTTTAGTTTAGTTTTAAACTTATAATGCGCAACAGCTACCCAAAAAGGGTTTCCCGGCGCCAAGGACAAGTCAGGGCTTAGAGGAAAACAGAAAGCTGTTATCTGTCGAATAGCCAAGTCTTTAAAGACTTTCGAAACTGAGTATAGTTCGTCTCGTTCCGGAGTGCTGTGGGTAAAGAGTTCCAGGACAAGGGACCAAGGTAAGAGAAAGACCTGCCGCCCATCGGGCTAGTTTGAATTTGGGGACGACAAACTTTCCTTGGGTGGCAGAGCGGAGATTTCGGGAGGGGAAGTAAGGACTAACTAAGGACTGAAGATAACGGGGAGCACAACAGGATTGAATTTTGTGCATATAGCTCAGTACCTTGAGCTTTATTCGATTCTCAATTTTAAGCCAATGCAGCTTGCGTCGATAGGTCGAAATGGAGGTGGTCTTTGGGACTCCACACAAGAGTCTGACAGCAGCGTTCTGTACCGTCTGTAGTCTATGGACTAATGATTTGTTTGAGCCCAAATAAAGTACGTTTCCATAGTCAAGCCTAGATGTAATTAGGGCATTGACTACGGTTTTTCTGGTAGATTCCGGTAGCATCCAAAAGATTTGAGAATGGTGAAGCAAGTCGCTGCGACTTTGACTGATTGGGGGTGCATACTGAGTGAATCATCGATCGTGATACCCAGATTTCGAACTTGGGGAGAAGGGGACGGAAGATCACCCATTCCACAAGGCCAGTGTTTGGGGTTTCAGAGATCTTTGTTTTTTCCTAGCACCAATATCTCTGTTATCTCTCCGTTTAGCTTAAGAAAATTTTGCTGCATCCAAGAAGCTATTTTGTTCAGGCCAATTTTGAGAATAGAAGGAGCATTTGTTTTGTGTGAGGAAAGGGAGAAAATTATTTGAGAATCATCGGCATAAGAAAAAAGAGACAACCCTGATTTCTCTGCCACCTCGGCCAGTGGTTTTACATAAAGATTGAATAACAAGGGGCTGAGGATGGATCCCTGTGGCACCCCATGGGCGAAAGAGTGGACTTCAGAGCAGGCTGTTTGTGAGAAAACTTGGAAAGTGCGATTAGAAAGGAATGCAGTAAGCCAGTTTAAGGCGGGTCCGCCGATACCCTGTGTTTTAAGTGTATTTATTAACACAGCATGAGACACCGTATCAAAGGCGGCACTCAGATCTAGTAAAATGAGCGCAACTGTGTCCCCATTGTCCAGGTGGTGGCGTATGCTTTCAGTGACCCCAAGTAAGGTGGTTTCGGTGGAAAAACCAGCTCTGAAGCCTTACTGAGAAGGATGAAGAAGTCCGTGTGTAGTCACAAACTGAGTTAAGTGTGAATGGATATGTCTTTCCAGAATCTTTGAAAAGATAGGAAGTAGGGATATAGGGCGGTAATTACTAGACACATCAGGGTCGGCATTTGCCTTTTTAAGAAGGGGATGGATCATGGCATGTTTCCATGTTGATGGAATGATGGCTTCCTGCAGTGAGGCATTAAGGAGATCCGTTATCACAGGTAGTGAAGAAGAGCTCAACTGCTTTAATACTGAAACAGGTAATGGGTCATTTGGAGATCCAGATTTAATGCTGTTTAAGAGTTTAGTTAAGCTTTCTGTAGTAAGTAGAGGCCAAGTCACAAGAGAATGGTCAGGGAGATCCGGTTTCTCTACTTGATTTAGGAGTGGGTCCATAATATCGAGAGGAAGATGAGGTGAGGGAAAAGCGGAGGGATTTCTTGCCTGTTCCAGCACAATGTCTTGGTATATTTTATCAACTTTTTGAACAAAAAAAGAGGCCAAGGCATCACATTTGGGTTTAGTTAGTGCAGGAGGCTGCGCTAGAGTTTTGGAGCCCGCAAGTTCCTTGACAGTATTAAAAAGAGTCTTGGAGCAGTTAGCTGCATTTACAATGGTAGTGGAAACAAAGTCTGCTCGAGCTAATTTGCAGAGTTTATGATAGTTTTTTAAGGCATTTTTGTAGACAGATTTAGATAAGGAAGTGTAACTCTTTCTCCACTTTCTCTCCAAAACTTTACAGTTAGCTTTTTCAATTTTCAGTGACTCATTGAACCATGGAGCTGGTGGCCGATGGTTAGCAATTATTTTGTTGGTAAGAGGTAAACATGTGTTTATGGCGTCTAAAAGCCAGTTTTGCACTGAAGATGATAGCTGGTTAACTTGTTGCGAGGAAAAAGGTTTGTGGGAGTCTAAATGAGTATTAAGGGCAGTGATATCTAACTCTTTCCAGTTTCTAATTTGTGAAATTGGCGTGCTGGAAATTGATGAGAGGTGTGCTGGGAGTGTTAAGTTAAAATTAATGAGATAATGATCGGACCAACTTATTGGAAGGGCCGAAGAGCAAGAGATCTCTGTTAGGTTAGAAAAAATGGGGTCAAGGAAATGCCCTGCTACATGTGAAGGACCAGAATTTAATAAATTAATATTCAAGGACGCCAAATCTGAAATAAGATTTAAGCTGTTTTTACATGATTTATTTTCTAAATGGAGATTAAAGTCTCCTATAAGGGAGAAATTTGCTGTTTTCATAGCTAAAGGAGCTATGAGTTCAGCGAAGGTCGAGGTCCAAGATGAGGAGGTAGGGGGGCGATAAACGAGTATACCTGAAAAAGTAAATTTTGGGGAAAGAGCCAGCTTAAAAAAAGCAGCCTCACAGTTTGGGAAAGGGAGATTTTCAAAATCGAAATTTGAAATCTTTCTTAAAGATAACCGCTATCCCACCCCCCATTTTCAAATTGCGATCTTTCCTCACTATGGGTAATTCACAGGTAATGCTGCAGCAATATCTGGACCTGAACTCTCATGGAGCCAGGTTTCTGTGAGGAAGACGGCATCAGGTTGGTCGTTTAATAGTAGAACAAAAATGTCTGATTTATGTTTGGGTAAAGAGCGACAGTTAATACTAAAGAATGAGAAAAGTTTATTTTGAGGAATTAATGGGTTAGAACTGGGTAATTGACTTCCCATCTTAACTTCCAGACTGGGAGAAAAACGGAAACCACAGTTTACGCAAACTTTGTAATTTTCCAATGAGTGAGCTCTTGTGGAGTTTGGAAGCAAGGGTATGTGAAAGGCCATTAACTGCTCAGGGGTATACTTGAGTCTGCTAGTTTGTACCATGGTATCCCGTCTCTGAGTATGGAGAGGCCCTGAGTAACTAACCAGAGGACCAGGGTTTCTGGCCCTAGGCCCGAGCCAGGCATGGACGGGCACAGACGGGCTTGCCTAAGGCGCGTCTTTGGCGCGCCAGCGGCGCGCCAGCTGCGCGCGTCCGCTGCGCTTCGGGGCCAGTGTCCCAATTTATGCAGTTTCAGCAGCTAGACTGCTAACCACAGTGCGCGTAAAGGAGGCAGCCCGCACTTCCGGTTTTGCGTGTTTCCCTCTACACAAACGGAAGAATCCGTGGTGGACCGGGGAAGACGCTTTTGCCGGTTGAAGTGCGATGTGCAGGTAAAATTAGTGAATTTTAAGAACAGTGAAAACTATGATTTTTAAAAGCAGTTTCAGATTCAATTTCAAGTGACGTTCAATTATTAGCACATTCAAACAGTGAAAGATGAAGGATGAAGCCCTTTACCAGGCGCTTCGTTCACCAGCTCATGAAAGACAGAGCTCGTCCCTCTAAACGCGTCCGCTGCGCTTAGGGGCCAGCGTCCCAATTTATGCAGTTTCAGCAGCTAGACTGCTAACCACAGTGCACGTAAAAGAGGCAGCCCGCACTTCCGGTTTTGCGTCGTGTTTCCCTCCACGCAAACGGGAGATTCCGTGGTGGACCGGGGAAGACGCTTTGGCCGGTTGAAGTGCGCTGTGCAGGTAAAATGAGTGAATTTTAAGAACAGTGAAAACTATGATTTTTAAAAGCAGTTTCAGATTCAATTTCAAGTGACTTTCAATTATTAGCACATTCAAACAGTGAAAGATGAAGGATGAAGCCCTTTACCAGGCGCTTCGTTCACCAGCTCATGAAAGACAGAGCTCGTCCCTCTAAACGCATCCGCTGCGCTTCGGGGCCAGCGTCCTAATTTATGCAGCTTCAGCAGCTAGACTGCTAACCACAGTGCGCGTAAAGGAGGCAGCCCGCTCTTCCGGTTTTGCGTTGTGTTTCCCTCCACACAAACGGAAGAATCCATGGTGGACCAGGGAAGACGCTTTGGCCGGTTGAAGTGCGCTGTGCAGGTAAAATGTGAATCTATGATAGATACCTATACTGGATAACTGTAGTTACAGGTTAGTAACTTGTTTTCTTATCCAGTATTGCGGTATCTTTCATAGATTCACATGCCTGAATCAGAATAGCAAGCAGTACCCTAATTGTACTGTCGTTAGTGGGAGGTGGGAAACGTGTAATTTTAAACTCCCAATAGTTATCCACTACCTTTACACAATGCATGCGCTAAGCATTATACTCTATAGAAAAGTTGAAACATAGAACATTGATATAACCATTAAGGTATTCATATAGATACACATAGTTCATAAATCATATTAAGAAATCAGTTGTTAACTACATTTGTACAATCACTGAATGCACTTAAAATTAGACAAAGCAAACAACAAGAGAGTGTTCCTTATGAAACTTAAAGAAATCTGACCTTAGTTAAAAAAATGACGCAACACAGCCTGTCCAACCGCTGCATCTTCCTTTCATGCAGACTGGAGGCAGTAGTGTCTTGTGAACGTGTGGACATTCTTCCATGTCGCAGCACGGCATATCTTGTCCAATGTCACTCCAGCTAACAAAGCTGTAGACGCAGCAACAGTTCTTATGGAATGAGCTTTAGCCCTCACTGGTAGAGGTTTATTTGCTTTTTCGTGGCAGAACTGTATCGCAGAAGCCACCCATCTGGTGATCGTGGCTTTTGTTACTGCAGTTCCAAGTTTCCCTTTACCGTAGGCTACCAGAAGTTGATCTGTTTTCCTTATTTCCTTTGTTTTGTGAAGATAAAATTTCAAACATCTTTTGATATCCAATGTATGTAGAACCCGTTCGCTGGACTAGATAGGTTTGGAAAGAAAGTTTGCGGTATTACCAGTTCATTTAGGTGAAATTGTGATGGCACTTTCGGAATAAACGTTGGATTTGTCCAAAGGGTTACGTAATTCTCTGTAAATTGTACGAAAGGTTCTTTTATTGTAAACGCTTGCAATTCACTTCCTCTTCTTGCCAAAGTAAGGGCCAGCAAGAGAGAAACCTTCCATGTGAGAAATTTAAGTTCTGCTTTATGAATTGGTTAGAATGGTCGGCCAATCTATTGTGTTAAAACCACATTGAGCTTCCACTCTGAAGGAGGTGAGCAAACCGGAGGAAAAGCACAGAAGAGGCCCCTCATGAATTGATTTATGAGAGTAGATGAACAGTGAGAAGGAGTCTGAGGAGATTTCCTGTACCGGGAAATTGCCGCCAGTTGAACCTTAACTGAAAACAGTGAGGCCCAACTTAGCTAGCGACAGTAAGTAAGGCAAAATCTGCTAAGCAGGGGTTTGTACTGGATGAACTTTGGGGCATATGCATCAACATTGGCATTTGCGATTCCTTATTAGCGAAAAATAAGGAATCGCTAATAAGGAATAGCAAAAGGCTATGCATGTAGGAATCGCTATTCATATAGCGATTCCTTAACTTTCCTTAATTGCTACTAGCAAATTGCGAGTAGCAATTAAGGAATGCCATCCCAATCATTCCTATGGGCCTCCAGGCCCATAGGAATGAATTGGAGATTGCATGAGCAAATAGCGAGTACCAGTAGGTTCTCGCAAATTGCTCATGCAATTTCAAGGGTGCAAGGGTGTCAAAATGACACCCTATTGCACCCCTGAAATTGATATGTGCACATATGTTGCACACACACATGCTCTAAGGGCATGTGTGTGCGCAACATGAAACTTTGAAAAATGCACAAAAGTGCATTTTTCAAACTTTTAGCAAATTACCATGCAGTTCATCTTCATGGTAATTTGCTCCCCCTATTAGCGAATTCGCTAATTTTTTTACTTTCATGCATTGCATTTAAGGAATCCCAAATAGAGATTCCTTAAATTAAGGAATCTCAATTTGGGATTCCTTAAATGCTATCGCTATTTAAGGAATCGCTATTTAAGGATTCCTTAAATAGCGATTTTTGCTTTTGGGTTGATGCATTGGGATTGGGTATTTTTAACTCAATACCGGGAGCTATTAGCGAATCGGTATTTTACCGACTGGATTTTGGCTTGATGCATGAGGCTGCATTTTCCTTTCGCACCAGCAACAGAATCTCTTCCACTTCAGACAATATGTTTTCCTAGTGCTTTCAGCACATGATTTGGCCAGTATTTCTCTACAGTCTTGTGAAATATTGAGATCCTTAAACTCTAGGAATTCAGGAGCCATGCATGCAAGTGAAGAGAACGTGGATCCAGATGGATCACTTGTCCCTTGTTCCTCGATAACATCGTTGGTGATGGATGAAGACGAATGGGTTTGTCCTGTGACAGCAGAAGTAGTTCCGGGAACCAATACTGCCTTGGCCAATACGGAGCAATCAAGATTAGGCTATAGCCTTCTGACTTCATCTTGATTAGTACCCTGGGGATCAATGGGATGGGAGGAAAGGCGTAGGCATAGATCCCTGACCATCGCATTAAAAGGGCATTTCCCCTTGACCCCGGTTGTGAGAACCTGCTGGCGTAAAACTGGCATTTTGTGTTCTCTTTCATTGCAAACAGGTCCAGAGTTGGCTTCCCCCATCCCGGCGAAAAATCCTGTTTACCTGCGTCTGTTCTAGCTCCCACTCGTGGCAGCTGGACTGGGACCTGCTTAGTGTATCTGCCAGAGTATTGTGTAGATCTCTGACATGCTTGGCATTTGAAGAGATTCCGTGGAACGTTGTCCTCTTCCATAATTCCTGGGCCTCTTGAGATAGCGTTATGGATTTTGTTCCTACTTGTTTGTTTATGCAGTACATGCTGGTCGTATTGTCCGTACGTACCTTCACTGAGGAACCTCTTATTCTCGGAAGGAACGCCTGGAGAGATACGAATACCGCCTTGAGTTCCAAGCTGTTGATGTGTTGTCTTTTCTGCATCAACAACCACTTTCCCTGGATTTGTAAATCCTGCAGATGACCTCCTCATCCCTCCATGGAGGCATCTGTGGTCAGAATGTAATCCGGGATACTTTGGAGAAAGGTTAAACCTTGTGCAAGGTTTGCCGTCTGAGACCACCATTGAAGTGCCTCCACCGTCTTTGTTGTGATTCGAATTGCATCTTCGAAAGGTCCTACAGCTTGTTGCCACTGTTTCTGCAGTTCCTCCCGCAAAGGTCTCATCTTTAGCCTCGCTAAAGGTACTACGTTTATTGCTGACGAGCACATCCCTAGCAGCGATTTGAATATTCGAATAGAAACTGACCTTTTTTTGGAAATGGTCCTTGCCAACCCTTGGAGTCGCATCTGTCTCTCTTGAGACAAGAATGCTTTGCATTGGATGGTGTCCAGTGATGCTCCCAAAAACAAAATTACTTGGGTTGGATGCAATTTTGATTTTTACCTGTTTAAAGTGCGTCCCAATGTATTGAAAAGGTTGAGACAAGCTGCCGTTGTCTGATTGGCTTCCTGCTTTGATGCGGCTTTGAGCAGCCAATCGTGGAGGTATGGAAAAACTTGAAAGCCCTGAGATCGCAAAGCCATTGCTACTGGTGCTAGGCACTTGGTGAAGATCCGTGGTGCTGACTTTAAACCAAACGGGAGCACCTTGAATTGATAGTGGGTACCAGTCACTGTAAACTGTAGATATTTCCAGTGTTTTGGGTGAATTGGGATATGAAAGTATGCGTCCTCCATATCGAGAGAAGTCATGAAATCTCCTTTGTTTAAGCATCCCAAAATATCGGAAAGTGTCACCATCCTGAACGTCTGTTTTTTTGAGAAACTTGTTGAGTTTTCTTAGGTCCAGAATCGGTCGGCATTCTCCTGACTTCTTTTTTATTAGGAAGAAACGAGAGTAGAATCCTTTTCCTTTCTGATTGGATGGTACTTCCTCTAGAGCTTACTTGAGGAGCATGATCAAGACTTCTTTTCCTAGTAAGTGAAGACGAGGGGCAGGGGGACCCTGGGCGGAGTAATAGGTGTTTTTTGAATAAATTCTAGGGTGTGGCCCTTGGTGACTAGTTCCAACACCCAGCGGTCTGAAGTGATCTTGTGCCACCGCTGTGCGAAAGCAGAAATTCTTGCACCCACGGGTAGAGAGGGAAAATTGACTGGTACCATGATGCACTCATTGCTTTCTGCCAGTGTCACGGCCCTGTTGAGGTGTTCGCTTGCGATCTCCTTGGGGAGAGAACCAAGCTGTTGAGGATTGGAGATACGATGGTGGGTTGTAAGATTGGCGATATTGAGGTTGATATTGATATTGTTGATTTCTTTGATATCCGCATTTTTGGGTGGTGAATCCTCGCCCTCTGGCGCCTCTGAATGGTACTCTTCTATACTGCAGAGCCCCTAATAACTTTGAGGTATCTGTGTCTTTCTTTAGAGCCAGAATAGCGTAATCAATAAGCTTACCAAAAAACAACTCTCAATCGTGTCCAGAATTTTAACCTGAAGGTAGAAGCTTTCAGCCTCCTCTGGCGTCAAAGTACAGCTGCTCCTGCCAACTGCCTAAGCCCTTTCACCTTCCAATAAAATCTTTTGAGCGTCCTGTTTGTTTTCTTCCGGGAGGAGGTCTATCATCCCTGCCATATTGGACCACATTTGACGGTCATAACGGCCGATAATGGCTAAAGCATTTGCTGCCCGAATTGATGCAGCTGCCATTGCCGAAAATGTCTTTCCCATAAGGTCCATCCTACGTCCCTCTCTGTCTGGAGGAGTAGTAATTGGTGTTGCCTGATTCTTTGAACGTCTCTGTGCGGCCTGAAATATAACAGAATCTGGCCTTGGATGTCCAACAAGGCAAGATGGACTATCTTCAGGAGCTTTATACTTTTTCTCTACACGGGGCAGCACCCTCCTGCCAAATATAGTCAATAATTGGAATCGATCGTACAATATTTCTTGTGTCCTCTTTAAAATCAAGCAGAAAACAATCTGTCTGTTTCACCGCGATCGGTAAGTGGAACCTATTGACTGCCCTCTGCATTAAATTGTGAAACCCCCCGATGCCCTCTGGGGGAGAATCTGAAGGTAGATGTGGAGGAGGTGATGGTGTCGGAATTATATAGTCATTCCAAGGATCCGGAACAGCAGTTGGATCCGGTAATTCTCCTCCTTCTACCTCATCTTCCTCATCATCATCGTCATTTCGGCATTTCACAAGTAGCTCAGATGGACTATGAGCTACTCCATATAAACCATCCTCCTCTTCATCATCATCCTCCTCAATATAACCCTTCAAAAGGTGAGATGGTAGCAAAGGTGACACATTGCTATAGTCTTGCAAAGGCGGAGAAAGAAAAGCCTTTGAAACAGTCATGGTGTGAGATATCCTCGTCGACGGTGGCGTCGACGGTGCAGAAATTACTACTGAAGGAATCTCCGTAGTCGACGGTGTTGCAATAGTCAACGGAGATGTTGTAGTCGATGGTGATTTAGTTGACGATGTCGTCATCAACGGTGCCTTCATCATCGACGGTGCCTTCGTCATCGAAGGTGCCTTCGTCATCGACGGTGTCTTCATCGTCAACGGTATCTTCGTCGTAGATGGTGTCCTCGTTGTCGACGGTTCCTTCGTCAACGATATTTATTCTGACGGTTCCTTCGTCGACGGGTGAAATCGATGGAGGTCTTGTCAGAATAGAAATATTAGTCGATGAAATAGGGGACTGAATCGCCATCGTCGTGACAGTTGCCATCGACAATGGCGTTGACGAAGTCACACATATCGTCGACGATGACAGAGAAATCGTCGTCGACACAGATTTCTTTACATGTTTTCTACTCACAGAGTCAGTAGAAGACGATCTTGGACGTTCTCTTTCTTTTTTGACAGGCGTAGAGGGGATAGATAGAGTTCGCTCAGAGGAGTGTTTGGAGCTCCTATCTTTATTCACAGGTTTCTCTTGGGAAGACTTATGATGTTTCCTTCCCTCACCTGAAGATCTTTATTGTGATCTAGCCCTCTTGTGAGAAGTTGAAGGCAATCCTTCTTCCTCATCTGAAGAGCGAGCTTGTTCCTTTGTGGATTGAAGCCACAAAAGTAATCTTCCCTCTCTGTCCTTGAGGGTCTTATAAGAAAAGATGCGACAGATTTTACAGTCTTTCACCTCGTGCCTTGGATAAAGGCAATAAATACAGTCTTTATGCAGATTATCTACATGGACCCTCTTCTTCCCACAAGTCTTGCAAGGGCGGAAGAGGCCTTTCTTATCTGAAATTTTCTACAGAAGAGCTGAATAGAAGGAAAAAACTGAGTAGCACTCAGGAAGACTCCTTTCCACACGACGTGCAGTGAAAATCTGAGGAGAACTTGCCTCTGCTGGGAGTGTTCTAGAGGTTGCTGGCAGCTTATTGGCTGGAACCAATCTTTGGTCCTTTTTTGAAAAAGGACATAGATAGGCTACTAAAATATGGCCTTTGGCCTTTTTAGCCTTTTTATTACTTATGGCACTGCTTGTGTATTTTACCGTGGGACTCCCATCTCAACGACGGGGAATGATTCAGGCATATGAATCTATGAAAGATACCCAAATACTGGCTAAATGCAATTATTATTGCGATTCCTACATACAGTCCATTTTGCGAGTCCTTAATAGCGATTCGCTAAGTATCGCTATTAAGGACTCGCAAAACAGATTTTTCATACATATGCACCTAAATGACAATACCTCCCAATCTCTCTCAGTAGATTTTGGAGCAGGTTCAATATCAGTACCATGGATTCTTATATCAGGCACATTAGGGATTGAGTATTGGTATTATTGTGTAATCAATGTTCAGGCTCATTAATCAGCAACTTTGTGTTCTCAGTCTGTGTTTTGCACTAATGCAAGATCTGAAGCAATATTTGTGTTTATGGATTAGCTTCAGGTGTAAAACGTTACACTTGGTCTACTCGTTTTTTGATTATTTGTACTCCTAGTTGGGTTCTGGTCCGGCTTTGCAATGGTATACCAGCATTAAATGAATCTCATAAATGTTACATTTTTCTTTTTCGCTCTTCTTATTGTGATAAAGACTGGTTAATCTGAAATTCTCAGTAGGCACCCGCTTTTGAGCATTTTGTGGTGGTGATGTGCAGCCTAGAGCCCGTAGACTCCACACAACAGCAGCCTCAGCGGCAGGAGCCACCGTCTTCATCATAAAGCGCCTGAAGGCGCTTTAAATACCGGCGCGGGCTCCCGCAGCGCTGGACCCACCTTTGAGCATTTTGTGGTGGTGGTGTGCAGCCTAGAGCCCCTGGACTCCAGACTCCAGCAGCCTCTGCGGCAGGAGCCGCCGTCTTCATCATAACGCACCTGGAGGCGCTTTAAATACCGGCGCGGGCTCCCGCAGAGTGGGACGCGCGCGGAATGTGTGCGGGCGTGCCCGGGCCGCGCCTGGGCAAAGCCCGGGCCAAGGGCAGGCCCGTCTGCGCCCATACAAGGCCGGCTGAGGCTGGGCTGGGTCTACTCTCTTAGTTACCTACCCGGGATCCCTCTTCGAAATAGTCCACGACGGTTACATCTTTCCTGTGAGTTGTATCCATCCTCAGTAGCTGGCTATCCTTGGGATACCTTCAGCGATGGAGGAGGTAGGATTGACTGTTGTTGCTGTTAGGTCGTGGCCTCTGGTTGCACTGAACCTTTTAACACGGAATGCTGTAGAGCTCGTGGTTGGAGTGATCGTGCTGTGCTGTGCCCCGGGCGCACTTTGTCCACAGGGTTGTCCTTTTGTCATCTTAGTTGGGACTACAGTTTACTGTTTAGTCTGTTGAGCCATGGTTAGGCGCAAGATAGCATCAGCCGCAACAAGAGCAAAGACTGGTACCACCTCCTCTGTATCTACCAAGGATTCTTTCTTGCGGCGGGCAGCAGCAGTGATAGATAAGGAGATTGAGTTGGTTAATAGACGTCTTTCCAGGTCACCAACCAGTATCCCTTATACCTCTCTTGTCAACACTCACATGTCCTTGGCGGAGGGTGACGACGAACCTTTGAGCCTATCTATCAGCTCAGAGATGCACGATGACTCGCCGGTCGGTGCTGGGTCATCTGGCTTGTTAATAGCCCCTCCCAAGTCTATGCCAAGGCCCCTTTCTCCTGTTATCATAATAAGCAATAAGGGGGATAGTGAACCCCATCCACCACAAGGAAAAGCTGTTAATTCAACTAGTAACCCAACGGAAATTTCTTTAGCCACTAGAAGCGAGGACATACACCCGCCCGCTAAGGGGAATTCGCAACTTAGTGTAGGTACCAAATGGAAATCTCAAGCCATCGGGGGTAAAGCGAAGAAATCTAAACCCAACTTGGTCTCCAAGCCTACTGCATCCTCTTCAGTAGCCCCTATCACAGAACCACTGATGGCTCTCGAAACCTTCCAGGCAGCGATGACTAGCCTGTTGGACCTAAAATTGGGACAGAGTCTTGAGAGGCTGACTCTGATCGAGAAAAGCTTAGCAGCCCGTAATCATACTGAACTACCTTCTCTAACAGGAGGTCTAAGGGTGAGCCCGGGACTGAGTACTGCAAGGGACTCTTCTTCGTTAACAAATTTGTCTAATATTAACTCAGAACAGTCACAAATCCAACCACAGACGCAGTCTCTAGCACGGGGGGGCTTGTAACAACGAGCATAGGCCTAAAAAAGAGCAGGGATATGCCTGTACAGGCGCGGGTCTCGGACGAAAGAAGAACATCAGGCAGTCGGATGCAGGGGAGTAGAGAGTTTCAGCCACAGTGTCCACCAGTTATTCAGTTACTGCCTGAATCTACCCCTTATGTAGTGGTTTTGGGGAATGTCCCACCTCCCCCACTGGGAATTAGAGAGGATTTTGGCCAGCTAAAAAACAAAGTACTCCACTGGCTATCAAATAACACCACCGTGGGTGGAAGGGTGGCAAAAAATATCATCATGGTGCGTAGAGTTAGCTGGATAGGTAGCTCTCGTAAAATTGGCACGGATGATTGTGTTATTGTAAATTTTAATAGACCACATCTTGCCGAAAGGATCTTGTTCAGGGACCCATATTCTGCTCCTCCTAGCTCTGGGTTGTCTGTTAGCGCCTAGACCTTGGCCTTTTTTGATAAACCTGAAACATCAGGGTATACCCGCAGGAACACCAACATGGAAGCCACCCTAGATGGCTGGTCACAAAGTTTTCCTCCTACATATGCACAACTGACCCCACCCTCAGCTCGCTCAATACCTCTGCTAGGTCGACTGTATATCTCCCCTCCCTCTTTGGAATATTTAATAGATTTTCTTCATTAGCCACGTTGGAGGAGTGTGATTAACTTACGAGCTCCACATTGTCTGCCGCAGAGTTAGAGTCCAAACAGCTGTATTTCCCAGTGCAAGGCAAGGGGGGCTCCTGCGCAGCTGATAAGAATGTTTTATCGTGGAAAATCGCAGGTTTGGCCAATAAGTTCCAGGATCCCATCTGGTTGCAATTTGTGAAAAAATTCAGTGTGATCTGCTTACAAGAAACGTGGTTGGTGGATTGCAGCCTATTCCTGGAGGGATATAAAGCTTTTTTTGTTCCAGCTTCTCCGTTGGTGTGTGGCGGAGCCAAGGGGGGCTGGTCATCTATATATCCCTGGCGGTAGACTGCCAGATTCAGGTTTTGTTGTCATCAAGCCCAGCTCTTCAGGCTCTGGTATTAAAACGGGGGACTAATAGTTTGGGTCTTATACATTTTTATAATTCGGTGGCATGCCTCCCAGGTGTTTGTAACATTACATTGCTGGGTTCATTTATAAGGCAGTCTTGTAGTTCTATTTCACATAATCTTATGGTCCTGGGTGATTTTAATATTCAAAGCAAACACAAGGAGATGATGGACGGAGTGCTGAAACTTTTCAAAAACTCACCCCCCAGAAAGAGATCTGGGTTGAATCCATCATCATTCTTTAGCTCACTTTTCCACCCGAGTTCGGACCCAGCTATATGCAAATCAGTCTTGACCCTGTGCCTCATGGGAACAGTCCAGCCCGAACTTCCAAGCCATGTGTTCCCTGGAACGGAAACAAGCATCCTGGGACCGGTTTCGGGCTAACAGCCCCCTTCAGCCAGGCTAGCTTGAATCCAGTGGCAAAGTGAGCAAGGGACCCACGTCTGGGCACACCCTGCCAACTTGGGGCGAACAAAGCAAACACAAGGAAATGATGGACGGAGTGCTAAAAATGATTTTAATATTCACCCATGTGGAGACACAAGCACCACAAGTACTCCTGTCCTTATCTTACCCGCACAGTAAAGCTCTTGTCCCCTCCTTTAAAGGGAGAGGTAGTGGCTCTTTTATAGATTATATTTTAATTTCATCTTCTTTACAGACTTTATTCTGTGGTTTCACTATTGTGGAAAGTGTCTCTAGCGATCATAATACACTCTGTGTCCAATTGCGTGGTCCCCTATTACTTAGAAATAGAAGGGTGGGGAACAAGGGTACGCTAAGACCAACAGACGGCAGACGACGGCTTAAATGGTCCCAGATTTCTCCAGATGATTTTTATTGTGAAGTAAGAGAATCCTGTGCTACAGAACAAGCGCTGTGTACCTCTCCAGGTATCCCCCCGGGAGAGGTCATCAGCGCTTACAACATTATATCCACTAAAGTCGGTGAACTCTTAAGTGCTTCAGCACGCAAAGTAGTTACTCCAACCCCCAGATGGCTTAAATCGTCATGCTCCCAGGCGGCGAGGAAGCTGAGGGAAGCCCTGAATGTTACCCTGAGTAACCAATTCCTGGTTAGAGCCTGTCGTAAATAGTATAAACTGACATTGGCTAAACGGAAAGGTGTCCTGAAGGAGGAGGCTTGGAGGGAGTTGATTGAGTCGGGCACCCTTAGGAATAGTTCCAGGTTCTGGAGTATTGTTAACAGACTACTTTTTGAGCATGAAGTAGGGGGTGAACTAGGATCGCACATCATTGAGGATGAATGGGTGCTCCATTTTGAAACTATGTTTAAAAGTCCAACGGAGCAAATGTGTCAGACAAGTCATAATAGTGATGCCCTCGCAGTGGTATTTGAGCAGGGAGAGGTTGAGGCTGGCATTGCCAGCTGAATCTGCAATAAAGCTCCAGGACCAGATGGTATCCCCCCGGGACCTTTTTAAGTCTGATCCACTTTTCTGGGCGCCGGTCCTTGTGGCTGTGTTTAATGCAGCGACTAGGAACGGTTGCCCCGAGTCCTGGGCCACCTCAACATTTGTACCCGTCTTCAAGAAGGGTAATCATAATAGCACTTTTTGCTATAGGCCGATCTCACTTCTTGATTCAGTGGTTAAGGTTGTGGGCCGCGTATTACTAGAACGATTATCCACCTGGGCTGAGCAGCACAAGATAATTTCCGATGTTTGATTTGGATTCCGCCCGGGTCAGTCAACCGTGGCCCAATCAATGCCTTAACTTAACCATGTTACTTAGTAAATATACGGTTGCTCACTCTGGAACTGCCTACCTAGCCTTCACGCACTTATCTTCCGCATTTAATTGCGTAAACCGGGTCAAATTGTGGCAGTCCATGAGGGGAATGGGGGTAGAGAGCAATATTGTCAACTTCCTCGAGGACCTTCACAGGGCAACCAAGGCCAATGTTAGATTCTCCCAGGACCTTCGTGCCTCCTGGGACTTTGATATAAAGAAGGGTGTATGTCAAGGCTGCATCCTGGCCCCATACCTGTTTAACCTCTACATTAATGATCTAGACAGAGCTTTAATAGCTACAGGGGTAGATTACCCGTATGTAGGGCAACGTGGACTTCCGTTCCTACTATACGCGGATGACGCAGTCCTTTTATCTAGGACTGCTAAGGGTCGCCAATCTTTGCTAGACGCCTTTTCAAATTTTATGTTGTGAACGAGACATCAATTAACAACTCAAAATCCTACATAATGCAGGTGGGGACTCGCCCCCAAAAAAGTTTTCAATTTAGAGTAGGCCCTGCCAAAGTTCCCCGTATGGGGGTCTTATTGGACGATCAATTAAAATGGGGGCCACTAACTCAGAGGAAAAAGAGGGGATCTGGTTCAGGTGAATGCGGCCATTTTTAACTTTGCTTTTAAATTAGGCAAGAGACCAATTGCAGCTATGCTAAAAGTTTTTCAGGCAAAAAGTGTAGCTATAGCCTGTTACAGAAGCAAAATCTGGGGGCATACCGCCACAGACGCACTTCAGATGGTGGAGAACACTTTCTTGAAGTGCCTGTTGGGTGTTCCGTGTGGTCTGTCGAACCGGGTGGTCCACGAGAAACTGGGTGTGCCCTATTTAAGTGACATCTTGGCACTGCGCCCACTTGTGTTTTGGCTACATGTTGGCTGAACGAGGGGCGCTAGGTGGCGCGCGACCAAGATGGCCGCACACCTGTAAGGCTCCTACCTGACCGGACGAGATAATATCCTTCATCTGCATCCTCTGCTGCTATTAAGATCCGCAAACCGACCTGCGTGGTGTCGGAACCACTGAGGCCCAGGACGTGAAGAATCCCGAGCTTCTAGCGCTGATTGAACCGATCCTGGCGACTGGAGAAAGTTCCCGCGCTGGGCGTCCCTCTGACCCCTGGGTGGAGAGCAGCTGCCGCGGCTACGTGAGGCCGGTGCTGTGCGGGCCCTGCGAGTGGCAGTGGCGGTCGAGGTCGGAAGGTAGCGGTGTTGGCGTGGACACGCTGAATATCGGAGCACTGAGAGGTCCGCGATCTTCTTTGGCTGGTGGTCTCTGTGACCCCGACTCGGAAGCAGCTTGAAGAGTGCCCGTCATCCAGCAGCCGATCGAGAGCGCGGCCCAGGAGTATTTGGCGGGCGGCGCATCTCTGCAGCGCCGGACACCGGGGCGTGTGGTGGGCCCCCCTTTATGCTGGTGGAGCGCCTCTGACAAGGTCGTAATTGGAGTCCTGACCCGATTGGTCTTCACCACCATTTTGCGTGCTGGGAGGTGAGTCCGCTCCTGCTGCGAACTGTCTGTCTGCCCCCCACCGAAGGATTGGAAGTTGCCCAGGGCTGCATGGTGACAAGCAGTGAATCCTCTCCCGGTGGATATACGACAACAGTCAGAGTGAAAGCTGCCTTGATCCCCCGACGAGTGCATTGAGCGGCGGCCATTTTGCGAGGCCACGGGGGCATTTGATGGTGCGAATGACTGTTTCCAGGGCCCTAAATACTATGGTGATCCCCTGATACCTTGGGTGAGCAGGAGGACACCTTCTACAGTGCAAGCAGTCTGAGGGGATCTACTGCCCTGTGGTGCCGCCAGGGTGGGAGTGACGAACTGCTATGGAGTATCGCTGTGAGGCCCCGGGAAAACGGCTGTGAGACCCTGTCGGTCTGAAGAGGCTAAAGGGGAATCCTCCCTCTGTGCTTTGAGGTGCCCGGCGTGTGCCACGGGCTGATTCAGTTTGCCACAATACCTGGGGAGGCCCGTCGTGACCTCAATATGGGCCACACTGACACCAAGCAGGCGACATTGTCCTTCGAAGCACGCAAACTACCCAAGTCCACCTCGGCTGACCAGCAGACACTGACAACATGGACACCCAGGAGGAGGATTGGAAGTCACTGCTGCTGGGTATGAAACAGAGTCTCACAACAATTGCAGAGAAAATAGACACTATGAATGCCCGCATGGATTCTGTTATAAACAAGCTGGATCATCATGAGCAACGGCTCACGAAAGCAGAAACTAGGGTATCTGATCTGGAGGACGGAGCTACGGCCCATAAGGCGCAACTCTCGCAGATGAACCGGCTGCTCAAAATAATCGCAGACAAGAACGAGGAGTTGGAAGCCCGTTCCCGAAGGAACAATGTGCGCATCCTGGGCTTGGCGGAGTCGGCCAATACAGGACACATGGAGGACTTCATTGAAAACCTGGTGGTGGATTTGTTCGGACGTGACTCCTTCTCGGCCCACCTCATGGTGGAGCGCGCGCACAGATCCCTGGTGGCTCGCCCGCCCCCAAGAGCGCCGCCTCGCCCGGTGATCGCACGCTTCCTCAACTACCGGGATAGGAATGCGGTGCTACGTCTCGCTCGAGAAACGAAGCAGGTGCACTACGAAAATACCACATTGTCCTTTTTTCCAGACTTTACACAATCAGTACAGGATGCGAGGTGCAAATTTGTTGCCGTGAAGAAGAAGTTACAGGTGCAATCGATTCCCTATGCCATGCTATACCCAGCAAAACTGAAAACCCCGCAGCAGGGACGGCAACATTTTTTTCAGAATCCTCAACAGGTTGAAGACTTCCTTAAGAAACATCGTACTAGCACACCATCGGGAGCGGGAGCACGATCACGGTCCGGATCGCGGTCTCCTATGTCAAACCCGGACTGAACTGAACACCTGCGGCAACACGAACATGGACACTCGGTGACCGGCGATCACGGCACTGTCGGATTTTGGTGATGTACTCAGATTTATATAGCATGCATACTGTTCTCGTCTGGACTCTCACCTCCCTCCTGCCGCAGCTGCCCGCGTTTATAGCGGAGTAGTGGGTGGGTGCACCAGCGGAGGAGAGTGGGTAAGGTGCGTGCCCCTAGTGTTTTTCCCGCAAGGGTGTTCCCCCAAACCTCCTACAAGGAGCAACAGTGTTAGATGGGTTGATGTTCTTTCAGGGGGGGAGGGTGCAAGTGCCTGGCGTGTTGGGGGTGCCGGACTGGGAGGGGGGGGGGGATTTTTGGTGCACAGTAATGTTACTCACCCAGTTGGTCAGCAGGGAGTGGATAGCAGTTCAGTCCACATATGTTAGCTGTAAGTATGGTAGAGGGCACACAGGACATTAACAGCCTGAAAGTACTATCTTGGAATGTACGGGGTCTGAATAACCCTAGGAAAAAGCGGCAGGTACTTAACTATCTAGACAGGCACCATGTAGCCATTGCTATGTTACAGGAAACACATTTGGATGCGGATGCTGCTCCCCCTTTCGCAGCGATATGGGCCTCACACCGTTACTTCGCGTCCTATTCTGGATACTCTAGAGGCGTGGCCATACTTATTAAACGCGGGGTGGGGTTTGTACCAGGTGGGTCGGAGGTGGACAGTGGTGGGAGGTTCTGTGTGGTGTGGAGGAGGCTTAACTCATATGAGGTGACTTTTGCAGATTTCTATGGCCCTAACTCAGACGATCCACAACCCTTACTCTCACTATGGGATAGAATTCTGGCACTGGCACTACATATGTCATTTGGGGGGGGGGACTTTAACACGGTGATGCAGCCCTAGGTGGACCGATCCCATGCCACGCCTGCACATTACACGAACACACAACGAGCATTCAAGGATGTGCTGGATACCAGCTTCCTTCTTGACGCATGGTGGTACACAAATCCGACACAGCGAGAAGGCACGCATTACTCGGCGGTGCACGTGTCCTGGGCCCGACTGGACTACTTCCTTGTATCGGTTGGGATGGCGCATTGGCTCTCGGATGTTGTTCATCTAGCGCGTACATACTCTGTTCACTCCCCCGTGATGATGACCATGCAGCCCCCGACTCAACATAGTCTGTATCGGACTTGGCGTCTTAATCCCTTGCATCTCCAAGACACAGTCTTCCGCAAAGAACTAGAGCAAGATATTAAAGAATTCTTTGAGCGCAATGTGCACTCTGTCTCTAGTCTCACTACTGTTTGGGAGGCATTTAAAGTTACGGCCAGAGGCTGGTGCATTTCCAAAGGAGGGGGTGTCCTCAAAGCACTGCGAAGGGACCTTAATAGGCTAGAAGGCGAACTTAAAACGCTGGAAGCAACACTCCAGGTGTCTCCGGACGATGGGGCAAGTCAAGCCAAACTGAGGGAAACACTCACAGAGGAAGCAGTGAGCAGAGAGAGTACATTTAGGGGGAAACCATACCTGGCCAGAGCTTATGGGGAAGGGGACCGCCCTTGGAAAGTATTAGCGCAGCTGACTAGGCCCCCTAAGTTTTCCAATTATGTCACGGAGGTGGTGGATATTTTTACATTTGGCATTAGAAGTGGACGAGATTGTCGAGGCCATAATGACTATGAAATCAGGGAGGGCTCCGGGCTCTGATGGCCTACCAATAGAATTTTATAAAGCATACGCGCCAATTTTAGCGCAGATCTTGAAAGGCGTGTTTTATGCGGCGCTAAACGAAGGAACACTGCCGACAACTATGCGGGAGGCCCAAATTATCTCGCTGTTAAAACCTGGCAAATCCCCGGTACATTGTGAGTCATATCGGCCCTTATCCCTACTGAACTGCGACACTAAAATCCTCGCAAAAGTATTAGCAATTCGCCTCAGTCTCCTAATGGAGCGCCTGGTGCTTCCAGACCAGGCGGGCTTTATTCCAAATCGCGCCTCGGCTCACAACCTTCGTACCCTATTCGCAGTCCTACAGGACATAGACACCAAATGCTCAGCGGTGGCGGTCTTCCTTGACGCCACTAAAGCGTTAGATTCGCTGGAGTGGGACTATCTGAAAGGCACTCTGCAATATATGGGGATGCCGTTTTCCCTCCTGAATTGGATTAAACTGCTGTACATGCAGCCGTTGGTGACGGTACTACTGAATGGCGCCCACTCCACTCCCTTTCTTGTCTCTAGAAGCACGAGGCAGGGATGCCCGCTCTCCCCAATCTTATTTGCTTTAGCCATCGAACCCTTGGCTGCGAAGCTTCGACAACATCACAAGGAGCGCTCTTTGATCTACCCCGCTAGGCAATTGCTAATCTCATTATATGCGGACGATATGACCCTGTATATCAAAAAACCTATTGAGAATCTCAACCCACTTTTGCAAGAAATTACCAAGTTTGGCGCCATATCGGGAATCCAAATAAATAGGGCTAAGTCTGCGGTATTCCCCCTCACGGCTAATACCCAACAATTCCCAATGAACTATCCCTTAGTCTGATGAGTTAAAATACCTGGGGGTGCAGATAACTAGGGACAGGGATGCATTGATGCGTGCCAACTATGGTGTGGCTCTAGATGGGGTAACTGACAAATTGCCAGGTGGAGCCGCCTTCCACTGTCAATGGCAGGGAGGATCTCCTTATTAAGATGGTCCTACTCCCTAAGCTTCTGTATCTCTTTGTCAACATCCCCTATCATCCTGGACGATACTTTTTTAATACGCTAAATTCACAACTTACACGACTTATATGGGGAGGGAAACAGGCGCGACTTAGCCTAGTCACGCTGATGTTACCGTATCAGCAAGGAGGATGTGACGTTCCCAACTTTGAATGCTATTACTATTGCGCACAGGCACATTTCGCAAGTTTACTGGCTCCATCCGCCTCCCTTCATGCCGCACATAGCCGTGGAAGATGGCTATATGTCTCCGACACCCCCAGAAGGTTACCTCTTCACCAGGGTGACGGGGCGAGAGCGCGACCCTTTCACAGTGGATTGTACGATTGCTGCGTGGGGCCATATTGCGCGTAAGCTGGGAGCCTCCATGATGTATTCCCCCAAAATACGTCTGCTGCGTAACCCCTTATTACAGGTCACTTATGAAGGGCTATGCCGCAAATTACTGGACAGTTTGCATTACACCACCTGGGGAGATCTCTATGTAGGGGGGCAATTCCGATCGCAGACACAATTTTTTGATGGCCGAGAGCCCACCACCATGGACAGTTTCATGTACACCAGGCTCTGGCAAAGTGTGAAGGCAGTTACCCTAGCGTTTCCGAATGAACCCGACACGTTCGCTCCCCTTCATGACTTGCTCCGGGTGGAAACCCCACGGCACGTCTTGTCAACACTGTATAAACACATCCGTAAAGGGACTCCCACCCGCCTTCCAAAGGCCAGACGGGAATGGGATAAGGATCTAGATGCTCCACTAACGGACAAGCAATGGGAGCTAGGTTGCAGGCAGACAGAGGAGGTGACTAGTAACAGTAGGCTTCGCCTTATACACTGTTAAGTATTTGCATAGATCATATCATATCCCTACTAAATTACACAAACTACTATTGAGGGAGCATGATCATTGTGCACGATGTGGGCAGCAAGGTGCAAACTTTCTACATTTAGCATGGCGCTGCCCTCAAGTGGCCACCTATTGGGTACAAGTCTTTGAAGGGCTATCCACTATGATCGGAGTACATATGGTCCCAGACCCGCTCATAGCTCTTTTGGGCCTTATTCAGGGCATAAAAACAGTACATAAGAAATGGCACTGTTTTTGGCAAAACGGCAGGTAGCTTGTAAGTGGGGACGGGGCCGAGCCCCAAAATTCAAGGATTGGATAAATGAGATGACTACGTAGCAAAGTCACATGCATGATTACGCTGAACTGTTACCTGTGAACTCTCGACCGAAGAATATATGGGGACCATTAACTGCCTATCATTGGGAATCTGGGGCATCCCAAGGAGCAGCCCTGGTAGGAAAGGAGGTGGGATCCGTAAAGGAGGGGGACGCGGGTATCCAATTGAGATCCTTCCGAATAGGTGATGAGTTCTTTGGGAGCTGCAATGCTGAGTCTGTCTATGGCTGTTGAGGACTACAGGGGGCGCGGGGGGACTTGTCAGGTACCTACCACAGGCGCGGGGGATCACATTCATCTGGCTGATGTCACTTGTAAAGAAAAGATCTGCATTTTGATGACTTTGGATGACCCGGTTTTTTAGGGACCGTGTTGCTCTTCATGCACTGTATTTCTGTATTACCCTTTTGAACAGTGGGTGGACTGTTACATAAGCGGGGATGAGGGGGGGGGATGTTGATCATATGTAAAGAATCTGCGCAGGAAGGTGTAAGTTACTGATGTAATATTTCAGCAATACCATGGTTGATTGTCCTTACACTGATGTACTGTGCAGATTATCAATAAAGTTGCTAAATATTTTTTTTTTTTTTAAACTGTTGGCTGAACAAAGAATTAACTCTTAGCCATTTGATTTTAAAAGAGTGCATGTTCCTTGACAACGCGTCCCAAATACCGTGGCTTAGATGTATCACAAGTAGCTTTGAAGAGGTAGGGCGTGCTGATCTTTTTTCCAATCGCGAATCTATTGTAAAAAAGGACGTGGAGATAATTAGGAAATCCTTCACTAGTTTAAGGAAACTGGAAAGGGATGAGAGGGATTTGCAGAAATCTAGTGTTCGCAAATTTCTAATGTTACAACTCCATCTGCTGAGCCTTATCTCCTGGGGTCTTTATCTATTTATGAGCAGTTTTTACTCTCCAGGTTTCGCCTGGATCTTTTCCACCTCCTGCTTGTCGTTCCAAGAGGGTGCAGTAGAGGTCATTTGTTGGCACCCTGTGGCTGCGATGGAGAGTCTCCACAGGATCTGCTACATTTTATGTTTTTTTGTCATTTTTACGCGGTACCCCGGAGATATTTTTTAGTCCCTATTTTAAAGAAGATTAATTTTAATCAGGCTCGTCCAGCTCTCTTGTACCTCCAATTGTTGAAGGCTGATTGTATTTTTTTTTTTGTTGGCTACTTGAAATCCACTGTGAGAACCCGGGCTTGTTTGGATAAATAGTTACCTGATTGATGTTCCATCAAGGAGATAAACGTCTACGAGGGCCAGGATACCCACATAGGGCAGTGCTAATTTAAGGGGGACACTGCTTGACTCCGTATTGTGCATTTTATCGTTAGAGATCACCATGGGAGGTTGGGCAATGTTTTTTTATTATATTTTACTTGGCTTGTTATTTTATGGAATCATGTTTTTAATGTAATTTGGATGTTCTGCAACTTTTATAGTTTTCTGTACGTGAAACCGAATAAAGTTTATCTGAACTGAACAGCAGGCACCGTATCCATATTTTACACTAATAAGTGAAGGCAGAGCTGTGTGCCATTTTTATTTACTTGCACATTAGGCCTAGCACCCCATACATTTTCTTTACACCTTATTTTAACTACCAATTTTCCAAAAGCACTAATCTTTCATTTATAATATGTGACATGGATTCTATCATTAACTTTATTTCCCTATAGAGTTCTTTCCTGCCTTGCATAGTGCCTCTGTGGTTTGCAAGCTGTAATTCTGGTAGGTATAGATATGTTCATCCACTTTAACTGTTTTATTTTACATATCCCTTGTAAGACTTCGGAACTAGCTAGACATGGAGCATCCTGGTGCTCGTTTTTTTTGTATTAAACAAATCGAGGGAGGAGAGGGCTTGAAAAAATAACAATAAATTTTATTGTTATCAAGGTCCAGCATACATGCCCAAGCAATAGTGAAAACAGAAGGTATGCAGTTCCTAGCGTTAACGCAAGGTGTGACAGAATAACAAGTGGGTAACACAGTGGTGACAGGGAACTATGGTGAGAAGCAGGAGTAAAGGTTACTCCTTATTTGGAAAAGAAGACCCTCACACACCCAACAAGCGGGTGTCTTGCTTCATCACCGGGTCTTTGCTCCTTATCGGGCCGGCGAGTGCAATGCCCGATCAGGCACCTAATAGGGCCTTCCTAGCGGAGATCTTTTATTCCAACGCCGGTGAGCGATGTGTGTGTGGGGTTGAAAAAACAGTATTAAGACATATGTGAGTGTAGGTGCAAATGGGGTTAAAGTGAACCAATTAAAACAGGGGTAGGTGATCCACTAAATAATTTTAATACAGTGTGGTCACCATCCTGGTTAAAAAATATACAGTCTGCACATGTGACACCAATAGTTAAGTGAGTGTATGTGCTGACGTGATCAAGAGGTCAACATGTTTCTTGCCTTTGTATATAATAAATGGCAATTCATCAGGACCAGGGAATTCATGCGGCTACCTACACCTCTTTGGTGGTGCCCAATGTCTATAAGAGACTGAGTAGTGAGCACGCATACAGCACCCTAAAAAAGTGTGGTACCGTAGTTAAAAAGCACACCCTCCTTGGTTGTGCTGCATACAAGGCTGGGGGGAGTACACACTAAATTATAGTGTTGGTTCCGTTACTCAATACACGCCGTCCACCTAGTTCATGATGAATAGGTACATAACCTATTTATGATGGTGTTTTAGCAAACCTATAAACTTAGATAGTTCTCCTTAAGATCGTTTGTTAGTTTTAAAACAACAATGAACCGCACAAACGATCCAGTGCAGCATCAATCTGTACCACACTACGCCACTGTATGGCCGCAGTCTTGATAAAGCTCTGTATTACTAGCACATGAGGATCTGCTGAGTGTCTTTATGAACTCAACGAAGTTAGAATGGCGTCTTAGTTGAGAGGGTGGTTAAGAGGGTGGAAGCCTACACACGTTTTCTGTGCCCAGCCACCAAAGGAGCATAATGTGGCCTGTATTTCTTTTGGGGTTCTGGGCCACTGCTTATGGGGGACATAGACCTCCTTCTCAATTTAAGGAATCTGACGATACAGGAATACATGCCAATGGTTAAGCAAATCGCCAATGTTGCATCTCTCATTTCTGCACGTCTGCACATGTAGGCTGCATGATCAGTTCCTACATAGGAACATGCATAATGATAACACTCAAACATGTACTATCATTCAGGGAGCAAAACCTACTCGGAGGACTACAATGAGTCAACAAAATGCACACCAGACCCAGGAGTAACTAAACTTTGACTAAAAATGAACATACTGGTTACAGCAGAGGAACCCTAGACCTCATCCTCCCCAGGAGGACTTTCCTCTTGTGTAAATCCATCATTAGTGTTTTAACATCATGAAGTGACGACTGAAAACGGTAGATAGTTTAATGTGTACATATATGGTGACAAGGCATAGGTAAAAGTGGGATTCAGAAGTACCCTCACCGGTCTGATCTCTCATGACTCTTGAGTGAACGGCCAATGAGGAGGACGATCTACACCCCTTTGAAGGGATTTTTAAAGATCCCCCCCTTGTAGTTGGGGATCTCGAGATAGAAAATCTGTTTGGTATGTGAATTAATTTAGTGAAAAAGGTGTGCACGTTGTAAAAAACACCATCACAATTTTAAAAGCCGCATTTGCAAATTTGAAATGAGGTGGTTGAACTTGCTATATGTCACCATTTTTCTGGCGTACACAATTGAGCATACACTATTTTAAGGAAGGAATTCATTGTTATTCTGCAGAAAGATGCCTCCTGAGCTTTACCACGTTAATGCTATCAATTTTATCATCTAAAATGTTATGAAAAATACAATCTGCTAGCTAAGACGCTTGATTCTAGAAAGCAGTTCTTGTATCAGTCCTGAAAATAGAGGTGAAATGCTTAACTTGAAAGTAAGACTTTCAGCAAGACCTATCGAAATACAGTAATAATCAGATTGGATTCTATCTTTCAAAATTAAAGATGCAAACTCTTGACTCTTTAGTACATAATACCTTCAATCAATAATGTTAATATGAGGTTCATTGGAGATTAAGACATGGTTATGAGAAGTGAGCAAACTTTAGAGTAAGGTAAACGTAGAGTAAGAATTCTGCACATCACCTGTTCTATAGATCTTTCCTCATGCTTAGCATTGGGATCCAGCTGTACGATTGAGTGCAATGGAATTCTCTTCATATTTTTTTCAGGTGACCTGCAACAAATAAATAGCATCTAAACAATCCTGAAAAATTATATTTTAAACATTGTTTAAACTAAAGCAAATCACTAATATAAATCAGATCAAACCATTCCTGTGAGGAGAAATCTTAAGTCATTTGCTACCAAATCGCACTTCACGTTCTGAAAAAATAACTTTCTAAAAACTTTGGCAACAATCAAAAATGCATTTTCATTTGTAAATAAACATTGAAGGCTGAACATGCCTTAATTTATACTTATTAGAGATTCACACATGGATTTCTGGCAGATTTAAAGAACAAGTTACTTACCTTCGGTAACGCTTTTTCTGGTGGATACAGTATCTGCCTGTGGATTCCTCACCTTATGAATATCCCCTGCGCCAGCACTCCGCGGACATTTTTCCTAGCTCTCCACGCCGACAAGGTCGTCACAATGCTATGGCTCCGCATGATGTCACTGGAGCCATAAGAGGGCCACGTCGGCGTGATGACGTCAGTTCCACCCATTTTTTCCGTGATTCCGAGGCGAACGGGCGGACCGACCATAGAGACAATGCATATATAGTACACAGAATTTACACAAATACACACAGTGTAAAGTGAAAAAGGAAAGCAAGCATTTCTTATAAGCCTACACAAAGGCAAACAGAGGCAATACATAATAACAATATAAAACAACCATATTAACCAATACCTCTTTTAAGGTATAAAAGGGTGGACAACGGGGAGGCGGGTGGGTCAGTGAGGAATCCACAGGCATATACTGTATCTACCAGAAAAAGAGTTACCGAAGGTAAGTAACTTGTTCTTCTGATGGATACATCTGCCTGTGGATTCCTCACCTTATGAATAGAATCCCACAGCAGTCCGACCTCCGGGGGAGGGTGTCCACCCTTCTATACCAAAAACGTCTTGAAAAACAGAGTGCGCAAAATGGCCATCCCGCCCCACCTCGGAATCTAAGCAGTAATGCTTCGCCAAAGTGTGGAGGGAGGCCCAAGTTGTGGCCTTACAGATGTCCAACACAGAAACACCTCTGGACAAGGCAGAAGTAGATGATTTAGCCCTGGTGGAATGAGGTCTAATGCCTTCAGGAGGCTCCTTACCAGCCAGAGTGAAGCAGATCTTGGTGCACAAGATGATCCATCTGGATAGAGTGCGCTTGTGCACCGCCTTGTCCTTCATGCGTCCAACATAGCCCACAAAGAGCTGATCGTCCAATCGCAGGTCCTTCAATCTATCCAGATGGAAACTAACCGCCCTCTTAGGATCCAAGCGGTGAAGCCTCTCTTCCTCCTTGGAAGGGTGAGGGGGGGATAGAAAGTTGGGAGGGTAATGGACTGTCCTAGATGGAAGGGAGTTACCACCTTAGGCAGAAACGCAGCCCTGGTCCTGAGAACCATCCTTTCAGCATGCATAATAAGAAACGGAGGCTTAGAACTCAAAGCCTGAAGCTCACTCACCCTCCTTGCTGAGATGATAGCCACAAGGAAGACCGTTTTGAATGACAGTATTCTTAAAGGACAACTATGCACAGGTTCAAATGGGGAATCCATTAAGAAAGTTAAAACTAGATTTAAATCCCACTGGGCCATAATGAAGGGAGTAGGCGGAAACATGTTAGTAAGGCCCTTAATGAACCTTAAGACAATCGGAGATTTAAAAAGGGACGGCTGATCAGGCAAACAAAGAAATGCCAATAAAGCTAATAAATAACCCTTAACAGTAGCCACAGTACAACCCTGCTGGGCCAAATGCAGTGAAAAACAAAAAACATCAGAAAGATGGGCTTTTAAGGGATCAATAGACCTCTCTCCACACCATTCAACAAATCTTGCCCACCTGTAGGAGCAAATGGACTTGGTGGAGTGTCGCCTGGCCGATAAAATAACATCCACCACGTCAGGTGGGAGAGAGAAAGAGTTCAGGTTGCCCCGTTCAATCTCCAGGCATGAAGGTGCAGGCTCTGGAGGTGGGGGTGTTGAACCTGCCCCTCTGACTGCAAGAGGAGGTCTACCCTGAAAGGGAGACGCAGCGGAGGGTGCAACGAGAGGTGAAGAAGGTCCATGTACCACACCCTTCTTGGCCAATCCGGGGGCGAGCAAAATAACTTGGGCCCGGTCTTGGCGAATCTTCCTCAGAATTCGAGGAATCAAGGGTATGTGAGGAAAAGCATAAAGGAGTTGTGAGCTCCAACTCAACTGAAACGCGTCCCCCAACGCTTCCTGCACCGGAAGCTGGAGACTGCAGAATGACGGGCAGTGCGTGTTCTTGAGAGTGGCAAACAGGTCCACCCAAGGAGTCCCCCACGTCCGGAAGATGTGTCGAACTACCTCCGGATGAAGCCTCCACTCGTGGTCAGCGGAGAACTGCCGACTGAGACTGTCCTCACGCACGTTCAGCACCCCGGCCAGATGATTTGCCATCAAACAAATCCGATGGTCCTGAGTCCAGGACCAAAGCCGCAACGCCTCCCTGCAGAGACGGTACGACCCTACTCCTCCCTGCTTGTTGACGTACCACATTGCGGCAGTGTTGTCCGTCAGGACTTGAACCGACTGACCACAAAGAAAAGGGAGAAAGGCCTTGAGCGCCAAACGTATCGCCCGCAATTCCAGAAGATTGATATGAAGCAATCTTTCTTCTGGAGAACAAAGACTCTTGATCTTCAGATCCCCCAGATGAGCACCCCGCCCTAGGGTAGAGGCATCCGTTATAACTGTGGCCACAGATGGAGGAAGATGAAAGGGCTTTCCTTGAGACAGATTGCCCTCCATGCTCCACCAAGAATGATCCGCTGCAGCTTCTCCGGAGATCCTGACTGACTCCCTGAGATCACCGTTGTGCTGATACCACTGCCTGCGGAGACACCACAGGAGCGCCCTCATGTGCCAGCGTGCATGGTTGACTAACAGAATGCAGGAGGCGAACGGACCGAGCAGGAGTAGGACCTTCAGAACTGGAACAAACGCTCCATTGTGAAACAAAGGGATCATTTCCTGAATGTCGAGAATACTTTGCGGAGGAGGAAAAGCTCGACACAGAGTGGTATCCAGTACTACCCCTATAAACAGGTTGCGCTGAGAGGGCACCAGGTGAGATTTGGGAACATTTATCGAAAAACCCAATCTGAACAACAGCTGAGTTGTTACCTTCAGATGACGGCACATCATCTCTGGCGACTCTGCATTCAGAAGCCAGTCGTCCAGGTAGGGGCACACCAGAATCCCCAACCTCCTGAGATGGGCAGCCACGACCGCCATCACGTTGGTGAAGACTCGAGGTGCAGTAGTAAGACCAAACGGAAGGACCGCAAACTGGTAACGTTGCGAACCAACCGTAAACCGGAGATACTTCCTGTGCGACTTCAGGATTGGGATGTGAAAATACGCATTCTGCAAGTTGAAGGACACCATCCAGTCCTCTTGTTGCAGCGCCTGAAGAACCTGCACTAGGGTGAGCATCTTGAACCTCTCCTGCTTGAGAAACAGATTCAAGATTCTGAGATCCAGGATGGGTCGTAACCTGCCATCCTTCTTGGGAATCAGGAAATACCGAGTAGTATCCCTGTCCCCTTTCCTGCTCCGAAACCACCTCTATCACACCTTTTTGTAACAGGACAAGCACCTCCTTCTGAAGAAGAAGTAAATGATCCTCCGTGCAAAATCCTTGGCAAGGAGGGTAAGGAGGAAGGAATTCCCTGAAGGGAAGGGCGTACCCATTTTCTACCAGATCTAAAACCCAAAGGTTCAAAGTGACCAATTTCTAATCCTGTAGAAAATGGGTAAGCCGGCCCCCCACAGGACCTGCATGATCCAGGATGGCGGATCTAGGGCTGCTTTCCTGCATTACCAGGAGGGGCTGAGGAGGTAGAGGAGGAGGAGGAAGAGGGCTGACGACCCGATCCATGAAGGCAACCTCTGCCCTTACCCCTGTAGGACTTGTACAAGGGGTTTTGTTGCTGTTGCTGTGGCTGACGGGAACCACAAAAGGAAGACTTCCCAAAGCCACGGTATCTTCTATAACCATAACCCTTTGCCTGAGACTGTAAACCCAAGGGTTTCGCTGTGGCCTTACTGTCTTTGAACCTTTGCAAAGCAGAGTCAGATTTTTCTCCAAAAAGCCTAGATCCGTCAAAAGGAAGATCGAGAAGGGCAGCCTGTACATCAGGAGAGAACCCAGAAGACCTTAGCCATGCATGCCTTCTCGTAGCAATGGATGAGCCCATCACCCTGGCAACTGAATCTGCCGTGTCCAGGCCAGACTGGATGACTTGGCGAGCCACAGCCTGTGAGTCTGCCAGTACCTCACTGAAATTTCTCTGATCTTCCTCAGATAAATTTGGAAGAAGCTGTTTGGCAGAGTCCATAAGGGCATGAATGTATCTTCCCAACAAACAGGTAGCGTTGGTGGACTTCAAAACCATACTTGCTGAGGAGAAGACCTTCTTTGCAGATTGTTCAAGTTTCTTGGAATCCCTGTCAGCAGGAGCCTGCGGAAAGGCGCCCCGTGGACTGCTTTGAACATGAAGCCTGCACCACCAAACTCTCGGGTGAGGGATAAGTCGAAAGGAACACAGGATTCCCTGGAGCAGGCCTGTACCTTCTGGACACCGACCTTGAAACTGCAGGAGCAGAAAGAGGATTGCGCCACACCTCCAGGATTGGCTCCGTCAAGGCATCATTGAACGGCAACAGTGGCTCAACCACAGAGGACGGAGAGTGAAGCACCTCTGTGAGCAGATTAGGCTTGTACTCAGCCACAGGGAGCTGCAGATCCAAGAGCTCTGCAGCCTTCCTTATCACAGTATGGTAAGGTGCAACTTCCTACGAGGGTTAAGATTTCTGAGAAGCAAAGTCACACTCCGGAGAGGTGTCAAGTCCACTTGTCTCACACAGACCCTCAAACATATCCTCAGACTCATAAATTTCACCTTCCTCCATTTCTTCAGCCTGGTACCGCTCCTCCTCTTACAACTTCTGCGCCTCTCTCCTCGAGCGCATCTTCGGTTGCGGCGTCGGCGGCGCCACACGTGGCTTTGATGGCTCCGGGAATGGCGTCGAAGGAGGATCCGCAACAGCAGCCGGCGCCGAACGAATCCGAGAAGAAGGTTTGCCGGACGGAGCCGGGGACTACACATACGGCGTCGACATCCTTGGAGCTGGGAAATGCCAGGACGGCATCGTTGGCATGAATGGTACGAAGGGGGCCTGAGGATAATGGTGAGGCACACCCAAATTAAATGCCAGAGGACCCACGGGACCCGAAGGTGCACCTGAAGGGTATGAGGCGCTGGTAAACACACCATACATCGCATTTGAAAAATGCGAGGGATCCGAACCGGGCGCTGGGAATTGAGGATACTGCGTCGGTTCGAGATCCAATGGAGGCACCTCCGGAGTCGGAACCGCCGGGGGCACAGGCAGAGCCACATGAGCTGAAGGAGCCTCAGCATCCGACAAACCTTCCGGAGTCGGAGAAAATCTCGGCATCGGTGACTGCGCCGGAGTCCCCTTGTACGAAGGAGAATGGGTCGGAGTCACTTAAGGAGACACTGAAGGTGAAGGAGAGACAAAGACCTAAACACGACGTTGAGGAGCCGGAGAAGGCGACCTTGAAACCACAGGCTTCGACCAAGGGCGCCGAGATCCATGCCTCTTCTTCTTCATGTGCTTACTCTTCGAGTTATTTGAAGTCGACGACCTCGACTTCGAATGTTTTCGACCCCTTTTTTCTTTTCTCACTTTAGCCATGTACAGTTTGGCTTCCCGTTCCTTCAAGGCCTTCGGGTTCATCTTTCTACAGCAGGAACAGCCCTTGACATCGTGATCTGACGATAAGCACCACAGACAGTCCTCATGGGGGTCAGTGATTGACATATGACCCCCGCACTCTTTATAGGGCTTGAAACCCGACTTCCTTGGAGCAGACATGGCAAAACCACAGAAGGAAATAAGCCAAAATACAAAGTATCTAGCAGAAAGTATGGAGAGTCCCAGAAAAAAACGTCCGCATCGACAGCGCAGAAAAAAGGGAACTGACGTTATCACGCCGATGTGGCCCCCTTATGGCTCCAGTGACGTCATGCGGAGCCGCGTGCGGAGCCATAGCATTGTGACGACCTAGTCGGCGTGGAGAGCTAGGAAAAATGTCCTCAGAATGCTGGCGCAGGGGATATTCATAAGGTGAGGAATCCAGAGGCAGATGTATCCATCAGAATGGTTTTATCACTGTAGATTACACTGCCACGAGTGCGGAGAAGTCTGCAGTATAAAGTCTTAAGTAAGATGTGGGAGGTGGGCAGAATAAGGCGTGGTTAGCCTTGTAAGTTTAAGAATGCTCACAAACCTGCATGTTAGTGGGCATTCATAAATTGAAAACTGACCCCCCTCCCCAATACATAACTAGTCGGAGATATATTCCAGCTAAGTGACTCACCTTCCCGGACGAGAAGATTAACAAATTACCCCCAGATTTGGTGGAGGTGTTGGGGAAGAGCTTTTTTTTCCAAAGGGGGAAATATTTTCCCAATGGTTGCCATTCTCACTGTGTGGAATTGTGTGCTGCATATAATGCAGGTGCCAGGGGATTAGGCAGTCCTGGTAAAACCTCATGATACGAGCAACAGCTCATCTGTAAACCTGCAACTGACACAGCTTTCCACCTGTACTATTGTGCCTGTTTTATTAAAAGCAAAAAATGTAAAAGTACCTTCAAGCAGAGTCGTAGAAACCAGCCCATACTTTCACACTTTTTCGTGACTCAGGCCTTTTATGTTTGCTTTTTTAGCATCTTTTGGAGAAAAGGTTAGGAGGTTTAGATATTCTACAGCCATGTATGACCAGAACGTTTGGTTTGGAAAGGTAGTAAGTAAAGTCCTACGTGTTCTTTTTGAGCCTCAGCAGGCAGTAACCTATTGTCACCACTAAACAACATACATGTACATTACAGAAAGGGGATGTTTGGAGCCCTCTTCAGCAATGGCTGGTTTGGCGAACCACCGTCAAGCATTATTTAAATAGGCTGGCCATTACAATTTGGATCATCCAGGGGCTCTTCAAGGATGTTCATAATATTTTGCAATGTCGTTTGAATTAGTGAGGAATGCCAAAAAATAGTTCCACTGAGTCAAGATGTTGACCGTATACAGTGGTTGGTAGCTCCCTTGCTGCTTCCCCTGCCCGCTGGCTCCCCTGCTGCACTGCACTCTTACAACATAAAAACAATAATAATAAAATACGAAAAATGCAATCCTTTTCCAGCTGAGAAGTTTCCATTTATTGGCCTCAGGATGCACTTTAATGCAAGTGTGGGAACTACGCCTGTCAGAAGACAGATAATATTACAATGTCCTGCATACGTGCTCACCCATACTGCAGAAATGCTAGCAACCTTCCCTAGACATTAGGAAAAGCACTGCTGGTATCTGTATAGAGGTGGCCGAGACACCGAAAGCTTGAGCCAGGCTTGAGTCAGATGCCCAGCTCTGCCTCAGCCAACGTTCTCTAGGATCATCGAGCGAAACATAAGCCAAGTCTTAGTATTTTTGCATTTGAATGTAGGGTATTCAACATTCAAAAACAGCATAGCAGTAGACAGCCTCTCTCTCCTCTGCTGCATCCAAGACGACCCTCAGTGAGACAGGCTTTTTTCAACACTTGGAAGCCTTGTTCGATAGAGTTAGAAACAATGCAAGGTTTTCTTTTGCCTTCCTGTGCAGACAAGGCCTTTCTAGAGCTGCCGTGCTAACGTACATAGCCAGTAAAGGGAGATTGTTTTTACATCATACTTATTCGATGTTACGAGGAGGAAGAAAGAAAAGGAGCAGAGAGAAGGGCTAGATACAGAGGAAAGAGAGCAAAAAGAGAGGAGGGAGAAAAAAAGGAAGGAGAGAGCAGAGAGGAAAAAGAGGGAGCCTGAAAAGAGATTGCAACCTCAGCATGAGTCTGAAAAGGTAGAGTAGGGGATGAGAAAAGAAAATGAATGTAAGATCGAAAGAGAGAGAGAGAATCAAATAAAGACCAAAACAGAGAAAGGGGTGTGACAATGTGAGTGAGGCAGTGTGAGTGACAGTGTGTGAGATTGATAACATGAGAGTGGGAGTGAGAAAGAGAAAGAGTATGAGAGTGAGGGGGTAGGGGTAGGGGTAGGGCGGGAGAGTGAAAGAGTGACGGAGAAAGCGAGAGCATGAAATTGAGAGAGTGCGCAGAGAGTGAGAAAGAGAGTGTGAGAGAGGGTGTTAGAGTAAAAGAAGGTGTGAGACTGAGTGAGAGAGACAGAATCAAAATGAGAATGATTGAGAATGTAAGAGTGTGAGAAAGTTTGTGTGAGTGTATTAAATTGTGAGAATGAGTGAGGATATTGAGTAAAAGGCAGTGCTAGAGTGAGTCTAGTGGTCTTAGTCATACATCCTGGAAATCTATTTTTTTAGGTTGAGCGAAAGCAGTGCGCATGCGCTGTCACAAGACCTGCTTTAATCACTGTACTGAGTGTCATCCCGCCTGCAGCTTGCCATTGGTTCACTCCTCCGCTACTCTTCTTTCCCGGCTCCTTATTGGGTAGTGCCCCCCCCCCCCATACATAATTTCTGTTTTTTGCCGAGCAGCACCGACCAACTACAGTTTACTTACGCTGTAGCTGGTAATGTCTTCCTTTAGGGACTACTTTCTTTTTTCATGCTAGTGATTCCCCACGGTGCCCACTTCATCTGCTTTGCTAGTTGGACGTTTGTCCGGTCGGATGCTCTTCCGACCGCCATCGTGTGCCACTAACAGCAGTAAAGGGGCGAAGTGCAAAGCGGGGGACTATGTAGGGAACTAGTCAAGAGCAGGCAGAATGTGGCTCTAATGTAAGAAGCTGACAAATCTAACTATGTTAATACCTGACTAGAGGCAGGGGTGGGGTGCCCTGGAAGTGACATAAGCAGGGTGGAAGCTGCAGTATCATTCAAAAGCACTTTTGGTTGCGCTCAAATGTACAACTAATTGTTCTTTCTTTTTGAAACCCTGACATATTAGTCTCCAGTTACAGCAATTGTGCTCCCTCCTCAAAGACACATTTATGACTTTTCCATCGTGGTCGGTGACAGTGCACTTAGCAGTATTAAAATCATTGTCCTCTCTCGCCCACAACGATGAACCATAACCTCGCCAGACATGTTCTATTTATTGTCCCTTGGCACCTCGTCAACATGCAGGGCAACTGTGGGATAAGCGTCACTTTCCCATGGTGCATTGGGGTTACCGTTTCACATAATGTGACAGGACAGGCCCGGTCTGGTCAGTTCTGCCTGGTGCTGAACTCGCAGTGCCCGGAGGCCAGCAGTCGCCAGTTGCTACCTCAAGCGAGACTTGTTTGGCTTTAAGGTCTTGCAGAAGTAACTGGGGGTACCCCAGTGAAACAACTTTGTAAATTGCCAAACGGTTGTCCATTAGCATGCTAGTTAAAGAAACAAGTATCTGTATTTACTATAGGTTCTAACATACTAATTTATTTATTCATTTCTATACATCAAAAGCAGCAAGAAACATATTAAATGACAACAAAGTGTGTACGATAAAACAGAATGCATCACCGCATAGAGAGAAACAAATAAGAAAAATAATCTGCTATTTAAATTTGAGAAGAAATGGCCCTGCTGATTAAAATATCCGGCCTCAGTTTCTCTAAATAAAACATTATTGATACATTTATTTGATCGTGCCGAGCAGGAAAAATTCTAGAGGTGAACTCTGTGATCTTGATGCTTTTTGTTATTCTAATACAAAAGTTTAATAAGCTACAGCACAGATATTAACAGAACTAGTTTCTGTTGCTACAGGCATATATAAAAACGATTATTTATGCTGCCTATGTGTTTATAATATTTTTCTGCTTTCCCATTTGGCTTCTGTTTCTGCTAGTAAAACAGCAACTCTTTTTCATGTTATGTTTGCAACACGTGAGATAAAGGACAACAAATCTCAACTGGTATAATTATACAGAACAATTATAAATGCATGTACACGACATTAGCAGAGAGGAAAAAGGGAGACTCAGGCAAAGATTCTTTTGAAAAATGCACTAGGCATCAAATGTTTATAATCATAAAGATAAATTAAAGCAAAATACAGTTGTAACGGCACTGTAGGCAAGAAATGCAAGAGAACACAACACGAATTGGACTTGGTGATAAATGTATATGTGACACACAAAGTGGCGACGCAAGTGACAATGTGGAATCAGCGGAAGACGGCGCAACAAACCAATAGTGACAAAATATATACAGTGAGTGTTTGTGGTTCAGGTAATGAATAAGAAAGTTTTGTCAATGAAGACAATTATTTAGGAAGAACCACAGAGAAAAAGGTGCGCTATTATTTGTGCTGAACGGTCGACGGCGTTTCGATCCTCTGATTCTGGATCATCTTCAGGACCGGGTTGTTGAGTTAAAAGCGGTGTTGTAAAGGCGATCCGAGGGGGCCAAAGTTGGGCGGATCGGGTTCATTGGAAGGAAATTGGGAGCATCGGTGGATCCAATTGTAGGGGCGATCTCGTCAATGATAGGGCGATCCGTGATATTGGCCGTGTCAAGGGTAGAAATCGGCGGGATATGAGGTAGGAAATCCTTCGCGGAGTCCGGAGTGCTTACCGGTAATGAATCCTTGGTAGCAGGGGGGGGACTAAATCCTGGTGGCAGCGAGGGCGTTGGGGAGACTGTTCCTCGTTGCGCGTGTGAATCGGTAGAAGTTCGGTATTTTGTTGGTAGCACTGTGAAGAACACATGCTATTGTTACACTCACAGTACTGACAGTACACAGAGGCACAGGCACTCTCTACACACAGGACAGCCATTCACTGTACATAGAGGTGCAGGTTGTTCCAAAAGCAAATATGCACAGCCTCTCACTGTCCATTAACATAGTCACTCACTGCACAAAGATATAGGCACAGAAATTAGAGCCACGGGCCACACACAGGCAGAGTCCCTTGGTGTTCACAGAAATAAATACAAGCACAAACTGGTTTCTCATGTGTTCGCTTTTGTTTCCTTTTTCTCATCTGCAGTTTCTCCTCGCAATTCAAGTCTTTTCATACTGCTGTTATTTTCCATCGGCTCCACTATCATATCACCGTCTTTACTAGCGCTCCTCATATATTTATTTTCCCTTTGTTGCTTAATTTCTTCTCCAGTGTGTTCTTGCTCTCTTCTGCTCTTTTTTCTCAGTCAGTCGCCCTTTCCTTTTATTTCATACTCTATTTCATACCTTGTAATTCCCCCTTTTTCATCTTAGATACATCGCCATTGGCCTCAGTCTAATCACGAGTTCCACCGACCTAATATTCACCGGTGTACATCATTTACATATATAGATATCAAAAAGAACTAGCTCTGGAGTGGGTGCTCCTAGCGTTTGTATGTAATGAGAGGAAAACAGAGGAAAACATCTTCTGTTTTGAAAAAAACCCTCACTCACCAACCTAGTTGGTGACATGCTTCATCATTGGGCCCCACCCAAGGTGCCGAGTGGACCTCGGGTGTGCTACGACGCCTGGATACAGCGGAGCGGGTATTGTGCAGTGATAATGGGTGAGTGAATGTTAAAAAGATTGTCCTAAGGGTCCCATTTGGCAAAAAAATAACAATTTTAATATGTGGGCCCTTGGTAGTGAGTAAAAACGGGAGGCGAATATTGTGGGAGATCAAAGGCAACTTCAATATCCTAGTTGGTCAACATGTTTCAGCCATACTCCCTTTATTCGTATGGCTTTCTTCAGGACCTATGTGTAGTGCAAGGTGAGTGATCTAAAAAGTGTTATTAGAAGACCAGTATGTGACACACACGCTAAGGTGTGCTATGTGGTAGTGGAGATTTTCCTCTAGCTGCGCATTCTCAGATAATTATTGAGAAATGCCCCATGAGTTCCACATGGGGGGCCCGACCTGTAGTCACACTTTCGTCAAAATCTAAGGCCCTGCCTGGTACCTGCCATGGAGCTCCGTTGCACACCTTAGCACGTGTGTCACATACACATTTTATTGACAGTCTGCTGTATATATATATATATATATATATATATATATATATATAATATACACACACATATAGGAGGACATATATAGAGTGGTAATAGATTTTAGTAACAATATAAATCATTTGTTGGAGGTAATATACTAATTTTAGGAATTCTGAGGTGTTCTAAGGGGATTTTACCCAGTGAAAAATGCTGATCTCTGGTGGGATTTAAAGAACCATATTTGAGAGTAAACTGTTTTTCTCATGATTTTCAATGTGTCTAACCACTGGTAATTGTTCAGAGTAGCATTCTAACCCATTGTTCAATTGCCCACCATGCCACCTCAGTTTGGACTCACTCGTAAACAAATCAGTCTTGTCCCTGCTCCAATAGGAAGAATCCATCCCCAAACTGCCATGACAGGTCACCAAGACACAAGCAACCCAAGACTGGCTTCATCCTGACTGGGGCACATCCATTGGGTGCAGCTTGGCACAGTGAGCACGGGACCCATGCCCTTGCATGCCCTTGCCATTTGGGGGGGGGGGGGGGGGGGGGTACATCAAACATACAAAAGATGATGGGAGAAACACTTGTCGGAGTTGGCAATCACTCGGTGGAACATTACAACCAATTCTTTTTTTGCCCACCATGCCACCTCAGATTGGATCCAGCCATATGCAAATCAGTCTTGACGAGGAGCAGCCAGTCTGAACTGCTAGGCCAGGTCCTTCCTGAATCAGAACACGAGCAACCAAAGACTGATTTCACCCTGAATGGGGTTATCAGTCAGGTGTAACTTGGTTCTAGTGGCACAGCGAGCATGGGATCCATGTCTAGGCATACCCTTGCCACTTAGGGCGGTACATCAAATACACAAAAGGTGCTATGAGGAATGCTTGCAATTTGTCTTACGAATGGTAACCGCCCCGCCTAGCATTTCAACCCATCGTTCTTTTGCCCACCATGCCATCTCAGTTTGACCCCCCCATATGCAAATCTGTCTGGTCCCTGCTACAAAGGTAACAGTCAAGCCCAAACAGCTAAGCCACCTGAAGCCATCTTCCTACATGCCAACAAACCTGATTCATGTGGAGGACTCCGAATTTCTATAGTCAAATATGGCAATATTTAAAATTTCTCTAACCAAAACTTGCCTCTGTATCACCTCGTTTGGATTAAAGAAATAAGCTCTGTCTCTGCAAACCTCACAAGCTAAAAATTAAACAGACTGTCCAGAATGCAGATGTGCACTTGTTACTATGGATTCCGAGACAAGCTCCAATCTCCTCTCATCTAAAAAAAAGCATTGGAAATGCAATAGGTCACACATTTGTTGGTGTTGAAGCTATTGGAATTGCAAATGGCAATGTTTTCAATTAGGCAACTGGGGGCATATGTATCAAGCGAATTTTTAGTCGCAAACGCTGCGATTCGCAAAATACAGCGTTTGCGATTAAAAATTCGCAAAACGGGATGTATTAGACAAATTCCCAACGCAAATTTAAGGAATCGCTAATTTAGCGATTTCTTAAGTTTGCGTAAGCATTTAAGAAATCGCAAATTGCGATTTCTTAAATGAAATGTAACACTCACCAAAGGATTGCGATTAATCCTTAAGAAATCGCAAATTACCACCAACTACTAGTTGGTGTTAATTTGCGATTTCTTTTAAAAATGCACATTTTGTAATTTTACAAAGTGCCACGTGACGCACATACATGCCCTTAGGGCATGTATGTGCGCCATATGACCACACATGCTAATTTCAGGGGTGTATCAGGGTGTCATCTTGACACCCTTGCACCTTTGAAATTATTCTCAAATTGCGATTAGCAAATTGCGATTCGCAATTTGAGAATTACTTCCCATACATTCCTATGGGTCTCCTGGCCCATAGGAATGAATGGGCAGGTATTCCTTAATTGCGATTTCGCAATTTGCTAATCGCAATTAAGGAATTTTAAGAAATCGCAAAAAGTTTGCAATTTTTTAAATACATCCCGTTTTGCAATTCTCAAATAGCGATTCCTTAAAAATCGCTATTTAAGAATCGCAAATGGTGATGTTGATACATATGCCCCCTGGTCTTGTATTTGTTGGAGCTATTGGCATTGTAAATGTCAATGTTTATTACTTTTGTGCTATGGAGTGAATGTATGTGGTTTGGATTGGATTAGTTAGTTGTGTAATTGTGTGGGGTGGAACAGTGTGGTGTGGAGTGGATTTGTGGATTTGAATTATGTGGCATGGTGTGCTGTGGAATTATGTGGATAGTAATTATGTGGTATTAAGTGTAATTGAATTATGTAGAGTAGGATTGTGTATTTTGGAGTGTAATTATTAATGGTATTTTGTGTTGTGGAGTGGTATTGTGGAAGCTAAGTTTAGATAACAATGATGGCATCCATGTTGTATAACCTGACATTGTGATAATTCAATGATGATGGAAATTATAGACAAATGTATAACCATTGCTTCATATAACAGTGCTGATAGACAGTTTGTACTTTGTCTGTTAGTAAGCTGCAAATAAAACAATACATTGCAAGGCTTGTGCAAAAGAGTACATTTCCATGTTACTGCATTCGGCCTGTTTGCCTTAGCAACAGGCCCTGGAGGCCTCAGAAATATATCCAGACACACATAAGATAATGTGGACCGTTCTGATTGGTCGGCATGTATCGCTTGAACTAGGGCGCAATGTAACTGTTAAACTTTTCAAATGTAATTAGAAGGGACTTGTCACGCACACGTTAGTGGATTCCAGATTTATTCTTGTGTAACGTTGTACTGTAAATATCTAGGCATTATGTATTTCACGACCACATGCCGGAATATGATTGCCAGGCCCATCTCCTGCTAAGCATGATATATTGTAACAACATTTTGTTACAATCTTGTGTTCTACTTCTGCTTATTCGAGCCTTCAGTACCCAAACTGATGCTCCTGTGCACGGAATAAATCTCTTTATTTCACTCAGATGTTGTGACGGAGTTTCTAAGTTCTCCAGGTTTTGGCAGTTTCTACATTTGATTGATGAATGTGGTCCCTTGAACCTTGGCCATCTACTGCTGACCGTTGCCTACAGGCCCCCTAAGAGGGCCCACTACCGCCTCCAACTACTGTTTTCAGCCAGCAGTGACATTCTGAGGTTAGCTTGGAGTGGGCAAACTACTGCTCCTTCTGCCTGAGGTGACTCTCAGAGGGGGTCCAAACGCTCCACTCAGCACTGGCTGGTTAACTCCTTGGTAAGATTTGCCGCTCTGTTACATTTCTGCTCCGTTCAATTCGCCTGCATGGCTCTCTCAACAGTGGCTCTTGGTATTCTTTTTACTGCCCTGTGTGTGGGCAATTTGATTTTCGGCATTAGCTGTGCCTGTTATGATCCCTCTGCTTGTCCTTGTGAATGTCCACTGGTTGTCGTTGTGCGACCCTTTCAACATGTGCTTTAGCTTACTGCTGAATTTTGCATTTTTTTCTTTGTCCAAAGGAGACATAGGTTTGTATTCATCCAAAAGGGACAGTAACAGAAGGGTCAAAGGGACCATTGGAACAGGGTGTGGTTGGAGTTAGTGCACACCCTCACAATCTAGCCAGAGTTCCTAGGGAGCGCAGAACAGTGTGGTCCCACAAGAAAATGGTGCAGTCACAGTTGGTGCACACCCAGAGTTGAAGGGGTTGTAACTGCAGATAATGCCCTGGTATTCTCTCCTTCTGTAACTCAGTGTTCACCCTGTTCCAGAAGGGAGGGAATCCATTGGTTTCTTTGGTTTTTTAATTCACTGGTTTCTTAACCTTTGCGATTTCTGTTGTTATTCTTGTTGTTCATTAATTAACCATATGATTGGAAGTATGCGTTTTGACTGATCTGACTTTGAAATAACCACATCGACCTATATTGTCATTTTTATGAAATAATAATGCCAGATTGCTTAATAATTATTAGGTAAGAATTCCTACAAGGGATTTATTTTAAAGAAACTAAATAAACACCAATAACATGAATAGATCTATTGTTAAGCCCTCCAATGGTGACTGACTAATAAACAATCAAAATTCCAGTTGACTAATTTATATCATGATAAATCTTCAAATTAATAATTTAAACACGGGTGTGCATATTTCAACAAATCAAATTATTTAATACAAGCAAATAGAACGGGTACAAAACAATGTAACCACATACAAAGACCGAGGTAAATCATTGTTATACAAAAGTTGTGACCTCAGGGTCAAGTATGTAGACATCCATTCCATATTGTTATATTGGAAAACGAATCTGAAACAACAGAAAACAATTCCCAAGAAAACGGAAAAACTGTAGAAATAGATGAGCTGGTCAACGTTTCGGTCTCTGTGGCATAAGAGTCGGTTAGATCATCTTTAGGACGATGAATAAAAAGTTAATAAGTGACGCTTGTGTACTTGAATCAGAGTAGCTAGCAGACAGTAGCACATTTTTTTCTCTACTTAAATAATTGTAGGAGTGTGCTTCAAATTGTCTATCTGTAGGAATAAAAACATTTAACTGAAAAAAAACATAGTCCCCAAACTGATAAATACTCTATACTTAATATCTACATATTTAAAACTCCATAAAAACGCACTTATCAGGGTAAACATCATATTGTTGTTGTCAAAGATTACAACGGTGGACTCTCAACTCTGCACCTCACGCTGGTTCCAATAACTTTTTCTTCCTGCACAAATCTCCCCAACGCCAACCGTGGGGTGACGCCTCTGTGCTCCAGATCCAAGATTGATTACTACAAATGGGGGTGTGCTAGGTAATGAAGTACAATAGACCGTAGGTATTTTCAAAAAAGTTCTTAATTTTATTTTTCATGTGTAATTTCAATAGTAAACAGAGCTCAGCCAACGCGTTTCATTCCCTCAAGGGGAACTTCATCAATGCTGAAAGAATGGTATATAAAAATGACATAAGTCATAAAGAAAACAAAAATAATAGACAAAGGCACAAGACCCAAACAAAAAGAGAAAGAAAAAACACAAACCTCAAACTGACTCACATATATACATGGCAAACATAATCAGTGCTGTAACAAAGACACAAGGCCTAAACTGAAAACCACAGTAACTTACATTGTGAGACCAAACATAAAACCACCCATTTAGAAGTGTATTACGATAATGGCCATGCTATTTAACCCTTTCCGTGCTCATGACGGAACCACTCCGTCATGAGCCACGGGTGCGCTGTGCTCATGACGGAGTGGTTCCGTCATGCTGCGGCCGTTGGCGGCCGCTCCGCCCACGCGGCGCTAATTCCCCGCCTGTGCGGGCGATTAGCACAGTGGGCGGAGACGTGACGAAACCACTCCGTCATGAGCACAGCTCACCCGTGACTCGTGACGGAGTGGTTCCGTCACGAGCACAGCGCCACCGCAACTGCCCCCAAACCCCCCCAGCGCCGCGGCGGAATACCTGCCACGGCGAAGGGGTTAACGGTTAAAAAACACATTAGTATTTGTACAAATAAAAGCGAGAATAAAAGACATATAATTAAGTCATACATTTATGACAGGGTGACACCAACACGTACTAACGTTTTGCATGGAACCCAGTATTAATAAAGAATACAAGCAATATACAGAATGTGAGGGGTCTACGAGGCATGTACGTGCCATAGTGTGTGCAAAGGAGAGGTTTCCACGGTAAGGCAACCATTGAAAGAAACGATCCAAAGCCTTCTGAGAATTTGTGGGTACTTAAGGGGAGTAAGGCCGTGTATATTTATATAAATAATTGAAGAGCTGGGTAGGGCAAACCTTGTTAAAAATCGAAATCACGGTATTCTGGGCTATTGGCGGTGTTTACGGTGAGGCAGGGCGTGCATATTCAAATAAAACATTTAAGGAGCTCAGAAATGAAGGGCTGCGTGTGACGTATTGTGACTCCAAACCGTAACTTGGTGGATATGCAGTAAAAATACAAAGACAACCACAGATGTTCTTGAAAGCCATAACATATGCATACCTTTAAAATATTCGATGGGGAGCGTGTCCAAGATTGCGCCTGTGCGGTAGTAGGACCTCGGAGCTCCACCGCGCCTACTTTCCTTTTAGCGGTTCCCGGGGGTTACCTGCCCCCATTCTGCACCTCAGAAGGCCGATAGTCAGTAGGATTGATCCTCATGCCTGGCGGCCACGGCGCTGGAGGCTTGAGCCGCTGCCGAGTCGCAATTTACACTCACACTGCTGCCAAGGACAGACAAGATGGCGGCTGCGTGAATTCTGAGGCCGCGGAGATCGGTGAGCGAAGAAGCTCTCGGGAAGATATCTTTCTTCCGCTTTGGTTCGGCTGGGGCCCGAGACGGCGGCTGACATAGGAGACGGGAGGTTGGTGCAATAGACTCCAGTGCCTAGCGTCCCAGCGGTGGGGGCTGAGTCAGTCGCGAAGTGTAGCACGCGCCCGTGCTACACCCGTGCTGCTGGCAAATGGTGGCCGTTTGAGCCCCGATCTCCTGGAGTGCAGGGAACGGTGGTCTCAGCAGATCAGAGAGGGCCCGGCGTGTTGCTAGCAGCAGAGGGGAGCCAGTCTCCAGGTTTGGAACCGGTGGACATTGCCAGAGTGCATCAGACTTGGCGTGGAGGGCTCTGGGCGCCAGGGATTACACAGTGACGGTGGCAGAGTCTGCGAACGCCAGGGATAGGTGGGCCTCCACGCCGGTGGTTGGTGAGCAGTCTTCCCCTCCGAGGGTGCCCTGAGTTAGGGAGTGACGCTATTGAGTGGGCGGAGGTGCCTAGGACATCTGGATCAGCTCCCCCTCCCCAGGCCCGGCTGTAGCGAGCTGAGTGATCGGGACCAGCTTCAGTACTTAAGGATTCCTGTCTGTGGCGGCCGGGCCATCCTGGACGGCTGCTGCGCCTGTACCTCAGGTCGCACTGGATCACAATGAGCGGCCAGGTGTGGGCCCCCTGGAGCACTAGGACCTAGTTCCGCATAGCGAGGCTCAGCCCCTGGGCCCCCCTGGCAAGAGGGTAGAGCCTAGAGGGACTTCACTCTTATCTAGAAGCTAGCCGGCTGACGCCTTCTGTGCGGCCCGCCCCTGCATCGAGATCGCCCGGAGTGGGGTGTCGGTGGTGCTCCCCCCTGACTCGCCATGGCCACGGCACGGTCAAAGAAGGACAATGCCTCCATCCGGGACCTCTTGAGTAAAAGCTCTACCAAGAAACTGGGGACCACAGCGCCCATCCTTGACGCAAGTGGATCTGGCTCGCCACTGCATCCAGTGGCAGAAAACGACGCCCCGATCACTAGTGGTTTTATGGAAGCACTCATCGGCACGCTGTGGAACAATATCGCGGCCCTCTGAACGGACATGCCACTGAAGTTAAAGACCTGTGGTATGACCTGGGGGAGTTGGAACAGAGGGTGGACTCTGTAGAGCGCACTGCAGACTCCAGAGACGAAGAGATAGAGGAGTGCCGCAGGGAGATTCTGGAACTAAAGGATCGCAACGCGGACCTCAACTTGCACCTGGAGGACTTAGTAAACATATCCCGCAGGTCTAACATTCGCATTAAGTGGGCACCTCTGCAGGCAGATGCAGGTCACCTGGAGGACTATCTTCTGCGCCTCTTCAGACACATTGTGCCGACTTTGGAAGGGAAAGACCTTCTTCTGGATTGGACACACAGAGTGGAGCGTTCCTCTAGCTCTCCAGGTGCCTCGCAGGACATTTTGACGAGTCTCCATAATTACACCCAGAAGGAGCTTATTATGGCGGCGGTGCCGGACCAGCCCCATGTCCTTTTTGAAGGCCACAAGTTCCGCTTGTACCGGGACTTATCAATCATTACCCTCCAGAGGCAAAGGAATATGCAACCTGTCATAGTGTTCCTGACAAAGTAGTGAGGTACAGATGGGGCCACCCGTTCCGGTTAATATTCGCTTGGCAGGGGGAGATACGAGTGACCCGCACACCCACGGAGGCGGCGGACATTTTGGGTCTAACTCTGGCTCAAGATTCTTCCCCACCATGCCTTAACTCACAAGCATCAACTGCAGATGTCCGGAGACGACACCATATCCAGTAACTCTACATTGTCGCAGCTCTCGAAGCCCACGAAAACTGAAAGCATCAAGGAACGTTCGGAGCTGCTGCGGCAACTTTCCGATCACAACCAGTCCCCAGACCGAGACGACGACTAGCGGCATCCCACTCAACGCTTCGCCTCCAGAGAGGGCAGTGGGTGGCCCCCCTCCGGGAAAGCTTTTGTGCTTTCTATTTGCCCAGGAGCGTCGGGGACAGAGATTTCCCCTTTGTTGTTTCTCTCCAGTGGACGACCAGTGACATGGACCCTCTCTACTCAATCGCAAGTTGTGCTCCTCCTGGTGCTTTTGTTCTTTTTTTAAATCTTTGCTGTTATTTATCTTTCATGTTTCTGTGCTCTCCTCTTCTTCGGGCAGACTCCCTGTGTTTTTCGGTAGGGGATGGGAGCTATGCAGGGGTTGTTGGGAATCTGTGCAGCGGCTCTATTCTAAGGTACCATGGTGAAGATACTTAGTCTGAATGTACAGGGTCTCAATTTACCGGCTCAAAGGGTAGCAATTCTCAACCAAATTTGGATCAGCATGATGTAACCTTTGACTCCTACAGGAGACGCACCTGTTGAAACAGGACTCCCACAGAATGCGACTGCGGTGGTTTGATCGCCAGTATTGGTCTCCCGGACAGGGAAAGAAGGCAGGAGTAGCGATCCTGGTGGCCACACACTTTCAAGGGAGGCTTGAAGGGGTACAAGCGGAACTCCCGGCGTGGCTGCTTTCTTTGAGAGTGTCTCTGGCTCACCGCACATTCACTATTGCTACTCTCTATGCTCCCAATGAAAATCGGGAAATCTTTATTCATCAAGCACTTGGTGAGGTACTGGCGTCTCCAGATCACAACCTAATAGTAGGAGGTGACTTCAATTTGTTCCTGGTTGCAGCTATAGATAGGTCCCCTTCTCGTGCAGGACCCACTGGGATGTTCTCTCCACAGGGGGTGCGCTGGGTTGAGGAAGCTGGGCTTACTGATATTTGGCATATACTGCACCCCCAATCAAGGTCGTCTTCTTCTTTTTCCGCAGCCCACCAATCTCATGCTCAAATAGATTATTTTCTGGTTTCGGCCCCTTTGCGCCCGAGAGTCGTTGACGCCACGATAGACGTGGCAGCCATCTCTGACCATGCCCCGATTCAGTTAGATATTCGCCTCCCAGCTGCGCATCAGACTAGCAAAACTTGGCTGTAGAGAAGGCGATAGTTGACTATATTTCTCTAAATGACACGCCAGACACTGCGATCACAACACTTTGGGAAGCCCTTAAACAGTCATTCGAGGGACATACATTGCTATAGCGGCAAGGCTTAACAGGGACAGGGCCTCGAAGCGAGCGGCGCTTGAAGCCAGTGTGAAAGAGCTGGAGGAACAGCACCGCCGAGTAACCACCCATAAAAATAGACAACAGTTAAATGCAGCGCTTAGGGCACTAGATATGGATATGGGTGCGGCTGCGTATGCCTTGCTACGAACGCGACAGAAGTACTATGCAGGGTGCAATAAGGCAGGGAAATTATTGGCGCAAGGCTGTGGACACAGGCGCACTCTAGATGGGTACAGGCGGTCATAGATAGCAATGGACGCCATCCTACGAGGGATGAAGATATAGCGTCAGAGTTTGGCCGCTTTTATGCACAACTATTTGCACCCGGGGACATCCACACGGATGCTTGCACCACATACAGCGCACAGGCTCCTGTCACAATATTACTGCCCTTTCACGCTGACCAATTGGAAAAGGACATGTCCGAGAGGGAAGTGCAAGATGCGATAGGTCGCTTGCAGCTAGAGAAAGAGCCAGGGCAGGACAGGTTTATAGCGGCCTTTTATAAACAGTACGCATCCCTTCTGGCTCCCATTTTAAGCCGCCTCTATAACTTCTTTAGCGAATCAGGGGAACTTGCAGAATCGATGCGTTTGGCGGTCATCACGGTGTTACCGAAGCCGGGGAAGGATCCCTATCTTTGTGCCTCCTACCGTCCCATTTCTCTTTTGAACGTTGATGCTAAGATATTCACTGGGATCTATGCCGGATGCATGGGTAAGCATATGCCGGGCTTGATAGTGCCTGATCAATCCGGCTTCATACCGGGTCGTACCTGTAGTGACAATACTATGTGGCTCTTTTATTCATTGGATAAAACTAAGCGATCTCGGGTTCCAAAGTTGTTCCTGTCCATAGATGCCGAAAAGACCTTCGACTGCGTACATTCCTACATGGGGTGCTGAAGGCGGTGGGCTTCGGACCTAGGTTCCAGGTTTGGGTTGGGGAAGGCTATGCGAACCCCAATGCACGAGTGCGGATTAATAATACGCAATTTTTGATCTTCCTGGTTGCTAGAGGGACACGCCAGGGCTGCCCCTTTTGCCCCATCTATTTGCGCTTTACATGGAGCCCCTGATGGAATGCATCCGCTGCCATCCACAGATAGAGGGTGTATGGATGGGGGGCCAATCCCACAAAATAGCTCTGTACGCAGATGATGTCCTACAGACTGTCAATAACCCACGTGGCTCCCTCCCTCCCCTACTGGAGGAACTGGCGCGGTTTGGGGAGGCTTCCGGTTTCAAGGCTAACACGACCAAGATGCAAACCCTGAACATTACTCTTTGATAAGCAAGGCCTGTTCGATTTTTGAGGCACTCCAATGGACTTTGGGTTCCCGCACGCAGAGCATTGGCATTACATAGCGGTCCGGCACTGGGTGTCCTTACCTACGGTTAAGTCCATATGCTAGCAGAAAGTTCACCTTGTTTGAACGCTGGCTTTTCACTCGAGCAGATGATTCCCGTCTTCTATCGGATATTTACTCCTTAAATACTCTACCTACACCGCTGCGCACTCCAGCCTGGAAGCGAGAATGCAAATGCAGCCTCACAGATAAGGAGTGGCTAGATATCCTGCACCGAGCGCGCACATCCGCCACAAGTGCCGCGGGCAAAAAAACACTATTAAGATTAGCACATTACTGCTATTATACCCCGGAACGCTTGGCTCAGTGGCAGAGGGGGATGTCGGATGAATGCTGGCAGCATTGCGCACACTCAGGCATGCTCACTCACTTGCTGTGGCATTGCCCCAAACTTCATAGGTATTGGACGGACGTCCTAGCTGACATTGACACAATGTTCGATACCGAAATACCCCGCTTTCCTGCCCACGTTATATTAGGGTTGCCCAACGCTTTAACCTACCCATTACACTCCGAATGGGGTACGGCTATCACGCCGGCATTGTGCGCTGCAAAACAAGTCCCGTTGTCCAAATGGGGTACAGATGTAAATCCGACCCATGCGGACTTGCTCCATAAACTGTGGGACCTATTGAGGATGGAGAAATTGACTGCCACACTTTGCCCAAATTTGAGAAACAATGGGGCCCCTGTATCACGCACCTTTTGGGAAAATTCCAACAATTAACCTATCCCATATACCTACGCATACTACAGATTACACCCCCCTCACCCCCAGTTGACCCAAGGGGAACGAAAGAGTGAGTCCACATCTAAGCAACCTGAGCACATGTTTATTTGTTAAAGGTTGATGTGAATTTGATCTATCTCTCCCTCCCTATTTTTCCCCTCCCCCCCATTCCCTCAGCTCTGTCTGATTGCATGAATACTGCACCGGCCTATGGATGTAGGTGCAGGTTGATGTAACCTGAACCAATAACTTACTGCTTATTCCTCGCCGGCCCATGGATGTAGGTGACAGCTGTTGTTCATTAATACCTCTTCTGAAATAAAATAAAAAGTTACAATCCTAAAAATATTCGATACGTTTCTCAAAAACTGACTTGTAATCCGAGAAATGTTCTCCAGTGAATTGCATTGGCAGCCCTTCGGAGTGTTTACAGGCATAATAAAGCCTGCATATTACGACCTAATAAGTATAAATAACCGATGTAAAAATAGAGATAATAAAGAAAGTAGTCAATGTGAAGGCATTCCTGTCATCACACAGTCTCACTAGGTTCCCATGCCAATAACGATTGGAGTATGAGACATAATTTATGCCGGTTAAGTACCAAATCCCTTCCAGCATATTGTCATAGACCAACACATACAACAGTAATTATAAGTGTGAGCCCCACATAGAAGAACCAGGCCATCGCCTATGCTGTTGTCCTATTTAGTGTGTATGTTGGTAGTTACCCACGTTGCTAAAAAGTCAACCCGTCATATTTCGCACTAGTCTGTGAAATGGCATGCAAATACGTGACTCAAAAACAATATATCTGCCTGACACCAAGTGGTGAGTAAGACCCAAAAGGCAGTCCAGGAACCCCAACTAATTGAAACCTGCTACGTTCACCAGTCACAGCATCTAACTCCCACCCAACACTGCTCATACAGGTACCTATATTATCACTGGGGCACGATAACCCAAAATGTAAACACCATGAGGCGCTATAGTCCCAATTGCTTCCGTTACCCAACCTTTGAACTATACGAGGCGGAAGCATAAAGCCAGCACCATATCATGTTAATTGACATGGTGACATACAGAGCAGTTACCCCCGGGGCCAAGGAATCCCAAACAAAAAAACAGGTCCTCGTATACACCATAGTCGCATGCTTGAGGTGGGCGGAATTTGCGAAATTAACTTTCGCAAATTATCGCGAAAATGTTGAAAATTATCGCAAACAAGCGGAAATATCGCGAAGATGCGGAAGTTTTTTTCCGGCATGTTCGCGAGATTTTCTGCATGGTTGCGGGTCGCCAACTTACCCAAGTGGTTGCTTGCGGGCGCAGCCATCTTGTTTTGAGTTGTCTCGCGGTGCATGATCGCGAGAAGAAAGACGTGATCGCGCGACGCATGACGTCACTGCGGGCGCGAACTGTCGCGAGACAGCGCAAATGGCTAAAAACAATACAACATCTCATGGAGAACGCGACCGGATCAAGAAAACTTGTCGGCGAACGCAGGGATTCAGGTAAGGCGATCGCGCGCGCGCGAGAATGTATTATTTTACAGCGCGAGCAAGAAACAAATTATCGCCAAGCTGCGGAAACCGGAATTTTTGACATTTTCGCGCTCTCCGCGGAACGCGAAAATGGCAAATTATCGCAATTTCCGCGAACGGAACGAAATTTTCGCCCAGGCCTAGCTAGTATAACGCAGAGGCAAGCGAAACAGAAATCCCATCGCCATAGTCAAACCCACACCACAGCTGCCGTCAATTTCCTCATAAGACAAATACAATTAAGCTAAACAAGACCCCCATCTAGTCCTTACCGCACATGCGTTCGTCTGGTCGGAAACTCAAAAGTTACAAAAAGCGCCATTCCTGGAGTACAAAAACCCTATGCTCTTCCGCCCCAAAACCTGTATGGTCCTATCGGGTAAGACCCCTGTTACGAGGCCCCAGGTGATATGTCCCCACCCCTATCTTGTGTAGATTGACGGCGAAAGCAGCCGCCAGCTTTGAATAATCCACGATGTATTCACAGTAGTACACCAACCCCTATCCAATCAGGCATATAGAGCCCGGTGTGATGAAGGGAGATGTGTGCGTTGTGAAGAAAGCATAGCCGCATTTTATCGCTAATATTAGTAGAGAGCAAAACCGGACATTATCCAATGTGGCAAAAATTAAAGGTCCCTGATTGTGCAATAAACAAGGTAACATAACAGATATAATGGACTCCTATGTGACCACACCAAGATATAAAGATACATGCAGGTATTTCGCAGACGATGTGAAAGTAAGAGCGATAGGTCATGAGCGAGAGAAGATTGCCACAGATCATATGGTGGCACATCAAGTACTGACACCACAACCTTGAGGTTCCCGGAGGTATGGCATTCGTCAGTGCGTGTTTTATTTGCATATACCGGTATTGCTCCGTCCCTGCCATCTAATACGCTGCCTGTAGCTGAGCAAAAGTGACTACTCCCCCCCTTTTTCCACAGGTCCCCGACCGTGGATATGCCTATTAGATCCCAACGGGAGAAACCTTTACTTGTGCGCAACTTGCCCAACCTAGGGGTGTCCCATAGTGACGTGTGTTGTGTCATCACTCCCTCCTAACCAAGCGCGCGCTGTGCTATAAACCAGACGTGCACGGTGCGTGCCGTGGGGCCGATCTGCGCATGTTTCCGAGATTTATTGTATAGGGCGCCCAAGATTGCGTCTGTGCCTAGAGTATGCCTGTCCATACGTAATGCTGGCTCTTCCCGTAAAGTGTGAAGCCATTGATTAACCACTATAAGCTGGGAGGCCTAATAGTATAATTGAATGTTGGGCAGGGAGATTCCCCCATCACACCAACTCCGTATGAGTTTACACATCCCTATCCGTGGGGGCTCCCCTTCCCACAGGAGGTGCCCCACCTCCGCCTCGATAGACTTGAAGTAGGAGTTAGAGACTGGGGCAGGTGTGTTTTGTAAACTGTATAAAAACCTGGGGAGGGCCATCATTTTGAACAGAGCATCAACGGCAGGGAATGTCACCATTTCACATCACTACGGAGTCTCTTCAGGGGGGGCAGGAGATTACGCTAGAAGAATTGTGTGAGGTGTGGTGTGATGTGTATGCCTAGGTATTTAAATATATCTTCTGCGATCGGTATCACAAAACTCCGGGGCAGGCGTGGAGGTGAGCCCTTAAATATGTATAACACCGATTTAGCCCAGTTAAGGGTGTAACCGAAGACTCTGCCGTAGGACTCGCAGATGTCAAGCAAGCAGGAGAGGGACCATCTAGCGTTCGCCATGTATAGCAAGATGTCATCTGCGTAGAGGGAAATGCGGTTTTCTCAACCCTCCGTCCACATCAGCCCGCGTATTACTGGGTCCCTCCTTATCCATGCCGCCAAGGGCTCATGCACTAAAGCGAACAGGAGGGGGGATAAGGGACATCCCTGCCTGGTTCCACGCCCCAAAGGAAAGTCCTCTGAGAGCCGTCTGTTGACTACCACTTGCGCCAGCGGTTGTGCGTACAGCAGCTGAATCCAGGCACAAAATTTGGGCCCGAAACCAAAGTGCTGCAGCACCGCAAAAAGAAAGGGCCATTCCACTCGGTCAAAGGCCATACTGGCATCTAGCGAGAGAATGACCGCCTCCTAGTGGATGGTGGGCATTCTTGCCAGCACGCCATGGAGTCTCTGGAGGTTCATCATCGTGTTCCTACCCGGCATAAAGCCGGATTGGTTGGGGTGTACCAAGGTCGTGAGGTGGGGCTATAGCCTGGCCGCCAGCGCTTTCGCAAGTATTTTCGCTTTTGCGTTAAGGAGCGAAATTGGACGGTAGGAGGTACACTCCTGTGGGGATTTACCTGGTTTTGGAATCGCAATAAGTGTTGCTACTCGCTGGTCTCTAGGGAGTGTTCCTATCTCTAGGCTGGCCTCGTACATTGTCAACAGATGAAGCACCAACATGACTGCCTCTTTTTTGATAAAGTTCCACGGGAATACCGTTGGGACCCAGTGCCTTCCCTGGTTGAAGCCCTCTAATGGCTGCAGTGATTTCCTCTATTGTGAGATCTGCCTCCAACGCCTGTATGTCCTGTGGTAACAGCCTTGGCAGGCCAAATTTTCCTCTACGGATGTCGTTGCCATGGGGGTGTATACTTTTTTCGTAGTGGTGTGCGAATGCTGTGACTATGGATCCGTTATTGTCTCCCCCGTGGGCAGGTGGAGCTGTGCCACCCAGCAACTGGCTCGTTCTTTTTTTATCTAACCAGGCCAGGAGTCTGCCTGCCTTATCCCCAACTTCAGAGATGGTGTGCTGTGTTTACTTGATTTTCCCCTTAGCTTCCTCCCATACGTGATCTCTATAGGCTTGTTTAGCAAGGCTGAGGGAGTGGGCCGTGTTATCAGTAGGGTCTGCGGCATGCGTGCTCTCTGCCCGGCTGACCGCCTGTTCTAGTTCCCAAACCTGCTGTGCTTTGTCCCGTTTGTGGGCTGTGATCAGGGAGATAGCATGTCCGCCGAGGACTGTTTTTTATGCTTCCCATAGGGTTATGGGAGAAGTCACTGATTGCATATTTTCTTGAAAATAGTGCTCAGAGATCTTATGCAGGCTTTTCCTTATTTTCGGCTCTTTGAGGTACCCAGGATGTAAGGGATATGTGCGTCTCCTCCCCATGAGGTGTGATGTATATGTCATTAACACGGGGGCATGATCCGATATACCTCTAGGGAGGTGTTTGATCTCCAGTATGTGTTCCAAATCTGAGGGGGAGGCAAGCATATTGTAAATTTGCGATAGGCTATTATGTGCCCCCGAGTGGTAGCTGTACTGGCGTTCTTTGCGGTAGGGTGTGCGCCACATGTCCATGACCTTATTCTTTCAATGGTTGCCTTACCGTGGAAACCTCTCCTTTGCACACATGATGGCACGTACATGCCTCGTATGCCCCTCACATTCTGTATATGACTTGTATGCTTTATTAATACTGTGTTCCATGCAAAATGTTAGCACGTGTTGGTGTCACCCTGTCATAAATGTATGACTTAATTACATGTCTTTTATTCTCGCTTTTATTTGTACAAATACTAATGTGTTTTTAGGTGTTAAATAGCATGGCCATTATCGTCATAAACTTCTAAATGTGTGGTTTTTTGTTTGTTCTTACAGTGTGAGTTACTGTGGTTTTCGGTTTAGGCCGTGCGCCTTTGTCACAGGACTCATTATGATTGCCATGTATATATGTGAGTCAGTTTGAGGTTTGTGTTTTTTCTCTCTCTTTTTGTTTGGGTCTTGTGCCTTTGTCTAAACACTCATTGTGGTTGTTGTTTTTATTTTTGTTTTCGTTGTGACTGATGTCATTTTAACATACCATTCTTTCAGCCCTGATGAAGTTCCCCATGAGGGAATGAAACACGTTGGCTGAGCTCTGTTTATTATTGAAATTACGCATGAAAATAAAAAATAAAGAACTTTTTTTAAAATACCTACTGTCTATTGGACTTCATTACCTAGCGCACCTTGCAGTAAACTTAATATTATAAACATCTACACAAAGATAAATCCATATGAAATAAAATGTGCATAGTCTTACAGTAGAAAGGAAGGAGGGATAAAGGAGAGAGCTCACCGTCACGAGAAAAGGTTTCTCAGCACCGCCTGTCCTACTGCCACATCATTGTTAACGGCTGCATCCAAGCAGTAATGTCTGGTGAAGGTGTGAGTACTCTTCCAGGTAGCAGTCCTGCATATATCCTGGATAGGTACTCCAGCAAACAAAGCCGTCGATGTAGAGATTGCTTTCGTAGAGTGAGCACGCACCTGTGCTCCAGAGGTTTTCATGCTGCTTGATGGCAATACTGGATTGCATTCAAGATCCATTGAGCAATCCCTCTTAGAAAGAGGATAGCCTAGAAGAATGTTTTAAGGATAAGAGGGTCATTCAAATGAAAGTCTGATGGCACTTTGGGAATAATTTTGGGCTTAATACGAAGGACTACTTGATCATCACTAAACTGTAGAAACGGTTCATGTATGTTCAGGGCCTGAATTTCTCCAACTCTCCTGGCCGATGTCAGCGCCAGGAAAAGAACCACCTTCCAAGAAAGGAACTTAAGGTCCCTCAAAGGGATGTTTCATGAGTTGTGACAATACTATATTAAGATGCCAGACAGGTGGCGGAGGCTTAACCAGAGGAAAAATACGGAATAGGCCTCTCATGAACTGCTAAATGATTCTTTCCAACCAAAACGATGGTCCTGAGGATGTCCTCCTAAAGCGAGAAATAGCAGCTAGATGGGCTTTAATTGATGCATGTGCAAATCCAGATTTTGCCAATAGCAGAATGTAAGGAAGGATCTCATGAGATGAGGATCTTGGCGGATGAACATTTGAATTCCGGCACCATATACGCTGGCTTTTCACTCGAGCAGATGACTCCCGTCTTCTATCGGATATTTACTGCTTAAATACTCTACCTACACCGCTGCGCACTCCAGCGTGGAAGCGAGAATGCAAATGCAGCCTCACAGATAAGGAGTGGCTAGATATCCTGCACTGAGCGCGCACATCCGTCACAAGTGCCGCGGGCAAAAAAACACTATTAAGATGAGCACATTACTGGTATTATACCCCGGAACGCTTGGCTCAGTGGCAGAGGGGGATGTCGGATGAATGCTGGCAGCATTGCGCACACTCAGGCATGCTCACTCACTTGCTGTGGCATTGCCCCAAACTTCATAGGTATTGGACGGACGTCCTAGCTGACATTGACACAATGTTCGATACCGAAATACCCCGCTTTCCTGCCCACGTTATATTAGGGTTGCCCAACGCTTTAACCTACCCATTACACTCCGAATGGGGTACGGCTATCACGCCGGCATTGTGCGCTGCAAATCAAGTCCTGTTGTCCAAATGGGGTACAGATGTAAATCCGACCCATGCGGACTTGCTCCATAAACTGTGGGACCTATTGAGGATGGAGAAATTGACTGCCACACTTTGCCCAAATTTGAGAAACAATGGGGCCCCTGTATCACGCACCTTTTGGGAAAATTCCAACAATTAACCTATCCCATATACCTACGCATACTACAGATTACACCCCCCTCACCCCCAGTTGACCCAAGGGGAACGAAAGAGTGAGTCCACATCTAAGCAACCTGAGCACATGTTTATTTGTTAAAGGTTGATGTGAATTTGATCTATCTCTCCCTCCCTATTTTTCCCCTCCCCCCCATTCCCTCAGCTCTGTCTGATTGCATGAATACTGCACCGGCCTATGGATGTAGGTGCAGGTTGATGTAACCTGAACCAATAACTTACTGCTTATTCCTCGGCGGCCCATGGATGTAGGTGACAGCTGTTGTTCATTAATACCTCTTCTGAAATAAAATAAAAAGTTACAATCCTAAAAATATTCGATACGTTTCTCAAAAACTGACTTGTAATCCGAGAAATGTTCTCCAGTGAATTGCATTGGCAGCCCTTCGGAGTGTTTACAGGCATAATAAAGCCTGCATATTACGACCTAATAAGTATAAATAACCGATGTAAAAATAGAGATAATAAAGAAAGTAGTCAATGTGAAGGCATTCCTGTCATCACACAGTCTCACTAGGTTCCCATGCCAATAACGATTGGAGTATGAGACATAATTTATGCCGGTTAAGTACCAAATCCCTTCCAGCATATTGTCATAGACCAACACATACAACAGTAATTATAAGTGTGAGCCCCACATAGAAGAACCAGGCCATCGCCTATGCTGTTGTCCTATTTAGTGTGTATGTTGGTAGTTACCCACGTTGCTAAAAAGTCAACCCGTCATATTTCGCACTAGTCTGTGAAATGGTATGCAAATACGTGACTCAAAAACAATATATCTGCCTGACACCAAGTGGTGAGTAAGACCCAAAAGGCAGTCCAGGAACCCCAACTAATTGAAACCTGCTACGTTCACCAGTCACAACATCTAACTCCCACCCAACACTGCTCATACAGGTACCTATATTATCACTGTGGCACGATAACCCAAAATGTAAACACCATGAGGCGCTATAGTCCCAATTGCTTCCGTTACCCAACCTTTGAACTATACGAGGCGGAAGCATAAAGCCAGCACCGTATCATGTTAATTGACATGGTGACATACAGAGCAGTTACCCCCGGGGCCAAGGAATCCCAAACAAAAAAACAGGTCCTCGTATACACCATAGTCGCATGCTAGGGGTGGGCGGAATTTGCGAAATTAACTTTCGCAAATTATCGCGAAAATGTTGAAAATTATCGCAAACAAGCGGAAATATCGCGAAGATGCGGAAGTTTTTTTCCGGCATGTTCGCGAGATTTTCTGCATGGTTGCGGGTCGCCAACTTACCCAAGTGGTTGCTTGCGGGCGCGGCCATCTTGTTTTGAGTTGTCTCGCGGTGCATGATCGCGAGAAGAAAGACGTGATCGCGCGACGCATGATGTCACTGTGGGCGCGAACTGTCGCGAGACAGCGCAAATGGCTAAAAACAATACAACATCTCATGGAGAACACGACCGGATCAAGAAAACTTGTCGGCGAACGCAGGGATTCAGGTAAGGCGATCGCGCGCGCGCGAGAATGTATTATTTTACAGCGCGAGCAAGAAACAAATTATCGCCAAGCTGCGGAAACCGGAATTTTTGACATTTTCGCGCTCTCCGCGGAACGCGAAAATGGCAAAGTATCGCAATTTCCGCGAACGGAACAAATTTTTCGCCCAGGCCTAGCTAGTATAACGCAGAGGCAAGCGAAACGGAAATCCCATCGCCATAGTCAAACCCACACCACAGCTGCCGTCAATTTCCTCATAAGACAAATACAATTAAGCTAAACAAGACCCCCATCTAGTCCTTACCGCACTTGCGTTCTTCTGGTCAGAAACTCAAAAGTTACAAAAAGCGCCATTCCTGGAGTACAAAAACCCTATGCTCTTCCGCCCCAAAACCTGTATGGTCCTATCGGGTAAGACCCCTGTTGCGAGGCCCCAGGTGATATGTCCCCACCCCTATCTTGTGTAGATTGACGGCGAAAGCAGCCGCCAGCTTTGAATAATCCACGATGTATTCACAGTAGTACACCAACCCCTATCCAATCAGGCATATAGAGCCCGGTGTGATGAAGGGAGATGTGTGCGTTGTGAAGAAAGCATAGCCGCATTTTATCGCTAATATTAGTAGAGAGCAAAACCGGACATTATCCAATGTGGCAAAAATTAAAGGTCGCTGATTGTGCACTAAACAAGGTAACATAACAGATATAATGGACTCCTATGTGACCACACCAAGATATAAAGATACATGCAGGTATTTCGCAGACAATGTGAAAGTAAGAGCGATAGGTCATGAGCGAGAGAAGATTGCCACAGATCATATGGTGGCACATCAAGTACTGACACCACAACCTTGAGGTTCCCGGAGGTATGGCCTTCGTCAGTGCGTGTTTTATTTGCATATACCGGTATTGCTCCGTCCCTGCCATCTAATACGCTGCCTGTAGCTGAGCAAAAGTGACTACTCCCCCCCTTTTTCCACAGGTCCCCGACCGTGGATATGCCTATTAGATCCCAACGGGAGAAGCCTTTACTTGTGCGCAACTTGCCCAACCTAGGGGTGTCCCATAGTGACGTGTGTTGTGTCATCACTCCCTCCTAACCAAGCGCGCGCTGTGCTATAAACCAGACGTGCACGGTGCGTGCCGTGGGGCCGATCAGCGCATGTTTCCGAGATTTATTGTATAGGGCGCCCAGGATTCCGTCTGTGCCTAGAGTAGGCCTGTCCATACGTAATGCTGGCTCTTCCCGTGAAGCGTGAAGCCATTGATTAACCACTATAAGCTGGGAGGCCTAATAGTATAATTGAATGTTGGGCAGGGAGATTCCCCCATCACACCAACTCCGTATGAGTTTACACATCCCTATTCGTGGGGGCTTCCCTTCCCACAGGAGGTGCCCCACCTCCGCCTCGATAGACTTGAAGTAGGAGTTAGAGACTGGGGCAGGTGTGTTTTGTACACTGTATAAAAACCTGGGGAGGGCCATCATTTTGAACAGAGCCGCCCTCCCCGCGAGCATCAACGGCAGGGAATGTCACCATTTCACATCACTACGGAGTCTCTTCAGGGGGGGCAGGAGATTACGCTAGAAGAATTGTGTGAGGTGTGGTGTGATGTGTATGCCTAGGTATTTAAATCTATCTTCTGTGATCGGTATCACAAAACTCCGGGGCAGGCGTGGAGGTGGGCCCTTAAATATGTATAACACCGATTTAGCCCAGTTAAGGGTGTAACCGAAGACTCTGCCGTAGGACTCGCAGATGTCAAGCAAGCAGGAGAGGGACCATCTAGTGTTCGCCAATTATAGCACAATGTCATCTGCGTAGAGGGAAATGCGGTTTTCTCAACCCTCCGTCCACATCAGCCCGCGTATTACTGGGTCCCTCCTTATCCATGCCGCCAAGGGCTCATGCACTAAAGCGAACAGGAGGGGGGATAAGGGACATCCCTGCCTGGTTCCACGCCCCAAAGGAAAGTCCTCTGAGAGCCGTCTGTTGACTACCACTTGCGCCAGCGGTTGTGCGTACAGCAGCTGAATCCAGGCACAAAATTTGGGCCCGAAACCAAAGTGCTGCAGCACCGCAAAAAGAAAGGGCCATTCCATTCGGTCAAAGGCCATACTGGCATCTAGCGAGAGAATGACTGCCTCCTAGTGGATGGTGGGTATTCTTGCCAGCACGCCATGGAGTCTCCAGAGGTTCATCGTCGTGTTCCTACCCGGCATAAAGCCAGATTGGTTGGGGTGTACCAAGGTCGTGAGGTGGGGCTATAGCCTGGCCGCCAGCGCTTTCGCAAGTATTTTCGCTTTTGCGTTAAGGAGCGAAATTGGACGGTAGGAGGTACACTGTGGGAGTTTACCTGGTTTTGGAATCGCAATAAGTGTTGCTACTCGCTGGTCTCTAGGGAGTGTTCCTATCTCTAGGCTGGCCTCGTACATTGTCAACAGATGAAGCACCAACATGACTGCCTCTTTTTTTAAAAAGTTCCACGGGAATACCGTTGGAACCCAGTGCCTTCCCTGGTTGAAGCCCTCTAATGGCTGCAGTGATTTCCTCTATTGTGAGATCTGCCTCCAACGCCTGTATGTCCTGTGGTAACAGCCTTGGCAGGCCAAATTTTCCTCTACGGATGTCGTTGCCATGGGGGTGTATACTTTTTTCGTAGTGGTGTGCGAATGCTGTGACTATGGATCCGTTATTGTCTCCCCCGTGGGCAGGTGGAGCTGTGCCACCCAGCAACTGGCTCGTTCTTTTTTTATCTAACCAGGCCAGGAGTCTGCCTGCCTTATCCCCAACTTCAGAGATGGTGTGCTGTGTTTACTTGATTTTCCCCTTAGCTTCCTCCCATACGTGATCTATATAGGCTTGTTTAGCAAGGCTGAGGGAGTGGGCCGTGTTATCAGTAGGGTCTGCGGCATGCGTGCTCTCTGCCCGGCTGACCGCCTGTTCTAGTTCCCAAACCTGCTGTGCTTTGTCCCGTTTGTGGGCTGTGATCAGGGAGATAGCATGTCCGCCGAGGACTGTTTTTATGCTTCCCATAGGGTTATGGGAGAAGTCACTGATTGCATATTTTCTTGAAAATAGTGCTCAGAGATCTTATGCAGGCTTTTCCTTATTTTCGGCTCTTTGAGGTACCCAGGATGTAAGGGATATGTGCGTCTCCTCCCCATGAGGTGTGATGTATATGTCATTAACACGGGGGCATGATCCGATATACCTCTAGGGAGGTGTTTGATCTCCGGTATGTGTTCCAAATCTGAGGGGGAGGCAAGCATATTGTAAATTTGCGATAGGCTATTATGTGCCCCCGAGTGGTAGCTGTACTGGCGTTCTTTGCGGTAGGGTGTGCGCCACATGTCCATGACCTTATTCTTTCAATGGTTGCCTTACCGTGGAAACCTCTCCTTTGCACACATGATGGCACGTACATGCCTCGTATGCCCCTCACATTCTGTATATGACTTGTATGCTTTATTAATACTGTGTTCCATGGAAAATGTTAGCACGTGTTGGTGTCACCCTGTCATAAATGTATGACTTAATTATATGTCTTTTATTCTCGCTTTTATTTGTACAAATACTAATGTGTTTTTAAGTGTTAAATAGCATGGCCATTATCGTCATAAACTTCTAAATGTGTGGTTTTTTGTTTGTTCTTACAGTGTGAGTTACTGTGGTTTTCGGTTTAGGCCTTGCGCCTTTGTCACAGGACTCATTATGGTTGCCATGTATATATGTGAGTCAGTTTGAGGTTTGTGTTTTTTCTCTCTCTTTTTGTTTGGGTCTTGTGCCTTTGTCTAAACACTCATTGTGGTTGTTGTTTTTATTTTTGTTTTCGTTGTGACTTATGTCATTTTAATATACCATTCTTTCAGCCCTGATGAAGTTCCCCATGAGGGAATGAAACACGTTGGCTGAGCTCTGTTTATTATTGAAATTACGCATGAAAATAAAAAATAAAGAACTTTTTTTAAAATATCTACTGTCTATTGGACTTCATTACCTAGCGCACCTTGCAGTAAACTTAATATTATAAACATCTACACAAAGATAAATCCATATGAAATAAAATGTGCATAGTCTTACAGTAGAAAGGAAGGAGGGATAAAGGAGAGAACTCACCGTCACTAGAAAAGGTTCCTCAGCACCGCCTGTCCTGCTGCCATATCATTGTTAACGGCTGCATCCAAGCAGTAATGTCTGGTGAAGGTGTGAGTACTCTTCCAGGTAGCAGTCCTGCATATATCCTGGATAGGTACTCCAGCAAACAAAGCCGTCGATGTAGAGATTGCTTTCGTAGAGTGAGCACGCACCTGTGCTCCAGAGGTTTTCATGCTGCTTGATGGCAATACTGGATTGCATTCGAGATCCATTGAGCAATCCCTCTTAGAAAGAGGATAGCCTAGAAGAATGTTTTAAGGATAAGAGGGTCATTCAAATGAAAGTCTGATGGCACTTTGGGAATAATTTTGGGCTTAATACGAAGGACTACTTGATCATCACTAAACTGTAGAAACGGTTCATGTATGTTCAGGGCCTGAATTTCTCCAACTCTCCTGGCCGATGTCAGCGCCAGGAAAAGAGCCACCGTCCAAGAAAGGAACTTAAGGTCCCTCAAAGGGATGTTTCATGAGTTGTGACAATACTATATTAAGATGCCAGAGAGGTGGCGGAGGCTTAACCAGAGGAAAAATACGGAATAGACCTCTCATGAACTGCTAAATGATTCTTTCCAACCAAAACGATGGTCCTGAGGATGTCCTCCTAAAGCGAGAAATAGCAGCTAGATGGGCTTTAATTGATGCATGTGCAAATCCAGATTTTGCCAATAGCAGAATGTAAGGAAGGATCTCTTGAGATGAGGATCTTGGCGGATGAACATTTGAATTCCGGCACCATATACAAAATCTTTTCCGTTTCATCAAGTACGTCTTATTCGTACTCTGTGCCCGGGCATTTGAAAGAACATCCGTGCACTAGATGGGATTTCCAGATGTTGAAATTCACACTGTAAAGGAGCCATGCCGCTAATCGAAGCGATTTGAGATGTGGATGTAGCACTTGTCCCTGCGACATCGTCAGAAGAGATTGTATGGGATGAAGGAGAATAGGTTGTGTCTCCGAAAGGAGACGTTCTGTGAACCAATGTTCTCGGGCCACGATGGGGCTATTAGGATCATCCTGCAAGGCTCTGTATTGATCTTCATGAGCAGTTGTGGTAGGATGGGAATCGGCGGACAAGAGTAGGCAAGGATGCCTGACCATGCCATCAAAAATGCATTCCCCCAGGATCCCGGTTGGTGACGCCAACTTGCAAAGTACCAGCATTCCTTGTTCTGTGCTGTCGCAAAGAGGTCCACTGTTGGCCTGCCCCATTTTAGAAAAATACTGTCTAGGGTTTTCTGATGGATTTCCCACTCGTGGCAGGTAGACTTGACCCTGCTTAATGTGTCTGCCGTGACATTATGATCCCCCGGAAGGTGTTCTGCCTTCAGAGAAATTCTGTTCTGCGAAGCTCAGTTCCGGATGCTCTGGGCCTCTTGAGATAGGGGAAAGGATCTTGTGCCGCCTTGCTTGTTGAGATAATGCATTGCTGTTGTGTTGTTTGTCCAGATCAGCACAGTCGAGTTCTTTATCTTCGGCAGAAATGCCTCAAATGCTAATCTCACTACTCTGAGCTCCAGCAAATTAATGTGAAGCTGCAGGCCTTGACACTGCCAATGGCCACTGACTTGGAGGTCTTGCAGGAAGGCTCCCCATCCTTCCAGGGAGGCATCAGTGGTAATTACATGTGGAGTCAGCATGGTGAGAAAGGAAAGACCGATGGAAATATTTTGATGTCGGGTCCACCAAGACACTGAGAATTTGTGGGTACTTAAGGGGAGTAAGGAGTGGATCATACCCGGCGTGACTGTAATGACATCCTCGACTGAACCTACTGCTTGACGCCATTGCCAAACCAACTCTTCCTGCAATGAACGCATCCTTAACCGGCAGAAGGGGATGAGAGGGATGCAAGATGACATTGTTCCCAGGAGTGACTTGTAATGGCGAACTGAAAGTGACTTTCTTTTTCCGAATGATCGGGCCAATTAAATTAGTTTTGTTTGTCTCGAGAGAGAGGAAAACACCTTGTTTATTGTGGTGTCCAAAATTGCTCCTAAGAAGGTGATGATCGTGTAAGGGTGCAGAGATGACTTTTCCTCGTTCAGAGTCAGACCCAACTCGGTAAACAGTCTTGTACATGACACTGTGGACGACTGAACAGCTGTGTGTGAAGGCGCTCAGATTAGCCAGTCGTCCAGGTAAGGAAACACCTGATGCATTTGCTTCCTCAGGAAAGCTGCTACTAGAGCCAGACATTTGTTGAAAATTCTTGGAGCAGACTTGAGGCCAAATGACAGTACCTTGAACTGGTAATGGCTTCCAGCTACAGCAAATTGAAGGTACTGCCTGTTGGAGGGATGTATGGGGTTTTGAAAATATGCATCTTGTAAGTCTAAGGTGGTCATATGATCCCTTGGTTTTAGAAGTAATAAAATGTCCTGAAGAGAGACCATGTGAAAAGACTGCTTTTTAAAAAAAATGTGTTTAGAGTTCTCAAATCCAGGATCGTACGCCTTTGCCATAAGTTCTTGCGTACCAGAAAGAAATGGGAATAGAATCCCTTCCCTATCTGGGAGTTTGGCACCAGTTCTGTTTCTCCTTTTTGCAGCATTGTAAGAATTTCCAAACACATGAGATGTAGGTGTTTTACCTCTTGCCGTCCTGGAGCAGTACAAGATGGGATATGCAGGATCTCCAATGTATGGCTGAATTATATTAGATTGAGGACCCATCGGTCCATGGTTATTTTTTGCCACTGGTGAAGGTGAAAAGAAATTTGTCCCCCTAGAGGAACTTGTGGAATGGTGGGAATAAAAATGGCCGGAGCCTAAAGTTCGTCATTGATGTTGTGAGGTATCTTTGCCCTGACGTCCTGCTCTTCCTCTGGGGGCAGATTTAGAATATCTCCCTGACTGTGGCTGTCGTTGAACATACTGTTGTCGATACGACTGGGAAGATGTAGCGTATGCGGGGTATCTATACTGCTGATATCCTCCCCTGTAGGAAGGAAGGCCCCTTCCTATAGCTCCTCTAAAGGGTACTTTCCTATACCGAAGCGTCCCTAAAGCCTTTGCTGTGTCAGTATCTTTCTTATTATCCTGTAGTGCATCGTTGATGTGCTTCCCAAATAAAGCTTCTCCATCGAATGGAAGGTCTAGGATCTTATTTTGAACTTCCGGTCTAAACGACATAGCTCGGAGTCATCCTTGGTGGCAGACCACTGCTGCACACTCCAGCGATCTGAATGCTGTAGTTGCGATATCCATCGTGCAATCTATAACCTCTGCAGATGCTCTCTCGCCCTCCTGGAAAATTTTCTTAACTTCTGCTTTGCTCTCTTCAGGAAGCTGATACATATATGGAACCAGGTCACACCACATTTGTATGTCATATCTACCCAGTATGCCAAAGGCATTAGCTGCTCTGACCATCAGAGCTGACATCGATGAAAAGCGATTGAATGCGTTATCCAGGTGCCTGCCTTCCCTATCAGGAGGCGTGGTAATGGTTGCAGATGGATTTTTGGATGTTCGCTGCGCTGCCTGAGAGATTACCGAATCCGGTTGGGAATGGCCTGCCAAACAGGCTGGAGCATCCTCTGAAGCCTCGTATTTCTTTTCCAATCTGGATAGCACTGGTATCACTGTCGCTGGTGTCCTCATGACCTTGAGGCCTTCCTCCCATACATGACCTATAATGGGGATAGCTCTCACTGATTTCCTGAAGGGCTCCTTAAAATCAAATTAAAAACAGTCCGTTTGGGTAGCCGGCATTGGTAGATCAAATCTCTTTGCAGCTCGGGAATGAGGTAGTCGTCCAACTCTCTATGTGGATCTCTAAGCTCTCCCTCTTCCTGATCATTATTCGTAGTACCCAGATCCTGTTGAGGGACTGATGGAGGTGATTTCTGCAGAGGTTCAGCCAGTATAGCTTGAACCCTAGTTTGGAGTAGACGGAATAAAACGTGGACGAGGAACTAATGACGGTATTTCCTGAGGTACAGGTGTTGGGGGAAATCACTTCCTGTAGACAGCCAACATGAATTGCAGGTCCGCTAACAAAGGTGAAGGCATGCAAACTACCTCCTCCTGATAAACCTTATGGTATTGCTGCTGAGGAATATAGTCTTGATATTTCCAATATTCCTCCTCAAAATCATCCTTTTGACCGTTAACATGCAGCTGGGAAGGGCTACTCGCATAGCCAACAGACCCATCATCTTCTTCCTCAGAATCCTGCTCTTCCAACACATGAGAAGGCAAAGGTGAGGTAATTTCCGGTGTAATTTTCCTTGTTCTAGCTTTCTCTGTTTTATCCGGTGTTTTTTTCCTCGTTGACGGGCCCGTCTACGAGATCGCAGACAACACCATTGTCGGAAAAACAAGTGTTGGCGGTGACTTGGAAACCATCGGCGATGATGACGTTACCGTCATCATTGTTGTCGTCGTCGACATTGCCATCCGGCACTGTCGCTGTCGTCAACTTTATCGTCAACGTCGTCAACGCATTTGTAGACGATACCGGGGTCGATATCATACTCGACAGTAACAAAACCTTTGACGACGGAGTCCCCAACGCCACCGCTGATGCTTTCTTTGAAGACAGGTGAACTTCCACCCTCGTCAACGACGTCAGAGATGGCGATGGAAGAAGGCTTTTTGAAGGACTGCCTGACTTGAGGGGGTGTATTAGGCGGCTCAGAACTCACCTTCTTTGTTGTTTGTCCCCCGAGGAATGTCCCTTTCGCTCCTTTTCATGTTTTTGAGGAGATTTTGAGGGACTGTGCACAGGCAACCCATAAAAGGGGCTTTTTAAGGGCCTTTCCTGGGCGCTCACAAGATGAATGGACGTGAGGTGATCTTCTCCTCTTATGGGACCTCCTGGATGAAGAAGAGGATGCCTCATAACTGTCCTCACTTGAAATCACCTCTTTTCTGGCTTTGAGTTTTCTGAAGCCAGATAAGAAGGCTCCCCTCACGATCTCTTAAGTTATTATTAGAAAAGGTACGACATACCTTGCATTCAATAAATACAGTCTTCATGAGAGTCATCTGTATAAAGCCTTTTCTTCGAGCAGGTAGCACAGGCTCTAAAAATACCTTTTTTATTTCTTTATCAACATAATTATGCCAGAAAGTTGACAAACCAGCACTGAAGATGGATCCTGTAGTTGTAGAATGCTGACATGAAGCCAGGAACTCTTTCTAAATTCACTAAGAAGAAAAAACTGAGCAAAGCTCAGAGGAGACTCCCTAGAAAAACGTGTGGTAGAAAATCTGAAGGTCTAATGTTCTCTCGGGAGTGTTCTAGAGGGTGAAGGGTACTGGTTGGTTTAAGAATTACTTTTGGTCTCTTTTACAAAACGAGAGATATAGGTTACAAAGCTGAAATGGGCCTAGGCCTAGTTTCTGCTTTGTATTGGTTTAGATTTGCTGTTTTGCCGTACCGGGGACTCCCATCTTGACGACGGGTAATGATTCAAGCATGGGAATCTATGAAAGTTCAAATGCTGGAGTAACTTTAAGTGTTGTAAAGAACTTAGAGACTGTGACTGCATGCCCTGAGAACAAGGTAGACTGGAATAAAATAATACACATGTAGCACGAAAAAGATGAGATACTTGATGGCCTTATACAGGTCTATCAACACAATAGTGGCATGCGCAACCCTATGGGGGAGGTCATGCCATCCTTTGTCACCACATTTGTCCATGGCCTGCGCCAACCAATAAGAACACTCATAGAGACATACTGTGTATGTTGGCAGCAGGAAACAATATAGAAGGTTCTGGCAGCTGCAAGGTACTGCACATATTATCAAGTACACTTACAGGCTATGGAAGCAGAAAAAACAAAAAGAGACAAGGTGAAATAAATGGTGGAACAGGAAAAGTTCTATAAGGGAGAACAGGGAGGAGGTCGAGGTAGGGGGAATTCTAGAGGACAAGGGAGAGGCAGTAATAACAGAGCATCCTCCCAGCCTCTGCCAAGGACAACATGTTTCGATTGCCACCAGCCGGGACACTGGGTAGCCAACTGTTCTTTGCTCCACCAAGGATCACAGACCCAGGACCGGCCAGGAAATGCACCATCAACCCCCTCTTTCCAGAATGCATTTGATGAGGACTTTTTAACAGACAGAAACACAGACACCACAACGATACAAGGGCCCCACATATGCACCACCACCTCCACCACCCCCCAGGGGGAATAGACACAAATGGTACCCAGAAGATGGGGGAATGACTGGTTTTCCTCCGCCACCTCCTGGTGTATACTAGGGGTGCCCGAGAATGGAAGACTGCCTAATAGCCCCTGCAATAACAGTAGATCAGGAAGGGCCCTATGTAGAAAGTACAAGATTGAACAAGACAGTTCCTTTCCTGATTGATCCTGGAGCTACAAGATCCATGTTCAAGGTGTCCCAGATGCCTGAAGCACCACTCTCTGGTACACAGATAACGGAAGTCGGCATGACAGGGCAAACAGTAGATGAGTATTTGACACAACCACTAAAATTGGTAGTGGGACCCCTCACAGTTCAACATCAGTTCGTAGTGAGCAGATGTTGCCCTGTAAATTTGTTGGGCAGAGACCTACTATTCAAATTGCAGTGCACCATCCATTGTTCACCAGATGGGGTGTTCCTGGAAGGCAGAGCTAACGGAATGGTGTTACAAGCATTTATGAAAATAGCAGCATCAGCAATACCACCACAACTCCAAAATTCTGTCCCTGACAGTGTCTGGGCAAAGGGACTAAATGATGTGGGATGGCTGTTAGACTTCCCAGCAGTACAGATAAAGTTGATTCCAGGGGCACCACTCCCACAAGTACCACAATACAAAATAGCCAAGGAAGGGGAAAAAAGCATTGCACCAGTGATAAATGATCTCTAACATCAAGGCATAATAAGACAGATACAATACAGCCCATGCAACACACCTATACTTCCGGTGAAAAAGGCCTCCAAGGGCCCGGATGGGACCCCTGTGTACAGATTTACACAAGACCTCAGAGAATTGAACAAAATAGTACTCCCATCATTCCCTGTGGTTCCAAAGCCCACCACAACATTGTCAAGCATCCTAGCAGCAGCAACACATTTCACTGTACTAGATCTCAGTTCCGATTTATTTACTATTCCTTTGCATCCCGATTCCCATGTGATTTACATGGGAAAGTCTCCCACAAGGCTTTACAAAGTCCCCATCCATTTTCTCTAACGCCTTAAAGAAAGACTTAGACACTCTGCATTTACCGGGGAGATCGACCCTAGTTCAGTACATAGATGATTTGCTGCTAGCATCACCATCACATGCAGCCTGTACAGAGGACAAAGTGGCATTGCTCTGCCACTATGCACAGAAAGGTTACAAGGTCTCACCAAAGAAATTAAAGTTCTGCTTACTCACAGTGAAATACATGGGATACAAATTATAAGAAGGGACTCGAAAATTACTACAAGACAAGGACCAACCATCACACATTTCTCAAGACCACGCACACAGAAAGACGTACAAGCTTTCTTATGAGTAGTGGGATATTGCAGGCACTGGATACCAAACTTTTCTTTGATTGCACGCCCACTTCAAGCCCTCACACACAAGTACCTGACAGAGCGTCATGGTCCATAGACTGCGAAAAAACATTTGTGTCACTAAAGAATGCCTTCAGTACAGCACCAACACTGGGCATCCCAGATCACACCAAAGATTTCCACCTGTTATGCCATGAGAAGGGAGGCTGCTCATTGGGCGTACTGGCAAAAAATCACAGCTCTTTGTACTGCCCAGTGGCCTACTAATCGGCTACCCTTAACCCTGTAGCCGCGACACTGCCGCCCTGTTTGACAGCTGTAGCATCAGCAGCCCTGGCAGTAGAACAGTCCGAGAACATATTTTTGGCGCACACCCTGATACTCCATGTTCCACGTGGTCAACACATTATTTACAACAACCAAAACTCAGCATCTGTCAAATGCATGTCTCACCAGAACTACAACTTTTATAGCCCCACATTATTATCAAAAGGAGCACCACCTTGAACCCTGCTTGTTTGCTTCCCTCTGAATATGACAATCATGACCCTACAACAGATTATGCCTTTCATGATTGTGTGCTCTTCACAGATAGATATTCAAAGGTTCTAACTGATGTAAGAGACACACCCTTTCCACAGGCAGATGGAGATCTGTTTTTTGATGGTTCATGCATCAGAGATCACACAGGCTCACTGCATGCCTCTTACGCAGTGGGCATAGCTAACAATGTTTTAGAAGGGGCAAGTGTTACCACTTCCAAAAGTGGTTATGCTGCAGAACTTGTGGCTTTTACAAGAGCATGTAGCTTGGCTGAAGGACGAACAGTGAACATATATACAGACAGCCAATATGCCTTTGGGGTGGCCCATGATTTTGACCAGCTGTTACTACCAAAAAAAGTTGCAATTGACAATTGCGCTGCACATACTTCTTCCAAAGGCTATATATCACGGGGCAATATATTAATTGATGAGGAAGCAAAGAGAACTGCATTAACAGGTTGTGAAAAGGCAATGGTTCAGATTGCATCTGCTCCACATGATACTAGGATAAAGAATGATGATATGTACTTTGATCCAAAAAATATTCAGCAAATGGCGGGGGTGGAAGAGAAGGAAGAATGGAAAAGGGGAGGATGTACACAAACAGAAGAGGGAGTGTGGATAGGTCCAAATGGAAAAATATGTTTGCCAATGACAATGCTTTCCCCCATGGATGTATGATGTAACAACGCGTACCATTACAATGCGGTATGTTACATCGCGGTTTTAACAACGCAAGTCGTTACATCGACTTGCGTTGGATGGCGCTGGACATAGGAATAGTGTGAATTACTATTCCAACTCCAGTCTACGTACAGTAGGGAAGGTGTTGGAATAGTAATTCACACTATTCCTTAGCCTACAGCGCCCTCCAGTGCAAGTCGGTTTAACGACTTGCGTTGTTAAAACCACGATGTAACCATACCGCGTTGTAATGGTTGCGTGGTAAAGGATGTTTCCCTTCCCCCATGGCTCGACTTTTCAATGGACCTCACATGTGGGACATGATGGAATGATCTGACTGTTTTTCAATAGTGGTATAAGCTAAATTTCGCCAACAGGCTGAACGCTTATGTAAACAATGCACTGTTTGCGCACAATATAATGTTGTAAAAGGTATTTCAACTGCCCCAGGCCACTTCCCTCCCCCACATGGACCTTTTGAGAGACTTCAGATGAACTTCATAGACATGCACAAGTACAAGTACGTGTGGGTTATCGTATGCATGTTCAGAAAATTGACTAAGGCATACCCATCCAAGAACTGTGACGCACAGACTGTTGCCAAATGCCTCCTGAAAGAGTTCTTTCCACGCTATGGAGTGCCTATACTTTTGAATTCTGACAATGGACCGGCACTCATCTCACATGTGATTGAGAGGTTGTGCAAGGGTCTAGAAGCTACATAGAAACGTCATTGTGCCTATCACCCACCAGCAGCGGGGAAGAACGACATACTGAAAAATGAAATAGGGAAAATTTGCGTATCCACTGAACTGGCCTGGATTGGTGCACTACCTCTTGCTCTGTTGTCTATGAGAAGAATCCCAGACAGAGTGACAAAGCTCAACCCACATAAAATAGTGTTCAGACGGCCAATGAACCTTCCAGACCACATGTCTATTGTCCATCTGTCTGTGTCCGATGATCAACTTCTTCACTACTGCAAAAGACTAACAGAGACTTTACATTATCTTCATCGTCAGGTGCTGCAGGCCCTTCCTGAAGCAGAGACGCCACCGGCCTCCAGCCAGGTGACTGGGGGTGGATCAAGGCCCACACCAGATGCACTGCCTCCAACCTCAGTGGAAGTGACCATATCAGGTCATTTTGACAACGGCAAAAGCGGTCAAGTGTGAGGACCGGAGAACGTCCTTCACAACGCGGATGTTACACCGCGGTATGTTTACATCGCGGGCATTACAACGCAAGTCGCTACAACGACTTGCGCTGGATGGCGCTCTAAGCTAAGGAATAGTATGATTTACTATTCCAACACCTTCCCTACTGTAATGTAGACTGGAGTTGGAATAGTAAATCATACTATTCCTAAGTCCAGCGCCCTCTAGCGCAAGTCGTTGTAACGACTTGCATTGTAACGAACGCGATGTAAAATACCGTGTTGTGAATGTATGCGTTGTAACGTCATACATTCGTGAGGACCTGACATCCTAGATCCATGGCTCTCATACCAAGAAAGCAGTGCCGACGGGAATGGCCGCTCGGTAGTTTCACTCCGAAGCGCCACTCCCGCAATATCCGTTGGAACGACTCCTTTGCTGGCCTACCCTCTGCCCCGAAGCCGGTCACCTGCTGTGGGGTGGCCCGCGGACCCCCGGGCCGAGTTTGGAGAGGATCGGAGCCGGGGCGGGGACGGAGCTCCGAGGGCCCTGACGGCTGATAGCCCCTGACTGGCGGCGGTGCCGCGAGGCGCGGCCAGCGCGCTACGCAAGCCCGGGGCTGCGACCTGGTCCAGCGCTTGAGACGGTGAGGCAAGGGGAGCACGCTCGGCGGGGGAATCCTCCTCCACAGTACAGGGGGGGGGCGGCGGTTGAACGCCCCCGCAGCAACGACGATCTACATGCCTCATCGGAAGTAAGAGGCCATAATCTGTGACACACTGGCAGGCTGGAGATTGCTCGTCGGAGGCGGCCTAGGAGGCGGCGGTGAGTGGCGGCTGGAGAGGGGAACGTGTGACGCTGGGACCCCAAGTGAGGCGCCAAACGAAGAGAATACGGACCCTGTGGGGGGGGAATAATTCTAGTGACTGCCACTCACTTGGGGGCTCATCGGCTGCTCGCCGGGAAGGGCGGTGGCGCTGGGACGCCCGCCCTGCCTCTGAACTACTGCCATAACGGAGCCGCTGAGGGGCCCTAGGTCGGAGAGGAGGGAGGACAACGGCGGGCCAGCGGCGGAACTCCCGAGGGTGAGGGATACCGGGCCAGAACCGAGGCTGCCCCAGCGGGAAACGTGTTCGCACCGGAGGGAGAGCTCCTGAAGCAGAACGGGGGGCCAGATGGGGAAACCCGGGGGCGGCACTCTGAAGTAGTAAAGGACCCTATCGATGGCTGGCACCGGATACCACAGACAGGAGAAGACAGGCCCCTCGGTCAGTGATCCAGCCGCTGTGCCCGCGCCCCGACAGACGGGGTGACCCCCAGTGCGGGAGTGCGAAGGAGGAGCCAGCGGTGAAAGCGGGTCGGGACCCCTCAGGTTGGGGACCGCAGTGGGGTCACCCGGCCACATTTAGGGTCTACGTCAGCCAGATCTCACCCCCGAGTTGGGTGCCTCCTGTGAAAACCGACAGGCCGAGTGGGGACTCTCACTGCTGGCGGCGGCGACTAGCGGGGGCGCCCAGACCTCCGAAGAGGACCTCGGAATATGAAAACATGGCTACCGGCAAGACGAACAGGACCGCGACCCAGTAGAAATTGGAAAAATTTGCACTGCAGAAGTAGCAGGCGGAGAACAAACAAGAGTCTGTGCCACCAGGAGACACCCTGGAGCCCTCGAACAGGGAGCTGCTGGAGGCAATCATGGGGGTAAGGACCTCCCTGGAGGGGAGAATTGACACGGTAGCCACGGAGGTGACGTTGATCCGTGAGAACATGAAGAAATTGACCGAGAGAATGGGGACGGTGGAGAGTACTGCCAAAGACCTAGTCACTGACATGGCCCAGCTCAAGGAACAGGTCAAGGTGCTTAGCTCTGCCCACGAGGCGATGGCCTTGCAGCTGGACGATTATGAAGGAAGAATGCGCAGAAATATTATACGCATTATTTGGGTACCGGAGCGGGCGGAGGGGCAAGCGGTAGACCTGTTTGTTGAAGACTTGGTCCTCAAACGTCTGCAACCCAGGAGACTCTCTAAATGCTTCACTATCGAGAGAGCTGACCGGGTACCCGGGGGCCGTCCGAAGCCGGGGGCCCCACCAAGGCCGTTGCTGGCAAGAGTGTTTAACTTCCGTGATCGTGATGTTATACTGCAGACGGCAAGGGCGGCCCCACCACTCACGTTGGAGAACAGTCAGATCAGGTTCTTTCCGGACTTCACGCTGAGAGTACAGAAGCAGAGGCGCGGCTTTCTCGAGGTCAAGCGGGCGCTTAGAGAACTACGGGTGGAAGCAAACGATAAATCGTGGTTTTTCACCCGACCGGAAGAGGCTTGGGAATGGCTTGACGGGTGGCGCAAAGTAGAGAAGAAAAGGCATAAGACATCCTCGGCAGCGGATGAAGAGGAGGACTGGCGCCAACACCGGCGCCCCAGGGGCATTCTGATTCGAACCAACAGGAGCCGGAGGGAGGGCGCCAATCGGGCGCCGGGTGAGACTGGTTTTGGTTTGCCTATCTAACTCTGGGTGCCTGAGGGTTGCTGGGAAAGGCGACATCGGTGCAAGAAAGCCCTGTAAAGAAGGACCTGTCTACATAGGGCTGCTTGGGGGTGGCCTGTAGCAGCTACACGGGGGACATTAACGTCATGGACTTGTTGGGCTGGTTCCACCGTAACCACTACGTTAATCTGCAAAATAGGGGGATGCCCACCTGAAGTGGACTGAACTGCTCCTTATGAGCCTGGGCCAGTAACTGTTTAAAATATGTATATCAAAGATGGCACAGGGGGATCACGTTGGGGGCGATCGGGCCGGAATCGAATCAGCCTTACATGGAGTCGGGGCGGGGGCGGGTAGGGGAGGAGGAGTGCGTACCTGACTAATGACTGCACAGGGAGTGGGGTTACTTGCGTTCCCCAGAGTTGTTCATGGGGGGGGCGACAGGCACTCTGCAGGTTGGGGGGCGGGCAGTTCTGGGCCCGCTATGCAGGGAAGCAGGAAGGGGGTCTGTTTTCAAGGCAGGAGGGGGGTTGGTTGGTGGAATGGAATGACAGTATTAATCGATTCAAAATTAGTGGTTGTTATGTTCTGTTGACAGTGGAAATCAATCAATGTTTAAGAGATACTATGGGATGTCCAGTAGGTACGCAATTCACTTCACGAATGAGAATCAGCCATCACGGGCCCCTGAGGCAGGCCGACCAGTCACGAGCAGACACTTATGGTAGTGGGGAAAGGGCTTAGACTTGTAACCTGGAACGTCAATGGGTTGGGGGACAAGATCAAAAGGGGAGTGGTGTTGCAGTATGACCATCGCCAGGGGCTAGATATGGTACTCTTACAGGAGACCCATCTGCATGGAAATTCATGTAGGGCCTTGGACAGGAAGGGATACCGCATGTTAGCACACTCGGGTTTCACTACTGGCTCTAGAGGTGTAGGCATACTCCTGAGGAAAACCTGTCCCTACGTTCACCACAGGACCTGGACTGATCAGCTAGGGAGATACGTAGCCTGCACAGGCATGTGGGAAGGTAGAGTTCTCAACATAGTCTCAGTTTATGCACCCCCTGGCCTACAGCGCATGACATTGTCAGACGTAGCGAAATTGCTTCTAGACCTCCCAATGGGCACACTAGTGGTAGGGGGCAACTTTAACTTGACTATAGACGGCTTAGTGGATAGATCCCCCCCTAGACGTGATCCAGCACGTGGTTCCCAGTTGCGAGACTTCGTCGAGGCCCTGGGGTTGGTGGACGTCTGGAGGTGGGCGCATGTCAGGAACACACACTTCACATTTCAATCGGGGGTCCACGGGAGTCAATCAAGAATAGATTACCTATTTACACATGCATAACACGTCCAGGATTTTTCGGACTCGCAGTGTCTGGCGCGGGGCATCTCAGACCACTCCCCGGTGAGCACGGTCCTGGGTGTGCGGCACCCGCCGCAGCCGGTCCCCATCCGGATACCACCTTCGGCACTAAAGGTCCCTCATATCAGGGAGACTCTATGGGCGGAGACGGAATACTATTTCGCAGAAAATACTGGTTCGGTCACATCAGCGGTTACATTATGGGGAGCATATGGCGCGGTAATCAAGGGGAGGTCGCTGTCGGTAATTGCTGGCCACAGGGCCGAGCGCCGAAGTAGAGCCCAGGAGTTGGAGGCAGACATCCTTCATCTCGAGGGTGTGAACTCCCTAGACCCGGAGGAAGACACTCAACAACTATTGAACAGAGGACGCAAGTAGGAGACTTTTGGCCAGCTGGCATCGGATTTATGAGCAAGGGGAGCGTACAGGAAAGCTATTGGCCTGGCTGGAGCGGAGGGAAAAGGCATCGCGTTGGGTGCGTGCACTCAAAGGGGTTGACGACACCCAGATCACAGATCCGCGGGAGATCGCTGAAACATTTGCCCGTCATTACAAATCAGTCTATGAAGCCCCAGAGGCCTCCCAGGCGGCGTGGGCGGCAGACCTTCTGGCCACTATCGAGGTTAGGGGTCTGTCTGAGCAGGACAGTAGGGCACTAGAGGCTGAGTTGTCCACTGAGGAAGTCCATAAGGCCATACAAGATGTCCGGTCCGGAAATGCAGCGGGCCCCAACGGCATCCCAATAGAGTTACTTAAGCCTATGGCCTCTTCGCTGGCACCCCACCTGCTCAGCCTCTATAATGAAAGCTGCGAGCTTGCCCTTCTACCAGAAGATGTCTGAGAAGCCGCTATTGTGATCATCCACAAACCCAGTAAGCCAGTGGAAGAGTGTCAGTCATATAGGCCTATTTCTCTGATCGCCATTGAGGCAATGATATTGGCCAAGCTATTGGTGAACCGACTGCTCCCTTATTTGCCTGACTTGATCCATCCGGACCAGTCTGGATTCATGCCTGGATGGGATACGGCGCATAATCTGCGCCGGGTCAACGGGGTGATAGGGCGGGTGCATACCCTTGAGGAGGAGGCCATACTGCTGGCGCTCGACGCGCGTATGGCGTTTGACACCGTGGCATGGGAATACCTGTTCGCAGTCCTAGACCGAATTGGATTCGGCCCCAAATTCAAGACATGGATTCAGCTGCTATACTTGCAACCTAGGGCACACGTCTTGGTGAATAACCATCGATCCTCCTCCTTCCTCCTTGGCCGGGGCACCAGGCAGGGCTGCCCACTGTCGCCCCTGCTTTTTGCTCTGGTTCTTGAGCCATTGGCAGTTTGGATAAGGGGGGATCCCGGGATTAGAGGCATGAGATGGACGGAGGAGCACGAGGACCGTATATCACTGTACTCTGATGATATCTTGCTGTACCTCGCCTCCCCCGCTCGTTCGCTCCGTCGGGTACTCCACATATTCCATATTTTTGGGGCACACTCTGGGTACCAAATAAACTGGTCTAAATCCCAGATGTATTCCCTCTGGGGAGAACCTCCCCGAAGTCCTCAAGGCTACTCTATCCCGGTGGCCCGCCAGAGTTTCCTCTACATGGGGATATTTATCACCACAGATATGGCGTTGTTCTCTGAAAGGAACCTCCAGGGGGTGTTGCGGCGGTTTCGTGCGGATGTGGCACATTGGAAGACTCTCCCTCTCATACTACTGGGGAGGGCGTCCCTGTACAAGATGCTAGCTCTCCCCCGCTTTCTTTACGCGTTACAGAATATGCCCAATCCGGTCCCCAACTCCTATTTTTCACAGATCGAGGCCGCAGTGCATGATTTGCTATGGGACAATAAACCACCACGCATTGCAATGGCTAAGCTAACCATGGGATGGTACGATGGGGGAATAGGTTTGCCAGACCTGTGCCGGTATTACCAGGCCTCGCAATTGACGGCCATAAACAGTTGGGTGCTCGGGAGACATGATGATCCGAGCTTCCGTACGGACCACTGGCTAATGGGGAAAGGGGGATATAACAGAGCCCTATACACCAATCACAAGAAGTTAGGACTGACCAGCCCAACGGCGCGCACGGTGGAGGTGTGGCATAGGGCGCATAATCAGATGGGATGGCGGGGACGCCTAACGAAAGCAACCCCACTATGGGAACCGGACATGTTGGGGAGACTCAGTACATATGCGGGATTCGATAAGTGGGAATTGATCAAAATTTCCAAGGTGGGCGACGTGTGGGTGAAAGGGAAAAAGGCATTGTTCCCGGAACTTCAGGCCAAGTACCAGTTAGCTCCATCGGAGGGATTTCGCTACCTACAGATTAGCCATGCCATAGAATCGGCTCGACCTAAAAACGCACCCCTTCCAGATTCCTCTCCCCTAGAAGATAGGCTCTTGTTGGACCCTATGAACCGCAAGGCCATATCTCTAACGTACAGGAAGCTGATTAACAACCGGGGAGACCCGATGTCTAAGCTCAGAGCGGCCTGGGAGGCATAACTTGAGGTCCTGCCTGACGAGGACTGGCGTGAGGCATTGTCCTCGCCCAGAGAAGTGGCTATCCCAATGCGTCTTCGGCTGGTGCAGCTTAAAGTCCTACACAGGGTTTACTATGATGCCATTTTGTTGCACAGACTCAATAGGCGGCCAGACGAGCAGTGCCTCCGGCACTGCGCACAGACGGGCACATTTCTCCACATCTTATGGGGCTGCCCCCGCATACAGAGATACTGGGTCAATGTCACCAGACAAATGGCTAGGGCTTGATGTAAGACAATACACCGACACCCTCATTGTGTCTGCTTAATATCTGGGTAGCGATGGACCTCACACAGATTGAGCAAGAGTGGGCCTCAGGGGGATGGTGTGTAGCAAAGAGGAACATTGCACAGCGGTGGGGAGTAGATACCACACCAAAAATGGTAGAATGGGCCAAGGACATGGATCATGCCATGCTAGCGGAGAAAACGGTGTTCAAAGAGAGGGGGTGTCCACGAAAATGGGATCACAAGGGGGGAAAATGGAATAAGTATAGAGGGAATATATGTATCTTTCTGACGATAGAACTCAGGAAAGAGAGACAGCAGATACTTATGGGGGCAGCACGGGATCAACAGCACACTGGGTGAAGGGTCCCGATTGGCCAATAGACAGGAGGACTCCTAGCCCGGAGAAAGGTAAAAAGCAAGCCGAAGGGGGCGATCGAAGTAATATGATTCTCAGATGTACTGGACTACATTGTGGTGGAGGTGGGCCGAGGAAGGGCGGTAATGGTAAAGGTGGACATCTCTGCATTGTCAATGTATCTGTTTTTGCTGCTGTCTTTGTTACTAATAAAATGTTTTTTTTAAAAAGAGAAAAAAAAAGCAGTGAAACCACTGCCACCACAGGATCCTCCAATGCCTTCCTCTAACCCAGAACAAGGACGACATCGCTACAATCTGCGTTCCACTAAAAGTACCCAGTGAGAAGGGTACCACCAATTAATCCTTAAGGGTTGTGCTTGCTGCACACAGCAAAGAAAAGAAGAGTGTGCAAGCGGGCCCCAACACATCTTCGACAAAAGACACCTAGAACATCAAGCCCCAATCCCTCAGTCTACAAGCTGTAACAACGAGACAACATTATTTTATTCCACGGCACTTTGTTTCCTTCATTTTAAGTACCTAAGTATTAGAAGTCCTGGTAACCTCTCAAATTACATGAGGACAGGAACCAACGGATGATTTTTCTGCTTACAGATATCACCACTGTGGATATTTACCCCTCGTCAGCGGACTTCTGGGGAGTGTGATCATGCAGCAGAAAATAAGAAGGTCTTCAAACAAGCCACACGTATCAACGCCTGGAACAATGCCTCAAACTTTGCAGATCAATTAAAGGAAATGGCTGTGGGTGTTAGTGGCAATATGCATGCCCATTCCCACCATTGAAATAACTACACTCCTTATTGTGTAGTCTGAAAACATTGCTATACCTAGCCCTGGTCCTGAAATAATGATAAATGAAACAGAGATACTGTACTAAGATGAACAATTAGATATTGAAGACTTTGGGTAAGGAGGGCAGATGGTAGAGCAGGAAAAATATAAAAAAGTGAATTGGGGAAGTTATGCAGAGAGCAAATATGTTCAATTTGTGAATTTCTATGCAAAAGCAATGAATGAATCAAATTGTTATGTCTGCTGATGAATAAGCACGATGCAATGCTTTGCCACTAGGTAAAGCTATTGCATGTGCTTTATTTAAAGATATGCTAACAGAGCAATATAAAAGGTCTGTCAAAATAGGACAAGGGAACAAGGTTAAGACACACCTTACTGAGCAGGCTAGAAACATAATGGTAGCAGAGGGTATGACCAGACTTCTTGCAGCCAAATCAGGCACTGTTAGCAGGAGGGCTGCATAATTGGACACACATGATAAGTCACCTTGCCAGAACATGAAACCTGATAGAGGTGACCAATCACTAATTGACCAAATTAAAAAAGCAAGGGAAAAAAATGGGTAGTGTACCTCGCCCAGAAACTTGGTTATCTCCCGGGGACAAGAGGGTGGAGGACCTTGCTATCCCCAGTTTAAGGGTACTGAACACAATAAGAGCCCTCTGGTGTGATAAGAACACCAAGGATAATGGCCTAATATCAACAAGAGGGGGAAAAGATAGGAATGTGCAAATGTCAAGCATTAACATGGGTACTATCAATGGCTCCTACTATGCCAATAGGGAAGGAATGAAACAAGGAATTTCACAACTATCACCAAAGGTGATAGGATACCAAGGGGTGTTCTTCGTATGTGGAGAACACGCACACTTTTTACTGCCAGAGGGATGGTAGGGTAGCTGCTATCTCACTCTTGTGATACCTCAAATGACCCATGTTGTTCATCTGTCACTGATAGGTCCAGGAACAAGGGTAAGGGGCAGTTTCAAGAGAACTGCGCCATGGGTGGACCATATGCTAACAGCATTCGGTGTTGTGATACCACCTCTAGGGCAAATTTACTCCACTGTTAGGATAGAGAAGCTGGCAAACCTGATTGAGGATTTAGCAGAGTCCACAGTCGCAGCTCTGGGAAATATCACAGAAGAACTCACTGCAATGAGGGAAGTAGTAATTCAAAACAGAATTGTGTTAGACACCATCCTTGCTAAAGAGGGAGGGGTCTGCCAGGTGGTCCATCAGTCTTGCTGTGGATACATATCAGTTAATAGGCACAATATAAACAAAGTGATAGACAACATACACAAGGTACAAAAAGAGGTAAAGGGGATACACTGTGGTGAACTGTGGGGATCCATTGGAAATTGGTTTCGGAGCTGAGTTACCTGTTTACTTGAAACCCTAATAATAGGAGTAGTGGCACTTTTCACTTTATGTGTTCTTATACCAGTATGCCCCACTTGCCTAAATGCCGTGATAAATCGCTGCTGCAAATGAAATAATAACTCATTAAGTAATGAGACCTATGGCAGGGTGAACAGAATACACATAAAAAGAATACAGGGCCAAGAAGAGGAAGAAATATAGAAAATGTGAATGCTTGATCATGCCATCATCATTGTTTATCAAAAGGGCAGGAACGTGAAAGCTAAGTTTAGATAAAAATGGTGGCATCCATGTTGTATAACTTGACATTGTGATAATTCAATGATGAAGGAAAGTATCAACGAATGTATTAGCATTGCTGGAGTTCATATATAACAGTCCTGATAGACAGTTTGTACTTTGTCTCTTAGTAAGCTGCTGGTAATGCAACAAATTGCAAGGCTTGTGCAAGAGAGTACATTTCCATGTTACTGCATTCTGCTGCTTGCCTTAGCAACAGGTTCTGTAGGCCTCAGAAGTATATCGAGACACACATAAGATAATGTTGACCAATCTGATTGGTCGGCATGAATTGCTTTACTTGGGAGTAATGTAAATGTTAAACTGTTCAGATGTAGATACGAGAGACTTGTCACGTACACATTAGGTGGATTCTAGATCTAATCTTGTGTAACGTTGTACTGTAAATTTCCGAGTCAAGCATGATGTATTTCACCCCCACCTGCCGGAATACGATGGTCCAGTGCATCTCCTTATCAAGCATGAGATGTTGTGAATAAATCTTGTGGTTTGCAACTATATATATTCTTGTGTTCTACTTCTGCTTATTCGAGCATTCAGTACCCCAACTGATGCTCCTGTGCACGTAATAAATCTCTATATTTCACTCAGGTGTTGTGACAGAGTTTCTTTCTGGGTTCTCCAGGTTTTGGCAGTTTCTACCATATGTAGTGAGTTTAATGATGTGGTGTGCTTGAGGGCTGCACAAAAACGCCTATAAATAATACTTTTAAAATTACATAATACATGATATAAATCGCCAAACCTTAGTGCACCTGGTAAGGATATGTTCTCCCCACCTTAATAGAACAGAGAACTCCAATGTGTCTTTTTCTGTATAACTTTGTACAGTATGCTTTTCACTTAGCGAGTCACGTAACACCCCTGGAAAGGAAACTTACTGGCAGGAAACTTGAAATAATTATTAAATGCTATATGTGGCGCAGGTTATCCCTTAGCATTGGAATATCCTATACAATGCAAAAGCAGGACTTTTACATGATGATGCAACTGGACCTGATGAACAAGACCTGCTATGCGCGTACAGGATGATACCGGGCAGGTCAAAGGAGATGTGGTGCAGGGAGGGAGGTTGGGATGAGATATGATACCGGGGAGGTCGAAAGGAGAGGATGTGGTCCGTCGGCTAGACTGCTAACTTTGGTGCTAGAAACCAGGGTTCGAGCCTCGGAGTCGCGTCCACATCCTGTGATTCTGGGCAAATCACTTAATCTCCCCGTGCCTGAATGTGTAACATAACCGGTGCTCATGTAAAGCGCTCCAATACCTTTGGGTCGAATTCGCGCTATATAAATCTGCAATCTGAGCCTCCACTCGAAAGAGTTGGAGAGCCAGCACCTCCATGACTGTGAGGAAGGGATTAGTAGATGCGAAAAGGCGAGAGAGACACGCTGCGTGGCAACAGAGCAATCACCGTAGCCTGACCTCTACTAATAGGCGTAGCATGATGGACTCACTACTGTGGAGGGTGTTTAAACCATTGATTGCTAGTAATAGGAGCACTAACAGACTAAGTGGGGCACAGGCGACACTCAACTTTAAAAGTTGCACACACACACTTCATCCCAAATTTGGCATACTGCCAGGAGAGTGTTTTCCATGCAAATGGAAAACAAGCATTGGCATAGCCAATAGGTCTCGCATTTGGGACCTTATAAGTGTTTAGCCATGCAACAGTAGATGGTGATGCACCAAGGATATTGTGCTGCATAACTAAATACTTCTAAGGTCCCAAACGCGAGACCTATTGGCTATGCCAACGCTTGTTTTAAATATTGGTGGATCTACCCACACATTTGTGGATCCACAGACCCAAAATTGGATCCATGAATCCTGCAAGAAGATCAGGGTATTTAATTTAGTTTTCAAAGTAGTGTATACCCTAGTACTTCCCCCAATGGATATTGCCAAAATGCTCTATGGGGGTCAGGGATGCTTACCCAGGTCCCATATTCATTCTCTGTTACTTTTGTCACAACAGAAAATTTCAGTTGCTGGTAATATGATCCAATATTGCTTTTGAGTTGTTCTAGTGACCTCATAAACCCCGAGGCTGAAGGCAGAGTTGTTTGTAAATGTCAACAGAGCCCAGAGATAGCACCATTGGACCATATTATACATTACCCATTATGTACCTTTGATATTACATGTATATTTTGGGGTAGTTACCTTGAAAATGGTGTTTTCTTCAAATTGCAGACAACAGTGGTCAGTGATTTACAAGAATATCTGGTGGAGTCAGAGAGGGCGGAGCGAGTGAGTGGCCGGGACGTGTGGGCGAGGAGAGAGACGCGGACGCGCGCGCCCTGGGAGAGCAGTCTGCTCCTTTTCAAGCACTGCACTCGTGCTTGTGGCGCTTCTAAGCCCTGCCCACCCCTCGTTGTTTACAGTGGTTGCTCCCGGGGCTCGTAAAGGACACTATGGTGGCCGGTCCACTATATTATTTTTAAAGCATGCTTGAAGTGTTTGCTTTGAATTAACATAAGTGTGAATTCTTAGAAAACCATACAAGCAAAAAAAATAGAGTTTTATTGCAAGCCTCCTGCTCGATTCTTTGGTTTGGAGCTAGCTGGACTGCCGGAGCCGTGTTTCATTCACTAAGAGAACCGGTGTGTGTTTTCCACACTGTGGAGAGGAGAGGAGAGCGAAGGCAGCACTAGAATCCCCACGGTTCTTCAAACAAACACTTCGGCCAGAGCGATGGAACCGTGGCCCATGTGTTCCTTGGCTGCCGGTAGTCTAAACAGATGCAGCGGAAGCCATGCTGCTTGCAGACTACGTCTCTGCAGTGTGCTGTCATCTGACATGTTCCGTCAGGCTTACTGTTGCTTATCTTCCCTCGGAGCCCCCTGTGTTTTTTTTTAGCAATGATTGAAAAGCCTTTTCTCCAGGCTCTGTCTCCCATGCCCCTTCTAAACCCCGCCCACCCCTCGTTGTTTATAGTGGTTGATCCCGGGGCTAGTAAGGACAGTATGGTGGCAGAGCCACTATATTATTTTTAAAGCTGTTCTTACAGGAGATGCGGCTTACCATAGACAAGAAAATACCCGGCTTTTGCCGCTATTAGAGCATTGTCAGGACCAAGGCAGGGGGAGGAAGCGGGCTGGCGGACGGGGTTTAGAGGGTGGGATGTGCCTGTTTGAGGAGGCTGGAGCATGAGGAACGCGATTACAGCCGTGGAGAACAATGTGCCATCAGCCTTAGGCAACAGCCCTTGTACTGCTTAGCTGTGCGCTCTCAGGAAGTTTCACCCCCACCACCTCTCTCCAGAGAGCCCGTGTGTGCCTCACAATTAGGCAAGCCGGAGCACCAGGTGGAGTGGGAGGGGCTGCAACGCTTCTTTGCTTCTCACAAAGAAAACTTCAACAAGCCCAATCTCCCTTAAAAGGAAGCCTAAGCCAAAGGAATATCCTACCAAAAAAAGCCCAGCTGACGGTGGACATTGTAAAGTGCAAAAATGCTAAAAAAACACACAAATAGAGAGGGAGGCAGAGCACGGGGGCAGCACTGACACAACTGTGGCATTAAGAGAATGTGGGAGGGAGGAATGATGTAGTAAAATCTAAGCAGCTATGGCACCAAACACGAACACAGGCAGACAGTAACAGAGCAGGAAATCAAGAAACAAATAGTCCTCCAAAGAACAGATAAAGAACCATAGCGTAATGAGACAGTACTTAGTCACTGCTGCTTGGGAGGAACTGAAGAGAAAAAGAAGGGACAAAGAGGCAGGAACGACCACTACCAAACAATTGATTTTTAAAGGACAGTGAAACAAACAAATCAAAAGCAGGGGGGTGGCTGTAAGCCTACAAGAGAAGTTACAACAGATCTTGAATGCTTGAGCTAAAAACTGCACTGGGTGATGATTGGAAAAATGATAACATTTCAAGACTTACGTCCTTTCTTCCATGTATTTTCTGACACTGCCCTTTTTCATCCAAAATTTGATTTATCCGTATACTTTAAGGGCCAGTGGTATCAGCAAATTTGATAGTAGCCTGTGCCCCACAGGTTAAGAGAGCCCAGGGGGGCGGTTTCTCATTTAGGGTTTTAGCTGCTAAACCCTGGAACATACTTCCAATTCAGTTGCATTTGAGTCCAAATTAAACTATCTTCAAGAAGAAGTTTAAGACCTGGTTCTTCTGATCAATGTGTCTACTATTCTCAAGCTGCTGCTTCAAAAAGTGCTGTGGAGCCCAGGTTGCATACCCATGCTCTCTATTAATGTTTTAAACATAAACATGTTTCAATGTTAGTCAGTAAGGAGAATAAATCCCCCAAATTTTGACTCTTCCTCTTTCCTGTTTCAAAATGTTTTTTAATAAAGCAGCACCCCTATCCTCCTGGAGCCCTACATGACCCAGGGGAACACCACCCCCCAAGGCTGGCTCCAGCAATGTCCCGGCGTGCCCATCTCCGGGACATTGCAGTTTGCTATTGCATGGCGGGAGCACTGCCATGCCATAGCAAACTGCAATGCCCCGGGGGGCAAACAAGTGCTCTGCTTTGAGCAAGTGAAAGCATTTTGCATTTTACACACAGGGAGATGCATGCCAGCTGCTCCCTGTGTGTAAAAATCAATTTTGGCTCCCACAGGAGATGGGGGAACAGGCCAAGACTGCGGGGGCCTTCAGACTCCCCCGCGGTTCCCAAGGTGGAAAATGTGGGTTCTCCGGGGCCAACGTTGGCCCGTGAGGGGAGCCGCGCGCCCTCCTCCATTTGTGTATGTATGTATGTGTATATATATATATATATATATATATAAATAGAAACTAGGGTATACCGCAAAGAAACGGTGAGTAATTCAGTCTTACATGCAACAAGTTTTCATTCCAAGCATTTGGTGGCAAGCATACACTATGAGGAAATGCTTAGACTAAAAAGAATGTGCAGTAACCACCGGGATGTACTGAATGCGCAGCAGGCTAGCAAAGTGCGATTTTTAGAACGGGGGTATTCGAGAAAAATCATAGATGCCGCCATTCCCAAGACAAAAACCCTCAATAGGTCATATTTATTAGTGCCAAAACTATCACATCTTATCAGTATTAGTCAAAAATCTTCACCAACCGCTGATACCTATGAGAAAATCAAAAGAACTACAACCAAACTCAGAATGATATTAGCATTTAACAAACAAGGCTCTGAGAAATATCATCAGACGCAACTGGCTGGCAGTTCTCAATGATCCTATAATCGGCCCATCTCTCCCAAAAAACTGTCAATTACGTACAGAAGGGAACCCTCTATGAGCAATTGCCTAGTAAAAAGTAGCCCGGAGGTAGAGAAGCAGAATACCTGGCTTACAGAACGGAAGGGTTTCGCCAAATGTAAAAGCTGCAAGGCCTGCCACTATGGGATAAATAAAACATCTTACAACATTCCATTTGGCAAGAAAGAATATGTCATCTCTAAACCACTATCATGCAAAACAGATCATTCAATTTATGTGCTGGAGTGTTCCTGTGGTTTACGCTGCATGGGTAGTACCAAATTACAATCCCACAAAAGGATACTCCAGCACATACGCGCCATAGTCAACCAAGCTACTACCTACCCTGTGACCCGTCACTGCAAGGAAAAACACAATAAAAACCTTGAACGTTTCAAATATTATTTGATTGATGCAGTGCCACTCAACAGGAGAGGAGGCCATAGAGAAGGGGTGTTGAGAAAACTGGAAACACGCTATATCCTGGAGCTAGACTTCAAACACCCAGTAGGTCTAAATATGACAGAAGATCTGTTTTCTTGTCTCTAAAATCCATATCTCTAAGATGGCACCAATGATAACATCTATGCCCACTGAGATACGACCAATGGTATTACCAAACAATATGCCAATGGGGATGGGCAAAAACTGATATATAAATGTTTCTTTTATAACTATTTAGAACATTTGATCATTTCAGTAAATAAATATTTAGACCAGTATTCCCAAAAGAGGTTATGAGCACATATGTCCATATCTGCTGCTATTTTCCCTAAACCTAATATACGCTTTTTTAACATCAGCACTTGAGCACTTTAATCTATTAGTAATAGGTGAAGAGGTATACAATGACACGTTTTGCACGTTTGCACTTGCACTTTAAACAGTCAATAACATGCAATGTGGATTTGTTAAATATGATTTAATGTCAGGGAGAATAGTCTTTCACTAAATCAATGGAAAGCAGTTGCCAAGATAGACAAATGACACTGAGAAGACTATAACCATTCATTAACAACTATGTTTGGGGGAGAAAAAATATGCATTTAAGCTAAAACAAAAACTGACATTCTGATGAATAATATATTATCAGTAATGTATTTATTCAATAACATTTTTAACTACTGATTATAACTCCCAATGTTAAATTAAGTTTATCAATATGTCATGAAGGTATGCTCAGTATGTTTTTGCTTTTTATGACTGTTTGTCTGTCAATTTGCACTTATCACTTTGAAAAAAGTATAAAAAGGGTAAAAAAAAATGTCATGTGATCAAGGCCCGCATGGGTCGAAACTCGTAATGGCTGACTAAATAAATTATTTTTGTGCTCATTATGAGGTCCGTGCCCATTTTTGTCCAGGCTTGGCGGAGAGGAGCGGAAGAAGTGGAGATATATATATATATATATATATATATATATCTTCAGAACAACTTGGCAGTGTCCCCCACCAAAATATCCACAGCACAGAGGGACTCCACAGCACGGCAAGTCAAGTGTTAAAATATATTTCTTTTTTCATTTTTTCTTCTCTGACACCAAGGGCAAAAGGGACGGTCGACGCGTTTCGGCAGATGCCTTCAACTGGACCATAGAGTCCCACCATCTAGACTGTCTTTTTTTAAAGTGATAAAGTGCAAAAAAATCCCTTGTTTATTTCCATTAAAAACATAGACTAGAATGTTGACCCACATTTAACTTTTCTTAATGTGGCATGTAATTGCTGCCATTTTCTTTCAATTTACTTTTTTTATATTTTCATGTTCAGACATTATTGGCGGTGTTTTCAGTAAAGTACTTTTTTCCTTTTTTTCTTCAAAGGTCAAAGGAAGTAGAAAACATTCATATGCAAACACTAAACATGAGGTTCTTAAAAATTGTGTTCATGATCGTATCCAAAATCAGATTGGAAAAGATTGAAGAAAGAGAAAGAAAGATGAAGGAATGGAAAAATAAAAAAAATTAGATGAATAAAAAGTTAGATACAAATAGGGGGAGGAATAAAGTGGGAGGGGAGAAAAAAGAAGATACGATGAGTATTGGAGTTTGTACAAACGGTAATGTAAAAGGAAGGAAAATGTATTACAGAGGATACCAACAAGAAAGTATATAATAATAGGAAAGTGTATAATAACCAGCGAGAGGGATATAGACAGGGTCAACCTTTCTTAAATGAAACTTGTTACAGATCTAACCTAGACGTTCCTATTGTGAAACAGTCAAGAAAGAGACTGAGGTTAGACCCCAGCTGAGCTGAAAATTGAACTATAGTCAGATTGATATTGGAATAAAATCAAAAGATAACAATGAGTTATAAAGACCATGGCATAAGGTAACTTGTTCCCAAGCGATTTCAATTTGTCGTTAAAATAGGGTGAAAGATAGAAAAGTGGCACGTGCAAAGTGCAAATTGCACATCGACAAAATATCAATTTGGATCAATCATCAATTCCCACTTGGCATGTCTCCAATGTTTAGGCAAGGAAGTTGTAATGGAGTGAAATACTTTGTACAAACTATACCTTATGGGCCTGTGTTTTAAAAGTTGACAGCCTCATGAGACATATTTTAGACCCAAAGAGTTAAAGTGACAAATGCGTAGTGCAAATATGTTGTGCAAAATTGCAATTCCAAAGTTAAGATACACTGTCTTTCTCCAGGTTAATATTTTCAGTGTTTCTCATGATTGAAAAGAAGAATAGAAAGATATCAAAAAGATATATTCGCTTGGGATGTTCCACAGTCTAAATATTCAACATAGATGTTTCTAATGTTCAGTCCATTTTCAGTCTTATTCTCGCTGTCATAATCCTTTCTGGGCTCTCTTGCTCCCATCAACCATTAAAAAACGAATGAAGATTTTCTTCATGTCTAATGATTGTCCAATCACTCAGTTGGGTACCATGTTAGAAAGATGATATTCATCACTTGCTATTATTTATTCTCTCATCTCTCTCACTTAACTTTTCATCCTTTTCATTTTTTCTGAGTTTTTCTCTGAGCAATTTGATTATCAAGGTTCAGACTTCTGTGGTTTTTATAAATTAACATGTAGTTCTGCATCCAAGTTGTGGCCAAAGGGTTTTTCTGTACCCAGAGCTAGTATGAATTTGGAATCCGCTCTTCTAAGTTCCAGGGTTATGTCACCCCCTCTTTCATTTTGTTTTATCACTTTAGCTCCAAAGTATCATAATCCATGAGTATTCCCTTGGTGTTTTTCGGAAAAATGCTTGGCCATTGGGTATGCCAGATTTTTTATTGCTCGCAGATGCTGCAGGATGCGCAATTTTAGTTTGTTGATGGTGCTCCCAACATACAGTTGTTTACAGGGGCATTCTAAAACATATACCACGTATTTTGTTTCACACGTGATATGTGCAGTGATCCATTCCTTTTTTCCATTAGCCAATAAATACGATTGTGTATTAATTCCATGTTCACAGGCTTTGCATTTGGAACATTTCCAAAATCCAGGCATTCCTTTCCGGGTGTTTTCAGATGGCTCTGTGTCGGGATATCGCCTAGTGAAGCAGTCTTCCTATAAGTTATTTTAGGAGCAGATGGTAACTTCCTCTTTAGTGAGTCATCAAGCAGTAGTATATTCCAATTCTTTTCAATGATTCTTCTTAGACACTTGTTTTCTACATTAAAATCCAGAATTATCCGAATTGTATCGTCACTATCCGGATAATCTTGCTCATTCAACAATTCTGATCTTGGCTTCTCCATTACTCTGTTCTTTGCTTCTTCTATGACATTCTCAATGTCACTGGTTTCTGAACAGTTCCTCTTAATGCGGAGCATTTCACCGTATGGAATACTCCATTTCAGATGTTGTGGGTGTCCGCTATTAGCATGGAGGATACTGTTGGTGGCCATGGGTTTCCAATGGATTCTAGTACAGAGCATCTGTTTCTGTATGAACTCCTCTACATCCAAGTAGATTACTTGAGTTTTAATCCAATTGGACGTGAAGGATAGATTGTAGTTGTTCTGGTTCAGGCTCTGGATGAATTCTTCCAATGTCGACTCGTCTCCTTCCCACACTACAAACAAATCGTCGATGTACCTCATCCATGCTTTAATATTGAGCCTGTACCCGCTCTGTAAGATGTCCTCTTCCAAGACCACCATAAATAGGTTGGCATACGTTGGGGCAAAGGAAGTCCCCATTGCCGTACCTTGCCTTTGAAGAAATGTCTCTTCATTGAAAAGAAAAACATTGTGTGTCAAGCAATGGTTCAACATGTCTACAATCATTTGTAAATGTTCCAAATAGCTCAATGATCTGGTTTCTAGGAATGTATTCACTGCTGCTATGCCGTCCTTATGGCAGATGGATGTATATAATGAGGTCACGTCAGTTGTGACCATGATCTGATGTTCATTCCAATGGATGGTTTTCAATCTGTTCAGGAAGGCCGTGGTGTCCTTTAAATATGAAGGTAACTTCATCACATATTCAATCAGGAACACATCGATGTAATGAGATGTTCTTTCTAAAAGGGAGACCATGGAACTAACAATCGGCCTGCCAGGGGGGTCCGTAATTGACTTGTGCACTTTCGGCAGAAAGTATATTGTAGGTGTAACTGGGTTTTCCACCTTGAGGTACATGTATTCCTCGAAGTTGATTAGCCCCCTCTCCTTCCAGGTCAATAGTTGTGAGTGGTATTCCATGGTCCATTGTTCCATCGGATTTTTGTCTAATTTCTGGTAGTGGTCCTGATTTCTCAATTGTCTGTAGGCTTAAGCAACGTATTGGTCTCGATCCTGCAGAACAATGTTCCCGCCTTTATCAGCGGCCTTTATGATGATATTAGAATTGTCTCTTAGTTCTTTCAATGCTTTTTGTTCTCTCTGTGTGAGATTCCACGATAATTTATTGTTTCTCTTTTGTTTTCTCATAGAGAATTGGTTAATCTCTTCTACCACGATCTCATGAAATAAGTCAATCTTATTTCCGGGGGGTAGCTGCGGACAAAATTTAGACTGAGACTTCAATCCACTTTCACCACCTAGATGAGTGTTGATGCCTTCTTCTTGACAGAATCTTAAATCATCTTCAATACTAGAACTGAAGCTCAAATGATTGTCTGGGTTCGAACTCCCAAGGTTGGACAATGCTTTTAAGGCTGGCAAATCTTTTCGATTGAGTGGGGAAATGTCTTGATATTTGGAGGCTGATACCCCTCCTGGTAGTGTTGACTTTTCTTCAAAATATTTTTTCAGCTTGGCTTTGCGACAAAATTCATATAGGTCGATGCGTAAATTTGGGATGTCTAAGGTTGTATTTGGGCATAAGGTGAGTCCTTTGTTGAGCAGGCTGATATGGTCTGGATTTAAAATCATACTTGAAAGATTGATGACCAGATCTTTATTAAGCGATATCTTTTTTATTTTTTATTTTCTTCGCCTCTTTTGGGCCTTGCTCCTTCTCTTGCCACGTCTTGTTCTGGTGGGTTTTGTCTCCTCCCCCTTCCCCATGTTGTTGTTCTTGTTCGGCCTCGTTGTCGCGTCTCCATCTGGGCTAATCTCATTTCCCCACAAAAATCCAGTTTGGAAATCACTGTGTCCTCATCGGCCGAGCTCAAGTCTGAGCTGTCATACATTCCCTGTGTTTCATAGCTGATGCATTTATCCATTGCCACTCTATTCCTTAGGGAGTCATATTTCCTGGCAAATGTATAAATACGGCCATTAGCTTTTCTTTTTTCCACATCAATTTCATGTTTGATTATCTTGTTCTCCATTGCTTCCATCAGTTCTTTTTTCTCATCATTATTCGGGAGTTTGTCTAATTCTTCCTCCATGGCTTTTATTCTTTCCAGGGTGCCTTCCAGTTTACGTTCAGCATGTATGATTAATGTTTTCATTAACCTTAGGGAGCATTCATTTGTGTCCATTTGCCATTGTTTAATTAGATCTATGTATCGATCATTAAGTGTGGGCATAATTAAAATTCGTAAACCCCTGGGTACTCTTTTAAAGTCGATGTATTTTTCCAGTGTTGTTTTCTCCCACCACTTATTTATTTCCATTATTTTCGCCTGTTGTAATTCTTTGACAAGGGCCTGGACAGTTTTTCTCCTCCCATATACATGTGCACTGTTGGTACAGGGTGGATCCGTGGTTGCCAAATTGTCATCCAAAAGATCATTGGCTCTCTGTGCCCGGTTTAGGTTTCTTTCCGCCATGTCTATTTTTATTTTGTATTCTTTTAATTTGCGTAGAGCCTGTTTAGGTTCTTTGATCTTACTGTTTAAATATATATCATGCGTTTGTTTTGTTCAGTTAAATGAGGTTCATTATTATTGTTTCGCACTTGGTGTGTAATGTCACTTTTAGAGGTTAGTAATATATTTATTTTATATCAAGTCGTGCAGAGTTCCTCAAATACACGTTGTTGTGTACAAGCGTGTATTAATCCACTGTATGCCTCGTAAAGCTCTTCTATTTTGTGCCGGGTGCGGGACGATACGTGCTTGGCGGTTTCACTATCGAGCCGTTTCTGCTGTGGTTACTTACTGTGGCGGTTTTCCGGCATGGACCGAGTCGGCTATGCGTTATGCCCCCCCCCCCCGCCTACACAGCAAAGTTTGGATCCTGCAAAGCCTCCCACAGTCCCCCGTACTCACCGCACTGTTCTTCGCCACTCTGGCCGTCGGCGTTTCTCCCGTCTCACGCGGCAACGCTGGCTAGTCCTCCTTCGCTGCTCGAGACGCGTGGCAGAGGCGTCAGTCCAAGAGGTTCTGTTTCACAAAGCGGGGCTGGTTCAACAGAGTGAGACTGCTTCACCTCAATATACATACAGATACACGCCCCGGGGGATGAGGTCCCCCAGTAGAAGGCTACAGCCGAAACAAGTAGGTCTGTCTATGGATGTTTATGCACTTTGCTGATTATTTGCTCCATGACGCATGGCAGCTTTTGAAGCCTAATAAAGTGCCTCGCCAAAGAATTTCGATGTGCCGTTCTTCTGTTTGTCCTGGGAAAAGCTGTGCGGATAACAGGGCTATGTACAGAGGCTTTGAGGAGATATATATATATGGGCAGGCCCCAGGGGATGAGGTCCCCGGGGCAAAAATGGCCCAGGGAAGGGGGGACACGCTGCCACCCTCCCATAAAATTTTTTTTTTTAAAGAAAAGCTCCAGCAAGTTGCCGAAGGCCACACCCCCCTTCACCACCACTCTGCAAACCCGCCACCTGGCATAATGTGGTTGGGGGATGAAGTCCCCTATGATGTTGAGGGTCCACAGGGTCCAGGAACCCCTTCTGATATCTCCAGTAACTCAAAGAGAGCGCGAAGGCTGAGAGGACTTGAAGGCCAGGCACCCTTGCTCTACCACTCTACAAATGCACCTCCTGGCACGCTGCTGGTTGGGGAATGAGTTCCACTGTACTCCTGAGGGCTTCAGGACTTCTTCCCCCAACCAGTAGTGTGCCAGGCAGAGTGTTTGCACAGTAGTGGAGAAAGGGGGAGTGGCCTCTGACAACCTCTCAGCAATCCAGCTGTGTGAGTCTTATTGAAGGTAACAGGAGGACTAGTTGGCCCTCAAGGACCCTCAGTAGCCAAGGGAATTTCATCCCCCTACTAGTAGTGCCCCAGGAAGCGCGTTTGCAGAATTGTGGAGAAAGGGGGCATCGTTCCAGCTATGTTCTCTCCATTTCATGAGGGGTTACGACGTCCAATGTGAAGCAAGAGTATTAAAATCAGGATGCCCGCTACCGAAAGCAGGACTAAAGGAAGCCCTCCCAAAACGCTTCCAAGTACGGAGTGTATGAAGGCTGGAATTACTCCGAAGATTGTCTGAAAAGTGGTTAAGAGACCTGATCCAAGTCACTTAAATAAGTGTACGATCCCACTCGTATCAGATATTTTTAAGATACGATGAACCATTTCTGCGAAATGGATTGGGAAGTTCGTACGGACCAGGGCCTGTGTCTCTGCTGAAGACCTTGCAAAATAAAGATCAAAAGTCTCTCAGGCTGAAGATAAGACCACATTTTGTTGAAACAACATGCCTTTCAGTCTGCTCAGCGAATCATACATTCAATAAAGGCCAAAGTGGTGCCTCCCTAACTGTGCGAGCTGGGGGAAACAATACTTGCTTACAGCAATCAACCCTGAAGTTTACTGTGACTAGATATGCAATGCCTGGCATCATTTCACAAGAACCTTGATCATTCATCACTAAATAACTTCCATTTAAAAGTAATTAAAAAAACGGATGAATCACAGCAGCTGGGGAGCCCTTCAAGTCGCAAGATAAGTTTGCTTTTGATGCACTACACGTTCCATGAAGCGACACTTCTTTGCACACTATAGACCCACTTAAAGCCTTCCCGCAGAAAACTTCAGTGTCTTTATTTCTGCACCTATATCTATACGGTAACTCCCAGGTTTCCTGTATGAACCCTTAGCCCAAAGCTTTGTATCTGCTTGCTTGAATTTATCTAAGACAGTATTAGAACTAAAATTATATGATTGGCAGTGTGATATAGCCATGAATTAACCATTCTGTAGACTGTGACTCTGCTACAGTGAAAGGTAACTTCTCCAATTTCTCAATGAACAGCAAATGTACTTTGCATCTCTGCGTGCCATAGTCGACTGTCTATTGGTCAGATTGTAAACCAAAGACAAACTTGTGCTGTTAATGTATTTCCATGGTACGTGGCCTGAACGCAATGACTGCAGTGTCCAGCTTAAAAGAATAATGGAGCACAATTGAGATTGCCCATGTTGTAGAGTAGACACATCTTGATCCATTATGTCAATTGCTGAGGACACAATGTTGCCCAATGAATAAATATGTGAAGAAAGTGTGGTCATACCATTGTCTACCACAGCCCGGGCCTTTTCGAGGTTAATCCTATCAATTTCATGTAATCTCACAGCAGCATCCTGTTGTGAGACTTTCCATAGTTATTGTAGATGGCATACAAGAAATCCCTAAGACCCATGTTGTCTGCTAGAAGGGACAAGTGCTGTTTCACCTGTAGTAGTGTGGAGGTATTTAGCCATTCTAGGCACAACTTCCCAACATTATAGGAAGTCACTACCCCTGGGTCATCTGTTTGTAGATAACGTGGGTCAGGCCTATGCATATTAAACCCTTTGGTATTACCCTTGAATCTTGCTTGACACCTAATTGTATTGATAGGCCAAACAAACCATCCCTTCCAATTGGAATATGACTCGTTACTACGCAAGTCATTACATTGCGTGGCATTACAACACAGTCGTTACAACGACTGCGTTGTTACCACGCAATGCCATTACTACGCAAGCCATTATATCGACTTGCAGTAGATGACGCGCTGACATTAGAAATGTATAATTTACTATTCCAACTTCAGCCTACGCAACAGTAGGAAAGGTGTTGGAAAAGTAAACTATACTATTCCTAATGTTAGTGCGCCATCTACTGCAGGTCGATATAATGACTTGCGTAGTAATGGCATTGCGTGGGAACAACGCGGTCGTTGTAACAACCGTGTTGTAATGGCATCGCGGTGTAATGACCGTGATGTAAAGGTCGTTTCCCTTCCAATTGGGAGCTGAAGAATTGTATGTACCATTCTGTAGCATTGCACCCAGTGCATCCTCACTAATCAGTGTGTTATTCGATATACCGTCAATAGGTATGGGTGAGGGAATGCGTGGTGTTTTCAGGTCTTTAATTTTTGCAAACCCGTAGCAGGTAGTTTGTTGCACTGTTATGTTCAGTAATATTATCTGTAATGGTATGAGGCAAGCTCTAAATACAGCCTCCGTACTCTGAACCTGCCAATCTTTCGTCCCCCAGATAGTTTTTGTGACTATCGTGTTCCTCCAATAGTCGAAACCTTGTATAGACAGTTGGGAGATGAATGATGCTGAATATATGAGCTTTGTGTTAGTCAGCATCATTTTCTTTACAGTTATATGCAACTGTATTAACTTATAGTAGTATGACACTGGGTCTGATGTATTAAACCCTGAAAAGTATGCAAATTTCGGTGCAAATATGGCAGAACTACCTTTAGGTGGTGTCAGGCAATGTTCCCAATGGTGGTAAGTATTTACAGTGCGTGGAACACACTAGCTCTGTGCAAAAAGTGGTGACCATAATACTGGTAACAAAACATGCTATCATAGTCAGGTGTATCTTCATACAATTCCCTGAAAGAAAATGGAGAAGATTGTTCTAGATCTGAAAGCATAGTATTTACAGTTTCAGTGTCCCAATTATCAGAGAGTGTAATCGGGGTAATGAAGTCATTCATTGAAATTTTGAACATGTATCCAATTTTCAAATGTTCGGTGGAACCAAATACATCTTACGAAACCCTATCCCAAATTATACCATCCGGTACTGTAATTGCTGAAATGTTCACTAGGGACAAGTCTCTGTGTTCACTGTGTGGTGACGTATGTGGTTTCAGGAATAAGTTCAAAGGTTGTACTGCAGAGCGTTGTGGGAGGTAATGTCCATTCAGTTGTAGGAAAAAGTTAGTTACTATATCAATCCAAATCAACAGGAAAAGGAGCCCTAATGCAAACAAAACATGCAACCAAGCGTACACTAAGTAAGTCTTTTTCAGCCAGAGATAGAATTGGCGAAATTGTTTTTTCCTGAAAATGGGTGGCATTTGCCCCGGTTCACTTGGATCTGAAGAAAAGTCATAGAAGTTGATGAAGTAGCCAAATGCAGTTCAATCTATCTTTGGGAGCTCAGCAGTGTTAATTGAACTGGCAGTTGCTTCTTGGGAAGACAGGTTGATGTAAAGTTCATTAGTAGGCCAAATTTCAGTTTGCATTTTAATTTCATTTGGATGTTGTTCACTTTGAATATGTGTGATTCGTACTCCGTTATTGTCTACTCCCGCATTTTGCACAGAGGAGTCTTGAAAGGTTATTAGTCTTTCCATCTGAACTTCCTGTATAGTAGCGAGAGGAGATTGGTGGATACTCAGGGCTCCACGGGGCGTGCTGTTGAGAATCGGCCAAATAGTGTGGTTTGATCAGATCAATGGAGACAAATCTTTTTTCTTTTCGGCCAGAAAAAGGTGGAAGAACTACTGTTCTTGTTCCTTGAACCACCAGGACAGGTACAGGTGTTCTGTAAGATGGCCTAAACTCCTTGTCCACAATCTTTTCTCAGACCAGGTCCCCAACCTTTGGGACCCAGAGAGGTCTTGCTGGAACCGGTTTCACTTCCCCAGTGGCAGTGCGTTCTACTTGGACGTTGCATTGTAATGCCCGGAATTCATTGAGTTACTGTAAAACAGCTGAACAATCATTCAATTCAAATGGTTTTACATCCGTCACTGTGCTGGCACATTCGAGGTCAGGTACCCACATTCTTGTCCCAAACAGGATATCATAGGACGTACGTCCTCCCAAGGATTTTCTTGGCATATTATTCAGTGCCCTCTGGACTACGTATAGGTGATTGACCAAACTACCGCCTACACCTAATACCCTTGCTGTTAAGGATTGCTTCAGGTCCCGGTTTCTTCTCTCCACCACCGAATATCCCTCGGGATGGGAGGGGGAGGAGTACTGTAAGGCCACGCCCATACTTTTCATGGCTTCCTTGTAAGCCACAGAGCTAAACGCAGGGTCACGGTCAGAATGCAACGTGCCGATTGCGTATGCCCCGATAAAGATTCGCAAATCCTTTATAAGAGTTTGAGCGTCAGCTGAGCGCTAAGGCCAAACCCATAAAAATCTAGAGCATGAATCCACTGCACCAAGACGTACTTGTAAGCCCTGTCTAAATTAAAGGGGCTGCAGTGATACAAATAGACACATGCAAGAGGTCAATCTGAAATGATTAATGGTGTTGCCGTGCTATGGTGAAACCTTTCATCTAATGTCGCACTTTAAGACATAAGCCTGTGTTTGCTTAGACAAACTTGGCCACCAAAATCACCGCTTCAGTAACGAAGCTGTAGCAGTGACTCCTCTGTGTGCAAAGCCCAGACTCTCGTGTGCAGCTAGAATCAAACCTATTCTGCAATCTGTGTTTGGTATAACTCTATCCCGTACTCCTGGATAATTTGAGCATATGGTGTGGTTTGCTGATCTAATTTATAGGAATATTTGAGTGGAAAGCCCTTTGAAATGGAAGAGCCGTTCTTTGAGGCATTGACAGCTATCAGTATGTCTCCTTCTATCCTTGTGCTAGAACAAGTGATTGCAGCAATGGCAGCAGTTCGCACTGTCACCTTGGTGGCTTCATCAGCCAGTGAATTCCCTTCAACGTGTATGCCAACACGCTGGTGACTAAATGTGTGAATAACTTGAGCCCATGGCAGGCATGCTTTCAGCTTTGCCATTTGTTCCCATAACAATTTATGTTTAATTGTGCAACCCTTGGAATCTCTAAACCATTCTGGCCCCAATAATGAAGATATTCATTGTAAGACTGCACACAGTAAAACAAATCACACACTATCAGTGTAGGGAATTCCCAATCCATGTCTTGTAGTGCCAATATCAGGGCTTTCAGCTCTGCCAACTGCGCTGTACAATCTCCTAGAACTTGCGTAGTCGAATTGCTGCGTTGGAACCTATCATCCGGCATGCGACCCTTCACTATAGCACATGCAGAGCTATATTGCTGTTTACTTTCTATGGCAGGTGGAGCAGATTCATCAGTGTAAAATATGTATTCATATTTCTCTAGATGCAAGATTTCATTCGGGAGAGGGTATTCTTGTTCGTACTGCAGGAACACTTGCGTTTTCAATGTAGAATCGTACCTGTAATCTACATCTGTTGCAGTGAGAGAATTAGCCCATTATATCCATCGCGTATGTAATGCTTTCACATTTGGAATGCTCGCTTTGGTAACAGCTTCTAAAGTTGGTACATGGGTTACAACGATAATGCATTTCCCCTGCGCTAGTTCTCTTTCTCTCACAACAGCAGTCTGTACCGAGGTCAATATTTTTTCTGTGGCCGCAAATCACATTTCAACATTAGTGTATAGTAGTGATTTGTATGCAATTGGAACTGTCTTACCTTCATTGAAAGTGAGGTAAGTATACCCTGATAAACCGGGGACGAACTGGATCACCAAGTTTGCAGAATTTACACTTGTGTGCAAGGGTTTAGATGCCATCATGTCAGCCTGGACTGAACGGAGAGTATCTGTGTGTTGCTGTGTCTACTGATGTGGTGTGAAATCAGGTCTGATTAAATCGTAGAAAGGTTTCACTCTTTCTGCGTAATCTAGAATGTTTGTTCTACCAAAATTCAGAAATCCTAAAATGAATTGCAAACCTTTTAGAGTCTTAGGAGGTTGGAGCAGCATGCGCCTTTCTCAAAAGTCGGCTGCCAGGCTCTTGCCATCACTTGACAGTTCATATCCCAAAAACAGGACATTAAGATGGGCAATTTTTGATTATTTTTTTTAAATTAAATTTGTAGCCCAAAGTGGTGAATCCCACAATTATGTTGTTCACCGTGCTAATTCATTGCCTGTTAGGTGGATGTCATCACCATAGGACACAGCCTCCTCATCGCATGTTTGTAATAATTCTGACACTCTTGTCGAGAATAGCCCCAGGCTGTTATTATACCCTTGAGGCAAATGACAAACATTTTGCTGACTTCCAATCGCAGAAAAGGCAGTCAAATATCTGCTTTCTGGAGCTATATTCCGGCAGAAGAATCCATTTGAGATATCTAATGTTGTTGTTTTTTTCCACACAATGTTATTCATTAATACGGCACTGTGTGCATTTTGAACTGAAAATGTTTGAGGGCATGTGTTTAAATGTCGGTAATCTAAAACTGAGGATATGTATTGTCAGGTTTCATTACTGGAAACAAAGGATTATTCATCTGGGAGGTGCAAGTCTCAATCACACCTTGGTAGTCGAGTTGGTCTAAGATTTCTTTGACCTGTCCTTTTGCATAATTTTTTATAGGGTACTGTCTCTGTGGATTTGGAGTAGATTTTAATAGGATTTTGTGGTGGGTTGACTCCATGTCCAACCCTACATGGTTACAGAATAATGTAGGAGCTAGTGCCAGTGCCTACTCCTGTACATGTGAATGTTTTAAAGATTCTGGAACAAGGTCAGAAAAAGCAGGCAAAATGACGCTTTCCCCTTTGGGCAATCCATCACAAACTCAGGCGGCCAATCCCTTTTTGCTAAAAGTATGTCATATCCATATGTTAAGTTCTCCCAAAAGAGACCTTTAACCTTTTGTGAGACGTCCTCCTCTATTTGAAGTGTAATTTCATACAGTCTATGCAGGACACTAACTCTGGTATCAGGTGTTTCTAAAGTGATGTGCTCATTCAATACTGCCATCACCAGAAAATCCTTCAGGTTCTGGCAAGCTATTTTTACTTCTGCCGCGCTGTCTAGCATCGTCAGGGCCCATTCCCCATTCAGAAGATGAGTCCTCAATAACCTGGGCATTTCTAATCTTCAAGCCAGCTACTTTCTTCTTTTTGAATTGGGGCTTTGCTTAAGGTTGCTCTTCCTGTTTGATATAATCTGAAGTGCGATATGTTTCCCTTTTTGTCTTTGGTTGATCTTTAGTCTTTTGTTCTGATCGCCCGTCCCACTCCGAGTTTTTTGATGAACCCTAGAAGGAACAAAAGGAACATGAATCGGTGTCCTGATACCTATCAGGTTTTCTAATGTCACGATTACTAAGGTTGTGCCTCTTCTCAAAGGCTCCCATTGGGGAGAACCACTCCTTGATCGTGAATTCTGTTCTGAATTATTATGTTCAGAATTTTTGTTTTCCTATTTCTTTTTAGAAGAAGTGGGCACCTGCACTTTGTGGCTTCCGTATAGGTTTCTTCGATCATTTTTGGTAATTCTCACTCCCTATTTCTAAGTGCTATTTCCGTTATGCAGCTGTGAATGGCCACTGCTGCTGCCTCCCCTTTTATGTTTTTTTTGTGCTATCCAGAACGGAATTTGCTCCCATTTGGAAGGAATTGTCCCTATTACTGATTTCAGTGTCTGTGGGTTAATTGTTGGTGTGGTCTGATGTGGACCAGCTGGAGCATTTCTCACAGGTTGGACTGTTAATGTTTGCATGACGAAGTGCACAATGTGTCTGTATAGCCTATGTCTTTGTACATTTTACGTACTTCATTCACTGGTAGTGTATCTATCCTGGGATGTGGAGCGTATGTCGCTAAGATTGGCCAGGTCGCTCCTTCTATGCTGGGCGGACCGAGTCTCACAACAGATCCTTTGTGTGGGAGGATGCCTTTAAACCAGCTTTTATGCTGCTGGTAAGTTAACAGGACTTAATGTCTTCGTATGGGATGTATTCATTTGGTGGTTCAACTATAATGTATGTGTGGAATAATTTAGTCACCGGATCTGCAGGTGGGAACTGAACCCAGGAATAGAATACCTATGATCCGAACACCTTGTGTGCCTCGATCACGAAGGTAACAAAGCCACCAGTTGCTGGTACGCCAAGTTCTAACAATTTCACAGTAACAGCATGTCTGCAGTTTTCTGTGATGTTAAGAGCATGTGCAGCTATGTCTTCCTCTGAGCCCGAACCACTTGCGTTGTCAGGCATACTCAAAAGAAGAAGAATGACTAAGGGTTTTTCACAATGTGGGGAACTGTTTATTCTTACAAGCTTTCTAAACCTTCAGCCAATACACAGAGTGTATCTGCTCAGCTAAGGCAGATTTTCCCTTCACACTTCAATTTCTCTGATAAGGTGTGAGTAGAGCTTTCTGAGAAAGCACGACTGAACAACTCAGATTTTCACTGTTTAAATAAGAACCAAACCAACGTTGGGCACCATGTTGTGTAGTTACTAGAAGTCACTGTAGGAAGCTGGGTTTCTGTTGCTGTAACTACCCCCCCTCACTTTTTGGCAGACTACTGATGCACTAGGACGTGATGTGCCCTGGGTCCCTGCCAATCAGGTTCCCAGGCCCTGTGTTCTTTCCCAAAACTGTACCTTGTAACCCCAATTGGCACCTCTCTGGCCACATGTCAGAGCCTTGCAAAAAGTACCATGGGTACCAAGGGCACTGTGGCCAAGGAAGGCCTCTAGGGCTGCAACACTGTTTGTGCCACCCTTAGATGCCCTGTACCTTTACACACACACACTGCCATTGCAGGCTGTATGTTTTGGTGCAGAACAAAGTAAAGAGTCGACATGGTACACATCCCTGTGTGCCATGCTTACCACCCACTGCCCTGGCATAGGTCAGCCACCCCTCCAGCTGGGTGCACTATACCAGTGGTGAGGGTACAGGTACATGAGCTCTGCACCCCTACAGTGTCTAGACCAATTCGTAGACACTGTAAGTGCAGTAATGCCATTAAGAGTATATGGTGCTTGGAGTTTATCATTACAAACTCCACAGCACCATAATGGCTTATTCTGAAAACTGTGAAGTTTGGTATCAAACTTCTCAGTACATTAAACCCATTCTGATGCCAGTGTGGGATTTACTGAAAAATACACTCAGAGGGCATCTTAGAGATGCCCCCTGAAAAACGACCAGCCTCTGCTGGGTTCCCTGACTGGTACACACAAGCCTGCCACCACGAGACATGTTTCTGGACCCCTGGGGAAAGAGCCTTCGCTTCCTGAGCCGAGAAGCAAAGCCTTTCCTGGACGGAGGCGGTCACACCTCCCCCAGGCCTGGAAGACCCATAAGTGGCAGGGAAGTTTCAAAGGCTTTGCCGCCTTTGTAATGCAACCCCCAGCCTCTCCTGCTATCAGAAGCAGGCCCCCTTCCTGTCTCCGCTCCTTTTTGGCGGGAACACCAGTGGGAAAATTAGCACAGCCCAGAAGTTGTGCCCACCTCTGCCAATACCATCCCTCAGGTGGGGGAGGCGAGGTGGAGCCCCCTCTTCAGTGCTTGCCATCTTGCAGATGGCAGGCACTCTCCAATCAGGACTAGTGATTGTGCCCACTCCCCCACATGGGGTGAGCACGCAAAGGTTGTAGTCACCCTAAGGTCAGGAGCCCATTGGCTACTGACCTTGAGACCCCTAATACACCCCCTAAATACAGTATTTAGGGGGCAGCCATGAACCAAGATGGCAGATTTCTGCAACCTACAAAGAAAAAGGACAAAACAAGACGCCCAGCAGAGGAGATTGCAGAGAACAACTGGCTTGGCCCCAGCCCTACCGGCCCGTCTACAGTTTCCAGAGATTCAGAAGTTGCCCTGTCCTGCAGTCAGCGACCTCCGGAACCCTGGGAGGACTGACTGCCTTAAACAAAAAATGGATCTCCTGTGAACAGCAACTCTGTTCAAAAGAAACAGCCAAGAAAGACTCTGAGCCTGCTGTGGACAAAGAAACCCGACGTCTGGAACCACCACTGCACCCAAAGCCTACGGTACGAGTAGCCCATCGGTCCCAGCCAGGTCCCCCAGCGCTCCAGACTGCTGCTTGTCGGAGATTCGGCATGCAGGACCCCAGTCTCAGCTTAAAAGGAATTCTCTTCTAAATTTTTTATGGGGGAGTGAGGGTCTTTTATACTAAAGTAGTCACCCCAGGGTTTTTTCTAGAATCAATATGTTTTTAAAACAACCATGGATGTTTTGAAAACAATCATAAATGTTTTAAAAACAATCACCAATGCTTTTCTAAACAAGTGCGATCATTCACAGCTGGCTGTTGGCCAAAGATGAAAAAAAAGGTGGTGACCCTTATACAGAATAAATCTGCGGTGCCTGGGGACATGTTTATGTACGTCAAGTACAGGGATTCATAGAAGACTAAGAGCCTGGTGCCGAAGAGACAGGAACAAGCTATTGGGTAAAAGGTCACCTGTTTAGAATCCGTATAGTAGTGTGGATGGGATGTTGTATGTAAAATGGAGTATACATGACAGGGCTATCCTAAAGGACATGGCAATACCAGTACTTACACAGCCACTCACTGATTCAAAGATCAACACACACATCCACCTACCTACCTATACAGCCACTCACACACCCACTCACTCACTAATACATCCACTGAAATATACAATCATACAGCCACTCACACTGAGTTAGCCACTCAAAGAGCTACTCACACACCTGCTCACTCACCCATACATTCAATCACACAGCCACTTACTCACCGATAGTTACACACACACCCACTTACATACTCATAAATGTACTAACACATAACTCACACAGCTATACAGTCACTGACATAAGCACACACTCACCCATACAGCCACTCTCACATTTACTCACTCACCCATACAGGCACTCACATACCCCATCACTCACCTGTACTGCCTTTCACATACCAGTTACTCACCCATATACCACTGACAGATGCACTCACTCACTGACACAGCCATACACACGCTCATTCACCCATACAACCCCCCCCCACACACACACAGTAACCCACGCAACCACTGCTCACCCACTCAGTCATCAATACAGGTATTCACACACCCCCTCAGCCACTCACACAGACACTCAGACACCCACACAGGTACTCAGACAACCAATCAATCACCCATACAGCCACTCAAGTGCCCACTCACCAACGCTTACAGCCACTTAGACACCAATTGACTGACTGATTCAGACAGTTACACATCCTAGTCACTCACCCATACATTCACTTAGATACCTAATCACTGGCTTATACAGTCAGTCACACACCCAATGAATCACCCATAGAAGCAATCATACACCCACTGATTCACCAATACACCTTGGTCTATAATTTAACACTCAAATCTTTTTAAAACACTCACAATCACCGGATGATGTCATCATTGATGTCATCAGTGATGTCATTTGAGATGTCATCAGCGATGTCATCAGGGATGTCCCTGAGCATGTCATGAGTGATGTTATATGGGAGGTCATAAGCAGTCCATTGCAGGGGCGAGAGTTATAGTTAACTCACTAACTATAACTGCTGAATTTCTCTGGTTTTGTACGAGTGAAATGTCCGCCTAACTATAACGTCTCTGTAACCTTTGGTTTCTTCAGTGAAAAAATAAATAAATATATAAATTCCACAACAAATCCGGAGATCAGGGGCTGGTTGCTTGTAGGGGAGGTCCGAGTTGGGCTCCTGTTGCTCCTAATACAATCACGTCTGTCCCCACCATCAAGGAACACTCAGACACTCCAGGATGCTTAGTAGCATTAATTGTGGAAAAGTGTAAGCTACACTTTGCCGCAGTAAACACTTCTAAGCTTCCTAGAGTGTCGGCGTGTTCCTTGATGGTGGGGACAGACATGGTGATTATATATATATATATATATATATATATATAATTCACTGAAAAAACCATAGGTTTCACACATGTTATAGTTAGCTGGACATTTTACTCATAAAAAACCAATGAAATTCCCCCGTTATAGTTAGTGCAGGCAACTATAACTCACGCGACCGCAATCCTCTGCTGATGCTAATACTGTATTTAGACACTTATTTGCCCATGTCTTCTTCCATTAAATTTTAGCTATACATATATTACAAATATTTTTTTTTCATAAAGACACATATGTCATCAGCAGAGGATTGCGGTCGCGTGAGTTATAGTTGCCTGCACTAACTATAACGGGGGAATTTCATTGGTTTTTTATGAGTAAAATGTCCAGCTAACTATAACATGTGTGAAACCTATGGTTTTTTCAGTGAATTTGCAAGGTTTTTTAAATGCTAATTCCTAACTATAACGTGTGTGAAACCTATGGTTTGTTCAGTGAATTTGTACGTTTTTTTAAATGCTAAGTTACTTTACGCCGTTCGTGGCGTGCGCGCCCACTTAACGCAGTTCGTTCCGTGCGCGCACCGTGCGCGCACAGTGAGCACGCGGTGCGCTTTGCGCACCGCGCGCCCACTTTACGCAGTTAGTGCCGTGCACGCACGGTGGGCACACGGTGCGCTTCGTGCACCGTGCGCGCACAGTGAGCACGCGGTGCGCTTCGCGCACCGCGCGCCCACTTTACGCAGTTACGCAGTTACGCAGCTACGCGCACCACGTGCCCACGTTACGCTGGATGGGCCATGTACGCACGATGCGCTTCGCGCACCGTCCGCTCACGGAGGACATATTATGCGCTTCGTTGTGAAAGGTAATCTGTTAACTGTTCGCTATGCTGCTATGCCATGCACAAAAGGTGCCCAGCAGGCACCTTTTGCACACGGGGGTGGAAAAGTGTGGATATTTTTTTTTTATAATTAATTTTTACCGTACGCGTACGGTAAGCGCAATCGGCGTTTTTTGGAAATAAAAAAAAAATTGAATTTTTGGCCTTGGGGGTTCTTTGGGGACACATTGAACAAGGCTGGGTGGTTGGGAGCTGTCTAACCTGCCCCTTTACATGTTTTCACCCTTTGTTTTTCCTCCCCCCCTCAGAGTGCGAGAGAGAAAATGGCGGCCGCCGCTTCCTGGTTTCGACCGATTCGAATGTTTACTAAGATCTAACAGCCAATCAGAATCGCGCTCACGCACGGCACCGTACGCGCACGGTAAGCGCACCGTAAGCTGCCACAGATATATATATTGATTTAAATGCTATTTTCTCAGGAACTACTGAACAGATTTACACCAGACCGACAAAAGGCACTTCCTTGACCTGTAGACTACCTCTCTGCCAAATTTCAAGTAACTCTGTTCAGCCGTTCGGGCTGTAGCTGTGTCTAAAGGTCCTATGGAAAAATGCATGGGAAAAACGCGTTTTGGGACCCCCTTTTTTCTCAGCCCCCGCTTGACGAATCCCCCTGAGACTTTCAGGGTAGGAGCGGAGCGGAGTGCCCCATTAGTTTTGAAAATTTCGCGAGGATTCGTCGACCGGCGCCAAAGTTATTCCAAATAGAATGTTGCGGTTTTCCTATGGAAACAGGGTCCTAACTATAACTACCTACTGGCGACCGCCAGTAGGTAATACACATATATATATATATATATATATTTTCACTGAAAAAAACATAGGTTTCAGGGACATTATGGTTAGTTGGACATTTGAGTCATATAAAACCAGAGAAATTCACCCGTAATAGTTAGTTGAGCTAACTATAACTCGCGCGCATGGTCAGTGACATCACTGATGACATCTCAAATGACATCACCGATGACATCACTGATTACATCATCCAGTGAATGTGTGTTTCTGTAAAGTTTAAATATTTTTCATATATATCTATGCCAAGGTGTATTGAAGAAAGAGTGGATTTACAAGTGCCTGAATGGATTATTTAGTAGGTGTGTGACTGACTGTATAAGTGAGTGACTGAACATGTGTTACTGAATGTATGGGTTAGTGACTAAACTGTGTGAAAGTCTGTATTAGTGTCTCAGTAGGTGTATAAGCGGCTGCATGGGTTGGTGAGTAGCTACAGGAGTGTCTATATGGGTTGATTTGTTGTCTGAGTATCTGTATGGGTGCCTGAGTGTCTGCATGAGTGGGTGGGGGGTGACTCTGTGCATACATGTCTGAGTGGGTGATTCACTGGTTGTATGGATTAAAAAGTGCATCTGGGAAGGGCTGTATGGGTGAGTTAGTGTGTGTATGGGTGTGTTGGTGAGTGAATGAATGTCTCGCTGGTATATGTGTGAGTAACTACATGTTTTAAGGCAGTATATGTGAGTGTTGGAATATATAAATGACTATATGTGAGAGTAAGTTATTTGAAGAGTGGATGTATTAAAGAGTGTCTGCTTGTATCAGTGATTGTATAAGACAGTAAGTATGTTTTAGTATCTGCATAAATAAGTGATGTGGTGTGTGTATAAATAACGCACACCACATCACTTATAAATATAAGCAGTTGGTGTGTGTAACTGTATGCATGAGTAAATGGCTATGTGGTTGATTCTTTCCATGACTGACTAGGTGTGTGAGTACCTCTATGGATGAGTGGCGGACTGTGACTGTATGTATAGGTGTATGAGTGCATATTATAGTACTGTATGGATGAGTAACTGCATGTATAAGTGAGTGGATGTGAGTGTAGACCTAGGAAATAGTGGGTGGTATGTAGTATCTGGCATTGTTGTGTGCATGGTTTCAAAAATTGTAGTCTGTATTTTAGAGTGCGTGTATCAAAGTTTATATTAGGCCATCAGTATGTGCATCAGACTATCATGTGGATGACGTCATCAGTGATGTCATCATTGATGTCATTTGAGATGTCATCAGTGATGTCATGAGTGATGTCACTGACCATTCATGTCATGAGTGATGTAATATGTGACGTCATCACCAGTGCATTGCGGGCGCGAGAGTTATAGTTAGCTCAACTAACTAACTATAACGGGCGAATTTCTCTGGTTTTATATGAGTCAAATGTCCAACTATCTATAACGTCCCTGAAACCTATGATTTTTTCAGTGCATTTCTAAGGTTTTTTAAAGACTAATTCCTGACTATAACGTCTGAAAAACCTATGTTTTTTTCAGTGAATTTCAAAGGTTTTTTAAATGTTAATTTCATATTTTAATATTTATAAAAACCTATATTTTTTCTACTTTTTTTTTTATATTTTGGAACTCTATTATCCTTTTTTCTTTTTTTTTAATTATGTAATGTTTTATACCTTCAAAAAAAAGTATGTATATATATATATATTTATTTTAGGCAACTATACTCCCGTACCGGTAGTGTACCAAGCTCCATCACCACGCAAATCCTATCCGCCATATTGCGAAACTTGTTAAGGATGCGCATTTCATATCCGACGGCTTCGTATTACCGTGTCCCGCCTAACATGATATACGTATAAGGTCGCGCCAGCTCCTAGTTTGGTATGCGACGGCTGCAAGGTACCAATACGCGCGTTACGTCATCTGCGAGTTCCGTATGCGACAAGTGCACGCTGCCAGGCCCTGTGTTATGTCATAGACATATGGTATTGCACCGGGTACGCCATTCCCTCATTTATTTTTTTATGTCTCAAAACTATATCTAAATAAGTTTAAAGTGTATATGAGAGCAAGTGATAATCTAAAATATTTTCCACATTTATATATTTCTAACTGTAATAATTATGGTAAATATATTTCCTCAAAATCACGTCGGGTGCGGCCTCCTTGCGCGCTCGGTGGGCGATTGCCATGTGACCTTAAAAAAAAGCTTTAGATTGGTTCATAACATTTCCCATTGTAACAGTTGGAGGACCCCACCCATTTTAGTCATTCTCTCTACACCGTTTGATGAGAGACACCGCTTCTGCTTACAGAGCTTTTTTGAAAACTTTTTTGCTGTATACTCATATCTTATAATACACACAACATGCAACGATCATCTTGATCAATAATCATGCTCTGTACAGTAGCCTTCCACGTGTGATAGCCATGCATCTCAAATGTTACATCAAAAAACAAATGTGTGTTACACAATGCCCCTGGTGTGTGTGTGTGTGCGCGCATTATTGTGCTGCCTTTCGGCCTGGGTATTGGTGGCTCGAAGGGGTATCATCAGCCATGGGCAGAGTGCACATCCTAGATCACATGTGACAAACAGTACAGAGTAATGTGTAGATTTTATGTTGCAGTATGCTCTGTTGTCAGGCTTTACCAGTATAGTAGTGTGTCATATGTGAGACTTTCAGATTCACGTTTGACATGCATTGCTTGACTGTAATGAGCCTTATCACTGTGTATGACGTAGCCTCACTGCTGATCCTCCCTCCATCCGAGCACATTCACATGTGTGCGCTTCGCGATAGCAACACTTTCAACAATAATACCGCACACCATTGACATGCGTGTCTGTGCATATCCACAACCTTGACAACGACATGTGATGTTGTCCATTCAATGTTTTCGGACAGCATCTTATTAGCGATAGTTGCCATCCTCCCGGTACATGCTACATTAATATAAATTGCGGATTGTGCGACGTCAAAACTGCAACAGGGACACACACATAAGTACACTTCCTGGCCAGGCAGGAACTGAACAACGCCCAGGTCCCCGGAATAATTATTCACACCCCTACGCGGGCCTGCCGTACGCAAGCCCAGCCCACTTTGCGTACGTATAAATAGGATAACGACGACGCCACATGTCCTAGTTCTTCCACACTGCTTCAGGTGATATGGCCGCATCCACCTCGCATATCACAATGCGCAATAAAAAAAATGGATCCATGAGGTGTACATCATCCTGGCAATCAAAACTACATCTGAATTGTGAACCCTGCTGGCCGTCGTGTTTGGACACACACCAATGGCAGCAGGTGAGCAGTGGGGTCTGGGATCACAGGGGCTGCAATTGAGCGCGGTGTGGCGGGAGGGGTGTGGTGCATCAGCCTGGGTGCGCAGGAGCAAACAAGCAATGTTGCCGTGCGTAATGATGTGATCTGACCTCATTCTCTGTCTCATTTTAAGGACCTGCTGGACCGTCCTGTGGCCTGAGCCAGCGGGCAGCGCTGCCCTACAGACACGTGGTGTTGGCTTTTGGGGCACTGTAGTGAGCTGACTACTAAGTGTACATGCACACAGGCTTGCCCCACTGCACTGCACGCGCACATTATGCTTCTAGTATGCGCTCTGTTCCTTTGTATGTGAACGTTGGCATAACGTATTATTATTTACCCTTGTCTATTCTCGTGCACTCCAACTCCTCTTTGAACCACGATTACCACTAACAGTTGGTAGATCGTACTTCAAGAAGGAAGGATGCACTCAACTGGTGTTCTCTCTTAAGCTTGAAATAAACCTTCATTTACCTTAAGGCGTTTCCACCATTATATTATTTCTCCCTTTTCAGACACTGAGTTAGTTGCACGAAAAAGCACGCAGCAGGTGCTCAACCAGTGCTGATGCTCTGGCCTTTCTGATGTCTTCCATCGTGGTATCAAGACACCGTCCCAGACCGGAGACCTGCTGTGCCACCCTGAGAGGCACCCCGGAGTCTGAGCTCGCACCGGCACGTTGTTGGACACACGGGTTGTGGCAGGTTAGCAGTGAAGCCACGGGTCGCAGGAGCTGCATTTGAGCACAGTGCGGGGGAAGGGCCTGGGGTCCAGCATCCTGAGTGCACAGGTGCAGGCAAACGATGTTGCCGTAGATAATAATATAATCTCTGACCTTATTCATATCTCTATTTCATTTTAAAGACTTGCTGGACAGCACTGTTTCTCACGGACCCCAGCATCCCAGACACACGGGTGACGGGAGGTGAACAGTGAGGGCTGGGTGCAGTAGGCCGACGCTCTGTCTCCTCCTCCCTCTGTTCTTTTGACTCTCCCTCCCCTTCTCCCTTCCACCCACTCGCTCTCTGTCCCATTCTCACTTTCTTCCTTTCATTCTGACTACCTTTCTTTTTCTCTTGGACATGGCACACATACTTATGTTTTTTTTTCTCTGGTAGGTTTTGTACGCTGCTTCCGGAGGAGTCCCACCCACTTCTTTCATGTATTACTGTTGTTTGTTCGAATAAAGTTACGTTTCCATTTATTTGTGTTGTTTTAATAAAAGTTATTTTTTTTACCACTAAATAAGTGAGTGTATGAGTCTTCTTTTTCTGACAACACTTGTGTGTAGTTTATTGTGAAAATCGGCGGTTGATAGGAGGTTATGAGGGAAAATATTTGTAATTTTTCCGGTGCACCTACTAAATATAAACCAACAGACTATTACATAAATGAAGCCTGGGTAATTCTACAACGGCAAATGTTCTATGAGTGTATCACTTTAAAACACCATGAGTACTGCCCGTGTGATTACAGAATCAATAAGGCACTGCCTAGGGCCACCGAGGCTTCAAGGACTGGCGAGGCCCACCCTGCATATTTAAGTAAAGCCCCGGAGGTTGCCGATCCCCAGTCTTGAGTTGGCCTCGAAGCCCCCCGAACAATTCGTAAACAATACCCAGGAGGTGTCGATCCCCTAGTCTGTTAAACTTCTCTTTGCCCTCCCGCACCTAATTTACATGTGAGATTAAGGTCCCCAGTGCTGCAGAGACCCCGCAATATAATAAGAAGATTGGCCCCGGAACATTACCCACCAGTGGGCTCATTTAAATGAACGGGTCAGACCCTGCTTCATTTTTTTTTCTCCATTCTTACCATCCGGATCCGCTTTATTGAAGCGATACGAGGTTTTCCTTCTCTCGCTTCAACGAGTCAAACAAGAATTTACTATCACAGGGTGAAAGCAATGCTCCCGCCCTGTAATAGCAAACATAAATGTCCCGAGATGCACACCCCGGGACATTGTATGACCTGCGCCTGGGAGGTGGCGCTCCATAAGGCCATGATGCATTGGTTACTGCATAACTACAGAATTAGTATAAACGCATACTAACTCTACTTGCACACGCGTAGTACAGCAACCAGAGTGTAGTGAAGAGGCAGAGGAAGCTCAAAATCAAAAAATATAAAACCTACCAGACGTAGGATCACATAGTTCGATGAGCCGACGACCCTGGGATAAGTAGAAACAGCTTCACAAAGAAAACGGGACTTCAGAAGAACGCAAGCAAGCTCAAAATCTTGGTGAGTGCTGCCTTTTTTTTACCTTCTCCGGCTCGTCGCCAAATTTATGTAGTGAAGAGGAAGACAGCAGTGGATCTGATAAGTAGATTTATTGCAGGAAAAGAAGACAGCTTAAATAGCCACCAACAGGACCATACAGCAAGGCAACCGTCTTCTCCAGCACCGTGTACCAACTCCCCAAGATTCCCCTCATGACAGCCCTACATTCTAACATTACATACTTACATTATAGTAGCATTACATGCTAACATTCTACTATGACTTACATTGGAATACTACACAGAGCACATGACTTTACAGCAATGAGCTCATGGTTTCATCCACGAGTCTTGAGACCGGTAGGGGTGAGTAGTTTGCTTCCCACTCCCTGTATTGAATAAACGCAAACTAACACTACTTACATAGTTATACTACAGCGGCCAGTATGCTACAGCGCCCATAGCACATCACTTTACAGCAATGAGCTCACGGTTTAATCCCCGAGTCTTCAGACCAGTAGGGGTGAGTAGTTCGCTTCCCACTCCCTGTATAGTATAAACGCATACTAACACTACTTACATAGTTATACTACAGCGGCCAGTATGCTACAGAGCCCATCACTTTACAACAATCAGCTCGGTTTGATCCCCGAGTCTTCACACCGGTAGGCGTGAGTATTTCGCTTCCCACTTCCGCTATAGTATAAACGCACGGTAGAGGTGAGTAGTTCGCTTCCCATTCCCTGTATGGTATAGACGCCTACTAACACTACTTCCACAGGTATGCTACAAAGACCAGAGCACATCACTTTACAGCAATGACCTCACGGTTTAGGCTCTCGGTTTCATACCCGAGTGTAGCAGCATCTCATCGCAGCACCATGTCACTCTGAGCAACACTTTCAGTCCGTTAGGAATGACTACTTCGCTTCGCACTCCCCCACAGAGGTTACAGTGCTCCTATCCTCCTGTTTCCTACCTTTTCGCCCTTTTTCCCCCTTACTCGTTTCAACGGAATCACAAAATGGCTGCCAACACTTGCTAGTTGCAACCGCTTGCACCGCTCGCAGCCAATAAGCATCAAGCTCATGCTCGTAACATCTCAGCCAATCAGATGGCAGAATTCCCAAATATTGATATCTGCAAATTTCTATATTTCTCCAAAACTACTGAACGGATTTACAAAAAGCATGCTTTCTAGACCAAGACCCTTCTCCCTGCCAAATTTGGGGTAATACCGTTCACCCGTTCGACCTCTAGCCTTGCCTAAAGTTTCCTATGGAAATTGCATGGAGAAAACACGTTTTGGGACACTCCTTTTTTCTCTGCCTCACCCTTGACGAATCACCCCCAAACTTTCAAGCTGATATGAACAAAGAATTAGTTTGGAAAATTTCATGAAGATTCATCAAACGACGCCAAAGGTATAAGCAAAACAAAAAATGCTCTTCCTATGGAAACTTGGTCCTAACTATAACTACCCACTGGCGACCGCCACTAGGTAATATATATATATATATATATATATATATATATATATATATATATATATATATATATATATATATATATATATATATTTGAAACAAGAAACACCCTCGTGGCCGGCACTCTGGGCAGATAGAGTAAGGCTCTTGTCAGGCACAATGCTCCATACACGCACCCCCTCCAGCTGGTCCAACGCGTTTCGGGAATTGCTCCCTTCCTCATGGACCCTTTCAATAACAGAGCGGCAGGCAAATGGCTGCATTCAAGCCTTCTTTTATTTCAATTAAACACAGGAAGTCTGTATTCTTTCAGGAAGTCTGTAGTAATTGCCAGGTGCATTATGGGGCATGCAGTCCATGAAACAATAATCCCCATGTGGGGTGCCCACCGCTGACTTTGTTGAAGGCAAAAAGTTCTTAAAAACCAATGAAGGAGTGAAAAAACATCGCTAACAGCCCTCCACAAGCAGCTTCCAGGCCACCCAAACCGCATACCTGCCAAGTGTAACAGGAGCGGTATCCGCAAGGATATTGCAGAGGTGCCATGCCGTGGCCGGGTTAAAGCCACACTTTATTTGAAACAAGAAACACCCTCGTGGCCGGCACTCTGGGCAGATAGAGTAAGGCTCTTGCCAGGCACGATGCTCCATACACGCACCCCATCCAGCTGGTCCGACGCGTTTCGGGAATTGCTCCCTTCCTCATGGACCCTTTCAATAACAGAGCGGAAGGCAAATGGCTGCATTCAAGCCTTCTTTTATTTCAATTAAACACAGGAAGTCTGTATTCTTTCAGGAAGTCTGTAGTAATTGCCAGGTGCATTATGGGGCATGCAGTCCATGAAACAATAATCCCCATGTGGGGTGCCCACCGCTGACTTTGTTGAAGCCAAAAAGTTCTTAAAAACCAATGAAGGTTACTCTATCTGCCCAGAGTGCTGGCCACGAGGGTGTTTCTTGTTTCATATATATATATATATATATATATATATATATATATAGAGAGAGAGAGAGATATCAGAGAAAGAGACAAAAATAGGGCAATGGATCAGCACACTTAAGCCACTGGCACTGTCAGTGACAGCATTTTTTCTGTGCACAAGAAAATAAGTTACTTGCCTGTAACTGTAGTTCTCCAGTATTGTAATCTTTCAGAGATTCACATGCTTGAATCACTCCCCGTCATCGAGATGGGAGTCCCACGGTATAGTAAAATAGCTATGCAATGTTACACATAGAACAGAAAGACCCTAGGGCTTTAATTTTAGTAACATATCAAAGGTTTTTTTTTAAACAGAGACCAAAGTTAAGTTTCAACTAATAAGGTTGCCCTGCCCTCCAGAACATCTCTGTGAGAAGCCCCATTCCTTCAGCATTTCAAAGCACAAGTGTAAGAGATACGCCCTGAAAAATTAGAGACAAAGGTGAGCTTCCACAAGGGAGGAGGATGGGTCGCATGTGAATCTATGAAAGAGTCCAGTACTGGAGAACTACAGTTATTGGTAAGTAACTTATTTTGTAACTCCAGTATTGGAACAATCATAGATTCACAAGCTTGATTCAGAATACATAGCAGTTATGAAGCACATTTTAAAGGTAATGTCAAGCATGCACTTACAGATATGTAAACATATATACACTTATATAAATATATATATATAGTTTGACAAGCAAGGACCCTAAAGACACAGCAACATATACATCTCTATAAACAAGAATACAATGCAAAGGAAACATTTTTTGCATAACCAGTAAAATGATGGTCGGTAGAAGAAGAAAGCGTTCTGCCACTGAAAAAAATGTTGTAGCACTGCCTGACCCACTCCTGCATCACTGCAAACTGCAGAGTCCAAGCAATAATGCCTGGTAAAGGAGTGTGTCGTTTTTCCACGTAGCTACCTGATAAATGTCCTTTAGTGACACACCAGCAAACATTGCCGTTGATACAGATATATTTCTTGTAGAGTGGGAGTGGACTAATGTCTGCAATCGTTTGCCTGCAGACTGATGATAGTAGTGAATTGTGCTGGCTAGCCATCTAGCATTCTTTGCTTACAAAGAGGATCACCTTTCTGTTGTCCGCTGTAAGCTACAAATAGTTGATTAGACTTGCAAAAACCTTTCGTTTTGTCTAGACAGAATTTTAAGCACCTCTAGGTTTCTAAAGAATGAAGTGCTCTTTCGACTGGTAAAAAGGAAGGATGAGAGGCAATATAGGCATGCAACATGATTTAAGATATACAAGTAGATAAACAAGAGTCGTTGATTGCAGTCTTGGATTCTTTATTTCCTTGTTTGTAAATTTCTATATGTGGTTAAGTGGCAGCTGACCATTTGAGTTGGGCAATATCTACATTTTAAATGACTAAGCCTAGATAGTGCAGTTCTCTTGAACCTGGCGGTCTTTTGTCTATGTTGCTCTTACGACTGGTGTTGTAGAAGCTGGAAAAATTATTCTTAGGATGAGTGGCTCATTTAGGTGAAAGTCTGCAGGGACTTTAGGAATGAACATTGGGTTCGTGCGAAGAACCACTCTATCATCCCAAAATTGCAAAAAAGGTTCCTCAATGGTGAGTGTTTGGATTTGGCTAATTGTCTGGCAGATGTTAAAGCTCTGAGGACAGCAACCCTCCAGCAAATTTAATTTTGTATCCACTCTGTGAATGGGTTCAAACGGGTGCTTCATAGGCTGTAAGAGCACAATATTCAACTGCCAGAGCAGAGGAGGAGGTCTTACTAGTGGAAAAACTTTAAATGAGCACTTGAGGGATTGTTTAACTTTTCTAGCAGACCATAATGAGGGTAAATTAGATGATCTTAGATAGCTGCCTAGTGGCCATGATGGATGCACGAGCCAGTCCTGATCTCACCAACTGCAGGACATATGAGAGAATCTGTTCAGGCAAAGAGAAGAATGGGTGCATGTTAGCTTACTGGCACCAGATGCAAAAACGCTTCCACGTAAGGCAATCGGTTTTGCTAGTATTTTCGGCACTATATCTGGACAGTATTTCCCTGCAGATTGATGAGATGTTTAGATGGGCAAACTCATTCTGCTCAGGAGCCAGGCCAATAAGTGAAGAGATCTGGGATCCAGATGCAACAACTCTCCCTGGGACATTGTTAGCAGAGATGGTATCAGCTTCAACTGGATGTGAGGTTTCTCCAAGAAGAGAAGGAGCTTCATAAACCAATGTTGGCGCAGCCAGGTTGGTGCTATGAGGATCATCCTGCATGGTTCAGTCTTCAACTTCATGAGGACTCTTGGGAAGAGAGGAATGGGAGGTAAGGTGCAAAGACGCCGGATCATGCCAATGAAAATACATTAAATAATCACACAAAATGTACCTTGGGTAGCATTAAGGAGCGGCACCGAGCCGTTAAGAACGAGAACACTCACTCACCGAAAGTGACATGCTTCATCATTGGGCTCCATCTGCACACAAGGACAGCATGGTACCTTATGTGGGCTACAACTCCCAAAACATGTAGGGAGGAGCTGAGGTGTTTTTGAAGAGCAAGATGATGATATTGGAGGGTGAGGGGCAGAGTGCAAATATAAAAAGAACAGTGATTAAAAATACCTCCTGGGAGGCCAAACATTATTTTATTCTGGTGCCCCTTCGGGTATGTATAAAGACAGGGGGTAACAACTACCTTATCTCTAAAGGATCAACATGTTTCTGCCCCTAATTGACTACATAAGTTCATGGGAATTCATCAGGACCAGAGATAGACTGTCAATCTGCTTCAATAGTAAAGAAAAAAAGTGATTCAAATAAACCATACATTGGGCCTGGTGATAGCCTGGGTATATTAATCTCATCCCCAGGTTTCACTCATGGTGCCAAATGTAGTGCATCTTATTCCATAAATGTCTCAACTGATCCCATTAAGATATACAGAGCTGCTCGACGTAGTAGTTTGTCTCTGTATCCCGCTTGCATTCCTCCATGAGCCATGATGGTGATGCCAACTTGCAAAGAACCGGCATTTGCTGTTCTGGAGGGTTGCAAAGAGGTCAAGATTTGGTTTGCCCCACTGGAGAAAGATGTTGTTAAGAGCTTTCTGATCCAGTTCCCATTCGTGGCAAGATGACTTCAGTCTGCTGAGAGTATCCGCTATTGTGTTATGTTTTCTAGGAACATGTTACGCCCGCAGATGCACAACGAGGCAGATAGACCACTCCTAAATGCATTAGGCCTCTTGAGAGAGGAGGCATTACCTCATACCATGCTGTTTGTTCATGTAGAGCATCGTGGTCATATTGTCTGTTGAGATGAGCACCGTTGAGTTCCTTATCCTTGGGAGAAAAGCCTGCAAGGCTAGATGCACTGGCTTGAGCTCTAGCAGACTGATATGACAATGAAGATGAGGCTTTTGCCACCTGTCACTGACATGTAAGTTTTGAAGGTACGCTCTCCATCCTTCTAGGGAAGTGTCGGTAATAATGTCCAGTGGAGAAGGTATGCTTAGGAAAGACAGGCTGACTGACAGATGTTCCTGCTGTGTCTACCATGATAAGGCATGAGCCATGGCTGGAGTGATGTTGAGAAGATCGTTGAAGGACCCCGTTGCCTGTAGCCATTGTTTTTCAAAATTCCTCCTGCAGCTGATGAATTCTTAGACGGCACAATGGAACAAGAAGAATGCATGATGATGTCATCCCTAACTGGAATTTGTAAAGGCAAACGGAAAGAAACCCTTTTCTTCATATCAATTCTGCTAAGGACCTCAGTTACAATTGCCTCTCCGATGTATGGTACGCTTTTTTGAGCATAGTATTGAGCGTAGTTCCAGGAATATGATATTCTTTGATGGGTGTAAGACTCACTTTCTTGGGTTCAATGTAAGGCCCAGCTCACTGAACGGGTTGCACATGCAGCTGTTGATGTCTATGCTGCACTATAATGTTCCCATACGTGAGTCAGCCCGCAAGCTCTTCTGTACCTTCATTGGCTCCAGGTGGCCCAAAGGGTCAAATTCAAATCCCTTCGTATAGCCCACAGAGCATTGTTGGACAAAGGGCCTTTGATTGTTCAAACTATGATTTCTCCCTGTACCCCTACTAGAAATCTATGGTCTACTAACTCCAAACTTGCTGTGGTCCATGCGCCATAAAAAAAAGTCAGAAGTGGAGGCCGATCATTTCAATACAATGTTGCCTAGTTATCTAATTCTTTATCTCCTACCCTTTGTGCAATCAACCTGAAACTCCATTTTTGTAAACTCCTAAAAACATGGTTGTTTGACTGCTTTTACCACTAGTGTTTTGGTCAGTTAGATACGTACTTAGCGCTGGGACGCCTACGGCAGCCATGCACTCTGTAAGTGCTACTACAATAAGATAAGATGAGATTGGAGGGTGTCTTGACTAACCAGTCATCTAAATACAGGAACACTTGGTGTTTTTGTTTTCTCAAGAAAGCTGCTGCAGGAAAGTAGGATCTTTCTGGCATAAATATCCCCACTTTTTGACTAGGGTCAGTGTGTTTTGCTAATCAGGACTCCAGTGTCTGTGCTCTCGTTCCTCAATTTACTGTTAAGTAGTTTGTACACCCCACAATTGGCATACTGGTAAACCCCTGTAAGTCCCTGTTATATGGTACTATGGTACCTAGGGCATTGGTACACCAGAGGTCTCCCATGGACTTCAGCATTTATTGTGCCTCCTATCAATCCAATGCAAACTTATCTGCAGGTCTGCCATTGCAGCCTGCGTGAAATGGTGCATGTATCTTTCACTTGAGATATAAGATTTCCTTATATCCTGGTCTCTGCACTTAAAAGTTATAAGTCACTCCTAAAGTAGGTCTTACAGCCCACAGGCAGGGTGCATGGTACTAAGTGTGAGGGTGACCCTGCACGAGCAGAGACACCGCTAAAAAGCCAGAGTCCATTCTCTGGCATTGTATATGCGGGGAAGCCATTTTAAGGTATGTAGTGGACACTGGCCAAGTCGAGATGTCCAACTACATTATGGCTTCATTAATCCTGGTCATGTCTGGTATCAAACATGTGGCAATCATAAAAATTCCACCAATTCCAGCATTAGGTGCATGGTACTATGTACTGGGGGGCTCCTTAGAGGACCCCCATGTCTACCTGTGTAGCCTTGCAGGGTCTGCTTGCAAGCTAGTGCTGCTGCCGACCCCAGACTCTGTTCTGCCCTCCTGCTGCTGCGCTTAACTTGGGACTGGTCAGTCCAACAGAGTAGCATCCCTGACCCTCCCTGATAGGTGGGTCACCGCAGGCGTGGTTCTACCCCGTTTCTGGGTTACTTAAGGGCTCCCATGAGGGTGGATCCCTAGATTCGTCTGGACTTTGTCTTCAAGAACAGACTGGCTTCCTCTGAAGATCTGTCTCAAGATTCTTTTGCTGTTTGACACAGAACTCTGCTGCTGGAATCATGCCAGGAACCAAGAAAAGACAACATCTGGTAGGAAGACCCCTACTGCAATTTCGTCTCTGTGCTCCTCCAGGTTCTGAAACTTCAGTGGCTGTACATCCAGAATCACCAAGGACTCTGCCTGCATCAAGATAGCAAGAATTAATCTCCCTTGGAGTGAAGGAGTCACTCTGTTGCACCCACAGGTATCTCGACGGCAACAACCGACTTGTGGATCCTACTATCCCACAGACACCTCCCAGCTCTGCAACACAGGTGGTGGTTTAGTGGCTCTTCAGAGGCCTGACCTGTCTTCCCTGCAACTTGGGAGACTGCAATCGCTCTATAGCCTACCAGGACTGCATCCCTTTGCACCTCATCTGTTTGCATTTGCCAAGGCTTCTTGGATCTTCTGACCAAAGATCGTCAAGCTTCAAGAAGCCTGAGCCTCAAACATCCTACAGCTCCAGGAGTGTCATTCTCAATGCGACATTGGCCTGCATCTTGTGTGCGTTGCTGAGGCCTCCCTGCGACTCCCTGTGCCTCCTGCCAGAGGGTCCTCCAGGGGTCTCCATTGATTTCTGATGGCTCTACTTATTGCTAGGGGCTGGTCCTGACTCACCCTTGCTGGGTGAGTTCCTCAGACATTGCTGGTTTGCAACAAAGCATTTCTTTGTGCAACACATCTGTTGCATTTGCCAAGGCTTGTTGGAGGTCTTGCCGGCCACTGACCTTCCTCCCTCTTGACAATTGACGTGGGACAGCTTGTGGACATCTCCTGTACTTCTGCATCATGGCCTAGGCTCCACAGCTGCATCTTCAAGACCTCCGTGCTACAGCAAAGTACCTCTGACAAGGGCTGGCATCGTTCTCCTGCTTGGTTTGGGTTTGTCCCCTCTTTTTGCAGGTACTCCTCATCCAGAATCCACGTCTGAGTTCCACACACCTGGTCCACGAGACTCTGAAGTAGCTGGACATCCGATGTTCCCCAATGAAGTCAACGGGTGGCACCACTTTGCACCTATGCACCTGGGCTCTCTGGTGTAGGTATCCTGGTTTGCTGGGTATCCACGGGTGGGGGTGTCCTCCAACCTTCCTTTTTCAAAAAGGGTTCCCATTGGGTCCTCTGGGAAGGGTCCTTAATTCATAGAACTCCAACCGCGACTTCCCTGCGTTATCCTATGGACACTAACCCTGGGTATCACCTGTGCACACAGGCTCCTAGCAACATTTAGCTACTTACCTGTGGTGGTTCTGTGCTCCCCCTTATCCCTAGTTCCTTAGGTGGTAGTCTTGGTTTGGTAATAACCTTGCATTCCATTTTCTTAGTACATGGTTTGTCCCCCACCATCAGTGAGGTTTCCATAAGAAACCACTAATAATTTGAGAATACACTATCCTGGATGGGTAGTGTCTTTTGTTAAACCATTTGGTTGAGTGTCAGAGGTTTAGCAAGGCACTGAACGGACGGGGGAGGAGACAGAAATGCCTACATCCAGCTAAGTAGCAAATAGCCAGGTTTTCAAAAGTTTCCTAAAGACCGGAAGAGAGTCTGCCTTGGAGATGGAGGGCGGCAAGGAGTTCCAGCGTTTGTTGGCTGCCACAGAAAAGGAGCGACCGCCCCATCTGGACCTGTGAAATCTAGGAGAAAACTGTTTTTTCTGTGCAGAAGATCTCAAGGTCCTCCCCGGAGTGTACCACTGAAACATGTTTTTTTAACGTGATGAGCCTTTGCAATGCATAGCCTTATATACTGTATTAAGGACTTTGAAGGAAATGCGCTTCCTGATGGGGAGCCAGTGAAAGGCTCGAATCCCTTCCCTGGCCGACTGATACTTCGGGATGTTAAGAATCAACCTAGCTGCTGCATTCTGTGCCACCTGAAGCTTGTTCAGGGACACTGTGTTGATGTTAAGGTACAGAGTGTTGCAGTAGTCCAGCCGGGAGGTGACTAGTGCAATTATGGTGGTCCGATGCAGTTCAGATGGAATATACGGCAGCACCTTTCTCAGGGGTTTTAAAATGTAGAAACAGGTGCTGACTGTACAGCTGACCTGGGCAGATTTTTTTGCTGTTCTGTCCGGGACAGGAAGGGGACCGCAGTCCGTAGGTCACCAGGCATTTGACCAGATAGAATTCTGTGTGCCAAAAACTAGCGCCTCAGTTTTATCCATATTGATCTTTAATGAATTGCCCTTCATCCAGCATATAATGCTGGACATACACTGATTAAACTTTTGTGCGACCGATTGCAAAGCATTTGTTATGGAAACAATGATTTGTGTGTCGTCCACATAGGAGAACACCTGGAATCCGAACGATCTCACTAGCTCAGCCAGAGGGGTCACATAGAGGTTAAAAAGAGTGGGGCTGAGAGAAGATCCTTGGAGGACCCCACAGGTAAGGCCAAAGGCCTTTGCTCTGAAGCTTCGACTGCTAACGATGTGCGTTCTGCTGGTCATAAAGAATTGAAGCAGCTGCAAAGCTCTTCCAGAGAATCCCATTGCATGCAGTCGCTGGAACATGCGCACTGGGGAGACAGTGTAGAAAGCCGCTGAAAGGTCTAGAAAAATCAGTACTGCAGATCAGCCGCAGTCAACCTGCATGCGAATACAGTCGGTAGCTGCTACTAGGGCAGTCTCGGTGCTGTGACCGGCATAAAACTCCGGAGGTCTCTTTCCAACCAGACCGATCCCCATTGAATACCATTGGGCACCTGACATCGTAACTCACCACTGCACCCTGATGCCCCAGAGCATCCCAAGGTGACGTGTTGGTGTGGCCTTAGACCTTGCCTCATACTCACTTTAACTCCAGGAGATTGGTGCAGTAAGTTGCAGTGAATTGCCCAAATGCAGGACATATTTTCCCCTTAGAATAAAATTGGGCACCAGACGCTGAAAAGCACCTCTGCACATGGCTGCATTGCCGTCCGAGATGACCTGGTGGTGCTGCCTTGGATCATGCCCCATACATACCTTAAGTCCAAGAGATTGGCCCCGTAAGTCAATGTGAAGCACCTGTATGCAGTGTATGTTTTTCCTCCATAGGATAACATTTCCCCCTCTGAAAATTGCAATGTGTCGACTTTTGAAACCTAAATTTATTTCTATCGCGAAACGTACTTACCTGATTTTGGTGATCTTCGTGCCAAAACATATATAAAGATAAGAGTTGTTTTTATAAATTGGTGTGGATCTCCATATTGCATTGTGTGCATTATTTATTGACACTGGACCCGATTCAGAGAACTAACTTAAGACAAAAGCCTAAACTTACTACCATTTACTCATTTTGGTATTCACAGAAGGCACTTACTCATTGATGAGTAAGTGCCTTCTGTGAATACCAAAATGAGTAAGTGCCTTCTGTGAATACCAAAATGGTAGTAAGTTTAGGATTTTGTCTTAAGTTAGCTCTGTGAATCGGGCCCTATGTGTGGACTGCAGATGTCTAACATGCCTCTCTGATAGGCCTAAGGCTGCTCCACCACACTATCCCCTAGAACAGCAACTTGGGATTGCTAGAGCAAGCCAGTGTCCACTTATAAAGGAATACCTGGACTCTCTGCAGAGTGTACCACCTTTTGGTATACTTCCTAAAGAGCCAGTTTCCTACAGTCCTACTTCCAATCTAATCTCATTGAGGAAGCCTTTTAGGAAGTTTTGGGTAGTCTCCACTCATATATGCCTTTGTGTGTCATTATTTGTGGAGTGTTGCATTGTGGATGAGAGAAGTATTTCTTGTTCCTTCTCAGAGGCTTTGTTCAATAACAAATCCTTCACAGATAATTCCTGTTAGCTGCATGGTAGCTGCTCATTATTATGGGTGGGGTTGAGTTGGTTCTCAGCAAGGTTCTCCTGCTAGATGAGGCTCAGCCTGGGCTGAATAGCATTTGTGGTCTTGTTGCATCTCTTTGGTCCCATAGTCAGTGCAGGAGTATCCTATCATGAACCATTGTCTCTCTGCCCACCTTTGAAGTGACCTTTGAGGTGGGTAGGTCCCAGCCACCACTTCTCCTGCCTGGGCTGTTTTCGAGGGCTTTCCTGTTTTTGCTTCACCATTGACATTCAGGACTGTTCAGCTAATGTGTTATCTTCACCAGGCCCATCTGCAGCCTAGGCTCTAATATTCCTCTAGGCCCTCTGCCCTAATCTTTACAGTGCTTTTATCTCTGTGGGACTGTGATAGTGCTCTGTGCTTCTCAGTGGAATTCTTGCTGATCATCCACTCAGTACTGCCAACACTAGCTCGGGGAAGGCTCAAAGCTTCTTTCTTAGCCCTTCTACTAAATGGATGCTCACTGCTGTGATGAAGTCACTGAGCAGGGCTTACTGCCACTTAGAGGACTTTACGTAGGTCACTATTTAACTGGGAATACTTTCAAGTTCACTCCTAGTGGTCTAGGATCTGTAATCGTCACAATAACCACCAAAAATGGAAAAATAAAGAGAGGGTGAGCGATACCACTACTCCACTCCCCAGTTGGCCACCCTGCCTATGATGGGTTTTAATAGCAGCACTTGCAATGCTTTCAGCTGAAGCACCCTGTCACACTACTGCCAAGAGATTTCAATACTATGGGCTCATACTGGTTTAGAATATGTGAAGAAACATTCTACAGGCATGAGTATTATTTTGGAATTGGACTCTTCAATGATACTGTCTTTTTCTAAATGCTCACCATGTTGAGTACAGGGCTATGTTCTGATCAGGAAGAGTTCTCGAGCTGTCCGCTCCCTTGTAAGTGCATCCAGGAGCTGCCTTCTTATAGTGTCTGGAGTCTCTTCCCAGAGCTTTCTTCTTGCTTGGTGGGTAATGTCGCTCTTAAAATTGTTTTATCCACCTCAGTGTCCATAATCTCCATCCCTAGGTAGGCTTGACCACATTGTACTACAGTAGACCCTTGAGAGAGGTGAGCAATTGGAAAGGACTGGGGCAAGATCCGTATCAAATATTTATGATTGGTTGATATTTTGACACACTATATTTTGATATATATTTTTGCAGTCTATATTTTGCCATTCCATGTGTTGCCAAGATGCCATAGACTTCGGTGGATCGATATCACTGTCTCACCATATAATTTCAGATCAATAGTGGACTGCAGGAATTTCACTGGCTCACCATGATTCAAGTGCTGATGCTCCCTTTCCTCATTGGTGGCCGAATGAGGAGAAGTCGAAAAACGCTTCAGCTTCTTGCTTTTTTTCTTGTGCCTTTTACCTGAGTGTCCTGAGGACTTCGAATAGGACGAAGAGGACTTCAGGCTCCGTGAACAATCCCGGGATCTTTCCCTTGACTGGAACCTGGATTTCCATGGAGTTGCATGCCAGGCCACTAGCAGCTTCAGGGACTGCTCCCACAAAGCCTTCGGATCATGGCCCGGAAATCGGGGCATGACTTGGTGTTGTGGTCGCGCTACAGGAACCACAGACAGATAAGGTGCAGGTCCTTCACCCACATCGGTCTCTGACCGGCGCTGCAAGGCTTAAACCTGTATTAAGAGATGACATCCTCGACACACCAGGCGGAAATACCTCAAAAACATTGAAAAAATTCTGTCAAAAAAATGACAGAGGGGTAGCTCTTCTCCGGATCAGCGCTGGTTGACACGGAAAGAAAAGAACTGACATCAGCACGCCTGGGTGGTGCCTATGGGCGGACGCTGCTTCTGGATCCAGCCTGACACCTGGGGAAATTCAAAGGTAAGGAATCTGTGGCTAGAAGTCACTATTAGATACTAGTTGTAGCAGCCTTTGTCGAATATGCAGTGTCCCTATTCTAAGATAGATGAACCGTTTCATTCATCAGGTATTTTTCAAATGAGAACCATAACAATTTGTCAGAGTTTTCCTTTAAATCGTAAAACTACTCTCCTAATCTAATATGGAGTACAGGTATATCCCTTCAGAAAGATAGGTGTTTAACTTTATGGATTTACAGCTTTCATTGGGTTAATAAGCTTGCTAGTGTGAAGGTGCTGAGGGAGTTTAGTGGTGATGTTAGGGAGTTTGAAAAAGAAAAGCTCAAAGAAAAGTATGGACAATTTTGAAAGACAATTTGAAGCAACATGATTTTATGTAAGGCAGTACGTCAACGCTGAGATCCAGGTGCTAGTATAAACCTGGAGAAGTAGCCCTTCGTTAATTATCAGTAGAGTACTGTATAGTGTTGATCTTATGTAGCATAGAGCTCTTTTTGGGTCAGTTAGAACACAAAAATACTTAATGAAAACATCACGGACGTACACAATGTACAGGAAGGGCAATACCAAAATAAATATAAACTAATTTCATAATTTTCCTTATTATGACTATCTTAATCTTAAAGGGATGCTTCATAGTATGCACGTTGTCTAGTGAAAAAAATACGTATGACCAAAACGTACGATTATAATTAATGAAAAATCTAGGCCATGTCATTTACTAGAGTGATAGCTATTCCAAGTCACATAACGGTCAAATAGAACTTGAATCTATGTTAAATGAATCAAAATAAAATCATTAATATCCAATTAAAATTGTTAGCAACTAATTATTTAAATAAATGATTATTTAAGGTAAAATGCACGTTTAAAGAATCAAATGTGCCTTTTCCTAAAACCAATCTAGCTCCCGTCAAGTAACTCGAGCAAATTTCAAGATACTTAAAGGCTTTCATGTCAAGAAGGTATAATTCTAATGTAAGGTTAGCACTAACCTTACACTGGTGATGCTTGACAAATTGCTTGAAAGAGTAAGGCTGCCAGAGCTGGGATTGATAACTGGCATTACTACACTGGGCAATTCCTTGGAAACAGTCAAATCCTTTGTAGGTGGGATGGGGGCAGTTAGTTCAGGGATTAAAGATTTACTCTCTTGTGGTAATTTTGAAACAATCTTAGTGCTCTCCTTGGGAAGCATATTCTCTTGTTTTGGTTTTCTCTCTGCTTTATCCACGTTTACATTAGCATCTTTGAATTCAGATTTCCTTTCATGGTGGTTTTTTTCCTTGTCACTTTCCTGCAGTATAAATGAGAAACACAAATATATTAGTGTTATGGAAATAACTGCAACAAATGTACTAAGGCCTTGATTAAAGTGGGAAGATATTCTCATTTTTTACTCAAATGTATGTTTGCGTCTGAAACAAGATTACCAGTAAGGTGTAATTTGCTCACCAGATGTTTACCCTTAAATTTAAACCCTGGAGCAAATTAGAGAGGGATTTGCTAATAGTACAAATTGCCAGTTTGAGCTCCTCGTGGCACGTGAAAACATGCAAAATGTAAAGCTAATTCCTCATTCTTTTGTCTCGACCTTAACAGTCCTTTTGTTTTGCAGGTGCCAAATGAAGCTCAGGAGTGAGGAATTCCTGTAGCCCCAACACACTTTAATATATATTTCGTCTTAGGAACAAGTCAGGAAAGGACATTGTCTGCAGTTAAGGTAACATTTGTTCCCATATATTAGTGCTCTTCGAACTTGTTTTTTTGGCTCATTAATACAAACCCCTTATTATTAGGGTAAGCCCTGGTAGGAAATGTATGTTCAGACTGCACTACTAACAGTGGTTCCAGTATAAAAACAAGCATTTGCAATGCAATAGGGCTCGCATTTGCGTGATTTTGAGAAATTGGTATAGTAAATGACAATGCCTTGTATTTCTGTGTTTTAAAAGCCTGTAAGCAACAACTAGAAGTAAAAAGTGCACATAAATAAAAGGCATTGTCATTTACAACGGCAATAAGTCAAAATTTAGAAAATGCGAGACCTATTGCACTGCAAATGCTTGTTGTTGGGTACGAGGAGGTTGAGCGTCCCAGCCGAGACTCGAACTCGGACCCCCAGCTTCGAGGTCGACCGATCTAGCCGTAAGGCTACATCTCTCTCTGTTGAAAAAATGCAATGTTCTTCTCTATTTTTGCATTGCCTTTATATCACAATAACTGCTTAAACAAGTAGTAGTGTCGGACTGCTTTTAGACATGCGATTCCCTAAAATATAAAATAAAATGTTTACCTAAAATATTTTATCTTAACCTAGATGTTTAAGACCTTAGCAAAAGTCAAACAAAAATTAATACCATACTGATGCCACTTCAAACAATGAAAGGACAATCTAGAACTAGGAGTCACTAGAACACCTATCACAGTATCACTTAAATTGGTTTCTAATTTATCTCCCTAATTTGGATACCTATTCCCATTTACTTTAGGCCTGTAGCAATTGAGCGGCTCTTATGAATTACTCAGTAGTGCAAATACAAGGAGGTCATCCTTTGGCTTTCCATTTTATATTCATTCATGTTCAAATTTCTACATTTCCCACTGCCAAGTGCTGTTTCACAAAGTGCACAAGAAACCTTAAACTTGAGAGAGGCAGACGTGGTTTTAGTCTTAATTCCCTGCCACAACTCCTTGGCCCTCACCCGCACACCAGATACTTGAGATGGGTGGGTGCAAACGTAAGCAGTTATATGGTTCAGAGCTGCACTGTTGGGGGTGTCAACGATTGCCCAGCAACAGAAATCCAACATGCAAAAGAAACATCTTAGCACACTTACACAAGCTGCTCAACAACCACAATTCCCAGCCCTGGATCACTATTCTAGGAGCACGCCTGGCTTGCAGCATCACGAGTTGTAAAACAGCTGCAACAGAAGATCTAAAAGCCATAAGTAAGAAACTTGTGCAACAATGCAGGCTACAAGGCAGCACATTGCCGTGAGGTACATGCTGCTAGGCCAGGCAAGCATCAGGTTGTTACACAATGCCAGAGCCTGTGAGCTACTACTGTCTTTTAGAGACTAAGATATGGATTTAGAGGAGCACCTTTTACCTGAAGCAATAAAAACAGTCTGTTCATTTGGCAAGATCACTTTCTTTAGTACAGCTGTTAAGCCGGACAATGCCCTGGGGTGTTTAAGTCGTGGGGATGAGAGTGCTGAACGCTAATATGGCAGCTTGGACAGGGCTCTTCCACAGCCTGATGAGAGATTAACTGAACTCTGTAGACCATGTGCAAAGGATGAATAGTCCCATATTCTTGCTGCCAGCATGCTCTCATAACATTGAAGTACATCATGGACCCCAAAATACGCAGCTATGGTCGTGGAGTGAGTGCAGTCAATAGACAACTCCTTGGCGCATAGTACCACAACAAGCTGCCTTAAGCATTGCACTGGTTCCAGTAAACATGCAGAACTCTTTCAACCCACTCTGCATTGCACATTAGTAATTCATGGGAACATGCCAGCTATTTCTTCTACAAAAGCTCAGCAGAGCCTACCAGCCAACAAGAAGCAGCATCTCCCTGCCTCCGGTGCAAATATCGGCGAAACCGGAAGTCAGGCAGCCTTCGTTGGGACGTGGGCGGGGCCTGCCAAACAACCAGGAAGGACCCGCCGGGGAGGACGTCCGGAACCCTGCAGGCTTCATGCTGAAGTCCCGGCCCCATCAGAGGGACCGGGTGAAGAGAGAGGCAGACTGCATGTCACCAGAGGCAAGACGGGGCTCCCGAGTGGTGAGGAGAGCCCCTCGGCGTGCCAAGAGACGGCCAGGGAACCTGCAGACCGAGCCGGTGAGTGAGAGCTTGGCTAGGTGCATTGCCGGCGCCCATTCTCTTAGCGGACCCATGTCTGTAAGGTGCACGCTGAAGGACATGCCATGAGCGTGCACATCGCCTGTCTGAAAGAGATGCCGTGAGTGTGCACATGGCATGTCCGGGCGCCGTGAGATGTGCACGTGTATGGTGCGAGCAGACGTTGTGATAACGTCGCAAGCCGAGCCGTACACGTGCACGTTTCTTGTCTTGCCATACGCGTGCACAGGTCCTGTCCCGCTTCGGAGCCAAGTCGGTGACAATAGATCTCGCTGATAGCAAGCAACGCTTTGCGCTGCATCGCTAGGTGAGACCTAATGAGCGCACATGTTTGCAAAGTTTAACAATAGAAGATTATGTATTATGCTTCCATCATCCTCTTTGATTAGATGCAAATATATGCAAAAGCCTGTAAGCAAAATTAATGATTCTTTTTTACGTAAATAAAAAGTTCATTAAAAAAATACAACTAGGAAGAAAGAGTTTTGCTAAATTACTCTGAAATTTTAGGTACTGTTTCTTTGAAGCATCATTTAGTAAAATGTTTTGATGAAAGCTAGTATTTCCCAAAAATATTCATAATGGAAAATCAGTGTAACTAGTTTCAACTCAATTATAGTAACATGAAAATAAGCAAGCATTGTAAAAGCAAATAGGTATGACATTGGTGGTCAGCCTTTTGGTTTTGTCAATATGTGTCTTGCAATACGTGTCTAGTTTTGACATGGTTTTTATAAAAGTTGACTGCTTTAGAAGCTGCCAGGCTCTCATCATTAGAACAAAAACGGGCAAAAGCAAAAATATTTTTGGTCTAAAAAACCAGACTTTGCCACAAGTTCCTGGCACTAAGCAAAACAACTTTGCATGCCATTGTGCTCTTTGTTAAAGAGAAGAACACTGTCACTCACAGTGAAGCCAGCCAACAGACAGACAGAGAGAGAGAGAAAGAGAAAGTTTATAAAACCCAAATGTCCTGGTTAATGCCAGACCTAAATAGGGGCCCAATTCTTAAAGCAAGTCACAAAATTGCACCCATGAGATTTACGGCTTTCATGAATTCACAAGAATTTACAGAAGTAGGTCAGGAAATCGTACTCCTAGAAAATATTTGATAACTGCATTTTCGCACAAGCAAATATGAATGTGTAGATTTGCTCATGCGAAAATCTGTTGCGCGGTAACAAGTTCACTTTCCCACCAACCACTTTTTTACCCAACTCCGGAAGAAGTTTAACTTCTGGCCCTGTCAGGAGTACCCTTGCAACACTTACAGACAACTTAACCTACAAAAGAACAAGTATTGAACACCTCTATCAATCCCAATCTCACCTTGGCACACACCCGCTATAACAACATAAAATTGAAAGGCACATATTTTCTCCTATCATCAACTTTGACTAACCCCAAAATCTAAATTTTTAAAGAAACCTGCCAACTATTTCTCAATCAACTTTCTTTTCTACTGCCATCCCAAGACATTACTCTCCCATTTACTCTGGATTTGAGATGTTATCAGTGATGTCATCAGTGATGTCACTGACCATGTCATGAATGATGTAATATGTGACGTCATCAGCAGTGCATTGCGGGGGCGCGAGTTATAGTTAGCTCAAATAACTATAACAGGGAAATGTCTATGGTTTTCTAGGAGTGAAATGTCCAACTAACTATAACGTCCCTGAAACCTATGTTTTTTTCAGTGAATTTCTAAAGTTTATTAAATGCTAATTCCTAACTATAATGTCTGTAAAACCTATAGGTTTTTCAGTGAATTTTTAAGTTTTTTTAAATGTTAATTTCATATTTTAATATTTATAAAACCTATATTTTTTCAAACTTTTTAATAATATTTTCGAACTCTATAAACCTTTTTTTTACTTTAAAAATTATGTAATGTTTTATATCTTCAAAAAAATAATTTATATCATTTGTTTTTTTTCTGAGAAAAGTAGAGTCCCGTACCAGTAGTCTACCAAGCTCCATCAAGCACACGAATCCTATCCGCCATATTAAAATGATGCGCATTTCGTATCTGAGTTTGTGGCACCACGTCCCGCGTAAGAACATATACGTATGAGGTCACGCCAGCTGCTACTTTGGTATGCGACGGGTACGCAATACCAAGCCGCGTGTTATGTCATGTACGTATGGGGTCGCGCCCGCTGCGCGTTTTGTATGCGACGACTGCACGCTGCCAGGGCCTGTGTTACGTCATAGACGTATGGTACCCCGCCGGGTACACCATTCCCTCATTTTTTTTGTATGTCTCAAAACTATATCTACATAAGTTTAAAGTGTATATGAAAGTAAGCGATAATCTAAAATATTTTAAACATTTGTTTATTTCTAACTGTAATAAACTTATATATAGTTAATATTTTCTCAAAATCGGGTCGCTGAGGCCTCCTTGTGCGCTCGCTGCGCGGTTCCCATGTGACCTTAAAGAAAAAGCATTTGATTGGTTCATAACGTTTCCCATTGTAACAGTTGGAGGACCCCACCCATTTTCGCCATTCTCTCTACAGCGTTTGATGAGAGACTCCTCTTCTACTTACAGAGCTTTTTTGAAAGCTTTTTGCTATGTCCACATATCTGACAGTACACACAACATGCAACCATCATCTTCATCAATATACATGCTCTGTAAAGCAGCCTTCCACCTGTGATAGCCATGCATCTAAAAGCTACATAACAGAACTTTTCCCCACTGCCAGAGGTAACATGGTTGCATACGCTGTCCACAGCACAATGTAATGTGGTACGGCCCAGGAGCAGTATCATGCATAGATGATTAACACACAGATAGATAGTGGAAGTGGGTACGGGCACCTGCGCTCGACTCCTTTTTATTACCAGGATCACATATCCAGTGACGTCTGTGCTGAATGCGTGTGCGGTGAGTGTAAACCAGCCCTCAGGGAATGGTTGCTGCTGGCATCAACTACAACAATAATCATTGGATCACACACAGACATTCAATAATAAAAGGATCAATAGTTTGTGCTGCAGTAAGGTAGGGACAGTAGATGTGAAATAATACAGAAAAGATTCTATTGTAAAAGAACCATAACTTGTGGTATACTGAGATACAGGCAGTAGATCTGAAATAAAATACACAAAAAGATTGTATCATAAAAGGTCCAGCAGTTCTAGTGCACTCAGATAGCGACATCAAAAGCATTCAGCATGTGCACAGCCAGCGATGAAGCGTGCTGCGAGCGGGCCGTACTAGCAGCAATGTCTGTTGCCATCAACACTGCATCATCTGCAATAGCGACTCGATCTCAATTGTGAACACTGCTCTCTGCAGTGTAGGCTAGAGAGAGCGGTCAGCAAAGACCCACAGCTACGTAAGGTGGACTTGAGCTACACAGTTTATCGTACGCGAAGCAAGAAAAAACGTGTGCGGACAGAGCGCACTGCAGCAATGTCTTTTCCTAGAGGACTGCGTCATCTACAATACCGACTCGATCTGAATTGTGAACACTGCTGTCTGCAGTGTAAATTGAAGGCATTAGTCACACAGACATCCATTAATACTTTTTCTCACTTCCTCTTCCCAAAATACAACAACATAAATTACAGAAAACTCTGCAATAAATAAATCAAAACAATTCGAATTGCGATTTCTACTGTCCACAGTGTAGACTATTCAGTGTTCCTTTGAACTTGCAAGACGAATTTCACCATTGTACTAAACATATAACTCATCTAAAAAACATTCTTCAAGCAAATATACTAAAAGTATATTCTGTATATTTCAAAACGTTGTAGTTAGTGGTCTACTGAATTCTGTAATTAAACAATCACAACTCAATCTGAATTGTGAGCCCTGCTGACCGCAGTGTAAGCCAGAGGCAGAAGTAATTAACACCTCACAGCCACGTGCCGTTGGATTCGGATGCACGGAGTTGGTTGCACCTGGTCGGAGGGGGTACACAGAAATCATCACAGACTTTAACTTCTGACATCCTCAATCATATAATCAAGACCCCTTTTCACTATTCGGACCTTCTGTACTGCGGTGAAGTCCTCCTACTACAGTCAACCAAGCCCAATAATCATGTGCAGCAGTTAACTACGGAAGCACAGACACTGACTGATGCACCTCAACGGAAACAGTTCTTTGAAAATCAAGCAGCAGTTAATATCGGACACCATCTATTGTGAGATCAAGACACCGTTCCACTGTTAGGACCTAGAGTTGATTGCACCTGTTCGAAGGGAGTACCTTCATCTCCACTCTCAGATGCAGTTCTAACATCGTCCATTGTGGGATCAAGACATCATTCCACTGTTGGGACCTAGAGTTGGTTGCACCTGGTGGAAGGGAGTACCTTCATCTCCACTATCAGATCCAGTTCTAACATTGTCCATTGTGGGATCAAGACACCGTTCCACTGTTGGGACCTAGAGTTGCTTGCACCTCGTCAAAGGGAGTACCTTCATCTCCACTATCAGATCCAGATCTAACATCATCCATTGTGGGATCAAGACACCGTTCCACTGTTGGGACCAAGAGTTGGTTATACCTGGTCGAAGGGAGGACCTTTATCTGCACTCTGAGATGCAGTTCTAACATCATCCATTGTGGGATCAAGACCCCGTTTCACTGTTCGGACATGCTATTGCGCGGTGTACTCCAGCCACTGCAGTCAGCCAAGCCCAATAATCATGTGCAGCAATTACCTACGGAAGCATAGAGTCTGATGCACGTGAACAGAAGGAGTTCTGTGAAAACCCACTAGCAAGTAATATCAGACATTGTCTGAAAGAGGTGCTATGCCATGTTTGGTTTGTGTACATGGCTAGCTACGGTTCCCACAGTACGTAGTGTTGTTGTGTGTGAGGGATGTACATGTTGTTTGTCATGTTGTATGCGAATATATAAGGTAGTGCGTTTATTCACGAGCAGTGGTTTCTCCCATTTACATATCGCTGTCTTAAAGAGCATACAGAAGTTTCTCTCTGAGGTGCAAACTGTGACCACAATGGCAGTCATTCATTACTATGACAGAATTTCCAACTGCACGACACTTCTAAGCTTACAGCCCCCAATCTTGCCTGCTTTCTTGAAAGCACGCCAACTCCCACAATCACACCAACATTCACACAGCTTTCTAACGGCAGTTATCTGCTTCTCAATAACATGCACTCCTACAGAATGTGAGGTGGCATACCGTATGTCCTTACTGTTTCAAACCGAGTAACTTCCTGTAGCAATGTCTACTCCCACCCACAAAAACTAACTCCCAAACTTCAACTTGGCCTTGAATCCCTACTTTGCAAATAGATTTCATTAAACTAACCAAACTAAAGCGCTTTTCTTCACAACAGAAGTGTCCCTCACTTCTGCAAAAGAAATGTATTGCCTGCAGATAGCACGAACTTCCAGTAAAATACACTCCCTTTTAAATTCGAACCTCCCATTACACTTTGTGAATTGTTACCCAATTTTCAACACATCTCACACTCAAGGTCTGGCACACTTTTTTAATACGGTCTCCTCCGGCCTTCTCATAGCCTTTCAAACTGTTTTTCGTATAGTACCACACTTCATTTATTCGATCATCTCTGGAATAACAGGAACAGTGCCCAAAATTCTCGCTCTCTTTGCGGCCATCCTACTACTATTTTTGCTTGTAAAAAATGACTGCGATCCCTGTGGTAACAACCATCTCCGACAGAATACGCCTCTCAGCGAAGCTACATCAATACCGTGAAAAAATGGAACAACTTTTCGGCTGCCTGCCTCTATCTATTATCAGAGCCACCTACAACATAACATTTATTTACACATAAACAATCTGCGTGCAACCATCTTTCTATTGCAAAACTTGCCCATTCGAGTGGCGAATGGATGTATGCCTTGCCAACATCCCAACAATCGCTCCCGATATCCAGCAGGTAATGGAGTATCTTGAAATCCATTAACTGGATTGTTCAGGCAGTAGAGCAATGGCGGATGCAACGCAAAAACGTACGACCTTTGACAACATCGCAGATTGCCTGACAATTCAAATTGCCGCTCCAACATTCGAGGAACATTACTGTCCCTTCGAAGATATGAATTGGATCGCTTCACTTTTCTCACACAATGGCAACAATGACCTCTTTGAACATTACGCATCTCAAGCCGCTGAAGAACTTCCGGACTGCAATCTCCAAGACTTGTAAGAAATTCACATTCTTCTTGGATTGATTTTTACCATCTTTTTTTAGTTTTTCCTTTTAATTTTTTTACTACACTTCAATTGAACTATTTTCATATAATAACTTTCTAAGTGTGCTCAGGCATTTGAACTCTGTTTTCATTATTGCCCCTTACGTCTCCAGTCTAACAAGGGATGGGTGATGTATGGCCTATCCAAATACGCTATTTACTTCCTAAATTAGCCTAAACCCAACATCCATTTTGAAACCATCTCTATTCTTTGTGCACACGTCTCTCTGCCTGCCTGTTATCCACAAAACCCTTTCCCACAAATGTACTCATCCTCAGCCTCTACTCACGAGCTGGCGATCAACATCAAAAACCACGACATTGTTTAGGAACTGGTTGGCACAGTGTGCTAATCGTATCCTACCTTTATTTTCATTATAGAATTGAGTCAATCATGCCTAATAGCTATTGTTTATGTCACATGGAACTGTTACATGTAATGTGGAATTCACGAATGCAGCAGCTTCGGATTTGAATATAACAGAATCGGTTGGAGTTTGCCTCAGCTCAGTGCCTTAGCTCTTTGCAAAAGATTTTTTTTTTTAAAGAGCTGAAGACAATAATGTATGGGTTGACGAGAAGAGTACCTAATGTGCTTCTCAGAAGCACAATTTTGTGGTCCTCCTCAAAGTTCCGATGTGACTAGAACTATTACCAATTCTGACACGCACCAGATTGAATCTACCATACAAGAGATTGCTGACTGTTCCACTGTTGATAATTTTGTGTTACAACAAAGGAGTACCAGGGTACCAAAGAAGTTTGATGATTAAACTTTGCAATTTTTTTTGTTTCTTTTCTTAAAGGATACATGTGCTAATCGTATCCTACCTTTATTTTCATTATAGAATTTCGAGTCATTCAAGTGTAATAGGTACTGTTTAGGTCACATGGAACTGTAACATGTAATGTGGAATTCACTGATGCAGGAGCTTACGTTTGAATACAGCAGAACCGGTTGGAATTTGCCTCAGCTGAATGCCTTACCTCTTGCACCAGTGGATCCATTTATGGCACTTAAATAAAGACACTCTTTATATAACTTTCAGACTCCATCATTTTATTACACACAGCCACTTTCTTAGACACACCTGATTTCCCCATTTCTCTTCTGTGGCATTGCAACATTCTGCATTATATTCTTCACGATTATTTCTTTATTCCTCCTTCCTATTACACACACCCACTTTCATAGACACACCTGATTTCACCTTTGCTCTTCTGTGGCATTGGAACATTCTGCATTATATTCTTCACGATTATTTCTTTATTCCTGCTTCCTAAAACACTGCATTTGAGTCTTCAGAAAGTAGAGGTGAGTAGTTCGCTTCCCACTCCCTGTATCGTATAAACCCATACTAACACTACTTACACAGATATGCTAAAGCGGCCAGTATCCTACAATGCCCACACACATCACTTTACAGCAATCAGCTCACGGCTTACACTCACGGTTTCATCCCCAGTCTTCAGACTAGTACCAGTGAGTAGTTTGCTTCCCACTCCCGCTATACTCTAAATGCATACCAACACCACCTGCACAGCTATCCTACAGCGGCCAGTATGCTACAGTGCCCAGACCACATCAGTTTACACCACTCATGGTTTAGGCGCACGCTTTCATCCCCGAGTGTACCGGCACCTCACCTCAGCACCATCTCACTCTGCGCAAAACAGCACTTTCACACCGGTAGGAATAATTACTTCAGCACATCAGTTTACAGCACTCAGCTCACGGTTTATGCGCACGCTTTCATCCCCGAGTGTACCGGCACCTCACCTCAGCACCCTCTCACTCTCGGCAAAACAGCACTTTCACACCGGTAGGACCAAATACTTCGCTTCACACTCCCTGTACAGCACACCCTAAACACCCCACAGACGTTACAGTGCTCCTACCCTCCCCTTTCCTACTTTTTTTGCCATTTTTCCACCTTACTAGTTTCAGGTCCAGGGAAGGCATGGCTTGGCAGTTCGGCAGGACTGTTCCCATGAGGCACAGGGTCAGACTGATTTGCATTTGGCCATATCTGAACTGGGGTGGCAGAGAGGGCTAAAGTACGGTGATGGATCAAACCCAGATCTGTTGACTGGGTGTGTGTTTGATTGGTTCTGATGCTCCGTCCATCACCACCCCCTTTTGTACCATTTTGTTCGCCATGAGTTGGCAGGGTATGCTCAGACGTGAGTCCCTTGCTCACTTTACCACTGGATTCAAGCATGCCTGGCTGAAGACGACTGAAATGCCAGAAACCGGTCCTAGGAAGCTTGTTTCCGGTCCAGAGAAGGCATGGCTTGGCAGTTCGGGCTGGACTGTTCCCATGAGGCACAGGGTCAGACTGATTTGCATATGGCCATGTCTGAACTGGGGTGGCAGAGTAGGCTAAAGAACGGTGATGGATCAAACCCAGATCTGTTGACTAGGTGTGAGTGTTTGATTGGTTCTGATGCGCCGTCCATCACCACCCCCTTTTGTACCCCCTTACTAGTTTCAACGGAATCACAAAATGGCGGCCAACACTTCCTAGTTGCAACCGCTCGCACCGCTCACAGCCAATAATCAGCAAGCTCGTAACACCTCAGCCAATCAGATGGCAGAATTCCCAAATATCGATATCTGTAAATTTTGATATTTCTCAAAAACTACTGAACGGATTTACACCAAATTAACAAAAGCGTGCTTTCTAGACCAAGACCCTTCTCCCTGCCAAATTTGGGGTAATTCCGTTCGACCTGTAGCCTGGTCTAAAGTTTCCTATGGAAATTAACATGGAGAAAACACGTTTTGGGACCCCCATTTTTTCTCGGCCCCCCCTTGACGAATCACCCCCAAACTTCGCACATAGGAGCTGATATGAACAAAGTATTAGTTTGGAAACTTTCATGAACATTCATGAAAGGACGCCAAAGTTCTAAGCAAAACAAAAAATGCTCTTCCTTTGGAAACTTGGTCCTAACTATAACTACCTACTGGCGACCGCGGGCGATAACAAATTGTGATTGATTGGAGAATCGTTTAAAACGCCCGACATTTTGTGAAAGTGCATTACGAGTATGTCTGCCGACAATGTGAAAGACCGGGAGGCTGCGGCTACAAGTATGTTTTCAGACAGCCTCCCGTTACCTCTTAACATCCGAGGAAGAAGGGACATTCAGACTAATTCCAGTAGTAATACTCTTAAAGAAAAATTAAAAGGTTTGGAGAAAAAATTAAAAAATGAACAAAGTAAGTGGTGGGAATCAAAATCCCTCCAAGGATACTTCGATGTTAATCGAATTCCAAGAGGACTCAGAATCTTAACTGCCCCCAGTTACGAGAATCCTAATCCTGAGTTAAGGCGGGAGTGGGCAGAGAGCAATCTTGAATCATCGCGGCGTTTGGTCTTAATATTAATTAAATACGCTGATATAGACAGAGCGCAGCTACTTAAAGAGATTGCGGAAATTTATGAGGATTTTGAAAAAAATGATGAAACCGAAGACAAAGTTAAACTAACCAATGAGATGACGGCTAGGCTTAAGAAAGAGGAGACCAAAATAATGGAACGGAAAGCTTTCAAATTCCAACGAGACCGTAACGACTATGAGGTCGGTCAAATTTTTACTTTTTCAAAAAAATTGAATGTCTTACGAGGTCCAGTGCTGAAAACACAGAGCAAATCCAAAATACCTAATAAAAATAAAGATCATTTGGACACAACAACATCAGATTTGAGTTCAGCAATAAGCAGTGGGTCAGAATCAGAGCTTCGTGATGTAGAAGCTCTAGGCCAGTCTGCCAAACCATCGCCAGGAGAAGAGATAGGTTTTTTATGTCACGAGCGGATGCAGTCTCTTCGACCCAGGATTCAAAGAAACTACAGCGAAAACTCGCAAATTACAAACAGCGCCAGAGGTACAGGACGAGGAAGAGGCGCTCCTTATCAAAACAAGAGGAGGGGCAGGGGCCAATGGGTACCCAAGAATCAACAATAAGCAGCAGCAATAGTTGTACTATTGTTAATCTGACTCGGTTAGAATTCACAGAATATGAGGAGAAAATAATAAAATTAGGCCTTTCTTTTGCACCTCATAGAAATTTCGATTATGTTACCACCAGATTTATTTTATTTATTTAGAGGTTTGTAAAGCGCGCAGCTACCTCCGACGGAGGTGTCCCGGCGCTGAAGACAATATGTCGTGAGGTTCAGAGGAGTTCAGGAGGAAAAGAGTGGGCTAGATCAGAGAGAAGAGCCAGGTCTTTCTTCCGAAACAGAGGCTCAGAAGTCAGGAATCTCAGTTCTGTTGGAAGGTGATTCCAAAGTCTGGAGGTGGCTACAGCAAAGGCCCTTCCTCCCGTTCGCGCTAGACGAAAACGGGGGCAGATCATTAGGCGGAGATGGTTAGATCTGAGATTTCGGGATGCTTGTGAGATCTTCAGTCTGTGTCTCAGGTAGGCGGGGCCTCGACCATTAAGAGCTCTAAAAGCAAGGGTCAGGGATTTAAACTGAATACGTAATCTCACTGGGAGCCAATGGAGTTTGATCAGATGGGGTGTAATGGATTGACGGTAGGGGACATTACAGATCAACCTGGCCGCTGAATTCTGTACTGTCTGTAATCGATTTAAGAGATACGCCGGGGCTCCAACGTACAAACTATTTGCGTAGTCCAAATGGGAAGTTATGAGGGCATGGACTACTGTCTTGCGTGAGTTTAATGGCAGAAAAGGGATGATTTTTTTAATCATACGGAGCTTTCCAAAACAAGACGCTGTGACTTTGTTAATTTGGGTCTTGAAGGAGAGGGCAGTGTCAAAATGGAAGCCAAGATTGCGGGCAGCTTGGACAGGTACATGGGGAGGATCTAATTTAGCCGGCCACCAGAGGCTGGAAGAGATGGGGGATTTCTAGTTAAAAAATAAGACTTCCGTCTTATCTGTATTCAGTTTTAAATTGTTTGAGGACATCCAGGCGGCGATATTCACCATGCAGTGGCGAAAGTTTAGCAAAGAGCTTTCAGAATGATCTTTGAAGGAGAACACCAGCTGAGTGTCGTCAGCATAAAAGATAACTATGACGCCCCATGATTCCACCACTTATGCCAGATGCTTCAGGTGTACATTGAACAGGAGCAGACTAAGGGCAGATCCCTGTGGTACCCCCCCATGTTAACGGTTTCTTGGTGGAAAAGAAGGAGCCCAGCATCACTTGTTGGAATCTATCCGTGAGGAATGATTTGACCCAGGCGAGAGGGGTCCCACCAACTCCCACCTCTTGCAACGTGTGAGTAGTGTTTCATGGGAGATGGTGTCGAATGCTGCGGATAGGTCGAGGAGGACCAGCATGGCCTCCTCTCCCCTATCCGTGCACTCACGAATCGACTCATACACTTCTAGTAGAGCTGATTCGGTACTGAAGTCTGGCCTGAATCCTGACTGAGAGTCGTGGAACAGCGAATTTGACTCAAGATAGATGGATAGCTGTTCTTGTACCGCCTTCTCGAGCACTTTGGCTGGCTTGGGTAAGAGTGAAATCGGTCGGTAGTTGCTCAAACACGTTGGATCGAAACCGGCTTTTTTTTTAATGGGGATTAGCAACGCGTGTTTCCATACGGAAGGGACAACACCTGAATATAGGGAGGAGTTCCAGATTTCAAGCAGAGGGTTAATAAATAGCGGGGCAATCTCAGTCAGATAGGCCTTCGCTAAGTGCTTGGGAGGGGGTGACGGGAGCGGACAGAGCAGTGGGATTAGTAAACTCTTTAACGATATTAAAGAGGGCCTTTTATGTTAAAGATTGGACATTTATAAAGCAGTGAGAAAGCTTAAACTGCGCAAATATCATATGATGTAAACAAATAAGAGCTCTACATCCCACAAACCAGACTTAATTGAAGAAGCAGTATCGAGTGCTTCATCGCTCTCCAGCGATATCTTTGAGTTATGGGTAACAGAAGGCGCGGGCTATGGGTCTCCTCCAGGATTTGAAAGCAATTCTAGGACGATTGATCAGTCCTCTAAACAGGAAGCGCAATATACTCCATTTAAGCCACCAACAACTTTTAATCCACTCATGCCTCGGGACACGATTGATATCTTTCATGAAAACGTAACGGCGCAACTAAAGAAATTACAGAACCAAACATGCAATCTGAAGAACAAATATGACAAACAAACACAGCAATATGAGGCCCTTGTGGCCAAATTGAGCAAAGATAAAGATGTCATTATTAGGGGCAGTGATAAAGGGGGCAACATTGTTTTATTAACAAGAGTTGATTATGACAAGGAGGCTTACCTTCAATTGAATGATAGACAATGCTATGAACGCATCACCCAGATAACAAAGAAAAGTTCAATGAATATCATCAAAAACTGACCAAATGGAAAAGCAAACGATTACTATCTGAAGAAGAATTTAAATTTCTCAAGATCAACCACCCTATAACCCCATTGATTTATTTCATTCCCAAGGTCCATAAAAACAGGGACAAGCCGCCCGGCAGGCCGATTATATCTGCCAGGGGTGGTCCACTGGAGAAATCTTCAATTTACATTGATTATTTTCTTCAATGTCATGTGAAAGCTTTGGATTCTTTCGTACAGGATACGGGAGATTTCCTACTAAAGATCCAGCAGATTACTTGGGTGGAGGGTTATTGGATGCTTGCCCTTGATGTTGTTTCGCTCTATATGAGCATTAAGCACACGGATGGGCTAGCAGCAACACAGTACTTTCTGTCACATAGGTCGGAGCAGTTCAATGATCACAATGATATGCTACTCCAAATGTTGAGATACTATCTTCACAATATTTTCATGTATAACAACTTGCTTTATCGACAGCTATAGGGTGTAGTAATGGGGGCCAGTTTCTCTCCAAGCTATGCCTGTTTGCATATGGGCGCTTGGGAGGAACTGGTCCTCAAGGTGAAACACAAGAAGGTCTTTGATGAAAATGTGATAATTTGGTTACGTTTTATTGATGATTTATTCATTGTATGGAGGGGAACTAAAGAGCAGGCAGAGGCATTTGTCATTGAAATTAGTACCAATGAGCTTAATCTACAATTCACCGCAACCATGAGCCAATCCTCAATTACATTCCTGGATACAGAGATCTATATTAATAATAATAAAATTGAATCAAGATTGTTCAGGAAAAGCACTGCTGGCAATACGATTTTACATGCAGGCAGTGCTCATCCAGCACACCTGATATCAAGCATCCCGTACGGGGAAATGCTTCGTCTCAGGAGGGTCTGCAGCAGTGAATTGGATTTAAGGACAGCGCAACAGGCAAGCAAGCGCAGGTTTTTGGAACGGGGGTATTCTGAACATGTCATTGATACAGCCATGGCGAAATCAGTGAGAATTAATAGACAAGAACTCCTTGATGTCTATAAACCAGCAATTCTCCCCAAAAAACCTACAAATTTGACAATTCATGACCACACTAGTTCCCTTTCCAACACATTTAGAATAATTACTGGATATAGCAATCAACATTCTGAGCTATACAAAATTATTAACTGCAATTGGCCCATTGTCTTAAGCGATCCAGTCATTGGTTCCACTTTACCCCGCAAGGCGTCTATAACTTTTAGTAAGGCTCCATCCATGAAAGACCGATTGGTCGATACTAGCCCGGAGACTATTGAGAAAACCTCATGGTTACAAACCAATAGGGGTTTCTTTAAATGCAAAACATGTAAGTCCTGTACACATGGCATCAACATGAACAATTTTAAGGATGCCTTCAGTGAGAAAGAACATCAAATCAGTAAAGTACTCACTTGTAGGACTGAGTTTGCAATTTATGTACTGCAATACCCCTGTGGGCTAAAATATGTGGGAAGCACAAAACACGCAGTACATAAACGTATATTACAGCATCTATGGGCAATAGTAAATCAAGATAAAACCTATCCTGTGGCGAGACACTTTAAAGAGTATCACAACAGTGATAATCAGGGCCTCAAGTATTTTGTTATTGATGAAGTAACTGCAAGCAGGCGAGGAGGTGATCGCGAGTCCAAGCTACGTAAATTAGAAACTAAATATATTTTGCAGCTGGACTCCAAGCACCCAGGAGGCCTAAATGTCACAGAAGATTTGCACACATGTTTATCCTAAATTCTGGTGGTAAGAGTTTATCTTAGAGAGTGGATCCCCTTGGGGTTTGTAACTTTTTTTGATATATATTTATTCTTTTATTCACCCAATTTTAGGTTTGGAGAAGTGTGTTTATGCTTCCCTCTGAGACGTATAATAGCTGTACAATATCTGTCTCCAATCTAGTTTTTATTAGACTTTACTACCAGCTAGGCAAATACACGGACTTCAGTAACGGAAGTAGTAAGCCATTTTTACAACTTAACATGTGTACATTACCCCTTCTACTAGCTTGTGCCAGTACCTTTTAGGGCTAGGCATGACCTATCCTGATCTTGCGTTTCTTGTTAATTCTATGAATTTTTTCACGTTCTCTATAATATGAATGAGTATTATAAGTTAAATTAATAGGCATTTCTGGTTTCTCCTGTCCTCTAATTCATCTGTAAACAGTAATGATGTCATAGGCTTTTAATTTCTAGTTGTCACTCAACACAAGGGTTCTTTTATAAAATATGTTTTAAAAATGCTTTAAATTAGTAATTGGGAATACTGAGTTTAGTAGGACACATTTGGGGTAGGTCCGACATGGCAGCAGTTAGGATAATGCATTATCAACATGGGATTTATTATACCATTTGCACTATTTAACGCCTAGATAAATTGATCAAATAATTTTATTTCAATCGTAGACATCCATTATGGACGATCATGTTATTATTGTCTTTTTGCATATTTTGCACATATGGGATTCAACCCATGATTTCAAAAATTTATTTCACAAAATCAAGACAAAGTTACTCATGGATAGACTCTTTTATTTACAATAGGGTGAGTTTACATTTGCGCATTTGTGCACATTATGAAATTTACCTTATGTCTGAGAAGTCCATTGTTGTTATGGCAATTCATACCATTAGCAGCATAGTTGAAACTAATTTCAATAATATGTATAAATCCATTGCTGAGAGCTGCAGACCCCAGATGCTAAATTGAAGTATGGGAGTGCCTATTATAGGGAGACATTACTGCGCTCTATATACAACAACATGTACTGTTGCACAATATGCTTATTTGCACAATGTCATTGGATTATAATTTATGACAAGATTATTTGTTGATTTGCGACAATAGTATTATGATGTTAGATATCCACAATGATTTTAGAATGCATTTTTGCACATGCTGTAAATCCGACGCTGCAGTATGTCTTCCACCTCTATTCTAAGCTCAGTCACATGATTAAGTTTTGAAATTCAGCACTGTCACTTTAAATACTGTGGTCTAACACATTCACATTGTCATGTGAACAAGGCTCGGATGAGCAGAAATGTTATAGCGACATACCGCACTAAATAAATTATTTGCACTCATTTTTTGGTCCGTGTCCGTAAGTGCTTTGCCGCCTAATTACGGAAACTGGTGATATATATATATATATATATATATATTCACTGAAAAAAACAAAGGTTTCAGGCCTGATATAGTTAGGAATTAGCATTTAAAAAAACTTTCAAATTCACTGAAAAAACCATAGGTTTCAGGCCCGATATAGTTAGGAATTAGCATTTAAAAAACCTTAGAAATTCACTGAAAAAACAATAGGTTTTAGTGGTGTTATAGCTAGCTGGACATTTCACTCAAACAAATCCATTGAAATTCCTCCGATATAGTTAGTTGTACTAACTACATCTCGTGCGCCCGCAATCCACTGCTGATGATGTCACATATTACATCATTCATGACATGGTCAGTGACATCACTGATGACATCTCAAATGAAATCACTGATGACATCATCCAGTGAATGTGGTTTGGTTCGTTATTTAAATATGTATTATATATCTTGCAATTTGCATTGAAGAATGAGTGGATATATAAATATAAATATCTGGATGGAGGATTTAGTAGCAGTGTGTTTGACTGTTTACTTGACTAATTTATAGTGTCTCACTAAATATATTGGATAGTGACTAAACTGTGTGAATATCTGTATCACTTTGTCAGTTGTTGTGTAAACTGCTGCACTAGTTGGTTACTAGCTACGTGAAAGTCTATATTATTTATTGATTAGTTAACTGAGTATTTGTATGGGAGAGTGAATATGTGTGTGGTTCGGTGGGGGGGGGGTGTAACTGCCCAAAGATGTGTGAATAGTTGATTCAGTAGGTATATGAAGTTAAAACTACATGTTATAACAGTTGTTTGGGTGAGTGAATATCTTTATGGGTGTGGCGATGAGCAAATATATGTCTCAATGGTACATGTCCAACAAACTAGAAAAATAAAAGCCAGTGTATGTGTCAGTTGTTGCATATAAATAAGTATACATAAGACTCAGTGATTGTATGAGCGACTGTATGGGTAACTGTATACTTGTAATAGTGTTTTTATAACACACTAAGTATGAGTTATTATCTATATGAATAGATGAAGTGGTGTTTTTATAAGTGTATAGCTAAGTAAAAGTAAGTATGATCCATTGTTTGCATAAGTGAGTAGGATGACTTCATAAGTGATTAGGATGTGTGCTGGTGTGTAATGTCGATATAGGTGTATAAGTATATTTGGTAGTGTTCTATTGATCATTGACAGCATGTATGAGTGAATCTATAGGTAAGTGAATACATGTGTGTATAGATCTAGGAATCACTGAGTGGGTGTTTAGAAACTTGTATTGGTGTGTCAATGGTTTTAAATCTGGTACTCTGTATTTTACAGTGAGTGATGAAAGGTTATACTAGTGTATGATGAGGTGTATCTGATTGTCACGTGGATGATGTCATCAGTGATGTATTCAGAGATGTCATTTGAGATGCCATCAGTGATGTCACTGCAATGTCATGAATGATGTAATATGTGACATCATCAGCAGTGGATTGCGGGCGCGCGAGATGTAGTTAGTACACCTAACTATATCGGAGGAATTTCAATGGTTTTGTTCGAGTGAAATGTCCAGCTAGCTATAACACCCCTTAAACCTATTGTTTTTTCAGTGAATGTCTAAGGTTTTTTAAATGCTAATTCCTAACTATATCAGGCCTGAAACCTATGTTTTTTTCAGTGAATTTCAAAGGTTTTTTAAATGCTAAATCCTAACTATATCAGGCCTGAAACCTATGGTTTTTTCAGTGAATTTCAAAGGTTTTTTAAATGCTAATTCCTAACTATAGCAGGCCTGAAACCTATGGTCTTTTCAGTGAATTTCAAAGGTTTTGTAAATGACAATTCTTAATGTATTAATTGTTATACTGATTATTTTGATACTGATTTACTACATTTTGTAAACTGTTTATTGTTAGATATTTCATTTTTGTAATTACATTATACATTACAATACAAAATATACTTTCTCAGAATGAATTACTTTAGTTTACGTACCTTGCAAATAGGCAATAGACTTTTAAGTACAGTAGTTACAGTTGTTGCAATGGGCAACACAACTTCAAACACAATGCAACATTGAGCTCAATGTGAATTTCTAGTCAAATGCAATTAGCTACTTTATGGATTACTTTTCTAACCACAGGACTGGATCCTAGATTCAGTCCTTGGACATCTCCTGTAAACAGTTGAGTAAAAGCCTTTTGGTTACAGTAGTGATTTTTAAGGAATATTATTGTATTTTAAAAGTTGACACTTGGAAAACTTTTCACATAGAATCACCAATGTTATCCTATGGCAGAAAATTCACTTAGCAGGTAAGTAGTGTTATCGTTACTTTTTCTTACTCAGTGGTGGATCCTGGATCCATCACTGGCCAACCTCCTGTAAACAGTTGAAAGAATGTGTTTAAGTCATACAGACGATTTTTTAGGAATATTTTTAGTTTGTGAAAATAGACACAGAAACTTTTCTGGTGAAAACCACACAATGGATTCCTTTGGAAGGAAATACAAGTTACTGGTAAGCACACTTAGAATTACTTTTCAGGGTCAGTGCTGGGCTAAAAGATGCAGCCCTGGGTACTCTCCTGATTACAGGTGAGTAAATCGGAATTCGTAGTTCGGCTGATTTTAGAGGAATATTTGTACGTTTCAAAAATCGACACATGGAAACTTTTCTGGTGAAAGCCACACAATGGATTCCTATGGAAGAAAATACAAGTTACTGGTAAGTACGCTTAGAATTACTTTTCAGGGTCAGTGCTGGGCTAAAAGATGCAGCACTGGGTTCTCTCCTGATAACAGGTGAGTAAATCGGAATTCATAGTTCGACTGATTTTAGAGGAACATTTGTAAGTTTCAAAAATGGACACTTAGAAACTTTTCTGGTGAAAACCACACAATGGATTCCTATGGAAGGAAATACAAGTTACTGGTAAGTACGCTTAGAATTACTTTTCAGGGTTAGTGCTGGGCTAAAAGATGCAGCCCTGGGTTCTCTACTGATAACAGGTGAGTAAATCGGAATTTGTAGTTTGGCTGATTTTAGAGGAATATTTGTACAATGGTGAAGGAAGGGGGCGGGGCCTGAGGTGACGTGTGCAAACACGCCCTGTGGCGCGTTTTAAGTTGGGGAATTAATTCCTCTTCAATGCAGAGGTCCCCTGGAGGCCAACTAGCCCACCAGGTACCTCCAGTATGCGCGAGGGAGCTGCATTGCAGAGAGGTGTTCAGAGGCCACGCCCCTTTTTACAACACTCTGCAAAGCAGCTCCAATGAAGCAAAGCAGTTTGCAATGACAGGGTGGGAGCCGCGAGGCTCCCGCCCTGTCATTGCAAATTACAGTGACCCGGGGGTGGGCACCCCGGGACACTGCAGGAGCTGGGCATGGGGGGGCGGTCCCCAGGGCCTATTCAAGGCTCCAGGAGGGGGGCCGCGTGGCCCCCCTCCCACATTGACAAGTTGCCCTGGGGGGTGGCGGTCCCCGGGGCTGGGAGCCCCCCCACCCATTTTCAAGAAGCCCCGGGCTGCGGGGGTGCCGTGAGCCTCCCCCCCCCGCATATACTATGTGCGGGCCCCGGGGGGATTGGGACCCCCCACACTTATTTTTTTTAATTCTGCCCCTGGGATTTGGCCCCCCGGGGGCCAATTACCAAAGAAGTGCAGGAGCCCCGCGCTTCTTCTTTTTTATTTTCGACTGAAATTCGCGCTGGGTGCGTGAATCTCGCCGATTTTTTTTTTAAATGCTTTTTTGGGCCCTGGGGGTCCTTGTGGGACCCCCTGAGCAGGCCTAGGGGGTCAGGGTGTTTCTACCCTGCCCCCTTTTTGCGTATTTCGCTTTTGTTTTATTAGGTTTCTTGGGGGTCCCTGTGGGCACCCCCTGAGCAGGCCTAGGGGGTCAGGGTGTTTCTACCCTGCCCCCTTTTTGCGTTTTTTGCGTTTGTTTTTTTAGGTTTCTTGTGCCTCGGTTCTAGAGAGGCACAAGATGGCTGCCAACACTTCCTGATTTGGACTGTTGACAGCCACTTAGAATACAGCTCGTGCTCGGGAGGGTGCGGGGAGGGTGCGCGGATCCTCCGAGGCCATAGATATATATGTACTTTTACCTCTAATTTCCTCAGGAACTACTGAACAGATTTACACCATTTAAGCAAAAGACAAGAGTCTGAACTGAGGACTACCTCTTTGCCAAATTTGGTGTAATTCCGTTCTGCAGTTCGGGCTGTAGCTGCGTCAAAAGGTCCTATGGGAAAATGCATGGGGAAAACGCGTTTTGGGACCCCCCCTTTTTTCTCGGCCCCCGCTTGACGAATCACCGTGAAATTTTCAGGATAGGAGCGGACCGGAGCTGGCCAAAAGTTTGGAAAATTTTGCGAAGATTCGTCAATCGGCGCCAACGTTATTCCAAATGGAATGTTGCGGATTTCCTATGGAAAATAGGTCCTAACTATATCTACCTACTGGCGACCGCCAGTAGGTAATATATATATATGTATATGTAGTTATATGTGTGTGTGTGTGTGTATCTTAAACAAGTTTCACACAGCATATGGATGAAGACGGGACACGGACACCAGTTTTGGGCTGTTGGTTTATTAGTCTATGCTGTACACGGCAAGATGACTTGTTTCGCTCACCTCCTGGGCTTGTTCACATAATGAGAGTAACTACGTGAACCACCTTTATACATCATGTACCATGTGATTGCCTGTCGGCACAGTGAAAATGGTAAACAGACTATACATAGATAGTATTACAAGCAGCACTCCGAATAAGCAATCATATTTGAGAAATACTTAAAATTTCTCCCCTCACAGTAATAGAAAATTGTGGAGTTACTCCCCATTATTCAATCCATTAGGTGTCTTGGTATCCAACTCCAATGTAAACTTTGATTCTAGCTTTCTTAAAAGTTTCTCCCTATTTCCACCTCATATATATATATATCTATTTATATATATATATATATATATATATATATATATATATATATATATATATATATATATATATATTGTTTAGAGTTTTATATAGCGCAAACTAGTTCCGAGACATCGGGTATGAGAGCGCTTTACATGAGCACCAGTTTCGTTACAGATGTACACATTTATTTTTGTTAGGCTCAGGGAGATAAAGTGATTTTCCCAGAATCACAGGATGTTGAGCGTCGCTGCCGAGACCCGAACCCGGTTCCCCAGGTCCGAGGTGGACCGCTCTAGCCGCAAGGCTACATCCTCTCCCCATATATATATGTATGTTTAAAAATGTAAAAGTACGAAGTACCCTCCAACATACATATAAATGTATATAAACATACATATAAATGCAGCCAATACCTCAAAAAGGCTAAAATGGCAAACTTTCATTGGAATTTCCATTTAAAATAAATACATCTCTATTTAGCATTTCTGCAACATAAAACATGCACGTTTTCACTGTTTAAGCATAGCCTTTATTTTCAAAGAAAAAGGCAAAGTTATATTAATGCGTGTTAGCCCATAGGCTGGATAGAGAGAACACAACAATAAAACTGGTGCTGTGCCTTTAAGACCTCCATGCTCCCATGATGCCCCGACAGGTGACAGTTAGGTCAGATCTCTTTTTATGGCGTATCATCATGTGTAGTGATAGCAAGTAAACAGAGTGCTATTATAAATGGTATTCATCCGGGGCGGCGGGGCGGTTGCTTATGACTTTGATGAGTATATCCCTGGAAGAAAAATAGGATTACAGGTAAGTAACTTATCCTTCTCTTCCAGAGGATACTCACCAATAGTCATAAGCACTGAATAGAATAGCAAGCCTATCGCAAAACCCTGCGGACAAACACCAGTATAGTTACGACACCCTAAGGGCAAGTTACCCAAATAGGTTCCTTAAAGAGGCTTGCATAAACTGAGCCTCCGCCTGAGTGTCAAAGTCTAAGCAATAGTGACGGGCAAAGGTGTGTACTGATCGCCATGTGGCAGCTCTACATATCTCTGCAATGGGTACATTTTTAAGAACAGCTGTAGTGAATGTCTTTACCCTGGTAGAATGAGCCTTTGGTCTACTAGGGATTTGTTTGTTTGCTAACTGGTAAGCGAATGTAGTGCAGAAGACTAACCATCTGTTTGGATGAAGGAAACTCAGTGCACATAAGACCATAATTTACAAATAAATGGTCGGATTTCTTTATGCCCTTGGTTTTATCGAAGTAAAATTACAGAACCCTTTTGAGGTCAAGAGTATGCAACTGCCTCTCAGGAGGGGTGAAAGAGTTTGGGGGAAAAAGTAGGGAGTGTAATTGACTGATTAATATGAAAATCAGAAACAACCTTAGTTTAAAACTATGGAGGGTTCTCAGGACCACCCTGGTGGCATGAAAAATGAGATAAGGTTCCTTAGAACACAGAGCCCAGGTCTTGCTAACTCTGCGAGCAGAGGTAATTGCCACTATGAAGTGGCCTTCCAAGTCAGGTGCTGCAGGGATGCTTTATGTATGGGTTTGAAGGGAGGACCTATCAATTTAGAAAGGACTACATTAAGCTCCCAAGGAGGGAGAGAGACCTAACCGAATGGTAGAACTTTTTCAGCCCTTCAAGGAAATCTGAAAAAAAGAATACCTGCTTGGGCGATTTTCTGCATGCCGTAGTGGCAGATAAGTGCACCTTTATAGAGCTAAACCGAAGACCTGATTTAGACAAATACAATAGGTATGGTATAATAACCTGTTCCTGTTCTAGGACAAGATTATGGCCATTATTAGTGCACCAAAGGTAAAAACTCTTCCATTTAAAAGCTTATGATTTTCGTGTAGATGACCTCTTTGATTCTTTTAAAATGCTCATACAGTCTGATGGGAGACCTAGAAGTCCATATTGGAGGACCTCAGGAGCCATGCTGTCAAGCTCAGAGAGAGGACGCTGGGGTGGAACACCTTCTCACGAGCTTGAAGAGTAGGTCCGGACCGAATGGCAACTTACTGTATCTTGGACAGGGAAATAAGGTACAGATACCACCATGTGTGAGGCCACTCCGGTGCAAACAGGATCATTCTGCTTTTGGCTCTGTAGAACTTGTTGATTACCAGAGGAATTCACGGAATTCGCGGAAAAGCGTATAGTAATGTATCTGACCAGTCGATCATAAGCACATCCTTCTGGAGCCTGGTTGGTGAACTTGGATGCGAAGAGGTAGCATTTTGCGTTTGTTTTGTCCGCAGAGAGATCGATGTCTGGAACTCCCCATTTTTGGAAGATGCTGTATGCGGCTTCGTCATTTAGCACCCAGTCGTGAGCTTCAACGAAGTTGTGACTTAGGGAGTCTGCATGAACATGAGAGTGCCTGGGAGATGGATTGCAGATATGGTCAACTTTCTCGCCAGCATCCATTTCCATATGGCTTAGGCCTCTTGCAAAAGGGGTCTTGACTTGGTTCCTCCCTGTTTTTTCAGGTAATACATGGTTGTGGTATTGTCTGTCTGAACTAACAGGGAGCGTGTCTGGCTGGAAGGGAAGAGCTATTGGAGCGCTAAATGTACGGCTCTTAGTTCCAACATATTAATGTGATACCCCTTCTGACCCCAACCCCTGAACTTTGAGAGGGCTCATGTGGGCTCTCCCTCCTTGAACGGACCTGTCCATGATGAGCGTCTGGCTGGGACCATCGGAGAGAATCTTTGGCCATCTGAGGCAGAGTCACTGTGTCTTACCAGCGGTATCCAGAGTTGCACCCAGATTGTGAGTTCTTTGAGTTGGAGTGATGGGGGAAGCAGATGTTCATTTCTTAGCCTGTGGTTTAATTGAGGAGGATGCTGATCTGACTTCTCCTCTTCTTCGTCCTGGCCGACGCTGATGGTAGTGTGACCAGGATTGATGTTGTTGTGTCGACCAGTAATGGGTTTGAACCCTCTGCTGAAAATGACGACTGTCGTAAGGTCGGTATCTGCGCCTGAAGCCTTTACGTTGTTGCAGACCGACTGCCTTCAGGGTGTCTAGGTCCGACTTCATCTTGGCCATTTCGTCATCGACACGCGTGCCAAATAAGGAGTTACCACTGAAGGGGAGGTTTATGATTCTGCATTTAGCTTCTGGCTTCAACCCTGTGACTCACAGCCTGAAAGAAACCCTATTGAAGGTGCCATGGGGGTACCCATGTGCTGCTAGGTCCGAGGCATCAGCTGGGGCGCTGATAACCTGATTTTCTACCAAACTGCCCTCTTGTAAGATGTCCTGGAAGTCTTGTTGATCTTCCTTGGGTAGTTTCTCTGTGGATCTTGAGAGGGAGTCATATCTCCCCAGAAGTGCAGAGGCACTGGCGACCTTCATATACGTCGCAGAGATACCTTTTTTACTAGGGAGTCCCTTTGCTTACTTTTCTCCGGTGGAACTTAAGAGGAGGAAGCTCCTGGATGTGCCATTCTGGCCGCTGTCACTATTATTGAGTCCAGTGGAAGATCCGCTCGTAGAAAAAGTGTGTTCTGATCTGGTGCTTTGTATTTCTTACTGATGCGCAGCAGTGCAGACCCTACTGCAGCTAGTGTCAGGAAGGTTTGTAGAGCTTGTTCAAGCAGGCCAGAGACCAGTGGGAGCATAGGCCTTGCAAAATCCTATGATGCAGTGATAGGAATATAACAGATGCCGATGTCGTTTGTGTAGGCATCTCAATGTTAAATTTAGTGGCACCTCTACTCAGGACCTCATTGAAGGTGACAATATCGTCCACTGGTGACACTGACTGGAGGAGTCACACAAAGAGTCGGTGATTAGTCACGAACAGACGGTCTCGATGAGTCTGTAGACCAAGAGGATGAGCTACGTCTTTGTCTTCGAGACCTGGACAAACAAGAGTGGTAAGAAGAAGCCTGTCGGAGAGGTGTTCTGGAGCATGATCTTCTTGTGGAAGAAGACTTTGTTGTCCTTACAGACCTTCGTAGAGATCTATCAACAGCCGTCGTTGGTAGAGGAGTACCAGCTGAGACTTTGGAAAGCCTGACCCTGGACTTCTTTGAAGAAATCTCCACTCTTTGACGCTCCACAGCCAACGTGGACGTCGACAATCTATGTCTGCACGACGGCGAGGTTCTCGACACTGACCATCTTTGCTTCGATGTCGGTGGAGTTCTTGACTACGACCATCACTGCCTCTGGGTTGTCGCTGACTGGCGATGCGGAGAAGTTCTCGATGGCGAACCCAATCGTGCATTCCGATGTGGATTTACGTTTCGTCAGTTGAGATGAAGATCTTGCACATTCCGAACCTGGCGCTAAAGTTTGTTCAATGTCAACTTGGTCTTCGTTGACGGAGGTGGTGCTGATCGTCTCGACGGCAACTTTTCCCTCGACATCACCGCAAGGTGCAGATACCTTTCCGACGTCGATCTTGACGCCGACGGGGAGCAAACAGGTATCTGTTGCGATGTCCCCCTCCTTTCCGTCTACAGTGAGGCAAAGTGATGCTTCTTTCTCTATTTTCTGCTCCTGTGCTCAGATCTTTTATGAGAGGAGAGCTCTTTGAAAGTTTGATTGGTGCTTTCAAGGCCACTTGTTTTTACAACTAAAAGAAGAGTTGGTGGTAAAAGGGACATGAATGCTGACACAAAGTAAAACATCTCCGTAATAGCAGATTCACCAGTAGAGATTACTGGAGAACAGATGTTACTGACATTATTTCATAAGCTCACAAGATGGTGGAGTTTATGTGAGAATTCATAGGGCATCACAGAAGCAGAATTTTGGATGGAGAAGGTTAGAACTACATGTCCCATGAATCATTGTAGAGGTCAGTTGCTCTATAACCTTTTGTAATTAATGACTCACAATAACCCGGAAGAGCTATAAATAGAGCTTTCGGTTGAGGAACGAGGCAGATTATTCCATCTCTGAATCCTATTTGGTATTTCTGCTGTTTTCCTGAAAATCCTGAAATAACATTGCTTTACTTATTTTTCTGGATCAAGAGGTCATATTATTGGAACAATAATGGAGAAATAACTATTTCTTATGTTCATTTATGTATGATGAAATATAAGTGGATTGTTTTCCAGAAGTAATTCATTTTTTGGGGAAGAAGAGCAGAGCTTGGAAAAAGTATTCTTTCGTGAAGTTTTCACTTTTGGTTTCTTTTGTTTTGTTATTTTACTAAAATTAACAGGGGGTCAAGTGGAGTCCAGGAAGTTTGGTTCTTCCCCTGTGAGGCACAGTTTCGATTTGTTTTTGGTAGGTATATGTTTCCTCATATAGAGGCACTATGTGTTTGAGTGTGAATAGTATAAATAAATTACATCTATTTCTTATTTTTTCAGCTTGGTCATTAGACAAGTTTAAGGACACACATGCTACTTTTGAAACAGCCTCTTCCTCATCTTGGAATTACAAGAGCAGAAATATTATTTTGTTTTGTAGCAGTTTAAGCTTAAGTTATAGAGAACATATGTATTAAGTTAAACAATGTGTGGAGTAATTATTCACAACTGTTCCCTTCCCTTTCCTTCCCTCACTTGATCACCTCAAACTTTGTGCTAAAATAGCAGATGGAATTGAGGCTATCAAGAGGTGGACCCTATTGTGCATCAAACGGATCCTGAGGGCATTGATTGTCATTGATTGTCATTGTTACACTTGTGGATCTAACCTTTCCTCTCTCCTACAAGGGATGCAGCTTGATCTTCTCTCTGTCACACAGAGTCCTCTTGAAAAGTGCTGGCAGTAGTAGCACTTATCTGGCTTGTGGGAAGAAAATAAACACACAATACAGACCAAGTGTGGATCAGATTTAGCGATCTTCTTTCCACGGGAAGGACAATTATTGAATATTGCTGGCATTTCTAACAAACTTCTTTTCTCCAAACAGTCAGAAATCAAGCTTAAAACATAGCCAGCAGTGAAAAACGTTGAATGGAGTCAAGAAGTAACTTCTAGATAACAATTCTTTACAGAAAAGTAAAAAAAACTGACAAGCTCAATGCTCCAGGATCCATACAGAAGGAGCCGGAAAAAAGAACTGACCTAACTGTCATCTGTGGGGCATGATGGGAGCATGGAGGTCTTGGAGGTCTTAAAGGCAAGGCGCCAGTTTTATTCTGTTGTGTTTTCTTGATGCCGCCTATGGGCTAACATGTCTTCTATTACTTTGCCTTTTTCTTTGAAAATAAAGGCTATGTTTAAACAGTGAAAGCATGCATGATCTATGTTACCGAAATGCTAAATAGATATGTATTTATTTTAAATAAAAATTCCAATGAAATGTTGGCATTTTAGCCTATTGTGTGGTAGAGGCTGGATGTATATGTATGTTCATATGCATTTATATGTATGTTTGAGGGTACTTCGTACTTTTATGTTTTTAAACATACATATATATATATGTATTTTGTATATCTCTCTCTCTCAATCTTTATTTCGACTTATAGTCATAAAAGTACATACAATTAGCAGAACATGCAATAAAATTAACAAAAATATATACAAGAGCAAGAATAAAATAAAAAATAAATAAAAATTGATAGAAAAATGCGAACACCAAATATTACATCGGCCAAAAGTAACCAAAGCCAATAATACATGCCAGTGTTAATAGTCAATGCAGAGTATCTCCGTAAATTCTGTAGTTATAGAAACCCTTCTCAGAGCGTATGTGACGCAAACTGGATACATAGGGTTTCAAGCAAGATTTACGCAGCTTCTTCTTTTCCTCCACATAGCCGCAAGAAATGATGAGACAGCATAGACTATTACAATAGTTAGGTCTTTTTTGAGGACTCGATAAGCATGCATACAATGCGTAAACCCCAGGTTTTTACAGACGGGAACAATCCAACACTTCCTACTCTTTTTATAGGCGGGACAAAAAAATAATATATGGAGATCAGTTTCCTGATCTGCATCACAGCCAGGGCAATTTTTTGGGGAGAGCGGCAGCCATTTACTCGTGAAGGCTCTTATAGGTAGGGTGCCGTATCTCCACTGCAGATAAAGTTTTCTTGCAAAATGAGGTCTGATCTCGCTTAAGGCATCCTCAAAATGATAGAAATCTTTACATATTAAAAAGGTTTGGGTTAAAATGGAAGATTGAGATTTCTGAATAGAAACAGTAAGTTTAGATTCATAATAAAAGTTAACCAAGTGCTTGCGAGAGACACTAAACCATGCTGTCGCCGGATCTGACCACAGCTGTGGAAGGCCTATTGTCCGCAATTCCTCCTTCACGTACCTGAGCCAAGGATGTTTCCCCGCATTGGGTAATCCCAGGACTTCCATAAGTTGGTACTGGTACTAGTGAATGTACCCATCTTACCCCCTGGCCAGACAGAATCTATTTCATCTCTGATAAGCAAGGCGTTACACTGGCTGTCAAGCAATATGCAGATGGCACATTATGGGAAAGAGCAGTTGGCAGGGGAAATTGTAATGGCGAGGAGGATGACATGGATTGGGTACAGGGAAAAAAAGTTCAAGGGGGACTGCGTAGTGTTAAATTTCTCAAACGCAGACGTGCTCCCAAATGTCCTGTCAAATATATTTCCCCCCCAACGAAGAAGTGGAACCATAATCCCTCTCACCCTAAAATTTTTCTATAGTGAGCAGCAAAACGCGATCCATCCAAATATTCTAAGACCAGGGTGGGTCACAAGAAGCAACAGATGGGGTGGGGGTTTTGGACCCATACATAATGACCATGGTATTGGCCCAGCAAATAGATTCGCTGCAGGGCCAGGTGATCATCAGAATGTGTTATTTTCTAAGACCCCTAGATCAAACTGGAATATAATGAATAGGTGGGGGGCAGGTGTCCCGGTAAATGACCGAAATGACCCCGGGATCTGTGGAAATGGGTTTGGAGCTTGGCCGGTTGATGAGCAGTTTTGGATGCGTCCCAATACCCCATTACCAAGGTGGAATGTAGCAACAAATGGATGGGGATTGGAGGCCCCACCCTATGATTGGGGGTTTGGTACAGTGAATAGGTATGGGGTTTTGGCAAACTTAAATGATTGCGACTGATGTATGGGGGGCCCAAATACGTTAAAAAATGGATCAAGGGTCCTATGCATAATAAGCCACACCAAAGATAGGGGCAGAGGTCTTATAGATGGTATAAACATGTTTGAGACAATTAACCTGGAAGGCCGCAAAGCGCAAGTTGCTCCAGAAAGAGAAACTCCTCCTGACCAAATTGTGGGTCTGATCGTTGGTGGCTCCCTTAAGGAGAACGAGAATGTTATTGTTAATGATAATGATATTTCATATGATCAGTTAAATGCAGTAGAGAGAGTGGGCAACTTATCGGCTAATGGAAGCCCCCACCTACGAGCAGTAGATGGGGTCCCCTTGACCGATTTTGTGGCGAAGAGAACTGTAGAAACATGCAAGATACTATGTTGGAATGTAGCGGGACTTAATTCCAAACGTAATGATAAGGAGTGGTCAAGTTTTGTCGTAAGACATAACATTATTGCCCTCCAGGAAACCTGGGATACAACTGCTAACTTTTGGTGGGATGGGTTCACTAGCTTCGCCAAGGCAGCTATTCCTAGCCGCAGCGGCAGAGCTAAGGGAGGCCTGTTATTGTTATTCTCTCTAGAATTGAAGGGCTCCCTAAAACATATTAGTACTGACTCGCACAACATACTTATCGTAGAGAGAGAGATTAACCCCACTAGGAGGTCCTTATACATCAATTTTTATAACTCAGGGAATAGGGACAACAGCGGTAGCAATATCGCCACTTTAGACGCTATATTAAGGTCAGGCAGCCAGATTACTCAGCTTGACACAGAGTATATCCTACTAGGCGATTTTAACATTCCTCCCTGCACGTTAGCATGTAGTTTAAGTAACAAGGAATGGGGTGATGGTCCCGAGGGACCTCACTTTGAACATACCAAAGAGGGAGAGGAGCTAGAGGACTTCCTGGCAAATTTCAACTTGTATGAACCAGAGGGGGGCCCAAGAATAGCTACCTTCACTGGCACCAATCCCGGAACCATAATTGATTATATTTGTACCACACAAGGTATTTTAAACCAGGTGCTTTCCTACTGCACTGTGTTATCTCACCACAGTGATCATAACCCTGTCTTACTTGAAGTGGCTTGGGGAGATTACATGGGGCCAAATCCAGGGAAAGTGAGGTCGGACCATACTTTGCGTACCTCTGATCAGGGTAGGAGAGTTAAGTGGGCTAAGGTGGTCCCAGAAAACTTCTATGCTGAGGTTTTCCCGAAAATTAAGGAACAGGTTGAGGTTTGCCAGAACCCTCGTGCCCCGGGTTGTGAAACTATAGGGGCCTTTGAGTCGATCTGTGGGCAGGTGTCGCATGATCTCCTGGCTAAATCAAAGAAAGGAGAACCGAATAAGAAGCGCTGGTTCGACACCGCATATTCAAAAGCACACAGGTCTCTGATGGTAGCTTTGAAAAAAATACCTAGGGTAAGGGGTGAGATTGTTAGATTGAGGAAAACCTATAAGTCAGCTATAAAAATCAGACAAGAAAGCATCAAACGGGAAGCCTGGGAAAATCTTCTATCCGTGGCTGTCCTGAAGGACAGTCGGAAATTCTGGGAAATAATTAAACAACCATTCTTTTCCGACCAAAATAACGAGGCCACGGACTGTGTCATCCCAGATGACAAGTGGTTGAATAACTTTAAAAATGTGTACGGGGATAGTGATCAGGCAACCCAGGATGTGTCGCTGGCCACTTTAGATGCCACTCCTATTCATTTTTATAGTACAGAAGTGGAGAAAGCTATCTTGGCCACAACTAAGCATAAGGCCCCGGGCCCCGACGGGGTGCCAGCCGATTTTTTTATACATGCCCCAAAGTTGTGGGCAGAGGTATTGGCCAATGTCTTTACCGCCGTTAATAGCAACCCTACACCATCTTCCTGGGACATTTCCACCATCATCCCCATCTTTAAAAAGGGTCAGCGGGACGACCCCAGGTGTTATAGGCCCATATCCCTTTTGGACTCTTCGGTGAAGATCTTAGGCAGAGTCCTTTTGTCCAGGCTGAGGGATAATGTCGAGAGTTGTGGAGGGTTGTCAGAGATCCAGTATGGGTTTAGAGAGAGGAAAGGCACAATCGAACAATGCTCCAACCTACACCTGCTCATATCAAAGTATACGGTGGCCAAGGAGGGGTCCTTGTTTCTAGCATTCATGGACCTCTCCTCGGCCTTCGATTTGGTGAACAGGGCTAAGTTATGGATGACCTTGCTGAAAATGGGGATCGACGAGGCATTGGTAAGATTTATGGCTTCCCTACAAAAGGAGCTTTTTTCGGCCGTACGAGTCACAAATGAGGGTAGGTGCGCGTCCCTTTTCAAATCCCTGAGGGGGGTAAGACAGGGCTGCATATTGGCCCCTCTGCTCTTCACAATTTATATTAACGGTCTGGGTGCACATTTGGAGGAGAAGGAGGTCGACGTTCCGCGTGCGGGAGCAGTTAAGATCCCAGCGCTCCTGTACGCAGATGACGCCGTGCTAATTGCGCGCTCGGGTGTCGGCCTTCAACGCCTCTTAAATGCCTTTGGCACATTCATGGAACAGCTTGATTTAAAAATAAAGGCTAGTAAATCGCATACCATGGTGGTGGGCCGAGAAAGTACTAAGAGGAGAACAATAACCTTTACGTGTAGAGGGGATATGGTTTCTAGAGTTTACACTTTTCCCTACTTGGGGGTACTTTTTGACCAGAGAGGAACTTGGGGTCCTCAAGTGAGGGCGAAGAGGTTGGCGGTTATTAGATCATCGTCTGCCCTCATGGGCTTTGCGGGCAGGTTAGGTGCCAGGCCCATGGAAGCGTTGTTAAAAATTTGCAAGAGTAAACCTGTCGCCGTTGCATTATATGGTTCACCAATTTGGGGCTATGTAAACGTGGAACCAATCCAGAGAGCGGAGAACAGATTCATACGGACACTCCTCTCTGTGCCGCAGTCAACACCAACTTACTCAATACACTTGGAGGTGGGCCTAGATTTCCTTACTGATGGGTTGAATATGGCTCCCCTGATCTTTTGGTTAAAGACGTGGCTTAATGAAGACCTCCCACTGAACCATAAGATCATGTCCGACGTCTTGTCCCTAGACTATTGTAAAAAGATCCCCTGGCTGGCCTATCTGTTGAAGGTATTCTCAGATTTGGGACGACCAGAGCTCTTTACTTCCCCTCAAGATATCAAGGTCCAAGACATCGATCTTGTCAAAAAGCATTTTATGGGGAGGGCAAGAGCACTTCGTGAAGAAAGGGAATTAGTGAAACCATCAGTAAGGGGCCATTACTTACTTGTTAATTCATTTTCTTTAGCACCGTATCTTGGTTTCGTTACAATTCCATTCCATAGATTTCTTTTAACCAAATTCAGGTTTAATTTGTTACATTTTTATTTAGGCACTTTAAAAACATGGAAAAAACCGGAAATAGCCTCACCCTGCAGTTGCGATCATTTCTCACCCCAAGACACCATGCATTTTGTTATGTTTTGTGGGTTTTATTTAGAGCCAAGGAAAAAATATCTGGTATCAGCTTTGAAGGAGGCGGGCTTCACACAAGTGAGACCGGCTCTGCTCTTCTTGCAATCATTGCCAAACATACATATTACCTTTTGGATAGCCAATTTCTTGGTAGCTGCAGTTAGTATGAAAAAACATACCCATTAGATCCATCGTTATTCCTTTTTAACTTTTGTATGCCTAGATTTGTTTTAATGTAAATGATTTTATTGTCATATTTTAACACGCATGAAATGTTCCTAACTCTTCGTATGAAATGTTTTTAATCTCTTTGTATGACTTTAATTGAGTCGAATAAAGATATTTTGACTGACTGACTTCCATAAGTTCTTTTCTATAGTCCTGGAGCTCTGGAGTGACCCAAATCCTCCGCCAAAATATTAAAGGTTTGAGACCGAGTTCTTCATCTATGGGACGAAGGCCCATATCGAGTCTCAATGGGAGTAGGGGAGTACTAGGAGGAAGGGCCAACAGTTGCCTTAGGAATTTGCTTTCTGTAACTGTGATCTCTGGGTGCGGGAATTAATGCCCCAGAGTTCTCCTCCATAAACTACGCCTCCCATTGCCTGTAATTTATATATTTCAAGGGGTGGACCAATCGGTTTTGCGCATGATTTATTTAAAAGTTTTATAATCCCCTCGGCTGTATATGCTCCGGGGTCCCTGCACATGGGCGGTACTATTCAGTGCTAATGACTATTGATGAGTATACCCCTGGAAGAATACACAATTATCAGTAAAATAAATCAGAGTTGCACATTTTACACAATAAAAAATTGATTAAATAATCAATTAAAAAAGATTAATACATTTTTAATATCACTTATTTAACTTTCAACCTTAGACCCCTACAAAACTAGCATAACACAACTAAACTTTAGGTACAATCAATATTCCATAAATTACATAAATAAAATCTATTAAATAATGAATTAACAATTGATCATTTTTAATTAGTACTTAATATACTTCCCACCCGATACCCCTACAAACCTAACAGCCCGCAAATAACATGTAATGAAGAGAATTCAATATTACAAATGTTACATAATGCATACTAATCATATAACTAAATAACATTTATTAAATAATTATTCATTGTTATTAACTAATTAACTTTCCAAACTATTCCCCTAATAAATCCATCAACCCGCTACAACACTACATATTATTATAAAAAACAAAATAAAAAATTCAAAATCACTTAAAATTACAGTCTATAGTTACAAAACTATCCTTTATATAAACAGTAGTAAGACATAAAATTAATATATTAACTACAATACATTTAAATGATTTAGAAATAATATTATTAGCTATTATATTATTGAAAACGATATTAAAAACATCAATATTATTTAAAGTAATTTTACTGAATTCAAAATCAATATTCTTGTCAACGATATTCGTGCAACATATTTGTATATCACAAAATTTATTTTTCAATATTTCTGCCACTCGATATTTATAAATAGATATTTTGTCCATATACCCCACCTCATGCACATCCTTCCTTGTGAATGGATGTATGTCACAGTAAGGAGTGAAAAGATATATTAGTCTTCAATCATATTGTGCATGGAATGTCAACTACTATCAAATAAATAAGGGCCCCCTGTAAATAATAGGTACTCCTAGAACAGGGAATAGTTCAAGAACAAAATAACAAAATAACCTTTCTAGGCAGTGAACATAGCTAATAGAATTATGAAACAATGTCAAAATTCTAATAAATTAAAACAGTGTACTCTCACTACGAACAAATAATTAGTTCAGCGTATTTTATTTGTATTCAGTAAAACATCAAACAATATGTACAAAGAAACAATAAGGCTAGCAGTAGCATAGATTGGACATTACTGCCACAAAATAGAGTTTCAAACAAAATACATGTGACAAAAACAGGATACTACATGTAATGGCTTATAAAACAGAGAAAGTGATGGTGAATTCGGTAGGAAGATGTAGTTTTCAATAACTATGTTCACTGCCTAGAAATGTTATTTTGTTCATGTCAACTACTATGACATGGTGTATATATAGGTATATATATATATGAAATATATGTGTGTGTGTGTGTGCATATATATGTGTTTATTTATATCTATAAATATATATACACAAACACACACGCACACACACGCACACTCACACACACACATACATATATATATAAATTCACTTAAAAAACCATAGGTTTCACACATGTTATAGTTAGCTGGACATTTCTCTCGTAAAAAAACAATGAAATTCCCCCGTTATAGTTAGTGCAGGCAACTATAACTCACGCGACCGCAATCCTCTGCTGATGACGTCAGATATTTCATTGGTTTTTTACGAGAGAAATGTCCAGCTAACTATAACATGTGTGAAACCTATGGTTTTTTAAGTGAATTTGCAAGGATTTTTAAATGCTAATTCCTAACTATAACGTGTGTGAAACCTATGGTTTTTTAAGTGAATTTGTACGTTTTTTTAAATGCTAAGTTATGTATTTATTAATATTTTTTTTTCAGGTTTTTCACCGTGCGCGCACCGTGCCCTTCGCGCACCGTGCGCGCGCTGTGAGCGTTCGGTGCGCTTTGCGCACCAAACGCCCACGATGCGTTGTGCGTGCCGTGCGCGTACGGTGCGCGCACCTCACGCTTTTTCGAAAATTTTTTTTTAGTTTTTTTTCACCCTGGGGGGTCCTTCAGTGACCCCCTGACAAAGGCTAGGGGGTCAGGAACTGTCCACCCTGCCCCCTTTTCACGTTCTCCACCTTTGTTTTTCACTGCCTCAGACTGCGAGAGACAAAATGGCGGCCGACACTTCCTGATTTCGACCGATTCGAATGTTTACTGACATCTAACAGCCAATCAGAATTGCGCTCGCGCACGGCAGCGTGCGCGTACGGTATGCTTACCGTACGCGCACGGTGCGCGCTTATAGATATATATGTACTTTTAACTGCAATTTTCTCAGGATCTACTGAACAGATTGACTCCAGATATCCAAAAGGCACATCCCTGACCTGAGGACTACCTCTATGCCAAATTTCAAGTAATTCTGTTCAGCCGTTCGAGCTGTACCTTGGACTAAACGTCCCTATGGAAAAATGCATGGGGAAAATGCGTTTTGGGACCCCCCTTTTTTCTCAGCCCCCGCTTCACGAATCCCCCCGAGACTTTCAGGGTAGGAGCTGAGCGGAGCGCCCCACCTATTTTGAAAAATTCGCGAGGATTCGTCAACCGGAGTCAAAGTTATTCAAAATAGAATTTTCAGATTTCCTATGGAAACACGGTCCTAACTATAACTATCTACTGGCAACCGCCAGTAGATAATATATGTTTTTTTTTTTACAAACCTCCTAGTAACAAGGGATGACGACGCCGTGTTCTGGCCAACAATACTTTTATTTAGGTCGACTGGTAGGACGAGCTTCGCCTGTCCTGCAGGCTTGTTCACCAACAACTTAACCGTTTTCAACAGCCATTTTAAATACAGTGTTAACGTCGTGTCACATGACCTGACTACAAAAATAGTGTATTAAATGAAAGGCTGGTAGTTTTTCCGCAACATTGTAGCGCGAACACAGTCGCGTTTCAATTTCAAGTAAAACATGTCATTCACATTGTGATTATGCACAGTTCTTTACCATAATTAATAGCAACTATATAGTTAAAAATCATTCTGTTTTTAACTTCATTGCGCAAATATCTTATTGAATATGAGAGCCATTCAGATGATTAATGGCAACCCACTTTTAAAATAACAAAACCGCATTGTAGGTTAATTTAGCAAATATGAACACATTGTTATCCAAACACCAAACACATCTCTGTCATTTGTACAAGCATCATAGTATGTTGAAATAGATGCATAGGTCTTTTGCCAAGAGGCATTGAGTCCATCCTTGTGTCACATCTAATGTCATCAGTAAGTAGTCACTATCCCAGGTCACATTATAGATTTTAGTCAGAAAATCCCCCGTGACTTTTATGTATGCTGGTAGGTGTGTGTGTGTGTGTGTGTGTGAATATATATATATATATATATATATATATATATATATATATATATATAGATAGATAGATAGATACACAAAAGAAAAAGCAGAGAACTCTGGGTGGTTCCTAAGTTTAGGTGGAGAGCAGCTCCTGTATGAAGCACACTACAACACCAGCAACACTCGCCTTAAATATCTGCTTTTCTATCTATGCGTTTAAGCATGGGATTAACACAGAGCTATTCACGCCGAAATAGAAAGGGACAAAGTCTTTTGCCATTTCTACATCAAAATCTTTAAGTATAGGATTAGCACAAAGCCATCCATACGAGCTGTAAAATGACAAAAGCCTTTTTACCATTCCAGGCACAGTATTACAGCTCTGGATTGGTAAAATACCATCCAAGCCAACCTGGAATTAATAAAAGCAACCTTAACATGTGTTTCGCAATTATTATTGCTCTTCAGAGAGGTTTAGCTTCATCCAGGCACAAGGAAGAACCCAGAATAATTGAAAACAATGCTCTTTCTGGCACAGAGTGCTGCATAAATTATGAAAAAAGAAGCCGAGAACTCTGGGTAGATCCCAAGTTTAGGTGGAGAGCAGCTCCTGTATGGAGCACCCTACAACAGCCGCGCCACTCTAAATTTGAAGCCAATGCCCCCGCCCTGCAGCACCTGCACTGTCGTGCACACACTGTTGCCATGCATCATGTCATGCATGGCACACAGTGCTCAAACTACAGTGCAGGCATGGAGGGCAAGACATGTGACCTCAGCCACAGTTTCCATTGGGCTACAATGCCAAACAGGGCCCCCTGGTGCCGGGATCAGCACCGCCTCCATTCCTTGCCACTTTACACCGAGCCGCCGGATCCAGGCTCCTGGCAGTGGTGGCAGTGTTGTATCGGGTTGAGTCCGGTCTGACTGCCACACTCGTAATACGGTGGCTGGACCACCGAGGTCACGGTAGTCAGACCGCCACCGTGGGTTCAGCGTTCTTGGTACCGCCAAACTCGTAATCAGGGCCAAAGTCTTTTGCCATTTCTACAGCAAAGTCTTTAAGCATAGGATTAGCACAGTGCCATCCACGCCAAGCCGTCAGTCCCCATCATAGCTCGCAAGAGGCTGGGTTGGGCCACCCCCCTGACATTCTACTTTCGAGAATTGCCCTTCTTTACTTAACTTCGGTGGGCCCCCTGCTCTAGGGCTTAGTTGTTGTTTCACTGGATTTCGACCAAGTTTTGCTTACATCCCAGTGAATTTTAAGGGTGCAATTTGTGTCCAGCACAGCAGCTGCAGTTGCTTGTGTCCCTGTCTTTTGTAAGACCTGTGGTCTTAATTGCGGTTCTACAGGTAATGTCATCTTTTACTCTGTGCTGACTTTGCTTTAAAAGCCCCTCAGACTAATTATTCTTTTAGCGGAAATGTGCCCCTTTTTACTCCTGCGCCGACACACAATTAGTTAATTTGTGCGGCATAAAGACTGCTGGCTGCTCTCTGACTTTTATTTTTTATTTGTTCTCATATTAACTCAGATGAATAAGCATCCTCCTGGTCTCTACCGACCCGGTTGCTTATATCTTGGGGGTCTAGTCTCAGTTGATGTCGCTACGAGTTTCCAACCCGTGTTGTACATCATAAGCTTACCAAGAGGTGTAATCGTTGGACCTCCTAATCCTAGGTTTCATTGTCCAATAAGTTCCAAAATAACCCGAGCTCCGTTTATTTTCTAAGCCGATTAGCCTTTTGATCGAGATATCTAAAGAATTTCACAGAATTCCACCACTAGTTCTATTTAATGTTGGACCCACCCGGCGCCACCTTTTACATATCTCCCTCCTTCCCAAAAGATTCAGATAAAATACAAGCCTTTTTTTTATCAACCCCAAAGAACCTTCCAAGCCACCCATTAGCTGCATGATACCAAACAAAATTAAGGAAGGTCTTACCTTTACTTCTTTGCCCACAGCGTCAGACATAGTATTACCCACACTATCCCAAAACTCTTTCAGGGCCAGCCAGATGGTGAATATGTGGATATCTTTTGCTTCCTGGCCACCGCACCTTTTACATTTGGCATCTCCAAAACCTCTTATTTTGGAGAGCTTAAGTGGAGACCAGTAGATTCTATGTTGAGTAAACAAATTATTTCTCCTTAATGCAGCGGACTTAATCACTGAATAAAGCATGGCAAGAGATACTTGCCACAGGTTTTTCAGGTCCTCATCAGACAAGCAGTCTTCCCAGACCAGGTGAGGGGGTCTCAAGCTTTCTTCTATTGCAGCGAGCAGGTATCCATACCAAAGGGCCACCTCCTTCTTTCTCGATCGTAAGTCTTGAAGGTCTTTCTCCACTGATTTGTCAGATGAAATTTGCCACTGCTTGTTCCTACACCATGCTGAGATTTGATAGAACTTGAACCTGGATAATGTACCAATTGTCAAATTTCTCCAGGCATCCCAGGACAGACAATTATTGCCTTCTATTATGTCCCCCCAACCTGAGACACCCCCGGTTTTCAGAGGCTTTGCCAGGGAATCTAAGAGGCACTCTGGAGTTCTCAGGGACTCCCACACTGTCGCCCATTCACTGTAGGATGCCCAAGTGTAAACGACATTCAAACCATACTTTAGCTACGGAAAACAGAACTTTCAGACAGACTTTCTTAAAGAATTTGGGTGCTCCAAATGTACACATGAAACCCTCTGCCGCACTGCCCGCCAGCATAGTTTTATACATACGGCCCACTGAGGTATCATCAGGCCTAAGTAAAAGCATTCTGAAGTTTTTTAGCTGGTATGCCCAACAGTACAGTTCTGGTAGGCCTAGATCAACATGTACAAGCCTCCGTCTTATCTCTTTCCGGGAAAGTCTAATCCCCCTGCCTGCCCATATGAATGCAGAGATTCTTCCCTATATCTTGCCGAGAGATTTCTTATCAAACTCCGACTGTATATTGTCAAACAGATAGGCGAATTTGGGCAGGACACACATCTTAACTAGATTAATCCGCCCATACTGCATGAGGGGGAGGTTCTGCCAACTCTTTAACAACGTGTCCACTTCTTTAGAGACTTTCATTAAATTCACATTAAGTATCTTTTTTCTTTTGACAACCTAACATCGTGGGCGTCATGGTTCCAGGCCATAACGTCCATCTTGCTGCTGTTGAACTCGTAACCAGACATCTTCCCGAAGGTCTGCACTTCAGAGAATAATTCTGGAAGACCTCGATTAACATCAGAGGTGAACAGAATCAAGTCATCAGCATAGAAAGCCAGCTTCCTTGAGAAACTGCCCATTATGAATTGGGTTTTTTCTTTATTCTGTCTTAAGCTTTGAACCAAAGGCTCAATGTATAAGTCAAAGAGGATAGGAGATGTAGGGGGCACCCTTGTCTCGTGCCTCTCCCTATTTACATGGGAACCGTAAGATTGCCATTCACTATTTGAGCTCGGGGTGCCCTACTGATTTTTTTGAGGATCTCTCTAAATATCTCAGCAAAACCAAAAGCCTCTAAAGTCCCGCTAAAATATTTCCAGTTCACCCGATCGAAGGCCTTTGCTGCATCTAGAGTAATTATTGATAAAGGAGCTCCCTGTATTATGGCAAGATCTATCGAGCCTATCAGAGTATGTGTGAGCTCCTTCATCTGCTTCCCTGGAAGGAAGCCCTTCTGATCCTCATTGATTAGGGCCCAACAATTTTACTAAAACAGGCTGTTAATATCCCTGTGAAGATTTTATAATCACAGTTCAGTAGAGATTTTGGCATGATAAGACTGGCATTGTGTAGGGTCTTTGCCTGGTTTCAAAATTTGTGTAATAACAGCCTAATTCCAAGAGTCCAAGAGTGGTGAGGTCCCCTTAGGAAACAGCCTTTAGATTGCATGTGTTACATTGAATGCTATTACAATGCGGTCGTTACAACGACCGCATTGTTACAACGCAAACAAATACATCGCAAGTCGTTACAATGACTTGCTGTAGGGGGCAGAAGGTGTTGAATTTACAATCCAACACCTTCCCTGCTGTTGCACAAACTGGAGTAGGAATAGTAAATTATACTACTCCTAAGTCCAGCGTGCCCCCTACGGCAAGTCGTTGAAATGACTTGCGATGTAACAGTTTGCGTTATAACAACGTGGTCGTTGTAACAACCGTGTTGTAATAGCATGCGATGTAAAGCATGCGTAGTAAAATTATATATTCTTGCCCCTTAGCACTTCATTAAATAGCTCTAACCAGACTGGCATTATTTCATCAGCCACTAATACATAAATTTCACTTGTGATCAAATCCGGCCCTGCTGCTTTCCCATTCTTAATTTTTTTAAGAGCTGTCAGGATTTCATTCCCTGCTATATCATGGTTCAGATATAGTTGATTTTCAGTGCTCAATTTTGGAAGTTGTTTTTCATAAAGCCAGTAATCTAACACAGTCTTAGCTACCACAAGATCTTCGAGGTTTAAATACTGAAAGAATTTTGTAAAGGCCAGCTTAGTCCCTTCCTTATCCTCCACAACTTTATTCCCACCTTCCAGTTTGATCTTCCTGACATAATTACGGGACCTATTCATTCTACTCCTCATTGCCAACATTTTTCCACAGTTCTCCCCTTGGTCAAATTCACGCAGATTAATAACTTCCCATTTTTGCATAAGATTCTCCTCCATCATAAGTCTGAATTTAAGTTGCAAATCCTCAAATTTCCCAACTAAACTCTCCTTTTCTGCCCCCTGGAAATGCCCTGACTTTAGGTGGGCTTCTGCTACAACTAGCTGATCTTCGAGTGAAGCAATCTGCCTTTTTTCTGCTCTAACTCAAGCAGTCGAGGCACCCTTCAAGGACCCCCTTAACCAGGCCTTAAAAGCATCCCATACCACATATGTGGGGGCTGAAGCTAAATTCCATTTAAAGAAATCTGCTGTGTCTCTTTCTATCTTGTTCATAATGTCTGGTTGCAAGAGTACCCTTCTATTCAGGGTCCACCTTCTAGGAGTCAGGTTCATGGGGTGTTCGATTTTTAACCAGATTGCAGCGTGATCAGATAAATGAATAGTTAAATAATCATTTGTTTATAACTTTTCCGACTTCTGACACTTCCTTAAACAAAATAATCAATTCTTAGAACAGTGGCCATTCTTTTTGCTGTAGAAGGAATAATTTCTAGAGTCACCACTGACTCTATGCCACATGTTGCATAGATTTAGACTATTTAGCAAAGAAAGGAGGTAGGCTTTAACTCGTGGTGAAGTGATTTGCGTGTGGTTAGAAGATCTATCCAAGTTATTATTTAAAAGGACATTGAAGTCTCCACCAATTATGAGTGGAGTTTCAAAGTCTAGCAAACTAGAGCAAAGAATATTAAGGGGTGATATATCATCGTCATTCGGACCGTAGTAGCTAACCACGGTGTACAAAGATCAACCAGTTTTAACTTCCGCTATTATACAGCACCCGCCTTCATCTGCCTGAGATCTTCGTAGCTCAATACCTGAATTTACCTTAATTATTATAGCGATGCCTTTAGAGCAGTATTGCTGGTCAGTAGCTATAACTCTATCTACCCATCTTTGACTTGTAAATAGTGCTAGATATTCTGGCAGGAGAAGGTGGGTTTCTTGGTGCAAAAGGATCCTAGCTGTGCTTTCTTTCAAATATTGAAGGACCACACGTTGCCTCCTTTTAACCCTTAAGCCATTCACATTCCAACTCATAACCTCCAAGAGCTCACCCCCCTGCGGTCTCCCCTTATCCCACATTATCTTCTGACATAGCCACACAACATCTCTTAACCCCTACTATTGTGAGTGAGGACAATTTTTTTCCCCTATGCTCTCCACTACTCGTACTCCCCCCCAAAAAAAACCCTCCCTCTCCAGGAAACCTTCCCTGACTTTTGCTTATGGTGTCACTTTATTGTTTCCAATTATTATCTTATTAGTTAAATATCGGATAACGGTTACCTCCTTGCAAAAGTTGCTTCTTTTTTGTGTTTAACACACATACTATTGGAGGTCTCCGGCCGCTTGCACTCAACTGCTCTCTAAATTGAGGTGGTCAAGGCTCTTTCGTAAGTCAAGAATTTGGGAGTATTTGAAGCTGGCCTGGTGATTTAAAAATTCATATTCCACCACAGTTTATTGCAGGACTGGTTTGCATCAAGTAATGGGGAAAAAGAGAGCACTGGGGGTTACAGGAGGCATGGGAGGTGGGGCTGCAGGGAAGAGGAAAAAAGTTAAGAAACTGGATAAACATGCTGGTAGCAACTGTATTGCAGATCGTATTGATTGCATACTAGAAGAATGCGTTGGCATTGTGGAACTGGCTAGTAAACCCCAACCGGCAATACTAGTCCTAGAGGCCTTCAGGTTTTCTGAATATGTTCAAAAGATCCAACATTAAGACTGCCCCCCTTAGTGCACAGGGAGCTGTTACCCACACCGGAGTGTCCATCCTCCCCCTTCTGAAACCCACTCTTCGAGCCAACCCCAGCCCTCTCTTACAACAATAGGTTTACTCCACTATTCGACCTAACAGACGATCTGATGGAAGACACCAACACCCAGTCACCATGGTTGTCGGATAACTTAGCACCAAAATCCTCCCTCCAGGACCTGAGTACGCACCAGCAGATTAGTTACTTAAGGGCAGAATTAAGAGTTATGAAGTGTATGACTGAAGACCTTACAGGGCTATTGAAACAATTGCTGGATAATGATCAAAGTTTTTTTTCCTCTGTTGAACCAGTTTCAAGAATATCTAGCCAACCCTGCCAACCTCCTCCAACTTCACATCCATCCTGCACACAAAGTCCCCCTTTATATAGGTGTCCTCAACTTCTGCCTATAGCTAATTCTAACATTCACGCACTGGCTGGAAGTATGGCTCCTAACATCAATTCTCCTTCAAACATCACGGTAGGGACAGGCCATCATAACCATAACCATCTGGGGGTACAAGCAATCATACGCATTGGAGGGGAGTCCCCTAAGTCAAGGCAGGAGGCAGATACCTTCTTTCATTCCACTCTTATTGCCCCCAGCACAGAAAATCTAGATCGATAATGTCCCTAAGCTTGGGGGAGAGGGAGACCGGAGGGAGAAGGCTCATTGATTAACAAAGCGATCCATTGGATTTGCCATGTCAGGGGATGTCGTTCTGTGATTCATGACGATTTCAAAAGGGCTAGAAGGTGTTCAATTCCCAATCAGCTTACAGATTGCATTGAACTAACGCTTAAAGTAGAAGAACTAGTTGAAAACCTTCTAGCCTTTGAGTTTCGAACATGTCCTCCAGATCCATCTCTCATCCACCGCTCCCTTCCCCTAGCCCAGACAAGAATAAACTCTTGTTCCACAACTGAAAGGCTCTCTCGTAGTTCAAACTTTGGAGATATTGATTGACTCTTGGGAGTTGAACATCAAAAGGTTAAGGACTTACCCTCTAAACCTATTAGGAGTGCGGGGTTAGGGGTTACCAAGACATCAAATCATGAGTGGGCAATAGGTAGGGAACATTACACAAATAGGTATGGAGCAGTGAACAATAGAGGGGCAGGCCTTAGCACGAGCACTAGCTCCAAATAATCGCCACTGGTCCATACTAGCTGCACTCCAGCCTTTTTAGATAACGTACAGCATCTTTCCCCAGAACCTAATTGCCAGTTTAACATAGTATCCTGGACCGTTGCAGGGCTGAGCAACAAAATCCATCTTCCTCACTGGAACATTTTTATGGATAGGTTCAATATATGTATCTTCCAGTAGACCTGGAGCCTTGCTCTTTTATATAAACCAGGGTACGCTTGTTATTGCTCCCAAGCAACCACCGGGGGGAAAGGACGCCTGGCAGGGGGTCTGGCAATATGGATTAAGATCATATTGGTGAGGCCGAATCACCCCTCTTGCCACTGGTAGCCCAGGTATCCTGGGGAGCCATATTGAGGGCCCCTTATGGAAACCCATCAACCTATTTAATATATATGTGAGGGGGGCCAGAGGGGGCAGACCCGCTACAACACTGACACAATTAGAGGAATTACTAGATAAAGGTTCTTCGCAACCCAGATCGATAGTAGCAGACGATTTTAACACCACATTTGAACCTTTAGACCAAGAAGACATATTGGGATATGCGAGGATTATCAGAAGTGAGCCGTTCCTCCTCTTGACCTTCCACCAATAAAGAAATGGATGCAGGTGGCATTCCAAGTTAACGCCCTTAATCTCAAGTACGGGTTAAGGGCTGCGAATGGGAGAACCAAATCAGACAGCCAAGGTGCTAACACTTTTAATCTGATAAGTAATCCATCACGCATCGACTACATTCTTCTAGATCTGAGACTCTGGAGAAGTGTAGTCGATATGGCCATGGGGTCCACAACTAACAGTGACCACAATCTGCTTTGTTTAAGTATGAAGCCTCTTTGGGGGTGATCTCTCTATCCGCACCCCACCTATTAGCATTTTGAATGAAGTATTTCCTTCTAACGACTGCCGCAGGTTAAACTGGTGGAAAATAGCCTTATGTGAAGAAAAAATGAAGGACATAGAGAAAGATCTGGCAGTAGGTATGCTTGAACTACAGAAAATTGTACAAAGTGGAAGAAGATTAGCAGAAGTGGACTCAACCAACTCTCGCTTTTTTGACCGAATAAGTTCACACTTCCTTGCACCCAGTAGTAATTCAAGGGCCAGTAAACCCAAAGCAGGGCCAGCTTCCTAGTACACGAGGGAATGCTGAACTGGACGCTCCAACTTAGTATTGGCAATCAAATCAAAGGATAATCATTTAGAGACTCCAGAAGGCAGTACAAGATAATTATGTTCTACGCAAAAAGGGCATAGGACCAGTCCCGTTGGCAGCTGCTAAAAGACTAAAAGAAGCTTGCGCCGACAAACATTCTATGTCCTTTTTGGTCTCTATTTACTTGAGGTGATGAAGCAGGAGCTCAATTCCCTGCAAATCATATTACAGCACAAGCTTAGTATGACAACTTCCATATGCTCTACTCAGAAGCTGATCATCCCCCTCAGATGAAGAGTGCTTTATGTCGCATACAGCTCTTGAACAGCAGTTTCTTCACCTTGAGTGATATTGAGGGTTCCATTAGCCAAATAGTAAAGTCTAAAGCCCCAGGGCCTGACGGAATTCCGGGGGACCTTTTTCTTTATGACACCGCCAAGTGGGATCATTATGTCCTACTTCTTGCCAACACCATAGCGAGTGGTGCTCCCGTCCCAGGGTCTTGGAAAAGGGGCAGAGGTGGTCCCTATATTTAAAAAAGGAGATAGAGGGGAACCCTGCAACTATAGGCCTATTAGTTGGATAGATGCGCTACAAAAGGTGTTCTGCATAGCTCTCCTCTCCAAGATTCAGGAATGAGCGCAATCCAACAAAAGCCTCTCACAATGCCAAGCAGGTTTCAGGGCTAAGACGGGGACCATCAACAAGGTATTTAGCCTCCTACTCCTCTACTGGAAGATTGTAGTGATTGGCTGGGGTAGCGTATATCTAGCGTTTAACGATTTGAAGACCGCTTTCGATCTAGTACCTAGGAATATACAATGGGAGGGCATCGCAGATATGGTTATCCCTTTTCCTATCCTCAACCTGGTTATTCGGTTGCACGAAGATAACTTTGCATGGATAAGATGGGGCTCACAGGAACAACTCACAGACCGCATCCCAGTCAACTGAGGAGTTCGCCAAGGCTATGTCTTGGCCCCCACCCTCTTCTCCCTGAATATGAATGGGGTGATGAGTTTTTTTATCACAGGAGCCTACTGATGCTCCATCGCTGGGAGGAGACAAGGTTGTAACCTTTTTATTTGCAGACAACACTTTATTGGTGTCTAAAACCCCAGTAGGGCTCCAGTTACTTCTAAACAGGTTCAAACTTTTTTGCGGCACTCGGGTTTGGTAATAAACACAACTAAAACCAAATATATGGCTTTTAATCCCCATAAGTCTTACAAAGGTGAACCTGCTTTAGGAGGGGCTCCCCTAGAGCAAGTGAGCACTTTTGACTATCTAGGAGTCAGACTTTCAGAGTAAATAACCTGGAAGTTCCACCTTACCAAAATGGTAATGACTCATAAGCGTGTCACAGGGGCACTAGGGAAAGAACACCGCTCCTCCCATAGCAGACCTGTTGCTGCTGCTTTGCAGGTCTACAACCTAACAGCTGTCAGCTCAGCCCTGTATGGGGCTGAGCTATGGGGTTTTAACAACATTTTAGAACTTAGTAGATCAGATCGCAAGTTCCTAAAGAACCTAGTGATGAAGCCCCAAAGTACCCCATCATCCTCTCTTTTGCTAGATATGGGACAACGCCACATTAGTGATATTGCCAAGCTCCGCCCCCGTTGTTCTGGGCCAGGATTTTGCAAACCCCAGAGCTCCAGTCTTATGCCGAAGCCCTGACAGAGGTAGCCCGCCTGGACGCAGGTAATAAGGTGGGAAGGATTAAAAATGTAAGAAATCTTGCGTTTGATGTAGGGCTTTGAGAAGTGTGGGACCACCCTGCTTCTTCCCTGCTACAAAAAGATGCATTAAAACAACTTTATTGGGAGTGGATTGCACATCAAGACTCCACTAGGCCCAATCAGGGGAAACTTACGATAGAGTTCCAAACACACAAACACATTAGATCGTTGTAACCCTCTCTGGACTTAATATAGGTTCCGCAGGACAGGAAACTCTATACACAATTCAGGCTTAGAACCCTACCTGTTAACGGGACACTAGCTAAGTAGCACGGCTCATAGTCTGGCAACTGCCCAGGATGTATGGCAGCAGTGGAGTCCGTTACCTATGTGCTATTTGCATGTCCAGCTAATGCGCGCTGAAGATCCAATGGTTAAGACCCATCTGCCAGCAACTGGGTACATGGAATTTACGGGCCGCCTTATGAATCCTTAAATCAGATGCTAGACATTGCTTTGTTTGTGCAGTAGCGAAGTTTTTAGGCCTTATGTGGGTTATGAGGAGAAAGGCTCAAAACAGAAGTATTGTTGAAAGTAGTAGGCCAGTTCCAAGTATGTAACTGACTGCGAACAACAAGCATTACTCCCAACTGTAATATCTTTTTTCCTGAAGTGACGCACAAGCACTTTACTGTTTTTATCAGCCGTGCTGACCACTCATGTTGCCTCATATCACAGGGCGATCATTAGTTAATTAGTAGTGGGGCAGCTTAACTTGGCGATACTTCCCCTACAACCTACTGTAATATTTAGATTGTGGTTTTCTTATTTGTCTGGTATACTTGATTAATCTTAACTTTTATGAATTTTATTGTATTATAGTCTTTTATGATGAATTGTTATTCTTAATGATCTGGATAGTCAGGCTGTGTTTTTAAGGTACAATTTTAGAGCCAATTTCAACCTCACTTTTGCTCCTATCATCATCGATACAGGGAGCCCTCTGCAGCCAGAGGGATAGATTTTTTGGCAAACATTCAAGAGCCCCTATGTTGTACGCAGTATTGTTTTCTTCCCCCCTAGGAGCGATCCTGTGTGTACCATATGGCATGTCTCATGAACTGCTGTTGTATCTGTTTTACAATCGTATCTCTCGTTTAACTGCAAGAGGGACTGATGCTTAATGAATATCAAAAGTCTCTCAGTTCTAATGCCTATGTTCTTCAAGATAGATCCTCCTCTGTGTATATGATTTTAAGTGTTTTCTGTATCCTGTTTTTATACTTTTTAATTTTATTATATTTTTGCCTGTTCTTTGCTTTTATGACATGAATTGTCAAAATAAAGCTTTGATATATGTGTGTGTATATATATATATATATATATATACACACACACACACACATACACACATATCGGTGTATAGACAAATATGTGCGTATGTATATATACATATATGTGAATATATATGTGTGCGTCTATATATTTACTATATATATATCTATATCTATCTATCAATCTCTTTATATATATATATATATATATATGTGATCAAGGGCACATTGTGCTCGAAACGCGTCGCAGAGGGGAGTTTGTTGAATAAACATCTACCTGACAGAGCCGTTGGGGTCCGTCTATATATATATATATATATATATATATATATATATATATATATATATATATATATATATATATATATATATATATATATATATATATCCACAACAAAAGGTAGCCCCGATGAAAGGAAGCCTCAGGCAGATGCAATCAATCCTTTTTATTGAGACCCAGCTTGCCAGCAAAGTACAGCGTGAACCAAAGCTTCAAAGTGTTCAATTGCCAGACACGTTTCGGGAACTTCGTTTCCCTTTGTCAATGGCTGTGAAACTGCATCAAAGTTCGACATGCTGCCTCGCACATTTTATCTTATATATATATATATTCCAAGCAAAAATGTCCTTATGGGGGGAACAACTTGTTGCTGGTGCCGGCGGTGAGGAAAGGACTTGTCCCCACACAGTATTTCAGAGTAATTTGGAAGAAAACGCCGCACTCGCTCTGGAATAGTCAATTAGATTTTATTGACTACATTTCTCTCCACCTACGCGTTTCAAGCTGAACACAGCTCTTGATCACGGTAGTTTTACACAAGTCCGCTTTTAGTTTCATCATTTTATACCAAGTAGCCACATGAGCCAGTAATGAGGCATTGTGGACTGTGTAGTTTATAAAAAATGTTGATGACAAATTGTATGTCTGTTAAGCAAGTTCGCTCCTGTAGGTAATCATAGTTCTACGTAACTGAAATGCGTGGCCTGAGTGGCCTGATCAGGTGAGCATGAATGAAAGTTCATTAAATTACGGCGTGCTGCTTTAATGCTAGCATACGCTCGTATTTGGGCTCATTAGTATTGAGTAATACATAAGTTGGTTTAGCGGCTAAGTGCCTGATTATTTTACCATCTCGGAGTTGAACTTGTTGACAGAGATTGTTTTATAGATAATTTCGTATATACATCCACTCATTCAAAGAAGAAAAAGAAGGAAAGAAGTAAAAAGAGGAGAAAGAGAAAAAGAAGAAGGAAAAAGAGAAGAAACAAGAAAACGAGAGACGAGAAGGGAGATGAGGAAGAGAGAAGATTAAATTATAACATTACAATAGTCCTGAAGTTGCAGTCCATAATTAAACTTGCATGTAAAGATTATATGCGTACATGCATCTCCTCATCTCCATTAAGCCCAAGTGGATTTTTGGTTTTAAAACGAATTATGAGTTTGGATTGCAGTCGTCGCAATTTTTGAGTTCTGTTGCCTCCTCTCTCATGGTCAGGTATCATGGCTAGACCTGAGTATTTGATATCTAACCAAGTCTTTCCAACATGATTCAGAATGTGCATGGCTATAGCATAAGTATTGTCTTTGTTCTGAATAGCTAGAATGTGTTCTAGTATACGTTTTTTCAACGGACATATAGTTGATCCGATGTAACGTTGGCCACAGCAACATTCGATTAAATACACAACAAACTGGGATTCACAAGTAATTGTTCCCTTGATTTCAAATGTTTGACCTTTGGGATCTTTGATTGTTTTCAGATTTCTTCCCACTTTGCAGGCCTTGCATGTCAAGCATTTAGTGAATCCTTTCTGTCTTTTTTGGAGCCAAGTGTCTGTTTTTTTGATTTCAAAATGACTACGAACCAATGTATCACAGATTGAAGGTGCTTTCCTGTAGGAAATCAATGGTCGGTTTCCTATCTTAGTATCAATGTCTGGATCCTTTTTAATTATATTCCAGTACTTCATAAGAATTTTACGAATTTTTAAGCTTTCTTTGGAATATGTTAAGATAAGTCTCGTTGAGTCATCTTTCAATACTGTCGATTTGCTTTTGCTTTTATCAATCAATGTTTGGGCTCTTGTTTTTTGTCTAGCTTTAGTCTCTCCACTTACGACATCCTTATATTTGTATCCCCGTTGGAGGAATCGCTTTCTGGTCTCATCAAATTTGGCCTCCATTTCTTTAGGTTCAGAGCAGTTCCTTTTCATCCGTAGGAACTCACCATATGGGATGCTTTTTTTTAGATTTTCTGGGTGGAAACTAGTTCCATGGAGAAGACTATTAGTTGCTGTTTTTTTGCGAAACAGTGTTGTGTGTATCTTGTTCGACTTTATGTACACTTTAGCGTCCAAGAACTCAATTTCCCTTTGTTGTATGTCATAAGTAAATGTTAGACCAATATCATTCTGATTCAATATCATTATGTACTCTATCAGTTTATCTTTGGGTCTCCTCCATAGTAAGAAGAGATCGTCAATAAATCGTAGCCATAATGCCATGTTTGCAGTGTATGAGTCTTTTTCTTTTCTCCAAGCTATGTTTTTCTCCCACCATCCCATGGTGAGATTAGCATAGCTCGGAGAAAAGGAAACTCCCATAGCAGTACCGCATTTTTGAGAGTACATTTGTTTATTAAACAAGAACACATTGTTAGTTAAACATAGTTCAATCATTTCGAGCAACATATTTTATGTGAATGTTGTAGATCCCCAATTAGTCTCTGTTTGAGAAAGTAAGCAATAGCAGTCAACCCGATGTTGTGATTGATGGAAGTATATAAAGAGACGACATCGATCGTTACCAACAGATATTCAGGAGGCCAGTCTGTTTCCATCAGAATCCTCAAAAAGTCCCCAGTGTCTTTAATATAAGAGCTCAAGGTTGGAACAATGGGTGCTAAAAAATTATCAACATAAGATGCAATATTTTCATACAAGGATCCGCAGTTAGAGATTATTGGACGTGCTGGAGGTTTGTTTAATGTTTTGTGCACTTTGGGCAAAAAAAATATTGTCGGTGTCACTGGATTATTTATGGTTAAGAAGATCATTTCATCAAAACTTAACAGTCCCTTTTCATGCCATTTTACTAGCCGCTCATGTATGTCTGCAGTCATTTTTGGAATTGGATTATGAGCCAATATTGTGTAATTGGCTTGATCATTTAGTTGACGTTTTGCTTCCTCAACATAGTCCTGTTTATCAAGGATGACAATATTGCCACCCTTGTCTGCTGGTTTGATTTCAATTAAATGATTGTTTTTTAACATCATTAGGGCTTGACGTTCTTGCAACGATCGGTTTTCTTTTCTATTGCCATGTTTAGTGTTTTCCATGACCTCTAGTTCTGCCACAACCAGGTTATAGAAGGTGTCTATTCGGTTACCAGGATGGAGTGCTGGACAGAATTTGGATTTCTTCTTAAATTTAGTACTTGGATGATTATCTGTCTGGATTCCCAACTCCTCTAATACTTGTGTGTTGGTTAATTCACTTTGGTCAACATCATGGGCCAATTCAAAAGCAGTTATTAAACTGTTCGTATCTGCTATGGTATATGCTTGAGTCTTTGTAGTGATGTTAATATCTTCATCTACTGTAGTTTGGCCTAAATTAAAAGCCGTTTTTTCAAAGAATTTTTTCAATTTTAATTTGCGGACATATTTGTATATGTCTATCTTTGTTTCTACTACATCTTGGTGTTTTTTCTGGACAAAATGTTAGCCCTTTATTGAGTAGATTCCGTTCAGCTTGTGACAGCTCATGGTGAGACAGATTAATTATCAGATTGGGTTCCTTGATGTTATCAGTAATGATCTTTATTTTTTTATTACTGTTCGATTGCGAAGCTGGTACCTTTGTTTTTCTGCTTCTTCTGGTTTTCTGATGGTGTCTCGATATGCATATTGGCCTCTGCCTCGTCCTCTGCTTCGTCCTCTGCCCTGTCCTCTTCCTCTGATCTGTGGACTTTGTTGGTCCTGATAGAGGATTTTCATCTCCTCTAAAAAAGAAAACTTTTTTGTGGCAGTGGCTTGATATTCATTGTCGCTTATATCTGACTCCGTTTCGCTTGGTATGATTTGTGGTAATTCTCGTATGGTCGCTGTTTTTGCAAACTGTTGTTTTAGATTATCAAATCTCTTTGCGAATGTAAGAATGGTTCCATTTTCATAATCAGATTCGTCACGTTTAAATTTGCGTTGTTTTCTTTCCTGGACTTCATTTTCATGTTTACCCAGATTCTTATCCATTATCATCCGAAGTTTCTTTATATTTTCTTCATCCTCTCCTGATGCTTTAATTTGTCGTTCAATCTCCTCTATTTGAACATGTATATCTTCTACACCTTTTTTTGCATATTTAATAATGATTAACATCATTGTGCGGGAGGAATCCATGTTGTTTCTCCCCCATTCTTCAAGCATTTCAGGACTGGTATCAGGATGATTAGGTAATGTGAATATTCGTAAGCCACGTGGCACCCGTTCATATTCCACATACTTATCTAGGGTTATAATCTCCCAACTGCGTGAAATTTCTTTGCGAAGTAATCTTTCTAGTTGGGAAAATAGTTGTTTTACAGTGGTTGTTGCTGGATTCGTCGAAGTAATCTTGCCAATAGCATCTGATGTATTTGACACAGTTTTCTAAACATGGTTTCTGCCTTTTGCATGCGTTTGGCTGCTCTCGGTTCCATGTTTCCAACAGATTTGATGAGTAGATAGTAACACAAAGGTTATAATAAAATCAGTACCGATTTAATTAACTGTCCTTGATGTGTGCTTGTATTACTAATGCGGAGAGAAACTAACAGTGTAGAAATGGGGGTGAGCACATTCCCCACAGTCAATGAGATTGTAATTGTAACCAGAGCAGTGTGAAACTGATTTAGTTTTAACTCAGCCCTTGAATTTTGGTAATTCGTCAAAGCTGTCACACTCGCTGCAGCGCTAATCGAAAGGTCACATACAACGGAGAAGTAAACGAAATCACTTACCAGGGAGACTCCCAAGCGTGGCGGTGTCCTCCGACGCCTCACGCCGGCGCTCTACCCGGTACTTCCCGATGTCGAAGTGCCCAATCGGTAATTTCATGCGGTCCGTGTGAATGGAATCAGGCAAGTCTCTGTATTTGAAAATCTCGTAATTTTCCTGGGTGTTCTTCAGTTGATTTCGCTACCAACACCATTCAGAGAGACAAAATCTGTTGTGTAATCCAATTATCACAGCTATTCTATAGGCGCTGAGTTCTCCCCCATACCATCACAGTATTCCAAGCAAAAATGTCCTTATGGGGGGAACAACTTGTTGCAGGTGCCGGCGGTGAGGAAAGGACTTGTCCCCACACAGTATTTCAGAGCAATTTGGAAGAAACGCCGCACTCGCTCTGGAATAGTCAATTAGATTTTATTGACTACATTTCTCCCCACCTACTCGTTTCAAGCTGAACACAGCTCTTGATCACAGTAGTTTTACAAGTTCATTTTTAGTTTCATCATTTTATACCAAGTAGCCACATGAGCCAGTAATGAGGCATTGTGGACTGTGTAGTTTATACAAAATTTTGATGACTAATTGTTTGTCTGTTAAGCAAGTTCGCTCCTGTAGGTAATCATAGTTCTACGTAACTGTAAAACTATTGTGATCAAGAGCTGTGTTCAGCTTGAAACGCGTAGGTGGAGAGAAATGTAGTCAATAAAATCGAATTGACTATTCCAGAGCGAGTGCGGCGTTTTCTTCCAAATTGCTCTGAAATATACATATCTATATATATCTATATATATATATATACATATATATATATTCACTGAAAAAACCATAGGTTTCAGGCACGTTATAGTTAGAAATTAGCATTTAAAAAACCTTAGAAATTCACTGACAAAACCATAGGTTTCAGGCATGTTATAGTTAGTTGGACATTTCACTCATACAAAACCAGAGAAATTCCCCCGTTATAGTTAGTTCAGCTAACTATAACTCGCACCCCTGCAATATTCTGCTGATGACGTCACATATTACATATGTATGCCAGTCTTCCTCGTGGACGCTGTTAAGAACCAACCTTGGTTAGCTACAATAGCACAATAGTGCAAACTAGAGGGTCTTTTAGCACTACAGGCCTATCTAAATGTCACAAACCCCCCATTCCCTTATTGTCACCCTGTCTCTCTTCGTACTCCCCAAGGACGCAAACACTGAACGTGCTTTCGATCACGTTCTAACAAAGGAGAGATACGGGCAAAAACTACAGCTCCCATGATTCTCGGAGCGTAAGGCACGTCGCTGGGACGTGGCTCGCGCTCATTCCTGGAAGCGGCAAGCGGAGGAGAATAATAGAACTCCGCTTCCTGGTGAATGCTGCCGTTAATTCTGAAACCCTCGGCAGAATACCTTGGATTGTTCTCGTTTGGGTACTCGCTAGCTGGAATCCGGTAAGGGTGTTGTGTACACCTCATAACTTCCTGTCGCTTTCTTTGGATATTTTCGGAGCGGGTCCACGCTCATTACCATATCGTCTTTGGAGGCTAGTGTGCTTCATTTGCTGGAATCCGGTAAGGGTGTCGTGTACACCTCAAAACTTCCTGGCTATATTCTTCGGACGTTCTCAGAACGGGTACACGCTCATTACCACATTGTAATTGCGGTGTCCCTCCCAGTTGGCGAGACACACGTTTGTTGTCTCTTGCAGGTTGTAGGGATATCGGCAATCTTTTTGTGTGTGTGTGTGTGTGTGTGGCATTTCAAAGACTTGTTTGGAATTGTGGTGCTCACTAAATCTGGTCGCAAACTATTGTGTTCATTCGAATACAAAGGTGCACACTTTTGTATCTTATATGTGTGAACGTCTATAGTACGTTTATGAGTTAGACGCTGTGAGGTCTAACAGATTACTCCTGGTGAGGTAACCGGGATGCTCCAGTTACCGAGTATATGCAAAACCAGTCAGCCTTGTGGGAGTTATTTACTCATGTTTTGGCATTGCATTTCTGAATGTACTTTGTTTCTTCCCCATATCCAGGCCATATGTGGTAGCAGGGCATAGTAGAAGAGTTTGTTGGCAGTTTCTCTGAATACCCTGTGAAGACAGGATTGGCAATAGATAAGTAGGTTATAGTGGTATAACTGATTTATTTGAGACATCTTTGTCTTACCACAAGAAATTAAGACTGTTGCATTTATGGTGTTGTCTCCTTGTTTTTGTCCATTCTCTAGATTCACTACAAAGAGGTCTTCTTTGAAGGTGCATGGTTTTAATTCTATGCAGAAATAATAGGAACTCTGGTCACCGCTAATGACTCTTATGCAGGATTACGTTTATTTTCTTTACAGGTACTTAGACAGCTTATAGGAGAAGTTGGTTATTGCATACAATGGGAATTTCTCTACTGTTATTTACATTACTGTTACTATCTTTTCAGGTCTCCCTCCCCGCTGTCCCCATCCTTTCCTTCCCTTGCTCAACCACTTCACTGATCTGTGCTATAATAGCAAACAGACTTGAAGCTGTTGAGAGGTGGACCATTTTTGATCATCGCACCGATCCTGAGGACTTGAGACCCAACACTTTAGCCTTCATTCTACATCACTAGTATCAACATCATTGAGTGGGTAAACTGCAGGATGATGATAATGTACCAACAGATGCAATATGATGTGCCATAACTTGTAAATACAATTCTTTAAGTGGCTTTGAGATACTGACTGAATGGAAGTCTTTTTTCTAATCTACTCATAATGAGCCATGCAATAATATTATTTTCATTAATTCTATTTGTCACATTATCTGTGTATAAATAGATCTATTCTATAACAGTAATAAGTTTTACAATTTATTCTTTTTTCCAACCTGCATGTGTCTTGCTTCTATGTCCGTTGAGATGCATGGTGGCTGTGACAACCTGAAACAGTGCCTCTGCTATATCTTGTATACCTTTCATGGCGCCCAATGTTGTGAAGAAGGCGGTTCACCGTCGAAACGCGTCAGGGCTATCAATTTTTAATTAAATATTCCAGTGTTACATTTCCACGGAGTTGTCGCCTGTTATTTCGTAAACAACAGGATTGGTGGTGTATGTGTATATATATATATATTTATATATACTGAAAAAACATCAGTGATGTCATCAGTGATGTCACTGACCATGTCATGAATGATGTAATATGTAATGTCATCAGCAGTGTATTGCAGGTGCGCGAGTCATAGTTAGCTGAACTAACTATAACAGAGGAATTTCTTGTTTTGTGAAATGTACAACTAACTATACCATGCCTGTAACCTATTGTTTTTTTCAGTGAATTTCAAAGGTTTTTTAAATGCTAATTTCGAATTATAATGTTTATTAAACCTATGTTTTTTTCAGTCATTTTGATTTTTTGGGTTATATTTTGCAACTTTAATATCCCCAAAAAAGTGTTTGTAATTTTTTTTGTTTGTTATTAAAATAATATAATGTCTTCTGTTTTCTTAAAAATTAATATATCTATATATTTTTTTTTTTAGAAAAAAGTGGAGTCGTGCACCCATCGTGTAGCTAACTTGGTGGGTGTGCAGATTCAAACCGCCATATTGGTAAAGTCGTGAACGATGAGCGTTTCAGCCAGCAAACTCCACTTACGCTTACAGGGAGGGAACTACAACGCTACATGTACCAGGTCTTCTCTGTAGTGATCTCCTGATCACAGGTCAAGTGAAGTAATCCATCACGCATCGACTACATTCTTCTAGATCTGAGACTCTGGAGAAGTGTAGTCGATATGGCCATGGGGTCCACAACTAACAGTGACCACAATCCGCTTTGTTTAAGTATGAAGCCTCTTTGGGGGTGATCTCTCTATCCGCACCCCACCTATTAGCATTTCAAAGGAAGTCTTTCCTTCTAACGACTGCCGCAGTTTAAACTGGTGGAAAATAGCCTTATGTGAAGAAAAAATGAAGGACATAGAGAACGATCTGGCAGTAGGTATGCTTGAACTACAGAAAACTGTACAAAGTGGAAGAGGATTAGCAGAAGTGGACTCACTCAACTCTCGCTTTTTTGACCGAATAAGTTCACACTTCCTTGCACCCAGTAGTAATTCAAGGGCCAGTAAACCCAAATCAGGGCCAGCTTCCTAGTACACGAGGGAATGCTGAACTGGACGCTCCATCTTAGTATTGGCAATCAAATCAAAGGATAATAATTTAATTAGAGACTCCAGAAGGCAGTACAAGATAATTATGCTCCACGCAAAAAGGGCATAGGACCAGTCCCGTTGGCAGCTGCTAAAAGAAGCTTGCGCCGACAAAGATTTTAAGTCCTTTTGGTCTCTATTTACTTGAGGTGATGAAGCAGGAGCTCAATTCCCTGCAAATCATATTACAGCACAAGCTTGGTATGACAACTTCCATATGCTCTACTCAGAAGCTGATCATCCCCCTCAGATGGAGAGTGCTTTATGTCGCATACAGCTTTTGAACAGCAGTTTCTTCACCTTGAGAGAGATTGAGGGTTCCATTAGCCTAATAGTAAAGTCTAAAGCCCCAGGGCCTGACGGCATTCCGGGGGACATTTTTCTTTAGGACACTGCCAAGTGGAATCATTATGTCCTACTTCTTTGAAGGTGCATTGTTTTAATCCTATGCAGAAATAATAGGAACTGTGGTCACCGCTAATGACTCTTATGCAGGATTATGTTTATTTTCTTTACAGGTACTTAGACAGCTTATAGGAGAATTTGGTTATTGCATACAATAGGAATTTCTCTACTGTTATTTACATTACTGTTACTATCTTTTCTGGTCTCCCTCCCCGCTGTCCCCTTCCTTTCCTTCCCTCGCTCGACCACTTCACTGATCTGTGCTATAATAGCAAAAAGACTTGAAGCTGTCGAGAGGTGGTCCATTTTTGAGCATCGCACCGATCCTGAGGAGTTGAGACCCGACACTATAGCCTTCATTCTACATCACTAGTATAAACGTCATTGAGTGGGTAAACTGCAGGATGATGATAATGTACCAACAGATGCAATAACTTGTAAATACAATTCTTTAAGTGGCTCTGAGATACTGACTGAATGGAAGTCTTTTTTCTAATCTACTCATAATGAGCCATGCAAAAATATTATTTTCATTTATTCTATTTGTCACATTATCTGTGTATAAATAGATCTATTCTATAACAGTAATAGGTTTTACAATTTATAGTTTTTTCCAACCTGCATGTGTCTTGCTTCTATGTCCGTTGAGATGCATGGTGGCTGTGACAACCTGAAACAGTGACTCTGCTATATCTTGTATGCCTTTCATGGCGCCCAATGTTGTGAAGAAGGCGGTTCACAGTCGAAACGCGTCAGGGCTATCGTTTTTTAATTAAATATTCCAGTGTTACATTTCCACGGAGTTGGCGCCTGTTATTTCGTAAACAACAGGATTGGTGGTGTATATGAAACATCAGTGATGTCACTGACCATGTCATGAATGATGTAATATGTGATGTCATCAGCAGTGTATTGCAGGGGCGCGAGTTATAGTTAGCTGAACTAACTATAACGGGGGAATTTCTTTTGTTTTGTGAAATGTGCAACTAACTATACCATGCCTGAAACCTATGGTTTTTTCAGTGAATTTCAAAGGCTTTTTAAATGCTAATTTCTAATTATACTGCTCATTAAACCTATGTTTTTTCAGTCATTTTGATTTTTTGGGTAATATTTTGTAACTTTAATATCTACAAAATAGTTTTTGTAATTTTTTTTGTTTGTTATTAAAATAATATAATGTCTTCTGTTTACTTAAAAATTAATCTATCTATATATTTTTTTAAAGAAAAAAGTGGAGTCGTGCACCCATCTTGTAGCTAACTTGGTGGGAGTGCGGATTCAAGCCGCCATATTGGTAAAGTCGTGAACGATGAGCGTTTCAACCAGCAAACTCCACTTAAGTTACAGGGAGGGAACTACAACGCTACATGTACCAGGTCTTCTCTGTAGTGATCTCCTGATCACAGGTCTAGTTGTTAGCATGCTACAGCCACTCCCTCACAACTGCTTTACACCCACACCCACCCATGCAGCAGAAGCGTCACAGGACATGTGACCTTACCAATAAAACGGGCCGGGCGCACGTGCTCCATGCCATTTCCAATCTCTATCTGGGTGTATCTGTGTGCTTATTATGTTGGTGGCAGCCGAGGCAGCTTGACCAACACGGGCCTCCCACAACGTCGCGATGAAAACCTGGCCTGTTACCACACGCATATCGAAGGTAACACATTCACGAAGTGTTCGCGCTGTAAACCGACCCCCCTGACCTTGACAAAACCCACAGTTAAGATGGGACTTCTTAACTGCCGGTCTCTCCCGAAACATGCTATCGAATTGAATTTTTTAATCCAAGATCACGATCTCGACATACTGTTTCTAACGGAAACATGGCTGTCAGATAGCACCGACCCAGACATCGTCACGGCCCTACCCACAGGCTATCTCTCCCAAGCTCTACACAGACCAACAGGGAGAGGAGGGGGGATAGCTATAATTCTCAGGGAACAATTTACCTGTAGAATCTCTAACGCCGTCATTGAGGATTGTGAGAGCTGTGAATTCTCTATCCAAACCTCTCCAGCTCATTCCCTGGCAGGATTGTTGATCTACCGCCCCCCAGGTGCTCCTGGGAATTTTATTAATGCCGTCATTGAATCGGTATCACAGTTAGCTTCGTCTACATCCAATTTCCTGATGTTAGGCGATATAAACTTCCACTTCACGGATCCATCGGATCGGTCAGCTTATGACCTCCGGCAAGACCTAACTTCACTAAATATCCGGTTGGTGAACAACGAGCCCACCCATGAGAAGGGACATCTACTGGACCCCATCCTCACCAATATAGCTACCATCACCACCAAGTCACCTGTGACCCTCCCATGGACGGACCATTTTCTGGTCCCTTTCACCTGGGAAATTCCCACTTCGTACCCCCGAACCTCTAAAATTCGGGTAATCGACCGTCGATGGCACAAACTATCACCTGTAGAATGGGCCGCCACTCTTAAAGACTCCATCCCTGAGTTCTCTTCCGACCCTACCACGGTGGACAAACAGTTTAATGAGTGGATCACCTCATCCCTAGACACTCTACTCCCAAAAACTGCGACCCTCAAACATCCTAGAAGACTACCTTCTGCCCTATGGTACACCCCAGAGCTTAAAGCTCTGCGCCAGGAGTGCAAAAGAACAGAGCGCTCCTGGAGAAGAGATAAATCAGTAATTAATAAAAACATCTACTCTACTTCTCTCCTTTCCTATAAAACCGCCATCCGGAAAACGAAAAGCACGTTCTTCCAGGAAAGAATAGAGAAAGCGGGATGCTCCAGCAAGGAATCATATGTTATCCTTAGAGAGCTTATAAAAACCCCAGAACAAAGACCAGGATACCTGTCCGATCCTAAAGCCGAGCGGGAGAAATGCCAGCGGCTGGCTAATTTCTTTCACGAGAAAATCCAAACAATTCTGGACTCAATTCCCCCTGCTAATCCGTGTGAAGATAACGTTCTCCACTGTCCCACATTACCCACTTGTCTCACTTCGTGGGGCCAAGTTACAACAGAAGAGGTAAGTAACACGCTTAAGTCTTTGAAGAGCGGATCTCCTAAGGACCCCGCTCCAATCCGAATCCTCAAGGAGGTAGCTCCTACAATCCTCCCCTCTCTTACTCATCTGATCAACACTTCACTCCAGCAAGGAGTTGTACCCCCGAGTTGGAAGATGGCCGTCGTAAAAGCACTATTGAAGAAACCCACTCTCGACCCTGAAATTCTGGCTAATTACAGGCCCATCTCCTTACTCCCAGGAGTCAGCAAAATTGCTGAAAAACTGATAAATAGGAAACTATCGCAGTTTCTGGAGGCCAATAACAGGTTAAAAAGTTCCCAGACGGGCTTCCGACCAGGGCAGGGCACGGACATCGCCCTCCTGGCTGCGGTGGAGGAGGCCAGAGCACTACTGGATGGAGGAGGATCAGTGGCAGTGATCCTCCTCGACCTAAGTGCGGCGTTCGACACCGTGAACCACCAACTCCTTATTGATAGACTCAAAGGAGTTGGTGTGGAAGGCACAGCCCTGTCCTGGCTTTCATCCTTCTTGGCCCTACGGACCTACCAGATCTGGGAGAAGAATGCCCGCTCCTCTGAAATGCCCCTCCAATGTGGTGTGCCTCAGGGCTCCTCCCTGAGTCCCACACTATTTAATATCTATATGTCCACAGTGGAGGAGGTCATCACCCCATTCGGAGTGAGTGTTATCAGCTATGCTGACGACACGCAATTAGTGGTGTCCTTGTCCCACCCCAGACAACAATCAGCTGACCTATACAACTGCCTCACGCAGGTCCACCACTGGATGAATAGGTCATCCTTAAAATTAAATGGGACAAAAACGGAGGTCCTCCTCCTTGGCCCAAAAGGTATCTCACTCTCCCCTAACATCTGGCCAGCTTGTCTGGGTCCCCCCCCTGACCCAAAAACAGAGGTAAAAAGTTTGGGCGTGTGGATTGATACTGACCTCTCATTCACTATACAGGCAAAGAAGGTCGCCGGGACCTGTTTTAGTCTCCTGAAATCTCTGAGGAAAGTCCTGCCCCTGCTACCCTCCAATTCCCAAAAACTCTTAATCCAAGGCCTAATAGTTTCAAGGCTTGATTACAGCAACGTGCTCTATCTGGGCGCTCCGGAAGCGACTCTCAACAAGCTTCAGAGAATCCAGAACACCGCTGCCCGGATTATCACAAATACCCCTGCCAGAACCTCTGCTAAACCTGCTCTCAAACTTCTTCATTGGCTCCCCATAAGGGAGCGAGTCAAATTCAAGGCTCTATGCCTAGTCCATAAATCACTACATAATCAAGGCCCCCCGATCCTTAACAAATTCATCACCCGTTATAAAACTACAAGATCCCTACGCTCAGACTCAGAAAACCTCATCAACACCCCCAGATTCAAGAAAGCCCGATCTGGAGGAAGACGTTTCTCGGTCCAAGCGGCACGCCTCTGGAATTCGCTCCCCCGCTACCTGAGACTAGAATCGCAATACCTGCCCTTCAGGAAGCAGTTAAAAACTCATCTCTTTCCCTAAGGTCTTAAGTCCCCCCACGAATCGGAGTCTTTGTTTTTCCCATCCGCCCCCCCCCCCCCCACCTCTGCACTGTACCGGTACCGCCGAACTGTTGAATTAGGGTTCCTAGCGCTGGGATACTTCTTGGTGACTATGCGCTTTACAAAAATAAATAATAATAATAATAATAATAATAATAATTGAGATGCGCAGAGTTGGTGGCAGCCAAAGCACTATACCGGACACTGGCTTCCTGCCACGTTACGATAACGTGAGGTGCACAGAGTTGGTGGCAGCCGAGGATTTTTGGCCGACGCGGGCCTCCCACCATGTGGCGATGACTTGAGCTGCACTGAGTTAGTGCCACCAGAGCTACGCGGGTGTACAGCCTGTGATGATGCGTGGCCTTATAACGCTATCCTGGCAATCAAGGCCCGATTTGAATTGTGAGCTCAGCTGGACAGTGTGTACGTCAAAGGCAGCTGGCTGTACAGACATGACTCCTCGGCGCGGTGCAGCAGGATGCGTGGGGGGCCTGTGTTGCAGAATCCAGCGACGGCGGAGGAGGTTGCTCTGGCACGTAGTGGGCCCTCTTGGAGACGCGCCAGTGGCGGCAGGTGAGCATTGAGGTCTGGGTGTGCAAGGTCGGACAGTCATCGTTGGGTGTCAGACTGGTCTGGGGACCAGGGCTGGGTTGCTTGCGAAAGATGTAGGAATCATGCACTCTGCCTGAGAAGTTTGTGACGACATTAGTGTAAAGGCCCCGGTGGTCCAGTTTTGCCTGCACATTGTTGGAATGCGTGTGGTTTCTGTTGCGGTGATTTTGCGCAGTGTTGGCAGGGGGCACAAGTTGTACATGTGTGCAGTCAGTTGCTCCCAACACGTGCACGAAGGCTGCTATGGCGTGGTTCCCTTGCTTGGTCTCCAGCTATTTCTGCGCAGTGTGGGTAAAGTGAACATGCAGGTGTCTCAAGCTGAAATGAACCCTGATGCTTACAGATGTGATAAATCCTGCATAATGAGACCATAACAGAAGTTCGTGTAGTTGTAACGTTCCTTTTCTTTTCTACAAAGATTACGACCGCACAAGCTTCTGTTACGGTCATTTTGTGCAGGATTGATCATACCTGTAAGCATTCCGGTTTGTCCAAGTACAATACATTGTACCATATTACGTTTGTGAGCATACTAACGCTTGACCATTGTCTTTATTTATCCAACAGGTTTCTGAATACCAAGGTTTGGGATTTCCAGGACGATCTAAAGATATTTCGATACACAAGTTGATGTTCCCCGTTGGCAAAGTGACTCGTTGTTTGATGTTTTTGTATTGTTATTTATGTTTTTCTAATAAAGTACTGTTTTTCCACTACTGCTGACTACTAGACTTCATGATCAGGCACACCCCCATTTCAGTGACTACAATCTTGGATCGGGAGCACAGAGGCGTCAAACAACGGCTGAGGTTGGGTTTAGTTGTGCAGGAATACTACGAATTGGGACGAGCGAGTGGTGCGGATGCAGGGGCCCTACGTTGCTTTTGTAGACATGCATCCAAGACGTGTGAGGAAGTTTAATAGAGCTAGCTGTAAGACTCCTCCGACTCTCGCAGTTGTTAGTTGAAAGATACCAGAGGCCAACAGGTGCAGCACAGCCAGCAGCTTTATCTGTGTAATCGATGTTGATTGTCCGCTGTGTTGGTACCGTCAGTCTGTGGGCAATGTGGTAGTGTGCACAAACTTGAGAATGGGCGATAATTCTTTTGCCACTTTTGCTGCGCTAAACTGCTGATAACTCTGCGATAAGTCCCAACTGTTGGGTTATAGGGTGACTCTAAAACGAGCCCTTGTGTTTATTAGGACTTTGTTGAAGCTAGATGCGAATCACAAGAAAAAAGATGGAAAAACAAGAAATGTGGGCAGGGTACAAACACCCTCACCCCCTAGGCCTGCTCAGGGGATCCCACAAAAAGCCCCAGGGCCCAAAAATTATTATTATTTTTTTTTTTAAAGCGGCGGGTTCACGAACCCGGACGAAAAAATATAAAAAAACGATAGGGTGTATTCTCAAGAACTTATCGTTGAGTTATCAGCACTTTACCGCAGCAAAAGAATTATCACCCCATTCTCAACCTAGTGAAAACTGCTGATATCGCAAGTTTGCCAGTGATAGTTTGCGCATCAAAGCATCGTCACCAATGAGAGCGACAACTGACTCTAATGATATACAGAATAGGCGTTCCTGTGCAAAAAACCCCACAAAAACACCACTTCCCGATATTGTCAATGACCATCGAAATCTGTGATGCGATCCAAAAATAGGCGATAAGCCGCGTTAGCAGTAGGAATTTAACATCTGCCTTTTACTGGTGTAAAGCAGGACGACTCACGATTGCAGATGACGCAGTCCAGTAGGCAAGAGAAATTGCTCTCAGTGCGGCCCGCCCGGATCACGCATCATCGCAGCCTGCGCACATGCTGAATGCTTCTGATGCCCCTACCTCAGTGCACCACAACTCATGGACCCTTTATGATAGGATCCTTTGTGTATGATTTCAGATCTGATGCCCCTACCTCAGTGCACCACAACTCATGGACCCTTTATGATAGAATCCTTTGTGTATGATTTCAGATCTGGTGCCCCTACCTCAGTGCACCACAAGTCATGGACCCTTTACGATAGAATCTATTGTGTGTTATTTCACATCTAGTGCCCCTACCTTAGTGCAGCACAAGTCATGGACCCTTTATGATTGAGTCTCTGTGTGTGATCCGATGATTACTTTTGTACTTGTTGCCAGCACCAACCATTCCCTGAGGGCTGGCTTACACTCACTCCACACGCATCCAGCACAATAAAAAAGGGCCGAGCGTGCCCGTACCCAGTTCCACTATCTGTCTGTGTCCGTGTGTTCATTATGTATGCATGATGCCCCTGGACCCTACCACATTACATTGTGCTGTGGACAGCGTACGCAACCATGTTACCTTTGGCAGTGGGGAAGACTTTGGTTATGTAACTTTGTCTGGGTCATTGTATAAGTACGTGTGTATAGACTGGATCATTAGAGTACTGCAAGGAGAGTGTATAGTGAATGTATAATTGATTGGAGATTTGCGGAGTGATTGGATAAGTACATATGTTGGCGGAGCCTAACCCCGAGCACGAGCTTGCCTCTAATTGGCTGCCCTCCATGTGCCAAAAACTGAAATTTGGGCAGTGCATGGCCCTGTATTGCTACAGCTGCACCACTCCACTGAATGTGCAATAAACATTTATATCCACACAGATGTGTCATGTCCACACTCTTTCATGTGTGAAAGTATGGATGAATGTAAGGTCAGTGATTCCCCTTACCTTCCATGTTGGCCATGTTGTGGGACTTGGGTCACAGGGTGACATATTGGCTCTTGCGGCCCGGGTGGCGGCAGCCCTTCAACAGGGACACCCGCATCAGTTGATTCTTCATACAGCCCAGGACGGAACCACGCCCAGAGCTCCGGAATCATTCTTCACAGCCTCACGCAGGACTGGCATAAGCCAGGGCAGCCTACTCCGCTTACGCTTACAGGGAGGGACAACAACGCTACATGGCCCACGTTTTTTTATTGTAGTGATCTGCTGATCATAGGTCTAGTTGTCAGTACGCCACAGCCACTCCCTCATGGGTGGTTTACACCCACACCACACCCATCAAGCACAGGTGTTACAGGACACGTGACCCTGCCAATAAAAAGGACAGGGCGCACGTGCTCCATGCCATTTCCATTTCAGACTTGGTGGCACCGGATGCACTGTGGCGGGCACAGGCACACCGCCACTGGACGATGACTTTCGGTGCACTGAGGTAGGGGCACCGTAAGTGCTGAGCGGGTGTGCAACCTGCGATCATGCCCCGTCCCGGCGGTCCGGACAGCTCAGCTTTTGTGTGGTGCCCCAGCTGGACCGCAGTGTAGGCCTGAGCCATCGGACAGCGGGGGCCTACCACCACGTGGTGTGGCCTCGCTGGTCACAGAGTTAGTGGCACCGCAAGGGCTGAGCGGGTGTGCAACTTGCAATGATGGCGGGTGCACTGGTATGTCCTCTGCCATGGCAAAATCAAGACACAGCCCAAATGTGAGAACTGGTGGCCTGCAGAGCGGGGCAGCATGATGTGGAGGGTGCCCAGTCTGCGGGCCCCGGGCTTGGGGCTTGTAGAGGCACGAGGTGGGCCCTCTTTTCTACACACATTACAGAGTCTAGACTGTTTCAGATGAGTGAGCTTGAGGGCTGCAGTATGTCCCGGCACATGGTTGGAGACACACCGGTGGCGGGAAAGTGAGCAGTGATGCCTGGGTGCTCCGGGCGGACAGTCACCTATGGGCGGTGGGAGTGGATGGTGTGCAGCAGCCTGGGGGCGCAGGGGCGGGCAGACACCTCTGGGCGGTGGGAGTGGATGTTGTACAGCAACCTGTATGCGCAGGGGCAGGCAGACATCTCTAGGTGGTGGGAGTGGATTGCGTGCAGGAGCATTGGTGCGCAGGGGCAGGTAGACACCTCTTGGCAGCAGGAGTGGATATGGTGCAGCAGCCTGGGTGCGCTGGGGCATGCAGGCACCTCTGGGCGGTGGAAGTGGATGGGGTGCAGCAGCCTAGGTGTGCAGGGACGGGACAGCAATGAAGGCGTGTGCAGTCGTATTTACTCTGACATTACTGATTCTATACTATGTTTCAGATGAGTGAGCTTGTGGGCTGCAGTATGTCCCGGCACGTGGTTGGAGACACACCGGTGGCGGAAAGGTGAGCTGTGAGGGTTTTGTCTGCAGTGTCGGAACTCACTCTCCATCTCTTCCTTTCTCTCTCTCACACTCTTTCTCTCTCTCTTCCTCTCTCTCACTCTTTCTCTCTTTCTCTCTGTTCCTCTCTCTCACACTCTTTCTCTCTCTCTTCCTCTCTCTCTCTTTTTCTCTTTCTCTCTCTGTTCCTCTCTCTCACGCTCTTTCTCTCTCTCTCTTCTTCTCTCTCACTCTTTCTCTCTTTCGCTCTCCCTCTCTCTCTCTCACACTCTTTCTCTCTTTCTCTTTCTCTCTCTCTTCCTCTTCCTCTCACTCTCTCTCTCTCACTTTTTCTCTTTCTCTCTCTCTCTCTCTCTCTCCGTTGATGGGCGCATAACACACAATCTTATCTTACTTTTTGTCTTGCAGGCTGTGATTCACAGATTGTCAAGGGATGACACGCCATGGCTGTACCTACTTTTATTTTGTTGTTCTGTGTAAATAAAATGTTTTATATGTAAATCCAAAGATGACTGTCATTCTCATTTGTCCAACCTCACATGCAACTTGATTGTTATAATTGTGCGACATCAGCCGATTTGTTACGTTCCAGATTTTGGAAGGTTGCTACCACATTTGTTTGTGGGGAGTGGAGGGGGGTCACGACTCCAAACTTTTGTTTTTTTTTTAAACATTTATATTCTTAATTTAGTTTTTTTAACGGGGGATGGGGGCCACATGGCCCCCCTCCCATGCCACCTCTGGCCCTGGGGACCCCATCCCCGGGGCCTGGCCTCTGTTGGGGACCGTGGAGGGAGCCCCAATGCCCCCACGGTCCCGCTGGCTCGCCGACTCCTGCAGAAGCCGGCATTGCTTTTGGACAACGGAGCTGCCAACATGCAGCTTCCCTTGCTCAAAAGCAATTCTCCTATCCTTTATGGAAGCTAGAGGAAGTTTTCCTCCTCTCCCTTCAATGAAGCAAACCAGGGTTTGATATCACATGGTGGAAACCATGATCCCGCCCTGTCATAGCAAATGGCAATTTCTTGGGGGCGCACACCCTGGGACATTGCAGGAGCCGGCCCTGGGGGGTGGCGGTCCCCAGGGCCATCAAGCACTCCAGGAGGGGGACCGCGCCCCCCCCTCTATTTTCAAAGCCCCGAGAGGAGGTGGTCCCCGGGGCTTCGGGGAGCCTGCGAGGCCCACCCTGCATATTTAATTAAAGCCCCGGGGGTGTGGCGATCCCCGGGACTTGGGATAGCCTCAGAGGCCCTCCAATAATTACAAAACAAGCCCCGGGAGGTGGCGATCCCTGGGGCTGCGGGAGGGCCATGTACCCTCACGCACCTTATTTATATGGGAGGTGGTGGTCCCCGGGGCTGTGGAGGCCCAGCAGGCCCCCTCAATATAATTATAGAATTGCCCCCAGAAACTGGTCCACCCGGGGGCTCATTTAAATGAAGTGGGGGAGCCCCCGCTTCATTTAAAAAATTAAAAAATTCTTCCGGATTCGCGCACCCAGCGCACATTCTGACTTTTTTTTTTTGAGAATCAATTTTATAACAAGAAATTCATTGGCAGTAAATCAGACACATTATTCACACACATTGCAATCACTAAGGAATGACAGGGACTCATGGGATGGGTATACCACCAGCTTATAAATCACCATGTACAAGAAGGACACAAAATCCTCAGTCCTGCAATTAGTTGAACCATTTGCCCGAGATTTTGCCAAAGAGTTCAGGGCATCCCCGGGCTTCGAAAAGAGGCTCCTCCTGGGTGCAGCACCAGTCTACTCCCTTTCTCCATCTCCGTACTGTAGGGGATTTAGCTTGAGACCAGAGTGCCGCAATGTCATGTTTTGCCACTGCCAATGCCGTTCCTAAGAAGCGCTTATCAGCCCGGGATCCATCAAGGCCGTCAAAACCCCCCAGGAGTAGGCGCAGCAGTTCATGGGGTACCTCCCACCCAAGGGCCTGCGTGAGCTCAAGCTCTACCCCTGCCCAAAATGGCGCAAGGGCGGGACATTGCCACACCATGTGATAAAAGTCAGCTGAAGCCTGATGGCAGCGCGTGCAGGATGGGGAGGGACGCAGGCGGGCGCTGTACAGGTGCGCGGGGGTGAGGTATGCCGCATGGAGATAATAGAGTTGGACTAGACGCAGCTTGGAGGAGGTCATCAGCGTTTTGGGGGCCATAAGGGCGTCCCTCCAATCCGCTTCCTCCAGGGGACCCAGCCACCCCTCCCAGCAAGCGCGAAGTAGATCTAGGACCACAGGCCGTTGTTCACGAGGGAGCAGTTGATCCGCGACACCCCACCTCTACCCAGGTTCCCCATCATCACTTAGGCCTCCAGGGGGCTGAATTCCGGGAAGTACGCGGGGGAAGGGACATGGACCTGAAGGGCATGCCTCAATTGTAGATACTTGTCGAATTGGGAGGAGTGGAGGAAGTAGCAGTGCTGTAGGTCTGCAAAGGATCTGACATGGTCCCCCACCCAAACGTCTCCCAATAGTGAAATTCCTATGAGGTCCCACCTGCGAAAGTCCTGGAGAGAGGAGACCTCCGCCAGCCACGTCCCATTCCACAGAGGTGTTTGCCTGGTCAGTTTCCGGTCCCACTTTACATATCTTAGCGCAGCACGCCAGGCCACAAGCACCGCCCTGGTGACGGGGGGAATAGCCTGCGGCACCGTGCTCCCATACAGATAGGCTTGGAGCTGCGAAAAATCAAGTGCCCTAAGTTCCACTCTGTACGCCGGGTCGAACCAGCCGCCCGTGAACCAATCGTGGATGACGATAAGCCGTGTGGCCAGGTAATAGAGGTGAAGATTAGTCACCCCCATTACCCCGTCATAAGGGTGTATGTGGCAGTGCGCCAGTGACATTCGCGGCCTCTTTCCTACCCACAGTAAGCGGGTGAGGACCCCGTCCAGTTCCCGGAACCAACTCCCCAGGAGATACAAGGTAACATTTTGTAATATGTACAGGAAGCGGGGGAGGACCATCATTTTGAAGTGAGCACTTCTGCCAAGGGGGTTGAGAGGGAGAGATTGCCAGTTCTTGAGGTCCGCCTTTGCCCTAGTAACAAGAGGGGTGATGTTCAAGGCCCACTCAAGCTCCGGATGTAGAGCAATTCACACCCCCAGGTACTTAAAAGATTGCCTACGCAGGGGGATGGAAGTTTGCCAATCGAAGTACGCCCATGAGGGGTGCAGGGGGACTAGCGTGGATTTCGCCGAATTGAGCCTGAGCCCGGAAGTCTGCTCTAAGGCCGAGAGAGCATCCAGATATCTCGGGCCAGAGCACTCGGGATCCACCAGAAAGAGGAGAACGTCATCCGCATATAAGGCTATTTTGTCAATCTGGGTCAGATCCCAGGCCCAACCCCTGATGAGGGGGTCTTGGCGGATGAGGCAAGCCAGGGGCTCCATCGCTAGGGCAAATAGAAGTGGAGAGAGCGGGCAGCCCTGGCGGTGCCCCTCTGGATAGGGAAGGGTTCCGAGAACATGCCGTTGATAAGGACCCTAGCCCTAGGGGCGGAGTATAGGACCCGGATGAGACGTCGGAACGTGGGACCGAGACCCATCCTCTCCAACACGTCCCCAAGGTAACCCCAGTCCACCGTATCAAAGGCTTTCTCAAAGTCTAAGAAGAGCAGGGCCAGATACGGGGTGAGGCGGTGACGGTGTGCCAGAGTGAGGTGGAGGCGGCGTATGCAATGCCTAGTACCCCGGGTAGGCATAAAGCCGCACTGGTCAGGGTGGACCAGCGTTTGCAAGTGAGGGCGAAGTCTCTGGGCTGCCACTGTGGCAAAAAGTTTGATCTCCGTATTAATGAGGGAGATAGGGCGGTAATCCACGCAGGCAAGGGAGGGCGGCTGCGTCTTTGGAAGGACTACGATAGTGGCCACGTCCGTCTCGGGCGGGAAAGACCCTGCCACCATTACATGGTTGAATAACTCCACCAAGTGCGGGACCAGTGTGTCGGGCTCGGGCGTTTTGCCGGAGCACAACAGTGAAATGGCCCCGTGTATCTCCTCGGCTGTGATGGGGCGGTTGAAAATTTCGGTATCCGTCTGGGAAAGGCAGGGCAACTGGGTCCCAGTGTCAGCCAGTAGGGCCTCCAAGGAAGACCGGGGGGGTTCGGGCTGCGTAAAGTGTCGCGTAGTAGCCGGCGAATGTCCGAGCGATGGCCTGGGAGGTGACGTGATGAGCCCCCCCTTCACCCTGGATCTTGAGAATGATACGGTTGGCCCTGGGATAGGACACCAGGTTATGCAACAGTTTGACGTTTTTGCCGTTTTTGTCGCCCCAACCATACACGCGTGTGACCGAGGAGCGCCAGAGCGTTTTGGCGGATTCCAGTGAGATCTGACAGATCTCCTCTCGGATCAATGTGAGTTGTCGAATGGAGTCGGCATCATCATGGTCAGCTTGGGCGCCCTCCAGCCACGCCGCCTGGGCCTCCAGCTGTGCAAGCCTGGCGAATTGCTCTTTACGCTTCGCGTGGACCAGACCCCCACCACCCTCCGCATTACAGCCTTGCCGGCCTCCCACAAGGTCCCCGGCGAGGAGACTGAGCCCACATTGGTGGAGAAGTAATTTTTCAATTCCTGCCCGAGGGATTCAACAAAGTTCGCATCCTGCAAAAACCAGGCGCTAATCCGCCAAACCGTGCGGGTGCCATTAAGGGGGTTTTCCGAGACGGAGGGAGACGGGGGAATGATCGGAGATGCCCCTGGGTAGGATCGCGGCCCCGGACGTCAATTGACAGTCTGTGGCAGGTAACAGGAGCAGGTAAATACGAGAGTGCGTGTGGTGAGCTGCAGAAGTGTGTGTGTACTGTGTCTTACGGGGATTCCACATTCTCCAGGCATCACAGAGGCCCAGGGCAGAAGACCAGTCAGATAGTCGCTTTGCAGGAGTCAAACGGGAGGCCGATGGGGCACCTGTTGTGTCACGCGAGGGATGCAGGACCGCATTAAAGTCGCCCCCAACAACTGTCAGACCCTGGGGAAGGGAGGTAAAAACCTGCGTTAGTTAGTGAAGGGTAGAGGCCAGGTTGGCGGGAGGAATGTAGGTACACAGAAGATTGAGGGGATGCCCCTCGATCATGCCCGTCAGGGCCACGTACCGGCCCTGCAAATCTGTTACAGCCTGTGTCAGGGTGAAGGGAAGCCCTTTCCAGGGCAGTATGGCCACCCCCTGGGAACCCCGCGTGAAACCCGAATGCCAAACCCTATCTAACCCATATCGGGCGAGGAAGTTACATTGGGAGCCCAGGAGGTGTGTTTCCTGCAGGAGCAGGATGTGTGGGGCATGTCGCTGGGCGCTGCGTAGAACCGCTGTACGTTTGATCCGGTCCAGTAGACCGTTCACGTTCCAGGAGAGGATGTTTAGGGCCCTATGTAGAGTTGACGCCATACTGTTGGGTAGTGTGCGGAAGGGGGGACCGCTGCGCGGGCAATCCCAGGACCCAAGGGAGACAATGTGTCTACCAATGAAAACAAAGAACAGCGGCCCGTGGGCGGCTAAAAACAACAAACATTCGAAAGACAACGGTCCTCCCCCTCCCACTCCCCCCAACTCCCCCCACCCTACACTTCTGAAAAGGAAGCATCTGTCGCCCTGAAAGGAAAACAGGTCAAAACAACAACCTTGCAATCAGACTAGGTGCTAAGCTAAAACGGTTAGCGAAACAGGAACATGGCGGAGATGGACCCCCCTCCTTGGGTACGGACGAGATTCAACATCTGCTGCCATTAAACATAGGACTACATACATTAGGAACTGCAAGTGAGTCCAGGGAGTGAAGGAGGAAGTGAGTCATATATCATAGGAGAGCCCCGAGGTCAGGGCACTCCCCCCCTCAGTCCAGAACAATTGGGACTGAGGTGCACCGATAATAGCCAGCGGGTCCAGAAACTGATTCAGAGAACTGATCCCAACACCGACAGCAAACCAAAGGCCGTGTTGCCTCTGCCTTAGGGATTGAAAGAGCGGTTCTGCACAAGAGTTTGAGAGTTGACTCGGGAAGTGTTCGATGCCAGTCTCTTTCAAGCAACTTCATCGTCACCGGATCCGTGATGCGCCGGGCTCCTAGACAGGTCGGAGTCGGACACGGCCTGACGTAAGGCCTCCGTGGGGCCCAGCTTACCACTAAAGTCTAACATCGGGGCAGGCAGGCAGGGGGAACCGGAGCCCCGGTTCGAAGCCTGAGAGGGAGGGCGCCCGGATGACACCCCTGGCGATGGGGACGCCCCCCCGATGGTCATTTTTCTTACGGCGTCTCTGAGGCTTAGGCGCAGTCGGGAGCGGCTGTGAAGGGACCCGATGCGTGGGGGAGGAGGGTGCCTGAGCCATAAGGGGGCGCTCCTCCATGAGCCAGGTCCAGGCCGCCTGAGGGGTATCAAAGAAGATCGTTTGATTTTGGAAGAGGACCTTGAGCCGGGCCGGGAAGAGAAGGCCATTGCGGAGACCCATGTTCCGGAGTTTCTGTTTTACCTCCTCGTAAGTTCGCCTCTGAGCCTGCACCTCCCTGGTGTAATCTGGGAAGACCATGATTCTGGCATTCTGAAACTGCAACGGGCCCTTGGCCCTGGCCGCTCCAAGGATAGCGTCTCTGTCCCGGAAGTTAAGGACCCTCAGGATTATGAGTCGAGCAGCGGCTCCGGGCGGAGGCTTGGGAGCCAAGCAGCGGTGAGCCTGCTCGATGGCAAACCAGGGCAAGAGGGAGTCCTTAGGCATCCAGGAGCGCACCCAGGTTTCCACGAATGTGTCAACACGACCTTGTTCCACTCCTTCGGGAAACCTCACAAGGTGCAGGTTGTTGCGCCGCGACCTATTTTCGGCGTCCTCAGCCCTGCGGTGGAGCTCCGAGGTCTGGGTCTGAAGACGCGCCACCTGGGTCTTAAGTTGGCCGATGTCGTCCTCCGCTGTAGAGATACAGGCTTCCGCCTCCATGACTCGGGCCGTCGCGTTGCGCAAATCCTGACGAATGAGAGCCATGTCGACCCTTACTTCTCCGATGTTATTCTCGACTGATGCCTGCGATGCCCCTATCGCTTGCAGGATGGTGGTGAGGTCGACCCCGGGGGTGCCCGACCTGCTGGACGCCCCGCCTCCAGGGTCCCTGTCCAATGTGGTAAATTGGTCCATTTTCGTTTGGGTTTGAGGGGCCGGAGCCTGCAGGGTGCGGCTTTTACCCATGACCCCCAGGGCCGGATCCTATCGACACAGGCTGGGCGAGAAAACGGCCCACGGAGGAGGGGGGAACCGTCAACACCCAGACCGTCAATACTCAGGTCCGGGCACCCAAGGTCCCCCCCGAGCCCGAGGAAGGCAGGCCCAGCTCGATGAGTCAATCCCGGCGGTAGGCCCTGTGCAATGCTCCAGCGGGCGACGGCCACCCCCTTCCAGCGACCACTATGGCAGCAATTTCCAAGACCGGTCCCCCGTCCAGTAGAAGTGGCCTCATCAGTGGCCCAGATCAGAGGACCGAAACGGACAAGCAGTCCTAGGGGGGGCCAAGGCCTGGGATCCGGTGTGAAAGCGAGTCCTCAAACTCCAAACAGCCGGTCCGAGGACGCACCACTCGACAGGGAGCGCGGTGTGGGCGGGCGCGAGGCCCGTGAGACCAACAGGGGGGGGCAGGAGGCGTTGTCTTGCCGCCACCCAACACGATGGCCGAGTCCCACCCTAACTCCCCTCCCTAGAGGTTTCCACCAGCCGAGGGTCAAGGGAGACACCCCCAACCCTGGGCCCCTGGTGACCCGGGAACCTCAGAAGCGCCGGTATGCCAACGGGACATCCCCCACCACAGGGAAGCGGGCTCGGGGCGGCCCAGACGATCACCACCAGGGAGGCCACGAGCCGGTAGAGAAGCAAGCCAGCGGCCGGCCCTGATGGTGGGTGGAAGGATCCGGTCTCGGGCCGTAGGGAGAGCAGAAACGTAGGCTGACAATGGAGGGGGTGGCGAGGGCACCAAATCACCCTTTCGCCCCGCCACCCGACGTAGTGGCCAATCTCCAACCCCCAACCCCACTCACCAGGAACACCCACAACGCGATCAGCAGACCTCTGGACTCTCCTCCGCAGCCACCCGCACCCCCGGGAACTCGGTCAGGCCCTCGGCCAGACCCAGGGCCCGCCCTCCGCTACCCGCTCTGGTAGCCGAAATCAGCCCATCACCGGGCCTCCTGGTCCCACCCGCAGCAGGGAGGGGGGACGGCGAAAGAACATGCCAGGGAGCCAGCAGCGACAGCCGCGCTGCGACCCACCGCCCCTTCACAGGCCAAAAAGTCCTCTTCAGGCCTGGCGCAGGCCCTGGTTTCTTAGTGCCAAATTGCAAGAGCGATGGATGAAGCCCTCAGGGCAGCGTTGACAGGCCGGTGCACCCTTCAGCCGGTGGCGATGGGCCCCCACTGTCAGTAGATCCAGTCTGGGCCAAGGGGGGGAGGGGAGCACCAAAGGAAACATGCCGGGAAGGCCGCTGTGAGGGCCGGACCAAGGCCCACCACCCCCGCCGTCCAGGACTCCCCGGCCTTCCGAAGAAGGGGTCAAAGTCCATGGGGCTTGGCCAGTACACACTTGGGGGGGTGACCCCCCTCCGGGCCGCAAAGACAATGCCGGTCAGGACCGCTGAGGGGCCCGCAGGTCGCACTCCCCCGCAACTCAGGCATCGCCACGAGGGAGGGAGGCTAAACCTTGGCGCTTACCTTCTATAAATCATCGCGCGCTGCAAAGCGCGACTGCAGCTTTCATCCCCAACAGCGCTGCCCTCTCGGTCGCGGTCACGTGACTTCTCCTACCTCATCCGCCATCTTGAGGAGGGAAGGGCTGCGCTCCAGTCTATCCAGCGCTCCCCCCCTTCCCGCCCCCTCGATGTATAAAAGTATAGGCACTCCCCGTCCGCGCAGCGGGCGGGCGCAGCGGGCGCGCCGGCGGCGCGCCGGAGGCGCACCAGAGGCAAGCCCGTCTGCGCCCGTCCGCGCCGGGACCGGGCCCAGGGCCACAACCCCTGCCCAAAAGGTATCAGGAGACTTTAAAACATACACCAGCCATAACCTACATGCGCTTCGACCACTCAATATGGCCAAATGTTCAAAAATCAAACCCTCAGAGATCCATAAGGATACTGCCATCATTTGCCCTCACTGTTATGACACTATCCCATTAATACTTCCCCAAACTAACGGCTCTTCAACCAAACATGATGTAGGTGTTGTCACTTCCATAGCCCTTATAAATGCTCGCTCACTCGGTAAGCATAGGCAGGAAATATTTGATCTGATAACTGATTTTAAACTCGATATACTGTTTATCACCGAAACATGGACAGATGATACTTCACAGCCAGACTTGGTCATCGCCGTTCCAGAGGGATTTAAAGCCTACTGTCAGGACAGGCCTAAACAAAGAGGGGGTGGGCTGGCCATAATTGCCAGAGATTCATATCCTGTCAGAACGACATCTATTCCATCCACTTCCTGTGAGGCCATGCAATTTGCTATCAACATTTCCCCCCTGTTTAATTTCAAGGGTATCGTATATATCGTCCTCCAGGATCAAAGACGACCTTCCTGTCCAACATAAACACCATGATGGAATCTGTAGCCACAGAAAGTAGCTTTACGGTTCTAGGTGACCTGAACTTTCACTTAGATCTAGGTCACCTTACCGATTCTGCCGCCCTCATCTCTGATCTAGGTACCCTAGGGCTAAAACAACTTGTCACATCCTCTACCCATCAAGCAGGCCACATTTTAGACCCCATCTTTTCTAACCTAGAAGGACTGCAAATCACCAATATTTTGCCTATGCCTTGGACCGACCACTCTGCAATTTTTGCAAATATAGCCACCAATAATCACTGTAATAATAATCCTCAACCTATACCTAAACAATCTTTTAAAGATTGGAAAAATATAAATCAAGAAGATTTGAAGCTCATACTAGAACAAACCCACCCAGTGTTCGCTTCAGACCCCAATTTAGCGCTCCAGCAATTATACGACTGGATGGGCCAGGCAACACACCAATCAGCCCCTTCTAAAGAACACTCTAGTAATAGAGCTAAACCCACCGCACCTTGGTACAATGACAAACTAAGGACACAAAAACAGATAAATCGTAGCAAGGAAAGAACTTGGAGAAAAGACTATGATACTAGTAGTAAATCTGTCTATAAGGAATCCTTAGCATTATACAAAAACATGATAGCGGAAGCAAAAAAAGAATACTACAATGATCAAATTGAGAAAGCTAAGAACTCCAGCAAACAACTATTCTTAATCACCAAAGCATTATCAGGCGATTCCCCAGACCTCACTCCCCCCCCGTCACAATTTTTGTGTGACTCTCTTGCCTCTTTTTTCTACACTAAAGTAGATGATATCTACCAGGCGTTCTCTTCCAAATCACCTCCGGGTTCAATCTCATCTACCATTCTCCCCCCAATAACACGTTCCCTTGTTTCCAACCAGTCACCCCTGACCAAATAAAAAATACATTATCTACCATTAAATCAGGTTCACCCCTGGACCCCTGCCCTTTATCTGTACTTAGACCAGTAATGGATGCCATTATACCGGCACTCACGCAGGTTTGCAATTTAATATTGGTGTCGGGCAATCATCCGGACCCTCTCAAAAACACTTTACTAAAACCTCTGCTAAAAAAACCCTCACTGGACAAAAGTGAGCAAAAAAATATTGACCAATTGCTAGTCTACCCTTCATGGCAAAGATGATTGAAAAAATCATGAATACCCAGATTTCCGAGTTTATTGAAAAACATCAGCTTCTCGACAACACGCAGTTTGGGTTTAGAAAACATCACGGGACAGAGACAGCCTTGATCAAAGCCGCTGATGATATCAGGGTCATCAGGGACCAGGGTGGCACTGCCATACTGGTTCTGCTAGATTTATCAGCGGCTTTCGACACGGTCGACCACAACACCTTGGTCGACCGTGTCCAAGGACTTGGCATCTGCCACACTGCCAAAAACCTAATAGCGTCCTTCCTAGCCAAAAGAACGCAGGCTGTCATTCTGGGACCCTTTCAATCAGCTCAACTCTCTGCTCCCTGCGGAGTTCCTCAAGGCTCATCCCTGAGTCCGACACTTTTCAACATCTATGTGTCGGACCTTGCTAAGACCATCAAAGCACATGGGATGAGCCTAACCTCTTACGCCGACGACACCCAACTAGTGTTGGCGATTAAAGGCGATGGAGAGCAAGTAGCTGAAAAATTTAAGAAAGGGCTCCTAGATATAGGAGACTGGATGGCTACAAACTGCCTAAAGCTAAACTCGGAAAAAACCGAGGTACTCATCTTCGGTCCACTCTCTCCAGCCTGGTCCACCTGTTGGTGGCCAGAGACCTTCGGTACTCCTCCTACGCCCACCTCGATGGTTAGGAACCTTGTTGTCATCTTTGATGATGGACTAAATTTCATGAACCACGCCAACAAAACAGTATCAACAGCACACTTGAAGTTAAAAATGATCCGGAAAATACGCCCTTTTCTCCCTGACTCTGACATTAAGACACTGGTTTCTGCCCTGGTCCTCTCATCCCTGGACTATTGCAATGGGCTATTCCTCAATGCTCAAACCAGAGTAATTGCAAAACTTCAAACAATACAAAATGCGGCAGCTCGCCTTCTTACCGGCAAAACAAAGTTTGAACCCATTTCCAAAAACATAAAAGATCTTCATTGGCTTACTGTGCAAAAAAGAATTCATTTCAAATCACTCTGCATAGTATTTAAAACAATCAATAATCAAGGACCACATTTTCTAAGAGACCAATTACAATCTTACAAACCCACAAGAGCTTTACGATCAGCCACTCTTAGCCAACTGGTCGTCCCTCGCACCAAAACAGTTACCTGGGGTGACCGACGCTTTTTGGTGGCGGCCCCCAGACTCTGGAACACCTTGCCCCTTAACATCAGACAAAGTGTTACACTGCTTCAGTTCCGCAAACTCTTGAAAACCTGGCTGTTCTCTCATTAACCTCTTTTCTTTTCTTCCCTCACATCTGTTCAATTAACTGGTTTACCCCCTCACATTTCCTTAGTCAATATTGGTTTTTAGCGCCAAGACGCCTACGGGTATATGCAGCGCTTTACAAATATTAAAAATAAATAAATAAATAAATAAATGTAGAGCTCCCCGGCTGTGCTCAGGGGGCCCTCAGGGCCGGCGGGCCTCATGCGTGTCCCCGTCACTGATCAGTCCTCCCCACACACCGCTGCCCGACAATGGCAGCCAAGCTCCCGCTCGCCCCAGGATCTGTGCTCACCGCGGCAAGAAAGGTTGATCCGGACGGTTTCAAGCTCCCGAGCTCCAGCACCAGGAAAAGCCTCTCTCCACGGCTCCCAGTCGCAGCGGGTTAGAATCCCTCCACGAATGCCTCCCAGCAATCGCCGCCGTCTCAGCCGCGGGGAGAGCCCTCGCCAGGGAAGGGTCAGTGGCGTCCGGGCTCCACAGCGCCGGAGCGGGACACCGGTGGGGCCGCCATTTTATCTCAGCAGCGGCCGACCGGGCAGACAGAAACCGGCCGGTGGAGGCACCAATCTCGGGCCCGAACCCTCTGTAAGCTGAGCAAGAAGGTGCAAGGAGTCTTCCGTAGCCAGGAACAAGGGCACACGGCAGCGGATGGTGGCGGATAGAAGGCGGATGACGGAGGGGGTCCGGAGCACTCTCAAAGTGCGACCGCCATCTTGACGCCTTCGGCCACGCCCCCTGACTTTTTTTTATATAAAAAAAGAGTAATTTTTAGGCCTGGGGGTCCTTGCGGGCCCCCGTGAGCAGGACTACACCCTGCCGCCTTTTCTTCTCTTTTAATCTTTTTTTGACTGTTTTCATGTAACTCGGTTCTACCGAGTCACAAGATGGCTGCCAACACTTCCTGGTTTGGAGTGTTGGCAGCCAATCACAGTGAATCTCGTGGTCGTGGCCCCCAATCACAGTGAACCACGTGGTTGGGAGGGTGTGCGTACCCACCGCTGCCCCAGATATCGAAACTTTTATTTTTTTAATTTCTCAGCAACTAATGAATGGATTTACACCATTTAAAAACAAAAGTAGCTTTCTGAATCAACACTACCTTTTTGCCAAATTTGGTGTAATTCCGTTCAGCATTTCAGACTGTAGCCTTGCCTAAAGTTACCAATGGGAAAATTATTTTTTGACTTTTATTTTTTGAATTTCTCAGCAACTACTGAACGGATTTACACCATTTAAAAAAAAGGTCGCTTTCTGAACCAAACTCCACCTTTTTGCCAAATTTGGTGTAATTCCGTTCAGCAGTTCGGGCTGTAGCCTGTAATAAAATTTCCTATGGAGGAAACACTTTTTGGGACCCCCCTTTTTTCTCAACCCCTGCTTGATGAATCTACCCCGAACTTTCAGGATAGGTGCTGACCTGGATAGACCTTTTTTTGGAGAATTTCGCAAACATTAGTCAAACGACACCAAAGTTATTAGCAAATCAAAAAATGCTTTCCTATGGAAACTAGGTTCTAACTATAACTACCTACTGGTGACCGCCAGTAGGTAATATACACATACACACACACATAGCTGGAATGTAACTATAGTTAAATTTACTGGTTCACCAAACGCAGCACACTAGTGCACTGCAGAGACCAGGACCGCCACTGATCGACATTGCTTTACAAGGACCGCATCAGAATAATTTTCCCGCTGGAGACACAAACCATCAGTGGTACAGGTACTTTGCCAAGATCTGCCATCCCACCTCAAGGCTTTAGTGCTTCAACTACTGGACCTAGAGCCTTCCTTTTGACAAATCTTATCTTGCCCCTTAGGTTACAACTTTGCAACCCAAATGCCTACTTGATACTATGGACAATTGTGATTTCACTACCCAGTAAGATTCTGTGCTCGACTGCTCCAACCTGTCTTCCGGCTCTACTACAGACATCTCTTTTCTTACTGACTGACTCCAGGGCCAGCTCACTCTAACCATCTATATACTTATTATCTTAGCGAGTATCACAGAATGAGCCACCAGAAGTGTTATGCAGGCTATAATGTACTTTTGACCTAACAATCCCTGGTCCTCCCTTTTGTACCTCTTTAATTCCCTTTTATACATTGCTCGCAAATACCTCCACAAACTTCCACATACCTGTACTTAACCGGACTCTGTATGTTATCCATATTGTTCTGTTCTTTCTTTTCATACTTCTTGTAATTCATAGTTGAGCCAGTGCCACTTATTGCAATGTAGTCTATACTCATGTTATAATTGTTTCGGTGTCCTGATCAACTGAACCATACTTGACTGCTGTTGATAGGGAATCTTATATGCCTACCCAGAATGGTATTCTGACGATATGTATCATTGGCCCATCAATTTCCATTGGCCTTTGGAACATAAATTCTCTATGGTCTCTAACTCTAACCTTTTACCATTTTGACATTGCTACTGTTCCTCCCAATATCCCCCATTCCTAACACACATTATGTTACTTTAAAAACAAACCTTTCGAACTGCATGTTGATTAACTGTTGATGGAGCATATTCTCTGCTACGTGTTTCTTGTAAATATGATAGGGACCCAAATCATTCGATTTCTATTTCCTCTCCCCACATGGTGATCCCTTTTCTCCCATATGAACACCTTGTCACTCTCTATCCTCACTAATATCAACAGCCTTGAGAAAACCATGCCTGACCACCAGAAAGGGACGAAACATGTGTTAGCTGATGTGTTTTCTTTGAAACATGGCTCGACCTTAGAGTCAGCAAGCCTTTATCCGACAATAAAGCATTGGTTTTGGAACACAATGAGGTTGCATCAGATATATGATTCCCCATTCGGAGTACGATCAGATATATTACTAAATCCGATTGCACCTCTAACTTCCTTAATGACATTTATTTCCTAGTGGGAAAGGGGATTCTCCCACTTACCAAGGCCAGTCGGGAAAACTAGACTCCTAACCCAATCATAAAGAGAACGTGACACCCAGGACAAATCCCACAACACTCTGCACACAAGTTCCAGTTACTTGAGATAATTATAACTGGTGAATTTCAGTGGATTTGTTCTTTTAAAGCTATATATTTTAACTGAAAATTTGACATAACTATAACATCCCTTTAACCTTCTTTTCCAGTTTTCAATTTAATTTAAAGTAAGACATTATTATAATTCCTAACAATAATGTCACTTGAAGCTTACGGGGCCATTGCGATGTAGGGCCACAGACATGCAGTCGGTTACGGTCCGTCCGACATCCTGGGAATAGGTCCGATCGCTGGATTACAATAACGGCGGTTGGAGCGCAGAGGAGGGGGGAAGGACCACTGCCTCCAACAGGTTTAAAGAACCCGTTGGGACGGCGGTTGGATTCCTAACCCTACAATGAGGGTGGTGCCTGCACCGTAGGGATTAGGATATCTTCCGACTGCCTTTTCATGGTGGTTCCACTGTCATGAAAAGGCAGCTGGAAAGGGGCTTTGGGGGCCCCAAGCCGGGCCCCCATAGGCCACTGCTAAGTGGCATGGGGGCACATGTAGCGCTCCCCACACATCCATGCACAGTGTGCCAGGCATTCCATAATACCTGGCACAAGGTGCATGGATGTGCACAAACTGCCTTTTTCCAATGCAGCTTTTGCTGCTGCCCTTTCCCTAAGCGCAGAAGAAAAAGGCAGTTTCCGACCGCCTACACAGCGGTCAAATCGTTATATGGAGGGTGGGACCACTGACTCCTTGTCAGCCGCTCTCATTATCGCTGCGAACGCCATTGTAAATAGGCCCTTTGTTTTTTTCGATTAAATTTCAGGTTTTTTTACGTAACGTAAAATGTCACTCGCCGTTCGTGGTGTGGGATTGGGCACCCAATTCCCCGCGGGCACCTAACAACTGTGCACACCATGGGCCAGGGCGTATTTAAGAGGACAGGGGAACAGGAGGCCACATGCTCCTCTCCCCTAATGTTATGTTTCATATAGGTACCCCATTATATGCTCAGGTAGTCATCTAACCTTTCACCTATATTCTCCCCTACCATTACACATCATAATGGTCTTGGGACTGACCTTTTACCTTGTTACGGTACTACTTACAGGGCGTAGGGTTTTGCCTGAAAACTAGCCTCATCCCTTATGCATGAGGATTCTTGATAACTCAGCAGGACTACCATCTCCTGCATAATAACTATGCATAAGGGTCATTCCTTCCGTCATCCGACAGGACACAGCAAGGTAGAACCCCTGAGGATAACACTTTGGGTATATAAACACCATATCTTGCTGGGGTAGGCAGAGGAGAAAAGGATTTCCATTCTGACACACTAAAGTGAGACTCTGAGGTTCCTGCACGCAGACACTCCAGCCCGCAGTGGTCTGACAAGACGGGGTCCCACAGTCTCTCACTTCAGGTAACAGGGTTGACTTTATCCTAGAGGGATTCTTGGCTGTTACACCTACATACATGCTAGGCACTTAGGTACATCTAGTTAGGGTTGTATCGTAGGAGTACGTATTTTATTGTCATGTATTTTTATACTTGCCTGTATTCATGGTTTAAGCACTATGGTAGAACCTACCATCCTTTTATTCTGTGTATCTCTCTGAGACAAAGTGAGCACGAGTGACTGAGTAAAAAGTATCGCATTGTTTCCACGATCCTGAGGGATCAGGGCTGTCATGTTAAATAGTTGCCAAGAACTATTCTCTCCTAGGTAGGTGGGGTTTCTAGTGGCACTGTGAGCTAACTGGTATACAGGCTAACATACCCGATGGGGGTGTCTAGAATCAGTCTGGACACCAATCCTACAATGTATGTTGTCTAAACGCGCAGATCCTATATAGGTTTATAGGAACTACACGACATGGCGTCGCCAACGTTGGTTTGGTACTTATTTAACAGTCAAATCTGAGTAGTTCAGTCCTGTTCTCAGAGACCCCATCTCACATTTCCCCGGAGATGTCTGGAGTGGGAAGGGAACTATCTGCCACAGCTAAGTAGGCATATCCTATGTATTGGCCGTAGGTTTATCAAGCTTGTAGGACAAAATGTTCCTATTGTGCATAAAACCTTATCTCAGTTTCCTTGAAACTTTTTCTTTCAAAATAATGGCTGACGAAGACGCCCCTGCGCCAGCACTGCGTGCTGCAGCAAGGGAGGAAGAACAAGAAGGGGAAATCAACATTTTAGAAAATGTCAGAACTGCCCTTACTTTAAAACTAGCCGATTATGGAGTAACAGCTAGGGGAGGGACAGTAACATTCGCGATTGAGGCACACGAATCATATAGAACAGAGGTATTCTATTCATTGGTTAGATTCCCACAAGCAGACGCACAATCACGTACATTTCATTCTTACTTTGAAGATGAAACACCAAATGAATACTGTCCGTATGAGGACATTGAAGTTCCGCTCACCTATCAGGAGCACATAAACTGCTTTAAAGGTGCCCTCCCACACACAAAAGAAAAAGTGAGACTCGGTCTGCTCGAAAGAGATGGAGCCACATGGCCAGTCCTTGCCGCTTACACACGGCATCAAGACATTGACACAATGCCAGTAGCAGACTTATGTCCACTTCATAAAGAAATAATAAAACTTTACAGAAACCTGACACAGTTCGTAATGCGAACACTCACACTTCAGCCAACAAGGGCCACACTAACAGGACAAACTCAGGGATCTACCACTAAAATTACACCACAAAACCTACACACCTTTATTGGTAAAATGCCCACTAGACGTGAGCAAATGCCATTCTGGATAGCTCAGAAAATAATACAGCTAGAGGCAGAATTTCCACACACAAGCCCTCAAGAAAAACACAGAATGCTAACAATCTGCTTGCCAATGGGGATAGCTCCAGAGATAGAGGATTGTAAAACTTGGGGTGCAATTTCCTCTTCCATATATACCAGAACTTACAGTATCCCGTCAATTGCAGTAATACCAGATGTATTAAGACAAATACAGAATGAGTATGGAACTGAACCTGCTCTGAACTTAGGGATGAAATTATTAGGAATTCATGCCCAGGTATCAGCTATCATATTAGCTATCATTAAAGGGGATACAGCAGCAGTGGCAATAAGCCAACACCTGAGGTATTTCACTCCTTGACAACAGGAGCGTGAAATACCTAACATTATCATAGACACCTATGCTGAATTAGGTAGGGATAGTCTGGGAGCTAGAGCAACAAAACCACAACTCATGGGTGGTCCTGAAAAGGATATTACGAAGAAAGCACCTGATTCGTCTTAGAAGAAATGGGATAATAAGAATAAAAAACAAAAGAATAGAGAGAATAGATCTCAATCCAGGGGTGGGTTTCCTCAACAGGAGCCCTCCAAAAGGAGGTCCAACTTTAGGAATGGAGATAACATTAAAAAACCTGACAGGTATCAGGATACTGATACACGTTCCTCTTGTTTCTTTCAGGGTTCGTCAAAAAACTCAGAGAGGGAAGGACAGTCAGAACGCAGACAAAAAGAGCCAGAGACACGCAGCGCGCTTCAGACTACAGCTCCAAAAAAGAAGAATAACAAAAATCAAATCCTCAAATTAAAAAGATGAAAGTATCAGGTCTTAAAGTTAGACATGCCCAGAATTCTGAGGACTCAACTTCTGAAAGGGGAATTGGCTCTAACGATGCTAGACAGCGCAGCAGAAGTAACAATAGCTCGCCAGAACCTGATGGAATTTCTGGTGACAGCGGAGTTGAATGAGAATATCACGGTGAAAACACCTAATACGAGGGTAAGTGTCCCACCTCCATTAATAATCCTTTGTTTCCTGTATTGAAACCTGATAATTCATATTGTCTCTAGTTTTAGACTATAGACATCTGGGCACATGCAGCAAAAAGTTTGCAGTACAGAATGCACACAGTGCCGCATTAATAAATAACATTGTGCGGAAAAAAAGAAAACAACACAAGATATCTCAAATGGATTTTTCTGCCAAAATAAGGCGCCTCAAAGAAGATATTTGACAGCATTCTCTGCGCTAGGTTCACAGAGTCTATTTTGCTGACTCCCCCAAGGGTATAAGAATAGCCCTGGATTGTTCTAAGCTAGGGTAACAGAGTTACTTCAGAATTTGGATGAAGAAGCATTGTCCTATGTAGATGACATCTATCTGGCGGATGATGATTTGAAGGATCACTTGACCAGGGTGAGCAACATAATTTTGGGGTTTGCCTCTGAGGGCTACAAATTTAACTTTAAACAATCAAAAATAGCCCACCTCAATGTCATATTTTGGGGTATGAGTCATCAAGTGAAGGTAAATGTCTGGCACCTAACCCTTTGAAAAAGTGTGCGCTGCTCCAACCTCCTAAATCTTTGAAGAACTTGAGATCCATATTGGGATTTTTAGATTTTGGTAGAACATACATTTTAGATAACACAGTAAAAGTTAAATCTTTCCACGCTCTTCTCTCGCTACCATACAGGAAGTTCAGACAGAAAGACTCATAACATTTGAAGAGTCGCCAATACAAAATGATGGAATTTTCAACAATGAAATGGAACTCGTTCCTCTTGAAATAGAACTTCAAAACACAAATGAAAGACAAATAGCAATTCGGCCTAACAATGATGTCTATATCAATATGCCTCTACAAGACGTCTGCCAGTTCAACAAAACCTGCTAAGCTACCAAAAATAGATTGAACTTCATCTGGCTATTTCATCGATTTTTATACATTTTCTGTGGATCCCATTGAACCTGAAACAATGCCAGCTCCAATTTCCAGTAAGCAACAAATTTGTGACTTCTACATTTTTCTGAAAAAGACTTACCTTGTATCACCTTGGCTCCAGCACTGGATAATATCTGGAATATTGTTTTTTCTGTTCTGGATTGGCCTAGTGACTGTCTTTTGCTTACTCATGAATGGAAACTACCTCCCAGAACGCTCTGCAGTATCTAATGTGAACTTGGTCCTGAAACCTCATACAGCTTCTCATCATGAACAAAGAGACCTGTCCTTCGTGAACATTACAGCTGTTCCAATTCCTGATGGTATAGTTTGGGACAAGGTTGATTATGATGTATTTGGTCCCACTGAACTTTTGAAAAGACCACATTTATTTAAAATTTCTCTTAATATCATTACCTCCAGCCCATTTTCCGAAGATTAGGATTTTGAAACTGTAAATAATATGTTGTCTGATTTAGACCAATCTGCTGCATTTTCAAGCATTGAAATGTTAGAAGAGACATCAGACTATAACACTATGTACTGTTACCATCATTATGGTCATCACTTCTTACACAAATCCAGTATGCCTTGTAATGTTTTCACATACCACCAATCGGAACATTGTCCAACACCACCAAAAGGTAGTTCGAAAACGTTTGCACAGAAATTTTCATATTTTTCAGGGTTTAACACTTCTGACTCGACCTCATATTACGATGAGGTTGTATCTACAACTGCACAGAAAAATATGCTAACCAACACCCAACAGATTTATTCTGCATCCTTCATTGCCCAACTGTCTGAACAGGGTTTCGATTTATGGAAGGACACTATAGACATAAAATAAATCTGGGGTTAAAAAAAATGGTATGTCCAGAGAAAAGGAGCACTATTTAGAGCATGCCTCATCCAACAGCAAATCAACTTTTTGAAAGACAAAGTGCAACAGACTTCCTGTTTTGGAATAGCCAAGAACAAGAATTTGAACACACCTCGGATTCCCACACCACCACACATTAATTTTACATCACATGTAGGGGATATAATAGATGACATCATATAGTACAATTCATCAGACCCCAATTGGAAGGGATGGTTAGTTTGGCCCACAGACACAAACAGACGTCAATCAAGATTCAGGGGCACAACCGGGTTTAGTATCCATAGGCCGCACCAACGCTATGTACAAAGAGAACATCCAGGAGTGGTGACATCATACAGTATTGGGAAGATTTGTCTTGATGAGCTAAAAACCTCGACACTGTCCCAGGTGAAACAGCACTTATCCTTACTCTCAGATGAGGTGGATCTATGAGATTTTTTACTAGGTCCCCGAAAACCACATCAGAAATATTTCTTACACGCTGTTTATAATGAAATCTGGAAGATCTCTCAACAAGAAGGCGCAGAGAGACTTCGTGAAATCGATAGGATTAACCTAGAGAAAGCATTAGCGAAAGTCGATAATGATCTGACTACATTAACATCCAGGATTTATTCACTGGGCAACATTGTATCTTCTGCTATAGATATACTACAACAGGACTTGTCCATACTACAACACGGACAGTCTTAACTACATTCTGTTATGTGATTAAGCTGGACGCTGCAATCATTGCGCACTGCCTATGTGTCTTGGCGATTTATCAACAGTACGTCCCTATTTTCTGCATACAATCTAACTGAGAAGCAGATAATGATGACACAAAGGGGAGCAAAATATACAATGCTGCGTATTGAAAAACTGGACCAACAACCTTTTACTGTGGCCGAGTCAGCATCCACAGAATGGGTAATCCATAGCCATATAACATTACCGGTCACAACTTTCCAGTTTTAGTATTGCCTAGAACAACAAAAGGCGGGCAGATATCAGGTGATGGGTAGGGAATTCATCAAGGAATCTTGGGAATCGCCATAAGGATTTCGATGCAGGAGTAGGGACATGGAAGTGTTTCTAAGCGGTACAAACTGCGAGAATGTTTTAAGTGGGTCTCTCATATGCCAGGATAGCATACTATCATAAAAAATACGATCTGCTAATTCCTAGCCATGCCTCACTCCAGGGGGCTCATATTAAAAAAGCATGGGAGGCCGAATTTATTTCCGGTGCGTATATCTGTGGCGTGGACTAAAAAAAAAAACGTCTTTCTTTGGCCCCAGAAGAGGGTCTCTCTGGGACCCCCCATCTGGTCTAGATGTGCAGGGTATCTCTACCATGCCCCTATATGTTTTTTTCTTAACTGCAGGACAAGGGTCTGAGTCCCTCAGTGATAAAATGTCTGCTGCCACATCTTTGATGATGTGTTGGCAACCAAACAGATCTTATCTTGAGATGTCAGTTCCGTGGATCTTTCACGGTGTGAAATATACAAATACTTTGAACCTTCATTTTTCAAAAACTACTGAACGGAATTACACCAAATTACAACAAACACACTATCTGGGTCAAGCTCTAGCTTTGTGCCAAATTTGGTGTAATTACATTCAGCAGTTTTTGCGGTATCCAGGTTCAATTTACCTACAAAAATGTTCATGAGGAAACACGTTTAGGGACCTGCCATTTTTCTCACCCCCACTAGACATATTTACTTAAAACTTTCCAGAAAAAAGGGAAATTGCTGCTAACTGGTTGAATCCTGCCTCACCTACCATAATAAAATGGCGTAGAGGGGTGGACTGGTACGTAGCACAAGAGAGACCAATGTACGAAACTAGGGGGTGCCCAGCGAAATATTGTAAAGTCTGGGGCAAATGTTTGGGGTTACTAAAATTATAATACCTCATTCGCGGGACGGTGAGCTATGTGAGAGACTTTATTCTGTCTTCCGCTTTGTAATTATGTATCCCAGATGCCTTTTCTGTATGGGTAACATGATGACATCCTACAATTGCTGTAAAATGCTGCATTTGATTACTACTGTTTTTTCCCTGTTTAAAAAACCAATAAAGTTAATTATCAAAAAAATAAAACTTTCCAGTAAGGAGCTGTGGGGGAAGAGACTTTAAAAAAAAAACTTTTGAAGATTCATCAAACAGTGCCAAAGTTACTAGCAAACCAAAAAATAAATGTTGTATGGAGACGTGGCTTTAACTTTGAACCTGTATCTAATTTATTAAAAAATATGACTGACCTCAATTTATCTATAGCCCATAATCACCCTTTCACTTCATACTTGGAGATTTTAACATTTGATAAGATCACCCTAAAAAATCTTCCAAAAAAGCACTAAAAGGCAGCCCTGTGGCTCTGGGCCTCACAAGATTTGCGAAATGCACTACACACTCAACAAACCATAGGCTAGATGACATTTTCATGCTTCTAGAACTAACAAAATATATCTGAGATCACACCTACCTGAGTCAATTGCCATGTTTTGACTTGGTCCTTTATACAGGGTCATCCCCAAAATGTTTGCCTTCACCCTCCTTGTTTTCTGAATCCATGTTTGTTGGCTTTTAAGACCCAACTGGCACATTTGATGTAATTTGTAAGTCCCTAGAAAAGTGGTACTACATGTACCCAGGGCCTGTAAATTAAATGCTACTAGTGGACCTGCAGCACTGATTGTGCCACCCACTTAAGTAGCTTTTTAAACATGCCTCAGACATGCCATCTACCCATCATGCCATCATTTAAACTGCCATCTAGCCCTGGCAAAAAAACTTTTTCCAGGCCCAAACCTTCCATTTTAATACACATCAGTCAGCCCTAGGGTAGGCCCCAAATAGCCCAAAGGATAGGGTGAAGTGTATTTAAAACGTTGGGCATATACTCTTACATTTTACATGTCCTGGTAGTGAATAACTCTTACATTAATTTTTCGCTACTGCAAGGCCTACCTTTCCCGTAGGATAACATTGAGTTACCTTATTAGATGTAATATGTGCTAACTTTCAATTGGAAGAAAGTAAGAATGTTGAGTTTGTTGTCTAAAGAATTGTAATTTAAAAATCTTTTTCAGAACCGCTGCTGTACAATGCATCCCTAAGGCAGGACTCTGCAGCTCTTCAAAACCGCTGCTGCGCAACGCCTCCTTGACGCAGTAACTCACATCGCAGCCCCGCAACTCCTCATAACTGCCTCTACACAATGCATCCTCAACACAGGACCTCGCATAAAAGCTCACTGGAACACACGCTGTGCAACGCATCTTCCACACAGGATCTTGCAATGCTCTGCAACCCAGATTTAAGGATTTTTCCAGAGCACAATTTTGCCAGCACCATTGGCAAAGCTAAAAGATTAAGTCACGTCATTGAAGGAGAGACTTTTTGGCATTACCTATGCTTGTTAATGTCTGCTGAAAGTTCAGCATGCTAATCGGGCAACTGCTTACGTGTCACACCCTATCAACAGCTAATTAGCCTTCTGTGTTAAAAGTGCTATGCCCTGCCCTAGAAGTATGAAGTCCGTAACATTGGTATTCTGTAATTTTTCCAGTATCTTGATGCATTTCTTTTATATGAGATCAAAGAATTTTCAAGGTCTGGTACACGCATAATAAAAATGCTGACTAAGTGGCAAAGAAAGCATACCACTCCTGCTTATTTGAGGACAAGTTTTTCTTGAGGTAGCAGCCCAAATAAAGCAAGATATTCACAAAATCCAGTAAAGAACATTAAAGCACCAATATGGAGAAAACATTATGCAAATTTTTAAATAACTCGCTTGAGTTGCATCAAAGTAAGCATGCTGTGACAACTGGGCCTCAGTATATTAGATGAGATTAAAATATGGAATGTTCCATAGTCTAGAAATGGGGAAACAAATGGTAGGATTGGTAGTATGACAAAGCAAGATGCAGGAAGCAGCAGACAATTAAAGGTACGTTTATCCGAGACCACAGGGAGTGAGGAACGTGAGATCGGAACAGTATGTAGTCATAATATCCAGTTTTAAATATCGATATACCAAAATATCGATGTTTAATTCTCGATATAACAGAATATCGACCTGCAAGAATATCATCAACAAGAATATCGACATGCAGGTAAGAAACATCGTTTTACTGAATATCGAAGTTAGTAATATCGTTAGTAAAAATATCGTTGTTTATAATATCGAATTTTTTGGTGTGTTCTGTATGTTAGTATATGTGTTAAAAGTATAGCTTATTTTGTAATGTATGTTAGAATTTTTTAGAAACAATGTATTTTATGTTAATTTATTTTTGCGTATTTTAGTTCCATAGAGGGTTGTCGGTTTATAGGGGAATAGGGTAGGAAGTAATTTAATTTAAATGTATTTATTATTAATTTTCTAGAAGTTATTAATTTGTTTAAAAATAAAATATTGTGTTTTAGTTCTGTAGTGGGTTGTGGGTTTATAAGGGAATAGGGTGGGAAGTAATTTAATTGAAATTAATTAAATAATAATTTTATTATCTTGTTAATTGTGTTAATTAATTTATTATTAATTATTAATTAATTGGTTATTAATAATTAATTGGTAAATATGTTAATTGTGTAATTGTTTTAGGGACGGGTTGTGAGTTGATAGAGGAATAGGGTGGGAAGTAATTTAATTATAAATAATTAATTAATATTTTTAATAATTGATATTTATGTAATTAATATTCTATAAATGTTAACTGTGTTTTTTTTTATTAATTAGTTATTAATTGGGTATTAATTATTGATAATTAATTGGTAAATATGTTAATTGTGTAATTTGTTTAGGAGCGGGTTGTGGGTTGATAGGGGAGTAGGGTGGGAAGTAATTTAATTATAATAAATCTTTTATAAATTTTTATATATAATATTTTTTTTAAGTTATTTTATAGTATTAATTGTGTGAACTAATTTATTTTTGATGGTTTATAAATTGCTTGTTAATTGTTAGTAGTAAATTAATTAAATATGTTAATTGTGTAATATTTAACAATATTGGTCGTGTCGTTTATAGGGGAATATGGTGGGTGGTAAATTATTTAAAAAAAATTAAATATTTGGTAATTTATATTAATTATTTTGCAGGAATGGGAATAATAAATTATTCCTCTCCGCTATTCAACACTTTTCCTACTGTTGTATTTGCTGTAGTGGGAATAGTAAATTATTCCCCTACACTATCCAACACTTTCCCTACTGTTACACTTGGTGGAGTGGGAATAGTAAATTATTCCCACACACTATTCAACACTTTCCCTACTGTTGCACTCGCTGGAGTAGGAATAGTAACTTTTAGTCACCCGCTATCCAATACTTTCCCTACTGTTGCACTCACTGGAGGTGGAATAGTAATTTTTACCCCTCTGCTATCCAACACTTTCCCTACTGTACCATTAGTTGGGAGTGGGAATAATAATTTTTACCCACCCGCTATCCAACACTTTCCCAACTGTTGCACTCGCTGGAGTGGGAATATTAATTTGTATCCACCCGCTATCCAACACTTTCTATACTGTTGCACTCACTTGAGTGAGAATAGTCATTTTACCCCCCCCCCCCGCTATCCAACACTTTCCCTACTGTTGCACTTGCTGGAGTGGGAATAGTCATTTTTACCCACCCGCTATCCAACACTTTCCCTACTGTTACACTTGTTGGAGTGGGAATATAATTGTTTACCTACCTGCTACAGTTTCCCGACTGTTGCACTCACTGGAGTGGGAATAGTAAATTTTACCCACCCGCTTTCCAACACTTTTACTACTGGTGCACTCAGTGGAGTGGGAATAGTAATTTTTACCCACCTGCTATCCAACACTTTCCCTACTGTTGCAATTACTGGAGTGGGAATAGTAATTTTAACCCCTCTGCTATACATCACTTTCCCAACTGTTTCACTCCGTGGAGTGGGAATAGTAAATTATTCCCCTCTACTATCCAACACTTTCTCTACTGTTGCAATTGCTGCAGTGGGAATAGTAAATTATTCCCCTTCGCTATCCAACATTTTCCCTACTGTTGTACTCTCTGGAGTGGAAATAGTAATTTTATCCCCTACGCTATCCAACATTTTATATACTGTTATATTTAATGTAGTGTAAAACATTCTTTTACAAATAATTATTAATTTAAATATTTTTATTTATTATATATATATTTTATTTTTATATTTATATGACAGGTGTATGTATATATATGTATTTATAATTTCTATTATGTTTCTAACATTTTATAATTAAATAAAATAATTATTCATGAATATTATTAAGTTAATATATATGTATATATATATATTTTTTTTCAATATGTATGTTTCATTTTTTTTACTGTTACATTTATTATTTATCATAATGGCGGTGGCGGCGTACATCCGCCCGCAACCCTGAAAACCGTCGGTCCCATTAGCATGGCAGTGACGACCGCAGCAGTGAGAATCTCCGCCTGCCACTTTTCCACCGGTATCAGTCCGCACGCATGCCTAGCAGGCGGAACTGGACCGCTACAATGATGCCGGTGCACGGCCAGGCTCCACCGGCATGACTATGATGCCAGCGGTAGCCAGCCTTTCCGCTGCAGTGGATCCGCCATGGAAGGCTTTGCGGAGAATGTCTCTTGGGGTCCATTGCGGCCCCCAATGTGTTGGAGTGGTGTGTGGGTCCACTGGGGGGGTACCCATGGTAGCCCCCTACATGTCCCTGTACCAGGTGGCAGGCACTGTGCAGTGCCTGCCACGCAGTGCAGTGACATGCATGATATGCTCCTTTTCACACCACGGCGGGGCTGCTGGCAGCAGCAACCGCCGCAATGTTAATCGCCAGAATCTGACCGCCGCGGTCGGATTTCGACTGCGGAGCATCCTAATTGGACCGGCGATTATGCCGCGGTACTTGCGGGCGGTCTTTTCCCACTACCATGGCGGTCGGGGAGAATTTCTGACCGCCATCCTAATAGGCCCCTTAGTATTTAGTTAATTTTATATTATTTTTAAGACATTTAAAAAAACAATATTTTATACAAATATATTTTAAACAACGATATTTTGATTTCAATATTTTTGTATATAAAATAGGATGTCGATATTCTGTCCATCGATATTCTAGACTTGATAATCTTGTAGGTCGATATTTGGTCCGTTGATATTCTGTCAGTGATCCGAGCGGAACACCAAACCCATACCCACAGCCGGCTTTCGCTCTCCCTTCAATTGTCCACCCATGCGGCACCCGATCAGGTGCTTGGGCCAGTATGAAGATTCTTGTGGCCTCCTCATGACCAGTTGTTCGCGTGGACCCCACAAGATATAGCACCATATTTAGGGACCTTCCCGGGTCTAGTACTATGAACATTACATTGTCGAAATCATGCAACTTGAATGGCTTAAGTCAGAACTAAGGATCCATTAAAAAATATATATGGGGAGAGGATGTAGGCTAATGGCCAGAGCAGGCGAACTCGATGCTGGGGAACCGGGTTCGAATCTTGGCAGGGATCATCAACATCCTGTGATTCTGAGCAAATCACCTAATCTCCCCCGTGCCTACCAAAAATGAATGTGTCAGTCAGTAACGAGACTTGTGCTCATGTAATGTGCTTTGATACCTACGAGTCTAGTTTACGCTATATAAAACTCTAAAATAAAAAAGTTACTGTCTTCAGCAGTCCTAACTTGTGTTGCTCTTATTTTTTGATTACCCTTCAACTCAACAAGAGGTTGCTGCAAAGTACCACACTTGACCTGTGGGACTCTGTAAATTAGAATTCAAGGAATAATTTAAATTTTTGTACTATGGGACTACTGAGGATGGTCTTTGCAAGAGTTACCCTTACAAATTCATATATCCAAATGACAATACCTCACAATCTCTCTCAGTAAATGTTGTATCAAGTTCTATCCAGGTAACATCGCTTCTTATATCAGGGACATTTGGGGGCCGATTCCGATAGCAGGTCAGAGAGCTGTCCGTAGCCTCACCGTGCGACCGACACGTACCCAGAGCCGGTCTGTCTTGTAGAGTAAGTACGATGCGCATAACTGCCAAAAACCTGACCGACACGTAGGCTGTGATTCAAGCTCCATTCTCCGTCCGATCCGTAACTCCTAACGCTGAACCGAGTCGCCCGGAAGCCGTAACCATAGCAGTTTCCGGCATCACAAGTACGATGCGTACTTCCTATGCGCCGGACGAGTCGCCACATATGGCACGTCACAGCATCCGGAAAACAAGTATATCAGCTATGATTCGCGCCACAACTCAATACACGGCGACGAGACGGACCAGCTTGCAGCGGGTACGAGACGGAGCAACAAGCAGCATGTACGACACGAACACATCATGAATCCCATCGCGCAGGTCATACCAGTACTCTACATCTATGACCAGATCAGGAACCGACGCCGACGGCGCAGGCGGTAAGTCAGACACCGACCACATAAACAAATGACACGTACCCGCAAAATGGCACACACACACACAGGGGATCCACATCCTGGCCGCTAACAACAGCCCATTATAGGGGTTGCATGGCCAGCACCACTAACACCCCCACCCATAGGGCTGATGTTGCCCATCACCCCTGCCACCCCCACCCATAGGGCTGATGTTGCCCATCACCCCTGCCACCCCCACCCATAGGGCTTATGTTGCCCATCATTACTGCCACCCCCACCCATATGGCTCATGTTGCCCATCACGACTGCCACCCCCAGCCATATGGCTTATGTTGCCCATCACTACTGCCACCCCCAGCCATAGGGCTGATGTTGCCCATCACCCCTGCTACCCCCACTCACAGGGGACCTGTTGCCCATCACCCCTGCCACCCCCACCCATAGGGCTGATGTTGCCCATCACCCCTGCCACCCTCCACCCATAGGGCTGATGTTGCCCATCAACCCTGCCACCCCCACTCACAGGGGACCTGTTGCCCATCACCCCTGCCACCCCCACCCATATGGCTTATGTTGCCCATCACTACTGCCACCCCCAGCCATAGGGCTTATGTTGCCCATCACTACTGCCACCCCCAGCCATAGGGCTGATATTGCCCATCACCCTTGCCACCCCCACTCACAGGAGACCTGTTGCCCATCACCCTTGCCACCCCCACCCATAGGGCTGATGTTGCCCATCACCCCTGCCACCCCCACTCACAGGGGACTTGTTGCCCATTACCCCTGCCACCCCCACCCATAGGGCTGATGTTGCCCATCATTACTGCCACTCCCACCGACATGGCTCATGTTGCCCATCACTACTGCCACCCCCAGCCATAGGGCTTATGTTGCCCATCACTACTGCCACCCCCAGCCATAGGGCTGATGTTGCCCATCACCCTTGCCACCCCCACTCACAGGGGACCTGTTGCCCATCACCCCTGCCACCCCCACTCATAGGGCTGATGTTGCCCATCACCCCTGCCACCCCCACTCACAGGGGACCTGTTGCCCATCACCCCTGCCACCCCCACCCATAGGGCTGATGTTACCCATCACCCCTGCCACCCCCACTCACTGGGGACCTGTTGCCCATCACCTTTGCCACCCCCACCCATAGGGCTTTGTTGCCCATCACTACTGCCACACCCACCCATATGGCTCATGTTGCCATCACTACTGCAACCCCCAGCCATAGGGCTGATGTTGCCCATCACCCCTGGCACCCCCACTCACAGGGGACCTGTTGCCCATCACCCCTGCCACCCCCACCCATAGGGCTGATGTTGCCCATCACCCCTGCCCCTCCCACTCACAGGGGACCTGTTGCCCATCACCCCTGCCACCCCCACCCATAGGGCTTATGTTGCCCATCACTACTGCCACCCCCACCCATATGGCTCATGTTGCCCATCACTACTGCCACCCCCAGCCATAGGGCTGATGTTGCCCATCACCGCTGCCAACCCCACCCATAGGGCTTATGTTGCCCTTCACCCCTGCCACCCACACCCATAAGGGACCTGTTTCCCATCACTACTGCCACCCCCACCCATAGGATGGGTGATGCGTAACACATCCAGCATACGCCAACATCAGGCATGTCCGCAAAATACATCCCCCCTAACATCATGTCAACAGTGTGTAGTCTGTGACAAATGCCGACAACAGTAATTATGGCTATGAACATACAATGTAAGTAACAACACATGCGTGTGACATACACAAGGCAAGCATCACCATAGCACTGTGGCAATGTAAAAATAACACCCCCTCACTGTGTAGAACAGAAGTTAAGTGTGGGCTTCCAAAATGCAGCAGATGTTGAGCATTGTGGTGATGGGGACTAAACCCCGCCCTCATCACAGTGACCAAAAGGTAAGTGTCATCACGGTCAAAGCTGCAAATAACAAACAGCATGTATGATCCCTGCTCCCAAGACATTAAACACTTCTGGGGCAAACTAGTGGTTGTGTCCAATACACACACAGATGTGGTGAGGCTAAAAGTGCTGTGAAAACATAACACACTCTAAGCCATGTGCAGACAAGCAACACACATGGGGGCTGACAATGCATACAGTGTACAATGACACAAGAGCAGTAGTGACCATCACCAAGCATGCATACATCTCGAAAATAGACACACCAATCAAAACAACATCTGTAGACTAGGTAGCAGCTCACAAACTCACATTCCATGCCAGCAATGGCACCTAACAACCAGGATGAATGTGCACAATGATGTGATATGACTCACAGGGACAGCATGCAAAATCACAGAAACAGCATCCAGACAAAGGCCCACAACAGCAATACCAATGCACTGGTGCCGCTGCACAAACACAAACAGGCAAACTCACACTGCACATCTGACACAGCATGTGTGTGTGTGTGTCACAGTATCCCCAGGCAACTACACAACACATGAGGGGGGCTGAACCACAGTGACACAGATGTGGACACAGTGCCATACAAAAGTAAACCATTATTGGGACACCCTCAGTGGGCAATCAGGCATTGGGAGATGAGAGGGAGCACAACAGACACATGTGACACAAGCTGGAATGAACACCAACTAACACGGCAAGAGACTGACACACAACAGCACTACCCCCAGGGACCAGACATTGGGGTGACACAATCATGCATGACACCTCCACTGTGATGACAAAGGCAGATGTCGTACAAACTGGGAAACACAGACATGTGTCCTGTGCCACAAACGTACATCACACATACACAAACACAAATCACTCAGCATGGCCCCTCGGCCATGGACAAACGGGAGCTAGGGGACCATCCATGCAAACATTCACATCAGTCCACCCTCAACACCACACACCCTGAACTGCAACAATGTGTATCTGTGAAGCCCACATGGACAGGTGACATTGCACATGCACCCATGACAAACACAGGAATGTTGGGAGGAACTAAGGTGCACAGACACATCACACAAGGACAGTTTACAACCCTGGGGAATGACAGACATACTGCACAGTATGCGGTACATGGCCATGACCTGTGGAAATATGGATTTTTCTGGTCAGTTATGTCCCCTATCTTGGACCCCAACGGTTCCATGTGCATGTCACAAGTACATGTATGTTCCCTCCAGTTCCAGTTATGAAGACGCAAATACATGTGCGTCCACCGTCAACATGTCCTCTGTCAGATCCGCCATGAATAGGCCGGATATTCCATTCCTAAATATGAAAGGCCACCGGCTTTGTATGGTTCACTTATGCCATTTTACAGTCCAGGCAAGTAGGCCCTGATTCTGTCATCAAAACTCCTTTTGCCTTCTGCCTCTGAAAGCTCCAGTCCGAGCCTGCATCTGTGACCATGAACTTTGTCTCATTCTCTGCGCGGCTCACGAAGCCTGACATCAGCCTATTCTCTGCCAAGAACTGTATTTCACCTTCGAATTATCTGCTTCCCCCTCAGCCGATGCATTCCTGCCTAGTAGTTTAAGTAAACATTCTTCCAGTTACCAAGCAAAAGGCCCGGCTTCTCTGTCCTCATGCAAGTAATTCATAGCTCTGTTACCATGGAATATTCCTACCCCCTCGCATTCAGTGTAGACACTTAGACGCTTGTACACGCACGCACAGTCAGTATAGAATAGATTCTGTCCGAGAGTCCTTCTTTTATGGATAACATAGTTCTTTAAACATAGGATGTTAGATATGATTTGGGATTAGGTTGACTTGACCCCCCAGACTTTTCGTCTCCACATGTAGAGCTAAATGTCAAGTCCCCGTCACCCCCTAGTTACACGTCAATTACACGTCATACTGCTGCGCGCGCATCTATGCCAAGTATTATCTTATAGATCCACCTATGTATGACATCATAACCAATCATGTTCCTTTTTACTCATTATTACACCCATTTTCGGTTACGCAGACAAAACGTCAATTTCCTTATCAATTGTTACGCCTACTGTATTCACTTCATTATAATGTATGTACTATAAAAGTTACTTCTTGTCAATAAAGTATGTACTTCACTTCCTGAACCCCCGTGGTGATGGAACTTGGAGCATCCGATTATAATCGATCACTGGAATAAAGCCCATTCCGAAACTCTAATATCACGGATTCTGCCTCTCATTTTACTGAGCTATTTTATAATGTTTCTGTATCAAATTCAGTCCCGGTAAAGGAATTTTTATTTACCACATGATGGCGCCCGAATAGGGACACTTTCTCATCTCACGCGCCGGCGGTGAGTAGCAGGCCCGGTCTCCTGCCACAGCTGGACGGACAATAACGCGTACCAGCAGGATTTCCTGTATCTCCCTCCGGTCAAGCGGGGGCGACTGAGACTGCAATCAACACCCAGACGAGGCGGTGAGAAGTGCGAAGTATCCCGACCAGAGCCTAGCTGAGAGAGCAAGATCCGAGGTATACAGAGACCCACCAGTTCAAAGTCAAGCCCAGTTTCCGACGAGTCGAGTCGAGTCCAGTCCGGTTCAAGTTCAAGTTACCGAGGCCTTCTGTTTCCGAAGCTACCCGGTGAGTACCATTACTGGGGAGGCATTTCTGATGTGCACATAGGTTGTGCCGGTCAAGACGGGTTTGGGTACACAAATCCGGTCTGCACTGTTTTAGCAGTGTATCTGTACTGTTTAGCAGTATATCAAGTATTCCGAAGTATCTAGTTAGTGTCAAGAATTAAGCATGGTGATTAGTTATGCAGACGATCATCATTGTTGTTTCAGTTAAAGGTTTAATGTTTTAATGTTTAATGTGTTAAACGTCCTGCATATTGTGGTATGAATGGTTGTTCATTATTGTGCTTTTGTATTTAGTGTGTTCAAGATTAAGTATCAGATCAGATTGTCAATATGCCGCTCTTTTCGAAATTAAGACAGATCACTACTAGAAAAGGGGTACTCGAAGAAGCCGTCCCTATTCCTCCTAGGGATACTCCAGGGCACTTCATGTATCACAAACATGGCTTAGACGCTATATTATTTCTTGATTTATGGGTAGACTACACCAAGGGATTGCCAGAAAGTCAGAGATGGCCCGCAGCGGGGACCTGGGATGCAGAGTGCATCATGAAAGTCGAGGAAGAGTTATGGAAAAGGAAAGTCAGACAGTCACAGAAAGACGCCGTTGAGTTATGGCGTAAAGAATCTCATAGACGTACGGAAAAAGCACGTAGACAGGAAGAGAAGAGTAAAGAAAGTTCAAACAAAGTTCAAGAAAATCTATTAATTGAGGAAGGTATCCGAGTGAAATCAGAACAAGTAGATAGACAAAGAAATGCCCTCATGAATGGTATGTATCCCCTTCTAGCCGAAGGATTACCTAAGGCTACTCCAGAGATACCGAAAGACTTGCCACCCCCATTATTCCCAATCAAGGTACTTCCTAAGGGGCATCCTAGAACCGCAGAAGATGTTTTTCTTTCCTCATATTTAGATGACGCAGCTCCCGAGTATGCTAATTCCGCCCACATAGACCGCATACCAGGGAGGTCCAACGCCAAGATCCAGCACCCGTATCCCTACAGCAACAAATCGAGTCACAAGTTCCGGCAAGCACATCTGTTTCTGCATCTGTTCCTACAGGTACTTCTATAGCTGAGTCCACACCAATAGTTGCTGTGTCACGTTCGACGAATCCTTTCACACCCGACGCCCCAGAGGGGGCCACGGGAGGTGCTACCAATATTTTTTCTACGCCACCTAGAATAAATAAACTTACTTTTCAAGAGTCAGCGCATTCACGTACACCCAAATTCGTAAGTGCCCGTGCGCTTAAAGAACTTCTTGTAGATTGTAGATATGACCCGGTGCCCGGTATAGATGACGAAATGATCCTGGCATCCTTGCGTATCAGACGAGCCGCAGCGTATTTAGCGAAGTTACCAGGAATGACTGCGCATCTAGATAAAATATACCATTTTGTCCAAACAGGGCGAGATCCAGAATGTATTTACAGAGCTATGGAATACCAGAAAGTAGAGATACAGGGGGAACTGTTACGTTTCCTCATAAACTGTGTGATCAGAAATCAAGACCGACCGGGGGTAGATCCGGATGCAATGCAAATTCTTACAAGGTGGAGCCAGAATATATCAGAAGGGAGACACGATAAACAAAATTGTATAATAGCCATGTGCCGAAAGATCCGTAAAGAAATAGAACGCTTACACGAAGAGAGATTAGAGACAGACGAGTTCGAACAAAGCGAGGAAGAAGGGTCAGGACTGCCCGCAGGACAGTCGGACACCATAGCCTATGTAGGTAGAGGAAGATCTTGTAATAGGAATCAGACTAGATGTCATACTGACTCAATACGTCCAATATGTCCAGATAATGACAGGAATTTCCAAATACCTATAATTAACATAAGGTCTAACGAGCATTCGTTTCAAACCGCCGACAAGCTACTCCGAGAACGAAGGGGTTATCATTTTCTCGATTCTATGGATGAACAAGATTTAGCAAGGGCAGCTGTCCATTGGGTGGACAGTCCCGGAAAATATAGTGATGAGACAGTAGTACGCACATTTTTGAATCTCACCCCAGATGAACAGAGGTTAGCTGGGATTTATATGATTCAACAACTCATTATACTATATCAGAGTCAGCATTCGGACCCTGGTCCCTTACCTGACATATTGACTGAATTGCTTATGAATAAATGGAGAGGTCCAGGTACTAAATTAATTAAAGAAATTCTAGTATCAAGAAAGCAGTATATTCTTTTTGTATGCTCAGAGCATGTCTCATTGCCCGGCAAGGAAAGAACCACGTATCACATGGATAGACAGAATCCCTTACGAGAAGTGCACCCAATAAAAGGCGAGGACAACGAGTTTAGGCGCGTATTTGTATATACGCCCATATCAAAAATAGAACTGTTACAAATGAAAAAAGTGGTACCCAGTCATGACAAAGATCCAGCAGGTTTTCACCGAGAAATTAAAGACATGTTACTCATGGGAGAGTATACCTATCCCGACATTATGACAATACTAAAGGTATTGATGCCTGCTGGCATTTATGAAAAACTCAAGGAAAAAGAGTGGGAGGTAGGAGACCAAAAGATAGAATGGTCAGTGTTAGAAGCGGAAGAAAAGGCCCGAACTGCAGGAGCAGGACTTGGGGATAAAACTAAAGCACTACCAGGTTTATTAGTACAGGTACTGCCACGTTTATTAACTACGAAAAAGGAAGATTGGGGTACAATTTCAGCCTGTAAACAGAAGCAAGATGAAGACACTAGTGATTACTATGCCCGATTCGAGAAATGTTTTGGTATAAATAGTGGCATAAAAGCAAGTAGCGAATCATACCCACATCTGTTTGTAACAAAATTAGTGGAAAATGCCCTGCCCCCAGTAAAGAATAGAGTATTAAAATTCGAGAGTACCTGGCAAGGTAACACTCCAACACAAATGTTACAAATGTTACAGTACCACCATAATAGAATTAGAGAGGAACAAGAACATGAACACAGACGCATGAAAGACACGAAAATGAAAATGCTAGTTTCCCAGACAGTTCCAGCTGAAGGACATAAAAAGGGTATGACACATTCCGATTCAGCAGGACCTGTAAAAGGGACATGCAATTATTGTAAAAAGCCAGGTCATTACGTACACGATTGTCCAGTTTTAAAACATAATATCGCCATAGGTAAATCACAAGAAAGATCACGGCCACTAAGACAAGATCAGAATGAACAAGGAGCTATGCAGCATGCCCAGGCCATGCCAGCCGCACAACAGCCAATACAGTTTGTGCCAGCTGCACCACCGTTGCCTGTTGCTGCCACACAGACAACAACACGACAAATGTATCAGACTGCACAGTATGAATATCCTGAGTATCAGCGTTACGCATGAACTAGCCTAGAGAGGGAAGTTGACTTACCCCTTATCGAGATTCCTGTAGATCAAGAAGGACCTTATGTACATAGTGAATTATTAGGTCAAGATAGAAAATTTTTACTCGATACAGGGGCAAGTCGAACAACTATAAAACGTAGTGAAGTTCCAGGGGCACCCCTCTCAGGCTCTCAGAATATTTCCCTTGGTTTTTCAGGAAAACCTATTGTTAATGAAGTATCACAGCCTCTTCCACTTACGATAGGACCTCTGACCCGAACTACAGATTTATTGCTTACTAAATCATGTCCAGAAAACTTGTTAGGAATAAAAACGTTGAAAGCCCTAGGAGCCATAATATGTTGTTCCCCGGAAGGAGTAAGGTTGTTTTTACGTGATTTTAAAGGTCACTATGTATCTAGAGACATGGATCCCCGACTGCAGACTTTACCTACACATCTATGGGCACAAGGCCCTACTGATGTTGGTTGCATGAATATTACACCATATCGAGTCACACTAAAGGCAGGAGTGGTGCTACCACGAATGCGACAATACAAGTTACCACCAGATGCTGTAGCGGCTTTACTACAAATCATTGACGAGCTTATTGCCCAAGGAGTGGTTGTAGAAACAGACTCCAATGTATGTAATTCACCGATAATTCCGATTCTTAAACGAACAGATCCTACAGCCCCGCCAGTATATCGATTGGTTATTGATCTGCGCGAGTTAAACAAATGCATTGTGCCACAATTTCCTGTGGTGCCAGATATCTCGTCATTATTGACAGCTATTGATTCCGAAGCAACATTCTTTACTGTAATTGATCTCAAGAATGCCTTTTTCAGCGTCCCAATAGATCCGGAAAGTCAATATTTGTTCGGATTTAGTTTAAATGGGCGTAGCTTTAAATTCTCCCGCGCACCTCAAGGATTTACAGAAAGCCCCAGCATCTATAGCCAAGCATTGAAACGAGAACTTGACAGTATCCACATGCCAGTTAACACTGCTCTGCTTCAATACGTCGATGATCTGCTGATCACCGCGAGAAGCGAACCGGAATGTGAAACAGCATCACTAACAGTTTTACAATTTCTAGCCGAAAAAGGGCACAAGGTGTCCCCTTCTAAGCTGCAATTCTGTGTCCAGCGAGTTGTTTATCTTGGACACTCGCTGTCCAAGGAGGGAAGGCAGCTTACACCCGACCGCATTCAGTTGATAGCTAACATGTCAATACCCAAGACACAAAAGGAGGTACGAGCTTTCATAGGCCTCACTTCATATTGCAGGCAGTGGATCCCTCAGTATGCATTTCTAGCAAAACCACTCATTCAGTTAACCACACAGGAGGCAGCCACACCGACTGTTCTCCCTTGGACTCAGGAACACACACAAGCTTTTGAAAGCCTAAAGAAAGCTTTATGTCAAGCACCCGTTTTAGCAACGCCATGTTACAGAAAACAGTTTACACTCTTTGTTACAGAACGCGAAGGTACTGCCTTGTCAGTACTCACACAGGAACAAGCAGGAGCACACAAACCATGTGCTTATTTTTCTAGTACATTAGATCCCGTAGCTCAGGCTTTGCCTGCGTGCCTGAAATCAGTAGCAGCGACAGCTTTAGCAATCAGACAAAGCGATGCCATAGTGTTAGGACATCCATTGACAGTTCAAGTACCACATGCAGTAGAGGTTCTTGTGAATAGAACGCAAACACAACACTTGACTATAGCGCGACTTACAGGATACGAGCTTACATTGTTTCAGCCACATATAGAAATCAGACGCTGTAACACATTGAATCCTGCCACACTTTTACCTGTAATCGGAACAGACCCACTAGCTCATGACTGTATTGAAGTTATTACGATAACGACAAAACCCAGACAAGACTTAACCGATGTCCCATTGTCAGATCCAGACCTGACATTGTATGTAGATGGTTCATGTATGAGAACAAGTACAGGAGAGTTAGTGGCTGCTTACGCAGTCACCACAGATACTGAAGTCATTGAAACTAATCGTATAAATACTTTGTCAGCTCAAGCCGCAGAGCTTATCGCTCTGACACAAGCCTGTATTCAAGCCACGAATAAAAAAGTCAACATATACACTGACTCACGTTATGCATTCGGAGTTGTACATGACTTCGGCGTGCTGTGGCGAGAGAGAGGTTATTTAACTTCCCACGGTGCCCACATTCAGCACGGACCCCTTATTCATGCCTTATTAGATGCTATACATCTACCCACTGCAATATCAATTATGAAATGTAAGGCTCATACGAAGGTTACTGATATCATTTCCCAAGGCAATGATCTAGCCGACAGAACAGCTAAACTGACTGCTCAAACTCAAACCCCCGACATGACAAAGACAATAGTCCCGACACCGACACATTGTATGACAGTTAAAGATCCTACTCTTGACGTAATTGACATACAGACACATGCTACACCAGACGAAATAAAGAAATGGACTGAATTAGGAGGGATTCAAACGGACCAAGGATGGATGATGAAGGAAAAGTCTGTATGGTTCCTTCCTGATTCAATGGTCCAAGTTATAATTAACACTATACATAGTCCAGCACATCTAGGAGAAAAAGCTATGCTAGACAGCATTCAACACATTTGGTTCAATAAACATTTACGAGCAGCAGCTAAACAAAAGGTCCGTACCTGTATGATCTGTTGTCAGTTCAACCCAGGAAAAAGCGTTCCCGTAGAACAGGGTGGATTTCATACTCCTAATCATCCTTTTGAAGTACTCCAGATGGACTATATCCAGATGGAACGATGTCGAGGATTCAAATATGTTCTCGTAGTTGTTTGCGCTCTGTCCCGTTGGACGGAGGCATACCCGGTTTCAGATTACACTGCCCCGACTACTGCCAAACAGTTGGTTCGAGAATTCTTCCCACGATACGGTTTACCACGTGCTGTTCACTCAGATAACGGCCAGCCGTTCTCATCCGAATTAATGAAACATGTTTCACTTCTGTTAGGATATCAGTGGAAATTCCACTGTGTCCGACACCCCGAGGCAGCAGGTCTCGTAGAAAGACATAACCAGATACTGAAAATCAGGATGTCCAAAATATGCAGAGAGAAAGGTGTCGACTGGGTAGTAGCGTTACCAGTTGCACTCTTTTACATGAGAATGGTAGCACACTCTCGAACAGGGCTATCCCCGTATGAGGTGATCTTCGGTAGACCACCGAATATGTGGGGGACGCCTATACCACGCAAAATAACTGATATTGACTGTAATATGCTGACAGATTACTTGGCTTCCTTGATGTCTGCACTACAATCTTCTCGTTCACAGGTAGCTGCAGCCTTTCCCGACAACACTGAGGTGAAACCCCATGACGTTGTTCCGGGTGATCTTGTCTTTGTGAGGAATTTCGACCGAAAGACTCAGCTGGAGCCCAGGTGGAAAGCACCCAAGTTGGTCCTGTTGACCACAAGAACAGCCGTGAAGATCGAGGGCCGCAAGGGCTGGATTCATTCAAGCCATATCAAGAAATTTCATGGACTATCCTCGGATATAGACATTGTGCCCTGCACTCCCTCACAGACTGATACAAAGCTTCCTTTTGTTGAACCGAACAATTCTGAAAATTACAAACTAAAGCTTAGGCCCAACAAGTCGAGCAATTTGATTGTTTAAGTCCTCTCCAAGGTGAAGCGGTTGAATTGTCTCTGACATGTATCCCTTGGACCTGAGTAGAGAAAATACCCGAAAAATGTTGAAACGACAGGCGTATTGTAAATCACTGCGTAGCCACTGCATAGTGACATTATTAATTTTGTTTTTATTGAGTCTTATAATAATTATTACAAGTATGTTGTTGCACATATATTACCCTATCCCTAGACATGTTTATAATGTTGCTGCTGAACATTCTTTTAGTGACTTACCTCCGCATGAATTGTCTTATAGACTTGCGCTGCGCAATAACACTTTCATTAGTATGTTACATCATTCCCATCAGACTAGTAATGCCACTAATTGTTGGGTATGTGGCCGACTCCCTCCCTATCAGAATTATGAAGGAGTCCTGCCTTTCTTTCCACATCCATTTACACATAATGGCTCCTGTGGAGCATGGTTCAGTTTAATCAATTCCATAGACTCAGACACAGTAGTTTACCAAGATCATTGGATATGGGGAAACCTGAACCTAGTTTTACTCAAGGTCTGCTACCCTGACAAGGAGGGTCGCCCCAAAAGAACAGGAACTGATCTAGAAAATGAAGTATATGGATTAGGTAATTTTACACCTAATCTCATGATTCTAAATGTCGTATCTGAAATTGAACTAGTCTTACCCACCATGTCAGTATTCCCAGCGAAAGGTGAATTGTGTGTAAGAAAGGTTGGTTCCATACATATGGGCCATAGTAAATGCACTACTATAGTAGAATTCAGTGATCAAGGCAAATCTTCATTTAGAGCTTCTCGCCACTCCTACTTTATATGTGGTCAGACTGCATATATGTGTCTACCTCTAGATTGGGATGGTACCTGCTACATTGCATTCCTTTTGCCACCTGTTTTCCTAGCTCCTCCTGATTATTACAGAAATATTCATTTAGTACACAACAGAGAGCGGAGAGATCTCCCCATTGTCGATTACACTGAGACGGCATGGGACAAGTATGTAGATTTTAATAAAGGTATCTTTCCCTATATAGGTACTGTTACTAATAGTAAGCTGATACGTAGATTAACTAGAACCCTCGAAGCAGTAGTGAATGAGACTATTTCCGCCTTAGGCAATTTAACGGAAGAGCAGTCTGCTATGCGGATTGTTGTGCTTCAAAATCGTCTTGTCCTTGACGTCATCCTGGCTGATAGGGGCGGAGCTTGTAGGGTCATCGGATCAAGCTGCTGCGTATTCATACCAGAAAATTCGCCATCTGTATATAAAGCCATCACTCGCCTTCATAAGATTGTAAGCCAGATACACCAGAACCCAGGCACTTGGACTTGGTCCAGTTGGTTTTGGAATATGGTATCAGCCTGGGGATGGAGAGTTTTATCCTTCCTAGGTATTGGCCTTCTCATACTATTCAGTTGCTGTCTATGTCTACAATGTGGACCAGCGATTTGTGGTCTGTGTGCCACATCGTGTATTCCACCACCAAGATTTCATTCAAGATCCCGGAAGAAGAAAGAAGAACAAATGATGCTATATGAACAGATCAATGGATTGATGAAGATTGATATCTCTTGAAGGGCAAGTAGGGGACAAGGAGGGAATGTGGAAATATGGATTTTTCTGGTCAGTTATGTCCCCTATCTTGGACCCCAACGGTTCCATGTGCATGTCACAAGTACATGTATGTTCCCTCCAGTTCCAGTTATGAAGACGCAAATACATGTGCGTCCACCGTCAACATGTCCTCTGTCAGATCCGCCATGAATAGGCCGGATATTCCATTCCTAAATATGAAAGGCCACCGGCTTTGTATGGTTCACTTATGCCATTTTACAGTCCAGGCAAGTAGGCCCTGATTCTGTCATCAAAACTCCTTTTGCCTTCTGCCTCTGAAAGCTCCAGTCCGAGCCTGCATCTGTGACCATGAACTTTGTCTCATTCTCTGCGCGGCTCACGAAGCCTGACATCAGCCTATTCTCTGCCAAGAACTGTATTTCACCTTCGAATTATCTGCTTCCCCCTCAGCCGATGCATTCCTGCCTAGTAGTTTAAGTAAACATTCTTCCAGTTACCAAGCAAAAGGCCCGGCTTCTCTGTCCTCATGCAAGTAATTCATAGCTCTGTTACCATGGAATATTCCTACCCCCTCGCATTCAGTGTAGACACTTAGACGCTTGTACACGCACGCACAGTCAGTATAGAATAGATTCTGTCCGAGAGTCCTTCTTTTATGGATAACATAGTTCTTTAAACATAGGATGTTAGATATGATTTGGGATTAGGTTGACTTGACCCCCCAGACTTTTCGTCTCCACATGTAGAGCTAAATGTCAAGTCCCCGTCACCCCCTAGTTACACGTCAATTACACGTCATACTGCTGCGCGCGCATCTATGCCAAGTATTATCTTATAGATCCACCTATGTATGACATCATAACCAATCATGTTCCTTTTTACTCATTATTACACCCATTTTCGGTTACGCAGACAAAACGTCAATTTCCTTATCAATTGTTACGCCTACTGTATTCACTTCATTATAATGTATGTACTATAAAAGTTACTTCTTGTCAATAAAGTATGTACTTCACTTCCTGAACCCCCGTGGTGATGGAACTTGGAGCATCCGATTATAATCGATCACTGGAATAAAGCCCATTCCGAAACTCTAATATCACGGATTCTGCCTCTCATTTTACTGAGCTATTTTATAATGTTTCTGTATCAAATTCAGTCCCGGTAAAGGAATTTTTATTTACCACATTGCACATGCACCCATGACAAACACAGGAATGTTGGGAGGAACTAAGGTGCACAGACACATCACACAAGGACAGTTTACAACCCTGGGGAATGACAGACATACTGCACAGTATGCGGTACATGGCCATGACCTCAAAGCTCACGTAACCTTCAGAATCCCTGCTACAGTCCCAGAACAATGCAGAAGCCTAGGAGAACCACAAGGCACACATGCTGACACCTGCCAGCATCGCAGCCATGAACCCGACAAGTGGGAGCAGTCACACACACATACAAATGTCTCAATCACTGAAAACTACCACCTAGGGACAACTTAGTGATTTAGCAAATAAACAGGTGCCTTGAGGAACCCTGAATGTGTCCCATCTGTGTCTGACAACATCATCACCACTCAGAACTGACAAATCCCAATGATGAGACACCAACTAACAGTAGTGTGTCATGCACCCACACATCTGGTAGCCCATTGGAAAAGTAGTGGGATGAACCCAGTACCACTCAGCAAGCATCAACAACAGGAACATATCAAGGGAACACTGTCTGTGTATGAACAGGGATGTGGACACACACACATGCTCATACAACACACACCATGGGCCCAGGCCATGACACTGGACAACACACTTACTTGAGGGGACCCAACTCCTGTGGGAGCCCAGCTGTGCCAAACATAGTCACAGCACGTCTCACTCAGGTCAGCAGAACACTTGGTCAGTCAGCAATCAGTTACCACACAATGAAGGCTCTGGTCACAACAGCCTGGGTACGTGAGTGTCCCCTAAGTCATCTGCACATACCCAAAACATATGTCTAGCAAGTTGCACAGAGGACCCAGTTGCTTCTATAACAATGATGCCCACACCTGTAAGTCCAGTGTTGATGAGCACAAAGTCTGTGGAAGTGACAAATTGGACAATGGGAAGCACATCATATGTGCATGGGTGCAAGCCAGAGATGTGAACATGCAAATGAAATGCTCACAGAGAGATGTCCACAAACAGTTGATCCTGACACACCAAGGTAGCTGCAAAGGATGACATGGATACCCACCAGAAAAGGATACGTATCTCATGGACCACAGGGAGTACCTCACAGCAACACATCAGTATTCAACATTGTAAACAAAGCATCACAGGTGCAAGGCCATGTTAAACTTCATCAACATAATGTACAGCTAAATCTAGTTCACAGGGATAAAGAAAAAAGCTTTACTCAGCATAATAAAAGTTAAACGTCTGTTCAAAAAAAAGGACAATGGCCAGTCCATGTCCAAATGCCAAGGAGTGAAGTAGAGTGACAACTGTCACACCTTGCTTGCCTGCACTGCTAAGGACCAGGTTCATCCCCTCGGAGGGGAATACATGGGGGCAGGCCAGGCATCGCAGGGACAGGATCAGGGCGCAGCAGAAGGAGGCAGTGAAGAGGTGGTGGATGCAGGCGAGACACTTGCAGCTGCAGTGGAGCTGACTGAAGTGGTGGGTGCCGTCAAAACTGTGGGGCACAAGTCAGATGGGGTGGGTGCTGGCACAACTCCAGTGGGCAGGTCAGATGGAGAAGATTGGCTCACCACTGCAGTGCCCAAGTCAGACGGCGTGGTCGTGGACTCTAATGCAGTGCCTACATCCATGGGAGCAGAATGGGGGACAGGTGAGGTCGGCAGGGCGGGGTGGGGGACACGGTCCCCACATCAGTGGCACTAACTCTCTGATCAGGTGTGGAGGAGCAAGTGCAAGGGGGGATGGCTTTAGCATTTTGGGGATGGTGTATCTGTGGGTGGGGGAACCCGGGGCAGGGAGTGGCAGAGGAACCTCTGGAGTGGTGGCCTGGGGGATGGAGGACGGAGACTTTGCCTTGGAGCTGCGTGGTGGCAGGGGAGTCTTGCTCTTCTGGCACCGGGGGGACTTGCAGGTGGGGTTCTCTGTCTGACTGCGCCTGGGGGAGGGTGTCCGGGTGTAAGGGGCACTCCCCTCTGTGTGTGGGGACTTCCTCTTCCCCTTGTAATCAGGATCTGCTGGGTCGGTGGGGAAGAGGCCAAGGTCACAGAGGAAGAGCTTCTGGGGAGATGGGGTTGCAGGTGAGGCAAGGGAAGGGGGCTGGGAGGGAGAGGTCTCGGAAGACTGCGGAGTGGTTGTGGATGACTGTGTGTGTGTCTGCAAACCAGCCCCTGTGAGTGTGGTATCAGTTCCCTGCACCTGCTTGTGTGCATGTCTAGACCTTAGTTTGGGGGTTTCTGTGCTTGGGACAGGTAGGGTGCTAGGAATCGTGGGTGGTGCAGGAGTAGGAGGGGTGCAGGACTGTTGGAGGAGGGACACTGCTGCCGTCAGGGAGGAGGCCACGGACTGATTGGTCCTCTGTAGGGCAGACATGCCCGAGGAAATGCCCTCCATGAATGACACCATTTGTGTCAACAGACCTGTGTGTGCATGGAGGACCTTCAGCATCGACGTCTGCCCTACATGGATCTGTCGAAGTAAGTCCACAGACTCCTCACTCAGGGCAGCAGGGGACACAGGGGCAGGGGGTGTGGTGACTGGCACAAAGTAGACATGCTCACGAACATGGAAGCCCACAGGGACCTCTGGGATGGGAGCCGATGGGAGGGTGGTGGTGGTGGCGGCGGGGACAGCCTCACTAGCTGGGGTTTGGTGGCTGCTGACACCCGCCTCCACAAGGGAGTCATCCTCAGAGCTGCTGTGGCCCTCAGCTGGGGGTGATGGTGCTGATGACTCCTCTGTGTGGCTCCAATCGCCCTCCGTGCCACTGGGTCCACCCGACTCCTCTCCTTCTGTCCCTGTCAGGATCTGTGGCTCCTCCTGGTCCGTGGAGCTGTCCCCTCCAGTGGCCGTGGATATATCTAGAAAGGAATAGGAAGTACGAGAACAACATCAATCACCTGCACCGACTGCACACACCACAGTGAGTACATCACATCACAGGGCAAGCCCTAGCATCATCAGCTGAACACAGCTCAAAGTGCCAACACTGTTTAGAATAAGACAATTGTCATTCTCAACATCAACCATGGCAAACATATCCCTCCTTGACTTTCACACATATGTCCGTTGCATGTCGGATGGTAACACCCCAATGTGCCAACATGCACCACCCACACATTAGTTGTACATGCAAGTGAACATGTAGGAGTATGTCACTATACACACAGCACATCTCTTGCTACTGACTCAGTACAGGTGTCCGGATGAAGGGATCGGCAGAGACTCATTTCACATGCTTGTGATGCATGCCAGTAACACACACTAGGATGTACCCATGTCCTGATGGGCAATGCTACAATGGGGTGCATGGTGCACACTTGAACACAATGCAGGATCACTCATAGCAAGTTCAATGCCATGGCACCGGGATTTCCTGAAAGTCAGTCAACACTGTCTCCTGTCACAGGGGCAGGGCATCCAGACAACAACAATATGCACTGACTCGCAATCCTAGCACAGGGGTAAAGCTAACTCTGCACATGACCGGCGCACTTGCCCATCCCATGCAAACAACATATCCAGGACCCAGAAGACCCCACATCATGCAAATCACACATATGAGTCTCTGCAAACACAAATCCCTGTACACTAACACATCACAGTCTGCCATGCAGAGGCAGACACCTGAGGGCACATGTCACTAAGCACAACCTGCAATTTCATACACAGGAGTTGGAGTACATAGTGTTTCTAAATGCCCTTGAGGAGCCATGACTGGCCAGGTCTACATGAAACAGTGTTTGGCCCTGGACAGGAGTCAGGTGGCTAAGCAAGTGTGATATACTTGATATACATACTCCTGAGGCCCCAAAATTGGAGTCCCCTGCTGCATGGGTTTGTTTGGAATACCCCAGCAACATGTTGCGAGTCAGACCAGCAATTGGTACACATCTCAAGGGCACTGTTGGACTTGGCCCTTTTCCCGGAATTTTTTCGCTTTGATGGGAAACTCCATGTTAAATAAATGCGAACATTGAATGCTGTGCGATGGTGCACGCAGACTGAGTTTCCCCACTTTAAACCTGAGCTTTTAAAATGGATGCCATAGCTGTGTGGTTGCGCCGTCTGACTCAGCTGGGTTAACAGTCTAGTGGTTATTTCCCAGCAACCCCAGCTTTTGGAGGGAAGCCTGGCACCCAGGGTGCTCTATCCCTCCCCCTAGGCCAGTTAGAACCAGTTCCCCCAGACGCTTCTAGAAGCTTCTGGCACTGTCTGGTAGGTGGGGTGAGGGGCGTATAAAGGGCGGAGCTGGGCTGCCATGGGCTCAGTCAGAGGGTGGACCTGAGAGAGAGGGGACCTGCTGCCAGGGGTTACCGCCACATGGGCCTGTGTGCTGGGCCCTGAGCTTACCTACACCCCCCTACTGTCCACAGGGCGAGGGGAAACTATAGTTGGGGCGATGCTAACCTGGAGGAACCTACCCAGGAGTTTTAGGCAGTAGGGCCTAGTTAGGGACCTATGCCGCTGGAAGTGACAGGGCTTAGGCGCTGCCTTTTAAGTTGAGTGAGGGATCCTGAACTAACCCACTGATCTAGCCCGGTGGGAGGAGAACCCAGGGACGACCTACACAGACTAATTAGTCCGCCTTCAGCCACCAACTCAACTCCCCCCCCTCAAGAAACCCTCAACCAAGGGCGCAGGAACCAGCAAGCGCCTCGTGGGACCCTGACCGCATGCCCTGCGCAAGGTGAGGGCTATATCTGGGGGGGCGCGACGCTGGAGTGACTTTATCCTGCCTGCTATCAAGCGCTTGGCAGAGGCGGTGCTAGGTCCTGATCGCCCAGGAGAAGAGGAGCACTGCCTGTTGCCCCTAAAGCTGGTGGGACTGCCTAGCGCCTGGGAAGCGCTATATTTGAGGACCCTGCAGCGCTGTGCTGCTGAAGTGCCCCGAGGAAATCCCAGCGTGTGGGATTCCTCCCTGCCTGCGTGGGGTAAGAGCAGGTGCCTACCCCGCATTTGAGGACTGTCACGGGTGCCCACCCCGCGGATTTGGCACCGCTTCGTATTTACAACGGCGAAAGCCCACCCCGCATTGCCGCTCTAGCGCGGTTTGGAAGTCGCGGGAGCCTACCCCGCGTGTGTGCCGTACCTTCGGAGGGAGCCTACCCCTCATTGCCCCGCAGAGGAACTGTCAAAATCACCGCTGCGGCCCGGGGAGAGGCCACGCCACAGACGCAACGCGGAAGTCAGTCAGACCGGCCGGGATGTGGGCGGAGCTGCACTGAGGCCCGGGTGAAAGCGGAAGCCAGTGTGGTGGTGCGGAGCTCCCGTGGGGACGAGGGAGCCCCGAACTGGTTTGGAAGTCAGGCGGGAGCCTACCCCGCACTGATCCAGCACCCCCGTCGGCGGAGACTTCATTCCGTAAGGGGCGGGGGCTCTCTGTGCGCTGAGGAGAGCCCCGGGAGTAGCGGACGTCGTCAGGAGCCTCGCGGGCTCCGTTTCCAAGGCCCGGGTCCCAGGAGGGGGCCCGGGTGAAGCCAGGGAACTTGCTGTCGCTGGCGGGACTCCCGTGGAGCATGGGAGAGCCCCGCGTGTACCCGCACCAGCTGCCAGAGGAAGAGGAAGCCGGCCAGAGTTCTGGAGGAGCAGGGGACTGTGGAGGCACATATCGGTGCCTGTCCCCTACTAGAAGGAGTCCGGTGGCCAGAGCAGTCCCTCAGTGAGCCTGGTGAGTGGGGCTCAGCTCATGGATGGTTGGTGGGGGTGAAGTCGGGGTACACAGTCGGTGCCCGCCCCTGGTACCTGCACAAAGGGCCCCGTGGGACCGTACTTGTTTGGGGACAGTTCCTCCTTGGGCCGGACACAGCTACATCGCTGAAGCGGCAGCTGCAACAAAGGGGCATTCCTGATTTCGGAGCCCCAGAGAGAGGGGGGCTCCAGCTTGCCCAGTGTTCTTTTGGGGGCTCTTATGTCGTGTGGTAGGGGGGTGTGTCGGGGTACATTGCCGGTACCCGCCGCCAGTGCCTGAATTGATCCTCCCCGCTGCCCCGTCTGACAGCAGGCAGCGGCAACGAAGTAGGAGGCAGTTTGCGCCCAGGAGTCCCAGCTTGAGGCCCCAGAGGCAACCGCAAGTGGCACTGACTTGGTTGGACACAACTGACCCGCTGGACAGTGGGCAGTTGCAGCGTTGGGGGCACTTCTTGTCTGCGCCGCTGCTCTCTATCGCATCTATGCTGATGGCTTGGTGCCGCCTGCACCCCCGCTAATCTGATTGCGCCTAGTGGCCGTCCTGCTATAACTATGCCCCGTTGTTAATGTGGGGGATGCTGATGTGCTGATGCGAAGTTTGTTAATCACCAGCAGCTCCTGGCTGTAATGTATTTAGGGTTGGTGGTTCTGCATCTACTGTTCAGGCATAATGATGAACGGCATAATGTATTCTTACGCCAAATGAGATGCATATTGTTTTTAGGCCATGATGTCTCCATAATGCATGTGTTTATCATGCAAGGGGTTCTTTTCCCTAGGGCCCCAGCGTGGGTGTTCTGCCGCAGGAGCTCTGCCTAATTTTTATGCCCACAGGTTCAGGCTCGAGAGTAATGCCTTATGCATCTGTTAATGCCTAGTGTGATGTTGCCTGGTGTTTTACCCTAATGAAGAATGCTTCATGCCTGCTATGTTTATGTCACAGGTGGTTGCATAATGTTGTCCCCTTACAGCTTTCATGCCTCGGGGGTGTTCATGCCGTTTACACTTATGGTGATGTCATGATGTTTTATTACAGGTGTTCCGGCCTAATGCTTAATGTCATGCCCTGATGTGCTTTTATTGCAGGTTTGAGGCCGATGGACTGTACCTTTACTCCTCACGTACATTCATTCTATCTGTATGTTGCAATGGTTCTGGCAGGGGCCCGATTGGCCCTGCCATGTATATAATTACCCCCTGTAACTTTTGACCGAGCGCCAGTTGGCGCAGTATAGAGATTACTAATAATACCGTGTGTTTTGGACAATACAAAAGTTATTCTTACACAAACTTGAGTAGCGTCTCTTTTTGTAGTGTGCCTGGTGTGTCGCCTGTGTGTACTGCGTCGATGCTTTACACATTTCCTCCAGAGTTTGGCCCACCCACTCTGCACCACGCTACCCGTTTCCAACATTGGTGTTCAGCGGTGGGATAGGACTTGTGTTTGCGCAGTACCACAACGACAACGGGTTGCACTGCAAACTGAGCCTTGAAGTAATCTCAGGATTTGGGGATTATTGTTTTTCTTGATTGTGCTTTCCTCCTGGAAGTGGGTTTTAAATTGTGTTCCCCTGTTGCACTGTGGGTGGTGTGTCCCGGGTGTACCTTGCCAGGATGGGGTTGACCTACGAGGAGGTTTGCCTTATGGAGTACACGGAGCAGGAAGTGATGTATTTCTGCAGGGAGAGAGGGATACCCCCAGTAGGCAACACACGCCGGAAGCTATTTCTCTATGAGGCCCTCAAGAGGGGGGAACCCCTAGAGATCGGTGGGGACCTGTCAGATTACCCCTCCGCATATTTAAAGGGTGGATTTAGTGGAGACCCGGAGGGGGACCTCCAGAGAGGGGAGGACTCCGAGAGTGAGGGTGCCCAGTCCATAGCCCCGGAGGGTGGTGACACTGACGAGGAGGAAGAAGATGATCGGGTGGAGACACTAGTAGCGAGTGAGGACACCAGAGTTAGGGAGTCCCGTGCTGGGTCCAGTCCCGGGGGCACTGACCCGTCCCTTTTCCAGTCCCCAGAAGAGTGGGTGGATAGGAGGGAAGAAAGGGAGCATCAGCTGGCGCTGGAAAGACTCAGAGTAGAGCTAGCGCGGCTGAGTGTGGAGGAGAGGAGGTTAGAGACTGAGAAGGTCCTAGCGCAGGAAAGGATGGCGGAAACAGAGAGGGCCTTTGCCAGGGAGAGACCAGCTCGGGAGGGTAGGTTGTCCCCTGAGAGTGGTTTTTGTGGTCTGGATTCACCAGTAAGGGCGGGATCCAATGGTGGCAGCAAGAGTGGATCCAATGTACGGTGTCCCACTCCCCAAGCCCAGGAGACGGTGCCTGATTCCCAGAAGGAGGGGGACAGGTTAGAGTTCAGGGGCAGGGGAAACCTGCCCCACCGTTCCTGGGGGGAGTTTGCGGAGGTATGTTGGACTGCATTGGAGGATTGGGTGGTGAGGAGTGCAGTGAATGATTGGGAAGGGCTGTGCCAGGTAGTCATCAAGGAGCACATGCTCAGGAATTGTTTACCAAGGTTGCAACACCACCTGTTACAGTGCGGGTTCTCCGACCCCAGGGAGCTTGCACGGGAGGCAGACCTCTGGGTGAGTGCCAGGTTGTCTGAGGAGGCATTGGGGAGTGACCCTGAAGGGGGTGGGGCAGGGATCTTCCAACCCAGCGAGGTGGGAGAGGTGGTGAATATCCCAGTTAGGTCCCAGGGAAGTGAGAGGGTTGTAGGGCCTCACGTCCTATCTACAGGAAGGAGTGAGACGGGGAGGTGTCCCGATGTGCCCCAACCGCAGTCTCAGGGCCTGGAGAGTTCCATAAGGGAGCCCCAGGTTGGCGGCCTAGGCTGTCCTGATGTGCCGTCCAGTGAAGGGGAGCCCCTAGTGTCAGGAGAACCAGGGGTATCTGTAATCAGAGCTCCTGAGGTTCTGGGGTCGGCCCAGCCACAGGGCTTAGATCCTGGGTTGGGAGGCCAGGGACAGGGACTGCCTGACCTGGCGGGTGGGGCATCTGTTAGCAGTGTCCCCCCAGAAGTGTCTTCTAGGGGTACTACTCCCGGTGGGAGGGTGCGGAACTCTGGGAGGGGATGCAGGGGGAGGGAGGACTCGCCCCTGGCACCGGTGCAGCCTAAGGGTTTAGACCCTAGGTTGGGGAACCAGTAGCAGGGTCAAGGCCCTGGACTGGGGAGAGAGTGGTGGTCTGAGGGTGCCTCACATGGGAGGAGGGTGAGGAATCCCAGAAGGAGAGGTAGGGGGAGGAGAGCCTCGCCCCTGAGGGCTGGTCAGCCTGAGGGTGCGGACGCCAGGTGGGAGGACCAGTGGCAGTTTGGGACTGCAAGGAGGAGGAGGAGAGTGGTCAACGGGTACTACGGGCCTGGGGTTACTGCCCCCCACTCTGTCAGACCGCAAGGGCCAGAGACATCTGGATGGCCCAGGGGCCAGTCCTGGCCACAACCAGCTAGGGAACCCCCGGGTGGTGGTTTAGTCGGTCGAGGAAGGTTTGAAAGAGGGAACCATCGGGTTCCAGAGTGGAGGAGAACCTGCGGGTGCTCCTGCAGTTGCGGGCCAGCGTCCACCTTTTCTCGCCCCAAGCAGGGAAGCCCATCAAGGCATTGATCGGTCTACCCTGGCTTTTGGCTGGAAGGGGGTCATGTTGGACTTGGCCCTTTTCCCGAAATTTTTTCGCTTTGATGGGAAACTCCATGTTAAATAAATGCGAAGATTGAATGCTGTGCGATGGTGCACGCAGACTGAGTTTCCCCACTTTAAACCTGAGCTTTTAAAATGGATGCCATAGCTGTGTGGTTGCGCCGTCTGACTGAGCTGGGTTAACAGTCTAGTGGTTATTTCCCAGCAACCCCAACTTTTGGAGGGAAGCCTGGCACCCAGGGTGCTCTACCCCTCCCCCTAGGCCAGTTAGAACCAGTTCCCCCAGACGCTTCTAGAAGCTTCTGGCACTGTCTGGTAGGTGGGGTGAGGGGCGTATGAAGGGCGGAGCTGGGCTGCCATGTGCTTAGTCAGAGGGTGGACCTGAGAGAGAGGGGACCTGCTGCCAGGGGTTACCGCCACATGGGCCTGTGTGCTGGGCCCTGAGCTTACCTACACCCACCCTACTGTCCACAGGGCGAGGGGAAACTATAGTTGGGGCGATGCTAACCTGGAGGAACCTACCCAGGAGTTTTAGGCGGTAGGGCCTAGTTAGGGACCTATGCCGCTGGAAGTGACAGGGCTTAGGCGCTGCCTTTTAAGTTGAGTGAGGGATCCTGAACTAACCCACTGATCTGGCCCGGTGGGAGGAGAACCCAGGGATGACCTACAGAGACTAATTAGTCCGCCTTCAGCCACCAACTCAACTCCCCCCCCCTCAAGAAAGCCTCAACCAAGGGCGCAGGAACCAGCAAGCGCCTCGTGGGTCCCTGACCGCATGCCCTGCGCAAGGTGAGCGCTATATCTGGGGGGGCGCAACGCTGGAGTGACTTTATCCTGCCTGCTATCAAGCGCTTGGCAGAGGCAGCGCTAGGTCCTGATCGCCCAGGAGAAGAGGAGCACTGCCTGTTGCCCCTAAAGTTGGTGGGACTGCCTAGCGCCTGGGAAGCGCTATATTTGAGGACCCTGCAGCGCTGTGCTGCCGAAGTGCCCTGAGGAAATCCCAGCGTGTGGGATTCCTCCCTGCCTGCGTGGGGTAAGAGCGGGTGCCTACCCCGCATTTGAGGACTGTCGCGGGTGCCCACCCCGCGGTTTTGGCGCCGCTTCATATTTACAACGGCGGGAGCCCATCCCCCGCATTGCCCCTCTAGCGCGGTTTGGAAGTCGCGGGAGCCTACCCCGCATGTGTGCCGTACCTTCGGAGGGAGCCTACCCCTCATTGCCCCGCAGAGGAACTGCCAAAATCACCGCTGCGGCCCAGGGAGAGGCCGCGCCACAGACCCAACGCGGAAGTCAGGCAGCCCGGCCGGGACGTGGGCGGAGCTGCACTGAGGCCTGGGTGAAGGCGGAAGCCAGTGTGGTGGTGCGGGGCTCCCATAGGGACGAGGGAGCCCCAAACTGGTTTGGAAGTCAGGTGGGAGCCTACCCCGCACTGATCCAGCACCCCCATCAGCGGAGACTTCGCTCCGTAAGGGGCGGGGGCTCTCCGTGCGCTGAGGAGAGCCCCGGGAGTAGCGGACGTCGTCGGGAGCCTCGCGGGCTCCGTTTCCAAGGCCCGGGTCCCAGGAGGGGGCCCAGGTGAAGCCAGGGAACTTGCTGTCGCTGGCGGGGCTCCCGTGGAGCGTGGGAGAGCCCCGCGTGTACCCGCACCGGCTGCCAGAGGAAGAGGAAGCCGGCCAGAGTTCTGGAGGAGCAGGGGACTGTCGAGGCACACATCGGTGCCTGTCCCCTGCTAGAAGGAGTCCGGTGGCCAGAGGAGTCCCTCAGTGAGCCTGGTGAGTGGGGCTCAGCTTATGGATGGTTGGTGGGGGTGAAGTCGGGGTACACAGACGGTGCCCGCCCCTGGTACCTGCACAAAGGGCCCCCTGGGACCGTACTTGTTTGGGGACAGTTCCTCCGTGGGCCGGACACAGCTGCATCGCTGAAGCGGCAGCTGCAACGAAAGGGCATTCCTGATTTCAGGGCCCCAGAGAGATGGGGGCTCCAGCTGCCCAGTGTTCTTTTGGGGGCTCTTATGTCGTGTGGTAGGGGGGTGTGTCGGGGTACATTGCCGGTGCCTGCCGCCAGTGCCTGAATTGATCCTCCCAGCTGCCCCGTCTGACAGCGGGCAGCGGCAACGAAGTAGGAGGCAGTTTGCGCCCAGGAGTCCCAGCGTGAGGCCCCAGAGGCAACCGCAAGTGGCACTGACTTGGTTGGACACAACTGACCCACTGGACAGTGGGCAGTTGCAGCGTTGGGGGCACTTCTTGTCTGCGCCGCTGCTCTCTATCGCATCTTTGCTGATGGCTTGGTGCCGCCTGCACCCCCGCTAATCTGATTGCGCCTAGTGGCCGTCCTGCTATAACTATGCCCCGCTGTTAATGTGGGGGATGCGAATGTGCTGATGCGAAGTTTGTTAATCACCAGCAGCTCCTGGCTGTAATGTATTTAGGGTTGGTGGTTCTGCATCTACTGTTCAGGCATAATGATGAACGGCATAATGTATTCTTACGCCAAATGAGATGCATATTGTTTTTAGGCCATGATGTCTCCATAATGCATGTGTTTATCATGCGAAGGGGTTCTTTTCCCTAGGGCCCCAGCGTGGGTGTTCTGCCGCAGGAGCTCTGCCTAATTTTTATGCCCACAGGTTCAGGCTCGAGAGTAATGCCTTATGCATCTGTTAATGACTAGTGTGATGTTGTCTGGCGTTTTACCCTAATGAAGAATGCGTCATGCCTGCTATGTTTATGTCCACAGGTGGTTGCCTAATGTTTTCCCCTTACAGCTTTCATGCCTCGGGGGTGTTCATGCCGTTTACACTTATGGTGATGTCATGATGTTTTATTACAGGTGTTCCGGCCTAATGCTTAATGTCATGCCCTGATGTGCTTTTATTGCAAATTTGAGGCTGATGAACTGTTCCTTTACTCCTCACGTACATTCATTCTATCTGTATGTTGCAATGGTTCCGGCAGGGGCCCGATTGGCCCTGCCATGTATATAATTCCCCCCTGTAACTTTTGACCGAGCGCCAGGTGGCGCGGTATTTAGATTTTACTAATAATACCGTGTGTTTTGGACAATACAAAAATTATTCTTACACAATCTTGTGTAGCGTCTCTTTTTGTGGTGTGCCTGGTGTGTCGCCTGTGTGTACTGCGTGGATGCTTTACACATTTCCTCCAGTGTTTGGCCCACCCGCTCTGCACCACGCTACCTGTTTCCAACAGGTACACACAAATCACATGTCAGATCTCAGGCATTGTGTAAACAATTGACCCACCCATGTAACACACAACAGAGTCACGGGAACAGATGCTGACCGGTAGCTGAAGCATAGCTGACTGCAGGGACACAGTGCCCTAGTGACACAAGCAACAGACTGTAGGGACCACACCTGTGAAACAGATGAGGAGGGTGCATCACACAATTGAGGGACATGAGTATTTTACTACAAGACCTACGTAATGTGGAAGTGTGACCATGCCAAAAGACTGCTATTAGCATGTCAGACATAGTACACAGATTAGGCATGGATTTACCCCCTTCCTGCTGCTGTCTGGCCTTCAGCTGCCTATCCAGGTTCGGGAAGACCACCACCAGTATCCGGAGCATGTGGGGAGTCAGGGTCCGGGGGCCGCCCCTCCTGTGTGGAGGTGACAGCTTCAGCTGGACTCTAGCTATCCTCCGGGTCCAGCCCCGAAGGTCCTGCCACCTCTTCTGGCAGTTGCGGATCCGGCGCTTGTAGACCCCCACAGACCGAACAGCCCGGACGATGGTCAGCCAGATCTCCTGCTTCTGGTGAGCATCAACCTGTGAGGATGACAAAGTGAAAAGTACATTAACACACATGCCCCAGATTTGTGCAGCACACATTTGGATATACATGTCATCATCACAAAGGGAAATGAATTACACAGGTAGTGCAAACATGGGGAAGGAAAAATCACCTGCATGTCTGACATTTTAACAATGCCTGGATAGTTTAAGCTTGAAATAATGCACTTTAGCAGCAGGAAACCTATTCATTACATGTACCCACACACTTTGGGGGATGAAAGTAGTCAGTGAGAATGCTTGCCACTGGTGTACACACTGCTAGTACTGATAGTCAGACAACATGCATAATTAGGAAGTCAGCGGACTGCACACTCACCTGCTCCCCTGGTTTCCAATAGAGCTTGCTGTACTGTGGAAGGAGCCCGTCCAGCAGGGCCTGGTTCTCCTCCTCAGTGAAGGCTGGCGCCCTCTCCAGAGTACGTGCCATAGCAGGAGCCAGAGGATGCAGAGACAGCAGCAGTGGTAGCAGGGATGTGGTCCATTAGCATGTAGTGCAGGCAAGTGAGCTCACTGGGGGCCAGCCAGCCTTATATCTGTGCTGCATAGGCAGACTCTGTGCCATGTGTCACAAGTAATAGGTCCAACACGGTTGCATTCTATGAATCTGGCCAATCCATTTAAAAGTACGACTCGTACAGGCCTTCCGCATCGTTCAAATCTTCACCTTCATGGAACACTTGAAATTGCAACATTGTTGTAGGCATCCAGCTGAATTTCCAGTGCACAACTCGTACAAGTTTTGAATCCACATCCGTCTCCATGACAGTCCGGAGCCAATGGGTGCGCCCGGCTCGTTCAACTGACTGTACAACACGTATTTTGAATATACACATGCACCCGTCTCCATACGATTCAATGGCCAAGGCGTACGCCTGTCTCGGATCATGCCTGTCCGACGCGTATGCATGATAGTCACCCGCGTCGAACCTCATGGCATTCAATGACAAAGCGTACGCATGGCTCGGACATGACCCGTGCAATGCGTACGCATTGTCACCCACGTCGGACCTCATTGCATTCAATGACAAAGCGTACGCATGGCTCGGACATGACCCGCGCAATGCGTACGCATTGTCACCCACGTCGGACCTCATTGCATTCAATGACAAAGCGTACGCATGGCTCGGACATGACCCGCGCAATGCGTACGCATTGTCACCCGCGTCGGACCTCATTGCATTCAATGACAAAGCGTACGCACGGCTCGGACATGACCCGTGCAATGCGTATGCATTGTCACCCGCGTCGGACCTCATTGCATTCAATGACAAAGCGTACGCACAGCTCGGACATGACCCGTGCAATGCGTACGCATTGTCACCCACGTCGGACCTCATTGTATTCAATGACAAAGCGTACGCACGGCTCGGACATGACCCGTGCAATGCGTACGCATTGTCACCCGCGTCAGACCTCATTAGTGTGACTATTATACGGATGCAACACACATATACTGGCCAGGGACACCTGTGTACACCTACCACACTACAGCATTGGCCACACAGTGTCCCATGGGATGTAAGGCTGTATTCCCTGGGTGTTTGGGGGGGCCACATCTGTTTTTTTGGCTGGCACTTTGTGCAGCCACTCCCAGGCTGTGCACGTATACATGGGGGCAGAATCCTTTGTGTGTTGTGCACATTACCACTGTGATGTGCAATTGGACAGTAATAGGCATGAGTCACGGACACAGTGTCATATTGGATATGTTTAGGACAGGTCACATACACCCTGAGACCTGGGGGTGATGGCATGCACGTCACAGTGAGACCTGCAGCCACAATATTGATGTGCACCCACAGTCTGTGTGCATGCTGTGTCTCAAATGTGTCTGATCAAATGTTCCCAATGGGTGACAGTCTCCACATCCATGTGGTATATGCATCAACCTTGATGGGGTGTGTGTCTAAGAGACGTACATGTAGGGCCGGCAGGAACAACAGTGGCCACTACCTGTGGGACTTACGTTTGCCTTGTGGTGTGTACGTGCTACGCCATGTCCATTGCTGTGTTGATGTGGCAATACAGGGAGCCTGGGTTTCTGCATGGCAAAGATATGTGATGCCTGGGAGACATGAGGCCTCAATTTTCACTGTGGTGTGTGTTTGGTACGTTGCAGCAGCACATAGGTTGGGCGACACAGCCAGATGATTGGCCATTGCACTACATGGGACTCATGTGGACATGTGGATTTGAGATGTGAGGTGGTGGTCTTGTAGGTGACATATGTGTCCATGACCAACAGCACACACCTCAGTACACTGTGTAATGTCATGAACTAGCATGTGATATTGATCGTGGTCATGGCCACATGGGTGGAGGAACTGACAATCTTCCTTTGTGCATCTCTGTACTGCAGGGCACCATCTGTCCATCAGCCGTTCCCAGACCTTGCAACCATGCAGGAACGCGACTGCATCAGACAGTACCGCTTCAGCAGGCCACTGATTGCGGAGTTGGTGGAGCAGTTGGCGCCACATCTGCTACCTGGCCGGACATACCCTACAGCACTGACCTCAGAGGTGAATGTAATGGCAGCCCTGCACTTCTTTGCTACTGGTACCTTCCAGTACACTGTGGCTACTGCTGGTGGGATGTCACAAACAATGTTTAGTCAGGTGCTACGCGATGTCTTGGAGGGGATGTTGCAATTCCTCACCCTGTATAGCAAGTTCCTGAGCTCAGCTGAACTCCCTGAAATAAAGGATGCCTTTTCTACATTGGGGAGGATGCCGAACGTCATCGGATCAATTGATGGGACACATGTTGCCCTGATACCACCACAGGATCATGAGCAGGCATACTGTAACAGGAAGCACTACCATTCGATCAACGCTCTGGTGGTCTGTCTTGCTGACATGTCGATCACACATGAGTGTGCACGGTTCCCTGGTTCTGCGCACGATGCCTACATTATGAGGAGTAGTCGCATTGCAACGCTGATGTCACAGATGCCAGCTCAGCATGCCTGGCTTGTCAGTGTGTACTGACTTCTCATTGTGTGTGTTTGTCAATGTTGTATTCCGCACTCCTACAAAACTCAGCTACTTGTTCATTTTTGTGCGTGTAGGTGACTCCGGATACCCCAACATGCCGTGGTTGCTGACACCCCTCAGGAACCCTGTGACACTAGCCGAGCTGCGCTACAATGAGGCACATGGTTGGAGCAGGAGGGTGATTGAGCGGACATTCGGCCTCCTGAAAAGCCGCTTTCGCAGCCTGGACAAGACCGGAGGGGCCCTCCCATATGAGCCTGCAAAGGTGTGCAAAATAATCCTTGTCTGCTGCATGCTACACAACGTGGCGGTGCGGAAGGAGGTGCCTCTCATCCAGGATGAAGATGACGATGACCAACGTCAGGCACCTGTGGAGGATCCCGGCCTGGGCCAAGATGCCAGTGATGATGAAGATGATGGTGATGTCCGCTCACAGCTCATCAACAACTTCTTCACCTGAATGTGAGTTTCCAGGGTTGTTATGTGAATGTATGGAGGTAGCCTAGAATGTGTTGTGCCAGCTCTGTTGCTGTCTGAGTGTGTCTGTGTGCCACTTGACTGGATGCGTGCTGTGATGTGTCCATTCAGGTGGTGTGTACTCCACAATAGGGTAGTACTGCTAACTAGTGTTTGTGTAGGTGTCTTGCAACATGTTTTGTGCATGTGTGTTGCATTTCTCTCCTGTTCTTCTGTGCTTTTGACTGTATCTTGTCTGTGCTTCCCAGGGTACTTTGCCTGTCATGTGGTCAACACTGACCCCCAACACCCAGAAGCCAACACCAGTGTGGAAGTTGACAATTCCCATCAACTGATGTACCACACATCCCTGGACTTCCATTCTCCAACACATTGGGAGCATGTGTCCACTGTTATGTAGAATTACCTGCAACTAGTGTGGAATAAACGTGTTGCTGATGTGTAATGAACCTGTGCTACGCTTTGTTATGTGCGTTGTCTGTCTTCCCACATCTGAGTGACATCTACTTACCTCACCTGTGGACTTGTTACCACTGACTGGGGTTGGTGTTGTGTCTGTGCATGTCAATGCGTTCCAGGTCAACATCATTGTGTGTGATGAGTAACATGGCCATGGTGAGTATGTTTTGTGTTGCCATAGTGGTGTATCTCCCTCACATGTGTCACATCCCCATGACTCACCTTACTTTGGTCACATTGTTGCAGTATTTGGCATGCACTGTGTTGTGTAGCAGATCGACATCTCCCTGAACATGACAAGTTGGAATCACAACAGAGGCAAGTATGGTGTACTGGTGAGTTTATTTACAAACATGTGTGAGGGAAGTGCACAGGATGGTGGGTGCTGTACATTGGTTTGGGAATCCAAAGTTCACATTTGAGTAGGAAATGCTGGTAGATGAAATGTCCAGTATAAAGTCCACAGTCATCTGATACATTGGCCCAACATGGACCCTCCGTGTCATGTGGGCAAGTTGTGTGCGATTGGACAAGGTGAACGGGTTGCGCACAATGGACATTGTCCAGAACAGGTTTAGAGGCCCTGGGGGATGTGCTGGGACATCTGCCTCTCACATGTCCTTCTTCGGACGACCCCTCTTCTTCCGGGGGGGATCCTCATGTGCAGGCCTCTGCGGTGCAGGGGACTCTCCGCCAGAGTCCTCCTCCCTCCCTGTGGCGCTGGCAGATAGTGTGTGGTAAATATTTAAATTACCTGTACTATTTTTTAAGCGGTAAAGTCTAGTAAGAATAACTCAGTCAAAAAATAAGAGGCAGAATCCGTGGTATTAGAGGTTCTGAAAAGGACTTTATTCCTTACAAAGGAAGTATGGTTCGAACCAGGCAATCATATTCCATCACCACGAAGGTTCAGGAAGGGATAGGCAATGCATTATTGACAAGTAATCATATATATATGAAAAGCATTACATTAAGACAGATGCAGGAGGCGTAACAGCTGATAATACAGATAAGAATACACATACGTAATGAAAATAGGCGTAGTAATAGGCGTATACTAGAAACGTCATTTAAAATGATGTCACAAGTGGGTGGATCCATAAGAGAATCCTGCAGTGTCAGCAGAAATATTTGGCAGAGATGCGCGCACAGCCGTATGACGTGTGATTGACGTGCAACTAGAGGGTGAAGGGAACTTGACATTTAGCCCTACATGTGGAGACAGAAGTCTGGGGTGTCAGGACAACCTAGTCCTAAATCATATCTAATATCTTGTGTTTAAGGAACTATATTATCTGGAAGGAAAGGTCTTCTCGGACAGATCCTATTCTATACTGACTGTTAGTGCGTGTACAAGCGTCTATGTGTCTACATGAGATGCGAGGGGGCAGGAATCTTCCATGGTAACAGGGCCTATGAATTACTTGCATAAAGACAGCGAGGCCGGGCCCTTTGCTCGGTAGCTGGAAGGATGTTTACCTAAACTACTAGACAGGAATGCATTGGATGAGGAGCGGAGCAGATAACTTGAAGGCTGAATACAGTTTTTGGCAGGCAACAGGCCGCGTCAGGCACCGTTAGCCGCGCAGGGAGTAGGACAAAGTTCATGGATACGGATGCAGGTCCAGGCTGGAGCATTTCAGTGGCAGAAGCAGGAAAAGGCTTGATGGCAGAATTCAGGGCCTACTCGCCTGAACTATAAAACTAGAAAAGTGAGCCATATAAAGTCGGTGGCCAATCATACTTAGGAATGGAATATTCGACCCATTCATGGCGGATCTGAAAGAGGACATGTGGACGTTGGACGCACATGTATTTGCGTCTTCATAGCTGGAACTGGAGGGAACATACATGTACTTGTAGCACGTACATGGAGCCGTTGGGGTCTAAGATAGGGGACACAATTGACCATAAAAATTCATATTTCCTCATTCCCTCCTTGTCCCCTACGGACCCTCATGAAATATTCATCTTCATCAATCCATCAATCTGTTCATATAGCATCATTTGTTCTTCTTTCTTCTTCCGGGATCTTGAATGAAAATTTGAAGGCGGGATACACGATGTGGCACACAGACCACAAATCGCTGGCCCACATTGTAGACATAAGCAGCAACTGAATAGTATGAGAAAGCCAATACCTAGGAAGGATAGGATCCTCCATCCCCAAGCTGACAACATGCTCCAGAACCAACCGGACCAAGTCCAGGTGCCTGGATTCTGGTGTATCTGGCTTACGATCTTATGAAGTCGAGTTATAGCTTTATATACTGACGGCGCGTTTTCTGGTATGAAAACACAGCAACTTGATCCGATGACCCTACAAGCTCCGCCCCTATCGGCCAGAATGACGTCAAGGACAAGACGATTTTGAAGAACAACAATCCGCATCGCAGACTGCTCCTCTGTTAAGTTGCCTAAGGCGGAAGTAGTTTCATTCACTACTGCTTCAAGGGTTCTAGTTAATCTACGTATCAGTTTACTATTGGTGACTGTACCTATGTAGGGAAAGAAACCTTTATTGAAATCTGTGTATTTCTCCCATGCTGTTTCAGTGTAGTCGACAATCGGGAGATCTCTCTGCTGTCTATTGTGTACTAAATGGGTATTCCTATGATAATCAGGCGGGGCTAGGAAAACAGGTGGCAGAAGGAATGCAATGTAACAGGTACCATCCCAATCTAGGGGTAGGCGTATATATGCGGTGTGACCACAGATGAAGTAGGAATGACGGGAAACTCTAAATGTAGACTTGCCTTTATCACTGAATTCTATTACAGTGGTACATTTACTATGGCCCATGTGTATTGAACCATTCTTTCTTATACATAATTCGCCTCTAACTGGAAATACTGACATAGCGGGCAAGATTGGTGTAGCTTCGGATTCAACATTCAGGATCATGAGGTTAAGTGTAAAGTTACCTAATCCATATACTTCATTTTCTAGATCAGTCCCTGTTCTTTTGGGAAGTCCCTCCTTGTTAGGGTAGCAGACTTTAAGTAAAACTAGGTTCAGGTTTCCCCATACCCAGTTGTCTTGATAAACTATTGAATTTGAATCTAGGGAATTAATCAAACTGAACCATGCTCCACAGGAGCCATTGTGTGTGAATGGATACGGAAAGAGGGGCAGAACTCCCCTATATTTCTGATAGGGAGGGAGTCGGCACCATATCCAACAATTTGTAGCATTGCTGGTCTGATGAGAATGATGTAACATACTAATGAATGTGTTGTTGCGCAGCGCAAATCTATAGGACAACTCATGCGGAGGTAATTCGCTAAAAGAATGTTCGGCAGTAGCATTGAAAGCACGCTTGGAAATAGGGTAATACATGTGTAAAAATATACTGACACTAATAATCAGAAGACTTAGAAAAAACATAATCAATAATGTCACTATGCAGTGACTACGAAGTGATTTACAGTACGCATGTGTCTTGAGCTGTTTCTGTCTATTTCTCTCTCTATTTCGGTCTAGAGGATACATGTCAGAGACAAATTCAACCGATTCACCTTGGAGAGGACTTAAACAATCAAATTGTCTGACTTGCTAGACCTTAGTTTCAGTTTATAATTCTCCTTTTCTGGCTCATCAACCAGGGGGAGTTTTGAGTCAGTCTGTGAGGGAATGCAGGGCTGAAAGTTCAAGTCGGATGGTAGTCCATGAATTTTTTTTATATGGCTCGAGTGCAACCACCCTTTACGTCCCTCAATCTTCACAGCTGTTCTTGTGGTCAATAAGACGAGCTTAGGCGACTGCCAGCGAGGCTCCAGCGGGTTCCTTCTGTCGAAGTTCCTTACAAGTACAAGGTCTCCCGGAACCACGTCATGGGGCTTCACCTCAGTGTTATCGGGAAAAGCTGCAGCTACCTGTGAACGACAAGATTGTAGTGCAGACATCAAGGAAGCCAGGTAATCTGTCAACATATTACAATCAACATCAGTGATTTTACGAGGTATAGGCGTCCCCCACATATTTGGTGGTCTACCGAAGATCACCTCATACGGGGATAGCCCTGTTCGAGAGTGTGCTACCATTCTCATGTAAAAGAGCGCAACCGGTAAAGCTACTATCCAGTCGACACCTTTTTCTCTACATACTTTGGACAGTCTAATTTTCAGAGTTTGATTATGTCGCTCCACGAGACCTGCTGCCTCGGGATGTCGGACACAGTGGAATTTCCATTGGTAGCCTAACAGGAGTGAAACATGTTTCATTAGCTCGGATGAGAACGGCTGGCCATTATCTGAGTACACGATACGGGGCAAACCATACCGTGGGAAGAATTCTCGAACTAACTGTTTAGCAGTAGTCGGGGCAGTGTAATCTGAGACGGGATACGCCTCTGTCCACCGGGAAAGAGCGCATACAACTACGAGGACATATTTGAATCCTCGACATCGTTCCATCTGGATATAATCCATCTGGAGGACTTCAAAAGGGTGATCGGGGGGTTGAAATCCACCCTGTTCTACAGGTACGCCTTTTCCTGGATTGAACTGACAACAAATCATGCAGGTACGTACTTTCTGTTTAGCTGCTGCTCGCAAGTGTTTATTGAACCAAATGTGTTGAATGCTGTCTAGCATAGCTTTCTCTCCTAGGTGCGCTGGACTATGTATTGTGTTAATGATGACCTGAACCATTGAGTCGGGGAGAAACCATATAGATTTTCCCTTCGTCATCCATCCTTGATCCGTTTGGATCCCTCCTAATTCAGTCCATCTCTTTATTTCTTCTGGTGTAGCATGTGTCTGTATGTCAATTACATCAAGGGCGGGATCCTTAACTGTCATGCAGTGTGTTGGTGTCGGAACTATTGTCTTTGTCGTGTCAGTTGGATGAGTCTGATTCTGAGCAGTCTGTTTAGCTGTTCTGTCAGCTAGGTCGTTACCCTGAGAAATAACATCAGTCACTTTTGTATGGGCTTTACACTTCATAATCGATATTGCAGTAGGCAGATGTATTGCATCTAACAGAACTTGAATAAGGGGACCGTGCTGGATGTGGGCACCGTGAGAAGTTAAATAACCTCTCTCTCGCCAAAGCACGCCGAAGTCATGGACGACTCCGAATGCATAACGTGAATCTGTGTATATGTTGACTTTTTTATTTTTGGCTTGAATACAGGCTTGTGTCAGAGCGATGAGCTCTGCTGCTTGAGCTGACAAGGTATCGATACAATTTGTTTCAATAATTTCAGTATCTGTTGTGACTGCATAAGCGGCCACTAACTCTCCTGTATTGGTTCTCATGCATGAACCATCTACATACAATGTCAGGTCTGGATCTGATAATGGAATATCTGTCAAGTCTTGTCTGGGTTTCGTCGTAATAGTAATAACTTCAATACAATCATGTGCCAGTGGGTCTGTTCCACTTAATGGCAAAAGTGTGGCAGGGTTTAATGTACTACAACGTCTGATTTCTATGTGTGGCTGGAACAATGTCAATTCATAACCCGTCAGTCTTGCTATAGTCAAGTGTTGTGTTTGGGTCCGGTTCAAGAGAACCTCTACTGCGTGTGGTACTTGTACTGTCAATTGATGTCCTAACACTATGGCATCGCTTTGTCTGATTGCTAAAGCTGTTGCTGCGACTGATTTCAGGCACGCAGGAAGAGCCTGAGCTACGGGGTCTAATGTACTAGAAAAATAAGCACATGGCTTGTGTGATCCTGCTTGTTCCTGCGTGAGTACTGACAAAGCAGTACCTTCACGTTCTGTGACAAAGAGTGTAAAACGTTTGCTGTAACATGGTGTTGCTAAAACAGGTGCTTGGCATAAAGCTTTCTTTAAGCTTTCAAAAGCTTGTGTATGTTCCTGAGTCCAAGGGAGGACAGTCGATGTCGCTGCCTCCTGTGTTGTCAACTGAATGAGTGGTTTTGCTAGAAATGCATATTGAGGGATCCACTGCCTACAGTACGAAGTGAGGCCTATGAATGCCCGTACCTCCTTTTGTGTCTTGGGTGGCGGCATGTTAACAATTAACTGGATACGGTCGGGTGTAAGCTGTCTTCCCCCCTTGGACAGCAAGCGCCCAAGGTACACAACTTGCTGGACACAGAATTGCAGCTTTGAAGGGGACACTTTGTGCCCCTTGTCGGCTAAGAAATGTAAAACCGTCAGTGATGCTTTTTCACATTCAGGTTCGCTTCGGGCGGTGATCAGCAGATCATCGACGTATTGAAGCAGGGCAGTGTTAGCTGGCATGTGGATACTGTCAAGTTCTCTTTTCAGTGCTTGGCTATAGATGCTGGGGCTTTCTGTGAATCCTTGAGGTGCGCGTGCAAATTTAAAACTTCGTCCATTTAAACTGAATCCGAGGCGCCAATTTATGTGGTAAATATTTAAATTACCTGTACTATTTTTTAAGCGGTAAAGTCTAGTAAGAATAACTCAGTCAAAATAAGAGGCAGAATCAGTGGTATTAGAGGTTCTGAAAAGGACTTTATTCCTTTGGGGGGAACTGAAACATGTTCTGGGCATACGAAAACAATGTACTGGTGTCGATATTCTAGAATTTCTTTAATTAAATCAGTACCTGAACCTCTCCATTTATTCGTGAGTAATTCTATCAGTATATCAGGTAGGGGACCAGGATCGGAGTATTGGCTTCTATACAATATAACGAGGTGTTGTATCATGTATATACCAGCTAAACGCTGTTCGTCTGGGGTAAGGTTCAAAAACGTGTGTGCTAGCGCATCATCACTGTATTTTTCAGAACTGTCAGCCCATTGTACTGCTGACCTGGCTAATTCTTGTTCATCCATAGAATCGAGCATATGATACCCCCTTCGGTCTCGGAGTAATTTATCAGCAGCCCGGAATAAGTGTTCAGGGGACTTCGTATTTAGCATAGGGGCTTGAAAATGTCTGTTACATTCTGGACGTATCGGACGTATCGGATCATTAAAGTATCTGGTATTGTTACAAGGTCTTTCCCTACCTACATAAGCTATCGTTTCTAATTGTCCTGTGGGCATTTCTGATTCTTCCTCCTCTTCTCCCTCTGATTCAGTTTTGTCTGCCTCCACTCTGGCTTTATGTATTCGTTCTACTTCTTTGCGGATTTTTCGGCACATAGCTACTATACACGTCTGTTTATCATGTTTTCCCTCTGATATATTCTGACCCCATCTGGTAAGTACTTGCATTTCATCCTGATCTCTGTCTCTGATCAAGCAGTTTATGAAGAAGCGTAACAGTAGTCTCTGTATATCCACTTTCTGGTAATCCATGGCTTCGTCAATACTTTCAGGGCCTTGCCCTGTTTGGACAAAGCGATATATATTGTCTAGATGATTAACCATTCCTGGTAGTGTTGTTAAATACATTGAAGCTCGTCGTATACGTAGTGATGATAGCAGCATTCTGTCATTTTTACCGGGCACTGGATCATATCTACAATCTACAAGATGTTCCTTAAACATGTCGGACGTTGCTATTTGGGGTGTACGTTGGTTGGCTAAATCTCTAAGAGACGATTTACTTCGTGATGGTGGCGTGGCAAAAATTGCTGTCGCACCTCCTGTCGCACCTTCTGAGGTGCTAGGCACGAAAGGATTTGTGGGATGTAAGGTAGAAACTGTGGGTGCAGGAAAAGCGGTGGAAACAGATGAACCTGTTCGATTGTGCGGAGGAGTTTGTTGTTGCGGAGATGGGGGCAGATGATCTCGGGGTTGAGCACCATCGACAGGTGGCGTGTGTGGTGGAACATTAACATATTCGGGAGCTACATCGTCTAAATAAGAGGAAAGGAAAATATCTTTTGCGGTCTTGGGATGTGCTTTAATCGGGAGTAATGGGGGTGGCACATCTTTCGGTATTTCCGGGGTGGCCTTAGGTAAACCTTCGGCCAAAAGAGGATACATACCATTCATAAGAGTGTTCCGTTGTCTGTCTACTTGTTCTGTTTTTACTCGGATACCTTCCTCAACTAATATATTTTCTCGGGCTTTATTTGAGTTCTCCCTACTTTTCTCTTCCTGTCTGAGCGCTTTCTCTGTGCGCCTATGCGATTCTTTACGCCATAGTTCAATGGCATCTTTCTGTGACTGTCTGGCTTTCTTTTTCCATAATTCTTCTTCTACTCTCATGATGCAATCTGCATCCCATGTCCCAGCTGCGGGCCACCTCTGACTTTCTGCTAGATCCTTGGTATAGTCCACCCATAAGTCAAGATATAATACGGCATCTAGGCCATGTTTATGATACATAAAATACCCTGGAGTGTCCCTAGGTGGAACGGGAACAGCTTCTTCGAGTACTCCTTTTCTAGTTTTGATCTGTCTTAATTTTGAAAAGAACGGCATCTTTAAACCTTGCTACTTGATTCTTACTTGAACTGGACTTGAACACGATTAATACAATAAAAACAATAAGGAACACTCATTCATACCACTATTTTTAAACACATTAAAACATTTAACATTTAACGAACAATGATAATTAGAAGAAAACTAGTCACCGACATAATACTAATACTAGATAATACTGAATTATATACATGAACATACTAGATATACTGCTAAACAGTACAGATACACTGCTAAAACAGTGCAGACCGGATTTGTGTACCCAAACCCGTCATGACTGGCACAAATTATTGTGCACGTCTAAATGCCTCCCCGGCAACGGTACTCACCGGGTAGCACGGAACGGAAGGCCTCGGAACTGAACTGAACTGGACCGGACTGGACTCGACTCGACTCGGAACTTCGGAACCTGGTGGGCCTCTGTATACCTCGGATCTTGCTCTCTCAGCTAGGCTCTGGTCGGGATACTTCGCACTTCTCACCGCCTCGTCTGGGTGTTGATCGCAGCCTCAGTCACCCCCGCTTGGCCGGAGGGAGATACAGGAAATCCTGCGGGTACGCGTTTTTGTCCGTTCAGCTGTGGCAGGGGACCGGGCCTGCAACGCACCTCCGGCGCGTGAGATGAGAAAGTGTCCCTGTTCGGGCGCCAATTTATGTGGTAAATATTTAAATTACCTGTACTATTTTTTAAGCGGTAAAGTCTAGTAAGAATAACTCAGTCAAAAAATAAGAGGCAGAATCCGTGGTATTAGAGGTTCTGAAAAGGACTTTATTCCTTACAAAGGAAGTATGGTTCGAACCAGGCAATCATATTCCATCACCACGAAGGTTCAGGAAGGGATAGGCAATGCATTATTGACAAGTAATCATATATATATGAAAAGCATTACATTAAGACAGATGCAGGAGGCGTAACAGCTGATAATACAGATAAGAATACACATACGTAATGAAAATAGGCGTAGTAATAGGCGTATACTAGAAACGTCATTTAAAATGATGTCACAAGTGGGTGGATCCATAAGAGAATCCTGCAGTGTCAGCAGAAATATTTGGCAGAGATGCGCGCGCAGCCGTATGACGTGTGATTGACGTGCAACTAGAGGGTGAAGGGAACTTGACATTTAGCCCTACATGTGGAGACAGAAGTCTGGGGTGTCAGGACAACCTAGTCCTAAATCATATCTAATATCTTGTGTTTAAGGAACTATATTATCTGGAAGGAAAGGTCTTCTCGGACAGATCCTATTCTATACTGACTGTTAGTGCGTGTACAAGCGTCTATGTGTCTACATGAGATGCGAGGGGGCAGGAATCTTCCATGGTAACAGGGCCTATGAATTACTTGCATAAAGACAGCGAGGCCGGGCCCTTTGCTCGGTAGCTGGAAGGATGTTTACCTAAACTACTAGACAGGAATGCATTGGATGAGGAGCGGAGCAGATAACTTGAAGGCTGAATACAGTTTTTGGCAGGCAACAGGCCGCGTCAGGCACCGTTAGCCGCGCAGGGAGTAGGACAAAGTTCATGGATACGGATGAAGGTCCAGGCTGGAGCATTTCAGTGGCAGAAGCAGGAAAAGGCTTGATGGCAGAATTCAGGGCCTACTCGCCTGAACTATAAAACTAGAAAAGTGAGCCATATAAAGTCGGTGGCCAATCATACTTAGGAATGGAATATTCGACCCATTCATGGCGGATCTGAAAGAGGACATGTGGACGTTGGACGCACATGTATTTGCGTCTTCATAGCTGGAACTGGAGGGAACATACATGTACTTGTAGCACGTACATGGAGCCGTTGGGGTCTAAGATAGGGGACACAATTGACCATAAAAATTCATATTTCCTCAAGTGTTGCGACAGATGTTGTGGGCACACAGGGGGGTGTGGACAGGTTGGTGTTGATCTGGCGGAGGCATTGTAGTATGTCCTGATGCACCGCAGTAATGTCATCCCACTTCGCCTCCATGCGGGCATGGTGGGCGACCTGCTCGTGTTGCATGTCCTTGAGGATTCCCACTACCTGGCCAAATCCTCCGGTGCTATCCTGGTACGCATCTAAGATGCGTGCCAGGTGGGGGTCATCATGCATTCCAGACCCCTCTGCAAGGCGTACCCTGTGCCTCCCACCCCTTCCAGCACCCCTCTCCACACGGGCAGGACCAGCGGCGGGACGCACCAGTGACACTGGCACCCCTTGGTTGGTGTTGCTGGTGGTTTTTGCTGTAGCTTCTGGGGGGTCCTGTGTCCCTGTGCTGTGGGTGTTGATTGTCCTTGGTCTGTCCGTGTTGGCGGGGGTGCCCTGTCGGTGTCCAGATGCTGGAGGCGTGGGTACAGGGGGGGCAGATGTTGATACTGCTGGTGCTGCATGATGGCTCACACCGGAGGGGCCAGGTTGGTCGTCGTCATCCGAAGAGGACAGTGAGAGAGTCGGACCAGAGAGCCTGGGTATCCTCATCATTTGGTGCTGGGTGCCCAGCACCACCTGTGTTTGGAAGAGACACACAATGTGATTTATGTTTCTACATGCATCGTTGTTTCACAAACATGACATTTTCTACTTTTCGAACAGATGCCTGCCTGTACACTGCTTTTTCCCAGCTTGTCACGGACAGACTTTGATATTGTTGTTGCCCATTTCCCAGCATGGCCTTGTGCACCCCACAATAGAGCCTAGTGTCAGACATCTTGTCAGTCCCTTCCCACTCACTGTGAGGCAAGTATGGTTCAGTTTGATCTTGCTGGGCCATGTGGGTGGGTGTAGGTTGTCTGTGACTGCGAATCCCATCATACTCTTGGCTACACCCCCCTTCCCAGCATGCACATACTTCCTCCCTCTTGACTCTGCTTCCCTGTGAGGGGGTGTGACAGCAATGGCAAGATGGCTGACTGTGAAGTCCTGATGTTTGTTGGTGGCCATTTCCCAGCATGGCCTTGAGCTCCCCACAACAGAGCCCAGTGTCAGACATCTTGTCAGTCCCTTCCCACTCCCTGTGAGGCAAGTATGGTTCAGTTTGATCTTGCTGGGCCATGTGGGTGGGTGTAGGTTGTCTGTGACTGCGAGTCCCATCATACTCTAGGCTACACCCCCCTTCCCAGCATGCACATACTTCCTCCCTCTTGACTCTGCTTCCCTATGAGGGGGTGTGACAGCAATGGCAAGATGGCTGACTGTGAAATCCTGGTGTTGGTTTGTCTACAAGTCCAAAGTGAGCCCCTGTATTTTACACAGCAGCACCCAGTACGGGGTATCTTTTGCTGATATTTCAATGAGGTGTGTGTCAATGCATTGTACCCGGTGAGTTGTGTGGAGTTAGTGTTGAGGGGGGGTGTCTCCCCATGCGGATAATTATGGTCAGGGCTGTCAGTCCTCCTTCCCATCATGAAACGTGCTTCCATTGTAGGGCGTGAAAGTTGTCTTTCAGGATGTCAGTCAGTGGTGTCCTGCTTCTGATTTGCACACAAGCCCTAGCAGGGCCTTGTGTTCCCCGCAGCAGGAACCAGTTGCAGCCATCTTGTCAGTCATTTTCCACTCCCTGTGATGTGGGCATGTTTCAGGGAGGTCTTGATGGGCCAATCAGGAGGGGGAGCATTATCTGTGACTACAGGCCCCATCATGCTTTTGGCTACACTCACTTCACCTGCATCCCCACTATTCCTTCCTGACAGTCAGCTGCACTGTGAGGTGGTGTGTTTGTGGTGGCAAACTGTCTGGCAGGGTCTATTTGGCTTTGTGCCACTGGCTTGCTCTATTTGTTTGTAGGTTGGTGCATGTCATGACAGTTCCCAGTCACTATGAGATGGCAGGTATGGGGTTTGTGTGACTGGCATACACAACTTGGGCTGATTATCTATTGGTTGGTGTAGCTTTGCTTGCGGTGCATGGTTTCACTGTCCCCTTGCCACACAATCTTGGGTATGTTGTTTGTGTACTCACCAGGCTCTGGGTTGTCTGTTAGGCCATGGACGATCTCTGGTGGTAGGATGTCCCGCACCTTCTCCTCCCAGGTCCTGAAGTAGACTGGTTTGGCAGGAGGGCCACTGCCGGTGCACTGACTCAGGGCGTGATCTTTTTCGATGAGTTTCTTGACCCTCCTGCGCACGTCATACCACCTGTTCTGGATATCGTCCTTAGTGCACCTTGCTGGTGCTTGGGCGTTCACCTTGTCCACAATCCTCGCCCACATGTTGGTTTTCTGTGAGATGGGGGTCCTTTGGACCAATGTACCAAACAAATGTGGCTCTACTCTGATGATCTCGTCTACCAGCACTTCTAACTCACTATCTGTGAACTTTGGATTCTTCTTTGGGGCATGGTGATGGGTTGTGGTGGTGAGGGATGTGTGTGTGAGGGTGCAAGTGATGGTGGGTTGGTGTTGGTTTTGCTGGGTGTATGTGCTTTTGTATGAGGTGCTCATGGTGTCTGAGTTGTGTGATGGGGGAGTTGTGAGTGTGTCTGTGGTTGCTGTGTACTGGTGTTTGCTGCTGGCTGTGTCTCCTGTTTGCAAGGGATGATGGTAGTGATTGTAGTCCTTTATATAGTTGGAGTGGTGGGTGTGTCTTTGTCCCATTTTTTTTTGTGGTATTTATTGGCTTTGTCATTGCTTGTTTGGTCCTTTTTTTGTCTTTTTTCCTTTGTGTTTTGTAGGCATGAAGGAGACGTTCGTGTGACGGAAACGGACGCTGCTGTTGTCTCGTGCGGGCTTCTCCGCCTAGTTCACGCTGCCTATCTTCTGTGTTTGGTACGTGTCGGTCGCGGCGGTCTCTATTGCTTGTGTGAGGGTTGTCTGTGCGTGTCGGTCGTGCGGCTTGGTCTCCGTGCGAGTCGGTCTGGTTTTACACGCATAGCATCGTACTGCGCAAATCGTACATTGCGGGTACGGGTGGGTCGGCTTCATTCCGGGTTCGTGTCGGTCGGTGATGATCGCGTCGGTTTTCCGGCCGGATCACTATTTTCCCTACGGCTCGGTCGTACGGCTTGTATTCCGTACGTGTCGGTTGTAATTCACACGCGTTGCATCATACTGCACAGGTCATACGGCACTGGTCCATGTCAGTCGGTATTCATTCGGGTCCGTGTCGGTCGGTTCGTTTTGCAGCCGGAATCGGCCCCTTGGCATTGAGTACTGGTATTATTGTGTAATTAATGTTAATCCTCGTTAATCAGCAACGTTGTAAGATCTGAAGTAATATTTGTGTTTATGGATTAGCTTCCGGTGTAAAATGTTACACTTGGTCTACTCGTTTTATGATTATTTTGACCACTAATTGGGTTCTGGTCCAGCTTTGCAATGGTATACCAATATTGAATTAATCTCATAAATGTTACATTTTTTTTTCGCGCTTCTTATTGTGATAAAGATTGGTTAATCTGGAATTCTCAGCAGGCACCATATCCATATTTTACACTAAGGTGCTGATTCCGATCCGGATTGGAAAGCACTTCGACCGAGCCGGATCCAGGGTGTTTTCTGACCGAGCCAGAGTTGCAGTCCGACCGAGCGAGTACGATGTAGCCGTATGCTGCCGGACTCGGTTCGGTCGGACTCCCATAGAAGTCAATGAGAGCCGGTCGTACGACGCGTACATGGGCTCCCATTGACTGAATGGGTACGTCTCGCGCAAGGGCGCCCACTACAGTGGGTACACGTCGGTGTCATCCGCACCGTACATGCCTGTGTTGGGGGGACCATTGGATCCCCCCCTGTGACCGAGTCGTAGGGCTGCGGGAGACAGGGGGGCCGATGCGGACCCCCAAAGGCAACCACCCGGACGTTTTGCGAGCCGGACACTCCGGCTCGCACAGGCAGTCCGCGTGCATCGTACTGGCTTGGTCGTAAATCGCATCCATTGCATGCCACGGTTAGCTTATGACCAAGACGTACGGAGCGGTTCGGACCCGGAAATGACTCGGTCGGTGAATTTCACGTAGCTCGCATCGTACTTGCCATGGAGCATCCTGTTGCTCATTTTTTGGTTCATTCTGAATAGCTACAGAACCTATTTAGGATGGTGTTTTAGCACACCTATATACTTAGATTGTTCTCCTTAGGCTCCTTTGATAGTTTTAAAACAACAATGAACCGCACAAAAGATCCAGTGCAGCATCAATCTGTACCACACAACGCCACTGTATGGCCGGAGTCTTGATAAAGCTCTGTATTTCTAGCGCATGAGGATCTGCTGAGTGTCTTTATTTATGAACTCAACAAAGTTAGAATTACGTCTTAGTTAAGAGGGCAGAAGCATACATGGCTAGCCAACACAGGTTTTCTGTGTTCAGCCACCATAGGAGCATCATTTGTCCTGTATTTCTTTTGGGGTCCTGGGCTACTGCTTATGGGGGGCAAATACATCCTTCTCAATATAAGGAATATGACGATACTGAAATACATGCCAATGGTCAAGCAAATCGCCAAACTTGCATCTCTCATTTCTGCACGTCTGCACAGGTAGGCTGCAAGATCAGCCTCTATATAGGGACATCAATGATGATAACACTCAAACATGTACTATCATTCAGGGAGAAAAATCCTACTCGGAGGACTAACTGCCATGTAACACAACATTACAATGACTCAACAAAATGCACACCAGACCCAGGAGTGACTAAACGTTGACTAAAAATTAATATACTGGTTACAGCAGAGGAACCCCTAGACCTTATCTTCCCCAGGAGGACTCTCCTGTTGTGTAATTCTATCATTCAGGTTTTAAAAACCTAATATCATGAAGTGAGCACTGAAAACGGTAGATAGTTCACTGTTTAAAAATATGGTGACAAGGCATAGGTAAAAGTGGGATTCAGAAGTACTCTCACCGGTCCGATCTCTCATTAATCTTGAGTGAATGGCCATTGAGGAAGACCAACTACACCCCTTTGAAGGAATTTTTAAATATGGCCCCCTTGTGGGTGGGGATCTCGAGATAGAAAATCTGTTTGGTCAGTAAATTAATTCAGTGAAAAATGTGTGCACGTGCAAATTTGAAACAAAGTTGATTAAACTTCCTTTACGTCACCATTGTTCTGGCCTGCACAATTTAGCTTAATCTATTGTAAGGAAGGAATTCATGTTTTTTCCAGAAAGCTTCCTTCTGCACTTGACTACGAAGCGGTAGAATGTAAATGATATCAATGTTATCATATGAAATGTTCTGAAAAATACAATCTGCTAGCTGAGAAAGCAAAAGACACACAATTGATGGACAGAATGCAGAACAAATCAAAACATTCTCCCCCAGTCAAGAGATCTGGTTTAAATCCATCATTCTTTTGCTCACCATGCAACCCCAGCTTAGACCTGGCCATATGCAAATCAGTCTTGACCCTGTGCCTCATGGGAACAGTCCAGCCCGAACTGCCAAGTCAGGTCCTCCCTGGACCGGAAACAAGCATCCTAGGACAGGTTTTGGGGTTTCACCCCTCTTCAGCCAGAATAGCTTGAATCCAGTGGCACAGCGAGCCCGGGACCCATGCCTGGGCATTCACGGAGCACTTAGGGCGAGAAAGCAAAAGACACACAATTGATGGACGGAATGCAGAACATTCTCCCCCAGTCAAGAGATCTAGGTTAAATCCATCATTCTTTGGCTCACCATGCCTTCCAGTTTAGACCTGGCCATATGCAAATCAGTCTTGACCCTGTACCTCATGGGAACTGTCCAGCCCGAACTGCCAAGCCAGGTCCTCCCTGGACCGGAAACAAGCATCCTGAGACGCTCGATTTTAGAATACTGTTCTTGAATCACAGCCCTGATGACAGAGGTGAATGCTTAACTTGAAAACAAGAGTTTCAGCAAGACCTATAGAAGTACAGTAATAATCAGACTGGATTCTTTCCTTCAAAATTCTCGAATCTTGAGTACATAAGTCCTTTAATGAATAATTATAATATGAGGTTCATTGAAGATTAGACATGGATATAAGAAATGAACACACTTTCGAGGAAGAAAAACGCAGAGTAATAACTCATTACCTTTGCTATAGAGCTTTCCTCATGCTTAGCATTGGGATCCAGCTGTCCGATTGAGTGCAACGGAATTTTCTTCATATTTTTTTCAGGTGACCTGCCACAAATAAATAACATCTAAAGAATCCTGTAAAATCATATGTTGAACATTGTTTAAATTAAAGTGAATACATAATATAAATCTGATCAAATCATTCCTGTGAGGAGAAACCTTAAGCAATTTGCTACCAAATGGCACTTCACTTTCTAAAAATATAACGTTCTAAAAACTTTGGCCCAAATCAAAAAAAAAATTTCGCCTGTAAAGATAGAGTCCAGGCTGAAAATGCCTTAATTGATGCTTAGTAGAGATTCACACAAGGAATTCTGCCTGATGCAAATGGTTTTACTACTGCAGATTACACTGCCGCGATTGAGGAGAAATGTGCAGTATAAAGCGCCTTATTACGGGTTTGGCGGTCCTCCTTCAGCACTGACACCACCGATCTGGCAGGAGGACCGACATGCCTGTGGTGCGCCCGCCTGCCAGAATCTGAGTTGAATTTAGGGCGGGCGAGTGGTGCTGCAGTGGTCTCACAGCAGCAGCTGTGTTAGGCTCATAAGGAGAGCCTTAACAGCAGACAGCCGCCATGACAGCGCCTGCAGCACATTCCTGCATGGTGTGGCATGCACCATGTCGTGCATGCCACACCATGCCGGAACAGGGGTGAAATTCTGTGCCCCCAACCGCATGCACCCCCAGGCCCACATTAGTTACATCTCCGCCAACCTTTTCATGGCGGGCTCACCTCCATGAAATGGGTGGTGAAAATGCAGCTCCGAATATGCTCTGCACTGCCACAGCGGGCCACCAGCATATTCCTGCCCTTTTCCGCTGAGCCACCGCAGCAGGATTCTGACCGCCACACTCGAAATATGCAGGACGGACCAGCTGAGGTGGCGGTCGTCATCCGCCACTGCGAGTACTGCGGTCCTATGACCGCCGTACTCAAAATAACTCCCAAAACCTAACGTAAGATGAGGGAGGTGGGCAGAACAAGGCATGGTTAGCCTTGTAAGTTTATAAATGCCCACAAACATGCATGTTTTTGGGGCATTGATACATTGAAATCTGATCCCCTTCCCAAAATATAAATAGTCAGAGATTTATTCCAGCTAAGTAACTCACCTTCCCAGATGGGAAGATGAAGAATGACTCCCCGATTTGGTTGGGGTGTTGGGGAAAGGCTTTTTTTCCAAAGGGAGAAATATTTTTCCCATGGTTGCCATTCCCACTGTCTGGAATTGTATGCTGCATATAATTCAGGTGCAGGGGGAACAGGCAGTCCTCAAAAAGCCTCATCATATGAGCAACAGTTCATAGATAGTCACCGTATTGCTATGCAGCGATTTATACTAGTGTTCACACTGTATCTGTTTTAAAACCTAATAAAAAGTTGTTTAAAAAATATTATATAAGCAACAGGTCAGCTGTAAACCTGCAACTGACAACCCTTCCACATGTACTATTGTATCTGTTTTATGAAAAGTAAATTAATTTAAAAGTACCTTCAAGCAGAGTCATATAAATCAGCCTATACTTTCACACCTTTTTGTGACTCAAGCCTTTTATGTTAACTTTTTTTTAGCATTTTTTGGAGAAAAGGCTAGTAGGTTTAGATATTCTACAGTCATGTAGCACAATGGTGGAATTGTCATTTTTCACTATTCTCGTAATGCTAATTACTCTAAACACTGAAACGTCTTGCAGAATATTTCTTCTGTATTCCTTTGGGAATGCATGAGAGTCCAGGCAAAAGGGTTCTAGATCTGTTACCACGATTTCCTTGGGGGATCAGGGTTGTCATGTGCTAAGTTTGCACACACGTTTGTTACACAGTAAGGTTAGGGATGCAAATGGTGTACTATGAGCTAGCAGGACAATAGGCCAACATATAGGCAGAACAATAGACTGTTGTAGGCAGGAGAGAGGAGATGTCATGTGGGCAGGATAGGCCTGGTAAGGAATACCACCATATACATGGTCATTTTTCTCAAGTTGCCTTCTATTTTAAACATAATAACTTATGACATACATTTGCGTGTGTGACAATGCAGGATAACATTATCCGAATCAGCAATGATTACATTTCCACTTCGTAGGCACACTTTTACAACACCTTAAACATTCAGTACAAGAGACAAAGTTCACTGTGCAAATGTCGCTCTTATTGTCAGGTAGGCGACAAAGCAATCAAACTAGAATAATCAACTGCGGCCTGATTGGGGTTTCGACCTGGCCGGATGGGTGCTGTTTATTATATATACAGAACCACTTACTTGTGTAAGGGAGAGCAGCACTCAGCTAACACTATGAGGTCACTGCATGCCAGAATTCCAGCTCAGCTGATTCCTGTTAAACAACATGAGGGATGTCCTGCTCTACAACAAGACGGACAGCCTGACGACACTTATCCGCAGGTAATGGGGAGTTAGACCACCCATCTGGGATTTGTTAGATTACCCCCCCAGGCAAAACTAGGATAGGTAGTGCTACGTAGGAATACACCAAACACCGTATTTATATGCTCGCATTAATTCACTGTCTTAGCATAGTGGTAGAATTGCTAATCTTTTTCACTATTCTCATAATACTAATTACTCTACTCTGTTTAATTCTACTGATTATCACAGTGCATGCATTTTATACAAGAATCACAATGCTTCAATAAATGCTGAAACACCTTGCTGAATATTTCTTGTGTATTTCTTTGGGAATGCATGAGAGTCCAAACAAAAGGGTTCTAGATCTCTTACCATGATTTCCTTGGGGGATTAGGGTTGTCATGTTCTAAGGTTGCACACACATTTGTTACACTGTAAGGCTAGGGATGCAAATTGTGTACTGTGAGCTAGCAGGACTATAGGCCAACATATCCTGAGGGTGTGCACGGATTCAGTCTGGCACAATCCTGACATTTGTATTGTCCAACAAACACAAAGTTTTAACAGAGAGGTATAAGCCGTATGACAAAGGTAAGCGCATGCAACTGGAAAACGAACAGCGTGGGGTAAGCAGGAGCAGCAAGCTGACCTGGCAGGGCAGGCAACATGGAGAGTGGCAGCACAACAGACTGCAGAGGGCTGGAGAGAGAGGGTTAGGGGCACACACACACACACACACACACACACACACACACACACAGACAACAGAGGGTAGGAGAGGGGTGGGGCAGGCACGGTCAGCAAGCCAAGACAGGGTATGCCGCAGGGGCAGTGCTAGCACAATAGACAGCAGCAAGCAGGAGAGATTGAGCATGGTCACATACACTGAAAACAGAACTAAGGGGCGAGGAGGCAGGTACAGCAAGCTGACCAGGCAGGGTTGGCATCAGGAGCAGTAACAGCACAACAGATCACAGAGGGTAGGAGGGTGTGGCAGGGGTACGCACATGGACACTGGAGGGGAGGGGCAGAGACAGCAAGCTGACCTGGCAGGGCAAGCTGTAGTACAACAGACTGTATAGGGCATGAGATTGGCAGGGGCACACACAAAAACAACAGAGAGCAAGGTGAGGCGGGCAGGAGAAGCAAGCAGAAAAGTCAGGGCAGGCAGCAGAGGCAGCAGAAGGTGAGGACACAATGAAGGGGGTATTTGCACGCACACAAACAATCGAGCGCAGGGGGAGGGGGAAGAGGTAGCAAGCTGACCAGGTGGAGCAGGCATTAGTGTCAGTGTAGTGACAGCACAACGGACTGGCAGAGACAGGAGCAGTGGCAGTACAACAGACCACGCAGGACAGGAGGCATGGGAACGCACATTGACAACGGTGGGCAGGCGCAGCAAGGTGTCTAGGTTGGGCAGGTAGCTGGGGCAGTGACAGCACAACATACTGAAGAGCGCAGGAGAGAGATACAGGAGCATGCAGATTAACAACGGATGGCAAGCTGGCACAGGCAGCCCGAAGAAAAGGCAGGACGGAAGTCAGGGACAGTGGCAGCACAACAGACTGCAGAGGGCAGGAGGGAGGGGTAGGGGCATGCACATTGACAACAGAGGGCAGGCAGAGGGGGACATGGGCATAAAGATAAGCATGGCAGGTGGCAGAGATATGGACAGCACAACAGAGGATAGGAGGGAGGGGGAGGGGCATGCACACAGACAACAGAGGGCAGGGGGGATGGAGGCAGGTGCAGCAAACTGACCAAACAGGACAAATGTCAGAGGCAGTGGCAGCACAATGGACAGCAGAGTGCAAGAAGGAATGGGCAGAGGCACATACACGGACAAAAGAGGGCAGAGGGTGGGGGCAGGGGCAGCAAGGCTATCAGGTAGGGCAGTCATATGGGGCAGTGGCAGAACTACCGAGCACCTAGGGCCGGCGAGAAGAGGCAAGTACACACATGTGGAGAACAGAGGGCAGGGAGAGGGCCCCAAAGCTGACCATAGAGGGTTGGCTGGCATGGGCAGCGGCAGTACAATGGACTACAGAGGGCAGGAGAGAGAGAGCAGGGGGATGCACAATAGAATGGAGGGTAGGGAAAGAGGGGTAGAAACCTGACCATGTGAGCAGGATGGCATGGGCAGGGGTAACCATCTGACCACAAAGGGCAGGCAGGACAGGACCAGAGGCGTGCAGATGTTGAACAGAGGGCATGCAAGAGGGGTCAAAGGCAGCATGATGAGCATGGAATTGAGGCCAGCATTGGTGGGGCAGTACAATGAACTAAGAAAGGCGTGAGGGAGATGGTATGGGCATTCACATGGAGAAGAGAGAGTAGGGGAGGGGCATTGACAGCAAGTTGATCACAAAGAGTAGACCAGCACGGGCATGGGCAGCCCAATGTATTACAGAGGGATAGCAGGGTCACTCACACTGAGAACAGAGGGCACAGGCGTAGGGCCAGGGGAAATAAGCTGACCACAAAGGGCAGAAGGGAGGCAGCAGGGGCAGCAAGCTGACCATTCAAGGCAGTTTGGAATGGGCGGGGTAGTACAATGGACCATCGAGGGCAGGAGGGAGGCAGACAATGTTAGGCAGGGGCAGCAAGCTGACCCTGGAGGGGAGGCCAGCATGGAAAGGGGTAGCAAGCTGACAATGGACAACAGGAGGGAGGGGATATACACACACAGACACACATGGAGTACGCAGGGCAGGGGTGAAGAACAGGGGAAGCAAGCCGATCATGTAGGGCAGGCCAGCATTTACAGGGGTAGCACAACAGACCCCAGAGGACAGGAGGATGTGGGCAGAGGTACACACATACAATGTAGGGCAGGTAGAAAGGGGTAGTAACAACAAACTGTTCAAAGAGGGCAAGTCAGCATGGGAAGAGGCAGCAAGTTGACCACGTTGGGCAGGCAGGAGGTGTGCAGGGCAACAACCTGAATATCCAGGGCAGGTCAGTATGGGCAGAGGCAACAAGTAGATCACAGGAGGAAAGAAGCAGGGGTACAAAGATGGAGAGCAGTGTGCAGGCAGGAGGGGGTCAAAGGCTGCTGTGGATTTGCCACCCGTTGGGGAATGAGCAAACTCCTCTGCGGTGCATAGCCAAAGGTCATGTGCACTTGGGGTGTTGGATGAATATGATAAAACAAAACACAGAAATTTACTGAAAGCAAACATAAGAGAGGGTATAACTAGGTATGGTAATATCATCTTGCTTTCATTTAAAAAATGCTGTTTGTCACTACGAAGACATGCAAAACATAAAGGTGCATGTCCTACCTTTTTAATTACACAGTACACTTTCCCAAAGGGCTACCTAGAGCCTACCATAGCGGGTGACCTATGTGTAATAAAGGAGAGTTTAAAACTAGGCAAGAAGTTTCAAATGCTAAGTCAAAGTGGCAGTAAACTGCACACACACGCCCTGAGGTGGCAGGCCCAATACAAGGTTGAAAGGCTACTTCTATGGGTGGCAAGATCAGTGCGGCAGGCCCTCTAGTAGCATCACATTAATAGGACCAGGGAATATGGTATACCATTTTACAAGGGTCTTAAAAGTAAATCAGCTATGCAAAATCGGTATAAACCAATCACACAATGTTTAGAGGAGAGATCACTTGCACTTTAGCACTGGATAGCAATGTTAAAGTGCCCAGAGTCCTAAAGCCAACAAATAGTTGCTGTCAGTCACTACCTTGTTTAAATGAAGTACTGTTTGCACTTAAAAGTTTACTGGTAGTTAACATGTTCAACATATAACTTTTAACATATTGAATCAGACTTGAGTCCAGTACTACACTATTTCTATTTCGGACATGTACACTGCTGCATATAGTAAATCTATGCAGTATATGTTTGTGTGCTCTTTACTACCTACTTTCTTTTCAAATGTTTTTATTGACAGCTTTTTTGTTGTAATGATCATCAGTGGTACTCCTGACACATAATTCCAGTGCTACATCATCAGAAACAGGGAATAATCAAGATAATACAACACATCTATCAGTAGCAGGCTAAAGTGACAAGATCAATGGCCCCTGCTTGGGTTTCATCTTTGTGCAGGGGGAAGCAGATCATAAAAAATAATAAGGAACAAATTATTAACAATTAAACATTGCGAGGTCTCAATAGTTACTGATCAGCTATCCATTCATGAGGTATAGGCATTCCTGTTGTTACCCCACCATGCCTGGTGAGTGCCTGTTGTTGTGAGAAGGTGCCTTTTCTAAGGAAAGGAGCCTGACGGTGAGGGTGGGGAAGGGCAATATCCTGTCCGAGCATAGCAAGTGGCGGCGGGTAAGTGTCCTGTAGGTGTACAAAGTTTATGTCCAGACATGGTGGTAACTGGGGGGGGGGGATCTCTGTTGGGGCAGTCATGTAGGCCGGTTCATGAAAGTATCATGTGCGTGTGAAGCAGTGGGCAGTGTGGCGCCCATCAAGCCAGTCCTCTTCAGTGGGAGATCCGATTGTCTTTCAACTGGGTCAGTCCTCCGTTTTGGCTTCCACTGTAAGGAAAAAGGTTTCCCAGTAATAGCTTCCTGTCTGGGAGTCACCCCTCATTCTAAGCAACCTAATCATGTGTGTTTCAGCCCTGGTCCATGTCAACAAATCACACAAGCACCACTGTGTATCTGGGGGTGCAGGAGACTTCCTCACCATGGCTATAATGCATTTAAATAATACAAAAGCCTAATCTATGAACATGTGTAAATGTTTGTCGAACTTTGTAGGAGTCTGGCTTAGTATATGATGCACACTTATTTAAGTGAAGAATCTTGCACTAGTCCAGGCGACACTTATGGTGATATTAGTGGTCTTAGACAACCATACAAAGCTCTCTAAATGGTAGCTGTGGAGAGCAGCCTTCAGGCTTAGTCCAGAAGGAGTGGTTAGCAGCTTGTTTTACTAAAACTAATCATTTAGTGTAGGTTATACGAAAAAGAACCATACAGTGTAGTTATAAAATTAGTTATATTTACTATACACACTCACTAACACATTTGTATATCTCCTACCTGGAGATATAAACAATACAGACAATACTTCAAATGTAGAACAGGTAAGTGAGCACAAATACACAGTTGTCTCCAGGGGGAGACGAAACCATATACCAAAGAAGTGAAATGCGAATCATGACCGGTTGAGACTTGGACCAGAAGACTCAGAAGAGCTGGGGACACAAGGAACCACCCAAGGTAAGTACCCAGGAACACCACGGACACTCTGTGCAGAGTGGGAACACAGCCGTGTACCCAATACAAGTAAATTTTGAAAGTTGCGTTGCAGTTTTTAAGAAGAGGGATCCTTCCCAGTGGACCCTGAAGAAACCCTGTGGAAGACAGAAGGTTGGAGTGTCACCCCACCCGTGGATACACCAGGAACAAGAATACCTACACCAGGGAAGCTGGGAGCATAGGTGTGAAGTGACGTCGGAAACCTCCACAGACCACAATGGAGGACTTCAGAAAAGATGCCGCTGGTGAAGAAGGTGAAAGAGTCTGGTGGATATTATGGATGGATTCTTGAAGAGGAGTACCTGCAAGCAGAGGGGACAGAGTCTATGCCACTCGAAAGACCAATGACCACCGATGGCGGAAGATGCAGGAGTGATGACTGTGACCTTGTCACTTGAGCTGTGAAGAACAGGAGATGCTTCGGAAGACCAGGAGCTGTTCATGAGCTGTCCCATGTCAAAAGTCAAGAATCAGGAGGTCAGTGTCCGTGGGAGCACCAACAAGACTTGGCAGCAGCAACATACGTGGTAAACGAAAAAGATGCAGCCTTGGGACCAGCAAGGTCCAAGGGACTCACCAAGTGCTGGAAAGTCATAGCAGGCCCCCAGCAATCAGGGGAGCACACTGAAGACAAAGAAGACCCTCAAGAGGACCCGCAAGCTGAAGAGACAGGAGTTGCAAGAGGATCTCGAGCAGCTCATCAAAGATGCAGGCCCACGATGCAGGACCACGGTGCAGAGGATGCAGTGAGGACAGAGATCTTGGCAGGAAAAGATGCTGGTGGCTAGAGTTTCATGTAGCCCGAAGATCTCTGGAGGGCAGAGACGACAAGCCTTGGCAATGGCAAGTATGCGGAGCATAGGGGTGCTGTTCCAGTGGCTCCGACGTGGGATACTGGCCTCGAACTTGCTGAGAAGACTGTGCAGGCCTCGAGAGTGTTGCAGAACCACCACCTGTGTTGCTGAGCCTTTCGGGATCCGTAGGATATCAGGAGCAGCAGACCACTCAGCTTGGTTGCGGTGCCTGTAGATGAAGGGGAGGGACTCCTTCACTCCAAGGGAGATTCCTTTGGGTGTCTGTGATGCCCACAGGCCTGGAGAAGAACCACAAACATAGACGACGCAGAAGACTGGCAGGAGGATAAGACCAGGAGCATCAGGAGTCTTCTTTAGTGCAGTGTTGGTTCCTAGGCAAAGTCCAACGAAGTCCAAAGTGTCCAGATGGTAGAAGTTAAAGTGGTTTCGGGTATGAATCTTGTCCCACATCTAATCTGAAGAGCCACTCACGGGTAAGCCCTCAAGTACCCTAGGGAAAAGGTTGGGATAATTCAAGGATCCCTCCCAGAGGAGGGCTGGACAGAGGGGAGGATACTCCCATGTCCTTTGTTCAGTTTCGCGCCAGAGTGGGAGCCAACAGCTCCCTGTACTGGTTCCAACTGGAGTATGCAAGGAGGGCACCAAACGTGCCCTTCAACGCAGTCTGGTGGCCCTGTGAGGTCTGAGTAACAAAGGTGGCATAGTATTTAATCGGCAAACCGTTTGAGCCAGGGGTCAATCTGGACCATGGCCATGCGGATCTCTTCCAGTTCTAGCGGCTTATCCAATTCAGTCCTCTGTTGGGCGTTCAGTCGTACTAGCTGAAGTGGGCCAAAAAAATGATGGGCCTGGGATGGGAATGGTGAGCCAAGGGCTGCGTAAAGTTCCTGATAGTAGTCCCAGAAAGCTCCATTTATGTGGTTGTGCGTATCGCGCTTAGGGGGTGCGTTGCTGATCCTCCTGTACTAGTCGGGCAAGTAGTCTTCCGAAGCAATCTCCCTCCACATGCTATGAAGCTACACGTCATCTATAATCAGGCTTGCTAAGCGTCCCCTCCGCCTTGTTTCGCATCTTCGGTAATTGGTGAAGCTGCACAGTTGTGGCTGCCCGATTGGCCACCTGGTTCTTAAAGGAACGTAGGTCGCTCTCTATATTCGCCAGGTCGTTAAACAGCCTCTTATGTATCCCCCAGGAAGCCTTGAGGCAGTGGCCCACACCACCACTTTGTGGGCATCCCGCTCAACCACTCGAGACATGGCACTGCCTGCATTGAGGGTGAAATATTGATCAATACAGTGGGCGAGATGGGGGGGTCAGACAGAGCCTCCGACTGTAGCCATCATGTGGGTATGATTGGACGTTGTCTTACCCACTGTAGGGTCAACCGTAGGGGACAGTGGTCAGATTAGGTGCGTGCAAGATATTCCACCCCAGATAATTGTGCTTCTAGTTGGGCCTCACATGGAAATAGGTAAATTCTGGTTTCAACGTCGTGGACCCTTGTAAGAATACTCCCAGTCTAGGGGGTGTAGGTGTCACCATGAATCCAAGAGGTGCCTTTGCGACATGCATTAACCAAAGTTTTGTGAGGTTCGTCGCATGGTGGCCACGCTGAGTAGGGGGTTAGAGGGGTCCAGCATCACATCTGGGACACATTAAAAGTCCCCGCCCCAGAGTCCGGGTGTGAATGGGTCTCAGAGGAGCACCAGTGTGAGGGTATCTGGAAATTCACCCTGTTGAGTATTGGGGGCATAGATTGCAGTTAGTGTGAGGGGTTTGCCATCCAGTTGGCCTTCTAGGAACACAAATTGTCCACCCGTGTCCCCCCTCTGAGTGTCCACTGTGTAGGGTACCCCTGGTGCAACCCAAACTCCTCAAGCAAAGGAGGATTCCGAAGTGCCATATTCCTTCCTCCTCCATTTAGCACAAAGACTGTGTAATTCAGTGGTACTGAGGTGTGTCTCTTGGAGCATAGCTATATGTATCTAAGAGAGGCATAGACGTGATACCGTTTAGTCGGTGTGGCCTTTCCTCGTACATTCCAGGTAATTGTATGGTAATGAGGGACACAGGTTTCTGATGACTCTCTTGGCATGTCATACATTGTGTGTAGTCTGGGGACCCCGCCGCCCCCCTCCCTGTGGCACGTGCTAGTCAGGTATGTATTACATATGCCCATGGTGCACAGTGATGGTGCAATTACTACGTGGAACATTAGTAGAGTATCTCGATTAACCATGATGACAATAAACAGATACCCCCCTGGGACAGTAGCGGTGAGAAGGCCTGTCCATAGAAAAGTCTCCAAGCTATACATCAATATAATGAAAAAAAAGAGAAGCACAAAAGAGAAATAAATACAATCCATACTAGAGTCCACTTGAAATCATAGTCAGGGGCCACCTGGGGCCCTGATCAAGTGGCAACATTGTTTGGGTAGACCTCGGTGTAGGTCCTATTTATATAAGTTCCTCATAAGCCCACACATACCACTTCTTACCTGCCAGCTATCGGCCTATCTAGCAAAGTGCACATACAATTCGGCACCGGAGAGGTGGCCGTTCCGGTAGGCAGAGTCACAAGTCGTCAGCTGATCTGTGAGTAACATTCGGACCCTGACTATCCCCGATGACAGAAGGTAGTGACCCGCCCAAGTCCGATCCCGACTCTGATGGGTGTTCCTCTTGGAGAAGTGTGAAGGAGTTTGTGCTGTGGAATGAAGCGCTCTCCACTGCTTGAGCTCGTTCTTCAGAGGCCTGGGTCTTGATTGGATGCCCCCTCGGGGTACGGCACCTGCATCATCTCGATTTGGGTATTAACCATTTGTTTTCATGTTGATCCGAAGAAGGGGAAGGGAGCATATCCTTCGCGTAAAGCCATGTCCACACGTCTCCTGGCAAGTAGAAAATGTAAGTCTTGTCACCATCAATGACATATAGCCTGGCAGGAAATGAAAGAGCGTATTTCAGGTTCAGTTCTCGGAGGCATTGTTTAATGCGGGAGTATAACCCCCGCCGGCGCTGCTCCTCCATAGTGAAGTCGGGATACGCCAGGATATGAGCGTTTTCGTGGGCTATGGGACACTTGGTACGGAAGCCCTGTAGGAGCAAGTCATGATTGCAGTAGGTAAGGGGCATGGTCGAGCGGGCCGTTCTGGCATGCCATGAGCCCTTTTGATTGAGAAGATGGCAGGCACCTTGTCGTCCTGGACATTCTACACTACCCATTCCTCCAAGAACAGCTCCACATTGGGAGCCTCTGTGCGCTCAGAAAATCCTATTAGGTGGAAATTATTACGCCTTGATCTGCTCTCGGCATGCTCTGATCTGCGATGTAGGGTGAGTACTTCAGATTCCACCTTCTTCAGGCGTTCCTGCACATCCGTCAGTGAGATGCGCACCGTCACCAGCGTGGATTTGGCCTACTCCACTCTCTCCAAATATTTGCGGTGATCAGTCCGTATGAAATTGACCTCCACTGTGACAGAGTCTATATGGGTTTCCAGTGAGGCTTTAGTGTCCATGATGGCCTGAAAGACATTATCAAGTTGGGCAGAGTAGGCAAGGAGCATCCTCTCTAGTTGCTGCAGGCTGCCAAGGGTCTTGTCTGCTGGAGTGGAGTCTGTTTTCAGGTCTAGGCCGCCCGGCAACAGTGGCTTATTGGACTTTGGTTTCATCATCATTAGAGTGCACCAGAGTGAGATTGCAGAGAAGGTGTGGAAACAAGCAGTCTTGTCTTTTGACCAGGTGCATTGCTGGACTCAGCGGTTGGTAGTTCAGTTGAGTACAGAACAATTGGTGTTCATATGGCATGAAGAATCAAGCGATGGGTCATTTCCCGCAGAGTAAAACCCCATTGTCGTTCTGCCAGGCTACGCAAGCTCCCTGGGGCCCGTGGGGTAACTGTGTATCACACAATTACGGAGCAGGGGTGTGTGGTTTACCCACTTTGAGGATAGTCTCTCATAAGCTGCATAAGTCCAGGGGGGCACCTCAGGAGCAGTAAGGTGGTGCAACTACAGTCACTGACAAGGCCCCCGCACAGCAGGCAATGCTCACCTGGGAGCCCTGAGGCGGCATGCACGGGTTGGTGCTCCGCAGAGCAGTAAGGAGACCGTCAGCTGAGCAACCAGGGTACAGGCTCCCCAATACCTGCTGAGTCAGTGTGCTGCAGCCCACATATACAGGTGCAAGGTGTCGCCCTGCGCATAGCGACGAAAGGGGAGAGGGAAAGGCTCCAAATGCACCCCAGGAACCAGCATCAGTCCCCTCCACCATCTCACCTCCACAGCTCCATCAGGTCCTCTGTAGTGGCAGCCTCAGTGTTGACACCACTGGTTCAACAAAGCAGCGGTCAAACCAGGGCGTGATGGGTAGGTGGGCAGCCAGGCAGGAGGGTGGCAACATTTGACTTCACACATATCAGAGTCCTCTGTCCCTCCTACTCATTCCATTTGTCATCATTGCACTCCGCATTTCCCTTGCTTTGGTATCATTGACCCTGCTTGATCCCTTTCAGTTTCAAAGGTGGGCCCAGGAAGGTCCACAACCCCTTTGCGGGACTATGAGCCATTTGCACCAGTCGGGCCATTATGCGGGCAACCCAGGGCCAACCCCCCGTCAGGGACCCGCAGCCCAGTTCCCCACTAGGGCAGCAGCCACAGCAATCAACATCAGGAAAGGCGCAAGGGCTCTGCGGGCAGGCCGGCTTAAAGCTGCACGGCAACGCAGGCCACTGCAGCTCTCTGTCACCAGGAAGAGCGGAGGAAGGGGACGGAGGGATTTCGCCAGTCAACTCACCTCCTCCCCACAAGTCCAGTGCAATCATGTGTGTGCAGGTGTCTGCGAGGCCACGCCCGACAATCCCCATCTCAGGCATCCCGGCTGGCCACCTCAGTTCACATAGCTCTCCTGGGTCTTGCTACTGGGCGTCCAGTAGACACTGGGCGGTCCTTGGGGGCCAACTACCCCTCCTGTTACCTCCCAAAAAGTCCCACACAGTGGGATTGCCGAGAGGTCTTTGGAGATCACGCCCTATTTCTCCGCCACTCTGCAAACGCACCCCATGGCGCACTACTGGTTGGCCTATGGTGACTTGCCATTGGTTTAAAAAAATATATGTTTTAAAGGGGGGGCTGTGTGGCCCCTCTTTCCCGGGCCATTTTCAGCCTCGGGGACCCCATCCCACGAGGAAGGCCTTTTTCAATGACTGAGGGGGCAGCCCCCCTCCCTAGGCAGATTTCGGCCCAGTGATGTCATGAGTGATGTCACTGACTATGTCATGAGTGATGTAATATGTGTGGAAGCACGATCAAACAGGACGTAAGTTCGGTTAGGTGCGAGTAAAGAGATGAACGTTGGAATTAATCAACATGTGAGCCTGAACTCAAACACCAACAGTCGGGAAAGAAGTATGCTTTACCGGCTTGACACGCGATCCCACGACGCGAGCAAAAGTCGATTTTTACAATTAAAGCTAAAGAACAAGAATGGAAATACCCATGGGGAAATGTGCAGCTGTGAATACTTAGGTTCAATAAAGACGGTGCGATACAGAAAACCACACGTTTCAATATTCTAAAAAAAATTGCCTTAGTGATAGGCAGAATACTCAAATAAGATGGATTCAAAAAATTGAAAAACAAGAACTGCAAATGCAGAATAAATCCAGTCTAAAGGCCCTGACGAGAACCCCATAATTAGGACGGGGCTCGAAACACTTCAGCGTATAGTACTGTTGGGTTAAATCAATCAATAAATATGATTCAATGAAGGGAGCAAGTAAAAATTATTTTCCCTTGCATAACATTAATATATACCCAGTAGTCAAAAACCTTAAATTAGCTAAACAAAATTAGTACTGAATAGTTAAATATTGGTTGTTGGATTATAGACTGACTGGATTCAATCTCAATGCATTTCATCATTTATTTTTTATGTATTATCGTTCATGTTTATTGTGTATATTGAATGTATTTCAATTTCATTTAAGTGGCAAGTTCACAATGTTTGTTGAATATATGTAATTCACTGTGAAGATGGTGTGTCTTATGGTCGGATATGCTTTACTAATGAAATGAGTTAACTGAAAAATTACAAATGATAAGCTAATAAATGCTTTAGAACATTCGAATAAGCGAATGATCTTAGTCCGGGAAATTCATTCCAGCACTGGAAATCAGACGGTTGGGTCCTTTCTTAGTTGATAAATTGTTTCGGCCCTACCCAACCGCACTAGGGTCAACCCCCTTGTGTCTTCTGCAGCTACCACACAAGCATTCGCAATGCAATAGGTCTTGCATTTACGCGAGTTTGAGCTATTGACATTGTAAATGAAAATGCCTTTTTTATTTTAATTTTTAAAACATAAATAAAACACATTGGGAATATTCTCAAGAACGTGTGATAACTATCGCAAACTTTGCTTAACGCAACTTTGCACATTGCAGTCTATCGCGGGAAAATAACGCAGTGTTAATGTTGTATTCTCAACACTGCGGCACCCTGCGATAGTGTCACGATAACGTGCCAAATGACCGTGTTAAAAAGCAAACGCGATGCCAAAAAAAGCAAACACGAACGCAAAAAAACGCAAACACGAATGCGAAAAAAAGCTGCGATGTGGCCAATCGCGTTACACAAATCTGCGATAACCAATGACAGGCCTGCAATTCTCACGCGTCATGCGCGAAAATGCACTATAGAACCAGTGTAAAACAAATACAAAACCAAATAAACTGCGTAGCACCATGGATGCACCCGGCCCGAGTGCAGAGAACAACCCAAAACCCACAAGCCCCACAGACGACCTGCAAGGAACCCCGGGGTCGGGGAAGGCTAAGGAGAAGAGGAAGAGGAAGACGTGGTTCAGTCCGCAGGAAAACGGGATCATCGTCACGGAGGTGATAGAGCACTACCAACAACTGTACATCACATTGTACGTGTCATTGGCAACAAAGACGCAAACATAGCAGACTATCCTGGACCATGTGAATGCAGTTGCAGCATTGAGGAGGACAATGGAAGAGGTCAAGAGGCGCTGGAAGGATGTGAAGCCCAAAATCAAGAAGAACCTCGATGCCAACATGAAAGCAGCAATGCAGATGGGAGGTGGGGGTCCAGCGGCACACTAGGAGCTGGATGATATGGAGAAAATGGTGACCACAGTCAGCAGTCGGGATACGGGGCCAGGAGTCGTGGCTTCAGACAATGCTCAACATGACCTCACACAACATCAACAGGGTGAGTACCGACCAGGGACTGGGAAGACAGAGGGAGACAGGCACAATGGCACACATGCACAATTAAGCAGAGCACACTGCACACCCACAATGACTCTGGATCATGACCCTGACACCCGTGGCACACTGCAGCACACATACAAACACCAAGTAGGCCCCTGTCCACAACGTGTCCAAAGGGGTCCCACCCCACACATAACCAATATCACAACCAACACATGCACACGTGCAAAACTCAGCAAAGAATCGTATCTGTGAGCCACATCGACAATACGAGTGACACTACACGACGATTAGCATGGCTGCCGTCCAATCATCATGGCATTGTGCACACCACGACACTGAGGTGGCTGAGTTTGGACCACATCCGGAAAGGAGCAGGCCACATCGACACATCCACGTGCACAAAAAACCACTAACGCAAAAAAACATCTGCAGACAAGCCATGCCCAAGATTCACACCTCGACCAAGAGCCCAACACACCCAAGTCCGAAACATCCCAGCACTGTCAAAGCAAGGAGGTCACAGGCCCACCGCTTGAAAGGGATAAGGGGCAGACAAATCTGAGCAGCAGGGGCGACTCACCCACAATGCAGCACACACACATAGCAATAACAGCACATTAACATTGACGACTATGTGGTACAAAGTGCAACACTCCCACGACAGAACAGAGGACACAACAGGTTCCACCTGTGCATTGAAACTGGCCAATCACATCTGGCATAGCAGGAAACTGTGAGATGAAAATGTATGTGTACAACCTCACATCCGTGATGCAGTTCAAATGTCCACTATCCCGCATCAAATAGTCAGCTCCTCCCAAACAGTCACAATGTACATTGTCATGCAGTCCCGAGGTAAATTTGAACAATGCGTCAACATACATGTCAACACAATGTGAAAATGCATCTCCCCTTCACATAGCAAAGGGACAATCAACACCTCCTGCACAGCAGACCAGACAACTCATCAGTGATGATGAAGAGGACTGCCACACCCTCAACACCGATGCCCTACAACAGCTAATGGACATCTTAGGCAACCCACCTCCAGGAGCAGGGCAGCCCAGCTGCATCCAGGAGACCCCACCCCCTGCACAGACCACACAGCAGGAAGAACACACCACCACGGATGGCTCTCAGCACCTCACAGAAGCACACATCGCATTCCATGGCCAGGTGTGAGAAGTTGGCCTGGCATATGCTGGTCACTAGTTATAGTGGCCACCTTGCACCAGTCCAATTCGACAGGGTCGATGCCCCAACCCTGTGCGGGGAAAAAATATCTACCCTACTCTTTGCTGACGACACTCTCTTGATCTCGAAAAGCCCTATGGGCTTACAAAGACTGCTGTCCCGCTTTTCAGAGTTCTGCGACTCCAGGGGGCTGCAAATAAACACGCTGAAAACTAAACTGATGGCGCTATCTCCCTCTAAAAACTTCAAGAACAACATCAAGCTCAATGGTACATCTCTTGAGCTAGTGGACGCTTTTGATTATCTCGGAGTGAGGGTAAATAACAAGCTTAAATGGGCCCCGCACCTCTCAAAAATGCTCCTTGCCCACAAAAGAGCTGCAGGTGCAATATCGAGACATCAGAGGCTCTCATATAGCAGGCCGATAGCGGCGGCTGTTAAAGTCTATGAGGGGAAGGCACTGTCTGCAGCGCTCTACGGGGCGGAATTGTGGGGTTTCGAAAATCTGTCAGAGCTACTTAGATCCGAGAACAAGTTCTTTAGGGACTTAGTCTCGCTTCCCCTGTCCACCCCGCTGGTTCCACTCCGTAATGACCTCGGTAGACAAAACATCAGTAACATGGCAAGGTTGCGCCCTATACTATACTGGGCAAGGATTAGAAGATCCCCTGAACTCCACCACTTTGCTTCTGCCCTGGACGAGTTACTAAATCTGGGAGCAGATCATAAGATTCCATGGGTATCAAACTTGAAAAAACATCTGCAGAAGATTGGTCTGGAAGAAGCCTGGGCGAGCCAGGTTCCCCCTCCCAAACTTACGATAAAAAAAATCTATTGGGATTGGGTTACGGCCGATACCCTAAGAAATCAGGAGGGTGTGCTTACTGTAAACTTCCTGGATACAAAACCAGCTCCCAGCCTGGAATCCTTTATGGACCTCATTGAATCACCTGAAGACAGATCCCTATATCTCAAATTGAGATATGGCACGCTCCCACTCTATGATTTTCAAACCCGCTGGAGTAAGGTCATCACACACCCAAAAGGCTGCCCAGGGTGTGCCTCGCCCACAGAGTCTATTGGCCACTTCATGTTTGCCTGCCAGGCGTACAGGCAACCAAGACTAAGGTGGCTTAAACCTGTTTGCAATAATCTGGGTGTAAGGTCCGCTAGGGTGGCACTGCGTATCTTGACCTACGACACTACTGTCCCTAGTGTAATCTGTGGGACTGCCAAATACCTGGGATGGGCCTGGAGATTAAGACGTAGGTTGCTCAAGGCGCACCACCGTCAAGCTAACCACCCACTCCCCTGACCCTGTGACCATTATTGTTCACTCTATTAATTACAGGGGATATGTGAAATTGATACGTGTATATAAATGCTGTTTTTTAGTCTTTTTAACTATGCATGGATTGAAGCCACTTGTTGTAGTATATTTTTAAACTGTTTTTATCACACATTGCACTGCACTTTTATGATATTTTTATATGTCGAATAAAGTACTACAACAACGACTCTTATGGTAGATAGGTTTAAGACAACCTTTTAAAGAAAGCTATCCTAGTGGTAGCTGTGGAGAGCAGCCTTCAGGCTAAGTCTCAGACGAATGTAAAGCAGCTTGTTTTACCTTATAATCTCTTGAATTACCAAATGAAAGGACACCACACAGGTATATATATATCAAATATATATGTATTTATTACTAGAAACACTCTACTAATCTCTTTATGAGATTAGAAGTCAGGAACATATGCAAATATCAACGTTTCACAATAGGTTAAGCACAAATATGGCTGGGGCCCTAGGGGCGTACCAGACCATATGCTAAAAAAGAGGTTTAGGAATGTCGACTTGCAAGGGGACAAGGCCTAGGGCCTGTAGAATCGCTGGGGTCTCACTAATCCACCCAAGGCAGGTAAGTAAAGGACCCACGGGAGACGCATGCAGTGTGAGAACACAGCCGCGGGTTCCCTATTGATTTCAATGGAGCAAGTCGCGGTTGGAATTTTAAAGTTTTAGGGTACTTCTAGAGAGTCTACAAACAAGCCACTTACAAGGTAAGTAGTTCGAGGGCCAACACCCACAGGAGCACCGGAGTGCACGAGTTACCTCACCCAGGGAAGCCGGGTGCATAGGTGTCTTCTGGTGTCGGGTCGCGTCGTCGTTTTCAGTGGAAGCCGAAGAAGTTTTGCTGCTTGTGAAGACTGGAGAAGTGTCCGGTGGAATCCAAGGCTGGATTCACGATGAAGAAGACCTGAAAGCAGAAGGGACAGTGTTCACAGTCACTTGCCAGTGACCCGGGGCCAGGAAGATGGATGCCCACGGAAGTCGGGTGATTTCAGGTGATCAAGGGTGTTTTGACTCTGTGCAGCTTACGGCCCCACAGCGCTGGGGATGCCTGGCTTCACCCTGGGGATGCCCAGGAGTGGACATTTCACAGGGAAAGCCAGGAAGGGTTCCCTAGCGGTATGAATACAGCGCCGGGAGACCCCGGTCCGGGGTAGCTGTGCGCTATATAAGTACTAGCACATTTACATTTACTGAGGTGTCGGCAACCGGATTGGAGCCAACAAGCCTTGGCAACAGCAAGTCTCGTGGAAAGTGAAGAAAGTCAGCGGTGCAGACCAGCAAGGTCTGAGGGACTCACCCAGCGAGGGTAAGTCAGGGCAGGCCTGGAGCAACCAGGGGAGCCCTTTGGTTTGATGAGAAAGTCTTCAGGGGACCCACAAGCCAGCTGGCAAGGGATTGCAAAGACGCCTCGTGAAGATTCGCTTCACAGGAGCCCACGGTCACTCGGGACAAGGTAGGCCTCTGATTTTCGAGGGAAATTCTGCTGGAGGCTTGGGCCACACGTGGTCCAATGCACAAGTTCGTAGAACGTCGTGAAGGGGTTGCACTTGACAATAGTGCACGGTACCCGGGTATTGCTGTTTGTCGTCACTCGTGGGGTCCACTCGCCTCAGCTTTGCTGGGGACTCACAATGGCCGTCGAGAAGTCAGGAAATACACTTCCGGGGCTGCAGGGACTTCGGACTCTAGCGGGAGCGGGAAAGTTTGCGACCGTTGATTCAAGTTTTTGGTGCCTGCCAAGCAGGGGAGTCACTCCTTGACTCCAAGGGAGATTCTTCAGTCCTCCAAAGGTAGTGGAACATCGAAGGGCCAGGATTCTTCTTGTAGAGCGTCATCCAGGGATATCTGATTTGCAATGGCAAGGTTTCCCTATCTTATAATAAAGGAAAGGGAGGGACTAGCTCTATGACCAATCCTATGGGAGGGTCAAGGGAGTGGGTGGTTACACCCACTTCCCTTTGTACAGTTTCGCGCCAGAGCAGGGGCAGGTAGCCCCTGAACCGGTCTGAGCTGGAATATGCACAGAGGAGCCTACTGCTCCCCCAGTGCAGGACTTCAAAGCACTCTAGGAGTGCACCCACCCAGCCCCAATACACTAAATCCTGTCTGGAAGGTGGTGACACCTCCCTGTGACAGGATGCCTATTGTTGGACCTCCTCCACTGTGAGTTTCAGTCAGCAGCAGGAGGGCAGCCCGGTGTCTGTGCTGGTGGCATCCATTTTGTGATGCCAGGCCTCTTTCAGATTTCTACCGTGTTTCCACAGTAGGTACATGTCTTCCCCTCTAGAAGGGTGGGATCATACTCCCACACCAGTTACTGGTGTGGGGTTATGTTCCAAGTTGTTTGACACCAAACACGACATGTTTTGATGCAGTCATTCCAAAGTTAGCATTTACCGGTAGGTTATAATGCACTTAAGAGTATATGGTTTAACCGCATGCACAAACAGCCACAGAGAATAGACTCTGCCAGCTGCAGAGGGGCCCTGCTCATGCAGAGGCACCCCCTCACATTGTAAACCAAGCACCCTGCCCTCAGGATTGATAGGGCCTGCCTTAGGGGTGACTGATAGGTTTATAGGGAACCTATACCTCAGTGAGGAGTGCTAACACTACCTCACCCAGGCTGCAGTAGCAGGCCTGTGGTGTCAGATTTAGTCTGCTTCCCAGGGGTGGCATAATACATGCTTCAGCACCTGGTAGGCCTGTGAAGCACCTATGCCCTTGGTACCTAAGGTACCATATACTAGGAGCTCATAAGGTACCACAGTATCCAATCACTAATGCATCTAATATGCACATCAAGTTGTTAACCTCTTCAGTGCCCTGCCCTTTCCACGCCCTATGCCGGGCGTTGCATTAGTGGGCGGGGTTCATGACGAGATAGTCTCGTCATGGGCACAGCGCAACCGCGCTCCATGACGAGACTATCTCGTCATGGGCACTGAAGGGGTTAAAGGGAGTAAGCAGATAGGGTGGGGTCCTGGATAGCAGTGTCCAAGCCAGACTAGTCAAAAACCATTCAAACACCAGGAAAAAAGTGGGGGCAACCATGTAGTCAATTTCAATTTCAATAAGCTTTATTTCGATTTAAAATTAAATCATAAAAGCAATACATTTAAAGGAAAACCTCCAAACCAGTCAATACAATACACAATCTTCAAGTTCATTACAATGAATTAATATACAATTGCTCTAGTTTTACGTAATCACATTGCTGCCTTCAAAAAGTTTAAAACACAAAATAATGTGAAGTGATCAGTAGACATTTTTAAAAACAGTAATGCCACCCTTACATGGTTAAACTTAAGTTTCTTTAGCAGATCTTTCAGATACTGTCTCCTTGGCCCGGCATAAAAAGAGCATAAAAATATAAAGTGAAGGGTATCCTGCGGAGATCTACAATCGCTATCTCAGGGCCCTTTATCGCTAAGTTTATCGGTAAAACCCTCTGGCACTGCTAATAAGAAATGGATAAGACCAAATCTAAAACGAGTCATTAAAAATCTTTCATGTGGGTTAAGTACAAAAGACAGATAGGGTTCTATACCAGTGGATGTTTTGACCAAGACGTGTTCTCTCACAGTCCGCTTTAAGAGTTCCGACTTTTCACGAGTGGTAAGGATTAGTTACTTACCTGTAATCCTAGTTCTCATCCAGGGGTATACTCATCAAAGTCATAATCTATGAATAATCCCCGCCCATGTGCGGGATCCCGGAGCATATAGAAAATACATATATATAAATATATATATATATATATACATATGTGAAAACATATAAATGCAGCCTAATAATGTTCAAAACATGGCAATGCTGTAAATTACATATTTTTGCATAGTAGTGCCCCCGTAACCCGTAAGGAAAAAAGGAAGCATCAGGCAAATTATAACACAGCACTGCTTTATTGCCATAAAGCAACATGTAATTGTAGGCATTCGCCAGTAGGCTGCAGTAGAGTATCAAGAATCCAAGAAAACTGACACCTTGCCTTTAAGGCATTAGAGTAGGGGGACCGTGCCTTTAAGGCCTGCCCGTGACCCCCTGCTCCCATGATGCACTACAGGTGACAGTTGGGCCAGTTCTTTTTGGCGGTGCCTCCGCACCTGAGTAGATCTGCCTTCCATACATCACTTATTTAAAGAGAAAACATTGCTCGTCCGGGGAGGTGGGTGGGTCGCTTATGACTTTGATGAGTATACCCCTGGATGAGAACTAGGATTACAGGTAAGTAACTAATCCTTCTCATCCAGGGGATACTCATCAATAGTCATAATCTATGAATAGAGTAGCAAGCCCATACCCAAAGTCTCGCGGACGAGCAACAAAGCAGTTAAAACATACATTAAAAAACACATCTTGCATTACAGTTATGCGAATAGGTTCCTCAAAGAGGCCTGCCCCACCTGGGCGTCGGCCTGTGCGTCTGAATCTAGGCAATAATGGCGCGTGAAAGTATGGACTGAGCGCCATGTAGCCGCTTTACAGATCTCAGACATGGGAACGTTGCGAAGGAGTGCTACCGTAGAAGCCTTCCCCCGAGTAGAGTGTGCTCTAGGTTTACCCTGCAGAACTTTGTGGGACAGTTGGTAAGCCAAAGCTATACAAGAGACAATCCATCTAGAGATAGATCTCTTGGCCGCAGCCAGCCCGGTATTAGTGGGCCCATAGTTAACAAAGAGCCTGTCTGACTTTCTAAGAGTAAGGGTCTTAGCTAGATAGAATTTCAAAACCCTCCGGAGGTCAAGAGAGTGTAGAGCTCTCTCCGGGGGTGTGGTCGGCTGAGGAAAGAAGGTGGGCAACGTGATCACCTGATTAATATGGAAGTCCGAAACCACCTTGGGCAGGAAGCTCGGATGAGTACGGAGCACCACCCTATTAGCATGAAACACCGTGTAAGGTTCCTTGCAGCAGAGGGCCTGAATTTCACTAACCCTACGGGCCGAAGTGATGGCTACTAAGAAGGCAGCCTTCCAGGTCAGATGTTGCAAGGAGGCCTTATGAATCGGCTCAAAAGGACCTCCCATCAGTTTAGAGAGAACGATGTTCAGTTCCCAGGAAGGGGAAGGAGACCTCACAGGTGGGTAAACTTTCTTAAGCCCTTCTAAGAAATCCTTTACCACTGGCATCTGAAAGAATGAGGTCTGGGTAGGAGACTTCCTATAGGCTGTAATAGCAGCTAAGTGTACTCTGATGGAAGAGTACTTTAACCCAGACTTCGCCAAGTACAGTAAGTAGGGGAGAATAACCTGTTCTTGACCCCGGATCGGATCAAGGGTGTTATCTCTACACCAGAAGCAGAATCTTTTCCATTTAAAGCCATACGACTTCCTCGTGGAGGGCCTCTTCGCCTCCCGAAGAATGCTCATACAGTCCGGTGGAAGGTCTAGATGTCCGTACTGGATGAATTCAGGAGCCATGCCGTCAAGCGGAGGGAGGGGAGATTGGGGTGGAACACTCTCCCCTTGTCCTTGGTCAGCAAGTTCGGCAGGCATGGCAACCTCCTCTGTGGTACCTCCGACAGCTGGAGTAGATCCGGGTACCACCACTGCCGGGGCCACTCCGGTGCTATTAGGATCATCCGAGTTCTGGCCCTGTAGAACTTCTGAATCACAGCCGGGATGAGAGGGAGAGGAGGAAAAGCGTAAAGCAATGTCCTCGACCAGCTGATCAAAAGCGCGTTCCCCTGCGACCCCCGTTGAGGGAACCTGGAGGCGAAGACGGGGCATTTTTTGTTGTCCGCGTCTGCGAACAGATCGATGTCTGGTATGCCCCACAAGCGGAAGATGTCTTGAGCGACGCCTTCGTTGAGCACCCAGTCGTGCGCTTCGACGAAGTCTCTGCTGAGGCCGTCCGCCTGCACGTTCAGGGTCCCTGGCAGGTGAACAGCGACGATCGTCAGGTTTCTCGCCAGAAGCCATTTCCAGATTGACTGGGCCTCCAGAGACAGTACCCGTGATCTGGTCCCTCCTTGCTTGTTCAGATAGAACATAGTTGTGGTGTTGTCCGTCTGAACCTGAACATAGTTGGTCTGCAGGGATGGGTACAGGGACTTGAGAGCGAGATGGACTGCTCGTAGCTCCAAGAAGTTGATGTGATAGCTCTGCTCGGTAGCGGACCAGAGACCTTGTACTTGAAGCCGGCCCATATGAGCCCCCCAGCCCTGCATGGAGGCGTCTGTGACCACCGTCTGTGTCGGAGGCGCCTGATGGAATGGGACGCCGTGAAGCAGATGGGAGCGCTTCATCCACCACCGGATGGAATCTTTGGCGGCTTGATGAAGGGTAATGTGATCTTCCCAGCGGCCGGTCCTCTGCGACCACTGATCCTCTAGGTCTTGTTGCAGAGGACGCATGTGCAGACGTGCGTTGGGCACGATGTAGATGCACGAGGCCATGGATCCCAGGAGAGATGACACTTGTCTGGCTGTGGGATATTCCGTGCTGAGAAGCGTGCAGCTTTTTTGCAGCATGGAGGATAACCTCTCCTCCGAAGGACACACGCTTGCGCTTGAGGAGTCTAGAGAGGCGCCCAGGTAGTGGATCCGCTGAGTTGGATTGAGGATCGACTTCCGGTAGTTGACCTGAAGGCCCAACGAGTGTAGAAGGTTTAGGCAGAACGAGAGATGACTCTGGAGTTGAACCGGGGTGGAACTTTTTAAGAGCCAGTCGTCTAGATATGGGTAGACGAATATCTTCCGTTTGCGGAGAAATGCAGCCACCACCGCCATGCACTTTGAGAACGTTCGTGGCGCGGACTTGAGGCCGAATGGCAGGACTTTGTATTGATAATGTTGGTGAAAGATGCGAAATCTGAGAAACTTCCGATGTTTCGCTGAGACAGGAATGTGGAAGTATGCATCCTGTAAATCGATGGCACACATCCAGTCCCCTTGGTGTAGATGTGGGAAGATCTGGTGCAGTGCTAGCATCCTGAATTTTTCCCTTCTGAGAAATCTGTTGAGTAGGCGGAGATCGAGGATGGGTCTGTAGTCTCCGATCGCTCCTCTTTTCTGAACAAGAAAATACCGGGAGTACACTCCCCGATTTCTCTGCCTGTTTGGAACTTCCTCTATGGCGTTTTTGGAGAGGAGAGTGGCAACTTCGTCCTTTAAAAGCTTGTTTTGGCTGAGAGGGAGTGGCTGTTTCCGTGGGGGTACCTGCGGAGGGGGAGATTTGAACCTCAGCAAGTAGCCACGCTCTACAATACTCAGCACCCATTTGTCGTTTGTAATTGTATTCCACTCTGCCAGGTGAGCGGTGACACTTCCTCCCACCGGAGTGGCGAACGAGTGCGGAGGAAGTAAGTTTTCACTGCTTGGGAGGTTGCTTGTTAGAGGACTGCTGCTGTTTAGCATTTCCTCTTCCTCTGCCCCGGCCCCTTTGCTGAAACTGGGACCTCTGTTGGTTTTGAGAGGACCATTGGGGCGTTTGAACGCGCTGGTGAAAAGCACGTTTGTCGCCCTGGCGAAAGCGCTTGCGGAACTCTTTGCGTTTTTCCAGTCCCACAGCCTTTACAGTGTCCAATTCCGTTTTCATCTTGCTCATTTGGTCGTCCGCATGAGCTCCAAATAGCGATGATCCATTAAACGGCAGGTTAAGAATCCTTTTCTGCGCATCTGGTTTGAGGGCTGTTAATCTGAGCCAGGCCGAACGGCGGGAGCAGATGCCATGGGAGTAGCCATGCGCGGCTAGGTCTGATGCATCCGCCGCTGCGCTTATTACTTGGTTTGCCACCAGTCCGCCTTCATGTAGGATCTCCGTGAAGTCCTGCCTGTCCTCCCTAGGCAATCTCTCCACGAATCTGGCCAGGGAATCCCATAGGGAACGATCATACCTCCCTAGCAGGGCTGAAGCGCTAGCGACCTTCATATGCGCAGCAGATGTGTTGCACATTCTCCTGCCGTAGGAGTCCATCAGCTTGCTGTCCTTCTCAGGGGGGACAGAAGCAGATATTGAGGCTGAGTGAGACTTCATGGCCGCCGCCACTATCACCGAATCCGCTGGCGGGTCCGCCCTCAAGAATAAAGGGTCCTCGGCCGGAGCCTTGTACTTCTTTGCTATTCTCGAGGGGACCGAGCCCACTGTAGCCGGTGTAAGGAACGTGGCCATCGCTGGTTCTAACAATCCTGGCACCAACGGGAGCAGAGGTCTGGGAGCTGACCGATGGTGTAAAGTGTCAAAGATCACAGAAGTGGGTGCCTGAGGGGCGTGCAGTGCGATGTTCAACTTTTGCGCCCCTCTACCCAGGACGTCCGAGAAAGTTATAATGTCATCCACCGGGGACACTCGCGATGGAGGCGTGGATGAAAAAGTAGGAGAGTAGTCCCGGACTGAGGATCTTGTGGATGCAGTCCCAGTGGACGACCTGGTGCGTCGCCTCTTGTGGGAGCGTTCGCTTTGGTGAGCCCTTGATCCTGATCTGCGCTTGGACGGAGATCTTGGACGTTTTGGCGCGGTGCGACGGTCCCTGGAACGAGACCGGCGTGGTGAAATTGGCCGTGGATCCCTCGGAGGCGATTTACTCCTGCGCGGTGGGGAGTACATGCGGGAGTAGTCCGATCCCGGACTCCGACATGCGGCAGCGCCCACATCTCGTAACCAGCGCGGTGACAGTCCAAACCGCTCTGGAGCCTCGGGTGATCTTTCTGGAGATATTTGCACGATGTGCAGTCCCGGAGATGATGACTGTTCTCCTGGGGACCTCTCCGCGGGCGGTCCAGTCTTCGCCCTCGACGTCGAATCCCTTGACGTCGTCGACGTCTGCGTCACCATCGGCAAGTGTGAGGTATGCCGCTCTGGCACCTGACGTCGGCTAGATGATCTCGACGTCGGCCGTGTCTTCGACGTCGACCTCTCTCGCCGTCGACTGGGCGACTTCGACGTCGACCTCTCTCGACGTCGACTGGGCGACTTCGACGTCGACCTCTCTCGACGTCGACTGGGCGACTTCGACGTCGACCTCTCTCGACGTCGACTGGGCGACTTCGACGTCGACCTCTCTCGACGTCGACGTGGTGATCTTGACGGCGACCTCTCTCGACGTCGACTTCTTGACGTCGATCTTCCTCTCGACGTCGACCTTCTATGTCGCCGAGTGGGGGTAACCATCGACGGCGACCGGCCCACTCGCGGCGGAATGTACGTCGCCGCATCTCTCGACGTCGACCCCCTCGAGGGTGGCGGAGAGTGTCTCGACGTCGACGGAAGCCTCGACGTCGACGGAGACAGTTCAGATGTCACCAGACTAGCAGCCTTCGAGCCCGAAGGGCCGCCTCTCGACGCCGACTTACTTTTGCGCGGCGGAGACTCTTGATGGTGGGATGAATCCCTTGACGCCGAAGTTCTCTGCCTCTTCGCCGGCATCCTCGACGTCGACGGCGAACCTCTTGGACTCCTGGTCTTCTTGGAGCCCGGGGAGCTGGTATGTCGCCGTTTCTGTACTTGCGTAGCTGAAGAAGGTGGTCTTGATGAGGAATGCTCGCCTTCACGACGGCTTCGTTCCTTCTCCAGTCTTGCATGCAGCTTAATGCGCTCTCTGTCCCTCAGAGTGCGCTTTGAGAACTTCTGGCAGTGGGGACACTGGTCAGGATCGTGTTTTGATGGTAAACACACAATACACACCGAGTGTGGATCCAACAGTGCCATTTTATTACCACAAGAAGGGCATTTCCTGAATAAAGGAGACATTCTGACTGGAAAAAAATTGGAAAATTCACTGGAACCAGCAGAATTAGCCCTTATAAGCCAGAAAACGTCGAAAAAAGCTAGAAAAAGCTGTAATTCAAAATTTCAGTCAAAAAACTGAAGAGCTCAAGCTCCAGGATCCTCACAGAAGGAGCCGGAAAAAAGAACTGGCCCAACTGTCACCTGTAGTGCATCATGGGAGCAGGGGGTCACGGGCAGGCCTTAAAGGCACGGTCCCCCTACTCTAATGCCTTAAAGGCAAGGTGTCAGTTTTCTTGGATTCTTGATACTCTACTGCAGCCTACTGGCGAATGCCTACAATTACATGTTGCTTTATGGCAATAAAGCAGTGCTGTGTTATAATTTGCCTGATGCTTCCTTTTTTCCTTACGGGTTACGGGGGCACTACTATGCAAAAATATGTAATTTACAGCATTGCCATGTTTTGAACATTATTAGGCTGCATTTATATGTTTTCACATATGTATATATATATATATATATTTATATATATGTATTTTCTATATGCTCCGGGATCCCGCACATGGGCGGGGATTATTCATAGATTATGACTATTGATGAGTATCCCCTGGATGAGAACCAGAAAATTAGAATGCAAGATCTTTATACTCCCCTTGTCGCTGGACCTAATTATCTTGGGTGCACTGTACAGTTCCTCACGTCCCAACTTCATAAAGGTGGTTTTGACGTATTCCAGCCATGAGATTCTGCTGCTGTGATCCAGTTTCAAGCAGTCCAATAAAACAGATTTTGTTAGTCCGGAGTCTTCATTGAGCCAAATTTTAAGCCAGCAAAGAAGAGGTTTGACGGCCACCAAGTCAGAGAGATAGCTGACCCCCCACTCCTCGTGTATTCTGAAAGTAGGTGAACTAGGCGGAACTCTCAGCAAGCTTTTCAAATATTTATTTTCCACAGTTTGAAGTTTAGACGTTTCTATAAAGCCCCAAACTTCGCTACCATATAGAACCGCTGAACAACAGATGGAGTTATACAATTTTAAAATAAGACCGGTCGTCCAGTACCCCAGCCGTGTGGCATATCCCTTGATGGACCCTGTAATCCTGGACATGTTAAGACATTTTTCGTCTATTAGATTTTTAAAATTCAGCTTTACATCAAAGGTTATGCCTAAGTAAGTGAACATGGGTACATTTCCTAGTACATGTGTGCCAATTGTAAAGTTCTGTTGTCTTCCTGGTTTCTCCCCTACCGTCATTACATATGATTTGGTGAGATTAGTAGATATGTCCAGGTTTGTCATAAAAGTTGTAAAACCATCTATTAAAATTTGTAGTGCAGAGGGAGTGCGGGCCAGGAGAACAGCATCACAGGGACTTTACGTGAGCCTATACTAGGAACATCTGTCGCAATACTGCTAAGAGTGGAGTCCAACCCATTTATATATAACACAAATAAAAAAGGTGCAAGAATACAACCCTGGCGCACCCCACTCGAGCATTCAAAACTTTTGGTTAGATTCCCCGCTGGCGAGTACCTAACTGCGGCTGAGGTGTCAGAGTGAAGAGTATGCAGTATGCCTATAAGTGATGGGTCAATCCCCATATCGCCAAGCAGTGCCCACAATTTGCTACGATTCACACGATCTAACGCAGCTGAGAGGTCCATAAAGGCCAGAAATAATGATCCCTTTTTGGCTATGGTGTATTTGGCACTAATTAAATATAGGTTGAGACATTGGTCCACTGTGGACTTTCCCTTCCGAAACCCATACTGGGTGTCGGTAATCACCCCCTTAAGTTCTGCCCAGTCCTCTAGTCTGTTTAAAATCACCCCAGCCAAAACCTTCATGGTGGCGTCTATTAACGAAATAGGACGATAACAATGAGGACTGTCCCTATCCCCCTTCTTATATATCGGGACAATTATTGCAGAGGACCATGAGGCTGGCATTTTACTTGTGATAGCAGCATTTAAAACTCTACTCAGAAGCGAGATCCACACTTCAAGATTGCTATGATAAAGATCTGGCGGGGTACCGTCAGGACCCGGGGCCTTGTTACGGCTTAGGGCGGCAATACCTACACTGACTTCCTCCATAGAGAAAAATAGTGACTGTGTGGGATCTGTACAGACTACTGGGGCCAAAAAGGCCACTTGATCTGTGGGGTGGTTATAAAGCCCTTTAAAATACATCTGCCAATCATCCGGTAAAATTACTGTTGAAATGTCTGGCTTATTTGGATCTGCAAAGCAGGGTCTATTTATCACCTGCCAGAAGCGTGTAGCATCGTGTACTTCTGCAGCCTCTGTTAAGTCTTCCCAGGCCACGCGCTGAATTTGAGTCTTGCGCTCCTTTAACACCCTATTACACTGTTTCCGACATTCAGCCACTTTTGCCTTTACACGCGGGGATTCTTTCATAACCATTTTAAGGTTCCTTAAAGCAAGTGATCATGAGGCATCAAACCATCTATTTTGCGGCGGGTTAGATTTCCTCGCAGGAACAGTAAGGAGGGTGCTAATCAAATTTGCAAGAGCCTCAAAGGAAGAAATTATTTCTAGCCCCCCCCACAGCGGGATCTAAGCAATTCATAATGTGCTCCTGTCCATCTTTAAAAAGAGAAGAAGTAAATAATTCAGTATCTACTTGTGCCCATCTTACTCGCCGCCCTTGACCCGTGGTTGAGAGGGAGGAGGCCTTAAGGTGACTAGTTAGCGATGTGGCACGGATGATAGTAGGGAGCAAAAAGACAAAAGGGTTATGATCACTAAATGGGCTAGAAATAATGTGAAAGTTTAGGATTCTGCTTGCCAACAAAGGGGTGGCAAAAACAAAATCAATGAAAGAGTTACAACCCCTCCCTTTAAAAGTTGGGGGGATTAGACTATCTCCAGTGACGGAGAGTGTTTCCATTATGTTTACTAAGCCCAAAGAACTTGTAACAGTAGTAAGTTCTAGACCTGCCTGCGAGTGTTCCATATGTAGGCCCTTACGCACCGGACATGTCGACCAGTCTCCCCTGGTGATCATCAAATTTGGGCACAGATGACAATTAAAGTCTCCCAACAAGATTAGGTTGGTTCGACCTGCATTCTTGTCCAGTATTGAGTTCAGCCTCGAGTTAAGCTCAGAGAACGAGTTGCCTCCTTCACAGTTAGATTGTGCGTTGTAAAAATTTAGGATAGTCAAACACATGACGCGAGTGGTCATTATGATGCCTTGCGTCACTGCTGAGTCCCACAGCAAATCCCTCCATGTGCCTGACATCCCCAATTTTACAAAAACAATCAGACCTCCCTTGGCCTTCCCAGATGATGATTTTGCTGCTTGTCTATGGTAAGATTTGTAACCTTCCAGAAAAATGTCTTGCCCAATTTCCCAAGTCTCTTGGAGACAAATTATGTCATACTTCCTAATCATTCTCAGCCAATGTGGGTCATGTAGTTTGCTGGTTAATCCCGCTATATTCCAGGAAATGAAGTTAATACCCCTGTGTTCATATGTGTTCTCGCCTTCTCTAAGTGCCCGATGTTCAGTGGGGCTTGGTGTAACTATATCCATGTTGTAAACAGAAAGTTTCGACCTGGCATCGTGGGATCGAACTCCAAAACCAGCATTTGTTCCTACTTCACTAGCTTTACTGACTGAACAATTGACCCCTATCTGGCTTGATGAGTCAGCCGAGGTTAAAGACTGGTGTAGGACCCAAGAACTCAGTCAGTCTACACCCTCTAATGACCCCAAGCTCTCCGGCGGGGCAAAACGATTACCATAATAGACCTGTCCATTCAGCCAACCACCACACATTCTCGGGGGGCCCGAGATGGAGTTAGGGCAGCCCGTCAGTCTATAGAAGTAAGCAAGAGGTAAAGGCCTTATTTGGGTATTAAAAGTTAGGTAGTCATTGCACTGTTGAATAATGCTCTGAACCATGCCTGGATGCCTTACAGTGACAATAACACAGTCTCCCAGGAATCTTTTAGTACTCTTCCCGATCCATGCTACCCTCCTGGCCATTAGTATCAAAGCGTGGTCTTCGAGGCTAAAACCGGCATATCTACATAACCAGTGAAGAACCGTATTCATTAGCTGGTAAGTGTGTTCCCCTTGTGCCCCCGGAACCCCTGCCAAAACAATGGTATATGGGCTACATGCAGGGGGAGATCAATTTTAGCAGTAGCAGCATGCTCATGGTTTTTGCCCCCCACATCCTTCCCCTGCTTATTAGAGCATTGAATGCTGACCCCTTGGGCAATGTAGCTATTTTGACAGGCAAAACCCACCAATGGTCTCCCATGACCTGTCAGGGGGACTACAGGTGGAAGCATAGGGGGGGAAACGGTGTTTAGGTCTGTGCTGGTCCGAGGCACAGTAGGAGGGTGAGTGGGGATTGACGTACTAACCCCCGGAGTGGTCTGGCTATTTGACTCGAGGTTATTGGGGATAAGAGCATGATTAGTGAAAGCACAATTAAGAACACTTGCAGGCGTAACGCCCCCCACATTTACCCTCGTCAAGGAAGTGTCCGTCCTAGCCACACCAGATGTAGACGGTGGACTAGTAGCCATCGCCTCGAAGTGGGAAAACATGACACTAGAAGATCTCTTTTCTTTGACCCCATTTAGTCTGTGTTCTATCGTTACAAGCTTCTCCTCAATTTTCTGCAACCTACTGGTCAAAGGCCCAAGCAGCACAGACATAAGTGCCTCGAGTCTTAACCATTGCTCGTCGTTGCTTCCCAAAGGTAAGGTTAAGGGGTCCTGAGATGTATGTGTGGGTGGAGTCGATGCTTGATTTAACAAGTACCCGTCAGTTATATGGGTTTCTACGACAGGCACTGGGAAAAGAGATTTATTCTTTAAGGGTTGTTTTGATCCCTTAGGTGGAACCTTGCGTATCCGTTTAACTGCCGGGGCACGTAAAATTGTACCACCCTTTTGTTTAACGGGGGACATCTTATGTTTATAATTCCTAGCCCTCATAACTCTACGGGACACATCAGCTTCTTGTACCGGCACTAATTCCCGAGACTTTTGGGGGGAAAAGGAAAGCACTGGGGATGAGTCCAAGGGTGGAGATTGTTCATCCACTTGCGCAGCCAAAGCACCAGTCCTTCAATTCACTTGTTCATCTACAAGAGGGGTCTGCACTAAGCACGAGGGAGAGATAGAGACTATAGGCCCATTACTGACGAGTTGCCAGTCAACGGTAGCGCTGTCCATAGCGGAGAAGTGACCGGAGGCTTCATGAGAGACCAAGACCGTTTGGAGAACTTGCCCTGGGGAACTCACCCGGCTAATGTGTCCCAAAGAAGACCTCCTTTGCAGAAAGACAGGGTCCAAGGAAATTCATTTTTCCGTCATCAGGATTTCACAATTAAGAACTGATTCTGCACGGGTCAGAAAAGCATCTAATGTTCCTGCCACGCCACCCGTAACACCAACAATTTTCTCCTTACATCGTAATCGTTTTGCCATTGCAACATGTATATTAGAAAACAAAACAAAACACCTTCAGTCACCTACTTGCGTAGCAGACCTCAGTTTCCCGAGAAAACTGGTGAAAACTGATGAAAACTCAGGAACACCCGCTACTCTCGCTCTCGCTGTCTGTGGCTCCCACTTGTGGCTCCCACTCAACCACGCACACGGGCTCGGTGTCTGCCCTCCTAGGCCGCTGCCAATGCACGCTCTAAATTGGATTGAAATCATCGCTGCTCCCCTGCTGCTCTCCTGCTGTACCCCGCACTTCTCCACCCACACGCTCAACAGGTTGGAAACAGTGGTTGGGAGCGATGATCTATCGGCGTAGTAGATAGGAGCGGGGGAGCGGGGGTAGGAAGCGAGGTAGAGCGATATAAAGCGGAGAGTCGCTTGCACCTTCCCGGCAGCCTCAACAGCTTCGTCAGCATGAGCTGCGGCTGTGGGCAAGTGACGGGTGGCGAGTGGCGGTGTGACGGTGTGAAGTAGAGAAGTACTAGCGCCTCAACAACTTCAAGACCACAGCACAGCGGCGTACGGGCTCTCTGGAAGATCCGGCATGGAGCCTCTGGGGTCTTGGCCCCCACGGTTCTGCTCTGTTCTGCCGGTCCGGCTCCCACGCGGCTCACTGGGGGTCAATGGGCCTTACCGGGACTTGCTGGTGCTACCTGCAGCCCCCCGCAAAGCCTCCCAGTGCAGCTTCGCGGTTCAGTACACGATCCACGGTGTGGAGGGCTCATTCCCGCTGTCTCCTGCGTCCTCCTCACTCTCTCCGGTCTCCTGGCACAGCGTTAACACTCGCTCTGGTTGTCTGCCCCCCCGGCTAGTATTATTCTTTCATGGGGCTGCTGGAGTTGTGGGGCTGCAGGGGACGGGTGTGATCGTGATCGGAATTCTTCAGCCCCCGCCCTGCGCCCGAGTGGCCTTTCTGCTCGTTGCTCTCAGCTCCCCTCACGTACCACCGCGGTACGCTTGGTACGCTCGGCACCATCGTCGTAAAGCTGCTGGAGTGGCTGGCGCGGCTGATGCTGAGACGACTCACGAGTCGTGCCACGATGAAGGAGAGCAGGACTATGGGTGCCTTTCAGGGGACTCAGGGGGCCTTGGTAGTACTGGCTCTCCCCCGTCACCCGTCGCCTGCTCACTCAACGCGACTCGCTCCACCCGCCTTCCTCCACGCTAGCAGCAGCTTCTCCGGCGTCCAACCTCTCTGGCTCTCTGGTTCTCCGGCTCTCCCTGAGGGCAGTCGATTCCTGGGTCCTGATTACAACTCAGACTTAAGTGTCAGTCCGGCGAGCACAGAGGTGGTTTTCTGTCACCTCACACACAAAACCTAGGGGCGAAAACAAACCATGTAGTCAGATTCCACCTTCCTACACCAGGTGTCAGACTGCCAGAAGGAGGGGGCTGCACAGGTGCGGGTGGGGTTTGAACTCATGGCAGCCAAACTCATTTACATACGTGGGTGTCTAATTCCCATCAGGGACCACTTACACTCACCAACGGACACACACACTGCGACATAGCCACACACATTTTCACATTTCCAGTACTGCACCACGCCCAGAGCCCCGAGACAATCATTTACACCCCTACTCTGGACTTGCATACGCCGGCCCAGTCCACTCCTCTTACGTATGAAGGGGGGACGACAGAGCTACATGTACAAGGTCTTACCCACTGCCTGCGGTGACATGGTTGAGTCCGCTGTACAACGCACAATGTAATGTGGTAGGGCCCGGGCCACCATGCATACGTAATGGACACACGGACACACTTTGATAGTCAGTTGAACTGGTCAGGGACACGTGCGCCCAGACACTCTTTATTACCAGGGTCACCTGATCAGTGACGCCTGTGCTGGATGGGTGTGGGGTGAGTGTGAGCCAGCCCTCAGGGAGTGGTTGGTGCTGGCAACAACTTGAAAAGCGTTCACCATTAAAGTGGAAACAGAAAACACCAACATAACACAAACAACTGAGAAGCATCATGTTGGTAGCCGGAGCAAGTACAGAGGTCCCCCAATATCCAATTAGAAAGGTCGGCGAGTCGCAGTGCAATGAGGTAGGGGCACCAGAGCTGATCGTGCTCATGTGAAGAAATTGTCCAAGATTGGGTCCCTTCGGGATATTCCTGATGCAGCTGCAGTAGGGTGTTTTACACCTGCCCCATCTTTCCCATCATTGTCCCAGGTCTTCCCCACTGCCTGAGGTGACATAGTTGCGTCCATAGTCCACAGCACACACCTCATCCATAGCTCCTGGTGTGTAGCTGGACTACCACCTCCAGTCTGCATTGATGCCTTCTGGTTGTTGCCTCCTGCCCTCCCATTGTCCGTGCCTTCACCCCTCCCCACACCGTCCACATCTTACCCATCATCGTCCCAGGTCTTCCCCACTGCCTGAGGTGACATTATTGCATGAGCTGACCATGTCAAATAAGATCTATTGGAAAGTGTCCATGAGTTGTGGTGCACTGAGTTGGTGGCACCTGAAGAGCTGAGCAGTGTACCGAGCTGATGATGGCATCCAAGACATGTGTGAGCAACTCGGATAGTCTGGCTGTAAGACTCTTATGACTCTGGCAGTTGTTGGTTGGAGGTGGTCCTGGCGGTGGTGGCGTGTGCATTCTGTGGTGATGTGTTGTCCGGGCAGGCCAGGACTCGATTTGATGTGTGAGCCCTGGTGGACCGCAGTTGAGGCCGGAGGCAGCGGACAGCGCAGGGCCACTGACACATAGCGTTGATGAGCCCCAGGCCATCGACACAGAGGCCATCCAAAAGTCAATCAGACAGGGTCCATTACTTGAGCTGCACAGAGTCAGTGGCCCAGGATGCACTGCGGCCAGCACAGGCACACCGCCACGGGACGATGACTTGCGGTGCACTGAGGTGGGGCCACGCAAGCTGAGCAGTTACTCATTGATGTCCAAGGAGAATGTCGCGGAGTGTTTTGGGGGACAGTGGAAGGTGTCCTTCCAGGGCATGATGCAGAGGGCAGAAGCAAGCCGAAACAGGCAAATGGAGGAGTAGAATGCTACAGACTACTTTTTACCACCAGGTCAGTATCAGCTACATGATGATGAGGATACCCCCAGGCCATAGACTCAGACGCCACCAAAGTTCAACCAGAGATTGTCCATGAATTTCGGGGCACAGAGTCAGTGGTTCATTGGCTGAAAGGGGATGCAGTCTGCGATGAGGCCTGTACAATGACATAAACTCAGCCATAAATAAATCAAGGCTCAGATCCAAATGTTTGACCTACTGGACCGCAGTGTAGGCCGGTGGCAGCGGTCAGCGTGGGCCCACAGCCACGTGTCGTTGGCTTGCGATGCACAGAGTTAGTGGCACCAGAGCAGGTGTTGGTAGTGTTCGATCACCTCCGTAACGAGGATCCTTTTTTCCTCCGGACTGAACCACGTCTTCTTACTCCTCTCCTTGCGTACAATGATATGAACTCTGCCATACACAAATCAAGACTCAGTTCCAAGTGTGTGACCTACTCGACCGCAGTGTAGGCCGAAGGCAGTAGTCAGCAAGGGACCACAGACAGGTGTCGTTGGGATGCTAGGCACAGAGTTGGTGGCACCACATTGAAGGGAGTACAGTGACATAAAATCTACCATAAAGTGTGTACTCTGCCATTGCATAATCAAGACTCAGTTCCACGTGTGACCTACTTGACCGCTGTGTAGCCCGGAGTCAGCGGTCAGCAGGGGCCAACCACTGTTCAGCAAGCTCCTCCTGGAACTCTAACACACAACGTTGAAATGGCATGTGGGGATGACTTGTGGTTCACGGAGGTAGAAGCACCAGAGCTGAGCGGGTGTTTAGCCAGTGACGATGCCGTGTTCTGCTGGTACGGACTGGATTGGATTGGTGTGAGGCCTGCTGCACCGCAGTGTAGGCCAAAGGCGTAGTCAGCAAGGGCCCACAGACATGTGTGGTTGTAATGCTATGCACAGAGTTGGTGGCACCATATAGAAGGGAGTATAGTGATTTGAACTCTGCATTAACATGTGTACTCGGCCATTGTATGATCAAGACTCAGTTCCAAATGTGTGACCTACTTGACTGCTGTGTAGGCCGGTGGAGTTCGTCAACGAAAAAGGAGTGCAGTGGGCCTGTCTCATGGAGGACTGCGATGGTCTGAGGAGGCTGCCAGGGTCGCGGCCCTCGGGCTTGAAGCTTGCCCAGGCACGTGGTGGGCCCTCTCTGACACACATCAGTGTCGGCAGGTGAGCGGTGTGGCCTGGTTGAGCAGGAGCGGGCAAGACGGGTCTGGGGACCTGCGGCCTGGGGTGCAACAGGCGCACATGGTCGCAGGCACCGCTGCTTACGGCATCGGCCTCGTGGCGTGCTGAGAGGCGCTGCCCTGGCAGACACGTTGGCCATTCCGGAAGAGAACCACGCCCAGAACAACGGCCTTTTTATTCACACCCCTACGCTGGCCTGGCATACGCCGGGCCAGCCCACTACGCTCACGCTTACAGGGGGGGACATAATGAGCTACTTTCCACGCTCTTCCCCCCTGGGGTAACATGGTTGCGTCAACGGTTCACTACACTCCAAATAACAGCAGTAAATGTCAACATGGGCATGTCTGTGGTCTGCATACTACAGTCTGGCCAGCACATGTACGCGACACTTGGCATTGTGTACATTCTCATTCATGGGTCACTTGCCTCCTTCGAACATGCATGGTTCCCACCTCTCCCCACATTCTGCTATTGTGTGGCTGAGGTGCCATGTCGTTGATGGCTCGAATACATGGCTTGCCCAGGTCACCACAGTAAGTTGTGCTGTTGTGTCTGGTAGGTGGGCATGTTGTTTGGCATGTTGTGTGAGAGTTTGTAATGTGTGCATTCCCAGAGTTGTGCGCTGCATGATTGTGGAGTTGAGGTGTGTGGTGTGTCCATTTGCTACTTACCAACGAGCAATGCATTACCATAGGTGGCAGCCTCAAAGCGCTGGTTGATGATGGTCTGTCGGAAGATGAAGGAATGATGCACACTGGGTAGTTGACGACGACATTGGTGAAGAGTCCCCGGTGGTCCACTATTGCCTGCATATTGATGGAATGAGTGTGCTTCCTGTAGCGGTAATCGTGTGCAGTGGTGGCAGGGGGTACGAGGAGTACATGTGTGCAGTCGATTTCCCCAAACACGTGCGGGAAGGCAGATATCGCGTAGAAGCCTTGCTTTGTTTCCAGCTGTTCCTGCGCAGTGTGTGCGAAGTGAAGGTACTGGGGTACCAAGCTGATGATGGATCCAAGACAAGTGTGAGGAACTTTGATGGGGCTGGCTGTGAGACTTCTACAACTCTGGCAGTTGTTTGTTGGAAGGTCCCAGAGGCCAACATGTGCAGCACAGCCAGCAGCTTTGTTTTCGGAGGGATGTTGGTTCTCCGCTGTGTTGGTACCGTCAGCCTGTGGGCAATGATGGTCAGGATGCATAGGATGGTTGTCCTTTAAGCCTGTAGTGGGCAATGACATCCTCTGGTGTTGAGTCTGTGAGGTCAGTTGTCTTTGTCTGCACTACCTCTGTGGTGGTCCGGGGTGGGGGGGTTCGGGGGGGTTGCGGGCCTGGGTGTGGTGGCCGTGGGTGTTGTGGCCCTCTTGGGGCTCCGAGCTGCATGATGAGTAGCTCCATGGCATCTGTTGTTCTTCAGGTGTGGCTCTGGGCTGAGCTCCCTTTATGGTGCAGGGTGTCGTCTGACTTAACACCAGGTCAGAGCAGGTGTTAAATCCCTGCTGCTAACGCGCCATATCGCATGTTTTGTGAACTTATCACCGATCTGGCTGGTCATTGAGAATGTTGCGAAGTGGTGTTGTCGCGGCTTTTTGCACGGGAAAGCCTACTCTGCATCTCATTAGCGTAAGTTGCAGGTGTCATCTGTGGCGATGTTTTTTGCAGCTGCTATTGCAGGAAAAGTGGTGATATCGGCTGTTAGCACCAGCTTGTGAATAGTGCGATGAACTTATCGCCACTTTGGCGGCGATAACGTGCCGCTAACTCGGCGATAGGTCCTTGAGAATATCCCCTTTGTCATTTACAATGGCAACAGCTTAAACTCGCATAAATGCGAGACCTATTGCATCGCAAATTCTTGTTATATTTTTATGGTGTATTGACATTAGGGCTGCTCACCAAAGACTTTGCGATATGCCTTGATTTGCTTAGATTTGCACTTCAAACACAAAAGACAAACTATCAAACTGGGAATTGAGATATAATATTGTGAAAATGTGCTTAGTACAGCTATATTAGATTCTTCCGGGGCTATGACATTTAACTCTGAGTAGCTATACCCAGAGCTTCAAGAGAAGTGAGGCATAGGCATAGACAGTAATCCTTTGCCTAATTATATCACCTTAGTTGACTATGATGGAAATTAGTTTGCATTCGGAGGTAAAATATGGCTGTCTGTGTCTAGGTAAAGTTCCAAGAAGGGTGACTCACGCATTTGAATTGGAAAGGGCTTTCCCCTGTGCTTTTTCGTACATGCGCAGAGCCATGATATGAAGATCAGTTTATAGATTTACCAAGCAGTATTGAAGCAAACTTCTCTGTGTAACCTATTTGCTTAGTTGTGACATTATACTTTCACCTATGCTTTTGGCTTCCTACTCTACTCTGCTTATGCAGATGAGAGAGAATTCAACAACAGACAATGACAAATTACCTACTTGTAACCGTAGTTCTCTGTCATGCAGCTCACTTCTAACTATCTTTCTTTTCCACATCTAAGTACCCCGGAAGAGTTTCCAAGCCTTTTCCTGGACTCTGTCACTGAGAGCACATTAAAATAGTCCTATCCTTGCATGCTGGAAGACTTCACTTGATTAACCTAGACTGCCCATTGACAAATCACTGCTAACCAACATAGAATTGCTGAATCTGGTTCAAATGTTCTCAGGACCCTGTCAAAACAGCTGGACACGCCATTGACCTCATCACAGTTACCAGCAAATATCACGTGATGTATCAGTCACATGCCCAGCCCCCCAGCCAAATCTACAGCCACAATGGTTAAAACAAACATCTTCTAGATTACAGAAACGTTACCTTGACACCTTCTAAACTCATGTTTACCTAATAACCCAGTAATCCCATTTAACATTTCCATCCCTGGGTCACATCCAATGATGTAGGAAATCTGGCTTAAGGTCTCCAGAGTTGTAATTCATTATATTGAACAAAAAATCTCTAGAATAAAGACAGACAGACAAACTGGTGATGCAACACCTAGACTCTCTATACTTGCAGTTGCAAAGGGTCTTCTCTACACCCCCTGAATTTATGAGGTAAGATGTCTGTAAGAAAGTGGATTTCTGCTGCAGTACCCCCCCCCCACACACACCTTTTGCCTGACTCTGATGCAACTTTGAGTGTGCCCTGGGTCCATGCTAATCAGGTTCCAAGTGCCTGTGTTCTTTCCCGAAACTGTACCTTGGTTTCCACATTTGGCATACCTCTGGCCCACATGTAAGCTCATTGTAAAAGGTACCAATGGTACCAAGGGCCTTGTGGCCAGGGAGGGTTTCTAAGGGCTGCAGCATGTATTGTGCCACTCTCAGAGACCCATCACCAAACACATACACATTGCCATTGCAGACTGTGTGTTCTGGTGAAACTAAAACTAAAGTTTCGACATGGCACACATCCCTGTGTGCCATGCCCAGTAGCCCCTCTAACAGGCCTCACAGCCGTAAGGCAGGGTGCACTATACCACAGGTGAGGGCATAGGTGCATGAGCAATATGCCTCTACAGTGCCCGAGGCCATTCTCAGACATTATAGATGGAGTGAAGCCATATAGAGTACATGGGCTTGCAGTTTGTCGTTACAAACTCCACTGCTCCATGATGGCTTTACTGAATGCTAGGAAGTTTGATATCAAACATCTCAGCACAATAAACCCACACTGATACCAATGCTGGATTTACTGTATAATGCACTCAGAGGGCATCTAAGAGATGCCCCCTGAAAAACGACTAACTGTCTAATGTGCAGCTGACTGGCCTGGACCAGCCTGCCACACTCAAACATGTTTCTGACCCCCTTAGGTGGGAGCCTTTGTGCTCTTGTGGGTCAGGGACAAAGCCTGATTAGGGTGGAGGTGCTTCTAATTTACCCCCAAGGAGAAATAGCATTCAGGGAGGCGAGCCTCAAAGGCTTCCTGCCCTTTGTTATGCTTACCAGGGCCACTCTAGCTAGTGGAGATGCCCGTCCCACTGAACAAGCCCCACTTTTTGGCGGCTAGGTCGGCGGGAAAATTAGTAAGCAGAAGAGGTGCACCCCCTTTCAGCCAGGACCACCCCTAAGGTGTCCCAAGTTGAAGTGACCCCTCCTTAGAAAATCTGCCATGTTGGATGGAAGGAAATAAGCCAATCAGGTTAGGGTGATGCTCCCTCCCCTAAGGGAGGGGACATACAAAGGGTGTAGTCACCCTAAAAAGAAAGTGGCCCATTGACTACTACCTGCCAGTACCTTTAACACCCCTAAATTCAGTATTGAGGGACACCCCTGAACCTTGATTCTCAGATTCCTGTAACCTATGAAGAAGAAGCACGAAAGAAGACACTGTGCAGAAAAGCTTGAAGACGATTACTGATTTGGACCCAGCCCTGCCGGCCTGTCTCCAGCTTTAAAGACTCTGCAAAGAAGGCGACGCCTGTCCTGCAGCCAGCGACTTCCAGAAGGAAGATGGCCTGCTCTTCAACAAAGACCAGATCTCCTGAGGACAGCGGCCCTGTCCACAAAAAAACACCACCAATGTCTCCAGAATCAGCTTGAAACACGACTCCAGCCCAGTCTGCACCCGACACCCACTGTCTAAGTCTGAATGGCTCACCTGTCCAGTGAAGTCTCCACAGCGATCTAAACCTCGAATCCGTTGGTGGCAGACCTATCCTGCACTCCACGTAGATGCCTGCAGCCTCACCTTGAAGGGTCTCCCCGACTGCCTCCAGTAAAGAAAATCTGACACCTAACGGCACCCGTGCATCCTCAACCCCCTGACTTTGGAGATAACAGACGACAGTGCTGAGGCGTCCACCGACACCTCTACTTACCTACCCAGCTGTTGGCCCCTTTCGCCCAGCCTCCTGTTCCGAGCCTGCACCCACCTTGTGCAACCGAGATTCCCTTTTACATGCATTGGGCGCCCGATGCTGATTTGCGCCCTGCACCCGGCCACCCCTGTGAAGGTGTATGTTTGATGCTGCCTATTGGCCCCCATGTGCTTGCTTTAGCCCCTGGGGCCTGTGCCCTTAAACCACGGGTACCTACCCGCAACCAGCACCTCTTGTGGGTGCCCCCAGTCTCCATTTACTAACATTGGGCGCAGTGACCTCTGTACCTCCGCTGTGTAAGCACCGCTGGTGGTGCAGTACCTACTTGATCTGACCCTTTCCGAGTGTTGGTCTAAACCCCCGAAGACTGGAAGTGTATGTCGAGTACTTATCGGTGCATAACTTTTTTCCTCCCATGGGATTGCATTGCATTTCTTCCTATTCGCACTGTCTATCTTTTATATTTGCTACGTTTTGCGATTGTTGATTGGCACCGCAAAAGTATTTCAGTACTTCTGTAAAATATTTCTATTGCCTTTGCAAAACAAATTCTATTGTACCTGAAAAAGTGTTGATGTTTTAAAATTGGTACTTACCTGCAACTAAGTTTTTCTTGGTTCTCGAAATAAAAGTCAGAAAATAATATCTTTACACAAACATTGGTTTTGGATTCAGTCTTTGAGCGTGTGAAATAATTTCTTGCCTGAGTGTGTACAACAAATGCTTAACACAGCCCTCTGATAAGCCTGACTGCTCAACCCCACCAGTCTACCACAAAAGAGAGTAAAGTATTATCTATTTTAGCCTCTGTAAAGCCTCTGGGGATCCACTGGACTCTGTGCACACTACACATTACTTTGGTATAGTATATACACAGCCAGCTTCCTACAAGGAACTTCACAACATAAGTGCCAAACTCTTGAACCCAGAATGCTCAAATGCCTAAATCACCCACACACAAGAACTCTAACTCTTCATCCCCAAAGCAAAGCCTTGGAAAATACCCTAATTATAAAATTAACAATGATCTTGAGCCCAACCTACACAATGCCTCAACCCCTGGAACAAATACTCAATGCTAGCTACTATACTTCAACCCTGTATCTACTGATGATGTAACCAATCTCACAAGAAGCTATGGAACACCACGATCACTGGTGGAACCCTGCCTAATCCATACATTGAAGGACATTGTCATGAAAGGCTCAGCTGCGCCCATGACAAGAGTTATGATGATCAATCACTCCCTGGAGACTGACCTATTCCTGGAGGAACTCAAAGCTGTGTATGTGAAAACATTTCTTTAAAAAAAAGGCTTCAAACCCACTGCTCCCATTTTACTATCGCCCAATCTGCAATAGTACACTTTCAAAACAAACTGAATGAAAAAGCTGTCTCTGCACAGTTATCAGCCTACAGCGAATAGATCAATCTTTCTTGAGGTAGGAGCACAGAGTGTCCACTAATTGCAACGTGGGACCACATCAAAAATACAGTGGTCCGTAATAGGAGAGCAGTGCTCCTGTTATTTAATTTTTCTGCTGCCATTGATATGGTCCATCATCCTACTCTGGTACAAAGTCTTCAATCAAAAGATATTCAAGGCAATATCCTCCACGGATTGATTCCTTTCAACTTACAGATCTCTTATTCTGCCTCTTACTCTTTTCTGCAACAAACCCTTTTCCCTCAAACGTAGAAGTCGCTCATGCCTTCACTATCATACTACTCATCTTCAATATATACTTCATGCCACTACCAGAGCTGATTTCCTCCTTGAAACTCAACTGCTACAGCTAAATGGATGAAACATAAATTACACTAAAGTATTAAAGCCCACCCAAGATGAAATTAATTAAATCCAATTTATAAGTTAGATTCTGTGCATTGATCTATGCCTTCTTGCTATAGAACATTGAATGCAAATACATTACCTCAAACAAAACATCATACAATAACATACTGGCCTTTGGTAAATGGGCCATTAACCACCCTATGCACCATCTACCCGGAGTACCATGTCTCGCTGCATAACCCGTCCCTCGAAGCACAGAATCTAGGCACAATATAAATACAAACTCTCCTTAACACCTTAATCTAACCAACTTACAAAGGGCTTATTTTTTATACCGACATGCCTATGCTGAATCTTCCTTTACTTAGAATTACAGCAAAGGGTAGAAGCTAATATACTAGTATAGCACTCTCCCAACTAGATTGTGCCTGAAGTGTATACCTTAGAGCATCTCACCTAGGGATTAGGAATCCAAGGACGTAGCTGTGAAACAACTTTGTAACTTTAATATCAGATTGTGTCTATATCCCATACTTCAATCTCTACACTGGCTGCTATGGCTAGTCGTTTGACATGTAAAGAATTTGTGTATAGCTCATTGTTTCTTTCAAGCTTCAGGATCCATATGACTTCACCAAAAACTCTGTGTCTACCATCAACAACACCATTTGATTCACGGCTGGTTCCACTCCTTTCAGTCCATTTCTTCAACAAACCCCACACCAGAGGAGCCCTTTCTCAATCAAAATAGATTATTTATGGAAGTTTATTCCTGCTAGAACAAGAGCGATCAGCATCCATCTTGAATACCACATACCTCTATAAACATGCAATGTGTATAACAGTTATAATCAACACCGAAAAGAGTAAGTATCGTTATTTGAAAATGGTCTGTTCATACACTATGCAACACAAATGGCGAGAGAATGGATTAATTTAGAGTAGCAATTTTTAAAATTAATGAATGTCCAATATTGATGAAATTAAAAGGGACTGTGACTGCTAAGCTGGACTGTCAGCAGGAATATGTTCAGAGCTCAATAAAAGGACAATATCCAGTAAAGAGAAACGATTCAAGAAAACCCAATTTGGGATCCAAGAATAACCAGAAATACCTACTTTCACCCTTATCCAGACATCCTTCCTTTTTTTTTTACACCAAATATTCAAGGAGGCAGGAAGAATTAATGTATCTGCATCCATGACACATGATCAACTAAGAATATTGGACCAGGGGAGCAGAAGAAATATAAATTCTTCATTCTAATAGGGCATTGTCCCAAGGGCTCTTGAGTATGCTATGTTGACACTGAGGCTTGAAACTATTACCCATTTTTAATCTGCCATTCCTGAGGAAAACCATAGATCGAGAAGTCAGGTGCTAACTCAATTTATGAATTTCAGCAATTAGGATTTAGACTGGGCAGGGAGCCAGAAACCACAATAGCCAATATTGAGGAAGATCTACTCTATGTAGTCAACAATAGCCAACCTGAAATAAAAAGCAAGCACATGCTTCCCACACTACAGAGGACAACAAAATTCAATACAGCATCTGGGAATATCAACATGGCTGAAAGTCCCAACCCGGTAGTAGTGCTGCTTGTTCCTCACAAACTGAATCCAGCGGATCCACATTGACAGCCCACATCATCAATTTTGCTGTAGCACAAGACGTCCTAGTGTCACTGTTGTTTTTCAACATGTACATTAACACATTATCATAAGTGACAACTATGGGCCCAATTCACAAAAGTAATCTGAGACGAAATCCTAAAGTTACTACTTCTGGTATTCACAGAAGGCATTTAGTAGTAGTAAAGTTAGGATTCCTAACGTTACTACACCTAAACTGAGAGAAAATCGTAACTTTACGACTTTTGGTATTCACAAAAGGCATTTAGTAGTAGTAAAGTTAGGAATCCTAACTTCACTAGTACTAAATCCCTTTTAGTAAACTGCCGTTGTGGCAGCACTTCAGAATTTCTGAACGGCCACCATGGTTATGGTTTAACTCTTTTTATTCTTATCTTAGTTGTTGGAAATGGCCCTTTTTGTAGGGTCACCCCCAAACCTATTGCCTTCCTCCATTTTCTGACCTCCTTTTTGCTGGTTTTAGGACTCTACCACTGCTAACCAGTGCTAAATAGCATTTGCTCCTCCTCTAAATATTGTAACATTGGCACATACTAAATTGGTATATTTAATTTACTTACAAGTCCTTAGAAAAGTGCACTACATGTGCCCAGAGCCTGTAAATTAAATGCTACTAGTGGGCCTGCAGCACTTGTTCCACCCAGGTAAGTAGCCCCTTAACCATGCCTCAGGCCTGCCACTGCAGAGCCTGTATTTGCAGTTTTACAATGCCACTTTGACCTCTTACCAGGCCTAAACCTTCCCTTTTTGTGCATATAAGTCACCCTAAGGTAGGGCCTGGGCAAAGTATTTAAAAGGTAGGGCATGTACATTTAAGTTGTGTTTGTCCTGGTAGTGAAAAACTCTCAAATTAATTTTTCATTACTGTAAGGCCTATCTCTCCCGTAGGATAACACTGGAATTACCCTATCACATTTTATAAGTGTAATTCCCAATTGTGAAGTGATAACATTTTGGGTTTGGCGTCTCCGGAATACCAATTTAAAATCACAACTTATGGTAAAGTCAATTTCAAATTGCAGTTCTGAAAAGAACACTTTTAGTAAGTTGGAATTTTCTTACTTTAACCATTTGGTGCCTGCTGCCTGTCTCTGTTCAGTCTGAGTTGGATGACAGCTGGGATTTGTGTATTTCCTCTAGATAGCCACACAAAAAGGGAGCTTAGGTTTGACTTGATGGACCATCCTGAGTGACGTAAGGGAGGAGCTTGGCAGTCTCACACGTACACATGAATATGCTGTGTCCTGTCCACAGTCAGAGGACTGCATAAACCCCTATAGTGAGTCTGGTGCCGGGACAGGAAGGGAGGACCTCTGTGCACTTCAAATCCTTCTTTAATGTCTTCATCACTTCAAGGGCACAACTGGGTAGAAGTACTGGACCTCTGACACAATGACTGAAGAACACTTCTGGACCTGTGACCATTTTGTCAGGAAGAAGAACTGTTGTGCTGCTGGAAGGACTGCCTCTCACTGGACTGCTCCTTTGCTGGACTCTTGCATTGCCTCACTCTTCCTTTGCTGAGCTGCCTTGCTGCCTGCTATTCCCCTACCTGGGTGAGAAGGACTGGACCTGCTTCACTTTTATCCAGAGCGACTCCAAGGACTTTCTGGCATGCCTCCTGATTGAAGTCTCAGGGATACAAAACACTTCCACCTACCTACATCTGCATCTGGACTTAACAATCTGTGAGTCTGCCGTGCTAAGTGGTGACACCCCAATCTGCAACCCTTGGAAGTGAGGCCTAAGGTGCTCTCTCAAGCCAATCCACGCATCCTCTGTGGAACCAGCATATCTTTGCCCTTAGATTGGGTCAGAACCGGCACATCCTCGTTGAAGCATGGAATGGAACCAGCACAACGCACTCGGAACTAGTGCATCGCCTTTCGGAATCGACGCATCCGCTGCTACAGGAGCCAAAGTCACGCATCGTATTTGGAACTAGCGCATCACACTCGGAGCTGACGCATCGCCGCCATTGCGTGGAGAATCTCAATGCATCTCACCTACTACTTGACATGACAACGAGGCATTGCTTTGGCTGCACCTCTCATCTTCTTTGACGTCAACGCAATCCCAGATCGAAGTAATGTTGTTCAGCTCGCCTAACTGGGTCCCTGCATCTGGCCCACGCTCCATTGCGGTCGACCTAAACATTTGACTTTACCCCGGTCCGGCACAACCAGATAACCCACTTAAGCACTTATTGCTTCTAAGTGCTATTTTACAGTTTAATCTTTGAAAATTCATATTTCAACTTCTACTTGTTGGATGTTTGTCGTTTTGGTCTTGTTTTATTATTAAAAGGATTCTCTATTGTTCTAACTTGGTATGGTGTCTTTTGATGGTGTTTTCACTTTGTTACCGTTTGAAGTTTTGTACAAATACTTTATGCATTGCCTCTTAGGTTAAGCCTGACTTCTCTGTGTCAAGCTACCAAAGGATGAGTACAGGTGTGTTGTGACTCACCCTGATTCGGATTGTGGTTTCTGTTTGGGTGCATGCCTCTGCCAACTAGAAATCTACTTTCTAACATTGGTGATCAGAGGTGAGGATAGAATTTGTGTCTGTGCAGGGCCATGCTGTAACTTCCTATCGAAGACCATTTCATATTGTTCCAATTTCTCACTGATTTGCATTTTTTTATTCTTCTTTAACATCATGTCTCCACTTGCTGGTTCTTCAACTGGAGCCATAGAATTTCAGCTAGCCAATTTGAAAACATACATAGTGGCACAGCTTACATACTTCTGTAAGAAGGCAGGAGTTCCTGCCAAGAGTACCATCAAGAGGGTGGAATTTTAAAAGGCGCTGAGGGCCTGGGCTGAATTCCACTCTAAGAATAGTGATTCAATGGGGCAGTCTGAGAATGGATCTTCTGAGGAACCATGTATGGGAACCTCGTCAGGACCCAACCCAGGATGCACAGCGTTGAAGTGTATTCACCAAATGAGTTCCAATACTTTTCTCTTTGTTTTCACCATATTTTTGTTGCCTTCAGTTTATACGCAGTTCAATTTCTCCAAACAAAATTATTCCAAATATTAACCGCAGGTTCAACATATGCCTATAAAGGCTTTTCTTGAGACCACAACGGGATTCGCTTTCCTTCATGGCGCGATGACAACTTATGTGACCCAATGCAAATCGGGCATCTCGTGCCCTTCTTCGGGGGTAACTACATTAAAAATGAAAAACAAAAACATTTCAGTTCCCCATGCTCTTCCCCAGCTTACATGAACTCTTATGTAATGTGCACATCTGCTGATACAATTAGACTCCTATTTTCATGCAGCCATAATAAATTGACTGGTAAAACAACCCAGCCGTATACGTGCATTAACATCGTGCAAATAATCTGAGACCTTTAACCTTTTCATAATGCGGAAAGACATACTCTGTGTAAACGAACAATGCCCCCTGTTAAAAACACAAACCCAAGTTAAAATCAAAAGACGATCTGATATGTCATTTCGAAAGCAAACTTCCAGTTTACAACTTTAAATGTGCAATGTACCTTCAATCGCAGCCACACTCCATCTTGCCCAAACACCGAAGTGTAACTGTTCAATCAAACAAACGTGAACAACCGGTTGTATTTAAATTAAACCACGTGGTAAAACCATGGAACTAAACAAAATACAATTCCTCTAGGTACTCTGGGCTACTACCCTGTAAAAATATAGACGTTGAATACATTGTACATTGTAAAACGCGCTATTGTCCTTTCCCCATACTATTGGTATTGTCCCGAGTTACATTCCCACCTGTGCATTCTAGTGTATGATGGCAGGCAAAGGGAAACGTACTGGTGGGGATGGATCTGTGTCTGGTACTCTTGACCACTTTATTAAGAGAGCGGTTTCAGTTCTAGAACACAAACTAGCCATTACTGAGCATTGTTTATCTTCAGAACTAATTCAAGCCAGACGTTCATCTCTGGGAATCTTAGCACAAGCAAAATCCCCAATGAATTCAGCAAGGCAGGACTTATATGATCCAGCGCAGCGGGAGAGTCCTGGGGTTAGCACCAATAAATTAATGGCCAGTGGTAATGTGATTGATGCACTTGGAGAATCTGCCCCTATAATAGGTAGTTCTTCTGATATCCCCAAACTTGTCTCCACCTACCCCCAAACAAGGGCTAGCAGAAGACCTCTAAAACCTCCGAATCTCAATCTCAGGATCCCAGGGAGGGAGCCTGTCTCCCTCCTTGGGATCACCCAGGGAGGGAGACAGGCGAAACATCCTAACGTCCCAATAATCCCTCCTTTCGCGACGGGGGGGGGCCAGGCTGATGATCATCTATCTCTGGGTGAGATTTCTACCAGGTCGCCTGACCTGCCCCAAAACAGTGATTTGATCTCTCAGATTGAGAATATGGTGCGCTCCCTATTATTGCCATTACTAGAGAGGGTAAAAACTGTTAGCGAAAAGGTAGCACGACTTGAACAAACAGTTTTAGATAACTTTTGCTCTCTTAAAAATGTCATCAAATTAACTACCAAGGACAGAGAAAACTCCCCCAGGGCAAATCCTTTTCCTCCTGTCCCGTCATCTTTGTCCCTTGACCCTGACGCTTTGCCGAAGGTCATCTCTGAGGCTGTTCCCCCTAAGGCCCTGGTCATGGATAATCCCATTAATCAAGGCGATGGCCACAAAAGGGTCAACCTCACGAGTACTTCCAGCATTGATACTGTAAAAAAGAGTGTGAGTAAAGGAGTTAATATGGAGTCTAGGGATAAAACTAGTATACTCCCTAGGGCTCATATTCATCTTCCTCCAGAATCCACTCCTTACGTAGCTGTACTGACCGGTGTCCCCGAATTAAAAGAAGGTACATTGGAATCCTACCAACAGCTTAAAAACAAAGTCACATTCTGGCTAAATAGGAATAGACCTATTGTGGTAAATAAAATATTACGCTCTCAGAATTTTAAATTATAAATAAGATCATGCATAAAGCAAGAGGCTGAGTCTGTGGTATCAGGTTCATAAAGGGCTTTATTCCAATAACTCGAGTCAGAGGGAGAATATTACCATCACCAAAAAGGATCTGGAAAGGGACTCAAAAGTATTCTCAATATTCTCCAAACATTATTCACAGAGTACAGTATATATACATTTCTCAATTGTACGTAAGCAAAAGAGCAAGAGAGAATGAGATAAGAGCATGTGGGCGTGTAAGTAGGCGTGAAGGTGGGCGTCCATGTGGGCGTCCACTTGATGATAATGGGTAATTTGTCATGTGTGGGTGGATACCTGGAGGGGGTTGCGTGATCTGCCGGAATTGTACTGGAACTTTGCCTTACTTGTGCTCAACTCGAGCATGACGTGTAACTGACGTGGGGAGGGTTGCTATGCAACCGGACAAGTCTGGAAGTGAGGCTTTCAGTGAGTGAGGCCTTCAGTGTCAGGATGACCAGCACATCTTGTATTATCTGATATCCGATGTCTGGAGCAGGGACTGATTTGTGACATAGGTTGCTCATCACCAAGAGCCGATGTGGCATCTATTTCTTCATTTACTTCATTTACTGCAGAGGCCTTACATGGGGGCTATGGGCTTTTTACTGACGTGAGCTTTGCAATCTCACAAAGAGAGACAGTAAGGCTGGGCTCCCTCCTTGCAGATGGGTCGCGTTCATTCCTCCTTCACCAGGCAAGAATGTGGTTTCAGTAAGAGTAAGCAGATAACCGTGCTCAATACTGTCTCGGCACCTCGGTCGGGGCCCCTTTGGCTGAGGCCCAAGTGTGCAAGGCCAAGGAGACGTAGCTGCAGCTTTCAGAGCGTTCTGAGGCATGAAACCTCTTTTCGGCTCTGGCTGAGCCATAAACATGGGCTTCATGAAAATGCAGGAAAACATGATGAAAAACGTGTAGGCCTCAATACAGATTTGTCGTTTCTCTCATGGGAGACTGGATGATGGCAGGCCACGTTATAGCATAAGCATCATGATAGAAAGGCCATGGAGGGGAAATACATAGGTTACATGTATGTGCATATAAGCGTTTGGGGGGGGCACATGGGGACACATAGGCCTCATAGATTTTTATTTTCCTCATTCCCTCCTTGTACCCTAGTGAACCCCCTATGTAACGTCTATTTTCATGAGACAGTCGATCTGTTCTTGCAGCATTATTTTTCCATTTTCAATGCTTTGTAAATAGGGATGTGGAACACATGCAGTAGCACACAGGCCACAATGGCCGGGCCACACTGCAGACATAGGCAACAACTGAATATCATTAATAGTATCAACCCACAGACGGTCAACACTTTCCATCCCCAAGCCGATATTAATCCCCAGAGCCAACCGGACCATGTCCACGTGCCTGGGTCTTGATGTATGTTTTGGGCAATCTTGTGGAGCCTTGTTATTGCTTTGTATTCTTTGGCATCACCGTTGATGGATGTCATTAAGGCAAACCATGCTCCGCAAGAACCATTATGGGAGAACGGAAAAGGAAAAAGAGGCAACACTCCCTTTACCTTCTGATACGGGGGAAATCGGCCACAGACCCAGCAGTCTGTAGCATTGCTAGTCTGATGTGAATGGTGCAGCATCTGAATAAAGGTATTGTTGCGTAAGGCAAGTCGATATGATAGCTCATGGGATGGCAGATCACTAAATGTGTGCTTTATGGTATCATTAGTGGAGGAGTATAAGAGTGAGGCAATAGGAGGAAAAATAGCATGTAGTATTAAGCTGATACATATTATCGTGATGCACAGAAGAGATAGAAAAATTACAGTCACTATACATCTACCACGTAATATTTTACAGTATTTTTTTTTATCTTGCTCTCTTATTTTTGCTTTATGTTATTGTCCAAGATCTTGTGCGAGCCAGAATACATGTTCAACCGCTTCACCACCTAGTGGACTTAATTGATCAAACGGGTTCTGACTTTTTAGATCAAAGTTTAGCTTTGTGGAAACTGCTGGGGAGTCTCCTCTTAGAAAATGGTGTTCAAAGTCTTTCCTTTGTAAAAGAGTGGTGAAGGTGCAACCATCCTTTCCGCCCTTTGACTTTAACGGCCGTCCCCGTGGTCCAGAGCACTGACTTTGGCGCCTTCCATCCAGGAGCGATGGAGTATTCTTTGACCTGGGTGTTGTCAGGGAAGGCGGCAGCAACCTGCGAACAACAAGAGAGTAGTGCAGACATCAAGGAAGCCAGGTAATCTGTCAGCATGTTACTATCAACATCAGTAATCTTTTAGGCATTGGAGTGCCCCACATATTTGGTGGTCTACCAAAGACCACTTCATAGGGAGATAAGCCTGTTCTAGAATGAGCTACCATTCGCATGTAAAAGAGGGCAACCGGCAGGGCTACCATCCAATCTACACCTTTGTCTGCGCAAATTTTTAATGTCCGATTATGTCTTTCTACAAGGCCTGCTGCTTCAGGATGTCGCACACAATGGAATTTCCAGGTATACCCTAACAGAAGGGACACCTGCTTCATTAGTACCAGGACATATTTGTAACCTCTACATCTGTTTATTTGGATATAATCCATTTGGAGCACTTCAAAAGGGTGGTCAGGTGGATGGAATCCACCTTGTTCCATCGGAATGCCTTTACCTGGATTGAATTGGCAACAGATCATACATGTTCTGACCTTTTGTTTCGCTGCTGCACGCAGGTGCTTGTTGAACCATATATTCTGTAAGCTATCTATCATTGCTTTCTCTCCTAAGTGTGCAGGACTATGTGCGGTATTTATAATCACTTGTACCATCGAATCAGGAAGAAACCATGTGGATTTGCCCTTATTCATCCAACCCTGATCAGTCAGTACCCCTCCTTGTTCCGACCATTTCTTTAATTCGTCCATAGTAGCATGTGTCTGTATGTCTTGTACATCCTTGGAAGGATCCCTAACTGTCATGGCTTTGGACAGTGATAGTATCTGTGATTTTGTCATGTCTAGTGGGGTCTGAGCTGTCTGTTTAGCTGTTCGGTCTGCCAGATCATTGCCTTGGGAAATGGTATCTGTGGCTCTAGTATGTGCTTTACATTTTAGGATAGCTATGGCTGTTGGTAAATGTATTGCTTCCAGTAGGCCTTGAATAAGGGGGCCATGCTGTATCTTGGCCCCATGAGAGGTCAAGAAACCTCTTTCTCGCCACAGAATCGGTGTAAATGTTTACTCTCAGGTGCTTAGCTCTTATGCACGCTTGTGTCAGGGCGATGAGCTCTGCTGCTTGTGCTGACAATATGTCTATTCTTTTAGTCTCTATTATTACAGTATCAGTAGTCACTGCATATGCTGCCACTAATTCTCCCGCCCCTGTCCTCATGCATGAGCCGTCAACATATAGTGTTAGGTCGGGGTCTGGGAGTGCAACGTCTGTCAAGTCTTGTCTTGGTTTAGTCACGGTATGTATTACTTCAACACAGTCGTGTGGTGAAACGCTTTCTGTACTGGAGGGCAAAAGGGTAGCAGGATTCAGTATGTTGCATCGTCTGATCTCTATGTGTGGTTGAAATAACGTTAGCTCATAGCCTGTCAGTCTAGCTACAGTCAGGTGTTGTGTTTGTGTCCGGTTCAAGAGAACCTCTACTGCGTGTGGTACTTGTACTGTCAGAGGGTGGCCCAGCACTATCGAGTCACTTTGTCTTATGGCTAAGGCCGTTGCTGCAACTGATTTTAGGCACGCAGGCAAAGCCTGTGCTACTGGGTCTAATGTACTAGAAAAAATAAGCACAGGGCTTGTGTTTTCCTGCATGATCCTGTGTTAGGACAGATAGTGCTGTTCCATCCCGCTCTGTCACAAAAAGCATAAACGATTTGTTGTAATCAGGGTTTGCTAAAATTGGTGCTTGACATAAAGCTCTCTTTAATTCTTCAAATGCCACAGTGTGTTCTTGTGTCCAAGGGAGGACTTTAGTAGAAGCTGTATTAGGGGCTTGGACTAATTCCCCTGAAAGATCACAATAAAACATGAGAAAAAGGGGAAAGCACCATACCTATTTCCTCGGCTTAATTTCTAAGGGGGCTAATTTCTAAGGGGCTTAATTTCTTAAGGGGCTAGCGGGAAGCGAACCTCCTCAGGGGCCAGCAGAAAGCCAATATTCTCCTCCTTCCCCCCCTTTTTGACAGGAGGAAATCTGAAACAGATTTCACTGCTGTCAAACACTATCAAACCCTGTGTCTTGTCAACACTATTAATCCCTGTGTGTAGCTATTGGGCGTAAGCAAAATTATAGGAGATACACAGCGTATTTGAAACGGCGAGAAATCCTTCAAATTAATGTACAAACCTCATTGTGTTAGCTCATAAGCTGGCCAAATGACATCTCATATGCAAATGTCCCTATTACATGAACCTACACCAACCTGAAGTCAATATTAATGCTAGGAGGCCCTAATAGGAATGCTAAATTACCTAAATATTTGGAAAACCAAGTTTAAGAACAGTTGTTAATGTTGATAATTAATAATTCATCTGCTAAAAAAATCAGTCATTTTGCAATAATTTCCACCTATACAATAAACAGCCTAATTTAAAAACAAGTCAACTTTTGGGGCCACCACTTACAAGAATGAGCTTACTAAAGCAAACTTTAAAAAAGGAAATCCCGTCAGATATTTTCTCATTACCCTAAATACCGAGCCTCACTTGTCACTCTGGGGTGGCAGTCCTTATTTAAAACAGGCCTTTCAAGAGGTAAGATGCGAGTGCACAGATCATAATGGTTCCTTAATGTCCAATCTGGAAACATATGACCGAGGCTGCCTGTCTATAAGAGAAAGGCAGTCATGTGATACATATTTAAGTCTTGCATAACTATTTTCTTCTTTTATTCATCACCAATACCAATTAGACATACACTGATAACGTGTTGTCCGCTATTTTGACAGCATGATAAAGGTAATATCATGTCTGTGAAATTTAGTAATTGTGAACAAGTTCCAGCCAAGCGCTGCGCAAAGATTTACGTCGTCACGTCCATCTCCGTAACGCCCAGGAGAACTTGTATTAATGCCAAACATACTGGTCAATACAACACAAAAACAAAACATATATAAAATACATATGCCAAGCCATCAGTATACCAAGCACAGAAAGCATAGACAATTACACTAACATATATAAATGAGCAGCGATGCGCAATTATAGTACCTACAGCTCAGAGGCGAACACTCTGGCCTGCTTAATTTGTCAGGCTTATAATCAATAACTTATTTACCTGCCCTATACACCCCCATCTGAAATCACCGTGTCAAGTCTGACACACAGAATCAGCAAGAATAATCAAAAACGAAGAACACACGAACCTGTTTGTTTTTTTTTTTTCATAAAAATGAGCTATGCATCTTCGTCAACACAATGTACCCTAATGTCCCAGACGAAGACGCACCTCTCATCTCTCCTCACAGACTTTTAACCACCGGATCAGTCATTCAATTCAACTGGTGGCAGCATGTGGCCACAATTTAAAAATGTCCGAATTCGAAAATCGTTTTTATATAGGCATATAGCCCTTAAAATTCCAAGCAAGAGCAACATTTTACTTTCTGGCCAGAAGCAATATAACATTTGCTAAAAAATAAAACAAATCTTCTCCATAGACATTTCCTCGGGGCACTCGTTTTGTACAGAATAGAACAAGGGAATCTTTCTCGACTTACATTTCTCAGCTACCCTGTCTTATCAGAGAAGTTAAAAATAGCCCCTCAGCGCGGCCTGAGCCTGGGCTGCCAGCCATCTTTTTTGTTTTTCCTACTCCTGGCCCCCAAGGCTCTCCGGCTGCAGGCATTACACAGATGCGATGTCAGAGAAGCCTTCTAAGCAGTGCCTCTGTTCTGCTCCTCTCACCGGCCCCCACCTACTCCTCACTCTGAAGCTGTCAAAGACAAAAAGACTACTCAATTCCATAAAAACTGCAATAATTCGCCCAATTGAAAAATTATTTTTACATACAATTTGCTCTCAGGGGGTCATAATCTTACCGACTTGACCCAGCACATTGGCTCACTGGACCACCAAGAACACAAACCTGGATTCTGGAACAATTTTGCAAATTCGAAATACCCACAATTTTTCTCAAGCTAAACTTTTCACTAATTATTTTTCATTAACACTTTGTACATTAGGGGTGTCATCAAATCACAGGTGTTGCTCCTTCTCCAGCTACACCCCTCTCAATTTTCTTTTGACAACGTAATCAAATGTTGGACCATGAAAACACCAGCTATGCGCTGTTCGTTTGGTGGGAGGCTCAAGAACCTTTGGGCTACTATATCATTATTATATGTATCGTGGTACTTGCGGTGGCACTCTAACTGGTCTTTCTACTGGGGCCACTCTTGCTAGGTCCTCTGAAAGGACGGGATAAATACCAGCAACGTCAGTATTTCTTTCTCTGTCAGCCTGCGCTCATTTTACCTGCTCAACTTCCTCCTGTAACATCTTTTCCATGGCTTTTCCAGACTCCAGTCTACTTCTCTCTGCTTCGTGAAACACTTACTCTGTCCTCCTATGTGACTCCTTGCGCCAAAACTCAATGGCATCTTTCTGTTACTGTCTGGCTTTCTTTTACCATAATTCTTCTTCTACTCTCATGATGCAATCTGCATCCCAGGTCCCAGCTGCGGGCCACCTCTGACTTTCTGGTAAATCCTTGGTGTAGTCCACCCATAAATCAAGAAATAATACGGCATCTAGGCCATGCTTATGATACATAAAGTACCCTGGAGTGTCCCTAGGTGGAATGGGAACAGCTTCCTCGAGTACCCCTTTTCTAGTGTTGATCTGTCTTAATTTTGAAAAGAACGGCATCTTTAAACTTTGCTACTTGATTTTGAACACAATAAATTACAATAAACACAATAATGAACACTCATTCATACCACAATTTTTAAAACATATTAAAACATTTAACATTTAACATTTAACGAACGATGATAACTAATAGGAAACTAGTTACTGACATAATACTAACACTAGAGAATACTGAATTATATGCAAGACATACTAGATATACTGCTAAACAGTATACAGATACACTGCTGAAACAGTGCAGACCGGATTTGTGTACCCAAACCCGTCTTGACCGGCACAACCTAATGTGCACGTCTAACTGCCTCCCCAGCAACGGTATTCACCGGGTAGCACGGAACGGAAGGCCTCGGAACTGAACTGGACCAGACCAAACTGGACTGGACTGGACTCGACTCGTGACTTGGATACTTCGGAACTTCGGAATCTGGTGGGCCTCTGTATACCTCGGACACAGCTCTCTCGCAGGTGGGCTCTGGGTAGGACAATCTGCGTTCCTCACCGCCTCGTATGGATGCCTGGTCGCAGTCTGTCCCCTTCGTTGGCCTGAGGGAGTTGGCGGGAAGACCCGCGACGTGCGCGCTTGAAGTCCGTCACGGCTATGGAAGGGGGCAAAACTGGACCTTCATCTCCGGCGTGTGGGGAAAGAGATGTCCCTATTCGGGCGCCATTATGTGGTAAATAAAATATTACGCTCTCAGAATTTTAAATTATAAATAAGATCATGCATAAAGCAAGAGGCTGAGTCTGTGGTATCAGGTTCATAAAGGGCTTTATTCCAATAACTCGAGTCAGAGGGAGAATATTACCATCACCAAAAAGGATCTGGAAAGGGACTCAAAAGTATTCTCAATATTCTCCAAACATTATTCACAGAGTACAGTATATATACATTTCTCAATTGTACGTAAGCAAAAGAGCAAGAGAGAATGAGATAAGAGCATGTGGGCGTGTAAGTAGGCGTGAAGGTGGGCGTCCATGTGGGCGTCCACTTGATGATAATGGGTAATTTGTCATGTGTGGGTGGATACCTGGAGGGGGTTGCGTGATCTGCTGGAATTGTACTGGAACTTTGCCTTACTTGTGCTCAACTCGAGCATGACGTGTAACTGACGTGGGGAGGGTTGCTATGCAACCGGACAAGTCTGGAAGTGAGGCTTTCAGTGAGTGAGGCCTTCAGTGTCAGGACGACCAGCACATCTTGTATTATCTGATATCCGATGTCTGGAGCAGGGACTGATTTGTGACATAGGTTGCTCATCACCAAGAGCCGATGTGGCATCTATTTCTTCATTTACTTCATTTACTGCAGAGGCCTTACATGGGGGCTATGGGCTTTTTACTGACGTGAGCTTTGCAATCTCACAAAGAGAGACAGTAAGGCTGGGCTCCCTCCTTGCAGATGGGTCGCGTTCATTCCTCCTTCACCAGGCAAGAATGTGGTTTCAGTAAGAGTAAGCAGATAACCGTGCTCAATACTGTCTCGGCACCTCGGTAGGGGCCCCTTTGGCTGAGGCCCAAGTGTGCAAGGCCAAGGAGACGTAGCTGCAGCTTTCAGAGCGTTCTGAGGCATGAAACCTCTTTTCGGCTCTGGCTGAGCCATAAACATGGGCTTCATGAAAATGCAGGAAAACATGATGAAAAACGTGTAGGCCTCAATACAGATTTGTCGTTTCTCTCATGGGAGACTGGATGATGGCAGGCCACGTTATAGCATAAGCATCATGATAGAAAGGCCATGGAGGGGAAATACATAGGTTACATGTATGTGCATATAAGCGTTTGGGGGGGGCACATGGGGACACATAGGCCTCATAGATTTTTATTTTCCTCACTATCCCGAACTATTTGGACGGGAAGATCCTTTTAGCTAGAAGGGTTAGTTGGATAGGTTCTAGACCTAAAGACGTCCCCGGGGACTCTATCATTATTAACTTCGAAGACAGACGCATAGTGCGTTTTATATGTGATCATCCATCGGCCTATGCTCAGTCTAAAATCGGGGTGCAAGACCTAAGGTACTTTTATAATTTTAATGCCAACATACCCGTGAGATCTAGTCCAGAACAGACAAATTGGGGAACCAACGAATTACGCTACCCTGTAGCCTCGGACTGACCGGCGCCTGGGACGCCGCTCCCTATTATCTTTTCAAACTTAAGCAACCCCATAGGCGAGGCAAAGGGGGGAGGTAAGGCAGCCCATCTTTTAGCTAATGGGGCGTCTCAAGTAACAGATATATTCTCCCCCAAACTGGTTGGTGAAATCCAAAGGGATCCTGAACAGACCTATGGTTGTCCACTTTATGCACCTGGCTATGGAGCGGCGAGGGGATCAATGGTCTCCTGGAATGTTGCTGGTCTGAAGTCAAAAATGGAATCTCCAGAATGGTTAGCTTTTATAGGGGGCTTTGACGTTTGCATCTTCCAGAAGACCTGGTCTTGTGAACCCCAGTTCATGCAGGGCTTCTTGAACTTCTGTGTCCCTGCAGTACGGGGACTCAAGGGACGACCGAAGGGAGGTCTGTCAATCTGGGTTCGCCAGGATGTATTTCCAGGAGCTAATGCAGTCTCAACTACCTCTGATGATATCCAACTAGTCAGACTATCACTGGGCCCCCTCGGCGATCTGGATATCTTCAATCTGTATATGAGAGGCCCTAATAGGTCGGGCTCACGGGTCTTGGCACACTTGGCTTCCCTCATAGATCAGCACTCAGGTGGGAGGGGAGTGCTTGTCGCTGGTGATTTGAACGTCACTTTCGAACCACTCTTGGATCCCGATCTTGGGTGGGGCGTCGATCCTGTGGAAGACTAACTTTGGGGAGTACCCGAGCTTGATCTTAACCCCATAAAAAGGTGGTCTGAGACAATCTTACAGGTCAATGCTCTTTGCTACGAGTATGGCTTGAGGGCTCCGAATGGTAGGACGTTAAGTGACAAATTAGGGGCCAACACATTTGATAATGGACGCCACTCTAGCAGGATTGACTATGTTCTATGCAGTTTGGAATTGTGGCGTTTTGTCCTAGATATGGTGGTTGAGGTTAGAGTTGAGAGCGACCACAACCCTATTTGCTTTACCCACCAATGGTGGACAAGCAATCGCCCAGTAGCCGAGGCCATGGATCCAAGGCCGCCTGAAGTTGTCCCTACAAACGACATGCGCAGGCTCAAGTGGCGAGAACTCAAGCTAAATCACTTGGTCACTGCTGACATAGACAACAAATTAGCTGATGCTATATTGGAGCTCGAGAGTATGCCGATCTCAGAGTCACGCTGCATAGCAATCACTGAACTTCACGATAAGTTGTTTGATGACATAGGCTCGCATTTTATGAAGCCCAGGAGGAAACCTAACAAGATCTCAGCCAAGAGCATTAGATGGTACGATGATGCCTGTAGGCAATCTAGGGCCAACTTGGCCACTGCCCTCTCTAGTGGACTCAATGACTCTGTTCGCCTAGCTAGATCGCTGTATAAAAAAGCTGTAAGAACGGGCAAAAGGAACTGGGATGAACAACATTGGCTTGATTTAAAAGGGGCATGCTGCACCAAAGACTCCCGGTTATTTTGGAATATCATTAAGTGGGGCAGGGGTGGGCGACCCGATAGCCCTTCCAATCACGTTTCTCAGGCGGAGTGGGTCAAATATTTCAAACCCCAATACGCCTGTAATCCCTTGTTTAACTTTGCCTGGGTCCCAATTTATGCTCCCTTCTTACAAGGTCCATTTTGTATCCAAGATGCTCTGAAGGCTCTGGGTTCTGTTACCAGTGGCCGTGCCCCAGGGCCAGATAGGGTTCCTCCCGATGTTTTTCTTCATAACAAAGACAGCTGGAGCAAGTATGTTACTCTTTTGGCCAATGCCGTGGCCGTAGGTGCTCCTGTTCCCAAATCATGGGGGGGGCTGTCATAATCCCTGTATTTAAGAAGGGCGACAAGGCACTCCCATGTAACTACAGGCCAATTAGTCTGATAGATTCTATACAGAAGGTGATTGGGAGGATGGTCCTGAACCAGATACAGGAGTGGATTGATGACAACAACATTCTGTCCCCCTTCCAAGCAGGTTTCCGTAAATCAATCAGCACAGTAGACCAGGTTTTCCGCTTTGTCCAACTCCACTGGCGGGTGGTGACGCTGGGTAAAGGCAGCCTCTACGCAGCTTTCGTGGATCTGAGAGCTGCCTTTGACCTTGTGCCTCGTCTTCGGTTGTGGGCAGTTCTGGAAAAGCTTGGTCTCCCTAAAGAAATCCTGACACTGGCCATGCGATTGCACGAGTCCAATTACGCTAGGATCCAATGGGGTGGGCCAGGCGAGGTTACCCCTGAGTTCCCGGTTGAGCGTGGTGTGCGACAAGGCTGTACTATGGCTCCCACGCTCTTCTCATTGTACATTAATGGGATAGTTGATCTTATGCTTTCTGCAAACATTGACGCCCCAAGGTTGGCTGGAGTCACCATCCCTATATTAATGTTTGCAGATGATATGCTTATCGTATCCAAAACGTCAAGTGGTCTGCAAAAAGCCTTGTGCTTGTTCGATGACTTTTGCCTTGATTACGGCCTGGAGGTTAATGTGGCAAAAACAAAATTCATGGCCTTTAACCCCCATGCTAGCTTTCGAGGAAAAAAGGTATCTATGAATGGTAAATTTTTGGAGATGGTAACTAACTTCACGTACCTTGGCATCCAAATAGCTAATGACAACAAATGGCGCAAACACATCGAAATGGCCACCCTGCGATTTAATACAACTAACCGGTGCCTTAAGCAGGGAATTTAGCAAGTCATTCACCAAACCGATAAGCCCAGTACTGCAAGTCTATGAAGCTAAGGCTTTAAGTTCTGCGCTATATGGGGCGGAGCTTTGGGGTTTTGACCAGCTAGCCCTTCTATCTAGTGTAGAAAACAAATTCTTTCGGAGTATAACTGGTCTCCCCCAGAGTACTCCATTGATCCCACTTAGATATGATCTAGGCAGGAGGTCCATTCTGGACATTGCAAAGCTCCAACCGGTTTTATACTGGCGGAGACTCTGGACTACCCCTGAGCTCTCCCATTACGCCAACGGTCTTATGGACATTATAAAAATTGATGTCTTCCACAAAATTGCATGGTTAAAGAGCTTACATGAGACGTTGAAAGGAATGGGCATGGAGGTATAATGGTCTGACCCGGTGACAGCCCTGTTTCCATCAAAGAGTTCTCTCAAAAAGGCATACTGGGATAGAGTAGACCTCCAGGTACTGAACAGAGCTTCAGGGATGTCCGGTAACTTTCTAGAAGCCAAAATTGCCCCTGCCTTAGAATCATACTGGGACTTGGTTACCAATGTTAGTGACAGGAAACTTTATTTCCAGTTTAGAGCTGGGTCTCTACCCCTTAGGTCTTTGTCAGGGAGGTGGGATAGGAAATCGCAGGAATCATGCCCTGCATGTGGGGCTAAATCTGAAACATCCGCTCATTTTTTGTTTGCCTGTCCGGCATTTATTTCTCCAAGACGTGTTTGGCTTTCCCCCATGTGCAAGACACTTGGTACCAGGAGCAGTGTTGTGGCATTACGAATTCTGCGCACTAGTTCTTTAACAATTGTTTCCGTGGCCCTAGATAAATATTTGGGCTGGGCATGGTCTATACGGAGGAAAGTGACCAAGAACACCCTAGAGGTCCCCCAACGGAATATGGGGCCTGGGCCACTTATGTGCATTGTGCCTGGTTTTTCAGCCTAGTGATCCAGAATGTGCAATTGACAGTGTGTTTTTCCACTATTTCTAGATTTATTCATCAGCATACTGATTTATTTAATGCTTTTCTTAATCGTCTTTTTTAATGTATTTATTGATGTACGGTATTAATGAGGGTGCAAAAATTGTGCTCCTGTTTTTATGTTTGTGTCTTTTATGATTCATTTTAAATCGAATAAAGACTGATGATGATGATGATGACAATTCCTCTAGGTACTTTGTTTAAGGTTCATCAGCAATTGAAAATATAAATGCAAATGCACACCCGTCTTTCTCATTATTTATCCTAACAAGACATGATTATTATCACAAAAATAAACATTGCAATTTCCCATTAACGTTGCATAAAATACATCCATGCTGTTTTTGCAACTTTGCCACAATTGGTAAATGTCCACATTTTGTGAGAATACTGAATGTCTCAAAAACGTCAGGGAGAGCTGGGTCATGTGCTCAATGAGTTCCCTATGTATCAGGAAAGTGAACCTCCGGAGATGTTTTCTCCTCAACTTTTTACTTCACAAATGTTTCAACAATACTTTATCCATGGGTGCAAACTAACCATTGGATGGAAGGGGGTATAACTTATCATTCAAATGTTGTAGGATGCACACCTAGTTTTGAGGAAACACCTGCAGCAGTCAATAGGGATACCCCTGAATTTGAGCTCCCTGTGAAGTAGGAGGCAGCGTCTCCTCCTGTATCCTATCCCCAGAGGAGCTGAAGGAGAGGAGGGAGGAGAGAGAATTCAAGTTACGGCTGGCCAAATTAAAGACGGAGGGAGAAGAGAAAAAGGCTGAAATGGAGGCCAAAAAGGCTGAGGCTGACAGAGCTTTAGAAGAGAAGAAACTACTTGTGACTCATGAACTGAGTCTAAAAGAGTTGGACATCAAGCCAGGAAGTCTAATTCCAGCAGTGAAGGAGGCAGCATACATGCAGCGCCTGATGGAGACAAAAGGTTTTGTATACATAAGGACTTGGTGCCCAGATATGTGGTGGGAAATTACATTGATAAGTGGTTTACTGCTTATGAAGTTGCACCAACATTTCACAGGTTTACTGAGGAGCACAGGGGGGTGGTTTGTGGAAACACATGCCAACACTTGGGAGGGACACACTTCTAAATTTAGAGGTTAGGGACCACACAAAGTATACTCCCATCAAGGCCATTTTGGTTGCCAAATTTGGGCTGACTCCCAAAAAGTGTCACCAAAGATTCAGGGACAGTCAGAAGCTCCCCAACTAGTCCTGGATAGATTATGTTGATTACTCCAGCAATGAATGGCTGTGTGAGAGGCTGCAAAGTTAGTGATTTTAGTGGGTTGTGCCATTTGATCATGAGAGAGCACATGCTCAGTATCTGTTATGCAGAGTTGTGCCAGCACCTAGTGGACAGTAAGCTGACTGAACCCAGGAAGCTTGCTGAGGATGAGGACCTCTGGGCTTTAGAGTGTCCAAGAAGGTACCTGGGAGTGACCTCAGGAAAGGTGGTTCAGGTTCCCCCCAGGCAGAGAGAAGGGAAGGTTAAAGATGACCCAGGCAAGTCCCAGAGTAGGAGGAGAAGAAAGAGTTCCCAGGCCCCATCTGAGAAACAGGAGGTGGTTCTAGTGGGCAGCGGCATAGTATTATATTCCATATAGGTACCGCAATATACTGTCTCGCTCCAACTTCTGCCATCACGATCCATCTTCAGGAAGGCTATAAAAACCAGGCTCTTCACACAAGGCTAACCTCGGTGCAACCCCCAGATCTTGCTACCCAGCGCCAAGACGCCTTGGCATAAGTGCGCTCTACAAATACCCTCAGTCAGTCAGTCAGTCAGAGACCCCTACTCATAAATCCTCAGAGACGTCTGGAATGGGAATGAAAAATCCACTGCAGCTGAGTCGGCAAATCCTATATATTGTCTGTTGGTTAAATCAAGCTTGAAGGACATATTGTTTCTATTGTGCATAAACCCTTATGCAGGTTCCCTTGAAAAACACTTCTTACTAAAACAAATGACTGAGCAGGAAGATGCTGTGCGTGCACTACATGTCACACTTAAAGATGAGGAAGAAGCAGATGCAATCCAACTTCCTGAGAATGATAGAAATGCCATTACCCTAAAACTAGGAGAATATGGGTTATCAGCTGGGGTGGGAAAGTACCTTTCGTGATTGAGGCACACAAATCATATAGAACAGAGGTTATCTATTCATGGGTTAAATTCCCCCAAGCAGATGCACGAACAAACACATTCCATTATTATTTGGAAGATGACATACCAAACTAATACTGTCCATATGAGGACATTAAAGATCTGTTCACCTACCAAGAGCATATAAACTTGTTTAAAGGTGCCCTTCCCCATACTAGAGATAAAGTAAGACTTGGTGCGCTCGGAAGAGACGGAGCTACATGGCCACTACTAACGGCCTACACACCAACTTCCTGACATTGACACAATGCCAGTAGGAGACTTACGTACACTTCATAAAGAACTAATAAGACTTTACAGGAACATGACACAGTTTGTGATGAGAACACTCACACTTCAGCCAGTCACGGCTATACCAACAGGACCAATTCAAACATCCACAACTAAAATAACACCACAAACGTTACACACAGCCATGGGTAAGATGCCCAAAAAACCTGAACAAATGCCATTCTGGGTAGCTCAAAAAATAACACAGCTGGAGGCAGTATTTCCACACACCAGCCCACAAGAAAAACACAGAATGTTAACAATCTGCTTCCCCATAGGGATAACCCCCCAGATAGAGGATTGTACCACTTGGGGTACAGTCTAAGCTGCCATATATACCAGAACTCATGGTATCTCATCATTAGCAGTAATACCAGATGTATTAAGACAAATACAAAACGAGTATGGAGCAGCACCTGCTCTGAACTTAGGGATGAAATTACTAGGTATCAGCTATAATATTAACAAACATTAAGGGGGAGGCAGCAGCGGTGGCAATATGCCAACACCAGAGGGAGTTCACTCCTTTACAACAGGAACATGAATTACCTAAAATAATTGAAACTGCTTATGCAGAATAAGGTAGCGACAGTTTAGGAGCTAGAGCGATAAAACCTCAACTGATGGGTGGTCCCAAAAGAGATACCTTCAAGCAAGCACCTGCTTCTTCAAATAAGAAATGGGATAATAACAAACAACAAAAGAATAAAGAGAATAGATCTCAATCCAGAGGTAGTTTTCCTCAACAGGAGCCCTCCGAAAGAAGGGATAACGTTAGGAATAGGAACAACATTAGAAAACCTGACAGGTATCAGGACACTGATACACGGTCCTCTTGTTCCTTTCAGGGTTCATCGAAAAACTCTGAAAGGGAAGGATGGTAAGAACACAGACAAAAAGAGCGTATAAAGTTCAGAGACACGCAATGTGCTCCTGATTACATTTCAAAGAAAGAAGAAAAACCAAAATCAAAACCTCAATTTAAAAAGAAGAAAGCAGCAGGTCTTAAGCTCAGTCATGCCCAAAATACTTAGGACTCAACTACTGAACGGGGAATTGGCTCTTATGATGCTAGACAATGCAACAGACGTAACAATAGCTCGCCAAAACCTGATGGAATTTCTGGTGACAGTGGAGCTGAATGAACATATCATGGGGGAAACACCTGATACTAGGGTGAGTGTCCTACATAGGTTAAATGAAACCCAGACAAATTAAAGGTCTTTTTTGGAAGAACTTAACGTTTGGCTTTGACATTCTTTTAGCTGAAAGAGATTTGCCGCCTGAGATTGTTGTGGAATGCCCAAAGGGAGAAACGGTAATTATGGCAACTTTTTCCGACCTCGTTCCCCCAATATTTAAAACATACATATGCACAGGAGTGGGCAGTAGCCCTTGCTCCAGCACTATATCGAACCCATGTTGGATGGGATGAAGAGTCAACCCACCATGTGATACCATTAAAGTCTACTCCAACTCCACAGCGACAGTATCCAATTAAGCAAGAAGCTAAAAACCAAGTCAGGGAGATCTTAGATCAGCTTGAATACCAGGGGTGATTGAAACTTGCAGATCTTTAATGAATAATCCTTTGTTTCCCGTCATGAAACCTGACAATAAATATCATCTCGTTTTAGACTACTGAAATCTGAACTCTTGCACAAAAACATTTGCAGTCCAGAACGCACACAGTGCTGCATTAATGGATAACATTGTTGTTCAAAACAACACTAGATATCTCAAATGCATTTTTCTGACAAAATATAGCACCTGAGAGCAGATATGTGATAGCATTCTCAGTGCTAGGGTCCCGTATGCAATTTTGTTGACTCCCCCAGGGGTATAAGAACAGCCCAGGGCTATTCTCAGCCAGGGTAACTGAGTTACTTCAGAATCTGGATGAAGAGGCATCATCCTATGTAGATGATATTTACCTGACGGATGATGACCTAGAGCAACATTTGACCAGGGTGAGCACCATCATTTTGGGATTCGCCTCTGAGGCCTACAAATTAAACTTTAAAAAATCAAAAATAGCCCACCTCACTGTCCTATTTTTGGGATATGGGCTTTCAAGTGATGGGAAAAGATTGGCAAAACATACATCTTGGATTATGCATAAAGGGATAAACCTTTCTAAGACCTCATAAGACCTGATTTTTCAGTTAGGCAAGGGACACAGGAACACACAGATTTCCTTCGTTCCCTACAAGCTGACATGGTAGCGTTTAAACACTTACAGACACTCGTAAATGTCTGCAATCTGGTGATTGGTATAGTTGCAGGTCAATCTAGGTACACCTACCTAACATACAATGAAGGTGAAACAGTACCCATAGCGTACAAACCACACTTCTACACGAACGCTGAGATGCGTTTCACATCCACAGAAAAAAATCTGACAGCAGTATAGACTGCTGTAGTGAGAGAAAGAGCACTGGCTCAGGGGAAACGAATAATTGACGTGACTCCTGTACCGGCCTTAGAGGCTGCTAAAAAGGCAAGCAATCCAAATGCTAAAGCCTTACATCCAAGATCGATACAATGGGCTAATTCTCTCACTGAGGGAAACGAATATTTGACGTGACTCCTGTACCGGCCTTAGAGGCTGCTACAAAGGCAAGCGTTCCAAATGCTAAAGCCTTACATTCGAGATCAATACAATGGGCTAATTCTCTCACTGCAACAGATGTAGAAAACAGATATGATCCAAGCCTGAAGGCACAAGCATTTCTGCAATATGAACAAGAATATCCTCTAACAAATAAAATAAGGGGGGTGTGGGCAAGATGGCGGTGAGGTAAGACGTGCCTTTCTACCTCACCGTCGACCGCCGCACTTTAGCATCTTCTTTTTAGCCCGCCATTGCACAGAATTTGGGAATGGCAGCCTCTAAACACTGCACTTCGGCTGGGGTCCCCGAGGGGTAAATTCCGGCTTTCCCGCCCCGAGACTCCAGCTCCAGCTTCGGTGCTGGCAGCGGGCGGCGAGACCCGGTGGCTGGGGTCGACGCTCTAGCAACAGTGGCGGGGCTCCTGCTCCCATGGCTGCCACGCAGCTTGGACTCACTGTGCTGCCCTGCCTCAAGAGACAGCACCATAGCTGCCTAGACTCCATCCATCCGTGTGTTCTGTCTGCTTTCACTCTCTCTGCTCATCTGTGCTTGATTTCTGTCCATCTGATTGCGTTGTGTCCCAGTCTACCTCGCTTTCTTTCCGTTTTTTGTGATCCCCCGTTGTGCTGCCTCTACTCCCCTCTGCTTCCCTCCCCCCTGAGTGAATAAAGTTGCCTCCTTGTCTTTTTTTGCTTTTTTCGCTGTCCTTTCCTCCTTTCCCCGCCGGCCGCTTCCCGCTCTTTCCCGCCGCTGCTTCCCCTGAGGCCCTGCCCCCCTCCCTCCCATTGGCTCCCGCTACCCGCCTCCCAGCTGCTCCTCCCTCCCTCCACCCCTTCTTAATGCAGGCCGGAGGCGCGCCAGAGGCAAGCCCGCCTGTGCCCGTCCGTGCCTGGACCGCGCCCAGAGCCTGAACCCCTGGCCCCTGACAGGCCCACCACGCACGACGGACCTACGACGCCGCCACCCTCCACGCACTCAACACCGGCCGCTCGACTGCCTGCTACCAATCCACCCTGAAGCGCACTCACGGACCATTCTCCTGCCGAAACTGCTGCTACACCAGGACCCGAACCACCACCTCCCACACCAGCCCAGGAAACAACAACGACCTCAAGTGCATCCTACTCAAAACCCGCTCCGTACACAAGCACGCCATCGAACTCTGGGACCTCCTCGACTCAACAGCCCCGGACGTCGCGTTCCTGACGGAAACCTGGTTGAACGCCACCTCGGCCCCTGACATCGCCATTGCCATCCCGGATGGCTACAAAATCATCCGGAGGGACCGTACCAACAAGCCCGGAGGAGGAATCACCATCGTCCACAGGAACACCCTCAGAGTCACGTCCAGCACCGAAGAAACTCTCAGCACTGCCGAGCACCTACACTTCCAGATCCACACCGACCCCAAGACCACCCTCAGAGGAACACTCATCTACAGACCACCGGGTCCATGCCCACAATTCGACGAATCCATCGCCGACTTCGTCAGCACGCACGCCCTTACCACCACAGACTACATCCGCCTGGGGGACCTGAACTTCCACCTGGAGAACAACAACGACAACAACACCACCACCCTGCTCGACAACCTCTCCAACTTCGGACTGAAGCACCTAGTGAACACCCCGACCCACGACGCAGGCTACACGCTGGACCACATCTTCTCCGCCAACACCAACGTCACGGTCAGCCACACCACCACTCTCCACTGGACCGACCACCAATGCATCCACTTCTCCTACAAGAAACTCACCGCACACATCCAACCGACGCAGATCCCCGAAGATGCTGGAGCAAAGTCACCACTGACTAGCTGACCGCCACCCTCGCCCAGGGCCCCCTGGCCAACGCCTCGGACACCAACACCGCTGCCCGAAACCTCACAAAGTGGATCAGCAACTGCGCCGACACCCTCGCCCCTATCAAGAACCCTCCGAACAAGCACAACAGCAGGAGACCCACATGGTTCACCACAGACCTCAAGGACTCAAAAAAATCCCGCCGAACTCTAGAGAAAGCCTGGCGCCAAGAACGGACTGCGGAAAACCTCGAGGCCCTTAAGACCGCCACACGCAAACACCACCAGCTCATCCGCATCGCCAAGAGAACGGCCTTCAGAGAGCACATAGACAACAACGCACACAACAGCAAGGACCTCTTCAGCATCGTGAAGGAACTCTCCAACCCAAGCTCCAACTCCAACGACATCCCCCTCTCACAGGACCTCTGCGGCTCCCTCGCGGCCTTCTTCCACAGCAAGATCGCCGACATACACGACAGCTTCGCAAACCAGACGCCTCCACAAGCCGCAGAACAAACGCCCTCCTCAGTTGCTGGACCCCCGTCAACACCGAAGACGTCACCCAGATCATGAACACCATCCACTCCGGCTCTCCATCCGACCCCTGCCCTCCCCACATCTTCAACAAAGCAGACACCATCATCGCACCCCACCTCCGAGACATCATCAACAGCTCCTTCGAATCTGCCACCTTCCCTGAGAGTTTGAAACACGCTGAAATCAACGCCCTCCTTAAGAAGCCGACAGCAGACCCCAAGGACTTCAAGAATTTCCGGCCAATCTCCCTGCTCCCCTTCCCGGCGAAGGTCACCGAGAAAGCAGTCAACAAGCAACTGACCAACTTCCTCGAAACCAACGGCTCCCTTGACCCGTCCCAGTCTGGCTTCCGCAGCAACCACAGCACCGAGACCGCCCTCACCGCCGCCACCGACGACATCAGAACCCTGCTCGACAACAGAGAAACCGCAGCCCTCATCCTCCTAAACCTCTCAGCTGCCTTCGACACGGTCTGCCACCGCACCCTAAAAACACATCTCCACAACACAGGTATCCAGGGAAAGGCCCTGGACTGGATCTCCTCCTTCCTCACCGACAGAACCCAGAGAGTCCGCCTACCCCCGTTCCACTCAGAGGCCACCAACATCATCTGCGGCGTATCCCAAGGCTCATCACTCAGCCCGACGCTCTTCAACATCTACATGAGCCCCCTCGCCGACATCGTCCACGCACACGACCTCAACATCATCTCCTACACCAACGACACCCAGCTGATCCTCTCCCTGACCAGAGACCCAGTCACCGCCAAATCCAACTTCCAAGAAGGAATGAGGGCCGTCGCCGAATGGATGAAGATCAGCTGCCTGAAACTGAACATAGACAAGACGGAGGTCCTCATCCGTGGACCATCCCCCTCCACCTGGAACGACTCCTGGTGGCCCGCCGCCCTGGGCACAGCACCAACACCCACTGACCACACACGCAACCTAGGGTTCATCCTGGACTCATCGCTCACTATGACCAAGCAAGTCAACGCCATCTCCTCCTCCTGCTTCAACACCCTCCGCATGCTACGAAAGATCTTCAAATGGATCCCCACGGAAACAAGAAGGACTTTCACCCAAGCCCTTGTCACAAGCCGGCTCGACTATGGCAACGCACTCTATGCAGGGACAATGGCCAAGCTACAGAAAAGACTGCAACGCATTCAGAATGCCTCCGCACGCCTCATCCTGGACATCCCCCGCCACAGCCACATCACCGCCCACCTGAGATACCTGCACTGGCTCCCCGTCAACAAGAGGATCACGTTCAAGCTCCTCACCCACGCACACAAAGCGCTCCACAACGCCGGACCCACATACCTCAACAAACGCCTCTCATTCTACGCCCCGACTTGCCAACTTCGCTCAGCCAGCCTCGCCCTCGCCACCGTACCACGCACCAGAAGAACAACAGGCGGCAGATCCTTCTCCTACCTCGCCGCCAAGACCTGGAACTCCCTCCCCACCCACCTCCGACTGACCCAAGACCTTCTCACCTTCAGGAGACAAGACCTGGCTGTTCGAGCAGTAGCAGCCCCCCCCCCACACTCAGCGCCTTGAAACCCTCGCGGGTCAGTGGTGCGCTCTATGAATGTACTGATTCATTGATTGATTAGACTTGACTGCAAGCTTTTGAGATCCGGGGCTGTTGGCTGACCAGGACTGGGTCACCAAACCCCAGTGGCTCAACGAGAATCCTCCGCGATGGCCCTCTCTTCTCAGGGTGCCGTTGCAACATCACAAACGAAAGGGGCACAAGGTGAACTAGTGAAACGCGCCTTCCTTGAGTCCCTCTTCACGACGCTTTGGGAGGATCTACAGACGGTGAAGCGTGATCTTACCTCCGAAATTAAAGACATTCGTAGGGATGCGGATAGTATCGGGGAACGTATGGCTGCCTTTCGAAGACAAAGGAGATAACAGGGACTCAGAACTTTCCACGCTACAATAAGAGATCATACGCATCCATGACCAACAGGTAGATCTTCAGGCTCATCTCGAGGACCTTGAGAATCATTTACGGAGACATAACATTAGAATCCCGGGAGTCAGTACGAACGTGGAAGCAGGAGATATCTTTGCCTATGTGAGGGGTCTCTTCGATCATGTTTTGGGGAACCCCCCGGATTTTGACATCAAGATCGACAGAGCTCATTGAGTGGGCACCCTCAGGGCCGACAAGGCCGCCACGGCTGATATCCTGGTCTACATCCAAGACTTCCGTACAAAGGAGGAGATAGTCTGTAAGGCCAGAGTCATGCACCCAATTACTTACCAGGACCAAACTCCCACCTTGTATCAGGATCTTGCTGCAATCACCTTACAGAAGCACAGACTCCGTCCTATCACGTCCCATCTTCTTCAGCACGATATTTCTTATGCTTGGGACCACCCGTTCAGACTAATCTTCCATCTTGGTGGGAAACAATATCAGCTTCGTACCCTATCGCAAGCCAGCCAACGTCTTGGACTATAAACAATGGGGAGTGATTCAGTTAGGGAACTCGGAGGCTGGAATGATTAGAACAAGTTTCAAACAAACAAATGCCTCAGACACCATGAATTGAATTTTTCTTTTTACCACAGAAGTCTTTTTAATTAACTCTGGGTTCACTATTCGTACTCTTCTCTTTTTATATATTTTTTACATTCAGGATTCCTATCACCGATTGTTTTTGAACATACCCTCGGTGTTTTCTTAGAGCAAAAAGCAGTAGCTACAACATTTACATCTATGAAAACATTAACAACACAATAGACATTTTTTCACATGTACAAACACATGTCTTAGCAATCAAAAGATGGTAAAAATACATTCACTTTGTATGAAAAGCGTTATTTTCAATTGACAGTCCTACTTGTTTTATCTACTATTGGGAAACTTATTCTTTTGTCCTCAATAGACTTTATTTTCTAGGTCCTGAGGGGGTCAAAGACTAGTCTCACACTTCTAACTTGAGCTTAACCATTCCAGCTTAAGATGCCAAACAATTGGTATGCTTTTCACCTTTTTTGCTCTTGACCTCCTTGTATGTGGTTGCCAACGCGTTTCGACCTTCGTGACAGATGGACCGGAACGTTATATTTAGAAGAAGGTCTTCGTCAGGGCGGGACTATTTTCTTGTAGGACATCTAATGAACAAGTTACTTACCTTCGGTAACGATGTATCTGTAAGAAACATTAGTTAGTTAGATTCCTCACCTTAGAATATCCCCAGGCGTCAGGCTGGATCCGGAAAGATTTTTCGTCAGCAATACCCCTTGCTCGTCGCTAGGCGTCATCTGCGGCTCCGCGTCCGTCGTCGGCGTCGTGCGCCGAAATGACGTCGGAGTACTTAGACGCCGCCCTCGTGCGCTGACGTCAGTTCTTGTACATAGCTTTCCGCGCCAGGAACGCAGAGCCATGCAAGAGACCGACACTGGTGCCAAAAAAGTCTAGGGGCCTGAAAAGGATAACCTTAACCCTAGATGTCGGTTCGCAGAACGGGGAGGATGGGTGGGTCGGTGAGGAATCTAACTAACTAATGTTTCTTACAGATACATCGTTACCGAAGGTAAGTAACTTGTTCATCTGAAAGAAACACGTTAGTTAGATTCCTCACCTTAGAATAGATGGCCCAGCAATATCAACCCCGGTGGTGGGTCTGCAAACCAAGATCACACCAGAAAGTCCTGGAGAACAGAACGGCCAAAGAAGCCGTCTCTCCAGACTTGGCTGTCCAGGCAATAATGCTTGGCAAACGTGTGCAGCGAGGCCCACGTTGCTGCCTGACAGATGTCCTGCAAGGGGACTCCCCGACCCATGGCCGTCGTCGCCGCCGTGGCCCGAGTGGAATGGGTCCTCAACCCAACAGGAGGTTCCTTTTTAGCTAAGGAGTAACAAGCTTTCATGCACAAAACGACCCACCGAGAGATGGTTCGCTTGTGCACCGCCCGCCCTTTCTTAGCGCCCACGTAGCCAACGAAGAGTTGGTCGTCCATCCGGAACTGTTTTGTGCGGTCCAGATAGAAGGAGAGCGCACGTTTTGGGTCCAGACGGTGGAGCCGCTCTTCCTCTTTCGAGGGATGCGGAGGCGGAAAGAAGGTGGGCAGCGTAACAGACTGCCCGATGTGAAAGGCAGTCACAACCTTAGGAAGGAAGGAAGGGTGAGTGCGGAGCACAACCTTGTCCGGATGAATAGAAAGGAAAGGAGGCTAAGAAGAGAGAGCCTGGAGCTCACTCACCCTTCTAGCAGAGGTGATGGCTACCAGGAAAGCAGTCTTAAGCGTCAAGAGACGAAGAGGACAATTATGAAGTGGCTCAAAGGGAGCGCACATCAGATAAGTCAAAACAAGATTCAAATCCCACTGCGGCATTCCGAAAGGGACAGGAGGAAACATGTGAGTAATGCCCTTAAGGAACCGAGAAACAACAGGGGATTTGAAGAGATAAGGCTGATCAGGAAGCCGAAGGAAGGCAGAGATAGCAGAAAGATAACCTTTGAGAGTGCCCAGAGCAGAGCCCTGCTGGGCCAAAGAAAGAAGGAAGAGGAGAACCTCAGAAAGAGGGGCGGAAAGGGGCTCCACAGTCTTTGCTGTGCACCATGCCACAAATTTGTTCCACCTACAGGCGTATACCGTTTTAGTGGGGGGACACCTGGCTGCCAGAATCACATTGCAGACTTCTGGAGGCAAGTCAAATGGCATCAACTGTTGCCGCTCAATCTCCACGCATGAAGGTGGAGACTGGACAGGTTTGGGTGGAGGACCATCCCCTTGCTGCTGCGACAGAAGGTCCTCCTGAAGAGGCAGTCGTATCGGGGGATCGATTGACAGACTGAGTAGCTCGGGATACCAGTACCTTCGTGCCCAATCCGGAGCCACCAAGATGACTTGGGCCCGGTCGCGCCTGATCTTCTCCAGCACTCTGGGCAGAAGTGGTATAGGCGGAAAGGCATACAACAGACCGCAACTCCACTTGTGACGAAAAGCATCCCTGAGCGAGTGCCGCCTTGGAAACTCCAACGCGCAGAACTGCTGACATTGCGCGTTCTCTTCGGTGGCGAATAGATCTAAATAAGGCTCTCCCCACTGCCGAAAGAGGCCTTGCGCCACGTCCGAGTTGAGACGCCGTTCGTGATCCATCATGCACCGGTGGCTGAGTTTGTCTGCTCTGGCGTTCAGAGAGCCCGCCAGATGTTGAACCACCAGGGTGATGCCCTGATGTTCCAGCCATGTACAGAGGCGCAGAGCCTCCTGACAAAGGGTCCACGACCCCACCCCGCTCTGTTTGTTGCAATACCACATGGAGGTGGTGTTGTCCGTGAACACCTGCACCACACTTCCCTCGGACAACGGGAAGGAATGCCTTCAGTGCAAGTCGGATCGCTCTCAGCTCCAAAAGGTTGATATGGAGCCGAGCCTCCGCCGGAGACCAGAGTCCTCTGATCTCCGCCTCCCCCATATGGCCCACCCATCCCAGGACGGACGCATCCGTCACCACTACGTGCTCCGGGTGGGGTAGGGAAAGGGATCTGCCGCTGACCCAATCGCGGTTCGTGAGCCACCACTGCAACTGTTTTGCAGTGCCCTCCGAGATCAAGACATGGTCAGACAGGTTGCCCCGATGCTGGGCCCACTGAAACGTCAGGTCCCACTGCAGAGCCCGCATTCTCCACGTGGCGTTATGCACTAACAGGATGCAGGAGGCCATCAGACCCAGAAGCCGCAGCACCAACCTGACCGAAACCCGGGATAGAGGCTGAAAGATGGGAATCAGAGCCTGAATATCCCAGACCCGCTGCTCAGGAGGATAAGCCTGGAACAGCGCCGAGTCCAGAACCACCCCGATGAAAAGGAGCTTCTGGGAGGGACTCAGATGCGACTTCGGCACGTTGATAGAGAATCCCAGCAAATGCAGGAGGTCGGCCGTAGTCTGGAGGTGGGAGACAACCTGCTGGGGCGAGCCCGCCTTCAACAGCCAGTCGTCGAGATAGGGGAAGACAGGAACCCCTGATCTGCGCAGATGAGCTGCGACCACCGCCATCACTTTCGTGAACACCCGAGGGGCACTGGTGAGGCCGAAGGGGAGCACCGTGTACTGGAAATGTTCCTGACCCACCGTGAACCGCCGCAGATAACGCCGGTGGGCCGGTAGGACGGGAATGTGAAAATAGGCGTCCTGCAAGTCCAACGCTACCATCCAGTCTCCTGGATCCAGGGCAGCCAGAACCTGAGCTAGGGTAAGCAGCTTGAACCTCTCCTTCCGGAGGAAGGCGTTGACGCTCCTGAGGTCCAAGATAGGGCGTAGGCCCCCTTTGCCTTTCTTGGGAACCAGAAAGTAGTGGGAATAACAACCACGACCTACTTCTGGACCAGGAACGCGCTCGACAACCCCCTTGGCCAAGAGAGCTGAAACTTCCTCCCGTAGAAGATTCAAGTGATCCCCCGACATGCGGTGGCACTGCGGTGGCATGGCTGGAGGGGTCATCTCGAAGGGGAGGGAGTAGCCCCTTCGGACGATTTGTAGCACCCACCTGTCCAACGTGATGGAACGCCAGAGGAGCAGGTGATGGCGAACTCTGCCGCCCACTGGCGTGGAATGGGCCCGAAAGCACGGACTAGGAGGGCTTTGAGGCGGATGCTGCCGGGGTGGATGTGGACTGACCGGCACGTTGACCCCCGGTACCGCCTCAGCGGAATCCACGTCTGCGACCGCTTGCAGGTTGGATCTGCGGCCGGTGGCTAGGCGGGCGTGAGGGGGTGCCCCTTCCTTGGCCATGAAAGGGGCAAAAGGCGGAAGTTTGCGGTCGCGGCCCCGAGAGGCCCAGGGACTTGGCCGTAGCCCGGGAGTCCTTGAAGCGCACCAGCGCATTATCCGTCTTCTCGCCAAAACGGCGAGTGCCATCAAAGGGCATATCCGTGGTTGACATCGCCCTACCCAGCGGGTCCGTAGTGTCTAGTCCACACCGAATAGCATGTTGTGCTGCATCCCGCCCGTCGGCAAGAGCCTGGGCGAGCCGCGTTCGGGCCTCCTCCGGACACAGGGGCAGCACGTCCTCCACCGTATCCCACAGAGAGTGGGAATAACGGTCAGAGAGGCAAGCGATGTTCAAGGACCGCAGTCCCATACTAAGGGAAGAGAACAGCTTCTTACCGAACTGTTCTAGCCTCTTGGATTCCCGATCTGGGGGAGCGGACGGGAAGGAGGATTGGGAAGTAGAGGCCTGGATAACCAGGCTCTCGGGCATGGGGTGCTGGGACAGAAAACTGGGGTCGCACGGAGCAGGGCGGTGGCGCCGGGCCACGTTCCGATCCACATGAGGTACTGTGGAGGGCTTGGACCAGGTGCCCTTCAGAACGTCCACTAGTGCCTCATTGAACTGCAGCAGAGGCTCCGAGGAGCTTGCTGACGGTTGAAGCACTTCAGTGAGGAGGTTAGTCCTCACGGCCACAGCAGGCTGCTCCAGCCCAAGGGCTTCGGCTGCCTTGCGCAGCACCACTGAAAATGCTGCACCTTCCTCCGAAGCCACAGTCGGAGGAGAGATGAAACCAGTGTCCGGGGAGGTGTCCAGACCACTGGCATACCCCAGCTCATCTGCCCAGTCCTGAGATAAGGTGGCCTGCCGTCATCCGATTCCTGATAAACAGGGGGAATAATCGGAGCCGGATGGTAGATTGAAATTGTCATCCATCGGCGTCGGCTGCGGCGCCGAATGGCGCCACACCGGCGCCGGACCCGGACCGGGGCTGAACCGGGGAACGGTGTCGTCCGGAGACGGCGCCGGGGGTGGAACCGGAGTCGGCGCCGGCGGAGGAGGCGTCGTGAGGTCGACCGGCACCGACTGAGATCCAGGCCTGGATCCCACGGGGACCTGCGGCGTCAGGACCGAAGTTGACGACGGCGCCGGGGCCGGAGCCACCGGCTCGCTAGTCCACCCAGTCGAGCCCGCGGGGCCCGAAGGCGCGGCGGCAGGCTTCGACAGCGGAGCCAGTCCCCTCATGGCCGAGAGAAAGGCACTGATCTCCGCCAGAGTCGCGTCAGTCCCAGGGACCGGAGGGTATGGGGACGGACGCGGCTCTTGCGGCTCCGACAGAGCCGCAGGGGTGGTACCACCCGGACCCTCGTCCGAGTCGCGAGACCGGCAAGGGGAGTCCGAAGAGCGATGTCGCCTCTTGGACTTCTTAGCATGCTTCGACTTACCCGAAGACTTCGACCCCCACGAGCGGTGGTGGTGGCTGCGGCTCCGCGACCGGTCCTTCGACCTCCTCCTGGACCGGGACCGTGAACGGCGCGGAGCCGAGTGTCGGAGCTCGAGAAGCTCACGGGACCGCTCCCGCCTAGCCTTCGAGGTCAATGCCTGGCAGTCGATGCACGACTCCGCATCGTGGTCGGCCCCCAGGCAGTAAAGGCACTGGCGGTGGTGGTCCGTCACCGACATCAGTCGATGACAGGAGTCACAGGCTTTAAACACGGGCATCCTACTGGCACCATTTCGAATCGAGTAGACAAAAGAGTCCAAAAAGTTTTAGTCAAAAAGTGACTAAAGGGGTAAGCTCTTCCCGGATCGGCTCTGTCTGGCGTGGAAAAAAGAAGAACTGACGTCAGCGCGCGAGGGCGGCTTCTAAGTACTCCGACGACGTCATTCCGGTGCACGACGCCGACGACGGACGCGGAGCCGCAGACGACGCTGTTAGAATCCGGGGTCTCTGGTTGGCGCAGGTATGCACTTGCGACAAGCAGGGACCCTTTTCATCTAAGTCAGGGCAAAGGATCACCTCTTTAAAAATAACCCCTGCTCACCCTCTAGGTAACGTGGCGCGAGCAGTCAGGCTAAATTTCCAGAGGGCATATAGGTTAAGCGTTCAAGTTGTCCCACACAATAATCACCACCCCACCACACAAAGACACAAGGCTGTATTTATGTCCAAAATATAATTCTTTATATAAAAGGTTTTCTTTCAGGCAGGTTGCATAAATACAGTTCTCTTGGTAAAATAATCCAGTTACTCTCAAAATGCTTTACGGGCAGTCCACAGTTGTAAAAATGGCACAGTTCTCTTTAAAATAGGTTTCTTAGGTCTTCTGGGCACTTCGTAGCGCCTTTGGGGTGCCTTTGGCAAGGTTTTTACAGTGCCTTGCCGTTTCCCACGCTTCTCGCGTGAGCCGGAGTACGCTTGCCGAGTCTCACTCTTCTCGAGTGAGCACCGGTAATGCTTTTCAATGCAGTACGGTTAAAACGTAGGTACGGTTCGAACCTTGCTGTTCCCAGGGTAAGTACGGGTCGAACCAAGGCTGTTACGGCTCGAACTCAGCCAAAAGGAGCACTTTTCAAAGCGCCATTATTTCAGCTGGCAGTACGGTGCGAACCAGGCACAAGTATTTACAAGGCGGGTACGAACCAAGGCACTTCACAGGCAGTACGGTGCGAACCAGGCACAAGTATTTACAAGGCGGGTACGAACCAAGGCACTTCACAGGCAGTACGGTGCGAACCAGGCACCCGTAGTTACAGGGCAGGTACGGTTCGTACAAAGGCAAGTACGGGCCGTACTTTTCACGCGCTGGCACAATACCTTGCAGATTTCACGGGGAAGGTTCGTGGCGGCCTCGCGGTCCAGTCCAGGGGTGTCCCACGTCGCGCTGGTGTCCCCAGTGTCCAGGGGACGGCGGAGCTTCGTGGGGCGCTCGGGCAGGATGCAGGTTGCCACGAAGGGGGTCAGAAGCAGGAGGGCAGCCTCGGGGTGAGATCACAGCGCCGCGCGCTGTTAGCTTCGGCCGGAGACGCGAACCAGGGCACTTTAGTCCTTTGCAGAAGCCTCTACAACCCGGCAGGGGTCACAGGGACTCGGCGCTCAGGCGCGGAGATCTCCACCTTACTTTGCGAGCTACGGCTCGAGGGGGCAACTGTTCACGGTGCTCGGGCTGTCAGGCCTTTACGTTGTTTGCAGCCACGCCAGCAGCAGAAGTCGCGTTGCTCAGCGAGATCAGGGGATGCACAGGTTCTCCGGGGTCAGCTTGCTGAATCACTTCAAGGCACTTCTCCTCTTCTTTCAGGATGGTAGCGCCCACTGTTCCTGGGGCGCAGGTCAGGGGGCAAGTTCACACGCAAGCCCTTGGAGATTGTTTTAAAGGCACAAGTTGAATCAAAGTCCTTTTCTTCAGGCTTTCCCTCTCCTTCCAGCAGACAGGCACCCACTGCAGGCCAGTCTCTCAGGCAGAGAGACAGTATTCCTCCTTCAGCTTCTCCAGGTCCTTCTCCTTCAGGCAGAGTTTCTTCTTGGCGCAAACAGGATCTGATTTCTTAGGAGCCAGGCTCCTACTTTTATAGTGCGATTCTTTTGTTCTTTAGCGCCAGGGGGCCTGGGCCTGGCTCAGTCCAGTTCTGGAGCACTTTGTTGTGGTGACTCTGCGCTTTCCTTTCAGCAGCAGGGCAGAGACATCAGCCGCTCCACAGGGGGCGGCGCCGGCTTTGTGCTGTCAGAGCACAGGTCTATTCAGAGTCAAGGGTGGACTCCTCCCACCCATCCTGGTGTAATCTCTCTACCCACCACCTGGCAGCCAGCCTGTCTCTGGGGATTCCCCAACCCTGCTCCTTACTGTTGCTAGGCAGAACACACACACACAGCAGAGGCGGACTGAAATGGCCAGGTCAGTAAATACTAACTTTCTAAAAGTAGTATTTACAAACGCAGGATATTAAAATAAACTTTACTAAAAGAAGTATTTTATTATTCTGAGTCCAGGCATACTAAACATGACTTTCTACCATGCTCTATGAGTCCACTGGGGTCACAGCGTGTAGTGACTCCAGCAGCCCATTCTGGCCTATGGAGAGCAGGTAGCCTTCAATAGTGAAAAACGAAAATGGCTGTAATTCACTATTAAGACATGCCACACACATCAGGGCATGTCCTACCTTATGCCTACAATGCACCCTGCCCTTGGGCCTACCAGAGGGGTGACTAATATGTAGTTAAGGGAAGGTTTAGGGACTGGCAAGTGGGTGCACTTGCGCAGTCAGCGCGACGGTACCAGACCGCACGCAGGTTCTGCAGTGGCAGATCCTAGACACATTTTACTAGGCCGCTTCTGTGGGTGGCACAACCAGTGCTGCAAGCCCACTAGCGGCATTTGTATTTACAAGCCCTGGCACTCCTGGTGCACTCTACTAGGGGCTGACAGTAAACCAAATGAACCAATCATGGACACCAATCAATGTATACATTTTACCATAGGGAGAGCATATGTACCTTAGCACTGGTCAGCAGTGGTAAGGTGCCCAGAGTCATAAATCAGCCAACACCAGGTCAGAAAAAATACAGGAGGAAGGCAAAAAGTTTAGGGATGACCCTTCAAAAAGGGCCAGGTCCAACACAACCCCCTTCCAGCCAAAACGCAGGGTAGACCAATCACCACCGTGATGGTCTTCCCTGCTTGGGGCGATAGAACAAGGACCTGGCCCGCAACTGCAGGGGCAGACTCCAGTTCTACGCCAATCTGAACCTATTGGACTCCCTCTGTCCATACTCTCAGGGCCCACCAAGCCAATCCATGGGGAACCCTTCTCCTCACCTGTGGACACCACCTGTGCAGCACCTAACCTTAACTGGCCCACAGGTGTGTCCCACCAGAGAGACAGCAAAATGCTACAGTGGCCACTGACAGTAGTCAGGGATGAGACCCAGGCCGTATGCCTCTCAGGGCTCTCAATCCTCTGTGGTGCCAGGGAGCAGGGGCCAGTAGCCCCAGGTGCTTGGCACCCTTTGTCCATTCTCCCCCTTGTCAGGTCAGGTATGACATCCTGGCACTGACCCACCAGCCCCGGGACTGTACCCAGCGGCTGGACCAAAGACTGGGGTGGCCTCTCCCACACCCGGTCCTCCTCCTTGGGGCTCTGTACCCTCCCACCTGGAGTGGCACCCCCTTCCAGAATTGCCACGGCACCTGTGGCAGGTGTCCTGCGCAATTCGCCCACCAGTTCAGGGGTTCTATCCTGCAACTGGGTGCCCAGGTCAGGGGGGACACCCTGAACCTGGCCCTTCAACCTAGGGTCTAAACCCTTCAGTTGAGCCGGGGTCAGAGGCGAGGACTCCCTCCCTCTGCACCCCCTTCCAGAGTACTGCCCACTCCCAACTGGCGTGGTACCCCTAGAAGCAACATGGGTCAGGACACTGATTACAGTGGTCCCACCCTCCAGGTCAGACAACACCTGAACCTGGCTTCCCAACCCTGGGTCCAACCCATGCGGTTGAACGCTCGCCTGGCGCACCAGGACTTCCCGGGGAGCACGCATGCCCCCCCTGAGGGTGACACATAACTCATGTGTCGTGTGACAGTCTGCCTGGCGCTGATCTCCAGACCCCTGTCCATCTGACAGTGCCTGAAGATCCCCCAGGACAGAAGTGGTGTCACCATGGTCACTCACGGGGGACGCAGCCCTTCTGGCTGGCCCCTGACCCACTGGTTCTTCCACTGGGGACTCTTTCCCCCTCTCACCCCTCAATCTGGACCTCTGCACCCTCCCAACTGGAGCGGTACTGCCAGACACCAGAACTGATGGAGGCCTGCTTACAGACACTCCCAGCTCACCAGACACTAGGGGATCCCCCTCAACGGGTGGCCCATCAGGACAGCCTAGGCTCCCCGCCTGGTGTTCCCTTAAAGAACCATCCAGGCTCTGAGACTGGGTTTCGGGCACCTGGGGGCACGCAGCCCCACACTCACTCCTTCTCCACTGAGACAGGACGTGAGCCCCTACACCCCTCCCACTACCATGGGACCTAGCTGGGCTACTCTGCACCACTTCCACCACTCTGGGTTGGAAGATACCTGAGCCACTCCCCACAGGGTCATTCCCCAATGCCTCTCCAGACCCTCTGGAATCCACCAAAAGGTCTACCTCCAATGTGAGCTCTCTGCGGTCAGAGAACTCGGTCTCCAACAGGTGTTGACATAGCTCTGGAAAACAGGGACTTAAAATATGCTCTCCCACAATTGGATCACACAGCCCCCTAGCAGGGTTAACCAAACTAGCCTTCACCTTACCATCCAGTGCCTCACACACGTACTCCACACCACTCTCCTGAGACTGGCAAGACAGTATCTGACTGTCTCTGTCACACAACCCACACTCTTCTGGGCGGTCTTCACACTCACCTACCAGGACTTCAATGTTGGGGGAACCCCTCTCCCTGCGCCTCTCATCTAGAGCCAGTAGAGTGTCCCTCCCGCCACTAGGACTATGAACCCCTGCGCCAGTTACCCTATTCCCTTCAGGGATACTGCGCACTACTGGAGCTACCTCATGCCCTTGAACCTCCTGGTGTGTGTTAACCCCCTCCTTCAAGCCAGGCGCCACATCTCTGGGTGTGTGTACTACTCTTTCAGCACTAGAGAATTCAATATTGCTGCCACCATCTGAGCTGGATTCCTCCTCCCACTCAGAAAAGCTCAATCTCTGAGCTACGCACCTTTCTTGCTGCTGGGATGAGACACTCATGGCCTCAAGCCTCTCGAGCTCCATATCATATTTCTTCATTAAAAAGTCATGCTCCATTTGCATTTTCTTTTCTTCAAGAGCCAGCTTCTTCTCTTCCAGAGCCAGCTTTTTGCTTTCCAGCTCCAATTGACCATCTATTTTCAGTTTTGCCAAAGTGACTTGTTGCTCTCTTGCGGCCTGTCTGTCTGCCAGCTCCTCTGGTGACAGACACCTGCCCGCACTGTGGATGCTCTCCGCTGGTTCCACTAGGTCAATCTCCTCAGGTACAACATCCTCAGCTGCACTCCTTGATTCCATCCAGGCTTTCAGCGCCTTGTAGATCTGTGGTTTGAGCTTGCACCCCACATGTGGAACCTTGAACTTCTTGCAGAAGTACTTGAGTTGCCTTCTTGTGTAGTCGTTCAGTTTTGACGCATCCCATTCCCATTCCATCTCAGAGGCTTCAGATGCTGTGCTGGTTGAGCCCGGCATGGCTTCAAACGCAAGGGATCTTCTTTTTCCTTGGCAAGCGAAAATTAAAACTTGAAAAAGTTCTGTGGTTTAAGCTACTGGACTGTCCACTGTGCAATGGTTAGTAATCACTGCGCAGACACCAAGAACGCAAATCCGTAAATCCGCACCGCTGCCACCAATGTTAGAATCCGGGGTCTCTGGTTGGCGCAGGTATGCACTTGCGACAAGCAGGGACCCTTTCCTCTAAGTCAGGGCAAAGGATCACCTCTTTAAAAATAACCCCTGCTCACCCTCTAGGTAACGTGGCGCGAGCAGTCAGGCTAAATTTCCAGAGGGCATATAGGTTAAGCGTTCAAGTTGTCCCACACAATAATCACCACCCCACCACACAAAGACACAAGGCTGTATTTATGTCCAAAATATAATTCTTTATATAAAAGGTTTTCTTTCAGGCAGGTTGCATAAATACAGTTCTCTTGGTAAAATAATCCAGTTACTCTCAAAATGCTTTACGGGCAGTCCACAGTTGTAAAAATGGCACAGTTCTCTTTAAAATAGGTTTCTTAGGTCTTCTGGGCACTTCGTAGCGCCTTTGGGGTGCCTTTGGCAAGGTTTTTACAGTGCCTTGCCGTTTCCCACGCTTCTCGCGTGAGCCGGAGTACGCTTGCCGAGTCTCACTCTTCTCGAGTGAGCACCGGTAATGCTTTTCAATGCAGTACGGTTAAAACGTAGGTACGGTTCGAACCTTGCTGTTCCCAGGGTAAGTACGGGTCGAACCAAGGCTGTTACGGCTCGAACTCAGCCAAAAGGAGCACTTTTCAAAGCGCCATTATTTCAGCTGGCAGTACGGTGCGAACCAGGCACAAGTATTTACAAGGCGGGTACGAACCAAGGCACTTCACAGGCAGTACGGTGCGAACCAGGCACAAGTATTTACAAGGCGGGTACGAACCAAGGCACTTCACAGGCAGTACGGTGCGAACCAGGCACCCGTAGTTACAGGGCAGGTACGGTTCGTACAAAGGCAAGTACGGGCCGTACTTTTCACGCGCTGGCACAATACCTTGCAGATTTCACGGGGAAGGTTCGTGGCGGCCTCGCGGTCCAGTCCAGGGGTGTCCCACGTCGCGCTGGTGTCCCCAGTGTCCAGGGGACGGCGGAGCTTCGTGGGGCGCTCGGGCAGGATGCAGGTTGCCACGAAGGGGGTCAGAAGCAGGAGGGCAGCCTCGGGGTGAGATCACAGCGCCGCGCGCTGTTAGCTTCGGCCGGAGACGCGAACCAGGGCACTTTAGTCCTTTGCAGAAGCCTCTACAACCCGGCAGGGGTCACAGGGACTCGGCGCTCAGGCGCGGAGATCTCCACCTTACTTTGCGAGCTACGGCTCGAGGGGGCAACTGTTCACGGTGCTCGGGCTGTCAGGCCTTTACGTTGTTTGCAGCCACGCCAGCAGCAGAAGTCGCGTTGCTCAGCGAGATCAGGGGATGCACAGGTTCTCCGGGGTCAGCTTGCTGAATCACTTCAAGGCACTTCTCCTCTTCTTTCAGGATGGTAGCGCCCACTGTTCCTGGGGCGCAGGTCAGGGGGCAAGTTCACACGCAAGCCCTTGGAGATTGTTTTAAAGGCACAAGTTGAATCAAAGTCCTTTTCTTCAGGCTTTCCCTCTCCTTCCAGCAGACAGGCACCCACTGCAGGCCAGTCTCTCAGGCAGAGAGACAGTATTCCTCCTTCAGCTTCTCCAGGTCCTTCTCCTTCAGGCAGAGTTTCTTCTTGGCGCAAACAGGATCTGATTTCTTAGGAGCCAGGCTCCTACTTTTATAGTGCGATTCTTTTGTTCTTTAGCGCCAGGGGGCCTGGGCCTGGCTCAGTCCAGTTCTGGAGCACTTTGTTGTGGTGACTCTGCGCTTTCCTTTCAGCAGCAGGGCAGAGACATCAGCCGCTCCACAGGGGGCGGCGCCGGCTTTGTGCTGTCAGAGCACAGGTCTATTCAGAGTCAAGGGTGGACTCCTCCCACCCATCCTGGTGTAATCTCTCTACCCACCACCTGGCAGCCAGCCTGTCTCTGGGGATTCCCCAACCCTGCTCCTTACTGTTGCTAGGCAGAACACACACACACAGCAGAGGCGGACTGAAATGGCCAGGTCAGTAAATACTAACTTTCTAAAAGTAGTATTTACAAACGCAGGATATTAAAATAAACTTTACTAAAAGAAGTATTTTATTATTCTGAGTCCAGGCATACTAAACATGACTTTCTACCATGCTCTATGAGTCCACTGGGGTCACAGCGTGTAGTGACTCCAGCAGCCCATTCTGGCCTATGGAGAGCAGGTAGCCTTCAATAGTGAAAAACGAAAATGGCTGTAATTCACTATTAAGACATGCCACACACATCAGGGCATGTCCTACCTTATGCCTACAATGCACCCTGCCCTTGGGCCTACCAGAGGGGTGACTAATATGTAGTTAAGGGAAGGTTTAGGGACTGGCAAGTGGGTGCACTTGCGCAGTCAGCGCGACGGTACCAGACCGCACGCAGGTTCTGCAGTGGCAGATCCTAGACACATTTTACTAGGCCGCTTCTGTGGGTGGCACAACCAGTGCTGCAAGCCCACTAGCGGCATTTGTATTTACAAGCCCTGGCACTCCTGGTGCACTCTACTAGGGGCTGACAGTAAACCAAATGAACCAATCATGGACACCAATCAATGTATACATTTTACCATAGGGAGAGCATATGTACCTTAGCACTGGTCAGCAGTGGTAAGGTGCCCAGAGTCATAAATCAGCCAACACCAGGTCAGAAAAAATACAGGAGGAAGGCAAAAAGTTTAGGGATGACCCTTCAAAAAGGGCCAGGTCCAACAGACGCCTAGCGACGCGCAAGGGGTATTGCTGACGAAAAATCTTTCCGGATCCAGCCTGACGCCTGGGGATATTCTAAGGTTAGGAATCTAACTAACGTGTTTCTTTCAGATACCTTGATCGCACTTCTCGCTGTGGTGTAGTCTTTCACAGCCAGGTCTTGATACAATGGAGGTTTCTGATGTTCTTAGCCTCCTTTTCTCTGTCTTTTATGTTTATAATCTCTTGAGTGGCCTCTGCGGTTTTTAGTCTTCACCTTTTTCCATCTTCGCGAGTAGCGGCTTCTTTGAATCGGGCGTGTTCTGATCCCTGTAAAAGACTCAGAGGCCACTCAAGAGATTGTAAACATAAAAGACAGAGAAAAGGAGGCTATAAACATCAGAAACCTCCATTGTATCAAGACCTGGCTGTGAAAGACTGCACCACAGCGAGAAGTGCGATCAAGGTATTAGATGTCCTACAGAAAATAGTCCCGCCCTAATGAAGACATTCCTCTAAATATAATGTTCCGGTTCATCTATCACAAAGGTCGAAACGCGTTGGCAACTACATACAAGGAGGTCAAGAGCAAAAAAGGACAAAAGCATGCCAATTGTTTGGCATCTTGAGCTGGAAAGGTTAAGCTCAAGTTAGAAGTGTGAGACTAGTCTCTGACCCTCACAGGACCTAGAAAATAGTCTATTGAGGACAACAAAATAAGTTTCCCAATAGTAGATAAAACAAGTAGGACTGTCAATTGAAAATAACGCTTTTCATACAAAGTGAATGTATTTTTTCTGTGTTTTGATTGCTAAGACATGTGTTTGTACATGTGAAAAAATGTCTATTGTGTTGTTAATGTTTTCATATATGTAAATGCTGTAGATACTGCTTTTTGTTCTAAGAAAAAACAGAGGGTATGTTCAAAAACAATCGGTGATAGGAATCCTAAATCTAAAAAAATATATAAATAGAGAAGAATATGAATAGTGAACCCAGAGTTAATTAAAAAGACTTCTGTGGTAAAAAGAAAAATTCAATTCATGGTGTCTGAGGCATTTGTTTGTTTGAAACTTAGCCAACTTCTTGGAGTCACCGTTCCGGAGGAGGAGGTGGAGACCCACAGTTCCGGCTCCGCCGCAGGAACGTCGCCATCGGGATGGCAGCAACAGCGATGCCGACAACGCCACAGGCGGCCGCATCCCGTGGAAATCACTTCGGGCAGAAGGCTGTTCTGGAGTCCCTCCTGGGGGCGCTGGCAAAGACTCATTCATCGTGACCACATTGGGGGCTGCCTGTTAGTCATTCCATTTCTGCGGGAGGCGTGGAGGGTACAACCTTGGTCACTCTATGGACCCCATGAAGATCCTTTCCTGTTCATCTTTGGACGAAGGACCATGTTGTTCTCTTTTTTGGATCCGTTAAGGCACCAGTTGTGCCATGTTTTTGAAGGACTTTCTTCTTTGTCTTTTCTTTATTTTCGCCTGGGGTTCCCTGTCCACAACCACCTGCGCTTTACGACACCAGCATGGCCATACTGCGCTCTCTTTACAGCGGCCCACTAGATGCTACACTCAGTTTCCTCCTTCCTTAAAGGATGGGCTACAGTTCAGACCATGGACCCTCTTAGGCACATGCTGGGCAGTGCTTCTGTGGGACCTCTCTCTCTCTCTCTGTTCCCTTTATTCTCTGGGATCCCTGTTCACTGCTCCCTGCGGCTTGCGATACCGATGTAGATGCAAGGGACGTATATTGACGATGCCCATCAGCCACTGTGTTCAGTTCTCTCCTCTGCTTGGTGCGCTTCTTGCACAGCCCCGCGTTTTAGATGCCGCCTAACACTCTCAAAGTCCTCATGCTAAACGTGAGTGGGCTTAACAATCCAATCAAGCGCCGGACGATCCTAAAAATACCTAGGAAGTACCGGCGCTAATGTCTGCCTCTTACAAGAGACACTTCTGCTCCCCAAAGATTTTTATCGGCTTAAGTCCCGGGCTTTTCCCACTCAACTCTTCTCATCCGGACCCTCCAAGACAGCAGGGGTTGCAATACTGGTTTCCCGGACATTTAGAGGGAAGGTGTTACAAAAGGAGGCCGAAATCAAGGGCAGACTGCTCACTTGTCAACTCGCGGTGGGTGATCACACCCTAGTCATAGGGACTATATATGCACCCCATGTCAGGAACACTTCTTTCATGGTGCCCTGAGCGAAGCCACGGCATCATCCGAACGTAATCTTTTACTGGGAGGCGACCTTAACCTAGTCTTAGACAACAATCTAGATAGGTCGGCACAGTGCACAGGTCAGGTGGGCGCTCTCTTCCGCGCCGGGCTAACCAGGCTGGATGGTCTGGGCCTGGTGGATCTCTGAAGAAGCCACCACGCCCGACTCAGGGAAAACTCTTACTATTCTCACACTCACAAAACTTATGCCCGACTTGACTATATATTAGGCTCTAGAGCGATTTGCGACACCACGACAGAGGTAGAAATTGCAACTTCAGCGCTGTCGGATCATGCACCAGTAACAGCTACATTGACACTGCTCCCGTCCCAACCGCCCTCCAGGTGGTGGCACATGCGAGACACTCTCCTTCAACGCAAGGACGTATTGGCCAGATACAACGCACACTTGATGATTATTTAGCCCATAACGACAACCCAGACACACAGGTGTCCACTCGGTGGAAAGCCCTGAAAGTGGTCATTAGGGGCAAAATAATAGCTAGCTCCCCTGCAGACAATGCGGAGCGTAAGCGTAAGAGAGAGGAACTAACTCAAAAAGTACACAAATTGGAGCAAATGCACCAACGCACTGGGGCCCCTCGCATCTGGCGCCAATTGACTCCAGAGCAGGCACAACTGGCCGCCATCGACAGAGCGCAATACGCAGCATTGCGCCTGCATCATTCCTTTTATGTTGGGGGGACAAATGTGGGCGGCTGTTAGCACATAAACTTAGAGAGCTCGGACAGCGCCAGGGAGTGCAGGAGATTAAGGATCACCACGGGTCAGTGCTTACGGATGACGCGGCGATCGCTGAGACATTCCGACACTTTTACGCTGGGTTGTATGATGATGAGCAACATTTGGCAGCAGAGGACATTGATGCATACTTGACACAGGCCCATCTCCCTGCCCTGACCCCAGCACAGGCCGACCACATAGAAAGGGAGATACGTCCAGAGGAAGTCATAGCGGCCATATCACGCCTTAAATTAGCTACAACCCCCGGCCCGACGGCTACACGCAGCCTTCTACAAACAATTTTGCTCTACGCTGGTCCCCTTACTTACTAGGCTCTTTAACTCCTTTGCGACGTCAGGTGCGATCCCCTTGTCAATGCTGGAGGCTTCCATCGTACTCATCCCTAAACCAGGGAAGGACAAGACTAGTTGTGGGGCCTATAGGCCTATCTCCTTACTAAATATCGACCTGAAGCTGTACACTGGGATCCTGCCGGCCCGATTGTCACCCTATATGCCAGGGCTGATAGACCCGGATCATGCTGGGTTCATTCTCCAGCGGCAGACCAGCTATAACACTAAGCATTTGCTGCACCTCATAGAGAAGGTATCGCGCATCCCAGGGGATTATATGCTCCTCTCTATCGATGCCGAAAAGGCATTTGACCGTGTACATTGGCCATATCTTGAACAAGTACTGATCCACATAGGCCTAGGCACAAAGATGACGACGCATATCCTCAACTGCTATTGTTCTCCTACAGCGTCGGTAAGGGTTAATGGGCACACCTCCACTCCATTCCCCTTCAGTAGGGGCACCCGGCAGGGGTGCCCGCTGTCAACCCTGCTCTTTGCTCTAGATATGGAACTGATGGCACAGAGGGTCTGGGATAATGCACAAATCACAGGTATTCACTTTGGGAGAGACGTACACACTATAAGTTTGTATGCAGATGATGTTCTTGTCACTTTATCTGACCAGGTGACTGCCGTGGGTGCCTTCCTGGGGGAGCTGTACTCCTTTGCAGGTGCCTCCGGGTTAATATAACAAAATACACTGCCTTGAATCTCTCACTCTTGCCTCAGACTCTGGCATCTCTTCAGAGCCGCCAACCTATACAATGGTCTGAAGGACGGTCCCATACTTGGGGATTCATTTGGCCCCTACGTTACCGGCTATGGCGACGGTCAACTACACCAAACTACATGCCCAAATTCGCAGAGATTTACAGCGCTGGAAACACTACCCTATCTCTTGGTTGGGACGTATCGCGGCCATTAAAATGACAATACTCCCTGAAATTCTTTATTTATTTCAGACACTCCTTCTGCAGCCTCCCAATGGTTGGCTGAGCCGTGTACAATCGGAACTCTCTCTTTTCATTTGGCAGAGTCGCAAACCGACACTGAAGAGAGTTGTCTGCACATTAACACCCGATGATGATGGCCTTGGGGTCCCAGATATCACGCTCTATTACAAAGCTGTGCAACTACAGTATATGGTTGAGTGGAGCCGCACTGAATCAGAGAAGCATTGGCTCTTCCAGGACCGTGCCGCAGCAGGCTCTTCCCTTATGAAGAACCCCTTCCTCAAGAAGCCACAGAGACCACCCAACCTTTACGCCTCACAAGTCACACGCCCTATATTATCTACATGGGACCAGACATGCAGGAGACACGACATGACAACCTTCCCCTCCCCTCTCACACCACTCCTCGACAACCCTGACTTTAGCCCTGAAGCAGACGAGAAATCCTTCCCCCTGTGGAGAGTTGCAGGAATCCGTGCATTGGGTCAATTATTTGATGCCGGTGGCATCATCTCTTTCACACAACTGCAAGCAGACTATGGCCTCCCGGAATCGGAAAGGTTACATTATCTGCAGCTGCGACACTGGGTGCAGCATCCGGATGTAAAACTCACGCGCAAAGACACCTTACCCCCTATGAGAGATGGCTTATTACTCAGCCATCAGACAAGAAACTGATCTCGGACCTATACAAAATGCTTCTCACACGAAACACACATACATACCACGCTGGTCGTGCGTGATGGGAGAGGGACCTCGGTCGAGATCTCAGCACTAAAGAGTGGGAGGGAGCATGCTACAGGGATCGTCACACCGCGAGCCACATGGGTCTCACTGAAACCTTAACCAAACTAGTGTATTACTGGTATTACACATAACCCAGATTGTTGGCGTGGATGTGGGAAGCGGGGAACATTAGTCCATCTCCTCTGGGAGTGCGAGCACTTACAAGGAAATTGGTCTCAAGTATTGGACAAAATCGACGAAAACCTGGAACAAGTCCTAGGTTCCCCGCCTATGTTCTCCTGGGGGTCCCAAACCCACTTACGTATCCCCTGAAGTCTAGGAGAGGGCAACAGATAGCGATGGCACTGGGAACGGCCACTCAAAACATACTAATACATTGGAGGTCCACCTGGATTTCCACACACACCGGGTGGCTCCAGCAGATGTGGCACATATTGGGGTTGGAGAAGATCTCGCTCACTTTGGCAGGGAAGGGTTTGACATTTAGCGAGCTTTGGCAGCCATTCCTGACACTACTAGCCCAATAGTTCTGGGAGTTAACATGCCCCAGATACCTTCGCCTCCTACGGCTGGACCCTCAGGACACGATTACCGAGCAGATCCGGCCTTAATGGTGCCACTGCACATTGACGCAGTGATAACTAATCTATAGTGGAAAGGGAGGGGGGTGAGGGGCTCTTCTTTCCTCTTTTCCTTTCCTTTTCCTCTTTCTCATCGGTGTGGGGGGTGGGTTTGTAATGGTTATTTGCTGTTTGATTTATTATGCCACTATACGAACACATTGCATGTTCTGAGTTCTGTGTAACTCACATGTGGTGCTTGATTTTCATGCAGTTGATAGCTATATTGGCAGTTTTGTCATAAATAAATGAAAACAATTTTAACCTAACAAATGAAATAATGTCTCTAGATCGGTATGAATACATAATTTACACTGACCGATCTGCTCAGCGGGCCATTGGAAGTAAACAGCAATACAGCGTTGAATTAGTGCATGCAGGATGGCAAGTTCCATCCAGCTGTACAAAAACACAGTCTTTAGGAGACTGCATAACTCAGCTGGAGGAATTAAAAGCTCTGTTACTGGCACTGATAAATACGGATCGAGAATTCCCCACACTAATAGTGTGCAATTCTTTTTATTGTGTCCAGTCATACAATGAGTATCTTCAGTATTGGGGACATAATGGGTTTAAAGGCTCAAAAGGTGGCACAATTAAGCATAAAATGCTATGGGAACAGGTAGCGGAGTTGAAAAACACGCTACCAAGAACTCACGTGATACACATGCTCAGTCATCAACGTGATGGCGTTCATGTTGAAGGGAATTCATTGGCTGATAAAGCTGTGAAGGGGGAGGGGGGTACAAACTGCTTCCTTAGCTGCAATCACTCGTTCAAAAATGACGGATAGATAATGGTAGCTGTCATTGCTTCATGCAAAGACAATAAGACATTGCCAAAAGGTTTTCCACTCAAGTACTCCTACAAGTTAGATGCAAATAACGTTCCATTTGCTCAGTTACCAGGAGTGGTGGATAGAGTAATACCAGACATGGATCGCAGTTTAGGATTAATACTAGCTGCACATGAGGGTCTGGGTTCTGCGCACGCAGGAGTTACTGCAACCATTTCTTTAACAGCCCTATTGGTGGCCAGGGTTAACAAAGCAGACCAAAGATTTTGTCTTAAAGTGCGACATCTGTCAGCAGATGAAGGGGTCCACCATAGCACATCCATCACAGACACCCTTATTGATATCAGACAGACCCCTCACGTGTGTATATTTGGACCACTGCGGCCCCTCACAATCAGATGAGGCTTACAAGTACATCATGGTTGCAGTGGAATCCTGCTCGAGGTTCCTATGGGTATGGCCTCAGCGTTCGGCTGACGCTCAAACTGTTATCAAAGATTTGTGAGTCTTTATAGGGACATACGCAGTTGGCACATTACATTCTGACAGTGGCCCCGTGTTTAGCTCTAGGGCTTACAAGTTAGCCTTGGGAAGTTTGGGTGTAGCATTCCAGTACTCCTCTCCGTACCATCCCGAGGGAAATTCGGTTGTGGAGAGGAAAAACCAGGACTTAAAGCAATCTTTAACAGCAAGAGTATTAGGTGTGGGTGGCAGTTGGGGCAATCATTTATATGGAGTACAGCGAGCTATTACCAACAAGCCAAGAAGTTCTCTAGGGGGTGTTACTCCTTACAAAGTCCTTTTTGGGACAAGAATGTAGGTACCTGATCTTGATTGTGAAGGCACAGTGGCGAATGAAGAACCTTTTGACATCAATAAAAGTTTGGCTGTTTTACAGGATCTCAATTTATCCAGAGCCCTTCAAAGTAACATGCAGGTGAAAAGGACTGTGACTAGGGAAGTCAAGTCAGTCGCAACAAGACCTTTCTGGATTCCTAATGTTGGGGATCTGGTCAGAGAGAAGATAGTGGACAAGAAAGAATTTGGGCCATCCTACAGAAAGCCTGTACCTGTCCTGGCCGTTGAACGAACAAGAACTGTACTTCTACCGCCTATTGCCGGAAAAAAAGAGAAGAGATTCGTCTCCATTGATCTGATCAAACCACGCGATGTGGCTGATACTGAATAGAAGGCCGCGTGGACTCCTGGGTAGCCGACACATTCCTCTCGCTACCCTACAGGATGTTCAGATGGAAAGGCTCATCACGTTCGAAGAGTCTCCTATACGGAATGATGGACTATGCAACAGTGCCATGAAACTCGTTCCCCAGGGACAAGGAATACAGAATCAAAATGAAAGACAAATTTCAATTTGACCTAACACTGATGTCTACATCAATATGCCTCAAGAAGAGCCATCTACAAGTTCAACAAAACCTGCTGAGCTACCAAAAATAGTTCAAACCTCATCTGGCTATTTCATCGACCTTGATACCTTTTCCTTGGATCCAAGTGAACTGGAAATAACAAATCAAAGACTTCTTAATTTTTCTTAAAAAGACATACCACGTGTCACCTTGGCTAGATATTTGGATAATCACCGGTATACTGTTCTTTCTTTTCTGGATAGGCTTCTTAACTCTTTTCTGCTTATTAATGGAACTTATCTACGCCAGAGCTCTGCAGCATCAAAAGTGAACTTGATGCTAAAACCTCATGTTTCATCACATCGTAAACAAAGAGACTTGTCCAACGTGAACATTTCAGCAGTTCCTATATCTGACGGTAAAGTATAGGACAAGGTTGATTATGATATATTTGGACCGACAGAACTTTTAAAAATACCTCATTCATTTAAAATGTCTTTAAATGATATCCTTACTTCTAGTACATTTTCCGATGATTGGCATTTTGAAACTGTAAACAATATGTTGTCTGATTTGGAACAATCTGCCGCATTTTCTAGCAATGAAGTATTAGAAGACATGTCAGACTTTAACACCATGTATTGTTATCAACACTATGGTCATCATTTTTTACACAAATCCAGTACCCCTAGGAATGTTTTCACATATCACCAATGGGAACATTTCCCTACACCGCAAAAAGTAGTTCGGAAACATTTACACACAATTTTTCATATCTTTCAGGGTTTAATATTTCAGACCCGATCTCATATTATTACATGGTTGCACCTACACCTGCACAGAAAAATATGTTGACTAACACCAAACAGATTTATTGTGCTTCATTCATTACCCAATTGTCTGAACGGGAAGGACACTATAGACTTAAAATCAGTCTGGGATTCTAGAGACTGGAAAGTCCAGGGAACAGAAGCGCGAATTAGAGCATGCCCTATTTCCCCCAGCAGATAATATTTCTGAATGATACTGTGCAACAGACTTCCTGTCTTGGAATAGCCAAGAACAAGGATTTGAACACTCCTCGGATTCCAGCAACATCACATGCCGGGGCCAATTTTACATCACAAGGAGGGGCTACAATAGTTGACATTTTACAATTAAATAGAGCAGACCCCAATTGGAAGAGATGGTTGGTTTGGCCCACAGACACAAACAGATGTCAAGGAAGATTCAGGGGTACTACCGAAGGGTTCAGTGTCCATAAGCCAGACCCGCGCTATGTACAAAGAGAACATCCAGGGATGGTGACATCATACAGTGTTGGGAAGTGATGCCTCGATTGGCTAAAAATCTCAACACTTCATCAGGTGAACCAGCACTTATCCTTACTAACAGAGGATGTGGACCTATGGAATTTTTTATTAGGTCCCAGAAAGCCACATCAAAAACGTTTTTTATATGCTGTCGATAACAAAATCTGGAAAATCTCCCAACAAGAAGCAACGTTGAGACTCAGAGAAACAGATAGAATTAACCTATAAAAGCGTTAGCCGTAGTTGACAATAGTATGACTACGTTAATATCCAGGATTTGTTTACTGAGCAACATTGTATCTTCTGCTATTGATGTACTAGAACAAGATTTGTCCATATTACACCACGGGCAATCACAATTCTGTTCTATTATGTAATTAAGCTGGACGCTGCAATCATTGAGCGGTGGTTACGTGCCTTGGTGTTTTATCAACAGTACGTCCTTGTTTTCTGCATACAATTTAACGCAAAAACAAATACCAATGGCACAAAAAGGAGCAAAATTTACAATGATACATATAAAACAATTGGACAAGTTGCCTTTTACTTTGGCTGAATCGCCATCCACAGTGTGGTTAATCCATGGCCATATAACACTACCGGTCACAACTTTACAGTTTCAATATTGTCTAGAACAACAACAGGCAGGCAGATATGAAGAAATGGGTAGAGAATTCATCAACGAATCTTGGGAATTACCGTACAGATTTCGATTCAGGAGTGGGGATCTAGAAGTGTTTTAAGCGGTACAACCTGTGAGAACGCTTTAAGTGGATCGCTCATATGCCAAGATATCAAGCTATACGGGGCCTGAAATGGTTCGGTGGCGACCCTATCCTGTCACTTGAGAGGTACCCCAGCAGCCGTGATTATGCCGGTATTCAAGCTACTTTCAAATGGAAGTTACTTGATGCTGAACTATCAAGGTTGTTGTGGGATGCTTCCGGGCATTGCATATCTAGTCACCGCGAGCTCCAGGGTTACTTGCTCTTTGCAAGTATTGTTTCCACAGACACATACAGTCAGGGAGGCGCCGCTATGGCCTTTGTGGAATGTTTCCTTTATACAGTTTGATACTCTGAGCAGAATGAAAGCCATGCTTCGACAGAAAAACATGTCATTAACCTCCTGGGAGACTTTTGATCTCCAGATCGCAAGGTCCTCGGCTGAGACACAGGCACTTATACGTAGGAACTGCCCCTTTCATTTTACAGAAATGGTAAATCATATCTTTAACATATCTGATACAATGGGTATAGTCCACCTATTTAAGACCATAGGTTCAGGACTGTTAAGCACCTTTCAGACGTTATACCAAACTTTATACACTCTGTATTCTGAAGCATTTTTGGACGACTTCCTCTGATCCTGTTTCTAATAGCAGGTATCCTGATTGTAATTTTTCTGCTATGCAATGGATGTCCCAGTCACCAAGGAGATGGAAAAAGCACTCCTGAAGCGTAAATACTGTGCCCACATGGTACATCTGGGCACACCTCGCCTACGGGAACTAAGCGCCTCTTGGTTCCTATCGTTTAGACCAGTCTGGATGGACTGTGTCCTACCTGTTCTCCGATGCCTGTTCTGCAGAGAAGAATGCGTGTTGGATCTCTGTCTGACACCTCCATCAGTTCGCAACCGTACTTTGATGCTTTACTGGACCCAATAACGGCCCATGTTCTGCAGTGTCCCCAGCGTATTCCTATGTTGATGGCAGCATTCTTAGAGCCTCCACAGGAAGTCTCTGCTCCTGTTGGAATGGATAACGACTGCTCCGCTGACACCCAGACCTTGGATGACGAACAGGAAGCCCAGCATCGGCTGCAGACAGTACGGAAGATCATCTGTGCTCAATTGACGCAATCTGCAAAGTGTTACAGGGATCATCGTCTGCGAAGGCAGGAAACAGCAATGTTGCGTCTACCAGCCAGGACACAAAAATATTTGGCTCATCGTGTACTGGGAATTTTCATTTTTTTTAAACAAACTCAAATTATAACTCCAAAACAATTGACACTGTTTGCGACCTGAATGGCTGTAAGATGCTTGTAATTGTTCAAACTATATATACGGACACATTAGAGCTACTGCTTGAGTGACAATTGTTTTTTCAAGCACTTTTTTGGAGTTTTTTTTTTAACCACTTTTAGCAAAACTATTGTTTTTACTGTAGTTGTTTGCGTACCTAGACAGCCTAATAGTACGCTAGAATTTAATTATGTTGTCCATCCGGATGAGGAGTGTGGGTTATATTCCATATAGGTACCTCAAAATAGGCTCAGGGAACATCATAACCTGTCACCTATACTCTCCCCTACATTACACACATAACATTCCTTGGGAACTGACCTTTTACCTGGATATGACACTGCACACAGAACGCAGAATTTTCCCTGGTAAAAGCCTCATACATAATGGTTGAGGAATCTTGTAAACTCAGCAGGACTACCATCCCCTGTATAATAACTAGGTATAAACAGCCTCATGCATCAAGCCAAAATCCAGTCGGTAAAATACCGATTCGTTAATAGCTCCCGGTATTGAGTTAAAAATACCCAATCCCAATGCATCAACCCAAAAGCAAAAATCGCTATTTAAGGAATCCTTAAATAGCGATTCCTTAAATAGCGATAGCATTTAAGGAATCCCAAATTGAGATTCCTTAATTTAAGGAATCTCAATTTGGGATTCCTTAAATGCTATGCATGAAAGTTAAAAAATTAGCGAATTCGCTAATAGGGGGAGCAAATTACCATGAAGATGAACTGCATGGGAATTTGCTAAAAGTTTGAAAAATGCACTTTTGTGCATTTTTCAAAGTTTCATGTTGCGCACACACATGCCCTTAGAGCATGTGTGTGTGCAACATATGTGCACATATCAATTTCAGGGGTGCAATAGGGTGTCATTTTGACACCCTTGCACCCTTGAAATTGCATGAGCAATTTGCGAGAACCTACTGGTACTCGCTATTTGCTCATGCAATCTCCAATTCATTCCTATGGGCCTGGAGGCCCATAGGAATGATTGGGATGGCATTCCTTAATTGCTACTCGCAATTTGCTAGTAGCAATTAAGGAAAGTTAAGGAATTGCTATTTGAATAGCGATTCCTACATGCATAGCCTTTTGCTATTGCTTATTAGCGATTCCTTATTTTTCGCTAATAAGGAATCGCAAATGGCATTGTTGATGCATGTGCCCCAAAGTTAATTCCCAATGTCATCCTAAGTCCGACAAGTTGCACAGTAAGGATGAACCCCCGGGGAGACCTTTGGGTGTATAAACATCACATCTTGCTGAGACAAACTTCATGATGGACCGTGTCGAAGGCCAGCAAAATTAGTATTGCATTGCTTCCCCTGTCCAGGGCCTCCCTGATTTCTTCTGTGGATTTAATTAGAGCCAGCTCAGTACTAAGTTCTGCTCTAAACCCGTACTGGGACGGGTTGAGTATCTTGTTAGATCGGAGGAATGCACAGAGTTGGATATTTATGGCTTTTTCCGTGGCCTTAGCGGGGAGCGCAAACCGCGATAATGGCCAGTAATTATTTGGATCCTTTGGGTCAAGGGTCTGTTTCTTCCATAGGGGAAGAATAGAGGCCTTCTTCCACCTTTTGGGAAAAATGCCCGAGCTAAAAATGGCATTCAACAGGGGTGTAAGTGCTATCCCTACGACTTCTGAAGAACAAGTTACTTACCTTCGGTAACGATGTATCTGTAAGAAACATTAGTTAGTTAGATTCCTCACCTTAGAATATCCCCAGGCGTCAGACTGGATCCGGAAGATTTTTCATCAGCAATACCCCTTGCGCGTCGCTAGGCGTCGTCTGCGGCTCCGCGTCCGTCGTAGGCGTCGTGCGCCGGAATGACGTCGTCGGAGTACTTAGATGCCGCCCTCGCGCGCTGACGTCAGTTCTTGTACATAGCCTTCCGCGCCAGGAACGCAGAGCCATGCAAGAGACCGACACTGGTGCCAAAAAATTCTAGGGCCCTGAAAGGGATAGCCTTCACCCTAGATGTCAGTTCGCAGAACGGGGAGGATGGGTGGGTCGGTGAGGAATCTAACTAACTAATGTTTCTTACAGATACATAGTTACCGAAGGTAAGTAACTTGTTCATCTGAAAGAAACACGTTAGTTAGATTCCTCACCTTAGAATAGATACACAAGCAATACCAACCCCGGTGGTGGGTCTGCGAACCAAGATCACACCAGAAAGTCCTGGAGGACAGAACGGCCAAAGAAGCCATCCCTCCGGACTTGGCTGTCTAGGCAATAGTGCCGGGCAAACGTGCGCAGCGAAGCCCACGTCGCCGCCTGACATATGTCCTGCAAAGGGACTCCCCGTCCCAAAGCAGTAGTAGCCGCTGTGGCCCGAGTAGAATGGGCGCGCAGCCCAACAGGCGGGTCCTTTTTTGCCAAGGAATAACAGATTTTTATACACAAAACGACCCACCGGGAGATGGTCCGTTTGTGCACAGCTTTTCCCTTCTTTGCACCCACGTAGCCAACGAAAAGCTGGTCGTCCACTCGGAACTGTTATGTGCGGTCCAAATAAAAGGAGAGCGCACGTTTTGGGTCCAGACGGTGGAGCCGCTCTTCCTCTTTGGAAGGATGCGGAGGCGGAAAGAAGGTGGGCAAGGTGACAGATTGCCCAAGATGAAAGGGGGTCACCACTTTCGGTAGAAAGGAAGGACGAGGCCGAAGGACAACCTTGTCCGGATGAACAGATAGAAAAGGAGGCTTGGACGATAGAGCCTGGAGCTCACTTACCCGTCTAGCCGAGGTGATGGCTACCAGGAAAGCAGTCTTAAGTGTTAGAAGACGAAGAGGACAATTGTGAAGAGGCTCAAAGGGAGCGCACATCAGGAATGTTAAGACAAGATTCAAGTCCCACTGAGGCATTATGAAAGGGACAGGAGGGAACGTGTGAGTAATGCCTTTAAGAAAGCGTGACACTACAGGGGACTTGAAAAGAGAGGGCTGATCAGGAAGCCGTAAGAAGGCAGAGAGGGCAGCAAGATAACCTTTCAAGGTGTCCAGGGCAGAGCCCTGCCGGGCCAAAGAAAGAAGAAAGAGGAGAACCTCAGAAAGATGGGCGGAAAGGGGATCCACAGCCTTTGCTGTGCACCATGCCACAAATTTGTTCCACCGGCAGGCGTATACCGTCTTTGTGGAGGGACGCCTGGCTGCCAGAATGATATCACAGACTTCAGGAGGCAAGTCAAATGGCATCAACTGCCGCCACTCAATCTCCACGCATGGAGGTGGAGGCTGGACAGGTTTGGGTGGAGGACCGTCCCCTGCTGCTGCGACAGTAGATCCTCCCGAAGGGGCAGACGTATCGGAGGATCGGTCAACATACTGAGTAGCTCGGGATACCAGTACCTTCGTGCCCAATCTGGAGCCACCAAGATGACTTGGGCCCGGTCGCGCCTGATCTTCTTCAGCACTCTGGGCAGAAGTGGTATAGGCGGAAAGGCGTACAACAGACCGCAACTCCACTTGCGACGAAAAGCGTCGCCGAGCGAGTGCCGCCTTGGAAATTCCAACGCGCAGAACTGCTGACATTGCGCGTTCTTGTCGGTGGCGAATAGATCTAACCATGGCTCTCCCCACTGCTGAAAGAGACCTTGCGCCACCTCGGAGTTCAGACGCCATTCGTGATCCATCATGCACCTGCGGCTGAGTTCGTCTGCTCTGGCGTTCAGAGAGCCCGCCAGATGTTGAACCACCAGGGTGATGCCCTGGTGTTCCAGTCATGTCCAGAGGCGCAGAGCCTCCTGACAAAGGGTCCACGACCCCACCCCGCCCTGTTTGTTGCAATACCACATGGCGGTGGTGTTGTCCGTGAACACCTGCACGACACTTCCCCGGACAGAGGGAAGGAAGGCTTTCAGTGCAAGTCGGATCGCTCTCAGCTCCAACAAGTTGATGTGGAGGCGAAACTCCGCCGGAGACCAGAGGCCTCTGATCTCCACCTCTCCCATATGGCCACCCCATCCCAGGAGGGACGCATCCGTCACTACGACAAGCTCCGGTAGGGGTAGGGAGAGTCTCTTGCCCGTGACCCAATTGCGGTCCGTGAGCCACCACTGCAACTGCTGTGCAGTGCCCTCCGAGATCAAGACATGGTCTGACAGGTTGCCGTGATGCTGGGCCCACTGAAACTTCAGGTCCCACTGCAGAGCCCGCATGCGCCGCCTGGCATGATGCACTAGTAGGATGCAGGAGGCCATCAGCCCCAGAAGCCGCAACACTAGCCTGACCGAAACCCAGGATAGAGGCCGAAAGATGGGAATCAGGGCCTGTATATCCCGGACCCGCTGCTCCGGTGGATGGACCCGGAACTGCGCCGAATCAAGAACCGCTCCGATGAAGAGGAGCTTCTGAGAGGGGCTCAGGTGTGACTTCGGCACGTTGATGGAAAACCCCAGCAAATGCAGGAGATCCGCGTAGTCTGGAGGTGGGAGATGACTGCCTAGGGCAAGCCCGCCTTCAACAACCAGTCGTCGAGATAGGGGAAGACTGGAACCCCTGATCTGCGCAGATGAGCTGCGACCACCGCCCTCACTTTCGTGAACACCCGAGGGGCACTGGTAAGGCCGAAGGGGAGCACGGTGAACTGAAAGTGCTCCTGACCCACCGTGAACCGCAGGTAACGCCGGTGGGCCGGCAGGACGGGGATGTGGAAATATGCGTCCTGCAAGTCCAACGCTACCATCCAGTCTCCAGGGTCGAGGGCAGCTAGAACCTGAGCCAAAGTTAACATTTTGAACCGTTCCTTCCGGAGGAAGGCATTGACGTTTCGGAGGTCCAAGATAGGGCGTAGGCCCCCTTTGCCCTTCTTGGGAACCAGAAAGTAGTGGGAATAACAACCACGACCTACTTCTGGGCTCGGAACGCGCTCGACAGCCCCCTTGGCCAAGAGGGCCGTAACTTCCTCGTGGAGAAGATTCAAACGATCCCCCGAGATACGGTGGTGCTGCGGTGGCATGGCTGGAGGGGTCGTCTCGAAGGTGAGGGAGTAGCCCCTTCGGACGATTTGAAGCTCCCACCTGTCCGACGTGATGGAACGCCAGTGGAGCAGGTGATGGCAAACTCTGCCGCCCACTGGCGTGGAATGGGCCTGAAAGCTCGGACTAGGAAGGCTTTGAGGCGGATGCTGCCGGGGTGGATGTGGACTGACCGCGTCGTCCTCCAGTACCGCCTCGGCGGAAACCACGTCCGCGACCGCGTGCAGGCTGGTTCTGCGGCCGGTGGCTAGGCGGACGTGAGGAGGTGCCCCTTCCTTGGCCACGAAAGGAGCGAAAAGCGGAAGTTCGTGGCCTTGGGGCCGAGAGGCCCAAGGACGTGGCCGTAGCCCGGGAGTCCTTGAAGCAAGCCAGCGCACTGTCCGCTTTCTCACCAAAAAGGCGAGCGCCATCAAAAGGCATGTCCATGAGGGTGCTCTGGACATCCCCTGAAAAGGACGTGGACCGCAGCCAGGCGTGACGTCGAAGCACCACCGTGGTAGAAATCGCCCTACCCAGCGAGTCCGTAGTGTCGAGTCCACATCGGATTGCATGGCGCGCTGCATCTCTCCCATCAGCCAGGGCCGAGGAAAGCCGCGAGAGATGAATCCAGTGTCCGGTGAGGTATCCAACCCACTGGCCTCCCCCAGTTCATCTGCCCAGTCCTGTGCAAGTTGGCTCTGAAGGGCCATAGGGTCATCAGACCCCTCCCAGTCGCCCCCGTCATCCGATTCCTGGTAAACAGGAGGAATGATCAGAGCCGGTCGATAGACAATATTTGTCTCTAGCGGCGTCGGATGCGGCGTCGGGTGGCGCCACATCAGCGTCGGGACCGGACAGGGGCTGAACCGGGGATCGACGTCGACCGGAGCCGGCGTCGGGGGTGGTATCGGTGTCGGCGCCGGCGGAGGAGGCGTAACGAGGTCGACCAGCTTCGACGGGGGCCCAGGCACGGGCCCCTCGGGGACCTGCGGCGTCGGAGCCTCCAACGGTGCCGGGGCCGGAGCCGCCGGCACGCGAGGTCGCTCAGTCGAGTCCGCGGGGCCCGAAGGCGCGCCAGCGGGCGTCGACGGCGGGGCCAGGCTCCTCATGGCCGAGAGGAAGGCACTGACCTCCGCCGGCGTCGTGTCAGTCCCAGGGATCGTCGGGTATGGGGACTTGCGCGGCACCTGCGGCTCCTGCGGAGCCGCGGGGGTGGAACCACCCGGACCCTCGGCCGAGTCGCGCGACCGGCGAGGGGAGTCCGAAGAGCGGTGTCGCCTCTTGGACTTCTTGGAGTGCCTCGACTTACCCGAAGACTTCGAGCCAGACGAGTGACGATGTCGAGTGCGGCTCCGCGACCGATCCTTGGACCTCCTCCTGGACCGGGATCGAGAGCGGCGCGGAGCCGAGTGGCGAAGCTCGAGACGCTTGCGGGACCGCTCCCACCTAGCTTTCGAGGTCAGGGCCATACAATCGGAGCACGACGCCGCGTCGTGGTCGAGGCCCAAGCAGTACAGGCACCGGCGGTGATGATCGGTCACCGACATCAGTCGGTGACAGTCGTCACAGGCCTTGAAACCAGGCATCCTACCGGCACCAGAGTCGAGAAATGACCAAAAAGAGTCAAAAAAGTTAGTCAAAAATTGACTAAAGGGGTAGCTCTCCCGGATCGGCGCTTACTGGCGCGGAAAAAAGAAGAACTGACGTCAGCGCGCGAGGGCGGCGTCTAAGTACTCCGACGACGTCGGACGCGGAGCCGCAGACGACGCCTAGCGACGGGCAAGGGGTATTGCTGACGAAAAATCTTCCGGATCCAGTCTGACGCCTGGGGATATTCTAAGGTGAGGAATCTAACTAACGTGTTTCTTTCAGATATATGTTTCAGCACAGATGCTGAACAGGGATCAGTGGGGACTTGCAGTGGTCTAACATCCCTTGCGGGGTGTTCAACTCGAGACCAAGACGGGGTCCCACAGTCTCTCACTTCAGGTAGTGGGGTTGACTTTATCCTAGAGGGATTCTTGGCTTAACACCTACACACATGCTAGGTACACTTAGGTATGTTTAATTAGGATTGCATCGTAGGTGTATGCATTTTAATGTCATGTATTTATATACCTGCCTGTATTTATGATTCTAGTATAATGGTAGAAATCTACCATCCTATTACCTTCCTAGTGCTTCTAATCATTTATATATCTGTTACTGTCTAATGGTTGTTTCAGCACACCTATTTTACACTAGAATGACTAATGTTCAATAAATGTTTATTGAAAACGTCCATATTGTTTATTCTGTGTATCTCTCTGAAACTGAGTAAGCACGAGTGACTGAGAGAAAAGTACTGCACTGTTTCCACAGTCCTGAGAGATCAGGGTTGTCATGTTCGATAGTTGCCAAGAACTATTCTCTCCTTGGAAAGAGGGTTTTTTAGTGGCACTGTAAACTAGCTGGAATACAGGCTAACATACCCAGTAGGGGTGCTTAGAATCAGTCTGGCACCAATCCTACAGTGTATGCTGTCTAAACACGCAGATCCTATATAAGTTTTATAGGAACTACATGACAATAGGGCACCCCATTTCCAACCCTGCTGCTTTGAGTGCTCCCAGCTAGGACACATACAGAATAAACAATTGGTTCTGTCGGGTGTGGACTATTTCTTAAAACATTAGAACAATCATAGGTTGATTCACATAGAAAACAAATTATCAAAAACAACACACATAGAGACCAAAATAGGGGGGTATTTGAAAAGTTTTATAAATTACGTCATTTATAAATCCCCACATTCAGTTTGCATGGCTGTCACGACGAAAGGTAAACTATAATTTGTGACAAGGTGACATGTGGTGCTCAGTGCTGTGGTGAGGGTGCGTACTATATACAAAGTGACTTTTGTGACATTTCTTTTAAAAGGGCCAGAACGCAACAGCTATTTGAATAGTTCTGTAGACTGAATAAGTAGGTCTTAATACAGAATCTTTCAGCTGGTCCAAGAGATATGTCGACGTTTCAACCCAAGGTGGCATTACTGTCTTAGTCAATGCAGGTCTTCATCAGGACAGGGACAATGGGGACAGCCAAATGGGGCCCAGAGCGATTCAAGGGGCGAGTTATTTCTCTTTGTCTTGTGTCGGTATGCACGCACTAGCAAGGGTGTAATGCACTGCAAGAATTCTTCCCAATGGAGTCTCCCTATGAAGGGGATCGACTCCTGTCTTCAAATTAATCTGGGATGGCAAGGTGTGGTGAAGGATCACAGGCGATCGTCCTGTCTCCTGTGATCATGAAGATCACTGTGCGATTCTCTTAAGGAAAACCAGGAAAAAAACCAATTATTCCGGTCAGCGGGCGCAGGCAAACGTCCTGTCTACTCCATCCCAGATTAATTTGAAGACAGGAGTCGATCCCCTTCATAGGGAGACTCCATTGGGAAGAATTCTTTCAGTGCATTACACCCTTGCTAGTGCACTTTGTATATAGTACGCACCCTCACCACAGCACTGAGCACCACATGTCGGATGTATGATGTTACAACGCATGCTTTTACAATGCATGCTGTTACAACAAATTTTTTACAACGCAAATGCTGTGACAACGCAAGTCTTTACAATGCAAGTCTTTACATCGACTTGCAGTAGATGGCGTGCTAACATTAAACAAGCATTTGCAATGCAATCGGTCTCGCCTTTGGGACCTTATATGTATTTAGTTATACAGCATATTAGCCTGGGTGCTAAAACATATTGGCATTTACTTTTCCTAACCATTTGGTGCCTGCAGCCTGGGTCCTGGGTCACATGACTATAAATAGCTAGGCAGTTGGCCTTTGTGTATTCCTCCCACACAGAGAGACACGGGAGGACAGGTGTTGGCAGGATGGCCAATCCTGCAAAAATGGATCGTGCTGAGCTGTTCCCTGCCCCAATTATATTTAAAAGGGCTGCTTCAAGCGCACAAAGGGGCATGGCACTGACCTTTTGTAACCCTAGACTGCTTGGAGCTGTGACATGGGAAGGGAATAACTTTCAAGAGCAAGATGAGGGGGTATCTAGGTTGCCATTCCACTTCAAAGGCTGGCACCAAGTATAAATGTTGGACCTCCTAAACCATCTATTCACTACACTCCTGGACCTGCGGACTACAGAAGAAGGACTGCCTTGTTCCCCAGATGACTGTCCTGGTATTTGAAGCCTGCCTTGTTCTTTAGAGGACTGTCCTGCTGCTGCAAGAGGAGAGCCCTGCTGATTATTGATGTCTACCTTGTTCTTCAGAGGACTGCCCTGCTGCTAGAGAACTGCCCTCTTTGAAGCAAGACTGAACCTGTTCCCTTCATCCCAAGCTAAACTGAGTGACTCCATGGGTCGGCTGGCTGTCCTCCTGTTCTATGCTGCCGGGACACAAGAAGCTCCAGACACCTACCAGCAACTGCCCAGTCTACCTGAGCTCTGCTGGCCTCTGGTAGAGTGAGTCCTTATTTCCTACGAGGTGCCACCCCAGGACCTGGACGCTTGGCTGGCATCAGAGTGTATTCCTGTGGAAGAAAATAAGAAAACCTGAAGTGTTGGGATCTTCACAACCAAGAAGACAGTCGAGACCTGCACTACAGCAAATGCTAGTGACAACAGGCATTGCAAGATCTATACTTTGTGCTACAGCAACGACAGCCAATGGTGACCATTAAAGTGAAGCTCCAGCAATGACCGTCTGCGATGCTTTGCAATATATTCATGCTAGAGTGATGACCGCCTATGATGTCCGACCTGTTCTTCATGCTACAGCAACGACCATTTGCTACACTCTTCTGGCAAGCATATGGCACTAACATAAAAAGAAGTAAAACAAAAGTATGCGGCACCAAACAATGGTGATCATATACTTGCAATAAAAACAAAGAAAAATGAAAGCAAAAGATGTGAAAAAAATGCGCCCACGAAAATATGGTGATCATACACTTGCAGTAAAAGCGTTCAAATACAAATAACTGTTGCTTTTAATTGTAATAAGACTATGGGTGCTTCCTTTCAAGTTGGGGTGCTTAGAGCATATATAAAAGCCCATTTAATTTTAATGCACTTCATAATAAAATATAAATTGTATTAGAAGAGAAAAGGCATAATTGGTTATAGTTCACTGCATCCTAAATATATAGCGGCAGATTTATGTTCCCTGGCGCATCCCTGCAAATCAGCATGGATGCGCCAGGAAAGATGCGTCACGAAAGTTTACCCTTGTGCCACAAGAGATGCGCCGCATTTACAATGCAGCGCATCGTGGCGCATGGATAAACAGATGCGTGACGCATCTGATGGCGGAAGGTTGGCGCATTGCTGGAGTTGCGTCGCAAGCGCGACGCAGCTCCAGCAAAGCTCGGGGGTGCCCTATCGTCACAATGCTGCGTCAATCCTTACGCCTGCTTCAAGCAGGCGCAGGGTTTTGACGCAGCATGGCCGGAAAAGTGACTGAGTGAAATCTTGTAGATTTCACTCAGCCACTTTTCGGAAGCGTTCCTGCGCCGTAACGCCCCCCCTGTGCAGGTACGTCACGTTGTAAATGTGGCGCAACATAGCGCAGGGTTTACGCCGCCGCTGAGTCACAAAAGTGACGCAACGGCGGGCATAAAAGTGGCGCAAGTCCGTTATAAATCTGCCCCAGAGTTTAAACACATAAAAATTACCAAAAAATAGATTCAACACTAAAAGTGAATTAAAAAATAAAGGCAGATGAGAATTGAAAGGAAAACATCAATAGCCAACAAGTGTTACCCAAGAGCTGTGCCACTGAAGTACACATTTTTCAGGCAGACGTGCACATTTGATCAGGTAAAAGGCTGTCAATTTTAGTGCAAGAGAGCCAATAGCTTAAGTGAGTTGACCCACTGCCAGAGGCAGTATGCTAAGCGAATGACAGTTGAACAGGGCAATGGAAGAGAGCTATCTCAAAGCACTCTTTATGTATGAATATTTACATGTATTTATTAATCTATAACGTTATTAGATTGCATGAGGCTGGGGAGACAGCTAAGGATGTATCTAGGCCAGAAATAAATTTGATGGTGATGTAATTACAGGCTACTTCACATCCCTGCATATAATTGGAAAATGAGCAGTTCGAGCGTGCCTGGTTTGAGTTTCTCTATCCCTGCATATCTATACTCTGTGACTGCCACAGTTACCGCGTGCCCATTACTGGATGTACAATGGGATGACAGCAATCATTCATTTGCGGCGCGTGAGCAGAAACGGTTTTACAGCTCTGCGTCGCTCGCCTGTCTTTGTGCTCATATTCTCGACCCCTGTGGGCTCTCGGAGCCTGGGTCTACTACTTCAGGAATATGACCTATTGGAAAATCTATTTCAGAGAAAAGTCAACAACAAAAGGAAAATATAAATAGCTCTCTTCTAAGAGTTATTGCATGCCTTCATCGCGTGAGATGCAGTACTGGTATGTACTATCGGACCAAAGAGAAACACGTTATTCTGCACAGCGGACTGCAGAAACAATAATAACGATACAAACAAGCATTTGCAAGACAATTGATCTTGCATTTACGAGAGTTTAAGCTATAGTCATTTACAATGGCTTAGCTCAAACTCCTCTAAATGCAACACCTCGGTCACCTTTGTCCCAGGCAGCTTGAAAGTGAAAGCGAACGGAGTGCTGTTGAAATACGACCCCTGCCAACATAACACTGTATTTCTTGCTACTAGAGCTGTTCATAAGAAGTGACTACATGGGTGTAGGTTGTGACTGCACTTTCTTATAAAACACCTGGGTCTAAATTGTGTGTATTCTATTTCAAAGTTTGAAGTATCTAATTTGAGCCGCAAATGTAATATTGTGATTTAAAAAAATGATTTGGCGTGTCCCCTGCTCTACGGAAGTCTTCGGACACTGCCTAATGAACACCTCGGCTAAACACATTACCAACTGAAGGGGAGGGCGAACCTGTCCAGAGCCGTTCTCCGGGAAATGACTCAGTACACGGGTTTTCCAGCATGAAAGGCACACTGAAGTGGGTGCCTGCTTGTGCCCCGGGGGGACCACAGAGTGCGTTCTTCTAAAGAAGCACTGTAGTAGGTCCCTGCTTGTGCCCCGGGGGGACACAGAGTGCGTTCTACTAACGAAGCACTCTAGTAGGTCCCTGCTTGTGCACGCACGCAATGTCGAACACAGCAACGGCACGAGATTAAACGATTGAAGTTTTTGAATATCACGGGCTTGCCTCAAGTAAATAAAAATTATCCGGAACGGGAAACACACTCGGCAACCAACTAACAAAATGTATCCGTATATTGCAAACGGGATGGGCGGGCGATAATAAGACAGGAACAACGGAAGGGGTGGGGGGCGGAAGAGAAGGCTTGGACTGTGGGAGGAGTGGCAGGGGAACAAAGTAGTGCTCAGGAAACATGCAGTAAAGGGGCCAATAGCCGTGGAAGGAGACATGGCTGTCATAAGGCGGGACTAGCAGCCTCTAAACCAATCAGAAGGCAGCACTTAGAAAGAAAAAAGCCACAAGCCAATGAAAAAGTCCACGGAGGAGTGGGCGGGGCTTCCCTCACCTATAGTGTATACTGCATGCCTCCCAAAGCGAGCAGCGCATGCGCTGCATCGCTAGGCGAGACCTAAAAAGGGTAATTTACTATTCTAACTCCAGTCCACGTTGCAGTAGGGAAGGTGTTTGGATAGTAAACTACACTATTTTTAATGTTAGCACGCCATCTAGTGCAAGTCGATGTAAAGACTTGCGTTGTAATGGCATGCGTTGTCACAGCATTTGCGTTGTAACAGTTTCGTTGTAATGGCAGTGCGTTGTAAAAGTTGCGTTGTAATGGTTGTTCCCCCCACATGTCACCTTGTCACAAATTATAGTTTACCTTTCGTCGTGCCAGCCATGCAAACTGAATGTGGGGATTTATAATTGACGTAATTTATAAAACTTTTCAAATACCCCCCTATTTTGGTCTCTATGTGTGTTGTTTTTGATAATTTGTTTTCTATGTGAATCAACCTATGATTGTTCTAATGTTTTAAGAAATAGTCCACACCCGACAGAACCAATTGTTTATTCTGTATATGACCGCCCAGGTTCTGAGGGATACTGGGTTACCCCATTGCTACTATAACCCAGCTAGGACACAAGCATGGGGCTTCCGTACAAAGAAACCACCCAGCAGTGGGACCTCTACAGGGGTGGCCAATATGGTGTTAGGGGTAAGTAGTCCCCAAGGGCAGGCCATAGACCATGCCATGATCTATCTTAGTTGGGAAATAGACTTGGAAGGTTAGCTGGAGATCCCTGATGGTGGGAGTCATCACTTCCACCAGGTGAAAGTGATTGGGGTCCTAATCAATGCCCTGAGAGATACTGGGGCTAGCCAGACCATGGTTGTGGGAAAGCTAGTCTCCTCAGAGCACTACAATGGCCAGGTGTGCAGGGTTACTCAGGCCCATGAATAGGACTTTTTCCACCCTATGGCCCTGGTCCCGCTGGAGTGGGGTGGAGAGAAGAGCCAGAGGAAAGTCATAGATAGTCCTAAGATGCCTACAGACAGCAGCATCAATATCCAAGCCTGGAGTACCAGGCAGCATAATAATCGAGGCAGCATAATAATCAATCTGATAAATACTCAAGGGGAAACAGCAGTGCGGGGAGGGGGGTGGTGGGGGTAGTTGTGGTTGATGCCTTATTGTGGGGGGCGAGGGAGGGGGGTGCATCCAATGTACATAGTACATAGCTAAGGGAAATACTGTGATCTTCCAAGTTGTCATGAACAAATGGGGCACGGCGAGGGTACCAACAGTATCAACATGTCAAATGTGTCATATTGCCCATGTATACTGCTATCTTAAAGAAGTTTGATGTCCGCTACCTAAAAGGCAATTACATTTGTTAAAAAAAAAAAAAGATACCTACAGGCTGCAATCTGGGAAATGAGTTGCCCCCGGTGTGAGGAGAACAGACAGGGGCAGAGCCAAGAGTGCCCTGATAGATCAGTTTTCTGGGGGTACCACTCCTAAACAGAGGGTACGGGATCCAAAATAGAGAGGTAGGGTGAGGAAGGACTTATTTCTGTCCCCGGTTCACCCTCAGATTACAGACCCCTGAACTGGTGGGAGGCAGAGTGGAAGTAGTGTGCAAAGTACCTGGGGGCTACTGCCTCACCACTCTGAGACATCATAGAGGTCAGAGAAACCTCAGGATGCCTTTGGACACTCCTTGCCAGCCCTAAGGCTGGAAGAAAGGCCGACCCATTATCCATAATTAGAGCCTCCACCTAGCAGTAGATGACCTGGGGCCAGGTTGGACGCTGGGAAGCCTACTCCGACCTCAATATCAGTCCTCCTATATTTCGCACCTTGAGCTAGATGATGGAACATCATTTGCATGCAGGGAGGATATTGCCTCCGCCTTTCTCTCTTATCATACCTGCTTTTATGCAAAACACAATTGTATTGAGGTTGCACCACTTTACAGATGTATATAAAATAGTCCACATTAAATCCAGCAAAATAGTAGAATATCCTTCTTTATTATTTTTTCAAAAGTCTTCTCTTTTAATCAAAAGAACCACAGCCAACGCGTTTCGTTATCGAAAGAGAACTTCTTCAGGGCTGTAAAATTAAAACATATATAAAAATATACTATAATATAAAGATAATATACACATACATATATAATTACAAACAAATACAAACATAACATACCACATTAAAAAATGACATTAAAAAACTTACATCAACAATATAATTTTATGTGTAGTGTACCGACACCAACACATATGACATGGTAAAATACATATATCTGACTAAATAATGTCATAATCGCAAAAATATAATTTTTCTCTCCAAAAGGAATTCTCCCTTGTATGATCACTTCAACAGACTACCCAACCATGAGCCCAAATTTGTGAGTTTATGTAAACCTAAATAAAGGAATCAACAAATCTAACCATAAGAGCAAAGAAAGGAGACAAAGAAAGAGCAATAATGAAACAAAATTCTGAAATATGTATATGTTCCGAACTAGGTTATCTCATTAAGATTAATTGATTATCCAAACACTCTTCATTCATGAAAGATTTATTCAGGGGAAACATACTGTTCGTAGTTGCCACAAAATGTGAGGCATATAAATTTAAGACACTACAGTCCTGGTTTCATAGAGTAATGGCGTTCAGTGCTTCCAAATCAGCTGAAAAAACAACATTATAATATGTTGTCTATAACTGGGTAGAGCTAGTAGTGTTAAGATCATTTATACAAACAAATTGTATAACCCAAAGGAAATGGTAAGATGATCAGCATACCTTATTGATTGCGGAAATGCTGATAGTGTTTAGAGGACAATGATGAAGCCCTTGAAGGTAGAGTGATATGATAATCACTATAATATATCAGATCAATATCTACATCTAGCACATCTCGCACCGTACCTGGTCAAGTTCAACCAAAGTAAAACAATTTGTTAGTATTAGGACCACAGTGCTAATACAAAAAGCAGTATATGCCAATAATGTTCATTCATTCCTTATGACATGACCATAATCAGAACTGAATATAAAATTATAACAGTATCAAAGACTACTCCAAAACAAAAAAATAACAATATCGCTAAATGCACATTTGTGCAAATAAAACACAGTGATATGCACCAATATCTAAAAGCGCTGACCAAGCGCATGAACTTGAATGCAAAATTACATCAAAGTGCTTCAGAAGATTGCACCCATTACAATCGCATCACCTAGACAACGATACTATATGAAAGAAATGTATGGTGTAATAACCATATGAGCAAATGACATACAGAATTATACACAACCAACGGGTAAAAGATTCCATTGTGAAGAGTTTAAAGACTACAACGAGTATATCGAAAAAAGTGGAACAACAAAAAAGTGCAAAAAAGTTAAGGGTATCCCTCAAAGTTTAACATCGTAGCGGGTCAGTTCATAGGACTTGCCATAGACAACGCCAAAGTATAATAAAATGTAAAAAGAACCCAAGTTCAAGGTCAACCTGGGAATAAACTAAACCTACATGAAATTTCACATACGTCACAAAGTCATCGCAAACAAATGTATATGCGCGACTCTGTAATACAAATATCCAACCCTCATTCCTACCTGTGAGTAAGGCATGGTTATTTCTCTAGGACACTCGATACGTGGGTACTTGTTCGTATTTCAAACGCGGCTCAACTGTATCGAGAACATGATAATTCCTCTCAATCTCACGGCGCTATGAAAGTCGCTGGTATTAGAACACGGCTTAAGCAGTGCCGTCCATTGAACAAATGAAAGAATGGTGTGTGACGTCATTAATGTGATTTTGAAAAAGCTCCCATGGTTCAAAACGGCAAAGACGGTCTATGAGAGTCGCCATCTTAGAATAATCATTAATAATTTAAAATAAACCAAAACCAATATATTTAGAAATATGTTTGAATATGAACCTGAGATCTATCAACCAAGTTATAATACTACTAAAGAAAATCTTCTTCAATATACTATTATTAATATTATTTTCAATTAGTTCTCAACAGAAAAAAGAATAAAAAATAATAAATAAAAAAGAGGAAAGAAGGTCCTAATTATAACTGTCACGACTAATGTCACCCGCATCCTACAACATAACCATGCCTAGTAACAGAATAAAATAATGGATGGAAGATAACGATTTGGAAAGGGGCTCTCATAACGGGGGATGAAATGTAATGTGAGCTAAAGATCGTCAAAAAGCATCACAACCTCAAATCCCATCCTGAGTGTATTATCTCTGAGATGAATAACGATCAAAATAGATGGTGTGACACATATTACCATAACCATATTCTATAATATAGAATTGACTTTGCGCAGGAAAGAGGCCTTGTGGATATGTCGTCTTAGATGTATAGAGATGGGACACAATACTGATGATGAAATGCATTACCATTTGTGAACACAAATTGTAATATTATTACTAGAGATTACTGTTGGTGTTTCTATTACATCTCTTTTGGTTGATATTGGTCCTCTCTACACACCTTGTTAATTATCAGTGACATTGTTCTTGCTCCTGCTTCGGTTATTTTAAACTCAACTGTACTATCAGAACATGGTTGTGTAAATATGTGTCACACCTTCCCTTTTGACTGTTATCAACTTCGGAGATGATATACTTATGATGCAATTTGGTTAATATTCGCCCTCTTCATACACCTGGTGAATAATTAGTAACACCGTTTTTGTTCACGTGTCGGCTATTTCTTTTCAGTTCAAGAAAATGTTATTGATAGGTACAAAGGTGTCTATGAAAAATACCAAATAGTAACCTCATAATAAATTGTTCAACATACGCCATATGAAGAGTATACGGAACGAAACCATGAGTAACAGCATACAAAATTACAAGCAAATCAAGGAAAGACACATCTTATATAAAATATGAAAAATATCAGGAACGTCTAGAGAGTCAGGGGGGTTTAAGAACTTCTTGTTGGGAAGGACATAACTGAGAGGAATTCTTGGCACATATATCAAGAAATGCTGTGACAGGCGACCATAAATTCAAGCGTTTCGTTGCCAATGTTATGGGATACACAAAAGCTGTGTCCAACCTATGATTATGGCAAACAGCGTACCACCATGCCCTATAAGACATTTTTGTAAAGTCCTTCCAATTAATGGTAATTTGTTGAAACGCTACTGCTAATAACAGGTCAATAATTTTAACTTTAAGTGTCGCATTTTCCCAAACAGGTGAAAGACTTCCTAAGAAAATATTAATAAAAGAAAAAGGAAACTTAGTATCCAAAATGTGGTTGATCTGAGTCCATACTTGCTTCCAAAAGTTGCATACAGGTGTACAGGAGAACAACATGTGAAACAAGTCAGCGTGTGGACAGGAGCATGTCCAACAGACATCCGGCACCTGCGAGAACTTCTTACTTAAAGCATGTGGTCATAATAAAAGTCTATTATATATAAAAAACAAAGTTTGTGTTGTGTTTGCTGCCCTGGAGGACTTACGCAGTTTGATCCATACATTTTTCCAGAAAGGAACTGGCCAGGAACTCTGAAGTCCCAGTCTTCTTCTATTGTAGATTTCTGTCTAGTCGTATCACTATCCTGTAGAAAACTATAAATATGTGAAGCTTTGGGCAATTTTGCTAAGAGAGTATGCAAGTGTGGGAGAGAAATTCGGCTATCAGGATTGAGAGGTGCATCTGGTATTTTGACATATGTGGTCATCACTGCTTCTTTTAGAAGGTTATACTTAGTGATAAATGATGTCGGCTATGTCTAACTATATTATTAGTATATGGTTATGGTAATATGTGTCACACCATCTATTTTGATCGTTATTCATCATAATACACTCAGGATGGGATTTGAGGTTGTGATGCTTTTTGACGATCTTTAGCTCACATTACATTTCATCCCCCGTTATGAGATCCCCTTTCCAAATCATTAGCTTCCATCCATTAATATATTCTGTTACTAGGCATGGTTATGTTGTAGGATGCGGGTGACATTAGTCGTGACAGGTATAATTGGGACCTTCTTTCCTCTTTTTTATTTATTATTTTTTATTATCTTTTCTGTTATAGACGACATATTATAATGTTGATTTTTCAGCTGATTTGGAAGCACTGAACGCCATTACTCTATGAAACCAGGACTGTAGTGTCTTAAATCTATATGCCTCACATTTCATGGCAACTACGAACGGTATGTTTCCCCTGAATAAATCTTTCATGAATGAAGAGTGTTTGGATAATCAATTAATCTTAAGGAGATAACCTAGTTCTGGACATATACATATTTCAGAATTTTGTTTCATTGTTGGTCTTTCTTTGTCTCCTTTCTTTGCTCTTATGGTTAGATTTGTTGATTCCTTTATTTAGGTTTACATAAACTCACAAATTTGGGCTCATGGTTGGGTGTTCTGTTGAAGTGATCATACAAGGGAGAATTCCTTTTGGAGAGAAAAATTATATTATTGTGAGTATGACATTATTTAGTCAGATATATGTATTTTACCATGTCATATGTGTTGGTGTCGGTACACTACATATACAATTATATTGTTGATGTCATTTTTTAATGTCATTTTTTAATGTGGTATGTTATGTTTGTAATTATATATGTATGTGAATATTATCTTTATATTATAGTATATTGTTATATATGTTTTAATTTTACAGCCCTGAAGAAGTTCTCTTTCGAGAACGAAACGCGTTGGCTGTGGTCCTTTCTATAAAAAGAGAAGACTTTCGAAAAAATAATAAAAAAGGATATTCAACTATTTCGCTGGATTTAATGTGGACTATTTTATATACATCTGTAAAGTGGTGCAACCTCAATACAATTGTGTTTTGCATAAAAGCAGGTATGATAAGAGAGAAAGGCGGAGGCAATATCCTCCCTGCATGCAAATGATGTTCCATCATCTAGCTCAAGGTGCGAAATATAGGAGGAATGATATTGAGGTCGGAGTAGGCTTCCCAGCGTCCGACCTGGCCCCAGGTCATCCACTGCTAGGTGGAGGCTCTAATTATGGATATTGGGTCGGCCTTTCTTCCAGCCTTAGGGCTGGTAAGGAGTGTCCAGAGGCATCCTGAGGTTTTTCTGACCTCTATGGTGTCTCAGAGTGGTGAGGCAGTAGCCCCAGGTACTTTGCACACTAGTAGGGACTCAAGGATTGGGAAGACAATTTACAAAAAGCATCACATACCATGATGCGTATTTTGATCAGAAATTCAGATAAGAAGGTGGCTAGTCTGAAGCAGGATATAATTAACTTAGAGAGAGAAATTGAGTGTTTGAATCTGAAAGAGGTGATAAAGAAAAAGTATGAGATCTATGATAGGGTGATAGAGTCTCATCAGGTCTACTTGAGAGATAAAAAATTAAGGAAAATCAAAAGAGACGATAATGACTATAAAAATGGGCGTATTTACACCTTTGCTCATAAGTTTGACAATGTAAAACCAGGAGGGGAAGGTAAAAGGCCTAGAGCGGAATCAACAGACTCTGTATCAGTCAGTACCAGTTCTATCTCCTCAGTTGAAAGTGGAACTTCCCGGGATGAAGGAGTAACATCAATAACCTCCCCGGTACAGCGGAATTTTTTATTAGAAATGGAAAGAATCAGGTTGGGCAACAAGGTAGTCAAAAAAGATCAAAAACAAGGAGGGGAGGAAAGAAATGGCAGGCAAAGAGGAACAAAAAAAGAGAAAGGTCATGCAATGGATACCAGGTCGAAGAAAATGTGGACAGTATTGTACAAAATGGTGTGGAACCAAAAACCTTGACTATTGTGTATCTGTCTGATCGTGCTTTAACAAATGTGGAATTTGATTTATTACGTAAAGGTTTAAGTTTTTGTGCATCCCAGTGGGGAGACCCGGTTGAAATGATGGTTGATCTATTCAAGTTCGTACGATTGCTAAAATTAAAAGATTATTTTCATGACAATCCTACTAATAGTCTGGTGAATGTACAACCTACACGAATGGTGACACACACTGTTTCTGACTTATTTAATCTACAGCTGTTGTTATCCATATTGGGGAGGATTACTTTTCCATTCAAGACATTAGAGATGATTTAAATATCAGTGAAAACCTGGAAGTGACCAGTGGGCTTAAACCGCGTTCTAAATTTATACCTAACAACACACATAGGAATATAGATCTTTTCAAGGACAGAGTAACTAAGGATCTTTACACATTGATGGATGCACCTGGTAAATACATACAACATCGGTATAATTTGACTAAACAAGAACAACAGGCTTTGGAGGATCTTAAGAATGATAATTCCATAACAATCAAGGAAGCTGACAAGGGAGGGAATGTGGTTATCATGAATACCATTGATTACACAGTAGAAATAAAGAGACAGCTCGGGGATCCTAGTTGTTACCAGCAAGTGGCTGGCAACCCGATTCCCTCTCTTGTCAAATATATAAATGCTAAGATTTTCGATCGGGGTGAGAGTGGCTTACTCTCGGAAGGTGAATGTAGATACTTGACTGTCAATAACCCTCTCGCCCCTTGCATTTATATCCTCCCAAAAATCCATAAGGAGGGTGCTTTTCCTCCAGGTCGCCCAATTATATTGGGCATTAATTCACCTACGGAACGACTGTCCCAATATGTTGATGGTTTTCTTCAACCTTTTGTAACTAATTTGCCTGCATTCATACAAGACTCTAGAGACATTTTGGCAACATTTGATGGCTTATCATGGTCTGATGACTTGATATTTGTCACAATGGATGTTACCGGATTGTACACGTGTATCCACAAGCATTTCGGCTTGACAGCTGTGCAGTTCTTCTTGGCAACCCGCACATCTGATCATGCCGAACATAACAAAATGCTAATTGATATGACAGACATCATTTTATCACAAAAAAAATTCTACATGAAGGGACTTGGTTCCACCAAATTCAAGGTACTGCGATGGGAAGCAGGTTTGCTCCCTCGTACGCCGGCCTGTTTATGGGCTGGTGGGAGAGGGAGCACGCCTAGGGAAAATATGCCTCCCCCTGGAAGGACACGATTGTCTTTTGGGGGAGGTATATTGATGATATCATCATGCTATGGAAGGGCACTACCACTCAACTCATGGAATATCATGCCTTTCTAATCACAAATCCCCATAATGTACATTTAACTCTAAAGTACAGTCAAAGTAGTATTGGATTCCTTGATATTTTCTTTTACATCAAGAACAATGAGATAAACAGCACCATTTTCCGTAAAAGTACATCATGCAATAGTACATTACATGCAACGAGTTCACACCCTAAATCAGTGATTAGAAACATCCCATTTGGGGAAATGGTGCGTGTCCGTTGTAATTGTAGGTCAGATGAGACATTCAAGGACAACATTAGTGAAGTGAAAAAAAGATTCATACAACGAGGGTATGCTGAGGATATTTTGAAAAAAGGTGACTCAAGAATCAGAAGGGTCACTAGGGCAAGTACACTGCAAAAACACACAAGAATGACCAAAAAAGAGAAGGAAGGATCACACTTGGCCTTTATTACACAATACACCAATAATAGTGCAAGTTTATTCAACATTCTCAAGCGACACTGGGGATTGTTATATGAGATACCAAATTTGAGAGAACATGTGACAGCTACACCTAGGGTAACATTTCGGAGAGGTAAAACACTCCGTAATTTACTGTGTCCTAGCTATCCCAGACACACAACCTCAAAGACTTGGCTTTCCACCACCCCTAAAGGTTTTTACACATGTCAGAGCTGTAATATCTGCTCGTTTGGTAAAAATAAGATCCAAAACTTTCATTACAATACAGTACGGGAATACGATATAAGACAGTTTATGAACTGCAAAACAAGTCATGTTGTTTATGTTCTGGGTTGTGAATGTAATAAGATCTACGTGGGCAGTACAGTGCGACCGCTCAAATTACACATTCAGGAGCACATAAGAGCTTTTAAAAATTATGACTTGAAATACCCTATAACATACCACATCAGAGAACATCACGGTGAAAACCTGAAAATATGGTTCCATGGTATCGAACATGTACCTTTGAATCCTCGTGGCAGTAATAGAGAATTGATTTTGCGCAGGAAAGAGGCCTTGTGGATATGTCGTCTTAGATGTATAGAGATGGGACACAATACTGATGATGAAATGCATTACCACTTGTGAACACAAATTGTAATATTATTACTAGAGATTACTGTTGGTGTTTCTATTACATCTCTTTTGGTTGAAATTGGTCCTCTCTACACACCTTGTTAATTATTAGTGACATTGTTCATGCTCCTGCTTCGGCTATTTTAAACTCAACTGTACTATCAGATCATGGTTGTGTAAATATGTGTCACACCTTCCCTTTTGACTGTTATCAACTTCGGAGATGATATACTTATGATGCAATTTGGTTAATATTCGCCCTCTTCATACACCTGGTGAGTAATTAGTAACACCGTTTTTGTTCACATGTCGGCTATTTGTAACTATATTATTAGAATATGGTTATGGTAATATGTGTCACACCATCTATTTTGATCGTTATTCATCTCAGAGATAATACACTCAGGATGGGATTTGAGGTTGTGATACTTTTTGACGATCTTTAGCTCACATTACATTTCATCCCCCGTTATGAGATCCCCTTTCCAAATCGTTAGCTTCCATCCATTATTATATTCTGTTACTAGGCATGGTTATGTTGTAGGATGCGGGTGACATTAGTCGTGACAGTTATAATTAGGAACTTCTTTCCTCTTATTTATTTATTATGTTTTATTCTTTTTTCTGTTGAGAAATATTTGAAAATAATAATAATAATAGTATATTGAAGAAGATTTTCTTAAGTAGTATTATAACTTGGTCAATAGATCTCAGGTTCATATTCAAACATATTTCGAAATATATTGGTTTTGGTTTATTTTAAATTATTAATGAGTATTCTAAGATGGCAACTCTCGTAGACCGTCTTTGCCGTTTTGAACTATGGGAGCTTTTTCGAACGCACATTAATGAGGTCACACGCCATTCTTTCGTTTGTTCAATGGACGGCGCTGCTTAAGCCGCGTTCTAATATCAGCGACTTTCATAGCGCCGTGAGATTGAGAGGAATTATCATGTTCTCGATACCGCTGAGCCGCGTTTGAAATACGAACAAGTACCCACGTGTCGAGTGTCCTAGAGGAATAATCATGCCTTACTCCCAGGTAGGAATGAGGGTTGGATAATTGTATTACAGAGTCGCGCATATACATTTGTTTGCGATGACTTTGTGACTTATGTGAAATTTCATGTAGGTTTAGTTTATTCCCAGGTTGACCTTGAACTTGGGTTCTTTTTACATTTTATTATACTTTGGCGTTGTCTATGGCAAGTCCTGTGGACTGACGCGCTACGATGTTGAACTTTGAGGGATACCATTAACTTTTTTGCATTTTTTTGTTGTTCCCCTTTTTTCGATATACTCGTTGTAGTCTTTAAACTCTTCACAATGGAATCTTTTACCCTTTGGTTGTGTATGATTCCATATGATATTTGCTCATATGGTTATTACACCATACATTTCTTTCATATAGTATCGTTGTCTAGGTGATGCAATTGTCATGGGTGCATTCTTTTGAAGCACTTTGATGTAATTTTGCATTCAAGTTCATGTGCTTGGTCAGCGCTTTTAGATATTGGTGCATATCACTGTGTTTTATTTGCACAGATGTGCATTTAGCGATATTGTTATATTTTTGTTTTGGAGTAGTCTTTGATACTGTTATAGATTTAGATTCAGCTCTGATTATGGTCATGTCATAAGGAATGAATGAACATTATTGGCATATACTACTTTTTGTATTAGCACTGTGGTCCGAATACTAACAAATTGTTTTACTTTGGTTGAACTTGACCAGGTACGGTGCGAGATGTGCTAGATGTAGATATCGATCTGATATATTATAGTGATTATCATATCACTCTACCTTCAAGGACTTCCTCATTGTCCTCTAAACACTATCAGCATTTCCGCAATCAATACAGTAGGCTGATCATCTTACCATTTCCTTTGGGTTATACAATTTGTTTGTATAAATGATCTTAACACTACTAGCTCTACCCAGTTATAGATGACATATTATAATGTTGTTTTTCAGCTGATTTGGAAGCACTGAACGCCATTACTCTATGAAACCAGGACTGTAGTGTCTTAAATCTATATGCCTCACAATTCGTGGCAACTACGAACGGTATGTTTCCCCTGAATAAATCTTTCATGAATGAAGAGTGTTTGGATAATCAATGAATCTTAATGAGATAACCTAGTTCGGAACATATACATATTTCTTTGTCTCCTTTCTTTGCTCTTATGGTCAGATGTGTTGATTCCTTTATTTAGGTTTACATAAACTCACAAATTTGTGCTCATGGTTGGGTGTTCTGTTGAAGTGATCATACAAGGGAGAATTCCTTTTGTAGAGAAAAATTATATTATTGTGATTATGACATTATTTAGTCAGATATATGTATTTTACCATGTCATATGTGTTGGTGTCGGTACACTACACATAAAATTATTTTGTTGATGTCATTTTTTAATGTCATTTTTTAATGTGGTATGTTATGTTTGTAATTATATATGTATGTGTATATTATCTTTATATTATAGTATATTTTTATATATGTTTTAATTTTGCAGCCCTGAAGAAGTTCTCTTTCGAAAACGAAACGCGTTGGCTGTGGTTCTTTCTATAAAAAGAGAAGACTTTTGAAAAAATAATAAAGAAGGATATTCAACTATTTCGCTAAATTTAATGTGGACTATTTTATATATATCTGTAAAGTGGTGCAACTTCAATACAATTGTGTTTTGCATTTTTGACCGTGAGGTACGGGGTGGTGCCATTGGACAGAGGGCGCTGTAGTGGTTTTGCCAACATAAGTATTTTTGTTCTTGCAACTTGATTGGTTTACATTCTGAGTTTGGTGCCTATTCAAAAGTTGGTCCACTGTCCAATTTACGTATGTATGATACCTGCTTTTATGCCTTGAGTGATCCCCCTACGGTGACACACTTACGGATTACCTCGCTGAGATGGCTATGGTTTGGATTGATGAGTGACAACACCAGTTTCTAGAGGGGCCAATTGGCACAGACAAAACTGTGCAGGCTATAGACGAACTGGCTGGTGCCCGTGCCCCTGGCACGGTTGGACTGACAGGCGATTTCTATAAAGCTTATAAGACTTCATTGGCTCCCCGACTATTGTTGGTGTATGCAGAGACTTTGGAGGAGGGGTCTTTCCTCCCCACCATGTGGGAAGCAATAATCACACTCTTACTTAAACCCGATAAGCCTCTTCGCTGTTTTGCATTTTATAGGCCCCTATCATTGTTAAACCAAGACTAAAAAATGTTGGCTAAGGTCCTGGCCACTCGATCATCCTTACTGGTGGATAAGATAGTTCGCCCATTCCAGGCCGATTTGTTCCAAGCCGTTCCACGGCAGTTTATCTATGTGCAGTAATTGCAGTTATTAACAAGATAGATCCCACATTCATAGCTGACGCACTTTTATTAGGTGCTCAAAAAGTGTTTGATTTGCTGGAATGGACCTTTCTGCATGCCACATTGTGAAAGCAGGGAATTCCAGCTGGCTTCTCCAATCTAGTTCGCCTGCTCTATATCAGCCCAGCAGCCCGACTCCGGGTGAATGGTGAACTTACTGAACAGTTCCAGCTTATGCGCGGCACATGGCAGGGATGCCCACTATCGTCCCTGCTATTTATCATCACTATGGACCCCCTCACACGGCAGATGCAGGAGCGGCACCTGCAGCGAGGACTAAGATTTCACCAGGGTCCGCTACTAGCCTCCTTTTATGCTGATGACGTAATGCTATTCAGCAGAGAGCCTGAAACTAACCTCCCCCCTGCTTCGAGAGGTCGTACGTTTTGGGGTTTTCTCCAGGCTTGCCATCAATTGGAATAAGTCGGAGATTTTCCCATTGGCGCAATCCACTGATCACTTCGCCATAGACTTTCCACTGTGCTGGTGCACTGATACTCCAAAATACCTGGGCATCTTATTGCATGATTTATGGACCAGCGATTGATAAACTAACATGCAAATCGAGCGATGGATTGAACTCTCCCTCTCGATTGCTGGAAGATTTTCCATTAATAAAATGGTAGTCCTACCCCACTTCTTATACCTATTCCTTAATATCCCCATTGCCCTCACAAATACATCTTTGAGACGCTCCGTGGATTGCTTCTTCGATTGATATGGGCTGGTAGACAGCTGCAGATTGGATGGCGAACTTTAACCATGCCGTATTGGCGAGGGGATTCGGTGTCCCTGACTTCTACTTATACTATTTGATTGCGCATATACACTTTGCATATTACTGGTACCACCCTGATATTCAACTGCAGTATCTGAAGCTGGAGTGCTCTCAGACACACTTTTGCCCGCTCTCTTCTATTCTACCCCATGGACTGTCTAGGAACCCAGCCAAAATACAAACCTTGCAAATCACATATTTGTCCTCGGCCAAGTTACAAAGTATATTTAAATACTGATTTCTTGTAGGCCATGCATATACAGCTGCTTGATATCCCCTGGATACCCCCAACGAAAGAAACACTTACTAAAAGAAAGCTAGCTCGGTATGGTCTACAGACAATTGGTGATTTCTTTTGCAAAGCTCAGTTGCGCACTGTTGACGACTTAATAGCAGGACGTGACACATCTGATATGGACAAATTTATTCTGCATAAGATATGAAACGGCAGGCACACAGTGCTTCCCTCTACCCTTAGGAGCTGGCAGACTTTCCCCGACTTACATTAATAATCACTGCGGCTGATGGGGCCCATCTCGTTTCCAGACTTTACCACTTATCTTTAACACTCCGGCCAGAGCTAGGGGCAGGAGCCCGGGCAGCCTGGGAAAGAGACCTGGGATGCTTTCTGCCGGATCAGACATGGCTATATTGCTGCGAGCAGACGAGATATGTCTCAAACAACTACTGGCATAAGCTGCTGCACTTCAAATATTTACATAGAGCATATGTCACACCGCACCTACTAACTAAAATGGACCCTGCCAAATCACACAACAGTTCCAGATGTGCAGTAGAGCAAGCGGACGTCTCACACTTGGGATGGAACTGCAGGCCCGTATTGGGGGGTGGTCTTTCATCATTTGTCCCAGATGATTGGTTATACACTACAACCCACTCCACTGACGGCCTTGCTGGGGTATGTTAAGCCTCTACAGGCTGGAACGAGACGATTTGTTGCCATTGCTCTACTTATTGCTAAAAGGCAGGTCTTGTTACATTGGGGGGACCTCAAGTCCCAACGGTTAAGGCTTAGGTCGGTGACTTGATCTACTGTAACACATGGCAACCATTGAGGGACTACTTACTGGCGCATCCCGAGGGGATTGAGTGAAATATATATATATATATATATATATATCAAAGCTCAAAGTACCCAACGTACAAGGAGCACTCGGGCCTCAGCTGCTCACAAGAAGCCTTAGTAGGTAAGCACGCCTCCACCACCACGATTCCTTTCACTGTTTAAGCTGCCCTGGATGCCTGACGCGTTTCGAAGTGTCCCCACTTCTCTTCAGAGGCTTTGGCAGTTTAGAAAAAGCGCTTAAGGCACCTCCCTCTTAATTGCATGGATGCACGCCCTGGATGGGCTTGTGGGACTTGTAGTGCCTTACGATGCGCAAATGTTCAGCTGGCGATATTTTAAGCCCACAGATGGGCCTCGCTGAGTGTGATGCGTGCAAGATCCATACGCTGCTGCCCCATGGTATCGGCCCATTGTATAGGACCGCATGGCCCCCGGTTCTCTCAGGGTGGTGCTCCTCCCGCGGCAGGGTCACCGCGTGAATATCAAAGCTCAAAGTACCCAACGTACAAGGAGCACTCGGGCCTCAGCTGCTCACAAGAAGCCTTAGTAGGTAAGCACGCCTCCACCACCACAATTCCTTTCACTGTTTAAGCTGCCCTGGATGCCTGACGCGTTTCGAAGTGTCCCCACTTCTCTTCAGAGGCTTTGGCAGTTTAGAAAAAGCGCTTAAGGCACCTCCCTCTTAATTGCATGGATGCACGCCCTGGATGGGCTTGTGGGACTTGTAGTGCCTTACGATGCGCAAATGTTCAGCTGGCGATATTTTAAGCCCACAGATGGGCCTCGCTGAGTGTGATGCGTGCAAGATCCATACGCTGCTGCCCCATGGTATCGGCCCATTGTATAGGACCGCATGGCCCCCGGTTCTCTCAGGGTGGTGCTCCTCCCGCGGCAGGGTCACCGCGTGAATATCAAAGCTCAAAGTACCCAACGTACAAGGAGCACTCGGGCCTCAGCTGCTCACAAGAAGCCTTAGTAGGTAAGCACGCCTCCACCACCACGATTCCTTTCACTGTTTAAGCTGCCCTGGATGCCTGACGCGTTTCGAAGTGTCCCCACTTCTCTTCAGAGGCTTTGGCAGTTTAGAAAAAGCGCTTAAGGCACCTCCCTCTTAATTGCATGGATGCACGCCCTGGATGGGCTTGTGGGACTTGTAGTGCCTTACGATGCGCAAATGTTCAGCTGGCGATATTTTAAGCCCACAGATGGGCCTCGCTGAGTGTGATGCGTGCAAGATCCATACGCTGCTGCCCCATGGTATCGGCCCATTGTATAGGACCGCATGGCCCCCGGTTCTCTCAGGGTGGTGCTCCTCCCGCGGCAGGGTCACCGCGTGAATATCAAAGCTCAAAGTACCCAACGTACAAGGAGCACTCGGGCCTCAGCTGCTCACAAGAAGCCTTAGTAGGTAAGCACGCCTCCACCACCACGATTCCTTTCACTGTTTAAGCTGCCCTGGATGCCTGACGCGTTTCGAAGTGTCCCCACTTCTCTTCAGAGGCTTTGGCAGTTTAGAAAAAGCGCTTAAGGCACCTCCCTCTTAATTGCATGGATGCACGCCCTGGATGGGCTTGTGGGACTTGTAGTGCCTTACGATGCGCAAATGTTCAGCTGGCGATATTTTAAGCCCACAGATGGGCCTCGCTGAGTGTGATGCGTGCAAGATCCATACGCTGCTGCCCCATGGTATCGGCCCATTGTATAGGACCGCATGGCCCCCGGTTCTCTCAGGGTGGTGCTCCTCCCGCGGCAGGGTCACCGCGTGAATATCAAAGCTCAAAGTACCCAACGTACAAGGAGCACTCGGGCCTCAGCTGCTCACAAGAAGCCTTAGTAGGTAAGCACGCCTCCACCACCACGATTCCTTTCACTGTTTAAGCTGCCCTGGATGCCTGACGCGTTTCGAAGTGTCCCCACTTCTCTTCAGAGGCTTTGGCAGTTTAGAAAAAGCGCTTAAGGCACCTCCCTCTTAATTGCATGGATGCACGCCCTGGATGGGCTTGTGGGACTTGTAGTGCCTTACGATGCGCAAATGTTCAGCTGGCGATATTTTAAGCCCACAGATGGGCCTCGCTGAGTGTGATGCGTGCAAGATCCATACGCTGCTGCCCCATGGTATCGGCCCATTGTATAGGACCGCATGGCCCCCGGTTCTCTCAGGGTGGTGCTCCTCCCGCGGCAGGGTCACCGCGTGAATATCAAAGCTCAAAGTACCCAACGTACAAGGAGCACTCGGGCCTCAGCTGCTCACAAGAAGCCTTAGTAGGTAAGCACGCCTCCACCACCACGATTCCTTTCACTGTTTAAGCTGCCCTGGATGCCTGACGCGTTTCGAAGTGTCCCCACTTCTCTTCAGAGGCTTTGGCAGTTTAGAAAAAGCGCTTAAGGCACCTCCCTCTTAATTGCATGGATGCACGCCCTGGATGGGCTTGTGGGACTTGTAGTGCCTTACGATGCGCAAATGTTCAGCTGGCGATATTTTAAGCCCACAGATGGGCCTCGCTGAGTGTGATGCGTGCAAGATCCATACGCTGCTGCCCCATGGTATCGGCCCATTGTATAGGACCGCATGGCCCCCGGTTCTCTCAGGGTGGTGCTCCTCCCGCGGCAGGGTCACCGCGTGAATATCAAAGCTCAAAGTACCCAACGTACAAGGAGCACTCGGGCCTCAGCTGCTCACAAGAAGCCTTAGTAGGTAAGCACGCCTCCACCACCACGATTCCTTTCACTGTTTAAGCTGCCCTGGATGCCTGACGCGTTTCGAAGTGTCCCCACTTCTCTTCAGAGGCTTTGGCAGTTTAGAAAAAGCGCTTAAGGCACCTCCCTCTTAATTGCATGGATGCACGCCCTGGATGGGCTTGTGGGACTTGTAGTGCCTTACGATGCGCAAATGTTCAGCTGGCGATATTTTAAGCCCACAGATGGGCCTCGCTGAGTGTGATGCGTGCAAGATCCATACGCTGCTGCCCCATGGTATCGGCCCATTGTATAGGACCGCATGGCCCCCGGTTCTCTCAGGGTGGTGCTCCTCCCGCGGCAGGGTCACCGCGTGAATATCAAAGCTCAAAGTACCCAACGTACAAGGAGCACTCGGGCCTCAGCTGCTCACAAGAAGCCTTAGTAGGTAAGCACGCCTCCACCACCACGATTCCTTTCACTGTTTAAGCTGCCCTGGATGCCTGACGCGTTTCGAAGTGTCCCCACTTCTCTTCAGAGGCTTTGGCAGTTTAGAAAAAGCGCTTAAGGCACCTCCCCGGGGGCCATGCGGTCCTATACAATGGGCCGATACCATGGGGCAGCAGCGTATGGATCTTGCACGCATCACACTCAGCGAGGCCCATCTGTGGGCTTAAAATATCGCCAGCTGAACATTTGCGCATCGTAAGGCACTACAAGTCCCACAAGCCCATCCAGGGCGTGCATCCATGCAATTAAGAGGGAGGTGCCTTAAGCGCTTTTTCTAAACTGCCAAAGCCTCTGAAGAGAAGTGGGGACACTTCGAAACGCGTCAGGCATCCAGGGCAGCTTAAACAGTGAAAGGAATCGTGGTGGTGGAGGCGTGCTTACCTACTAAGGCTTCTTGTGAGCAGCTGAGGCCCGAGTGCTCCTTGTACGTTGGGTACTTTGAGCTTTGATATTCACGCGGTGACCCTGCCGCGGGAGGAGCACCACCCTGAGAGAACCGGGGGCCATGCGGTCCTATACAATGGGCCGATACCATGGGGCAGCAGCGTATGGATCTTGCACGCATCACACTCAGCGAGGCCCATCTGTGGGCTTAAAATATCGCCAGCTGAACATTTGCGCATCGTAAGGCACTACAAGTCCCACAAGCCCATCCAGGGCGTGCATCCATGCAATTAAGAGGGAGGTGCCTTAAGCGCTTTTTCTAAACTGCCAAAGCCTCTGAAGAGAAGTGGGGACACTTCGAAACGCGTCAGGCATCCAGGGCAGCTTAAACAGTGAAAGGAATCGTGGTGGTGGAGGCGTGCTTACCTACTAAGGCTTCTTGTGAGCAGCTGAGGCCCGAGTGCTCCTTGTACGTTGGGTACTTTGAGCTTTGATATTCACGCGGTGACCCTGCCGCGGGAGGAGCACCACCCTGAGAGAACCGGGGGCCATGCGGTCCTATACAATGGGCCGATACCATGGGGCAGCAGCGTATGGATCTTGCACGCATCACACTCAGCGAGGCCCATCTGTGGGCTTAAAATATCGCCAGCTGAACATTTGCGCATCGTAAGGCACTACAAGTCCCACAAGCCCATCCAGGGCGTGCATCCATGCAATTAAGAGGGAGGTGCCTTAAGCGCTTTTTCTAAACTGCCAAAGCCTCTGAAGAGAAGTGGGGACACTTCGAAACGCGTCAGGCATCCAGGGCAGCTTAAACAGTGAAAGGAATCGTGGTGGTGGAGGCGTGCTTACCTACTAAGGCTTCTTGTGAGCAGCTGAGGCCCGAGTGCTCCTTGTACGTTGGGTACTTTGAGCTTTGATATTCACGCGGTGACCCTGCCGCGGGAGGAGCACCACCCTGAGAGAACCGGGGGCCATGCGGTCCTATACAATGGGCCGATACCATGGGGCAGCAGCGTATGGATCTTGCACGCATCACACTCAGCGAGGCCCATCTGTGGGCTTAAAATATCGCCAGCTGAACATTTGCGCATCGTAAGGCACTACAAGTCCCACAAGCCCATCCAGGGCGTGCATCCATGCAATTAAGAGGGAGGTGCCTTAAGCGCTTTTTCTAAACTGCCAAAGCCTCTGAAGAGAAGTGGGGACACTTCGAAACGCGTCAGGCATCCAGGGCAGCTTAAACAGTGAAAGGAATTGTGGTGGTGGAGGCGTGCTTACCTACTAAGGCTTCTTGTGAGCAGCTGAGGCCCGAGTGCTCCTTGTACGTTGGGTACTTTGAGCTTTGATATTCACGCGGTGACCCTGCCGCGGGAGGAGCACCACCCTGAGAGAACCGGGGGCCATGCGGTCCTATACAATGGGCCGATACCATGGGGCAGCAGCGTATGGATCTTGCACGAATCACACTCAGCGAGGCCCATCTGTGGGCTTAAAATATCGCCAGCTGAACATTTGCGCATCGTAAGGCACTACAAGTCCCACAAGCCCATCTAGGGCGTGCATCCATGCAATTAAGAGGGAGGTGCCTTAAGCGCTTTTTCTAAACTGCCAAAGCCTCTGAAGAGAAGTGGGGACACTTCGAAACGCGTCAGGCATCCAGGGCAGCTTAAACAGTGAAAGGAATCGTGGTGGTGGAGGCGTGCTTACCTACTAAGGCTTCTTGTGAGCAGCTGAGGCCCGAGTGCTCCTTGTACGTTGGGTACTTTGAGCTTTGATATTCACGCGGTGACCCTGCCGCGGGAGGAGCACCACCCTGAGAGAACCGGGGGCCATGCGGTCCTATACAATGGGCCGATACCATGGGGCAGCAGCGTATGGATCTTGCACGAATCACACTCAGCGAGGCCCATCTGTGGGCTTAAAATATTGCCAGCTGAACATTTGCGCATCGTAAGGCACTACAAGTCCCACAAGCCCATCTAGGGCGTGCATCCATGCAATTAAGAGGGAGGTGCCTTAAGCGCTTTTTCTAAACTGCCAAAGCCTCTGAAGAGAAGTGGGGACACTTCGAAACGCGTCAGGCATCCAGGGCAGCTTAAACAGTGAAAGGAATCGTGGTGGTGGAGGCGTGCTTACCTACTAAGGCTTCTTGTGAGCAGCTGAGGCCCGAGTGCTCCTTGTACGTTGGGTACTTTGAGCTTTGATATTCACGCGGTGACCCTGCCGCGGGAGGAGCACCACCCTGAGAGAACCGGGGGCCATGCGGTCCTATACAATGGGCCGATACCATGGGGCAGCAGCGTATGGATCTTGCACGAATCACACTCAGCGAGGCCCATCTGTGGGCTTAAAATATCGCCAGCTGAACATTTGCGCATCGTAAGGCACTACAAGTCCCACAAGCCCATCTAGGGCGTGCATCCATGCAATTAAGAGGGAGGTGCCTTAAGCGCTTTTTCTAAACTGCCAAAGCCTCTGAAGAGAAGTGGGGACACTTCGAAACGCGTCAGGCATCCAGGGCAGCTTAAACAGTGAAAGGAATCGTGCTGGTGGAGGCGTGCTTACCTACTAAGGCTTCTTGTGAGCAGCTGAGGCCCGAGTGCTCCTTGTACGTTGGGTACTTTGAGCTTTGATATTCACGCGGTGACCCTGCCGCGGGAGGAGCACCACCCTGAGAGAACCGGGGGCCATGCGGTCCTATACAATGGGCCGATACCATGGGGCAGCAGCGTATGGATCTTGCACGAATCACACTCAGCGAGGCCCATCTGTGGGCTTAAAATATCGCCAGCTGAACATTTGCGCATCGTAAGGCACTACAAGTCCCACAAGCCCATCTAGGGCGTGCATCCATGCAATTAAGAGGGAGGTGCCTTAAGCGCTTTTTCTAAACTGCCAAAGCCTCTGAAGAGAAGTGGGGACACTTCGAAACGCGTCAGGCATCCAGGGCAGCTTAAACAGTGAAAGGAATCGTGGTGGTGGAGGCGTGCTTACCTACTAAGGCTTCTTGTGAGCAGCTGAGGCCCGAGTGCTCCTTGTACGTTGGGTACTTTGAGCTTTGATATATATATATATATAGAAATCTGCCCTGTAACGCTTTCTGTATACTCCCTTACACAAATGAAGGGGATCAATTGACACCCCTGCCTGTCGGGGCTATAAGTCGGAATAACATGCAAGGGGATACGCGCCCCGGCAAACTGAATCTATGTCATCAACTTCTAGAGATGTTTCACACGGAATGGTCACTCCTGGGTTTGGGCCTTCCCTTCTTCGTCCACCCTTTCTGTTTGCCTCTGATCACGTAGGCGTAAATGTGTTGTATGGACAATCTGAAACAGTATGTTCTGGACGAATGCTATGTAAAATGAGATCACTGATGTGGCATTTGTTAAAAGCCCTGTACTAGTTCTTTCTTCTTTCTCGCTTTCGTCTCTTCTTATTTTTTCTAATCTTTGTCTACATTTCTTGCTGATCTAGTGTCCATGCAGTCTTATGAAAATTTCAATAAATTAAAGTACAAAAAATCAAAAAAACTGGAAAGCCCCAAAAATAATGGAAACTCACAAATTTCCAGTTGTCTCAGAGCCGTTGATCAATGGATGGCGTGGAGCCATCTCAAATTGAATGCTTCCAAAACTGAAATACTCACATTTGGCGATTGGAAAAATTATAAACCACTAGCCGCCTGGCCTGGTGATCTGGGAACACCATCTAAAGTATCAAAGGAAGTAAGATACCTCAGAATTACAACGGACTTCAAGCTATCACTAAACGCCCAAGTGGACAAACTAGCCAGATCAAGCTTCATTATTATAAAAACTCGGAGAAACATCTTCCCCAACCTGGGATTTTCACACAAGGTCCAGGCTACTATCTCTCTTGTTCTGTCTAAACTCAATTACGCAAATAGCTTCTACCACGGATGATCTTTAACAACTAGGAAACAACTACAACGGATTCAGAACTATGCTGCCAGACTACTCTTACATATTGTTGCAGGGATTCTGCTTATGCGCAGAACTATGCGCAGGAACCCAGGCCCTCAGTGAATTGCGGTGTACCAAAAACTCACCTCAGAACCCAGAACCCCCTATCCGGCCAGCATCAGTGTCCCATTCGTTATCCGAGGTTTAGCTCGGCGGTCCCAATGTATAGACAACCCAGAACAAGCGACTTAGTATATTTCTCAGGAATGGTGGGAATCAGAAACACCTTTTCGTAATTATTCTCGTGCCAGTCCACAACAGAATAAACAGAGACACGGGAAAAGTTTAAAGAGTTTATTTTATAAACCTCGTGTCCTAATATGCAGCAGTTTGGCTAACATTAGCAGACAAACGATTAAAATCAAAACCATCAGCATAGTTACAATACCATAGAAAATGAAAGGAGCAATCATACTAAAATGACAGTGGCTCTAGGCCACCTTCCTTTCTCTAACACACTAATAGTATTATTAGACTAATAAAAGGTCTCTAGGCTTGAATGGGGAACCCCATACCGTATAGATCAGCTCAGAGAGTTCACATCACAGGATCAGCTATGCTCTGCTCCTAGGAACGCTCTTCTTCCGAATGTAATGAAAACATGTAACACTGCAATATTAAAAGCATTCGACTTTCAGGTATTTGCAGCTGCGTGCGTGTTATGGCTAAACTAGTGGGCCGATCAACCTGAACTCAACAACATGCACCGTCTAGCGATCCAGACTGTTTCTGTTACACTGTGTACAGACCAAGGTCGCTATTCACTGTTTAAGATGTTAACAACAGACAGTTCTCATGTGAAGCAAAGTCGAGTAAGCATTTCTCAATTCTAATAACATGTGACTACAGTGTCGTGTGCAAAAGCAGCAAAAGCGGCAAGATGGCTTTCTAACATTTAACGCGGTTATGCTAACTTAGCGTTGTACATAGGTAGATAACGATCTTCACTACAATATAAAGCCACAAGCCCACATCTCCCCTGCCTTGAGGGCCCTTCATTGATTAAAGGTTGCCAGAAGATCAACATTCAAGCAGCTTTTCATCACCCACAAAGCGATACATAGAACAGGACCGTTCTTCATCAGGAATAAAATCACCAAATGCATTCAACAAAGAAACGTCCGCTCTAGATTGGCACCTGGCCTCAAAATCCCATCATACAAGATAAAACCATAGGTGGCACATCCTTCTCTGTTGAAGCAGCAAACCTATGGAACTCTTTACCCCAAACATAAGATCCACAGATAACGACCTTATCTTCAGAAGACTACTCATGAGTTGGCTCTTCCCCACATAACCACCATATTCAAACATAAATATACACCATATCCCTCTGTATATAAGCATTTATTTGGACTATAGATGTGTACCTACATAAGAGTATTGCTTTGTATAAACGTGTATAATTTGGTTTTAAATATATAGATATTTGTTAGTTCTACTTAACAAATGTACATATTACTTATGGTTATATTATTCTATGGGACTGCATAAATAAGAAATTCTTCTATCATAACTTCTTATCTACAATTGCTTCACTATCGAATTACAAAAAAGAAATTTATAAAAACAAATAAATTAACTTAAAGTGCAGCAACACTTGAAAGTCTGATTTTAGTAAATACAACTTAAATCTACATATATTTCCTTCCTTATACATATATACCTTCCATGTACCTAAATATCTTTATATCAAAAGCGGGAGCGGTGCTTCTCACTAGCACAGCCTCCCCACCACCGCTCCCGGGCCGGGTCCAAGCAGCAATCTGCCAAGGGAGGTTGCTGTTTCCAGTCCAGCCCTGCCTATACTAATTCCCCACCAATCCTGTTTGGGTTCCGGCATAGCGTGCTACCCGCCAAAAAGTGTTTCAACATCTCATCAGGGGTAGCGAACACTTTATATTCTATCACTCCACTATCCTTTTCAATCCCAATAAAAGACTACCAAATCCACCTCTCAAATTAATTTAGTATTTCCCTATACTAATTCACCAATAATCCTTTTTCGGTTCCAGAGTAGCATCCTACTCGTCGAAAAAGCGCTTCAATGCCTCATCAGGGGTAGTAAGCTCTATATAAATGCAATTACAATATGCCACATATGCCTTTGAAATTTTGTATTCATGGGTAGAGTTTGACATTTTCACACATACAAAGCTGCAGACACTCCTGCAAAATATCAAGCATATCATGACTTGGAGGTCTACCAAGAACACCAAAACTGGTTTGTTAGTCAACTTCTACATAAACATCAGAAGGTCACACTAGGCCCCCTAAGTAATGATGGGGCCACCTGATCTGTATTTGCTGGGTATCTTTTCCTAATCCGGGAAACCTACAGGCTGGGAAATAGTGGGTACATTAAACCAGACAGTAGCGTTGTATAGGAGACAACACTCAAAACAATAGCAGGCAGAGCAGTTCCAGCAGGACCTGCACCACAGGCAAAGGTGGATAACAGACTATAAACACACAAGCTAGTATAAGCAAGGTGCATGTAAAATGTGATGAAAATGCCTTCAGGACTGCTCATAAGACAAACCAACTGGAAACAGTCTATTCTCACACAACATACCAAGACAAGTATAGAATTTTGACTATATGCTTCCCCTTGGGATGGTGCCACCTGTAGAGGAGTGCAACAACTGGGTATGTATATTTGTGTGTATCTATACTACTGTGCATAGCACATTTTCATTGGCAGTGGGTCCAGATGTATTTCAACAGGTACAAATTGAGCATGGAGCTGCACCACCTCAAGATTTAGGAATTCTTAGGATATTTTGAAACAGTTTCTGCAATCATTCTAAGTAACATTTGTGGAAAAGCAGCAGCTCTGGCTAAACAGCAGAGACTTCTTGACTGTCCCTGTTTCAGAATGTGAATGGTATCCAGGGGGTCCTGAGCGAGGTTGACATTAATAGGGCCCAATTACTATTCGCCTCTCTGGGTCTGGCTGTGGCCAAGCAAGACGTGGTAGATGATGGGGAGTGAAGGAGAATCCCACAATACAGGAATGGACAAGGGAGATGGACCTTTAAATGGCTGCAGAACATATTACATATGTGAATAGGGGATGCCCCAGAAAATTCTATAAAGTCTGGGGTCCATAGAGGCGTTACTATGGGTTGGATCTCTGGGACACTCTACATGAATCCACACCAGTGACCGTCGGTGATCATGACACTGTTACACATAGGGGTCTTCCTTAGTCAGGAGCATACCATGATGTCCCTGTTTCTAGGCTCGGACGGGAAGACAGGTTTCACAGAATGTCAACACTATTTATTGACTTTAACACGGTAGCAGGGATTTTGGGATGCTGTCATTTGTGGCTCTGTTTTATGCAACTGAAGTTATGGTTTTATAATCTGTATGTACTTATCATCAACAAAATAAAAAGATTTATAAAAAATTAATTTAAAAAATGATGTGAATAGGAGCTACCGATAAATAAACCCTGAAATAATTCATCTGTGGGCCATGATACCTTGGGATCATGAGTCATAAATAGCAATACAAAGCAAAAAGTGAGATTGAAGGTTCTGGTAAATACAAAACTATGCGGGTGACTAAAAAGAAGCCGAGAGTTAAACAAAAGAAGAGAGATGGAAATCCAACTCAGCAGCCCAGTATGGAAATTTACACGATGTGAGTCTGTGTCGAATTGAAAACTACAATAAAACATTTAAAAAAATGTTTTTTAAAAATCAGAAGCCCAGCCAGGGTGGTTACAATAGTAGGGACCATGACAAAATGAAAACGAAGTATCAGTATAAATATTCTCATCTGATTTACAGGACTCTGACAGTAAAAGGGCAAAGAGGAGTGAATGGATCAAGTAAGGCAGAAAAAATGAGTTTCCAATTAGAAAGGTGAATCAGGATGGGAAGCTGAGGTTAGTGAAGGAAGAGAAAGGTTCGGACTCTAAGATTTACAATACAAACACAAACGTAGCCAGACTTAATAAAGATTAAGGGGATATACTATGCACAATTAAAACAATATTCTGGCTGTATTTTATCAGGTGCCTATGACATCTTGCAAAGAAGAATAACTGGCATCCAAGCTTTATAAGGTATTTGCTCCAAGGGGAGGAGGTAATAATGTTATTATTTCATCGTTACTACCTGAAGAGCTCTTGGAAAAATATACATGCAAGTGGGCTTTCAAATAGACTCTAGCGCCATATAGAAACAAAGCAGGGTGGGATAAAGAATATTTTCCACGTCATTCCTTTACAGAGTGAGCTTCAAATACAGGCTCAGTATCCTATGAAGCCTGAAGCAAAATGGTACATAAAATAGCAAGGGATTACAGTGCCTTGTAATTCTAAAATGAACACCCATCTTTTCCCAGGTTTAAAATCTGACTGATCATATACAATAGCATTGGATTACAGAGACTTAACTTCACGCACACTCATTTATGCTGTACAAAATGTTCATGGAACAGGACTCATGACGAATCTGCTGCAGAAAAAATATAAAACAACCCTAGACATTTCCAGTGGGTTTTCAGACAAAATACAGCACATTAAAGCAAATACTTAACTACTTTTAACAAGGAAAAGGTTGTATAATAATGTGAATGAGCTATAAAAATAGAACTGGTTTATTAGTAGCACACATTATGGAGCTCTTACAGGAAGATCCTGAGACGCTATCCAATACTTATGACATTTACCTTAAGGATGATGACTTAGAATAACTGACTGGGGTGTACCAGATAGTGACAATACTAACCACAAGCAGTTATAAAATTTCATGTAAAAAAACAAAAATAGCTTATTTGAATGTGATTTTCCTCAGATACAAATCACCCAGTGACGGTAGGAGGGTGGCACCAGAATTATTTGCAGAAATGTGCCACCTGACAGCCTCCAAATATGTTAAGAAAGTTACAAGCGAGCGCGCAACCAAGATGGCCGCGTAGGTGCGAGGCTCCCGAGGACCTCCGCGACCTCCTGAATTAATCCTGGCGATATCCTGTCCTTGTTGAGGGGACTGTGTTTGGGAACCCGAGCGGAGGCGCCACCCGTTTTTTGGGCCCGAATCGGGCCCCGAACACCGGTGGGAGCGTCGATCGAAGGTTGCGGCCTTCTCCTCGCCGGCCCCCCGGATTGGAGTGGTGGGGCGATCCGGGGACAAAGTGAACAACAGCGGCGAGCGGGGCTGGGCGACTCGCGTACCCCGCACTTTCACTTTCGCTTTTGCGCCCTCCTTGCTTCGAGCGGGGTCGGGCTGCGGAGCGGGGTGCGGTGGTGTGGTCTTGTCCAAGTGCCCGGCTGACCCGCCGGCTGTGGGTCGCCCTGCGGATCGGTGGTCGCCCCCGCCCCCCCCCCGGAACCCGTGAATTGGTACAGCGGCCTGTTTGGAGATCTTGGCACGACGGCGGAAGGGCCAGCATGTCCACCAAACAAGATGGCGACCGGGCGAAGATGAAGACAACCCGCCGTGGCACGGCGCACCAGGCCAATAGTATGGATCGCTACACGCTCCAAAAGGGTTCTCCGGAGACATCGCGGTCACCCCCGGTGGGCCCGACGGAGGCATCTGCCCACCCAGTGGATCTGACCCTCCGGGACGTCATGGGCGCCATCGCAGAGATGAAGGCCTCAGTGGACCAGCGTTTCGATACCTTGGCGCAAAAAATTGACTCGGTCCTGGTGGATGTGGGCCTTGTGAGGGCAGACTTGTCAAAAACAAACGACCGAGTCGACTCCCTGGCCCACACCACAACGAGCCTCACGACGGACGTGGTGGCCCTCCAGAAGGAGGTGCGCCGGCTTGGCCAGGTGAGCGCCCTGATGGACCGGCGCCTGGAGGATTCCGAGGGTCGGGCCCGGAGGAATAATGTCCGTATTATTGGTGTGCCGGAGGGCCGCGAGGCGGAGGCGGCGGATCTCTTCGTGGAAGAATTGATCCTGACCCATCTCCAGCCCCGGGGGCTGAGTAAGCTTTTTGCGGTGGAGCGTGCCCACCGGGTCCCCGGGGGCCGCCCTAAGACCGGTGCCCCGCCGCGGCCTCTTATTGCCCGGATTTTTAATTTTCGGGACAGAGATGCCATCCTCCAGACCTCCAGGCAACAGGGACCGGTCAGGCTGGACAACATGGATGTACACTTCTACCCAGACTTTACTCCGGCGGTCCAGAAGCAGCGACAGAGCTTTCTTGGTATTAAACGTCGCCTAAGGGACCTAAACCTCAAGTACTCAATGCTCTTTCCGGCTAAGCTGAGGGTGGAGGTGGATGGCCGTACGCACTTCTTCGACCGGCCCGAGGCGGCTGGGGACTGGTTGGACACTTTGCCTGGAGATCGGGGCGGGGGGGGCGCGGCTGGCGGGGAGGGCCCCCCGGATCAGAATTGAGGGGTGACTGTATAGGCCTTGCTCGGGATGTCATTCCTTTACCACACATTGCTTTCGTATGTTCCCCTCCCATGGAGGTCGGGTGGGGTCTGCTGGGGGCTTCCCTCCTCCTCTGGGGGACTAGTTAGTACTTAGCTATGGGGCGACAGGCACACTGCACTTTGGGGGGGCTGTCTGGGCTCATGCAGGGGTGCAGGGAGGGGGGAGTTCTGTTGGGACCGGGGGGTGGGGGGGTGTGTTGTTTGTTAGCACCGCAGGGCAAACCCGCAATTGTTTTGTTGTTCTTAAGATGCTCGGTGGGGGACGACCGATTGTTTCGACGTATGATGGGGGGTAGGGATTTGACTGTGTTGTCATGGAATGTTAACGGCCTGGGGGATAGGATTAAGCGTGGTGTGGTCCTGCAGTATTTAAAACGCATTTCACCGGATGTTGTCTTCCTGCAGGAGACGCACCTTATAGGCAACACCTTTCATGCAATGAATCGGCGGGGTTATCGTTTGGCGGCCCACTCCGGCTTCACTTCGGGCTCGCGGGGGGTGGGTATTATGGTCAAGAACTCGCTCCCGTTTGAGATTGACGAGGTGCGCCATGATGAGAGGGGACGCTACACTGTTCTGGTGGGACGCATGGAGGGTAGAGTGTTTATCTTTATATCAGTCTATGTCCCGCCTGGGTTACAAGCCACTACATTTGCGGATCTAGGGCGCCTCCTTCTGGACCTTCCGAGTGGCCTGTTGGTGGTTGGAGGGGACTTTAATGCGGTTGCCTCTGGGTCTATGGATCGCCATCCCCCTAGGGACCTCCCCCGGGCACAGGCGTGGCTGCCTGGCCTTTTAGACACGCTGGGCCTGGTAGATTGCTGGCGCTTGAAGCATCCTGTATTGCAACAGTACACCTTCCACTCGGGGGCCCATGGTAGCCTCTCGCGGCTTGATTACATCCTTGTCCCGGCGGCCCATGCAGGGAGGGTGGGGGATGTGCGCCATTTGGCACGGGGTATCTCAGACCACTCCCCATTGTTGTTGCATTTCGATGTCTTCCCGAGGGGGGATGGCAGGGTGGCCCCGATTAATGCATGGTATTTGCGCGACCCCACCATTCGTGCCGACCTGATCAAATCCTTACAGCGCTATTTCGATGAGAATGTGGGGTCGGTCCCGTCTGCCATCTCCCTGTGGGAGGCTTTCAAGGTGGTTCTTAGAGGGGAGGCCCTCTCCCTTATTTCCAATGCCCGGCGGCGCGAGCGGGAGGAGGTGACCCGGGTTGAGGCCGAGATTGCAGAACTGGAGGGTGACCTGGGGAGCGGGGTAACAGACGCCAAGTTGCATGTTTTGCATTTAAAGCAGGCGGCCTATCGGGCCCTCGTCACGGAGGCGGCCAGGGGCCTCAGTAGAGAACAGCAGGGGCGATTGTATGATGTGGGTGACAAGGCTGGCAAATTGATTGCGTGGTTGGATAAGAGGGAGAGAGCGAGCCGCGTGGTGCCTTTGATTGAGAGCGTGGATGGCGCGTGTGTCACCGAGCCGGAAGCCATTGTCTCCTGCTTCGCGGATTACTTCCGCGAAGTTTACTCCCCGGTTTCTCCCTGCTCGGAGGAAGATTCCCATGCCTTGCTTCGGGACATCGCACTGCCCTCCCTTACGGTGGAGGATGGGGACTCGCTGGACGCCCCTCCCACCTCGGACGAAATTGCCTCGGCTATTCGCTCGGTTGCATCCGGCAAGGCCATGGGCCCCAATGGTATTCCCATTGAGCTATACAAGCTACGCCCGGATGTGTTGGCCCCCCACCTGCGCGCGATGTTCCTTGCGGCCCACTCGCAGGGCTCCCTCCCGCTGGACCAGCGTCTGGCTACAATTGTGGTGATCCACAAGGAGGGGAAGCCCCGTGAGCGAGTCACATCCTATAGGCCGATTTCGCTTTTGAACGCGGAGCCCAAAATCCTTGCCAAGGTGTTGGCCAACCGGTTGGTTGGAGTGGTGGGCGATTTGGTCCACCAAGACCAATCGGGCTTTATACCACACCGCAACACGGCGCTCAATCTGCGGCGCTTACACGGGGTGCTCGCGCGTGTCCCATTTTTGCGGGAGCCGGCCATCTTGGCGTCCTTGGACGCCACCATGGCGTTTGATACGCTTGAATGGCCATATATTTGGGCGATGCTGGCGAAGTTTGGGTTCGGCCCGGGTTTTGTCAGCTGGGTTAAATTGCTATATTCGGGCCCGTTGGCGCAGGTGGTGGTGAATGGGCGAGTATCGGCCCCATTCGCGCTGGGGCGGGGCACGCGACAGGGTTGTCCCCTGTCCCCTCTTCTGTTCGCCCTGGCCCTGGAGCCCCTGGCGGAGTGGCTGCGGTGGCACCCTTCTATCCGTGGCCTCCGCTGGACCCCCGAGCATGAGGACCGCGTGTCCCTCTATGCTGACGATATCCTTTTGTATCTCGCCTCCCCGCGCAAATCATTGATCGTCCTGGTTGATGTTTTGCGCTCCTTCGGTCGTAACTCAGGCCTGGTCATCAACTGGGCGAAATCCTGTGTCTATGTGCTTTCCGGGGAGGCTCCGGTCCTGCCACGGGACTGTCCGATCCAGATTGCCTCCCAGGGTTTCCGGTACCTGGGTATATATATTACTCTTGACCCGCAGGCCCGCTATGAGCGGAACTTGCTGCCCCCCCTCCAGCGTTTGAGGGAGGACGTGGTGCGCTGGCGGCGTCTGCCGCTCTCGCCGCTCGGCCGAGCGGCCTTATTTAAAATGATGTCCCTGCCGCGCTTTCTCTACGCCCTCCAGAATACCATGGACTTGGTCCCGGCACGTTACTTTCGTGAGGTGGAGGGCCTCCAGCGGCGCCTGTTCTGGGACGGGAGGCCGCGTATTGCTCTGGCTAAACTGACGCTCCCGTGGTACGATGGAGGGGTCGCCCTTCCGGACATTAAACGGTATTACTGGGCCTCCCAACTAGCTGCAATTAATCATGGCCTTTACGGGCCCGCCCTGAATCCGGCATTTGAGATGGACAAGATGCTCCTACCCGGTGGCGATTACAATCGCGCGCTCTACTCTGGCACGCCCGACTCCCGTCTGACGGGACCGACGCGTGTCATGGTGCGTGTCTGGCACGCGGCTAATGCAGCTATGGGGTGGAAGGACCGTTTGACCCGGGCGTCTCCGCTGTATGCATCTGAGAGGTTGGGCTCCCTGTGGACGTCGAAGGGCTTCGAGAAGTGGGACACGATCGGAATCAGCACGGTGGGAGATCTCTGGACGAGGGGGGGATTCAAAACTTTTGAGACGCTGCAGGCGGAGTTTCAGCTGCAGGGCAGTGAGTACTTTCGGTACCTACAGGTCCGCCATGCGCTGGGCTCCGTCTTCCCGGATGTTGCATCCATTCCGGAGTCTTCCCCCCTGGAGGATAGAGTGCTAGATGGCCATGTCCCGGACAGCACGATCTCCCTCATATACAAAAAATTGATTAACGATAGATCGTGCCTGCTGACTCGTCTCCGCGAGGCTTGGGTTGCCGACGGGCTGGAGCTGGACGACGAGGACTGGATTTCCGCGGTGGCCTCTCCGAAAGAGGTGGCCATCCCGGCTCGCCTTCGTTTCGTCCAGCTCAAGATCCTTCACCGGGTCTACGTGACGGGGCCAAGGCTTCTACGTATGGGATTTGCCGGTGACGGAATGTGTAAGCGTGGCTGTGGCGCGTTGGCGACTTTCATGCATATACTGTGGGAGTGCCCGAAAGTGGAGCGATTCTGGCGTGGTGTGCATGGGGTTCTGCGAGTGGTTACGCGTGTCGCGCTACTGCCTGAAGCGAGGAGATGCTTGCTGAATGTCTGGGAACCTAATGACTATTCGGTACCGCAGACGCGGTGGGTGACTCTGGGATACATGATAGCTAAGCGTGATATTGCTCAATTGTGGGGATCCCAGAGGCCCCCTGCGGTGTCGGCCTGGACAGAGCATATGGATTGGTGTATGTTTCGTGAAAAGGTGGTGTATGTGGCGAGGGGTAAGCCTGGGGCGTGGATGAAACTCTGGGGCCCCTGGAACGCCTACCGCGGGGGTATTTGTGAGCCGCCGCTGCTACCGGCTGCCTCGCCGGCTCCGTCTCCCTAGATGGCCCCCCTCCCTAGGCCGCGTGCGCGCGGTCCCCCAGTCCCTGATCTACTCCCGTCCCCCCCTTCAGAGTTTTGCTGCTGGTTCGTATCCCCCACTTATGGAGCACGTGTTGTCACGTAGGATCGAGGGTTGCCTTGCGGTTGTGGTTTGTTTAAGTTGTTTTGCTTTAAGAAAATGGAACCGTACTGTGGGCATGGAGCCGTGAGGCCTGCACCATTGACTACTCCTGTTTTCCTACTTTGCACCGCTGTGAGACTTTTTGCGGTATGCATGTAATATGTTTTTGATGCTCTAGCGGCCGGCCGTGTGGTTGTAGGCCCATACCTGTAACTTTTCAAACTGCAATAAACGGTTTCAAAAAAAAAAAAAAAAAAAAAAAAGAAAGTTACAAGCTCTAATGGGATTGCTTAACTTTGGAAGGACTTAATTACCACAATATTCTGAGTGAGTGAAGCCACTTTACACCCTCATTTCTCCCATGTTTTCTGAAAAATATTGAACAGAAAAACATACTGCTATCTGACATGCACTCCAAGCAGACATGTTTGAGACTTAACATTTATAGGTAGGGACAACAAAAGAAACCTAGTCATTAGAATTGTTCCCAGTTCCTCATGCTACACTTACATAGTTTACAAGGACAGATAGTTCCTATTGCTTACAAATCCCATTTGTATTCCACAGACAAAGCACACTTCACTCCCATCAAAAAAATACTTACTGCGGTGCAGACTGTCATCTCGAAAGAGCACAGGTTAGCGCAGACTAAGCTAATAATTATAGTTTCTCAAATTCCTACAATAGAAATGGCGACAAAAGCAAGCATTTCCAATGCCTGCGCTCTACACCTTCATTGAGAGCAGTGGGCTCCGTCTTTAAGTGCACTTGACAAACAATTTGAGTACGAATCTACTCTCCACATGCACACATTTCTACAATAGACACAAAACTGTTCTATACGGACTGCTCTGCACAGCTTGTGGTTGGTGATAAACGAAAATTGCAAATGTAATCTGCTGGGTACACACACCGAAGGTTTAGGCGATTGATCTTCACAACTTGCAGAAATGTATGCGTTGTTGCTTGCCTTGTTGCTTGTACTACAGAAGGCTGATCGTTTAGTCTTCACAATAATAGTATCAGAGTCATCCTTCTGTATGAAAAGGTGGTTGCCCTACAAGACAAGCTTCCTGAACCATAATAGTGAAGGACTACATGCTAAAGAAAACTGTGTGCTTGACTTAGCAGCAAAGGCAGCAGTTCACACTTTGAATATATCAGTGGTGACCAGATCTCAAACCAAAATCAAAACATATATTTTGGTAGCAATTCAAACAACAGCAACGGTCGAAAAGGCTCCTGAAGACCTTCACTGCAATTACACCTACACCCTCAGTCAAGATAACACTATGATAGTTTCCTTGCCACGAGTGAGATACAGACATTTTCCTAGTGAGCAGAGTAGATTACATCTAATTAAGGCCGCACATGAGGGGGTTAGCATCTGCTCGTGCTGGTAGGAGAGCCAAAGTAGCCATTCACTAGCAAAGATATTGATGGGCTTATTTACCTAAACAAACTAAAAACTATGTACAGCAATCTGCCAACAAATAAAACATCCAGCTGTTTCAAGACCACCACAGACTCCCCTACTATCTCCAATCGCCCATTCAGAGTAATTTCCTTCGATCATATGAGGCCAATCAATTTAGTAAACCGATATAGGTACATGTTAGTTGCTGTTGATTCATGCTCCATATTACTGTGGGTTTGGCCACAAACAAATGCTGATACGTGAGCAATCATAAAAGACATGCAATGCTTAGTATCAATGGATGCAGCTCCTAACTTTTATAGTCCTGCATTCGCTGCACAGGCATTCAGTGATGATGTTTCTGCTCTGGGAGCAAGTCTGGATTACTTGCACACATATTGCACAGCAACAATGATTAACATAGAGTGACAGCAGTACGCATAAGCAAACCTAGACCTCTAGGGTATTAAAAACAGGACTAAGTTGGCTACATAATATGCATGGAGTTCAGCGAGCATTCAATAATTTGCCTAGCGGAGTAGTAGGAGTTCATACTCCATATGAGATGCTCCTCACAGTATCTATGTATGTGCCCAATCTTTATGGCAGAAGAAAAATATTTGACCTGTGCTAACATTGAGAGGCATATGTACAAGTCCCTATCGCCACGGGAATGTCACTTTTTCCGACGTTCCTGTGGCGATAGGGGCTTTGCCTTATTTACAAGGCAGAGTTAAGCCACTTAACCTGGCCTAACGCTGCCTTGACCATAAGGCCCCCTTTCACGCTATGCTTAGCGTGAAAGGGGTAGGCAGTGGGCAGTGGGTGCTGTGGTGGCCGTTCTACCGCAACACTCATTGATTTTGACGCTGCCCCCTATTTACAAGGGTGGCATAGATAGGAAGAAGCGCCAAAATTAAGAACAGGGAAAACCTGGTCTTAACTTGGTGAGCTTTTTCGGTGTGAGCTGCCTTGTGCAGCACACATGGAAAAAGCAAAACGCCTTGGTTTACGTGTAGGAAGGTGTCCCTTCCTGCACATAAACAATCTTTTAAAAAAATGTCATTTTGTGCATTAAGCAGATCACAAATAAGTGACAAAACGGCACTTAAAGATTGCTTATGTGCAGGAAGGGACACCTCCCTACACATAAACAATCTTCCCCTGCACACAGACACCCTTGCACAATGGTGCAAGGGTGCCTGTGTTGGCGCTAAGCTGCTGCACTTAGCGCCAGCGCTGGGGGAAACGCAAAGCTGGATCATATTCTTATAAATATGGTGCAGCCTTGCATTTCTGAAGTGGTGGAGTGAGGCGTTAAGCCATGACGGCTAACGCATCACACTGCCACTTCTTTGAACATATGGCCCTGAATGTCTTGCAGAGAGACCAGGAGGGCAGACAAAAGCTATTTAATTTGAAGCATACAGACTTCACCACCAGAAAAGATGATTCTAAAAGCTGTGGACTGATGGCTCTCCAAATTAGGTAAACTAGTTCAAAAAAAGATTCCCAATAAACAAGTGTTTGGGCCATCTTACAGATCACCTGTTCCAGTTCTTGAGGTATAAGGCACACAAATTATACTCCTGCCTACATAGCCTGGTTCAAACGAAAACAGGAAGGTGTCAATTGATCACATTAAAAAGTATTATGTGGCCGAATCTGTTCAGCAGTTCCCACTTGAAACCACAGTGTCTTTGGACTAGAACTTTACAGCCTCTCCCTACTCTGAAGGAGCAATCCAAAGAAGAGAGAAGTCACCTTAAAATGTTGAGCCCCAATTCAGGGACTGGACAGCCTGCTGTGTCTTCAGCTTCAAACCACGTGTCAGCTTCCATGGAAGAGCCTGATGCTGTGATTTCAACACCAACATTGTTAACTACTGCATGGTTTACTATGAACCACCAAATGAGAAAGATCAACTGCAAAGATTTTCTTGCAAGAAATAACACTTTATGAAAATGATTCTGACTTTGCGTTAGATGAAATACCGACACACTCCACAGTTGCTCAATGTCACTGCAGGCTTTCTTTGTGACAGGTATCTCCTACCATTGTGTTCCTCTTTCTTGACTGCTACTAGAGTGCTTTTTAGGTCTCGCCTACGCAGTGCGCATGCGCTGCTTAGGAAAAAGACCTTTAGCCATCGATTCCCTTTTTGAGGCAAAAACGTGCACGCGTTGCATTGCTTTGAATGGCAACGCGTGCACGTTTGGCGATTCCCTTGTGGGAGCGAGCGGCGCCATCTGGTAGCAATTATTTCGCTCGGTCCCACAAGGGAAACGCTGCGCGTCCCTGCTCTCGGCCACACTACCCCCACTTGTGAGCGCGAGGCGCGCACGCTTGTTTTCGAGTGATGCCGCCATGCTGTCTGCTTTCAAGAACTTTGCAATTAAGTAAGGTGAGTCCCCAGTGTTCACACGAGTTAGTCATGCCTGAGAACAACATGGTGTCGTTTGAAGTAAATTAGGTACATTATTTCAGCTTCTCTGCATGTGCAGTACGAAATATACGGTCCAGTGGTGATTGCGACCTTCTACATGCGTACGCATGTACTTCCTGCTTTCCGCCACTTCATTCTTCCTGTTGTCTCCCCTACCATTCTTCCTCTTTCCAGTTCAGTTTTCTCTCTTGTCCTTTTGTAACTTGTTTAACTGCTCTCTTCTTTATGCTCCGCCCAGGTCTTCCACTCCGTTCTCTCTTCCTGCCAATACGATCGTCCTTCTCCACTCATGCTCTGTTCTTTCTGTCCTCTTACTCCCCTCAGTGTCCACTCCTTTCCTTCTAATCATCTACATTCTCTTCACTGTTAACGTTTATTGAACTCACCACTCTTCTGCTGTTCCCTCCCTCTTTTTGCCTCCCTTCCTGTTCCGTTCAGTCCATTTCTCCCTTACTTTTCTACTAAATTTACCACATAGAATTTCTCCCTCCTCTGTGTTCCCTTTTAATGCTTTTTCGTCATTTTCTCCTTTGTATTTTTGACTATTTCCTCACTTTCTACTCATCAATATCGCCAGACTCCCTTTGTATTCCCTCCTGCTGCTTTCTAATGCGTTTCTCCATTGCCTGGCTTCACTCCCTCCTGCACGCTTCCTTCCCTCACTCTTTTTACTTGCCCCATTCTTTCTCTCTTCCTTCCTTTCCCATCCCAGGGCTGGGCAGGCAGGCTTACATTGTTATCAAAGAGCAATGTACTCCCAGACCTGGGAAGAAGGCAGGAACAAGGAATACACTACAACTCCAGTTTGTAACCAGACAGAATGCCTATTACCTAGTGCCTGCACTGACCTGTATAAGGGGTGCAGTACACTGCCTCTCTTTGAAAGCTTTCCCAGCCATTCCCCAATCCTGTTGGAAGTCTTGCTGCTGAGTTGTTGCTCCATGAAGAAATAAAGCACTATCGATGAAGAAGTTAAAGGTATATTATGTTATAGGCCACTTGTTTAGCGCACGTTTCCCATAAGGTCTCTTGGTTCAAAGGTAACAAAAGACAGCAACTTACTAACAGGGAAGATATAAGCATGTTGGAACAACCTGGTTTTTAAAAGCTTTCTAAACCTCGCATACGTAGGAGATGATCGAATGGAGAAAGGGTGAGAGTTCCAAGTGAGAGAAGCCAGAACGAGGAAACTGGGCCCTTCAAGCCTTTACCTCTTATATCTTGTGACCGTAAGTAAGTTGTGCTGAGCCGACCGTAGCTGGCGATTAGGGATGTAACGCTGGATTCTGGAGGAGACAAAGGCAGGCCTTTTGCCACGAAGAGCCTTAAAAATAGTGCAGGCTATTTAAAAGACAGTTCTCTGGGCTACTGGTAGCCAATGAAGTTTTTTATTAAAGGGTTAGTGTGGCAGTGTCGAGGCTGATAAAAGACCAGCCAAGCTGCCTGATTTTGAAGTCCCAAACAAAGCGCGTTACCATAATCAATTCGAGAGATCACAAAAGCAGTTAGGATTTGGATGATGGCTTCCTCCGTGAAGTATCTCCTAATTCTATTTATTCTTCAGGGTGGAAGAAGCAGGAGGATGACATGGCACCCATCTACAACTTAAAGGATAGATACTCGTCAATGAGAATTCCAAGGCTTTTCACCACTTTCTTGGGTGAAGGTGAAGGACCCAATTCTGGAGGTCAGAACGAGGGATTCCAATGGGTCAATTTGTTGTTAGTGACCACAACTTTAGTTTTAAAAGTACCTTTGAAGTTTAAGGTCAGCTCAACGGTTTAATTGCATATGATTCAGCCAGATGATATCCAGAGCAAGCACTTAAATCCGTGCAGGCAATTCTCTACTCTAATTGGCTACAGCAGGACTTTGGTTATTACTTTGGTTTTGTGTGCCACTTTATACTGGACGTCTTTCTCTGTCACAACCTGGAGAAGCCCTTTCAAGCGAGGCTCTGAGCCCCAACACCTCAGTGCAATACTACTAGCAGTATCTGCAGTCATAAGTCTAAATGGCAAACAAAGCTGCCTGGGAAGTCGAGTCATTCATTAACTTGTGTGCTTTGCCTCTTTACATTTCCATCCTCCACCTTCTCCCCCTAAATATTGGCGCTATGCTCTGAACTCTCTCGTTCCCCTTCTGTTTCCTCCTCACATGCTTTCCTTTCTTTCTCTTTTCCATCATAAAACTGTACTACCTTTAAAGTACGACAAACGCATGTTTCTATGCAGTTTTATAAAAGTATAACATTTGCAGCAGAGTTCAGCTAGCAGGACTAGTTCCCTTGTATTCTTAATGCTTCTACTTTACTCTGCTATTCCCCCAACTTCATGCCATCTCCACGTGATCCAGAATATCACAGCCACACAGTGCTACCAGAAAACAAAGGGATGTTTCTTTCTTTTTGTGCCTAGAGAGGAGATATTTATAGTTTTACAATGTTGTCATTCTTAGCTACTTTCGGCCATGTTTTAAAGGGCCTTACTTTGTGCTCACAAAAGCACAGCACAGAAGAATGCAAGCTGCGACGGTACTGGCTCCTGTAGGGCATCCGAAGGACCATGTATGGGCAGAATCCTCAGGCACAAAAGACCCTACATCCTGTGCGCATGGGCAGGAAAAAATAATGAGGTCTATGGAGCACTGCAGGAGCCAGAGCACCACCATGTACTGATGTTACCCTAACCCACCACTGCACAACTGTGCCGAGCAGTAAGTTCTAGTTCCTCTGTGATCTCATCTCCCCGCCTTCTTTCAGTAGTCATCTTAATCTACCCAGCAGTTTGCCTGCCAGCCGGGTTAACATCACATCTTTCGGCGGGCACGTATATCAACCCTAATGGATAAGGTGGATTTTCCCACCAGAATTCTCCTGGCTTCCAGAATTGGCCTTTACATTGAAACTTTTTTCAAGGGTCACCCGGCACCCATCTCATCTGGAGAACCCTTTAAAAGGTTTGTGTTAGTCACCTGATCTCCATCTAAAAACATCATTGGCAAGCAGTTCCCATCCATGCTCCTGATAGACACACCCTCTGAGCAGTAACACCTGCTCGCCCCTACCTTAAACCTAGTGCTGTGGGTGGAGTCTTAGTGGGGTTTGGCAGATTCGAAAACATGTTTGTTGAGAATGCTCGTGCAAGTCCTTTCTTGCAGAGGGCTTAGTATGCCTCTGCTCATGAATGTTATCTCTTGTTTGGTGCCATAGAAAATAGTTGAACATGTCCCCCAAAGGAGAAGTGGAGAAAGACAGATGTAGCATAATAATACTTTTGAGTCTATAATTCTGCTTCAAAACTTGTGTGAGAATTGTCACTTGATGCCAAAATATTTACGACTCAAAGACATGACTGTTAGTCCTGACTGTAGAGACACATTTTTTAATCTTGTAAAGAGACTGGAATGAGTCAAATCAGGCTGAGCACCAAATTATATCTACTGCAGTCAAATGCCTACATAGTTTTCAAAATCCTACTCCTGTATTTAAATTACATAAGGAAATATGTAGCCTGTAATATGGGGTCTTCTATAGGAAAGCTTGGTGATGGAAGGAGCAAGGACAAATGCAACACCAACAAAGTGATGGATGGAATGCTTGAATTAATCTCAGCCAATTTGTACTTGCATACTTCTGTATACTTTAATATGTCATCGTAAGTGAGACCCATGCCCAGGTCCCATGCACACTGTGTCACTGGAACCAAGCTACACCTGGCTGATGAATCCAAAATAAGGATGAAACCGGTCCGGGGTTGCTTGTGTTCTGGTTCAGGAAGGATCTGGCTTGGCAGTTCATGCTCGACTGTTCCCATTTGGGCAGGGTCAAGACTGATTTGCATATAATTGTGTCCAAACGGAGGTGGCATGGAGTGCAAAAAAAAACATGGACTGGGATGCAGCCTTTAGTAATTACCAGTGGCCAAGATTAATTCAAGCATTCCATCCATCACGTTTTAGGTCGAGCCTGTGACAACGAATGTGCTGTTTGCGCATGCACACTCGCTTGTGAGACTATTGTGTATAACAAAGGGCCTGCAGCCCGCCCATTGCTTCCCATTTGTAGGCTTCTTTGTCACTCCTCCTTGGTGCCTCTTTATTGGCAAATGCAAGCTAAGCTGTCACTTCCATTCCCTTACTGGAGCACGTACCAAGCACAGATTGATTCCACTTAATTAGTGGCCATCCGCTGGTTGTGCTTTGATTGGGGTACTACTTCTTTTCCCCCCCTCTCCCACTCCCCCTTATGCCTGATGCCTTTTTCCCTTCCCACTTATTCCCTTCTCGATGTTGCTGCCTCTCTGGTGTTATTTATTGCTTTTTTGGGGGCTGTGTTGTATCACGCGAAATTGAGAGCTTTACATGGGCACCAATTACATTACATTCATGTTTTATTTTTAATTAGGCACGGGGACATTACATGCAAGAGTCAGTGGATGCTTGCCGCCCCATCCTAGCTGTTTGCTGCTCTCAAACAAGCCGTTTCCCATGATAGGTTGCTTCGAATGCGTTGCAGACACTGTGTAGTCGTGAGTACATTTTCGTATTTCCATGAGGTTTTGTGACAGCAGCTGTGAATTAGTCTAATGGTGTTTTGTAGTAACTGGAACAGAAAATTATAATTATGACTTTCCTATACAGAGCTGGGCAACCAACGGTGCTCGTCAAACAGGACCACGCAGATAAATCATCTGGGCAGGGTCCTTCCAATGGATTTAAATCTAGGTGCCATTCAGCCTCTAGTGGAAATCACAACAAAACAAGCCGGGCTCTTCTCAAACCTGTGGTTACTGCAACAAAGGCCTGCAAGGATGAAAGGTCACAGTGAAAAGGGTTGCCTTGGGTGATACAACGGTGCTTGAACCATAGCCAAACACAGGAAAAGCCCCCTTGACACCAGCTGGCATTGTCTCACAAGACATCTAGTCAGTTCCTGTTTGCCTCTTTTTCTCACTCTTGCCAGCAGCAACAACAGTATATACAGGAAAAGGATAACATTTGTAAATATCGGTTTTGTTTTAAAGGGCTATCATGTTGTGATCTGCAATAGGGGTGTAGAAAGTTTCGAACTCTTTCTTCATCGAACTCCGTGATGTTTACTCAAAACTTTGCAAACTTTCCGTAGGTAGCGAAGTTCGGAGAAAAACATACGTTGATTATTTATACTTTTTCAAAACCTGCATTTCATTGTTTCAAAAAAAGACATATTGAAGAAACAGAATTTCTGCAAATACTTTTGTTGATAAGCTTTGCATAGGAGAAATTTCTCAATACTTTAAAGCGAAATTTAAATTTCACACACCCTAGTATGGAGATCATGCAGGAGAGTACTTAAAAGACATCCAGCCAGATGAGTTGCACGCAAAAAGTCCAAAATCAAAGGAGGAGAGCAAGTCTAAGCGGAGTACCTTCACACAGTGGGATTCATTAATGATCAGTACCATGGCAATCCGTATAAAAACCTGCATATCCCCAGCTGGAAGTGGTCGGAGGGGGCTCAAACTGCCAAACATACCGAAATCAATAATCCCTCTCACGTTACTAAACTATTCTGGCCATTAGATGCTCGGAAAAGTGCTGGTGACCTACCTGGTACCTCCGCATACATACCCCCTTATACAGATCTCAATGAGATATCCCCCCTTGGCCTCTTTTACATCCATCATCCCCTTTCACTTTTTCTTGCAACAGTCACTGACTGCTCTTGCATAGCAAAAGGAAAAGCGTTACAATTGTGAGCTAGGCAGGTACAACGTGCTTTACATCATGCTTTTCAATTAACGGATGATTGCCTACAAATGCATACCAATAAATACCGATTGATGGTGCTCTTTGTGGCAAATGTAAGGAGGGGGGCTTGGCTGCAGGGAAGCCTTTTGGTGGTTCCACAGTCATTGGTTAGATAACGGTACTTGACCTTGTGTTTCACCTATGATGATGCAGGGTGGAAACTGAAGCGGTCACCTTTGATTGAATCGACACCTTTGCTCCTATTAGTTTGCACTATGTGCCGCTCTCTTGTCTTGTTGCCCAGAATCTGGCATCTAATCAAGAAACAAACTGACATCCGCACTCCAGGTGAATCTTGGACCTCTGTAGCATCACAACACATATTTATTTTTGAAGTTTTAGATAGTGCCATCTTGGCCTTAGGGCATTGGAGCACTTTTCATAAGCACCAGATTACATTAGACATTTTTCTTATGCAGGGGAAGATTAAGTGATTTGCCCAGAATCACAAGATGTTGAGCGGAGGCTGGGATTCAAACCAAGTTCCCCACTTCAAAAGTCGGCTACGTTGCCTGTTAGGCCACATCTCATGCCCTGATTAATATGTGCGTATGCATGATGATGCATACACACGTATGCTTGGTGTCACTTTAAAAAAAAAAAAATTGCCAGTGCATTTCAGCATTGCTCCAACAGCAAACTCCTTTTTTAGGTCGAGCCTATAGCAGCACACATGCGCTGCTCTGGCGAGACTTCTTGTAAGGGGCTTTGAAAAGCTCACCACATGCTCGTACACACTCGTGCGTGTGGTGAGCTTTTCCTCACAGGCTATTGGCTTTTGCGTGCATCTTTCTATGAAAGACAGCACGCAATCGGGTAAAGGGGGGCGCATGGCCCACCTTTGCTCCACCCACGGCCTATTGCTTGCGGTTACCCGCACAGGCACCATCTGGTTTGACTTATCGTGCCCAGATGCGTGCGCGATAATGCAAACCAGCTGTCTCGCTGTGGCGCGCACACGCGCACCACTTGCATGTTTGTTCTAGAAGCAGTCACCCTGGACAGGCAGAGGGCTGCAAAATGCCGGGTAAGTTTTACCTGGCGCCCATCCCTAGTCTGTCCCTCTAACCACTCCCGTCGGTTCTTGTTTTTTAGTGGCTTTCAATATTTTATGACTGCCTTAACAACGGTTTAAGGATAGTTCATCTTATTCTCGAGGTAACGCACTAAGCGGTATTTTATCGGAACGTCGACCCCGGCGTTGCCAAATGGTATACGCGTTTCGGAAACATATTAGTAACTTGCATTGAAATGGTTTTGCTTTCATTTTTGGCGGGTACATACTGAAACGCGGTCAGGGTGATAGCAGGATGAGTACTTGGGGGCAGTGGCCTCTGAAACACCCCCTAGCATTTCAGACAGGTGGAACGGCCCAGTGACGCAGGGGTGTCCAGTTGGTGATGTAGATTCGGCTGGAAGGAGCAGAGGCTTGCTAAAGGCAAGTGTGCAGTCGTAGAAAGTTAAATTTTTTAATTTTCATTGTGCAGCGCAGTCGAGAGCTTGTACGTTTTTGCAGAGAGCGGACTTCCTGGTAGATTGGCAAAGCTATAAATTCACAGAGCCTAGAAAGGATTGGGCTCTATCCAAAACACAAGCTCAGACGTGTAGCACACACCCCACGCAACTGTTATGTAACAAATATAAGCAAGGGTTATTTTCCTACAACACTTGTGTTTCATTTATATTTTAGATTATATGACTGATGTAGCGCTCCCCCCTCTTCAATGTAAGGCGCTACTGACAGATGAGCAGGTAGCGGTGCTAATCCCCTATAGTATTTTGTGACTCCTGAATCGACCTGGTTAGTATGTAAATTCGAAATCAAATAACATTTCATAATTTAATGAAGAGCACATTAGGCTTCACAATTAAGAAAAACAAGTATTATAATGAAAACCATAAAGGATAACAAGTATAATGAAAATCATAAAGGTTTGATCAAATCAAAAGCATTTATAATGTGCAGTTTCAAGTTTATTTTATTCATGCGCAGCCAACAAAAGCCATTGCAAGCTTGATAAAAACCGTTACAAAAAATATTTATAAAACATTTAAAGTGGGAAAGGAAGCGACCAACTTAGGTCTAGTGGCTAAGTAGTTATAAAATATTCAGATGAATAATAAAATATAAGTTACAAATGCTTCTCGCAAGGCAGTGATTAATAAATAAAAAGGTAGTAAACGCTGCCTTGGCATAATTATGAGTCCATCAAAATGACAGCTTCATCATTATTAAAAATAGTTCAGACAGACTTCGGTCAATGTGTTACCCCAAACATTTTAAGTCACTGTAGTAAGATGAGCTGTGGGTAATTTCGTGCATTTGGAAACACTCAACCATTTCTTCCATTATTAGGACAGTTTAAAATGCTGGTGCGATGACTTGTGAGGGGGTTCTGTACAGGAACAGTTTTAACATGGTCTTTCCTATATTTCTAGTATTAAGTCCTGAGGACACATTTAGAGCCTTCATATGATGAATTGCACTTTTAGTGGGCACACAACGTTATTACGAGTAGGACAGTGCTTCGTGCATTAATATGTTATAATACAAAGTGATCTGATAATTACATTTTAGGTTCCAGAAAAGTCGGGTGGAGCGACGGCTCTTAGCATTTTGTCAACTTTGCTAACCAAGCATTGGCATAGCCAATAGGTCTCGCCTTTGGAACCATATAAGTATTTAGTTATGCAGTACAATATCCTTGGTGCAACAACATCAACTGTTGCATGTCTAAACACTTATAAGGTCCCAAAAGCGAGACCTATAGGCTATGCCAATGCTTGTTTCACCTTACTGTGGATCATCATGCTGATCACAGTGCTGCTGTTAATAAATTGACATTACATTCCTAATAAAAATGAGTTGTTTGCTGTGGTTCAAGAAATGCATTCTTCTTCTCACAAAGTAAATTGGGATCATCGTGCTGTGAACATCACTCTACATCCTGTGCTGGATGTTCTAGTTTGGGAAGAGGTTCCTTATCAGATCATGGGACATACTTAACTGTTAAAGCTCCCTCATGTTTTGAAAATTACTCTAGATGTCTTTATAATATGTAGTTCCTTTTCAGATCAATGGGTCCTAAAGACTGTTACAAGAATGGTAAATGATTTACAGCCACGTACTACTTAAACAATAAAGGGCCAGATGTAGAACCATTCCATTTTGCGAGTCTCGAATTGTGATGTTTTGCAACTCGCAAAATGGAATATACAACAGGTCTCAATGTGTGACCCCAATGGGAATGGCCAGCACTCACAGGGAAGGTGGCCTGCTGGGGTCAGCAGACCACCATGTCTATGACTGTTTTTTAAATAAAGCAGTTTAAAAAAAATGTAGCCCGTTTCCTTAAAGGAAAAGGGAATGCATTTAAAAAAGAAAAAGTAAAACATTTCTGTTTCATTTTTTAACGGTTGGCAGTGCCAGTCACAAAGGGGAAGGGGTCCCCTGGGGACACCTTCCTGTTTGCGAGTGGCTTAACACCTACTTGAAGTAAGTGGTAAGCTGCAAGTGTTTTGCAACCGCAATTGCGGCAGCAAAACAATCGTACATAGAAGTGCGACTCGCTAAGAGGAGGGGACACCCTTGGCATGCCCCTTCCTAATAGCGAGTCGCAAACCCTATTTTGCGACTCGGTAATAGGTTACTGACTTGTAAAATAGGGTTTGTACATTGCACAGACCTATTTAGCGGTCGCAAATGGGCCAATTCCATAAATCTGTTGAAAATCTTGCTGTACAAGACTATGAGTATTGGAAAGAAAACATTGAGGAGAAAGGTTTTTGGTATTAACATTTTGCCAAATTCAGGGCAGAGATGCTTTATTTAGAGCATGCATGATTCCCAAAGAATTGATTTTTGTGACCAAAACTGTCTAGCAGACAAAGCCCATGGGTCTGGGATTTGGATCCATTATAGATTTTAAAAAGCCTTTAATTCCAAAAGTCACTTCAACAACTTGCCCTGAATTGGTCCTCACCTGCTGACAAATGACAGACGTAGCGACATAGCTCCATGGCAACATAATGATCCACATACAGTGGGAGAAATGTTTTGTATAGGTTGTGGTAAGAGGTGGAGTTGTGACATCAGTGTTGAGAAAGGACAGGTGCCTCACTAGGGGTATCATCAGTCTTGAGCATGTTGGCAAGGAGTTCTGTCAGGAACTCGTCTCAGGCAGAAGCTATATAGTATTTGCGTAGGCCCTTGGAGTCCTCCCAGTAGACTGCCTTACTTTCAGCCTGATCCCAGGGCTCCAGAGAAAGGGCCCTACGAGTCGCCGGGGGGGGGGAGGGATTTCCACTTGTGCATAATGTGGCTATGGGGCAATAGGAATGCCAGGTCTATAAAGTGTGTGGCTGCTTTAGCCTTCTTCGGGCGACGCAGCAAACCCAGTAGGCATACCTCCCATTTATGTAGGGTGTTGTGTCGTGTACAGTGAGACAACTGGGTTGTGATATCCAACCAACAGTGGGCAGGGGAGGGGCAGAGCCAAGAACATATATAGGAGGTTGGCATCAGTTGCCTGGCACTGAGGGCATGTGGCATCAGTTCACTGAAAATAGTGACTGACCTTATGAGGACCAAAGTGTGCCCTTTGTAGCACATAATGTTGTAACAGGTGTAACTGGGCACTGTGGGACACCCAAGCAGGATATGCCAAGGTGCCTTGCTATTCTCTGTCAGTGAGGGGTGATGACATTACCTAATGGTGGTGCAGCAGAGTGAGAGATGTAGCAGCATGGGAACGCAGGGAGCTGTCTATCCACTTCGTCAGGTGATGGCCATCCCTCAAGACGTAAAGATATTGCACTGTGTAGTTTAGTGTTGGTTCCTGTTGGATGTAAAATTTGATTCAATAAGGAGCTATAGAGGGTAATACTATGCCAGAACGCCCTCCACTCAACATCTATTCATACAACAAAAGTCTGGCACATACAGGCACGTTCTCAATTTTTTAATAGTATTGCAGTGAGGAAAGATATTTTAATCTAAATCCGCAACCAGCTATCTTATAGCACCATATGGCCAAATCCTATGCGCCCACTGATTTTAAAACAGTTAAAGCGAAGAGAAAGAAAAGAAAGTGGTCGGTCAGTACACTCAAATCAACACATAACCCCCAGCTTCAAGTGTGTATGTGCTAAACAATGTGTAAAGAAAAGAGAAAGTATCTCACGTGCGCACCCCCAGAGGAGCTACTGGTAGGTTCTCACCAGCTTGCTCACGTTTGTATCATCATTGATAATTTTCTCCCAAAAAAAAAGTGATGTGCCCAGTGGAAAAGATAAAGAACCCGTGAAAACAATGAGACTCAAGAAGTCTCTATTTAAAAATGGACTAAACTCACAAAGACTGGTCACTTTTATTCCGAACTGTGAGTCTGCACCAGGTTAAAAACACAGCATGTTGTGAACCACTTTAATGACGGCCAACATGTTTCATTGCCAATTATTTTATGGCAATTTCATCAGGGCACCAGAGGTCAGCAATCACCTCCCTGGACATCTAACATCAAAAAAGAGTGACTGACAGACACACAAAGAAAAAAGTTTTGTTTAGAGAAAATACCCCCCAAAAAACAGGCACGCTTCAGTACAGGTACAAATTAAAATAATAGACCACGGCTAAGTAGCTGAAAATTGGCCATTAGTCCTTTATTCAATTTCACAATAGTTACCTAGTAGGAGCTATGGGCCCACATACCAGCTCCCACCACGTCGTAGGGATGTATGTTGTATACCTTTTCTCCCCTTTCAAATAGCACTTTTGTTGCTAAGTGTTTAGTCTGTGGATAGAAACCATACAACATATATAATGTCTATGGTGTATACTGGAAATTGACACCATATCAATAAAACACAGTAATCAACTGTATCTCAAGCGGCCTCATTAGAGTATCCAAATATCACTCATGTACACCGAGCGCTTGAAAACTCACGTTAAAAAACCCCCGCTCTTGGGGCCCAGGAGTGGTTTTACGACACTCCTCAGTCTTTTGTGATGCAGTGTGTCGAGTTGGCCCTGACCCGTAACTATTTTTGTTACAAGATGCCTCTGGAAGAGGTTTATTGATGATATTTTATATGTATGGTCAGGACCAAAACCTCTGTTATGTGAATTTTTGGATTGGCTGAACGGTCGAGATGATTGCTTGAAGTTCACATGGCAGATAAGTAATGAAAGAGCGATTTATCTCGATTTGGACATTAGAGCAATCAATAACAAGCTGAGTACAACTGTACATCAGAAATCCACTGACAAAAATTCATTGTTGCATTATCAATCTTTTCATCCGAGAGCCCTGAGGGATAATCTCCCGGTGGGCCAGTTTCTTAGATACCGTAGGAACTGTTCCTCGACGTCTGATTTTTTGCAACAATCTGAAAGTTTGACTGAGAAATTGGTTCAGCGAGCCTATCCTAGAAAAATTGTCACCAGAGCCCGTAAAAGGGCTCACAACACCCCCGAGATGCACTTCTCGAAAGAAATTGTAAAGAATCTAAGGACTGTTTGCCAGTGGTGCTTACGTTTGATCCTCTCTCTACTAAGATCCGTCAAGCAATAAGAAAACATTGGTCATTATTGTCTACCAATGAATTCCAAATGCCGCAACCAAGGTTTGCATTTAAACGCGCTCAGAATTTAAAGGACAGATTGGTCCATACAAGACCGATGCAGTCCACTGTGAATACCTCCATTCCATCGGGTCATTACCCCTGTGGATGTTGTTCAGTCTGTGAGTTAACAGTAAAAACAACGGAACTTCAGCTGCTTAGCGGGAGGACGTGATATTTAAATAAGTTCAGCAACTGCAACTCATCAAATGTAATCTATAGACTGACTTGCCCATCTGGATTGCACTACATAGGTTTAACCTCTCGTAAGGTCAAGGTTCGAGTGCAAGAACATCTTAGCACAATCAAGGCAGGAAAATTGACCACACGCCTGGTAAAACACTATAGGGAACATCTACACAGTGATAAAGCATTAAAATGGGTGGTGCTGGAGAAGGTAGTGGGTGACGTAAGCTGTCTTGATAAAAAACTTGCTACAAAAGAAGCACGCTGGATTTTTTCTGAGAAGGTAGATCAGATTGGTCTCAATGATCAGATTGAGTGGAATAAGATCAGTAGATGAGTACTGGCCGTACAAAACCACGACTGTCCTAGTGTTGATATTGGCGATTGGGGCGGATGCAGGAGCCTTCCCCGGTTTTGTATGTATTTGTGACAATATCATCTTGGACTGATTATTAGGCCATGTAGTGCTTTGAGACATGCCCTGCATAGACATACGTGTAACTGTGCATGTGGATTGAAATTCTTTTGAAACTCCTTATTTTCTGTTGTGGAATGTGTCATGATATTCCAGGTTATTGTTGTACTAAATGAGTTGGTTTTTAGCAAATTTGGTATGATTCACACAGGTTGATGACGAGTATTGCAGGGTATTACACTCTATTTACCATACACCTCCACCATTCTAAGATGGCGCCTATATTTGCCAGAATATTGCAGAGCCTTTAGAGGGGGTCATGTGACTATGGAGCGCTGTGAGAGAGTGCGCATTACATTTAAATAGATGAGCTCCGTTTGACGGCGGCATTGCCAGGTTGATTTACCGTTTGAAGTCCCCAGGGGAGCGGTAAGAGTATGGTGGCCGAAAGTGGTGGGGGCGCATGAGTGAGATTGACAGTGATTCGAGCGCAGTTCGTCTGATAAGGCGAAGGGGAGCAAGTGATTTTTCACCTATTCACCATGTTCTGATGACTTTGGAACGGGTGGGGCATAGTCATCGTGAGAGTCGTTAAATACCGGGATAAGCAAATGATGAACAGTGAGAAGGCTGCAGGTTTTGACAGAGGAGCAGTTTTGGCGCAATGAATGATGTTGGGTGGAGTAGATCGCTACTCTATGTTATTTGTATATGTGTTCAAAGAATCAAGAGGGTCAATGCTTTGATTTGCACTGCAATTTCAAATGACCAAGTGGTGTAGTACGTGGATCCTGATTGGGGTTTTTTTAACGTGAGTTTTCAAGCGCTAGGTGTACGTGAGTGATATTTGGATACTCTAATGAGGCCGCTTGAGATACAGTTGATTACTGTGTTTTATTGATATGGTGTCAATTTCCAGTATACACCATAGACAATATATATGTTGTATGGTTTCTTTCCACAGACTAAACACTTAGCAACAAAAGTGCTATTTGAAAGGGGAGAAAAAGTATACAGCATACATCCCTACGACGTGGTGGGAGCTGGTATGTGGGCCCATAGCTCCTACTAGGTAACTATTGTGAAATTGAATAAAGGACTAATGGCCAATTTTCAGCTACTTGGCCGTGGTCTATTATTTTAATTTGTACCTGTACTGAAGCAAGCCTGTTTTTTGGGGGGTATTTTCTCTAAACAAAACTTTTTTCTTTGTGTGTCTGTCAGTCACTCTTTTTTGATGTTAGTTGTCCAGGGAGGTGATTGCTGACCTCTGGTGCCCTGATGAAATTGCCATAAAATAAGTGGCAATGAAACATGTTGGCAGTCATTAAAGTGGTTCACAACATGCTGTGTTTTTAACCTAGTGCAGACTCACAGTTCGGAATAAAATTGACCAGTCTTTGTGAGTTTAGTCCATTTTTAAATAGAGACTTCTTGAGTCTCATTGTTTTCACGGGGTCTTTATCTTTTCCACTTCCTTTTCCACTGGACACATCACCTTTTTCTTTTGAGAAAGTTATCGATGATGATACAAACGTGGGCAAGTTGGTGAGAACCTACCAGTAGCTCCTCTGGTGGTGCGCACGTGAGATACTTTCTCTTTTCTTTACACATTTTTTAGCACATACACACTTGAAGCTGGGCGTTATGTGTTGATTTGAGTGTACTGACCGACCACTTTCTTATCTTTCTCTTCGCTTTAACTGTTTTAAAATCAGTGGGCACATAGGATTTGGCCATATGGTGCTATAAGATAGCTGGTTGCGGATTTAGATAAAAATATCTTTCCTCACTGCAATCCTATTAAAAAATTGAGAACGTGCCTGTATGTGCCAGACTTTTGTTGTATGAATGGATGTAAAATTTGACCATATTATACTGTGAAAGGATAGCCCTTTAGCCAATTGATATTGATATATGCATGCACTAATTTCTTTCCAAGACTCCTGGTACTTTACAGCCAATAGCCCAGCCTCCAGGTGTCACAAAGGGCCCCTTTTTGGTATGGTTACTCCCATGTTTTGCCTGGTGATTGATGCTATTTTGACTGAAGTGCATTGGGTTACTGCTAACCAGGGCTCTAGTTCCAGTGCTGTTTCCCTAAAAACAAGATAGCTGTTCAACTGTTCCCCAATCGGCAAAGACCTTTAGCACCTCTGTAAGTCCCTAGTAAATGGTACCCTTGGGACCTAGGGTATGGGTGTTGAAGTGGGGCCCTAAGAGCTGCAGCATGTATTGTGCCACACTAAGGGACCCGAACCAAAAGACACACAGATGATGGACGGAATGCATGACAATAAAAACATTCACCTCCAGTCAACAGATCTGGGTTAAATCCATCATTCTTTTGCTCACCATGCCACCCCAGTTTAGACTCAGCCATATGCAAATCAGTCTTGACCCTGTGCCTCATGGGAACAGTCTAGCCCGAACTGCCAGGCCAGGCACTCCCTGGACTGGAAACAAGCAACCTAGCAGTTTGGGGGTTTCACCCCATATCAGCTAGGCTAGCTTGACTCCAGTAGCCCAGTGAGCCCCGGACCCACGTCTGGGCATTCCCGGTGCACTTAGAGGGAAAAAGCAAAATACACACAGATGATGGACAGAATGCAGAACATATCAAAACATTCACCCCCAGTCAACAGATTTGGGGTAAATCTATTGTTCTTTTGCTCACCGTGCCACCCCAGATTAGACCCAGCCATATGCAAATCAGTCTTGACCCTGTGCCTCATGGGAAGAGTCCAGCCCGAACTGCCAAACTAGGTCCTCCCTGGACTGGAAACAAGCAACCTAAGACCGATTTCTGGGTTTCACCCCTCATCAGCCAGGCTAAACTGGAGTGGCATGGTGAGCAAAACTGGGGTGGCATGGTGAGCAAAAGACTGATGGATTTAACCTAGCTACATTGACTGGGGGAGAGTGTTTGAATTGCTCTGCATTCCGTCCATCATCCATGTGTGTTTTGCTCTCTTACCCTAAGGGGCCGATTACCAAACTCATGCAGACTGCCATTGCAGGCTGCATGAAATGGTGCAAACACATGTGAAAACACTGTGCCATGCCAACAAGCACAGAATTACATATATGTAAATCACCCCTGCAGCAGGCGTTACAGCCCTAAGGCAGGGTGCATTATATTACACATGAGGCCATATCTGCATGAGCAGTTATAACTATGTCTATCTAGTTCAATTGTTAGATAGTACAAGTGAACAGAGAAGCCATCCTAAGTACATGTACTGGGCACTGGTCATTACTAGTTCCTCAGCTACAGGATGGCTTCACTGAAACCTATGGTGTTTGGTATCAAGCACCTTGTCTTAATAAATCCCTACTTATGCCAGCAGCGGATTGATTAAAACATTCACCCAGGGGGTACCTTAGAGGTGCCCCCTGAAAATCTACCAGCCTCTTAGTCGCTGACTGACTGGTATTATCCAGCCTGCCGTAACAGACATGTTTCTGACTCCCTTCAGGTGGGAGCCTGCCCTCTCTGAGGTCAAGAACAGTGCCTGCTCCGGAGGAAGATGTTCACGTCTCATCCAGCGGGAAAGCTAGTGAATCTGCATAACAAGGCCAGAGACTTGAAAGCCCTAGCTGAATTTGATATGCAACCCTGGCTTCCCCACAGACCTGGGAGATACCACCCCCTGCCATGAAGCCCATTTGGCACCAGGACAGGTGGAAAATTAGCTATACTAGGAGGCCTGGTGAACTACCAGGCAAGTCACAACCCTACAGTGGGCTGAATCATGTGCCCCATAACAGAAGGATTCCATCATCTTCATTTTGGTGGATTTAGGAACTCTGGGACCCGAAGGGTAAGTAGCCCATTGGTTACTACCCTAACTCCCCTTAATACCCCTAAATTAAGTACGCCTGACACCAGGAAACCAGGAACTTAGATTCATGTGACTGAAGAAGGAAAGAAGAAAACAAAGGAGAGCCGAAGAACTGCGGACTGCTGAAGTACTTTGACTCCAAACCCTGCCTGCCTACCTGCACTCTCCAAATAGCCTCAGAGGGCCTGCAGCACTTCAACAAGCTGTCAGCATCTCCCTTGAAGTGACGGGGAGTGGCTTGAGGAACATGGCGGCAGGCTAACGCTGGCCGTGAGAAGCTCTACTCGGTCTTGGAACTACCCGGATAAGCGGATAAGCCGTAGTGACCCAGTATGGAATACCTTAGTCAGAATAAAATGTTAAAAGACCTACCTGGCTCTGTCGAGCGCTTGGACCCGGGGGAAAATAGTGGATGAGTGTCTACGGGTTGACACGCTCTACACGGCTGGAGCAGAGCGTGAGGAGTGTAAGGGGAGCGAGTTACGGCGCCAGAGGAAACACAGGAGCAAGTTGCTGCGGGAGCCCTGCAGTGCTGTGGAGAAAGATTACAGCGGAGTCCGCACAAGTCTACCCCCATTCGATTCATGGTGCAGTATATTATCGAAGTTCCAATGTTGGTTGGGAGCATCGGCACATATGGTCGGTAAGGCGGGGGCAGGAAGGGCTAACTCTGCTTCGGGCCTGTAATAGAATAGATGTACTTGAAAGCTCTATGGCTGCCACTGGCGTTTTTTGTAGGAAATCTATACGTGACTCTCAGAGACCGAGTAATGTACAATTTATTGGAAGTGCCAACCAGTTAGCTTCTATAGAGGGTGTAGGGATGGACTCTGTAGTTGTGGATTCTACCCCCTCCACATTTGTAGTCTGTTCCAGTAAGTCGAAGAATTATAGAGGGGGTAAAACAGTTAATCAGACAAGTAAGTGTTCGACGGAGAGTGGAACAGATAAGGAGGATAGAGATCAAGTGAGGGGAGCATGTTTGGCTTCAAGGCATAGAAATTTGCTATGCTCACTGCCAGAGAAAGAGCTCTCTGTGGTAGATCAAGAAGTCAGTGCAGTCCCTAAGACACTGCGGCAGAAGAAAAAGGACAGGAGGGAGAGGAGTAAGACTGGTGATGTCAGAAAAGGTGGTCTTAGCATTATAAAAACTACTCCGTCATTAAAATCTTATTTTAAGATAATGGAGAAAGAGGCCTCCCTTAGTTCTGTACTTCCTAACAGTTCTACTATACGCTCAGAATTACACAAACCTTCTAGTCAGGTTGAGGACTATACGTACCCACAAAACCCACAGAACCATTTGATGACGCCTCATGAGGAACCTGTTGTGTTAGCAAATAAGTTTGCCCCTTTACTATCGGAACCAGATACAGATCTGGGCATGGGGTTGTGTAATTTGCTATCGGGTCCAGAGACTGAAAGACTCTTGGGGGGGGTCTTAGAATCTGGTTCTCAACCGTCGGGGGACTCTTGCAACGATAATATGAGTAGCAGTGGCAGTGGGAACATAGGAGGAAGCCCCTCAGAGGAACAACCAAGGGGGTCTAAGGACAATCAGTTGGAGAGCCTTCTCTTCTCCTTACGTGAAGATATATTTGCGAAACTGCTCCCTAGGTTTGAAATCTCAGAAGGGAATCAGAAAGTAATTTCAGAGAAATGTACGAGCTTGGAGTGTGAATTGGATGATATCTGTACTAGGATAGAGGAGCTCGAAAATAAGGTCGATAACCTCGTGAGGGTCTCTCAAGGACACTCAGATACCATCTCTGAGCTTCATGCGCAGAATCGGGCTTTACAAGCGGATATGGAGAGATTAGAGATACACGCCAGGAGGAATAATTTGAAGTGCTTGAAAATACCGGAGGGAGCAGAGAATGGAGATGTGAAGTCTCTGGTGTGTAAACTGTTGAGAGAGGGGGTCTTAAAAGATAGACCAGATATCAACCTTGAAAAAGAGATACAGCGAGCACACAGAGATCCATTTAGACAGCATCCAGATAGGAAGGCCCCGAGAAAGATCTTAGTGAATTTTCTCACGTTCACAATTAAGGAGTTGATCCTAGGTCGGGCTTTGATGGATACATCGTTACACATTAACTCCACTAAATATCTTATCCGTTCCGACGTTGGCAGAGCGATGGCCCAAAGACAGTGGGAGTTGGGTTCTCGGATGTCTGAATTAAGAAGCTTGGGAGCACAGGTGATGATGAAATTCCCCGCAGCGCTAAGAGTGGTATGGAGAAATAAGACGCATAATTTTACCTCCATTTTGGAGGTCGACACCTTCATATCTCATATGACATTGATTACCCCATTAATTGTGACAAGCTGTAACAATACTGAATAAAGGTATATTGAATGTATGGGTTTAAAAGGGTACACACAGAGAAAAAATATATATATATAAAAAAAATAAAAAAGGGGTATATATAAGAAAGAGAAAAGAAAGGAAAAAAAAAGGGAAAAAAAATAAATAAAAAAATCTTGTTTATGTCTGAGGGATTCTATGACTCCGGATGATGAGATTTTATTGATTATAATAGGGACACAGGCTATGTAAGGCACTCACAATAGAGAGAGGTAGATTCCAGGTAGGGAGTAGAGCTTTTCAAAGGCGGTTTCCATCGCCAAGTTTTTTGAAGGGGGGTTCCTCAGGGTGGGTGGTGGGTGGTGGAGGGGGTGGGGAGTGGGGCAGATAAAGAAAGAAAAATGTCTTCCTCATAGAGCCAAAAGTGTGAGCAAGGTCATTAGCATGATGCAAGTTTGCAGGGTGGATTGGGTCAAGTCTCTCAATGAGTACAGCAATGCGTATAGTATAACTTACTCGCTAATATGACGAACATCTCAAATAAAATTAAAATAGTGAGTTGGAACGTAAACGGATTAAGGGAGGGCAGGAAATTTAACAGAATAAGTGAATTTTTGAGGAAATCAGGGGCACACATATGTCTCCTAGAAGAGACCCACCTTGAGTTTCAAGAATGCAAGATAGCTTTCAGAAAACAAAGCTGGGTTCAGGACCTTCTTTGTTCCCATCAAAGTGGAAATACAAGGGGGTAGCGATGTTAATCCGGGCAAATAGTAAGATTAGAGTCGAGAAGCACGATACGGACACCTCAGGTAGATGGTTGACCGCATTGTTAGTGGTAGATAGTCTTCCTTTGACATGTGCTGTTTATTATGGCAGTAATCAAGATTGTCCAGAACATTTGGTTAAGTTGAAAGCAAGTCTTTTTGACTTAAATGCCCCTATATATTTGGGGGGTGATTTTAATTTGGTTTTTGACGAAATCTTGGATAGGACTTCCAGGGCTACTATTACTCCTCTACTTAAAATGAAATCAGAACTTAAGAATATAATGAAAGACTTTAATCTATTAGACATTTGGAGGGCTAGAAACACCAATAGTAGAGATTATTCGTATTATAGCCACAGATACAGACATCATTCCCGGATTGACTTTTTTTTGATTGATCAGATGTTACTTTCTCTGGTCGACTCCTCCACTTATATTCCAGCACTGCTCTCTGATCATTCTATGGCGGAGTTAACAATCAAACTTGTAAAAGGAGTACAAATGAGTACAAATGAGAAGGTGGACACTTGATAGGTCAATAATACAAACAGACGAAGTAAAAACACGATTAATAACAAAGATTGAAGAATACTTTAGGTTTAACTGCGGGTCCGCCGGCTCTCAGACTGTGTGGGAGGCTTTTAAGTCCTTTTTGAGGGGAATATTAACTACTTTTACGATTAAGAGAAATAGCCATAATATAAAAGCAGAAGCCGACTCTCTCAGTAAGATAAAGCAGAAAGAACAACAATTTCAACTAGCATCTCTAAAGCAACACCCTAATTCCGAGACAATATTATACGAGTTGAATTCTTTAAAGGCAGAATATCAGGCCTATCTCGATAAAGTAATCAAAGATAGGTGGGATGCGAGTAGACTACAAAACTTTTCTTATGGGGAGAAATGTGGGCGTCTCCAGGCTTGGAAGGCCAGAATTGATAGAGCCAAAAATCAAATCGCAAGTCTAATTATACAAGATACAGGGGCTTTGACATATGATAACGGTCAGATATTGGAGGAAGTCAAAAAATACATGTCAAAGATGTATGCAGAGCGCGGTGACTTCTCCCCTGAAAGAGCTGAAATTTGGCTAAATCAACTAGAGTTACCTCATCTTACTGAAGCAGATAGGGTCTTCTTAAGCTCGACTATTAAAGAGGGAGAAGTCTATAATCAACTAAAAAGAATGGCAAAAGGTAAAGCAGCGGGACCGGATGGGCTCCCAGTAGATTTGTATCAAATTAGTCCAGAATTAATTGTACCGGTCCTTACAATCTTATTTAACAAAATACATCTTTTAGGTGAGGCTGTTCCACAAACTTGGACGGAAGCTACAGTAGCTTTAATATTAAAACCTAATAAGGACCCTCAGATCGTTGGGTCCTATCGGCCAATCTCGCTGCTAAATAATGACCATAAGATTTTTGCGAGGGTGTTGGCAGCGAGATTGGCTAAAGTTGTCAAATCAGTGGTACACGGCGATCAGAGGGGCTTTATGCCGGGTAGGCAGATGAATGAACTTACGTTTCAGGCTATTGCTGCTATAGGCGTCGCTACCAATGAAAAATTCCCTTTGACCCTTGTGGCTATCGATGCCGCAAAGGCTTTCGATCAAGTGAATTGGTATTATTTGTGGGAAGCACTAGCCGCATTTGGTATGCCAATGAACTTTATGGCATCGATTCGATCTTTATATATTTGTCCTAAAGCTAAAATCCTTGTAAATGGCCACCTCACAGATTGGATACAAATATCTCGCGGTACTAGACAGGGATGCCCTCTTTCTCCCCTTCTGTTTAATTTATACATTGAACCTTTTGTTATTCAGCTGAGAGCGGACCCTTCTTTTAAACCATTTAATATTGCGAATTTAGAGCTAAAATTTGCTCTCTATGCTGATGATCTTTTAATGTTTACTTTAAATCCTGAAGAGGCTATCCCTAGACTTTTTGATCGGGCAGAAGACTTTGGGGCGATCTCTGGTTATAAAATAAATAGAGAAAAGACCGAGCTTATGCAGTGGAACCAGGTTAAGGAGTTTCCGGGTGTCAAACCAAAGATGAGATACCTGGGAATTCACTTAGTTCAAGATATTTATCAGTTATCTAAAATAAATCTGGATAGAGTCTATAAGGAGGTCTGTCACCTCTTACAACGTTGGTCTGGTCTTTCGCTTAATATATTCGGGAGAGTGAACCTAATAAAAATGGTCATTCTACCTAAAATCACTTATTTATTCAATTCTATACCGTTAACTTTCAACCCGAAAGATATGGCTAAAATACAGGGGAAAATAGGCTCATTTATATAGAATACCAAGTCATCGAGAATATCGTGGAAGAAATTGAGGAGGAAACTAAAACTAGGTGGTCTTGCCCTGCCAGATATACTCGTTTATTGTCACTCGTTTCAATTAAAAAACTTTAGACTAATGGCTGATAAGGCAGATACTTCTGTTTTAGGCTGTGTGTTTCAGGCATTGTTACATGGTATACCCAAAGGTCAGGAATATTTTCTGTTCAAATTCGGGGATCCCAGGTTCTATAAAAAAGTGAGACTAAAGATTTTAACAGCAGCCCAAAATAATTGGGTATTTTTCAGAAAACAATTGGGAATTCCCTACTATGCTCCCCAGGCCCCGATCTGGGACTCCCCAGTGACTCCTGAGTGTCTAAAGGACCAACTAGCTCGCCCTTTGAGGTTAGCCGGTATAACACACTGGAGAGACCTACTAAAGGATGCACAGCTTATTGATTGGGACTCTCTTTCTAGATTGACAGGGGGAACACTTACCAGGTTTAAGTATTATAAATTATTGGGTTGGTGGGCATCTCTGGCATCGATGTCTTGTTCACCAAATTCAAAGTTTGATTTAGTCAATAGGAAGGGGACATGGAAAAGAGAGTTAGCCTTTTGGTATTGGGCCATGATGGAGGTAGAAGGAGTGGCAGAGGTTGAACTTAAAAAAATATGGGGTGAGGAGGTTGATTTAGATCATAATAATCTTCAGGAATTATGGGTGGATTCATTTTCAATGTTGCACACTGTGGTTAAGTCAGCTCCACTCAAAAGGAATCATTTGTTTACCCTGTATAGAGTATACATTTCACCCAAGAAATTAGCAAGAATTACGAATTTAGAACATCGCTGCCCCCGTTGTAGGTTCCTCGCCGCTGACGATTTACACATGTTTGTAGATTGCCCACTGCTTGTGAATTACTGGGCTAGAATAGGTGAGTTTATCGCTGCAGTATTGAATATACAATTTACAATTACTCCAAGGATAATCTTGTTTGGGCTAGTTAAGGAATATCGGCTTGGTGACATGGCGTCTAAATTTATTTGTTATGTAATGATATTGGCTAGGCGAGAAATATGCAGGGCTTGGAAGAACGAGAAAGCTCCTACTTTCCCAGATTGTTTGAAACATGTTATCTTTGTAAGTGAGTCCGATATCGCCTGTGATGCCTCAAGTGGCGTAAAGATCTGGGCAGCTCTGTTGGCTTGGCGGAACAGATGAAGGTATTCCGATGATTTTACCTGGGCACTGTTGGGGCTCAATCTCCAATATCGCTAAGGGCCTCTCAGTGAGACTGGGTTGGAGTGGACTGAGCAAACAGTAAAATGCTAGTGAGGTTAGAACCTTCTCTTTCTCCCCTTGGGCTTTAAACATCGGAACCGGAACATGCATATTAGGGGGAGAGGGGGAGGGGCTCTCCATCTAGAATGCCCTTTTTATTTATTGGCATATGAGGAATACAAAAAAAAAAAATGCATCTCCCTTGAAGTGGAGGAGCCAATTTCCCCAGCCTGTAGATACCAATGTAGTGTAGTCCCAATAGTCCCTGTCATGCAGGACCTACGACGTTTACGGATAACATATACTGTGGGTCTGGTGGCAGACTGACTCTGTACACCCCCGCCGCATATATTAGCCTATGGTTTGCATTAGCTAGCTTGCAGTGCCACTAGAATCTCCTGCTATCAGAGAGATTAATTTTTGGCAACCTTAGAACACAATAACCTCAGACTCGTGGAAACAATATATTACTTTTTACCTAGTCACTAGTGCTTGCTTGTTTTTGCTCTCAGAGAGATACAGAGAAGAAACAGTTGAACGTGTTTACAATAAGAATTTATTATACAGTAGTTCTTCTCATGTAGAATATGTGCGCTGTTACAACTGTAACACAGTAGCAGAGATATAGAACCAGCAGTACAGTAAATAAAAAGAAATAGTATTGTTCTACCATTTTTCAATAGTCATGAACATATATATGAATGCGAAAATGCATTTATAAAATGAAGTGTGTACTACTAAGATGCCTGACTAGATGTACCTAAGTGTTAGGGGTGGGCGGAATTTGCGAAAGTGACTTTCGCAAATTATCGTGAAAATGTTAAAAATCTCTGCAAACACGCGGAAATATTGCGAAGATACAGAAGTTTTTTTCCCGCCCGTTCGCGGTATTTTCTGCGTGGTCGCGGCTCGCCAACTTACCCATGCGGTTGCTCGTGGGCGCGGCCATCTTGTTTTCACTCTTCTCGCGGTGCATGATCGCGAGAAGAAAGACGTGATCGCGCGACCAATCTTAATGCGGGCGCGAACTGTCGCGAGACAGCGCAAATGGCTACCAACAATCCAACATCTCGTGGAGAACGCGACCGGATCGGGAAAACTTGTCGGCGAATGTGGGGATTCAGGTAAGGCGATCGCGCGCGCGCGAGAATGTATTATTTTACAGCGCGAGCAAGAAACAAATTATCGCTAGGCTGCGGAATGCGGAAATTTTGACATTTTCGCGCTCTCCGCGGAACGCGAAAATGTCAAATTATCGCAATTTCCGCGAGCGGAACGGAAATTTAGCCCAGGCCTACTAAGTGTACCTAGCATGTGAGTAGGTGCTATATAGCCAGAGCCTAAGAGCCAAGAATCCCACTAGGCTTTAGTCAAACTCCCATACCTGAATAGTGAGAATGTGGGACTTCGTCCTGAACTTGAGCTGGGCCCCCCGCAAGGGATCGTCAGACCACTGTCAGCTGGAGCGACGGCATGCCGGAGCTGCAGCGTCTCTGGTCAGTGTGTCGTATGTGAAGTCTCGGGTCCCTCCTGCCTACTGATAGCAAGAGGTGCTGTATTTATACATTCTATGTACGTGTACTACTCATTGTTCAGTATGAGGATGACGTTGGGGATTAAACTTTGTGCATCGATGGGGGAGGTGAAGTATACCTCCTGGAGAGTGTACTCATCAATTATTCATATGCGCTAAGGATGACGTCTTAGCAATATCGATTGGGAAAAACCCACCCTCTGCATGGAACTAGGTGAAAGGTTTAATCCATAAAAGGCTGCAGTCCTTATAAGGCGTGATGTCCCTATAAGGTATTCTGTCCTTATTTGGAGTTATGTCCTTATAAGGATCGTGCATATGAAATAATGGGAGCTGATGTAGGGAAAGTGTACGATGTTCCCTAGACCTATATTAGGGTACCAATATGAAATATAACACCCACTCCTCCTTATACTTGACAATAATAATACACATTTATGAAATACACATTCATAACAGTGTCAGTGCATAAAATTATCAAGTAGACATTTTAAAAGTTTCTAAAAATGTTACAAATTATTTAAAAACAGTTTAAAAAATGAGGAAGAATTTTTCTAATGTAATGTTTAATATTGTCGTAAAGTTCCACAAATCACAGTTCTAAATGAGTTCGATCATACAAGTTGAACTACTGTAAGCGTACTTAGAAGGCCATGCATATTGAAAGTGTCAATTTGCAAAGTTATTTTGAAAAGAAAGGGAAGGAAAAAGTTCCATATTTGTTCCCAGCACACGGTCAGCCAGATTTAGATTAGAAGTCCTGGCTGGGCAACATAACATTATCACTGCCTGCTACAGTAGGGGACAAACATTGCAATACCTCGCATAGAACGTCAAGTGTGCATAGATGTAACTCTTCGTTGCCAACAGCTGGTGTGTAGGTTTCCGGTACCGGATTCGAAACCTCGGTGTCAATGCTGGAGCTGAAGAACAAGTTAAGAACTGTGACGACGTCATTCCGGCGCACGACGCCGATGACGGACGCGGAGCCGCAGACGACGCCTAGCGACACGCAAGGGGTATTGCTGACGAAAAATCTTTCCGGATCCAGCCTGACGCCTGAGGATATTCTAAGGTGAGGAATCTAAGTAACTAATGTTTCTTACAGATACATCGTTACCGAAGGTAAGTAACTTGTTCATCTGAAAGAAACACGTTAGTTAGATTCCTCACCTTAGAATAGATACCCCAGCATTACCAACCCCGGTGGTGGGTCTGCGAACCAAGATCACACCAGAAAGTCCCGGAGAACAGAACGGCCAAAGAAGCCATCTCTCCGGACTTGGCTGTCCAGGCAATAATGCTTGGCAAACGTGTGCAGCGAGGCCCACGTTGCTGCTTGACAGATGTCCTGCAAAGGGACTCCCCGTCCCAGGGCAGTAGTAGCTGCTGTGGCCCGGGTGGAATGGGCTCTCAGCCCTACAGGCATTCTCTATACATCTTATCTCTATCACTGTCATTACAGTTACACATGAGACAAAATTTGGGAATGCAGGCTTGAAACTGTCCGGTGGTGTGTTCACCACGATCCTGAATAGAGGACAAGCGCGTAGTGATTTTTAGCATTCAAAGCAGACAATGTTTTGCATACAATATGTCATACCCGTTTGTTTCGATACAGAGCGGGGCCTCATTTATCTGAGCGGATGCCAGGTGGGGTGAGGAGAGACCCCCTACGTTGAGGGGTAAGCGTTCTTTTGAAAAAAGTTTTTTCTATTTTTGAACAATATTTTCTGAATTTAGCACATCCCGCTACAGATTGGTCTATTTTGGCTAAATGAATGACAATAATATTGATTCAATGGAGCTTTGTAAGCATCTATTTTCAAGATAATGTTGTGAAAAATGCTTGTGAACACTATTGTTATTTCTATTATAATTCTCATTATTATTACTTTCAGGATTTGAGAATTACTCCACGTATACTTGGGAGTGTTTCAGAACCTGCATTCAAGTAGGTTTTGTATATTTTCATTTCAATTTTTGGATTATACACTATACAGCAGTAGCATGGTTATTCTGGTCCTGACGAAAGCCTGATTGTCTTTCAATCATAAGGCTGAAACATGTAGACCGCATCTAGGACACTGGCAGTTATTTTTTCAAACTGCTTTTGCACTGTTTTTTAGTCTCATCACTTGGTCAGTTATTAATAAAATGTTTGTTCTGACCTAGTAGATGTTTTTAATATTTGCACCCACTGATTTTGATTTTTGCACTGCTTAAACACCATCGACTCTATCTAAATGCACGTTAGCGACATCATGAAAGATCTGAAGATTTGAACTTAATTCTCCTTCTCTGTTCATACATTACATAGTCCTCGTGAATTGGAGGCGAATGTATGGTTGAATCCTAAATGATGATGTACGCTACTTTTAGTGGCTGATGGGATTCATTATTAATGATATTGTTCACTCCTTGGCTTTTTCCTGATTTCTTAAGATGCTTATCCACACGGTATACGCTCCTTTATTTTGACCCTGGTTTTTGTTTGTTGTTACTGATATATGATGTCACTAATTCTAGTGTACACCCTGTATCAGTCCAAACAACCCTTATGGTGATTGGTTGTAAAGTCAACCTTATAGACCAGCTATCCTAGTGGTAGCATGGACAAGAGCAGTCTTAGGCTAAACTCTGAATGGCATGTGAAGCCAGCTGTTATACCATATGTAATCCCTTGAATACCAAATAAAAGGACACCACAACAGATATATATAAAAATAGAATGTATTTATTCTAGTCAAACCCTCAGCACTCTTTATGAGATTCGAGGTAAGTACAACACAGTCTTATTTAAGCATACATTAAGTCACACAGTTAGGCCCTAGGGGCCGCGCAAACCATATACTAAGTAAGTGGTATAAGAACCGCTGTCACGAACACAGGATAGGCCTAGGCCTAGGGAATCGCTGGGGCTACACTATACTACCAAAGGTTAGGAAGTGAGAGGCCCACGGGATTCAGGTGCAGAGTGGAAACACTCATGCGTAAAAGTCGATAGAAATGGAAGTTGTTAGAAATTAACAGTTTTAGGACACTTCTGGTATAGCTAGGAAGTCGAGACTCGGAAACTAGACCCTTGGATAGTCAATACCCTTGTGAGCACCGAAATGCTCAAGTTACGGGTGCATAGGTGTGAACTTGCATCGGGTTTCGTCGTTGACTCCTATGGATGCCTGAAGGAAAGTTGCTGACAGGCAGTCAGTGAAGAGTGTCCGGTGGATCCCAAGGATGGGATCAAGAAGGAAGGAACCTGCAAGCAGAAGGGGCAGAGTCTAGGTCACCAGCCAGGAGCCGGGAAGGAACCAGGAAGGAACCAGGCGATGTTGTGAAGATGCAGGTGAAGAGGTGAAGCTTGTCGCAGCAGCCACGGGTACCAAGAGGCGTCGAGGACGACCAGGACCAGGAGGTGAGCTGTCCCACGAAGGCTCTTGCTGTCGGCGGCGTCGAAGTCGAGTCAGGACCCAACAAGCCTTGGCAAGCAGAACCCACGCAGGATGGAGGACTTGCTTCTGGTGCAGACCAGGAAGGTCTGCGGTGCTTCTCTTTCACAGAGGAGCGGGTGCCAGTCTGGAGGAGCTGGACCAGCAAGTTGAAAACAAAGGTTCGTCGTCGCAGAGGTCACTAGCCAACGGGTCCGCAACCGGATAACACGTCGACCAACTCAGGTGCGGAAGGGCCCCACGCAGAACACGTGAAGTGTGGGGAGCTGATCTTCTTTGCAGATGGTGCTCGGGATGGGGGCTTCACAATTCCCCAAGCACAGCCTCGAGGGAGCCACGGAAGTCGCGCTAGTCAGGTACTAGCCACTTTTCCCAAGTCGCCGGTCCCACGTCCCTCGTTGCCTCCACGGGTCTCAGCTTCGCTGTAGATGTGGATCTGGGTCAGAGGTGTCTGGAAGTCTTGGAGCTGGTCAGTCTCTGCAGTCGTCCCTCGTAGGATCTGTCGCAAAGCAAAGCAGCGGTCGCTGGATGGTGCCTGGTTGCCCAGGGTGGTCACTCCTTGGCCACAAGGGAGATTTCTTCAGTCTTCTTCCTGAGGTCGAATGTCAAAGGTCCAGAGTTTCTGTACAAGTTGCAGATTCAGGTTAATCTAATCTAGCAGGGCTCAGCTACCTACTGATATACTGGGCTAGTGGGCTGGGCTACCTGCAAGGTCCCTCCTATGGGTGGGACCAGGAAGGGGAGTGGTTACACCCCCTTTCCTTTGTCCAGTTTTGCGCCAGAGCTGGGGCTGGAGTGCCCCAGCGCCGGTTTGAACTGGACTATGCATGGGACACCTTGTGTGCCCCAGGCAGTGTCTAGTTTCATTCAACCCTCCCTGCCCCAATACACTAAATCCTGTCTAGGGTGGTGCTCGCACCTCCCAAGGCAGGAAACCTATTGTCCAAGCCTCCCAAGCTGGAAGGACTCCCAGCAGCAGGAGGTCAGACTTGTGTCTGTGGCAGCAGCATCCATTTTGTGATGCTGGGGCTCTGGTTAACTTTAACCGGGTAAGTAGGTTACAACATGTCTTCTCCCTCTAGAAGGGAGGAATAATATCCTCATGGCCAGAAATGGTATGGGGGTATTATTCCAAAGTGTTAGACACCTTACACGACATGTTTTGATAAAGCCAAACCATAGTTACCATAACCGTTTAAGATTATAAGGTACTTTAAGAGGATATGGTAGGCTATATCATAGAACAGCTATAAGGACATGGTTCCGAAAGCTGCAGACAGGCACAGCTCATGCTAGAGCACCATCTCACATGTTACCAAGCACTCTGCCTCCAGGATTGTTAAGGCCTGCTATAGGAGTGGCTGATAGGTACACATGTGTCTATTTTAAGGGTAGATATAGGTATACTATATCTAAGCAAGGGGTGATTACACGACCTTGCCCCTGCTGAGTGATCAGCCAGTTGTATCTGATTGGAAGGCCAGGCCAGGGGTGGCATAATACATGCTGCAGCCCCTGGGAGGCCTAGGGTACACCTATGCCCTGGGTACCTAGGGTCCACTGTACAGGGTCCAATAAGGTGACCCTTACCAATTGGGTACATGGAGTCCATTTTAAAGAGAGAGCAGACAGCCTGAGACCCTGAATGGCAGGATCTCAGGCCAACTAAGTCGAAAAACCAGCTAGACACTAGGCAAAGAGTTGGGGGTAACCATAGTCAGATATCCACCTTCCTACACAACCCCCCCCCCCAAACGAAAGGAGATAAGGCTGTCCTTGACCAGGTAAGCCTATATTGCCTAAGGGGCCATATAAGGAAGAACCAGCACTGGCATGGTTACCCCCTGTCTCATGGTCCACTAAGCAATCCCTCACCCTAAAGGTATCATAGGGTCTCCACCATAGGGAATCTCTACCTTTGGTGTGTCTTTGCAAAGTAAAAGGCTGGTGTTGAGATGGAGTACTGAAGTGAGTGTCCTCAAAGTGAGGCCTCAGCTTCCTCCAATCATCCTCCACCATGGATGCCTTTCTTTCTTCAACTGAGTTGCACTGTGCTCTCAGGGTCAGCCTCTGGCTACCTAAAGCTGGAGGCTGGGTCCCTTTTGTGGGCTTACTGGAGGGACAGGTCAGGTTTGGGGCCCTAAGGTCCCATGTTTGCCTGTGCCCAACAGAATCCCTCTGGGGGAGGTCCCTAACTACCTGTAAAGGAGATCCCTCAGGAATGTTTTTAACCATCACCTGGCTAGGGCTACTAGCCAGGCAATCCTCATTCTTTTGATGGGGGGGTTCTTGTGGACAGGGGCCCTCTTGGGGTCCACTGGCCTCCCTGACCTCTGCAGCCCTGGGCTGACTGAGGCAGGGTAGAGAGAGGCAGGCTACCTGCACCAGACTGGGTCCCACCTTGGAAGGGGCAACTGACATCAGAGGCTCTGCCAGGCCAGGCCTGGCTACCTCTGGGGCAGTTCCTTCACAAGGGGTAAGGTCAGATCCCTGAGGAGGCTGACCTTTTCCTACTGTCTGGGGAGAGGGAGACTTTTCTTCCTCCCCACTACTCTCTGTTTGTGTGGAGTGATCCATAGTTTCAGGCTTCACTACACCTATGTCAGTCTGAATATGGGCTGAGACCATTACAGCCTTGCCAACCTTCCCAGGGAGGCACTCAGTTTGGGTTTGAGCTGTGACTGTCACAGCTCTGCCAATCTCTACAGGGAAGTCTGTCTTTGCCTAGGCTGTGGCTACCACTGCCCTTCCAACCTTTTCAGGGAGGAAATCTACTTGGACAGGGGTTGTGGCTGGCACAACCCCACTACCCTTTTGTGAAAGGCCTACCATTTTAGAATGGGTGTCTTGTTCACCTCCAGCCCAAGCTGAGAGTTCCAAGTCATTCCCCAGTAAGCAGTCTACAGGCAAGGTTGGGGACACTGCCACCCTCTTAGGGCCAGTGGCACCTCCCCAGCTGAGACATACCTCTGCCATGGGATGACTGTTCTGGTTGCCCTCAATGTTAGGTACCTGGTATGAGAAACCAGGCAAAAGCAGCTCAGAGGGAACTAGTCTGTGAGTCACCATAGTGATGCTAGCTCCAGTGTCTCTGTAGGCCTCAGCTTTTCTACCATTGATGTAGGGTTCCTGTCTGTACCTACCCAAAGTGTTGGGACAGGCAGTGAAGTTGGCAAACCCCATGCCACCATCACAGACAAGAGTAGCTGCTGTAGGGGACTTGGCTAAGCCAGGGTCCACCTGTGTTCCCCAAGAAAACCCAACCAAATTTTTGGGGGCACTCCCACCACCTGGGGGATTACTGCTGGCAGTAATAGGTGGTGTTACAGGAGTAATTGGAGGAACAGTTTTGTTTTTAGCCTTTGGGCAACTGCTGTCAGTTTTCCAATGCCCAGGAGTTTTACACTCATGGCAGTAAGGCTTTTTAACTGTGGTAGAGGAGGGAGCTTGGGACCCACCACCCTGTGTGGAGTTTTGGGGCCCTGAGGAAGATTTCTCTTTTGTTTTATCCCCACCCTTCTCTTGAGGCTTGGTGGTATCTTTCTTTTGGTCACCACCCTGATGTTTAGGCAAAATCCTGGTCCTGACCCATTTATCTGCCCTCTTTCCCAATTCTTGGGGAGAGGTCAAATCTGAGTCTACCAGGTGTTGATGGAGAAGCTGGTTTTGACAATTACTAAGGATCTGCTCCCTCATAATCAAGTTGTACAATCCTGTATAGTCCTGCACCTTGCTGCCAGTTAACCAACCTTCCAAAGCCTTAGTGGCACAATCCACAAAATCAGACCAGTCCTGTGTCTGTGTCTTCTGGGTGTCTCTGAACAACAACCTATATTGCTCAGTGGTTAAGCCAAACCCATCTATCAGAGCACTCTTCAGGACTTTGTAATTGTCAGCATCCTCATCACTAACTGTGAGGAGCTTGTCTCTACCTTTGTCAAAAAAGGAGAGCCACAAGATAGCTGCCCACTGACTCTGGGGTACCTGCTGCACTTTGCAGGCCCGTTCCAAAGCAGTCATCCACTTGTGGATGTCATCCCCATTCTGATATGGGGGGACTATCTTGCTTAGGTTTCTATGGTCATAAGACCTATCCCTATCTTTAGGAATGTTGCTGCCACCAGTGGGTCCTAGCCCACTTAACTTTTGCTCTCTGGCCAGAGCAAGTCTCTCTTTGGCAAGGGCAAGTTCTTCCCTTTCAATCCTCAGATTGACTTCCCTCATTCTGGCCTGATGCTCTTTTCTCTCTGGAGAAGTCATTCCCCTGTGAGAAGAGGCATTGGAGCTATTAGAGACATGGGAGTGGATAGATTCCCTTGAAGGGGATCTTCCTCTCCTGCTTCTCTAGGTTAAGTCTACTTGAGGGTCTGGATGGGGGGACCCCAGTCAGACTCCCATGTAGGCTTAAGTTAGCCTGGCTAAGTCTCCCAACTTTGACCTGGCTGTCTACCTCATCTTCTGAAGTCTCATCTGACTCATCTGTAGTGGGTAGACCCTCACCTGTACCTAGGGTACTAGCCTGGGAGGCCCTATGAGCATCATACTCCTCGAGGATCTCTACTAGCGGAATGAGGGTAGGGTTTGAACCCTGTTTTAACTTTCTGGAGGTACACAATTGTCTCATCTCCTGAAAAGTTAGGGTATCATATCTAGAGGGGATCTTTCTAGGATCTACCCCTCCTGGGAGAGAATCAACTTGATCTCCTCTCAGAGACATGATCTAGTGAGGGTGTGGTGTGTGCACCTACCTACACTAGTTGTATCTACTAAACCTCTCTAGTAGTTGTAGTCAGGGTGTGCTAGGCCCTTCAACCTACAACAACTAAGTCCAGTAGGACTTAAGTATTTATAATCTATGTTATATGTACCTAACAATATCTTATGTGATCTTTCAATTTAGTATCTCAAGATTACAATGGTATTACAACAGCAAGCTCAGATCCCAACCGCTGCTCACCAATGTGAGAAGTTGGCCTGATATATGATGTCACTAATTCTAGTGTACACCCTGTATCAGTCCAAACAACCCTTATGGTGATTGGTTGTAAAGTCAACCTCATAGACCAGCTATCCTAGTGGTAGCATGGACAAGAGCAGTCTTAGGCTAAACTCTGAATGGCATGTGAAGCCAGCTGTTATACCATATGTAATCCCTTGAATACCAAATGAAAGGACACCACAACAGATATATATAAAAATAAAATGTATTTATTCTAGTCAAACCCTCAGCACTCTTTATGAGATTTGAGGTAAGTACAACACAGTCTTATTTAAGCATACATTAAGTCACACAGGTAAGTAATACAGTTAGGCCCTAGGGGCCACGCAAACCATATACTAAGTAAGTGGTATAAGAACCGCTGTCACGAACACAGGATAGGCCTAGGCAATCGCTGGGGCTACACTATACTACCAAAGGTTAGGAAGTGAGAGGCCCACGGGATTCAGGTGCAGAGTGGAAACACTCACGCGTAATGCGTAAAAGTCGATAGAAATGGAAGTTGTTAGAAATTAACAGTTTTAGGACACTTCTGGTATAGCTAGGAAGTCGAGACTCGGAAACTAGACCCTTGGATAGTCAATACCCTTGTGAGCAGCGAAATGCTCAAGTTACCTAGCCCACGGGCTGCGGGTGCATAGGTGTGAACTTACGTCGGGTTTCGTCGTTGACTCCTATGGATGCCTGAAGGAAAGTTGCTGACAGGCAGTCAGTGAAGAGTGTAGGAGAGTAGGGTCTGCTTTCTATGTTCACCCCCACTTTTTGCTTTTGCTTTACTGGTTTTCGACTTAGATGTGGCTGTGGTCCTGCTAATCAGACCCACAGCCCTGCTGTTCTCTCTCTAAATTAATACTATGTACTTTAGGTGCATAACCCATTTGGATAGGATCACCTTATTGGCCCCTGTACAGTGTACCTTAGGTACCCAGGGCATAGGTGTACCCTAGGCCTACCAGGGGCTGCAGCATGTATTATGCCACCCCTGGCCTGGCCTTCCATTATGACACAACTGGCTGATCACTCAGCTGGGGCAAGGTCGTGTAATCGCCCCTTGCTTAGGTGTAGTATTCCTATACCTATCTTATATATAGACACATGTGTACCTATCAGCCACTCCTATGGCAGGCCTTAACAATCCTGGAGGCAGAGTGCTTGGTAGCATGTGAGATGGTGCTCTAGCATGAGCTGAGCCTGTCTGCAGCTTTCGGAACCATGTCCTTACAGCTGTTCTATGATATAGCCTACCATATACTCTTAAAGTGCCTTATAATCTTAAACAGTTATGGTAACTATGGTTTGGCTTTATCAAAACATGTCGTGTAAGGTGTCTAACACTTTGGAATAATACCCCCATCCCATTTCTGGGGATGAGGATATTATCCCTCCCTTCTAGAGGGAGAAGACATGTTGAAACCTACTTACCCGGTAAGTAGGTTTCAAAATGGATGCTGCTGCCACGACACAAGTCTGACCTCCTGCTGCTGGGAGTGATCCCGGCACGGGAGGCTTGGACAATAGATTTCCTGACTTGGGAGGTGCGAGCACCACCCCAGACAGGCCTTAGTATATTGGGGCAGGGAGGGATGAAAGAAACGAGACACTGCCTGGGGCACAAAAGGTGTCCCATGCATAGTCCAGTTCAAACCGGTGCTGGGGCACTCCAGCCCCAGTCCTGGCGCGAAACTGGACAAACGGAAGGGGGTGTAACCACCCCCCTCCCAGGTCCCACCCAGAAGGCATGACCTAGCAGGCAACCCAGCCCCCCAGATTAGTATAAGAGTGGTAGCTGGGCCCCAGGAGATTAGATTATCCTGAACCTGCAACTTGAACAGAAACTCTGGACCTTCGACATTCGACGAAAGAAGAAGACTGAAGAATCTCCCTTGTGGCCAAGGAGTGGCTACCCTGTGCAAACAGGCACCATCAAGAGACTACCCTTTGCTTTGCTGAAGTTCTACGAGGGACCGACTGCAGAGCCCGACCAGAGCCTTGACTTCCAGACTTCTCCGACCCTGATCCACATCCACAGCCGAGCTGAGATCCGTGGAGGCGACGAGAGACGTGGGACCGGCTACCTGGGAAAAGTGGAGAGTATCTTCCAGCGCAGCTTCTGAGGTACCCTCGAAGTTGTGCACCGGGGATTGAGAAAGCCCAACCCCAAGTACCATCTGCACCGAAGATCAGCCCCCCACACTCCACGAGTCCTGCGTGGGGCCCTTCTGCATTTTCCTGCTTGCCGCGTCTGTCCGGTTGCTTGCCCGTTGGCTAGCGGCCTTCGTGACGACACACCTGTAAATCTTCACTGCTAGTTTGGCTCCTCCAGACTGGCTCCCGCTTCTTTGCAAAAGAGAAGCACCCCAGACCTTCCTGGTCTGCACCAGAAGCAAGTCCTCTGTTCTTCGTGGGTTCCGCTTGCCAAGGCTTGGTGAGTCCTAGTTCAACTTCGACGCCGTGGCTGCTGCGACAAGCTTCACCCTTCACCTGCAATCTTCACAACATCGCCTGGTTCCTTCCTGGTTCCACGTGGTCACTGGCTAGTGACCTTGACTCTGTCCCTTCTGCTTGCAGGTACCCTTCCTTCTTGACCCCGGCCTTGGGATCCACCGGACACTCTGCACTGACTGCCTGTCAGCAACTTTCCTTCAGGCTTCCATAGAAGTCCACGACGAAACCCGACGCAAGTTCACACCTATGCACCCGCAGCCCGTGGGCTAGGTAACTTGGGTACTTCGGTGCTCACAAGGGTAGTGACTATCCTAGGGTCTAGTTTCCGAGTCTCGACTTTCTAGCTACTCCAGAAGTGTCCTAAAACTGCTTATTTCAGAACTGTACTATTTCTATCGATTATACGCATTACGCGTGAGTGTTTCCACTCTGCACCTGAATCCCGGGGGCCTCCCCCTTCCAAACTGTTGGTAGTGTAGTGTAGCCCCAGCGATTCCCTAGGCCTAGGCCTATCCTATTTCCGTGATAGTGGTCCTTATACCACTTCTTTAGTATATGGTTTGCGTGGCCCCTAGGGCCTAACTGTATTACTTACCTGTGTGACTTAATGTATGCTTGAATAAGACTGTGTTGTACTTACCTCGAATCTCATAAAGAGTGCTGAGGGTTTGACTAGAATAAATACACTTTATTTTATATATATATCTGTTGTGGTGTCCTTTCATTTGGTATTCAAGGGATTATATATGGTATCACAGCTGGCTTCACATGCCATTCAGAGTTTAGCCTAAGACTGCTCTTGTCCATGCTACCACTAGGATAGCTGGTCTATAAGGTTGACTTTACAACCAATCACCATACCATGACATCATACATCAGGCCAACTTCTCACAAAGAGTGTCCGGTAGATCCCAAGGATGGGATCAAGAAGGAAGGAACCTGCAAGCAGAAGGGACAGAGTCTAGGTCACCAGCCAGGAGCCGGGAAGGAACCAGGAAGAAACCAGGCGATGTCGTGAAGATGCAGGTGAAGAGGTGAAGCTTGTCGCAGCAGCCACGGGTACCAGGAGGCGTCGAGGACGACCAGGACCAGGAGGTGAGCTGTCCCACGAAGGCTCTTGCTGTCGGCGGCGTCGAAGTCGAGTCAGGACCCAACAAGCCTTGGCAAGCGGAACCAACGCAGGATGGAGGACTTGCTTCTGGTGCAGACCAGGAAGGTCTGGGGTGCTTCTCTTTCACAGAGGAGCGGGTGCCAGTCTGGATCAGCCGGACCAGCAAGTTGAAAACAAAGGTTCGTCGTCGCAGAGGTCACTAGCCAACGGGCCAGCAACCGGACAACACGTCGAGCAACTCAGGTGCAGAAGGGACCCACGCAGAACACGTGAAGTGTGGGGAGCTGATCTTCTTTGCAGATGGTGCTCGGGATGGGGGCTTCTCAATTCCCCAAGCACAGCCTCGAGGGAGCCTCGGAAGTCGCGCTAGTCAGGTACTAGCCACTTTTCCCAAGTCGCCGGCCCCACGTCCCTCGTCGCCTCCACGGGTCTTAGCTTCGCTGTAGATGTGGATCTGGGTCAGAGGTGTCTGGAAGTCTCGGCGCCGGTCAGTCTCTGCAGTCGTCCCTCGTAGGATCTGTCGCAAAGCAAAGCAGCGGTCGCTGGATGGTGCCTGGTTGCCCAGGGTGGTCACTCCTTGACCACAAGGGAGATTTCTTCAGTCTTCTTCCTGAGGTCGAATGTCGAAGGTCCAGAGTTTCTGTACAAGTTGCAGATTCAGGTTAATCTAATCTGGCAGGGCTCAGCTACCTACTGATATACTGGGCTAGTGGGCTGGGCTACCTGCAAGGTCCCTCCTGTGGGTGGGACCAGGAAGGGGAGTGGTTACACCCCCTTTCCTTTGTCCAGTTTCGCGCCAGAGCTGGGGCTGGAGTGCCCCAGCACCGGTTTGAACTGGACTATGCATGGGACACCTTGTGTGCCCCAGGCAGTGTCTAGTTTCATTCAACCCTCCCTGCCCCAATACACTAAATCCTGTCTAGGGTGGTGCTCGCACCTCCCAAGGCAGGAAACCTATTGTCCAAGCCTCCCTCGCTGGAAGGACTCCCAGCAGCAGGAGGTCAGACTTGTGTCTGTGGCAGCAGCATCCATTTTGTGATGCTGGGGCTCTGGTTAACTTTAACCGGGTAAGTAGGTTACAACATGTCTTCTCCCGCTAGAAGGGAGGAATAATATCCTCATGGCCAGAAATGGTATGGGGGTATTATTCCAAAGTGTTAGACACCTTACACGACATGTTTTGATAAAGCCAAACCATAGTTACCATAACTGTTTAAGATTATAAGGCACTTTAAGAGTATATGGTAGGCTATATCATAGAACAGCTGTAAGGACATGGTTCCGAAGCTGCGGACAGGCTCAGCTCATGCTAGAGCACCATCTCACATGTTACCAAGCACTCTGCCTCCAGGATTGTTAAGGTCTGCCATAGGAGTGGCTGATAGGTACACATGTGTCTATTTTGAGGGTAGATATAGGTATACTATATCTAAGCAAGGGGTGATTACACGACCTTGCCCCAGCTGAGTGATCAGCCAGTTGTGTCTGATTGGAAGGCCAGGCCCGGGGTGGCATAATACATGGTGCAGCCCCTGGGAGGCCTAGGGTACACCTATGCCCTGAGTACCTAGGGTACACTGTACAGGGTCCAATAAGGTGACCCTTACCAATTGGGTATGTACCTAGGGTATATGGAGTCCATTTTAAAGAGAGAGCAGACAGCCTGAGACCCTGAATGGCAGGATCTCAGGCCAACTAAGTCGAAAAACCAGCTAGACACTAGGCAAAAAGTTGGGGGTAACCATAGTCAGTTATCCACCTTCCTACAGGCCTTACGCCACGTCCGAGTTTAGACACCATTCGTGATCCATCATGCACCGGAGGCTGAGTTCGTCTGCTCTGGCGTTCAGAGAGCCCGCCAGATGTTGAACCACCAGGGTGATGCCCTGGTGTTCCAGACATGTCCAGAGGCGCAGGGCCTCCTGACAAAGGGTCCAGGACCTCACCCCGCCCTGTTTGTTGAAATACCACATGGCGGTGGTGTTGTCTGTGAACACCTGCACCACACTTCCCCGGACAACGGGAAGGAATGCCTTCAGTGCAAGTCGGATCGCTCTCAGCTCCAAAAGGTTGATATGAGCCGAGTCTCCGCCGGAGACCAGAGTCCTCTGATCTCCGCCTCCCCCATGTGGCCCCCCCATCCCAGGAGGGACGCATCTGTCACTACTACGTGCTCCGGTTGGGGTAGGGAGAGGGATCTGCCGCTGACCCAATCGCGGTTCGTGAGCCACCACTGCAACTGCTTCGCAGTGCCTTCCGAGATCAAGACATGGTCGGACAGATTGCCACGATGCTGGGCCCACTGAAACTTCAGGTCCCACTGCAGAGCCCGCATTCGCCACCTGGCGTAATGCACCAACAGGATGCAGGAGGCCATCAGCCCCAGAAGCCGCAGCACCAACCTGACCGAAACCCAGGATAGAGGCCGAAAGATGGGAATCAGAGCCTGAATATCCCGGACCCACTGCTCCGGAGGATAGGCCCGGAACTGCGCCGAATCTAGAACCGCTCCGATGAAGAGGAGCTTCTGGGAGGGTCTCAGGTGTGACTTCAGCACATTGGTGGAGAACCCCAGCAAATGCAGGAGGTCGGCCGTAGTCTGGAGGTGGGAGACGACTGCCTGAAGCGAGCCCGCCTTCAACAGCCAGTCGTCGAGATAGGGGAAGACTGGAACCCCAGATCTGCGCAGATGAGCTGCGACCACCGCCATCACTTTCGTGAACACCCGAGGGGCACTGGTGAGGCCGAAGGGGAGCACGGTGAATTGAAAATGCTCCCGACCCACCGTAAACCTCAGGTAACGCCGGTGGGCCGGCAGGACGGGGATGTGAAAATAAGCGTCCTGCAAGTCCAATGCTACCATCCAGTCTCCTGGGTCTAGGGCAGCCAGAACCTGAGCTAAGGTGAGCATCTTAAACCGCTCCTTCCGGAGGAAGGAGTTGACGCTCCTGAGGTCCAAGATAGGGCGTAGGCCCCCTTTGCCCTTCTTGGGAACCAGAAAGTAGTGGGAATAACAACCACGACCTACTTCTAGACCAGGAACGCGCTCGGCGGCCTCTTTGGCCAAGAGGGCCGTAATTTCCTCCCAGAGAACATTCAAGTGATCCCCCGACATGCGGTGGTACTGTGGTGGCATGGCTGGAGGGGTCGTCTCGAAGGGGAGGGAGTAGCCCCTTCGGACGATTTGCAGCACCCACCTGTCCGACGTGATGCAACGCCAGTGGAGCAGGTGATGGCGAACCCGGACTGGGGCTAAACCGGGGAACGGCGTCGTCCGGGGACGGCGTCGGGGATGGCGCCGGGGGTGGAACCGGTATCGGCGCCGGCAGAGGAGGCATCGTGAGGTCGACCGGCGCCGGCAGAGATCCAGGCCTGGATCCCTGTGGGACCTGCGGCATTGGGACCAAAGTCGTTGACGGCGCCGAGGCCGGAGCCGTCGGCTTGCGAGGTCGCCGTCGAGCCCGCGGGGCCCGAAGGCACGCCGGGAGGTGTCGACGGCGGAGCCAGGCCCCTCCTGGCTGAGAGGAAGGTGCTGATCTCCGCCGGAGTCACGTCAGTCCCAGGGACCGGCGGGTATGGAGACGGACGCGGCTCCTGCGGCTCCGACGGAGCCGCGGGGGTGGGACCACCCTGACCCTCGACCGAGTTGCGCGACCGGTGAGGGGAGTCCAAAGAGCGGTGTCGCCTCTTGGACTTCTTCGAGCGCTTCGACTTACCCGAAGACTTCGAGCCCGACGAGCGAAGACGGTGACTGCGGCTCCGCGACCGGTCCTTGGACCTCCTCCTGGACCGGGACCGTGAACGGCACGGAGCCGAGTGCCGAAGCTCGAGAATCTTACGGGACCGCTCCCGCCTAGCCTTCGAGGTCAAGGCCTGACAGTCGAGGCACTACTTCGCATCGTGGTCGGGCCCCATGCAGTAAAGGTACTGGCGATGGTGGTCCGTCACCGACATCAGTCGATGACAGGAGTCACAGGCCTTAAAACCAGGCATCCTACCGGCACCATAGTCGAGTCGACAGAAGATCAAAAAGAGTCAAAAAAAAGTTTTGTCAAAAAGTGACTGAGGGGTAAGCTCTTCCCGGATCGGCGCTGTCTGGCGCGGAAAAAAAGAAGAACTGACGTCAGCGCGCGAGGGCGGCGACTAAGTACTCCGACGACGTCATTCCGGCGCACGACGGACGCGGAGCCGCTGACGACGCCTAGCGACGCGCAAGGAGTATTGCTGACGAAAAATCTTTCCGGATCCAGCCTGACGCCTGGGGATATTCTAAGGTGAGGAATCTAACTAACGTGTTTCTTTCAGATATTTAATTCAGTCGTGAAAGGCACCTGCGGCTCCTCAAGGAAGGCATGCGCTCAAGATGGGAATACGCTGGTGACAGAGCCGTGCATGGGACAACAAGGGCTCCAGCCTGGAGTCTAAGTTCGCTGGCGTCTCCGTCAGAGGTGTCAGATAGATGTCTAACTCGCAATCGCTTCCGCATAACAGGCATCGGAAGACAGGTATGATGCAGTCCTCAAAGACTGGTCTGAAGGATAAGAACCAAGAAGCACTTAGTTCTCATAGGCGAGGTGCACCGAGATGCTGTATCATATGCTCACGGTAATGTCTTTCCAGGAGAGCTTTCGCCATCTCGCTGGCGGATGGTCCGTCCATTGCGCAGCAGGTAGACGATAATCAGGATTCCAGCTACAGCAAGCAGTATCAGAGGTAGACCCCCGAACATGCTTCCAAACACGGAGTGTATGAAGTTAGGGATAACTCCGAGGATAGTCTGGAATGTGCTAAGGAATCCAGACCCTATGGTCTTAAATAGGTGAATAATGCCACTCGTATCAGACATGTTGAAGATACGAAACACCATTTCTACGAAATGTAGGGGGCAGTTTGTTCAAATTAGCGCCTGTATCTCTGTTAAGGTCTTTGCAACGTGAAGCTCAAAGGTTTTTTGAGCGGAGGTCAGTGGCACGGTTTGTTGTAAAAGCATGGCTTTCATTTTACCTAAAGCATCAAACGGTATCAACGAATCATTCAGTGAAGGCCATACTAGCGCCTTCGTGACTGTATTTGTCGGAGGAAACAATACTTGCATACAGCAAGTAACCCTGGTGTTCACGGTGACCAGATAGGCAATGCCTGGAAGCATGCCACAGCAGCCTTGATCGTTCAGCATCAAGTAACTCCTATTCAAAAGTAACTTGAACACTGGCGATATGACGGCAGCTGGTGTTCCTTTCATGTGGCAAGACAAATTTGAAACTGAACCATTACAGGCTCCGTGCAAAACGATATCTTTGCATTTGAGAGAACCGCTTAAAGCGTTCTTGCAGTTAGTACCACTAAGAAACACTTCTCGATCCCCACTCTGGCACCGAAATTTATATGGTAAATCTCAGGATTTCTTAATGTGTGCTTTACCCAATTTTTCATATCTGCCTGCCTGCCTTTGCTCAAGGCAATAGTGACACTGAAATGTAGTGACCGGGAGAGTGATTTGGCCGTGGATTAGCCACTCAGTTGATGGAGATTCAGCTACTGTAAATGGTAGTCTGTCCAGTTTTTCAATTTGCAGCATTGTATATTTAGCTCCCCTTTGTGCCATTTCAATCTGTGTATCAGTTAGATTGTATTCTGAAAGCAGAGACGTACTGTTTATAAAACGCCAAGCAGAAGGCCTGCACGCAAAGATTGTAGCGTCCAGCTCAATAACATGAGAGAACGTAACTGTGATTGGCCTTGTTGTAATATGGCTAAATCTTGTTCCATTCTGTCGATAGCAGAAGATACAATGTTGCCCAAAGAATATACTCTGGAGGTCAAAGTTGTTAGCCCATTATCTACCACAGCAAAAGCTTTTTCGAAGTTTATACAGTCTATTTCCTGTATTCTTTCTGCGGCTTTCTGTTGGGAAATCTTCCAGATTTCATTAAAGGCAGCATAAATGCCTGCATATATGAAACATTTTTGACATTGTTTCCTAGGTCCTACCAGAAAGTACCTAAGATCCATGTCTTGTGAGAGTAAATATAAGTGTTGTTTCATTTCTGCAAGTGTTGAGGTTTCTAGCCATTGTAGGCACAACTTCCAAACACTATAGGAAGTCACTACCCCTGGATGTTCTCTCTGTACATAACGTGGGTCTGGCCTATACATATTGAATCCCTCAGTGATGTGCAGGAACTGTTTATGACAAGTGTTGGTATTTAAGGGCCAAACCGCCCACTCCTTCCAATTAGGATCTGTTCTATTGTACTTTAGTATGTCATCAAGTGTTGCTCCTTCCTTTGTAGAAGAATTCTGCCACCCATGGCTTGGTCTTGGAAACTTTGGAGTCCTCAGTTCTTTTATCTTGGCTGTTCCAAGACAGGATGTCTGTTGCACAGTATCATTTAAAAAGATCATCTGCTGTGGAATGATGCATGCTCTAAATAGTGCCTCTGTACCCTGGACTTGCCAGTCCCTTGAACCCATATTGATTTTGTGTCAATTTCGTCTTGCCATAGGTCGAAACCCTGTTCAGACAGTTGGGCTAAAAAGGAAGCAGAGTAAATCTGTTAATTTTCAGTGCTGATGTTGGTGCAACCTTATAATAGAATGAGGCTGGATCTGTGATGTTAATCCCTGAAAAGTATGCACATTTTTGTGCAAAAGTTTGTGAACTACTTTTTGGTGGTGTTGGGCAATGTTACCACTGATTGTATTCAAATACATTCCTGGGTGAAATGGATTTGTGCAGAAAGTCATGACCAAAATGTTGGTAACAGTACAATTTGTCATAGTCTGATGATCCCTCTGACATTTCATTATTAGAAAATGCAGCAGTTTTTCCTAGATCAGACAACATGTTATTAACTGTTTCAGTGACCCAATCATCAGAAAATATACTGGAGGTAATGAAATCACTTAATGAGATTTTAAATACATGATTATTTTTTAAACGTTCGGTCGGTACGAATATGTTAAAATCAACCTTGTACCATCTGGTATAGGAACAGCTGTGATGTTCACTGATGACTCTTTGTTCACAATGTAACAATGGGTGTGGCTTCAGGAGGATGTTGACCTTTTGGGCTGTGGAATCTTGTTGAAGATAATGTCCATTAATAAGCATACTAAAAGTCAGTACTAAACCTAGCCATAAAAAAAAAAACATTATCCCAGAAATTACCCAGAGTTCAACTCAAGGTGATACCAGGTATGTCTTTTGAACAGAGATAAGAAAGTTCTTTGCTTGTTGCTTGAATGGTGTTTTGGCTGGCGTAGTTTCCGGCTCGCTTGGATCCAGAGAAAACGTATCAAAGTTAATGAAATGGCCAGAAGTGGTTTGATCAATTGTTTGAATTGCATCTGGATTGGTTGAAATGTCCTTTTCCTCTCGACGAGGAATGTTGATGTAGACATCAGTGTTTGGTCTAATTGCAATTTGTGAATTAGTTTGATTTTCATTTTAAATTGTAATGTTTTGTTCAAGTGGAACAAGTTCTATAGCATTGTTGCTTAGTCCTTCATTCCTTACAGGTGGCTCTTCAAACGTGATGAGTCTTTCTGTTTGAACTTTTTGGATTGTGGCTAGAAGAGGGCGTCTGCTACAGCGGAGTCCACTAGGCCTACTATTTAGTATCAGCCACATAGTGTGGTTTGATTAGGTCAATAGAGACAAATCTTTTCTCCTTTTTTCCGGCAAGTGGCGGGAGTAACACAGTTCTTGTTCCCTGTACTGCAAGGACTAGTACAGGTTTTCTGTAGCAAGGTCCAAATTCCTTTTTTTCCGCTACTTTCTCTCTGACCAGATCCCCGACTTTTGGGATCCAGACAGGTCTTGCCGTGACTACCTTGACTTCCTCAGTGGCGGTCTGCTTTAGATGGACATTGCTTTGTTCTGTCCTGGATTCATTCAGATCCTGTAAAACAGACAAACTATTATGGATATTACATGGTTTTTCTTCCGCCACTGCGCCTTCACAATCAAGATCAGGTACCCACATCCGTGTCCCAAAGAGGACCTCATATGGAGTGACTCCCCCAGAGAGCTTCTAGGCTGGTTATATAATGCCCGCTGAACCCCATACAGGTGTGTGACCCAACTACCGCCCATGCCTAATACCCTAGCTGTTAAAGATTCCTTTAAGTCCCATTTTTTTCTCTCCACAACAGAATTTCCCTCAGGCTGATCCGGAGATGAGAATTGCAATGCTGCGCCCATTCCTTCCATGGCCTCTTTGTAAGCCCGAGAGCTTAACGGTAAACAGACATAATATCGAATTCAAAATATCGACAGGACAGAATATCGAGTTTTTAATATAGAATGGACAGAATATCGAATTGCCAAAATATAGTGGTGAAGAATATCGAAAATCAGGTAAGAAATAAAATATCGATTTAAACAATATAGAAGTAAGTAATATCGACAGTCATAATATAGTTGTTAAAAATATCGCATTTTTTTATAGTGTTTAAGTGTTAGTATATGTGTTAAAAGTATGTATACATTTTGGAATGTATGTTTGAATATTTTTAAAGTAATGAATTTTATTTTATTTAATTTTTGTGTAATTTAATTCCGTAGCGGGTTGTGGGTTTATAGGGGATTAGGGTGGGAAGTAGTTTAATTATAGTACATTAAATAATAATTTTTGGGAATTATTAATTATTTTTAATATAATTTTGCGTTTTACTTCTGTAGCGGGTTGTGGGTTTATAGGGAATAGGGTGGGAAGTAATTTAATTGTTATTAGGTAATTATGAATTGGTATTGAAAATTAATTGGTTGTTGATGAATTATTAATTGGTAAATAATTTGTATTAATTGGTAATTAATTATTATTAATTGTTTAATTGATAATTATGTTAATTGTATTAATTTATTATTTGTAGCAGGTTGTGGGTTTATAGGGGAATATGGTGGGAATTAATTTGATTGTAAATAATTAATTATTGAAATAATTTTTGTATATTGCTAATTAATGTATTCTTAATTAATTATTAATTGGTATTAATTTTATTTATTAAATTTTGGTATTGAAAATTAATTGGTTGTTAATTAATTATTAATAGGTTATTACTAAAAAAAATATTGGTATTTAAATAAAGCAATTATTAATTATTGTTTGATTGGTAATTAATTTTAATATTTTTATTTGGTATTAATAATGTATTTATTTTTAAAGAAATATTTAATTATTATTTTCCCTACTATTGCACTCACTGGAGTGGGAATAGTATTTTTTACCCTTACGCTATCCAACGCTTTCCCTACTATTGCACTCACTGGAGTGGGAATAATTATTTTTACCCCTACGGTATCCAACGCTTACCCTAGAGTTGCACTCACTGGAGTGGGAATAGTAAATTTTACCCTCCCGCTATCCAACGCTTTCCCTACTGTTGCACTCTTTGGAGTGGGAATAGTAATTTTTACGCTCCCGCTATCCAACGCTTTCCCTACTGTTGCACTCTCTGGAGTGGGAATAATAATTTTTACCCCTATGCTAGCCAACGCTTACCCTACAGTTGCACTCACTGGAGTGGGAATAGTAATTTTTACCCCTACGCTATCCAGCGCTTTCCCTACTGTTGCACTCTCTGGAGTGAGAATAGTAATTTGTAGCCCTACTCTATCCAACACTTTCCCTACTGTTGCAGTCTTTGGAGTGGGAATAGTAATTTTTACCCCTACGCTATCCAATGCTTTCCCTACTGTTGAACTCACTGGAGTGGGAATAGTACATTTTACCCTCCCGCTATCCAACGCTTTCCCTACTGTTGCACTCTCTGGAGTGTGAATATTAATTTTTAACCCTACGCTATCCAATGCTTTCCCTTTTATTGTACTGTCTGGAGTGGGAATACTAATTTTTACCCTCCCGCTATCCAACGCTTTCCCTACTGTTGCACTCTCTGGAGTGGGAATAGTAATTTTTACCCTCCCGCTATCCAACGTTTTCCCTACTATTGCACTTACTGGAGTGGTAATAGTAAATTTTACCTGCCCGCTATCCTACGCAAAAAATATTGCATTTTTGTAATTAATATTACATTAATATATATGTATTATTATTATTTTTTTTACTTACATTAATTATTTATTCATTTTAAAGTAATTTAAGTATTTTTAAGTATGTTTCAGTTAATTAGATGTTTTATTTCATTAATTTACATTAATTTTAAGACATTTACAATAATTCGATATTGTGACTAACTATATTTTTTACAACGATATTTAGGATTCTATATTTTTGTACTTACCTGTTTGGAGATAGGGCTTTGATATTTTGGCATTCTATATTTTTACTTTGATATTTTGGCAATTCGATATTCTTTTTCTCGATATTTCGTCAGTGATCCAGCTAAACGCAGGGCCACGGTCAGAGTGTGACGTGCTAACTGCGTATGTACCAATAAAGACTCGCAAATCTTTTATAACAGTTCGACCGTCAGCAGAACGCTGAGGCCAAACCCATAGGAATCTTCAGCATGAATCCACTGCAACCATTATATACCTGTAAGCCCTGTCCGTTTGTCAGGGGCCGCAGTGGTCCAAGTATACACATGCGAGAGGTTTGTCTGATTTTAGTAATGGTGTCTGTGCCGGACGTGCGACTGTGGAGCCTTTCATCTGTTGGCATATGTCGCATTTCAAGACAATAGTCTTTAGTTTGCTTGGAGAACCCTGGCCACCAATAGCGCTGTTTCAGTAAAGAAATAGTCACAGCAACGCCTGTGTGAGCAGAGCCCAAACCCTCGTGTGCGGCTAGTACTAACCCTTCCCTATGATCCATATTTGGTATTACTCTATCCCCCACTCCAGGTATCTGAGCATATGGAATGTTTTGTGCATCTAATTTATAGGAGTATTTGAGTGAATTTTGTTTCAGGTACTGCTGTGCTGCCTTTCCGGGATGAAATGACAGATACCATTATATCTCCGTCTATTCTCGTTTTCGAACGCAGCGCAGATACGGAAGCTGTGCGAACAGTCCCTTTTGCGGCTTCATCAGCCAATGAATTCCCTTCAACGTGCACGTTGATGACTCAGTGTATGGATCACGTGAATCCTTGGTAGTTCGGATTTCAATTCCCCTACCTGTTCCCATAGCATTTTGTGCTTTATTGTGCAACCGTTTGCATCTTTAAACCCGTTCTGCTCCCAATGTTGTAGGTACTCATTGTACCACTGTACGCAATAAAGAGAATCACACACGATCAAAATGTGGGGAATTCGTGATCCGTATTTTTTAGTGCAAGTATTAGTGCTTTTAATTCTGCCAACTGAGCCGTGCAGTCTCCTAGAGATTGCGTTTTTGTGCAACCAGGATGCAACTTGCCATCATGCATGCGACCTTTGCACACGCTGAAAAATATTGTTGCTTACTCCCTATGGCCGATTGCGCAGATCCGTCGGTGTATATAATATATTCATATTGATCAAGAGGCAAGATTTCATTTGGCAGAGGATATTCTTGTTCATATTGCAGGAATGCCTGAGTTTTAAAACTGGGATCAAATCTGTATTCAATGTCCGTTGCAATTAGAGAATTTGCCCATTGTATCCACCTGGGATGTAACGCTTTCGCATTTGGGACACTGGCCTTTGTGACAGCTTCTAAAGCTGGTACTGGAGTTACGACAATAATGCGTTTCCCCTGAGCCAGTGCTCTTTCTCTTGCTACGGCAGTCTGAACGGCTGTCAGTATTTTTTCTGTTGAAGTGAAACGCATTTCTGCATTTGTGTACAGGTGTGATTTGTAAGCAATTGGTACAGTTTCTCCCTTATTAAAGGTCAAATATGTGTACCCGCAGTGACCCGCAATGATTCGGTTCACTAAATGGTGTACGTTTACACGTGTTTGTAAGTGTTTTGGAGTAATCATGTCTTCCTGGATTAAACAAAGAATATTAGTATGTTCTTGTGTCCAATCTTTTACTAAAAAGTCAGGTTTAATTAATTCATAGAAAGGTTTTACCCTTTGTGCGTAATCTAAAATGTATGTTCTGCCAAAATTTAGGAATCCCAGTATTGATTGTAAATTTTTAAATGATTTTGGAAGCTGGAGCAGCACACACTTTTCTAAAAAGATGGCTGCCAGATTTTGCCTTCACTTGACAGCTCATTTCTCAAAAATAGGACATTGAGGTGGGCTATTTTCGACTTTTTAAAGTTTAACTTATAGCCCTCTGCGGCAAATCCCATAATAATGGTGCTTACCCTGGTCAAGTGCCTCATCAAGTCGTCGTTAGTCAGATAAATATCATCCACGTATGACAACGCTTCCTCATCAAATTTATGAATTAACTCGGTTACTGTTGCTGAAAATACACCTGGGCTGTTTTTATACCCTTGTGCCAAACGACAAAATTGTCGCTGGGACCCTAACGCACTGAAGGCAGTCAGATACCTGCTTTCAGGCACTATATTTTGGCAGAAAAATCCATTTGAGATATCAAGTGTGGTTTTGTATTTTTTGCGCACAATGTTATTCATTTATGCGGCACTCTGTGCATTTTGGACAGCAAATGTCTTTGTGCATGAGTTTAGATGTCTGTAATCTAAAACTAGACAATATACATTGTCGGGTTTAGAGACGGGAAACAAAGGTATTCAAGTTGATCTAAGATCTCTCTGACCTGTTTTTTAGCTTCTTGCTTTATTGGGTATTGTCTCTGAGCAGTAGGTGAAACTTTTAACCGGATCACGTGGTAGGTTGAGTTCTCATCCCACCCTGCGTGATTTTTGTATAGTGCTGGAGTATGGGCTACTGCCCACTCCTGTGCATAAGCATGTTTTAAGTGAACAAGAACGTAGTTGGAAAATGCAGGAAAAATTACACTTTCTCCCCTGGGGCACTCCGTAACGAATGCAGGCCGCCAATCTTGTTCTGCTAACAGGATGTCATAACCAGATGATAAGTTCTTCCAAAAAAGAGATTTTACTTTCCTGGGCTTGTATCCCTCCAGCCAGAGTGTTACTTCATATAACCTATGTGGGATGCTCACCCTGGTGTCTGGTGTTTCCACCGTGATGTAATCATTCAACTCCGCTGTCACCAGAAATTCCTTCAGGTTCAGGCGAGCTATTGTTATTTCTGCCGCGCTGTCTATCATCGTCAGAGCCCATTCCTTGTTCAGAAGTTGTGTGCTCAGAATCCTCGGTATGTCTGATTTTCAGACCAGCAACTTTCTTTTTCTTGAATTGAGGTTATGGATTTGCTTCTCTTCTTTTTTAGAAGTAAAGTCTTGAGCGTGCTGCTTGTCTCTGGACTGTGTGCACTCCTCTCTGTGTTCTGACCGTCCTTCTCTTTCGGGGCCTTTCTTCGAGCCCTGAAAGGAACGAGAGGAACGTGTATCAGTATCCTGATACCTGTCAGGTTTTCAAATATTATCCCTGTTCCTAAGGTTGTACCTCTTTTCAGAGGACTCCTGTTGCAAAGACCTACCTCGGTACTGAGATCTTTTCTCTTTAGAGTTGTCTTTTTTGTTATCCCACTTCTTGTTAGAAGAAGTAGGTGTCTGTTTAAAAGTGTCCTTTTCAGGACTGCCCTATAGTTGAGGTTTTAAAGCTTTTTGCCCCCAAACTATCCCTGCCTAATTTTACGTATGCAGTTTCAATTATTTTGAGTAGTTCATTTTCCTGTTCTAATGGAGGGAACTCCCTTAGGCATTGGCGGATTGCCACTGATGCTGCTTCCCCTTTAATGTTAGGTAGTATTATGGCTAATACCTGGTCATAGTTGTTTAACAACTTCATCCCTAAGTTCAGGGCAGGTTTTGCTCCATAGTCGTTTAGTATTTGTCTTAATACATCTAGTACTACTGCTAATGAAGGAATACCATGAGTTCTGGTATATATGGCAGCAAAGACTGTACCCCAAGAGGTGCAATCCTCTAACTGTGGTGTAATCCCCATTGCCAAACAGATTGTTAACATTCTGTGTTTTTCAAATGGTGTTGTATTTGGAAAAACTGCTTCTAGCTGGGTTATTTTTTGAGCTACCCAAAAAGGAATTTGTTCACGTTTTGTGGGCACTTTGCCCATTACCGCGTGCAATGTTTGTGGAGTAATTTTAGTACCTGAGCTCTGTGTAGGAGCTGCAGTCGGTGTAATTACTGTAGATTGGACCGTGAGTGTCCTCAAGACAAAGTGTGTCATGTTTCTGTAGAGTTTTATCAACTCTTTGTGTTGAACAAGTAGTTCATCCTGTGACAATGTGTCAATGTCTGGATGTGGTGCATAGGTCGCTAATATCGGCCATATTGCTCCTGGAATCCCTAAAGGACCAAGCCTTGCTCTTGTTCTTATGTGGGGTAGGGCGCTATTAAACCAGAAAATATGTTCCTGGAAAGTAAGTGGAATCTCAGTCTCCTCAAAAGGAGTGTAGACTGCTGGAATGTCATCATGTAAGTAATAATGAAAACGTTTTGTTCCAGCATCTGCTGCTGGGAATATAACCCATGAGTAGAATACCTCTGTTTTGAAATCTTCATGTGCCTCTATCACGGATATTACTACATCTCCTCTGGGTGGTAACCCATGTTTGAGTAGTTTAACTGTTAAGGTTTGTCTCACTTTGGGTGCAATTTGTACTGCATTTGCATCATCCTCACCAGACTAATTATGTCCTCGGGCTAGATTGTCTAAATCTCACCCTTCAACCATTGTGTTTTCAACACAGGCCAATTATTTAAGGAAGTTATGGGAAAGGTTTTATGCAAAGGTTTTATGCACAATTTTGGGAATTTTCCTTTCAAGCTTGATTTAACCTACAGCCAATACATAGGATATCTCGCCTACTCAGCCGTGGCGGAGTTTTTCCCACTTACTCCAGAAGTCTCTGGGTTTTGTAAGTAGTGTCTCTGAGAATAAGAAGAAGCACGACTGGGCTACTCAGATTCTACAGTTGAGTAAGTGAGCCTTCAATATACCGCATTGGGCGCCATGTAGTGTAGTCCCAATAGTACCCTGTCTTACAGGACCTACGACGTTTACGGATAACATATACTGTGGGACTGGTTTCAGACTGACTGTACACCCCCACCACATATATTAGCCTATAATTTGCATTAGCTAGCTCGCAGTGCCACTAGAATCTCCTGCTATCAGAGAGATTCGTTTTTGGCAACCTTAGAACACAATAACCTCTGACTCGTGGAAACAATATATTACTCTTCACCTAGTCACTTGTGCTTGCTTGTTTTTTGCTCTCAGGAAGATACAGAGAAGAAACAGTTGAACGTGTTTACAATAAGAATTTATTGTACAGTAGTTCTTTTCATGTAGAATATGTGCGCTGTTACAACTGTAACACAGTAGCAGAGATATAGAACCAGCAGCACAGTGAATAAAAAGAAATAGTATTGTTCTACCATTTTTCAATGGTCATGAACATATACATGAATACGAAAATGCATTTATAAAATGCAGTGTGTACTCCTAAGATGCCTAACTAGATGTACCTAAGTGTACCTAGCATGTGAGTAGATGCTATATAGCCTAATCCTAAGAGCCTAAGGGCCTAAGAGACAAGAATCCCACTAGGCTTTAGTCAAACCCCCATACCTGAATAGTGAGAGTGTGGGACCTCGTCCTGGACTTGAGCTGGACACCCCGCAAGGGATCGTCAGACCACTGTCAGCTGGAGCGATGGCATGCCGGAGCTGCAGCGTCTCTGGTCAGTGTGTCGGCCGTGAAGTCTCGGGTCCCTCCTGCTTTCTGATAGCAAGAGGTGATGTATTTATACAGTCTATGTATGTGTGTTACTCATTGTTCAGTATGAGGATGACATGGGGATTAAACCTTGTGCGTCGATGGGAGAGGTGAAGTATACCTCCTGGAGAATGTACTCATCAATTATTCATATGCGCTAAGGATTACGTCTTAGCAATATCGATTGGGAAAAACCCACCCTCGGCATGGAACTAGGTGAAAGGTTTAGTCCATAAAAGGCTGCAGTCCTTATAAGGCGTGATGTCCCTATAAGGCATTCTGTCCTTATTTGGATCGTTCATATGAAATAACAGGAGCTGATGTATGGAAAGTGCACGATGTTCTCTGGACCTATATTAGGGTACCGATATGAAATATAACACAAACCGCAATGTCAGGTTCACTGTTCTGCTGTTCACCTAGTCCACTGATGCAACTGCCACCCAGGAAGAGGTCACCCTGCTCCTATAGGCCAGATCCATCTCCCCATCAAGTGAGAAGACACCAGAAATAAACTGAGCCACCCTGCACCAATACCCAGGGTACCGGACCCCTTGCAGCAACCAAAGGTTGTTTTCATTCAATCCGGACTCCAACACTGCAGAGACCAAGCAGCCAACAAGAGACGTCAGCATTGCAGAGGCCAGCACCAAGAGTGATGCAGCTGTCCTGTTCCATCAATCTTTGCAGGTCCAACCGAGATCTGTGGGTGCCTTTGATGCACCGGCACCAGCTGACCAAAATCCTCTGCACCTGAGTTCCCTGGCCGGGGTCCACGACAACTGATGGTGCTCCCCTGCTCCCAGGACACCCACAAACCGAGCTCACCGTTGGGAGCTCCTGGACGTGTCCCCAAGTCCCCCTCTGCAGCTTGTTTCTAGGTGGCCCCCCTCTTTGCCTACGATGTAGAGCTCAAGGCTTCCAACCCACCCAGCACTTCTGCATTCAGACACTCCAGGGCAGGTAAACTTGAACTGCTGGTGGCACTTTGGACACTGGCCCCCTAACACCTTAAGCCCTTTAGGGTACCCCAGAGAATCGTTTGCAAATACCCATATACAGTTGCCTTTTCCTCCACTATTAAGCATTACCACGTAAAAACACATTTGAGTGAAGATTTATACTTACCTGCGAAAACTGGTACACTGAAAAGTAAGTAACAAAGTTTTTGGTGTTAAAATAACTATTAAAATACTTGTTATTATTCTAAATTGGTCTTGGGTTTCTTTTTGAGTGTGTGTCGCATTTATTGACTCTACAAATACATTAACACTACCCTCTGATAAGCCTAAACTGCTCGCCCATTTAAACCCTGTAAACCAATAAGGGTCGTGTGGACTTTCTACAGGGGCGTACCTTCATCAGTTAGACTGGGGTGTGTGAGCTTCAGATTTTCCAACAATCACGCTGGTATATAATAGTAAAATACATTATGCAACAAGCAAGGCGCATTAGAGAGGCATAAGGGGCAGTGGAAAGGGAGAGGAATGTGGATTGGTATGAGTACTAAGTGAGTAAAAACACAGTATATTGTACAGTAACCAACATTTTTGAATTTCCAAACAGAGAGAGGGAGAGAGTGCGAGTGCTTTTTGGCTGAATGTATGCAAAACTCCCAGGTGAAATCCGACAGACACCTCACCATACCCGACTGAAAGTACCAGCACCCAACTATACATCAGAAAATGAATTTATTAGGTGGCTGTTATACCCCAAACACCACCCCCACCCGAAGCTAAGCCCCTGACTTTCTACATAGTGTACCTTGTTTTGGTATACTATATACAAAAGCCAGCTTCCTACATTAGTGGATCAGCCGCGGGATACAAGACTTTGCATTTGCTGATACCACTTGGTCAATAGGTGATTCCATGAAGAAATCCACAGTTGACTGTAGTCAAAAATTATTATTATTTTAGATTTTTCGATGTTTTGCAAAGATTTTTAATCTGAACTGATAGGGGCTTGTTTTACGTCCCCCAGTCCTTGGAATTAGAAATTTAAATATTGTGAAAGTTAGTAGACCTTAAAAGTCTGTTTGGAAGCTTTTTTCAATCTTCTAAAAATGTCCCAACTTTTCTAGTTATGACTTCCATAGGAGAGATTGTTCAGGAGCTCGAGCAGGCCCCTTGTCTGCAGCTTAAAACACAGCAGTTAAGGCTCCTCTGAAAAAACTATAAGATAAAACTGGCTCAAACCCTACAAAACTCAGACTCCAGGAACTTCTTGCAGAGTGTGAATCCATCCATCTTACAGATGACACTGACAACCCCATAGAGAAGGTGAGGTGAGTAAAAATTAGTCTGGAGACCGTGCTCCTGGGGGCAGCCCCCCAAAGTAGCTAGAGAAGGTGATGAGAAAACCCCTCATACCTACCTTAGAACTGTATGTGTGTTGTCTGCCCCTGTTGGGGGTAGGTTAGGCCACTCGGGACAGGAAGAAGAGCTAGATGAAGAGGACGAGGCCCTTGTGAGGCTAGTCAAAAGAGCAGCCCTTGAGGCCCAATCCTGGGCATACAAAGGGCTGAGATAGGTTTAGGACCTGTAAGTGGTGGCAGCAAAGTAAATAGGGAGAGAGAGGAAACTTTAGATCCCAAAATCCCTGAAGAGATTGTCCCAAAATAAGTTGAGGGTGATGACATTACCAAATAGTTTACGGCCTTTGAGAGGGCATGTATAATGAGGAGGTTACCTCAGAGATACTGGGGATCTCTACTCTGGAATTTGTTCTCAGGAAAGTGCACAGATAGACTACCGACACTGGATGAGAAAGATGCTGAGTCTTATGACCTCATGAAGGATACCCTGATTGAGGGTTTTGGACACACCACTGAGAAGTATAGAATTAAGGTCAGGAGACTCACAACACCTCGAGCCAGTCCTGGGTTGATTTTGTGGACTTATAAGTTAAAACGCTGGGTGGTTGGTTAAAAAGGAGTAAGGTGCAAGACTATGATGGGCTTTATAATTTAATTCTAAAAGAGCATCTGTTAAGTAACTGTACTTCTGAAAAATTGCATCAGTACTTGTGGACCTAGGTTTAGTCTCTCCCCAGGAGTTGGGGAAAAGGCTGAACATTGGATCAAGATTAGGGTGTCCAAACAGTCTCATGGAGGGGGTGACCAAACGTAAGGGGATTCCTAATGCCCCCAAGGGAAATATGAGGACCAGTCTAAAGAAAAAGAGACTTCTAAAGGACCACAAAAACCTGCTCAGGATGGTTAGCCCAGAGGCACTTCACAAACCAATGGTGGATAGCAGGGTAAGACCTGGGAACCCAAAATGTCTTGTTGTTTCAATTGTAAAGCCAATGGTCGCCAAACTAGAGACTGTACCTGTCCCAAAAATGGTTTTCTCTAGTACACCCCCAGTTACCACTGGGGTGGTGAGTCTCCAGATGGATCTTTGGTGTGTGTGTGTAAAGTTCATGCCAGGGCTATTGTGTCGTTAGAATGTGGAGGGATCACTGACCAAATGAAGGTGGTCATGTCCTCTGCCCTTCCTGTTGAATGTCTGCTAGGGAATGATTTGGAGCCCTCAGCTTGGGCTGAGATCCTGTGCCGCCATGCTGGCAATACCTGAATGGGTGTGCTTAAATATCAGAGCACAAAGCAAAGCCCATGGTGAAAAAGAGGAATTGGAGCCTGGAATAATGGGCCAATCCTTCAAGAGAAAAGGTAAGAAGTCTGGGAAACCAACTTCTGAGCAGCCACAAGTTCAGGTTCCCTCACCTCAGGGAGAAGACCTATCAGCCCACGATGAAACTGAGTCCCAGGAACTTGGGCCTTACACAGGTTCCACAAGTTCAGGTCCCCTCACCTCAGGGAGAAGACCTGTCAGCCCACGATGAAACTGGGTCCCAAGAACTTGGGCCTTACACAGGACAGGTTCAACAAGTTCAGGTCCCCTCACCTCAGGGAGAAGACCAGTCAGCCCACGATGAAACTGGGTCCCAGGAACTTGGGCCTTACACAGGACAGGTTCTAGGCCCCGGGCAACCCTCTAGGGAAGAGCTGTGCCAGGGACAGAAAACTTGTCCCACTCTCAAGAGCCTGAGACAGCAAGCTGCTGCACAGGAAACGGGAGATGTCAGTAGCTCACACAGGAAAAATTAGGAGGAGGGGGCTCCTGTAAACTGAGGCCAGAGATCCCAGACCTAGTGCCACTAGAAGAGTGGTAGTACCTCAGCAATACAGAGAGTTCTTAGGGGAAACAGGTAGAGAACTTAGGTTGAGAATACAAGAACATAAATCAGCATTAAGAACAAACAAAGAAAATGCACGTCTCGCTGAGCACTTCACAAATCAAGGTCATAGCTGTAATGATCTACAGTGGTTCATTTTGAAAAAAATATCCGGAAACATGAGGGGTGGAGATCTTAACAAAAAACGGAAACTTAAAGAGCAGTGGTTTATATGTAAATTTAACACTGTAATAAAGGGCCAAAATTCCCGGGAAGACTGGATGTCTATCATCTGTTAAATTCCTTTATATATATATATATATATATATACAATATGAGCAGTATACAAGTAAAGAGATCCCAATGGTATACCAAAGATCATTGTTGGGGCCCCTGTTGTGTGTATTCAGGATTTGGGATTATTAAAACGAACAAACAAGAATCATGGACAGGAGAAGAGTAACTTAGAATACTTGCCCATTTCAAGTAAAAAAAATTGTATCATTGATACCGTAATACAATATATCTTTATGATATAGTAACAACTAAAAGGATCAACATAAGGGTAGAAATACCATCGCAAATATTATAACAACATATAAAATAGACAATAAAGATAGTATATAAAAAAGAAATAAGAAAAGGGCTATAAGTGATAGTAATCTAGGTTAAAATATAGCACATGGTAAACTAAAAACGGTAAAAAATATTTTGTTAAATGGCCGGGAACATACAAGATCTGAAGAAAATGGGGGGACAAGCAAGTAATAAAATACTGTGATACATTTAAGATACATATAGGTGTAACTTGACTTGAGAAAACCGAAGGAGAAAGGAGTTGTTTGATTGTAGACCAATTTTAAACGTCAAAGATAAATAGAACTACTCATTCGAAGGATACAGATGTTATAGGATAGATTCAAAAAAATGAAATTAATGGAGCGCATGAGCGTGGGTTCATGCACAATAAAGTTTTTTCTTACAATAAACTAGAAGAAGGGCAAAATAAACAAAATACGTCACTCTGCTTACAAGTTACGTGGAAGTACGGGATGACGACATAGACACGTTCATCACGTGATGGAAGTACGCCGGAAGTAAATATTTAAAAACCACGTTACCGGCAAGGAGCAGTAGATGAATACACGAGACCAAGACAGACGTATGGACACGCCGCTGGTGTAGCTTGAAAACGTGAAAGGTAAGACGATACAAGCAAGGCATATTCGGTATTAAAAAAAAGAGGCTTAAACAAAGGGGAATAATAAGATGCTCTTGTCTTGATAGGAAGAAACGGTTTAAAATATAATGGGGGATTTGAACGCAAGACCTGACAGTGATATTAAGGCATATCCATTCTCCATATATATATTAAGTATCTTCCCCTTAAATTAACATGGAAAGGTCAGAAGGCATCCTGTGAAATGCACACATTCATGATATGGCTAAGAGATGTTCTTATAGGATAATTGTATTTACATTTTTTCACTCAGAACTCTCCAGTATGACTAATATTAATTTATGCCATAACAACAGTCATCTTTAAAAATAACAGTTTTACATCAGTACTGTATTTAAATGCAGTTATTTATCTATTTATGCATTTATTTATTTATCTATATATTTATATATTTAAATATTGATGTGGTTTTAGATTTTTAGATATTTGTTCTAATTAATCTATTTACTGTTTGTCTATTGTGATTATTTAACATATGACATGTATAGGTGACTGTCTCCAACTACTGTATTTTACTCACAATTGGATTATGCAGGATCTGTACCTTCATTGGCATTTGTTCAAGATGTTTTCCATGTTTATTGACTCCTAGGCAGGACGTCATGCACTTTGCACTTTAAATGACATTGTACTTTCTCTTCCATGTCATGTGATCAAGGCCCCACGTGGGCTGAAACGTGTCATGGTGGTGATGGTGTCGGGCATGAAATAAATCACTTTGCACCATTTAACGGGTTCGCTTCGTCTATTGGCCAGAACGAGAGTGTATCTGCTGGACGGCTTCACTTCAAATATTTTCTGAAATTGCTTCCTCGGAAATTAGCGAAACCCCTTCTTCGATTTGGGCTGTGCGGCATGAAGCAGCAACTCTGAATTGGTTTTTGGAACCTTTTTTTCTTTCCGAGTAAGGAACAGCCGCGATTGCCCCGGGACAGCGGAAGTGCGACGGACTGCAGGGGAGTGGTTTGGTGACGCGGGTTCGAAGGTCGGCTGACCGGAGGACCTGTGTTGCTTGCCGGTACCGCCCTTTTGTGGCAGGAGCCCCGCGGAGAGTCCCGTGAAGGAGTGTGCTTGATTTGGATCGGGGTATTTACTGGCGGTCCGAATCATATTTTGAATTTTGACAAGCCCATTGATTGACACCATGTCCGCTGACATGTTGAGGAGCTGGGAGGAGGCAGCCTCCAGTATGTTTACCGATTCCCCGGCTGGGGAGAGTGTACTGAATCGGACATCCATTAGCACGTTGGAAACGCAACCCAGCCTTAAAGACCTGTTCAAAGCCTTAGAAAAAGCCAGCAAGTCGGAACAAGCAAAGTGGTGGGAGCACCGCTCGCTAACAAGGTACCTGGAGGTAGGAAGGATCCCGCGGGGTTACGTATAATGGTGGCACCTACATACGAAAATCCAGATCCCCACATGCTTCTAGAATGGGCAGAATGCAATTTGGAGTACTCTCTGCGTTTAGTAGAAATCTTGGTTAAATACGCCAAGAGTGATCGTGTGATTTTTCAGAATCAAATAGAGGCATTAAATGGGGAAATAGACAAATTACCTAGTACCCCTCTCATTTCCAAGTATCATGAGGAAATGGCAGTGCGACTAATGCGGGAGGAGGAAATAATCAAAAAAAGAAAGACTTACATATTCCAAAGAGACCGTTTGGACTATGAAAGTGGGCAGATATTTACATTTGCCCAAAAATATGACAATGTCAGGGTGAAAAGCATTAAGACAGTGGACTTGCCAGATACTGCGAGACCGACTCCCAGTGACCCCCCAGAGAATTCATCAGTGTTTGAACTGAGTTCCAACGTGGACAGCGAGTCAGACAATGACCAACATAGGGAGCATCGTCTGGGGTTTCGCAAGCTTACCCTGGCGCAGGACGTAGACTGCATGCGCCAGGATCCCCGGCAGACCCTACGGTCTGGTGTGCGAAATGCCAATTCAAACAAAGCACCAACAGCAAACTGAGTGCGAGGCGGAGATGTCACAAACAACGAAAATGCGAGTACCAAGCCACCGCACAGAAAAGCATGCAAACATTGGAAAAACAAGTAAGTGGCATCAATGTTGGGTGTGATTCACAGTCGGTTGTCAACCTTACTAAACTTGTACTTTCTGAAAAAGAAATGAACATCTTGGCTTTGGGTTTGTCATACAGCGCCAGAAGCAACTTTGACTATGCAGGGACCCGGGTTGACTTTTACAAGTATGTTCGCAAATTAAAACTGCGCAAGTTTCATCTGTTACACAGACCCGACCGCAGTACACCCCCATTGTTACTCCATTCAAGGTCTCCACCTTTAACAGCAGGTGATGCAGACTTGCTTAATGATCTACTTCAAATGCAGGCTGAGAATACACAGTCAATGAGTAATCCTGATTTGGGACAGAGAATCATGACACCATCCACCCCGTTCAAACCGAAATCTACTTTTTGCCCCTTGATGATAAAGGACAACATTGACATGTTCCATGACAAGGTCGCCCATGATCTCAGACTGTTACATATCACGGAGGCTAATGCTAATAAGAGATACTAATATCATAACTTCATATACCATCAATTGGTTAAAAAATTGCAAATGAATGTTAATGTGGTCATCCGCCAATCAGATAAAGGTGGGAATGTGGTGCTATGGCCGAGGGAGATGTACATGGAGGAAGCCCTCGGACAACTTAATGATAGAGTGCTACAAAAGAACAACTATGGCAGAGGTCAAATTGTCATGGAACTTGCTTTATCCCAATTTGATGGCATGGAGAAGTATGGGACTAATCACAATGGATGAATATAGATTTTTGAAAATTGAACACCCTGTGATGCCTATAATCTATTTCATCCCCAAGATCCACAAAGATATTGTGAAACTACCTGGGCGTCCCATTATTTCTCCTTGTAAGAGTATTATGGAGAACATGAGCAAGTATGTGAACTTTTTTTTGCAAGAGCATGTCAAAAAACTCCCGTCGTTCATACTAGATACTGGTGACTTATTGCAGAAATTGCAAGGAACTCATTGGCAAACTGGGTATCTACTTATCTCCTTGGATGTATCATCCCTGTATACCAGCATTCATCACAGAGATGGACTGAGAGCAATAGAGTATTATCTAAACATGAGATCTTTAAATTTTTGTGAACATAACAAAATGTTATTATCTATGATCAAATCATGCCTGGAAAATAATTTCTTTTTGTTCTCTAATCAAGTATTCCAACAGGTTAGGGGTGTGGCTATGGGGGCCTGTTTTTCACCAAGTTACGCCTGCTTGCACATGGGGTACTGGGAGGAACAGGTCGTCATACCGACCTTTTCAGACATTATGTCCAACAAAGTGGTGAAACGGTTCAGGTATATAGATGACCTTCTCATTATTTGGAATGGAACCATGAGTGATGCTTTGCAGTTCATTTTGAACCTTAACAAAAATTATTTGAAATTAAAGTTTACAAGCCAGATCAGTAATAGTTCAATATGTTTTCTTGATGTGGAAATCTACATTCAGCACAATTAATTACAAACTAAAATGTATCGAAAACCAACAGCCGGTAATGCTTTACTGCATGCCTCGAGTCATCACCCAGCACACTTGATCAGAAGCATACCGTACGGGGAAATGCTCCGCATTAGAAGAATCTGTAGCACTGATCAGGACTGTATAGAGGCTCAGATTGATTGCAGGGAAAGATTTCTGAGAAGAGGTTATCTCCCGCAGATGTTAGATAAGGCAATTTGCAAAGCTAACAATTCCGGCAGTTGGTTGGCTACACCGTATAAAAAAGATACAAAAGGAAAAGAGCAAACAGAGCAAATTGAAACACGTTTAATTCTAACCTATAACAATCAGCATCAGAGCATTCGTAAAATTGTGAATAAGAACTGGGCACTGATCGCTAGTGATCCTGTATTGGGTAAACATTTGTCTCATTCCCCTAGTATTACCTACAGGAAGGCTAAATCTATGAGTAACCTATTAGTCTCTAGCAGCCCAGAGGTTAGAATCAACAGCTCATGGCTGAATAGCTGTAAGGGTTTCCTCAGATGTTCAGTTTGCAAAGCTTGTAGATATGGGGTGAGTAAAACTGAATATAAGACTCCCCTTAGTAGTACTCCTACTCACATACCATACAAACTGACCTGCAAAACTGAATATGCTGTGTATGTGCTGGAGTGTTCTTGTGGCCTGCGGTATGTAGGGAGCACCAAGCTTCAGGACCACAAGAGAATACTCCTACACATACGCGCCATTACCAACGGCGACACCACGTATCCTATGGCTACACTCTTTGAGGAAAAGCATGCCAAAAATCCTACAGGTCTTAAGTATTTTGTGATTGACTCAGTCCCACCTCAGAGAAAGGGTGGGGATTGTGATGCACAATTGTGTAAACTTGAGACAAGGCACATTATTCTATTGGATTGCAAAGCCCCCAATGGACTTAATGATAGTGAAGATTTTTTCACCTATCTTCACTAGGCGATTCAGAATCACCAGCATACTTAGACTGCCTCATATCTCCTTTTAATGTTTTTAGTAATATATATGCAATGAAAGTCAGATTGATTTTAGCACTGGGTTGGCACTTTATTTCTTAGCTTTCTGACTACATTTGCACATAGAAATTTTGAATATTTGGGGGTTGAACATTAGAAGGCCCACATGGGCTTAAGTATCTTCCCCTTAAATTAACATGGAAAGGTCAGAAGGCATCTTGTGAAATGCACTCATTCATGATATGGCTAAGAGATGTTCTTATAGGATAATTGTACTTACATTTTTTCACTCAGAACTCTCCAGTATGACTAATATTAATTTATGCCATAACAGTCATCTTTAAAAATAACAGTTTTACATCAGTACTGTATTTAAATGCAGTTATTTATCTATTTATGCATTTATTTATTTATCTATATATTTATATATTTAAATATTGATGTGGTTTTAGATTTTTAGATATTTATTCTAATTAATCTATTTACTGTTTGTCTATTGTGATTATTTAACATATGACATGTATAGGTGACTGTCTCCAACTACTGTATTTTACTCACAATTGGATTATGCAGGATCTGTACCTCCATTGGCATTTGTTCAAGATGTTTTCCATGTTTATTGACTCCTAGGCAGGACGTCATGCACTTTGCACTTTAAATAACATTGTACTTCCTCTTCCATGTCATGTGATCAAGACCCCACTTGGGCTGAAACGCGTCATTGTGGTGATGGTGTCGGGCATGAAATAAATCACTTTGCACCATTTAACGGGTTCGCTTCGTCTATTGGCCAGAACGAGAGTGTATCTGCTGGACGGCTTCACTTCATATATATATATATTACCTACTGGCGGTCGCCAGTAGGTAGTTATAGTTAGGACCACGTTTCCATAGGAAAACCTCAACATTCTATTTTGAATAACTTTGGCGCCGGTCGACGAATCCTCGCGAATTTCTCAAAATAGGTGGGGCGCTACGCTCCGCTCCTACCCTGAAAGTCTCGGGGGGATTCGTCAAGCGGGGGCTGAGATAAAAGGGGGGTCCCAAAACGCGTTTTTCCCATGCATTTTTCCATAGGACCTTTAGAACGAGCTACAGCCCGAACGGCTGAACAGAATTACTAGAAATTTGGCAGAGAGGTAGTCCCTAGGTCAAGGAAGTGCCTTTTGTAGGTTTGGTGTAAATCTGTTCAGTAGATTCTGAGAAAATAGCCTTTAAATCAATATATATATCTGAGCCCGCTTACGGTACGCTTACCGTACGCTTACCGTACGCTTACCGTAAGCTTACGGTGGCGTGCGCGAGCGCGATTCTGATTGGCTCTTAGATCTTAGTAAACATTCGAATCGGCCGAAACCAGGAAGCGGCGTCCGCCATTTTGTCTCTCGCACTGAGTGTTGTTTATCAAACATGATGGCCAAAAACATGTTACGGGGCTGTTTTGACAACTCCCTCCCACATAGTCATGTTGAGGGAGTCCCCAAACATCCCCCAAGAGCAAAAACGGTTTTATTTTTTTTTCGGCAATTTCGCGGGGTACGCTTACCGTACGCTTACCGTAAGCTTACCGTACGCTTACGGTAAAAAAATAAAAATAAAAAAAACACTATCCACACTTACCCCACCCCCTGTGCTTTTGGTGGCCGCAGGCCACCAAATGTGCAGGGCTTATTAATAGAGAAAAAAAACGTAATTTTGGCAACATGAAATTATAAAATCGAAATAAAAAAAACACTATCCACATTGACCTCACCCCCTGTGCTTTTGGTGGCCGAAGGCCACCAAATGTACAGGGCTTATTAAAGTTGATAAAAACCGTGCACGGAACGAACTGCGTTAAGTGGGCGCGCACGCCACAAATGGCGTAAAGTAACTTAGCATTTAAAAAACCGTACAAATTCACTGAAAAAACCATAGGTTTCACACACGTTATAGTTAGGAAATAGCATTTAAAAAACCTTGCTAATTCACTGAAAAAACCATAGGTTTCACACATGTTATAGTTAGCTGGACATTTTACTGATAAAAAACCAATGAAATTCCCCCGTTATAGTTACTGTAGGCAACTATAACTCACGCGACCGTAATCCTCTGCTGATGACATATGTGTCTTTATGAAAAAAAAATATTTGTAATATATGTATAGCTAAAATTTAATGGAAGAAGATATGGGCAAATAAGTGTCTAAATACAGTATTAGCATCAGCAGAGGATTGCGGTCGCGTGAGTTATAGTTGCCTACAGTAACTATAACGGGGGAATTTCATTGGTTTTTTATCAGTAAAATGTCCAGCTAACTATAACATGTGTGAAACCTATGGTTTTTTCAGTGAATATATATATGTATATATATACATTTTAAAATAAAGAGGGGACTTCCATAACGGGGGTGAATGGGATGCTTTTGCCTTGACAGAAAGAAACGGCTTAAAATACATTAGGTATCTGAATAAAACATCTCAAAGGGGTGTCATTTTATAAAGGGGTACATCTGCGGTACAGAAAGTAAAATGAATCATGGCAGATATAGATTTAGCAAAGGATGGAATAATATGGATTAAAATAGATGTCTATTTTGATTTCTCTTTTAGAAATTAAAAATATCGAGATACTGATGTAAGGAATCACAAAATTGAAATAGAATATTCCTAAACGGCGTGCCTGCAAATAAATAAGGACGATCCCCATAAAAGGTATAAGAAAAAGGTTCTAAACATGGGGCATAGATAAGAATGAAAATAATGTCTTAAATCTACGAAAGTAAAAAAGTAATTATAACTAACATGATAATTCTTGTACATGCAGCTAAATACCTGGATGGAATATTTGCAGTGGTGTCTAACTCAGAGTCAAATCAGAGGCTCGTTTCAAGAAACATAAGATAAAGTGAGTTGAAAAGCTTTGTACAAAATTTGAATACAAGGAGTACTACATTGGAATACATTGAAGGTATAAAGGCAAAGTAGAAATTTGTGTTTTTTGCATGTCCCAGATTCAGGAAGAGAAGGCAAAGAGTATGGCCTTCCCAGAAATATTTTACTGTTGATCGAGTTTGTAGTGCTGAGAGGAAGATTAGAACGAATTGTTTCAAGTAAGTCACATAATGTTGAAATGAGCTATCTTGAGACAGGAATGAAAATGAATTAAATATAAGAAAATGGGTTTATAGATCAATTCCAAGTTCAGGAATCTCTTTTTTTTTTTTAAATAAAAAGATATATAAAGTGTGAAGTGTGTGGATACAGTCGAGGAGAGGATTTGGATGTATGTTGGCTTACGATATTGGCATTAAAAATAGTCTGATATAGATACAAGATTTTACAGTTGTTAGAGCAATATAAGGATGGTTGCTATGGAGATGCTGTTATGACAATGTAGTGTAATATATTTATGTTTATAGATTTTTAAGAACGAGAGGAAGAACATTACAGTCTTGATAAAGAAGGTTCTATGTGAAACATACCTTCGAAACGCGTCAACGCTTCTGACAGTAGCCACAAATTTACTTTTTATATCACCTTAGATGCATATAAAGGGTAACGCAACAAGGTGTATATGTTAAAATTTGGTTTTCCTAGAATTGTGGCCACCAATGACAAATTTGAATTGTCTATTGTTTACTCTTGTGGAAAAAATATATAGGTCTGTTTTGTATATGATTTTGATAGTCCAATGTTTTTAACTAGGATGGAGTAATCTGCATCTGAAATAGATTACAATGTCCTTATATTGACTTTTTTAGGTCGATGATTTTATCAACCAAATGGTTTTTATGATATAATGCATGGAAAAATAACTTTGTTTTAATAAACACAACTGTGATTGTATTTACTAAAAGTTTTTTGTGCCAATATTTTCGTGAACCTATTTGTTTGGATGTGGTGGATGTGATCATACTTGAAAGTGTGTGATTGGAATTTAAATGATATAGCTGTTTGCATAGACGCAAAGAAAGATTTCTCCCAGAGGACGTTACTACTGTAGGAGTTCCAACCAGACAGGGCAGAAGGTATGGATGTTGGAACCTGTGGTCGCTAGGTCCCCCCTAGGACAAATGGAAAGGCCCCTAACCCATTTGTGAGAGGGAAGATCAGATCAAATACCTGGTTGCCCTAAGCACTTGCAGGAACCTTCACAGGGACATCCATGCAAACTGCCTGAAACCTTTCAATGACAGGGCTGATGTGGCCATGCTGATAGTCACAGATGAGGAAGAAGAGAGTGAACCTCTCCCTGTCCTCCTCTCCCACAGTCCTAAAGATGGGTCAGTTGAAGTAGTTGTCTCCTCAGACACCCTCTCTGCCCAACAGACAAGTTCCAAGGCAGCATGCTGGGCTCTTTTTCCTAACCCCTAGTCAGACAACCTGGTCCATCCATAATGTGGACACTGGAGACAGTCTACCTGTGAGTGGAGAAGCGTGGCTCAATGATTAGAGCGGCAGACCCTGATACAGAGGTCTAGCCCGGGACCAGGGTTCAATTCCCCGCCTCGGTGGGTCTTGGGCTCAAAAATTCCACGGACCTGATAATTCTCTCCTCGGTGCCATTCCAATCATGGAGTCCCACTCTGCAACTCTGGGCAATAGCTTGCTTAATCTCCACAACGGCCCCCACAACGCTAAGGATGCCTGGCCTCCACCTTGGGGGTGCCCAGGAGTGGATACCTCACAGGGAAAGCCAGGATGGGTTCCACAGCGGTATTCGTACAAGCGCCTTTGAGACCCTTGTGGGTGAGTAGTGCGCTATACAAGTATCAATTTACATTACATTTACATTTACCTTCAAAAAATAAAACATACAGACAGTCTGACCAAGTTAAGGAAAGCATCAGGGATTAAGTCAGCAAAATAATATTGAGCCTTCTGAAAGGCCCTGGGCTAGCTCAGTGATCTTAGGTCGATATCCTAATTCCAAGGGTAGTAAACCAGAGCTGAGGTTTTTGTGTGCACTATAGACGTCTCAATGCTGTTACCAAGACAGATGGACACCGTAGTCCAAGAGCTTATTAATTAATTGATAGGCTGGGGGCAGCTACAATGCTTAGTACTTTTGATGTGACATTAGGGTACTGGCAGATCGGTCTGACCCCAGGAGCAAAAGAGAAGTCAGCATTCTCAACCCCATATGGACATTACCAGTTCACTGTAATGCCATTTGGATTAAAGAATGCCCCTGGCACCTTCTAAAGGTTGGTGAACAAAGTCCTTGCTGGGTTGGAGACGTTTAGTGCAGCATATCTTGATGATATTGGTATATGTTCCTCCATCTGGCAGGTTCACCTGATCCACCTTGGCAAGGTCCTTGAGGCTCTGCAGAGTGTAGGTCTCACTATCAAGGCAAGCAAGTGCCAGATTGGGCAGGGATCTGTTGTATTCCTGGGACACCTTGTAGGTGGAGGTCAATACCAACCCTTACAGCCCAAGATCCAAATAATTGCAGACTAGGTAGCTTCAACAACCCAGACTCAAGTTAGTGCATTCCGTGGCTTGGTTGGGTATTAAAGGAGGTTTGTGAAGGCATATGGCACCATTGTCGCACTCCTCACAGAGCTAACCTCCAAGAAGCAACCAAAGAAGGTAAAATGGACAGTGAGCTGTCAAAAGGTTTTTGACACTTTGAAGGAAGCAATGTGCTCAGCACCCATTCTGAAAGCTCCAGATTATTCTAAGCAGTTCATAGTGCAGACTGATACCTCTGAACATGGGAGAGAAGCGGTCCTATCGTAGACCAACAATGATGGTCATGACTAGCCTATTGCTTTCATTAGCAGGAGGTTGCTCCCCAGAGAACAGCGTTGGAGTGCCTCTGAGAGTGAAGTCTTTGCTGTGGTTTGGCCCCTGAAGAAACTGACACCATACCTGTTTGGTATTCACTTCCTTGTACAAACTGTCCACAGGCCTCTCAGATAGCTAATGCAATTGAAAGGTGAAAACCCCAAACTGTTAGGTGGTCCATCTCCCTACAGCCAATGGACTTTAGAGTGGAGCACAGACCTGGGACTGACTATGCCAATGCAGATGGACTTTCCAGGTGTTTCCATTTAGAAGATGAAGACTCCCTTGGGAAAATGTAGTTTCATTCTTGTTTGCTTGTGGGCAGGGTGTATTTAAGGAAGTGCCTCTTTTGGAGACATAGTCATCCCCGCTTTTTGGCAGGTAATTGATGCAATTATGACTGAAGTGGACTGGGTTCCTGCTAACCAGGTCCCCAGTGCCAGTCCTCTTTCCATAAAACAAGGTAACTGTTCAGTTGTTCCCCAATTGACAAAGACCTTTAGCATCTCTGTTAGTACCTAACAAATGGTACACCTGGTACCTAGGGCATGGGTACTGAAGAAGGTCCCTAAGGGCTGCAGCATATATTGTGTCACCCTAAAGTAACCATCGCCAAACCCATGCAGGCTGCCATTGCAGGCTGAGTGAAATGGTGCAAACAAATGTGAAAACACGGCATGGCACACAAGCACTGAATGAAATAAATATAAGTCGACCCTATAGTAGGCCTTACAGCCCTAAGGCAGGGGTCATTAAATTAGTTAGCACAAAACAACACAACATAACATAACAGGTGTATTTGTGAAGCGCACGTTCACCCAAGGGTATTTTGACACTGAATAAAAAATGAATGTGTATTGTATATTACATGAACAGATATGCCCCTTTACTGTACAGTTCGATTGCTAGATAGTTTAGTGAGCAGGGAAGCCATCTTAGAGACGTGTACTGGGCACTGGTCATTAAGAGTTCCCCAGCTACATGATGGCTTCACTGAAACCTATGGTGTTTGGGAACAAACACCTTGTCTTAATAAATTCCTACTTATGCCAGCAGTGGATTTATTAAAACATTCACCCAGAGGGTACCTTAGAGGTGCTCCCTGAAAACCTACCAGTATCTTAGTGTGCTGAATGACTGGTATCATCCAGCCTATCACCACAAACATTGTTTCTGACCCCTGCAGTTGAGAGCCTGCACTCTCTAAGGCCAGAAACAATGCCTGCTTCAGAGGAAGGTGTTCACACCTCCTCCAGCAGGATGGCTAGTGAATATGCATGCCAAGGTCAACGAGTTCTAAGCCCCTGCCACCTTTGATATGCGATCCGTGCTTCCCACAGACCTGGGCGATGCCACCCCCTGCCCTGAAGCCCATTTGGCACCGAGCAGGCAGGAAATTAGCTATGCTAGTAGGCGTGGTGCACTACCAGGTCAGTCACACACCTAAGGTGGGCTGCCTGATCTTTCCCATGAAAGAAGGATTCCATCATCTTGATTATGGCTGAATTAGGAACTCTGGGACAGGATTATGCCCGCTCCCTACAGGAAGTGGTCATATAAGAGGCGTGGTGTCCCCAAGGGTAAGTGGCCCATTGGCTACTACTCTTTACTCCCCTTAACACCTCTGAATTCAGCATTTAGGTGCCTCCCTGGCACCAGGAACTTAGATTCATCTGACTGAAGAAAGAAGAGGACAAACAGAGCCAAAGAAGCAAGAACTGCCGACTGCTGGAGGACTTTGGTGCCAAACCCTGCCTGCCTACCTGCTCCTGTCCCGGTATTCGCAATAACCCGACTCGTCCTGCGGTTGTGCATCCTACAGAAAGTTTGGAAACGCCTCCAGGACTTCGCTAAGCAATCAGCATTTCTCTTGAAGTGGGGAGCCACTTCCCTACTGTGAGAAGTTGGCCTGATGTGTGATGTCACTAGTTCTAGTGTACACCTTATATCAGTCCAAACAACCCTTATGGTGATTGGTTGTAAAGTCAACCTTATAGACCAGCTATCCTAGTGGTAGCATGGACAAGAGCAGTCTTAGGCTAAACTCTGAATGGCATGTGAAGCCAGCTGTGATACCATATATAATCCCTTGAATACCAAATGAAAGGACACCACAACAGATATATATATAAAATAAAGTGTATTTATTCCAGTCAAACCCTCAGCACTCTTTATGAGATTCGAGGTAAGTACAACACAGTCTTATTTAAGCATACATTAAGTCACACAGGTAAGTAATACAGTTAGGCCCTAGGGGCCACGCAAACCATATACTAAAGAAGTGGTATAAGGACCACTGTCACGGAAATAGGATAGGCCTAGGCCTAGGGAATTGCTGGGGCTACACTACGCTACCAACAGTTAGGAAGTGGGAGGCCCACGGGATTCAGGTGCAGAGTGGAAACACTCACGCGTAATGCGTAAAAGTCGATAGAATTACTAGCAGTTAGAAATTAACAGTTTAAGGACACTTCTGAAGCAGCTAGAGAGTCGAGACTCGGAAACTAGACCCTAGGATAGTCAATACCCTTGTGAGCACCGAAGTACCCAAGTTACCTAGCCCACAGGCTGCGGGTGCATAGGTGTGAACTTGCGTCGGGTTTCGTCGTGGACTTCTAAGGATGCCTGAAGGAAAGTTGCTGACAGGCAGTCAGTGAAGAGTGTCCGGTGGATCCCAAGACTGGGATCAAGAAGAGAGGATACCTGCAAGCAGAAGGGACAGAGTCAAGGTCACTAGCCAGTGACCGCGTGGAACCAGGAAGGAACCAGGCGATGTCGTGAGGATTGCAGGTGAAGGGTGAAGCTTGTCGCTGCAGCCACGGGTACCAGGAGACGTCGAGGACGACCAGGACCAGGAGGCGAGCTGTCCCACGGAGGCTCTTGCTGTCGGCGGCGTCGAAGTCGAACTAGGACTCACCAAGCCTTGGCAAGCGGAACCCACGAAGAACGGAGGACTTGCTTCTGGTGCAGACCAGGAGGGTCTGGGGTGCTTCTCTTTTGCAAAGAAGCGGGAGCCAGTCTGGAGGAGTCAAACCAGCAGTGAAGATTTCAAGGTGTGTCGTCACAGAAGCCGCTAGCCAACGGGCAAGCAGCCGGACAGACGCGGCAAGCAGGAAAATGCAGAAGGGCCCCACGCAGGACTCGTGGAGTGTGGGGGGCTGATCTTCGGTGCAGATGGTGCTTGGGGTTGGGGCTTCTCAATCCCCGGTGCACAACTTCGAGGGTACCTCAGAAGCTGCGCTGGAAGATACTCGCCACTTTTCCAAGGTAGCCGGTTCCACGTCTCTCGTCGCCTCCACGGATCTCAGCTCGGCTGTGGATGTGGATCAGGGTCGGAGAAGTCTGGAAGTCAAGGCTCTGGTCGGGCTCTGCAGTCGGTCCCTCGTAGAACTTCAGCAAAGCAAAGGGTAGTCTCTTGATGGTGCCTGTTTGCACAGGGTAGCCACTCCTTGGCCACAAGGGAGATTCTTCAGGCTTCTTCTTTCGTCGAATGTCGAAGGTCCAGAGTTTCTGTTCAAGTTGCAGGTTCAGGATAATCTAATCTCCTGGGGCCCAGCTACCACTCTTATACTAATCTGGGGGGCTGGGTTGCCTGCTAGGTCACGCCTTATGGATGGGACCTGGGAGGGGGGTGGTTACACCCCCTTCCCTTTGTCCAGTTTCGCGCCAGGACTGGGGCTGGAGTGCCCCAGCACCGGTTTGAACTGGACTATGCATGGGACACCTTGTGTGCCCCAGGCATGTCTCATTCCTTTCAGCCCTCCCTGCCCCAATACACTAAAGTCTGTCTGGGGAGGTGCTAGCACCTCCCCAAGCAGGAAACCTATTGTCCAAGCCTCCCTTGCCGGGATCACTCCCAGCAGCAGGAGGTCAGACTCGTGTCTGTGGCAGCAGCATCCATTTTGTGATGCTGAGGCTTTGGTTAGAGTTAAACAGCAAAGTAGGATTTTAACATGTCTCTCCCTCTAGAAGGGAGGAATAATATCCTCATCACCAGAAATGGTATGGGGGTATTATTCCAAAGTGTTAGACACCTTACACGACATGTTTCGATAAAGCCAAACCATAGTTACCATAACCGTTTAAGATTATAAGGTACTTTAAGAGTATATGGTAGGCTATATCATAGAACAGCTATAAGGACATGGTTCCAAAAGCTGCAGACAGGCTCAGCTCATGCTAGAGCACCATCTTACATGTTACCAAGCACTCTGCCTCCAGGACTGTTAAGGCCTGCCATAGGAGTTGCTGATAGGTACACATGTGTCTATTTTAAGGGTAGATATAGGTATACTATATCTAAGCAAGGGGTGATTACACGACCTTGCCCCAGCTGAGTGATCAGCCAGTTGTGTCTGATTGGAAGGTCAGACCAAGGGTGGCATAATACATGCTGCAGCCCCTGGGAGGCCTAGGGTACACCCATGCCCTGGGTACCTAGGGTACACTGTACAGGGTCCAATAAGGTGATCCTTACCAATTGTGTATGTACCTAGGGTACATGGAGTCCATTTTAAAGAGAGAGCAGACAGACAGAGACCCTGAATGGCAGGATCTCAGGCCAACTAAGTCGAAAAACCACTAGGCAAAAAGTTGGGGGTAAACATAGTCAGATATCCACCTTCCTACACAACCCTCCACCACCCCCCCAAACGAAAGGAGATAAGGCTGTCCTTGACAAGGTAAGCCTCTATTGCCTAAGTGGCCATATAAGGAAGGACCAGCACTGGCATGGTTACCCCCTGTCTAAGGGTCCACTAAGCAATCCCTCACCCTAAAGGTATCATAGGGTCTCCACCATAGGGAATCTCTACCTTTGGTGTATCTTTGCAAAGTAAAAGGCTGGTGTTGAGGTGGAGTACTGAAGTGAGTGTCCTCAAAGTGAGGCCTCTGCTTCCTCCAATCATCCTCCACCATGGATGTCTTTCTTTCTTTAACTGAGTTGCGCTGTGCTCTCAGGGTCAGCCTCTGGCTACCTAAAGCTGGAGGCTGGGTCCCTTTTGTGGGCTTACTGGAGGGACAGGTCAGGTCTGGGGCCCTAAGGTCCCATGTTTGCCTGTGCCCAACAGAATCCCTCTGGGGGAGGTCCCTAACTACCTGTAAAGGAGATCCCTCAGGACTGTTTTTAACCATCACCTGGCTAGGGCTACTAGCCAGGCAATCCTCATTCTTTTGATGGGGGGGGTTCTTGTGGACAGGGGCCCTCTTGGGGTCCACTGGCCTCCCTGACCTCTACATCCCTGGGCTGACTGAGGCAGGGTAGAGAGAGGCAGGCTACCTGCACCAGACTGGGTCCCACCTTGGAAGGGGCCACTGACATCAGAGGCTCTGCCAGGCCAGGCCTGGCTACCTCTGGGGCAGTTCCTTCACAAGGGGTGAGGTCAGATCTCTGAGGAGGCTGACCTTTTCCTAATGTCTGGGGAGAGGGAGACTTGTCTTCCTCTCCACTACTCTCTGTTTGTGTGGAGTGGTCCATAGTTTCAGGCTTCACTACACCTATGTCAGTCTGAGTATGGACTGAGACCATTACAGTCCTGCCAACCTTTTCGGGGAGGCACTCAGTTTGTGTTTGAGCTGTGACTGTCACAGCTCTGCCAGTCTCTACAGGGAAGTCTGTCTTTGCCTGGGCTGTGGCTACCACTGCCCTTCCAACCTTTTCAGAGAGGAAATCTACTTGGACAGGGGTTGTGGCTGGCACAACCCCACTACCCTTTTGTGAAAGGCCTACCATTTTAGAATGGGTGCCAAGCTGAGAGTTCTAAGTCATTCCCCAGTAAGCAGTCCGCAGGCAAGGTTGGAGACACTGCCACCCTTTTAGGGCCAGTGACACCTCCCCAGCTGAGACATACCTCTGCCATGGGATGACTGTTCTGTTTGCCATCAATGTTAGTTACCTGGTATGAGAAACCAGGCAAAAGCTGCTCAGAGGGAACTAGCCTATGGGCCACCATAGTGATGCTAGCTCCAGTGTCTCTGTAGGCCTCAGATTTTCTACCATTGATGTAGGGCTCCTGTCTGTACCTACCCAAAGTGTTGGGACAGGCAGTGAAGTTGGCAAACCCCATGCCACCATCACAGACAAGAGTAGCTGCTGTAGGGGAATTGGCTAAGCCAGGGTCCCCCTGTGTTCCCCAAGAAAACCCAACCAAATTTTTGGGGGCACTCCTACCACCTGGGGGATTACTGCTGACAGTAATAGGTGGTGTGACAGGAGTAATTGGAGGAACAGTTTTGTTTTTAGCCTTTGGGCAACTGCTGTCAGTTTTCCAATGCCCAGGAGTTTTACACTCATGGCAGTAAGGCTTTCTAACTGTGGTAGAGGAGGGAGCTTGGGACCCACCACCCTGTGTGGAGTTTTGGGGCCCTGAGGAAGATTTCTCCTTTGTTTTATCCCCACCCTTCTCTTGAGGCTTGGTGGTATCTTTCTTTTGGTCACCACCCTGATTTTTAGGCCTAATCCTGGTCCTGACCCATTTATCTGCCCTCTTTCCCAATTCTTGGGGAGAGGTCAAATCTGAGTCTACCAGGTGTTGATGGAGAAGCTGGTTCTGACAATTACTAAGGATCTGCTCCCTCATAATCAAGTTGTACAATCCTGTATAGTCCTGCACCTTGCTGTCAGTTAACCAACCCTCCAAAGCCTTAGTGGCACAATCTACAAAATCAGACCAATCCTGTGTCTGTGTCTTCTGGGTGTCTCTGAACAACAACCTATATTGCTCAGTGGTTAAGCCAAACCCATCTATCAGAGCACTCTTCAGGACTTTGTAATTGTTAGCATCCTCATCACTAACTGTGAGGAGCTTGTCTCTACCTTTGTCAGAAAAGGAGAGCCACAAGATAGCTGCCCACTGACTCTGGGGTGCCTGCTGTACTTTGCAGGCCCTCTCCAAAGCAGTCATCCACTTGTGGATGTCATCCCCATTCTGGTATGGGGGGACTATCTTGCTTAGGTTTCTATGGTCATAAGACCTATCCCTATCTCTAGGAATGCTGCTGCCACCAGTGGGTTCTGACCCACACAATGTTTGCTCTCTGGCCAGAGCAAGCTTCTCTTTGGCAAGGGCAAGTTCTTCCCTTTCAATCCTCAGTTTAGCTTCCTTCATTCTGGCCTCATGCTCTCTCCTCTGGGGGGAAGTCATCCCCCTGTGGGATGAAGCATTGGAGCTTCTTGAGTGATAGGTGTGGAGAGAGTCCCCTGAGGGAGATCTACCCCTCCTATCTCTCTTTTTAAGATTACTTGGGGGCCTGTAAGGGAAGCTCCCATGCAAGCTCCCATGCAAGCTTAAGTTAGCCTGACTAAGTCTTCTGACTGGGGTCTTGCTACCTCCCTCTTCCTCTGAGGTCTCTTCTAACTCATCTGTATCAGTTAAGTTAGGGGTCTCTTCTGTGGAGGGGAGGCCCTTATCTACAGCTATGGCACCATACTTGGCAGCTCTTTCAGCATCATAGGCCTCCAGAAGCTCCACTAGCTGTCTAAGGGTAGAGTTGGAACCCTGTTTTAATCTCCTGGAGGTACACAGTTGTCTCATCTCCTGGAAAGTGAATGCATCATATCTAGAGGGAATCTGTCCAGGATTCTCCTCTCCTGAGGGAGTATCAGTGTGATCTCCATTCAGGGACATGATTCTAGTGAGGGTGTGGTGTGTGCACCTACCTACACTAGTTGTATCTACTAAACCTCACTAGTAGTTGTAGTCAGGGTGTGCTAGTCCCTTCAACCTACAACAACTAAGTCCAGTAGGACTTAAGTATTATAATCTATGTTATATGTACCTAAACAATATCTGTGTGATCTTTCAATTTAGTATCTCAAGATTACAATGGTATTACAACAGCAAGCTCAGATCCCAACCGCTGATCACCAATGTGAGAAGTTGGCCTGATGTATGATGTCACTAGTTCTAGTGTACACCTTATATCAGTCCAAACAACCCTTATGGTGATTGGTTGTAAAGTCAACCTTATAGACCAGCTATCCTAGTGGTAGCATGGACAAGAGCAGTCTTAGGCTAAACTCTGAATGGCATGTGAAGCCAGCTGTGATACCATATATAATCCCTTGAATACCAAATGAAAAGACACCACAACAGATACATATATAAAATAAAGTGTATTTATTCTAGTCAAACCCTCAGCACTCTTTATGAGATTCGAGGTAAGTACAAGCCACGCAAACCATATACTAAAGAAGTGGTATAAGGACCACTGTCACGGAAATAGGATAGGCCTAGGCCTAGGGAATCGCTGGGGCTACACTACACTACCAACAGTTAGGAAGTGGGAGGCCCACTGGATTCAGGTGCAGAGTGAAAACACTCACGCGTAATGCGTAAAAGTCGATAGAATTACTAGCAGTTAGAAATTAACAGTTTAAGGACACTTCTGAAGCAGCTAGAGACTCGAGACTCGGAAACTAGACCCTAGGATAGTCAATACCCTTGTGAGCACCGAAGTACCCAAGTTACCTAGCCCACAGGCTGCGGGTGCATAGGTGTGAACTTGCGTCGGGTTTCGTCGTGGACTTCTATGGATCCCTGGTTCTGCACCTGCGCGCCATGAGAGGTATTTGGCCTGTTTTAATTACATTTTGGCAGTCCACTCGGCACCCCTTTACATTGTCCTGCTCCCTGCTGACGAGAGGCAACTACCTCGAAACACGTGTCCAGGGATGGCTAAATGCAACACATACTGTTTTCCTTTTACACATCGTGGCATAGGCGTACCCGCCGTCGCCACTACATTCACCACAGTCCTTTGGGGCAACTTGCTGGTGTGACGAGCAGTGTGCGACCAACTTGTGTTCAAATCATTCCCCTTTCTATGCTAATTGACACAGATCTGACCCCATTGATCATGATCGCTTCTTTGTAAAGAGCAGTAGCTCACTGGAGCTCAAGTTTGGAGACATTGACATTGCCCACATCCAGCAGTGTGGCTGCACAGTAAATGAACAATCCACTTCTTGACATCCAACTGAAGTAGAAGAGTATTATAAGGTCGATATGCCTTTGAGTGTTATCTCTACATTGACAGAGAGAGATAAAGCTTGATTGATCCAGCCCCATAATCCACTGGTGTGTTTTATCCAAGTTTAATAGGGACATTTTAGGTGTGTGAGGAGAAGTGTTGTATCGAACAGACCTTGGCTGTCATTTTAGCCAAATCAGACTTCAATAGGTGTGTTTTCTGTTGGGGGCAAATTCCTCTCTGGCTCTCTTTCAGTAGGTTAATGATGATCCTTCTCTTTCCAGGGGCATTAAGCCCTTTTACATTGAGGCTAACTACTTTCACCATGCTTTTTATATATGTTGCTCATCTAATGCTCTTCTCAACCAAAAGCTTTCTACTTCCATAGGCCCTGGATCTCTTGTCTATATTAGTCCACTTTCCTTGTGCACCCCTTGGCATGTATATGTTTGTATGTTCGCGGTTAGGTTATCTTTACCAGAATCTATGCATATTTCCCTCCCCCTTGGGAGCCCAAAAGTTCCCATTGGTCTCCTTAAACTTACTCCCACAGCATCTCCCTTCTTAAATGCCTCCCAAAACACAACTTCTAGTCAAGTCCAAACAAATAGGCTTGCATCCATTTTCTCTTGGTATCAGTTGTGGTCATCTGTTAACATTAGAATGTTCTGGGCCCCGTCATGTTTGTGTACTCCTTGTCAGTCCTCCTGTTAGGCCACTGGATGCTGAATCTACTTTGTAAGACTCTCGTTTTTGCTGTGCATGTCATCAATTCCTGATCCTTCCTCCTTCAAACAGGGAGTTTAACCCCAAAGTTTCTCCACTTCTTTGAAGACATCTAACTTAGCTTTTTCAATTTCCTTTTCTGAGAGTGTGGGAGCCCTGCAGGGAGAAGAAATCAATGTGCCCAGCATCCATTCTGAAAGCTTCAGATTATTCTAAGAAGTTCATAGTGCAGACTGAAGCCTCTGAATGTGGGATAGGAGCGGTCCTAGCGCAGACCAATAATAATGGTCATGACTAGCCTGTTGCTTTCCTTAGCAGGAGGGTGCTCCCCAGAGAACAGCATTAGAGTGCCACTGAGGGAGAAGTCTTTGCTATGGTTTGGTCCCTGGAGAAACTGAAACCATACCTGTTTGGTACTCACTTCCCTGTACAAACTGACCACAGGCCTCTCAGATGGCTGATGCAAATGAAAGGTGTAAACCCCAAACTGTTGTGGTGGTCCATCTCTCTACAGTCAATGGACTTCACAGTAGAGCACAGACCTGGGATTTGTAACATTGGAATGGTCTGGACCTACTCCTTCACCCACATGTTTAGGTACCCCTTGTCAGTACCCCTATCAGGCCTCCGGATGCTAAATCTACTTAGTAGGACTCTTGTTGTTGCCTTGCGTGACATCAGTTCCTGATGCTTTCTCATTTAAAGCGAGGGATCGACCCTGAAGTTTCTCCACCTCTCTGAAGAGATCTGACTTACCTTTTTCAATTTCCTTTTCTGAGAATGGGGGAGCCCTTCATGGAGAACTGTACTGTCTTCCCTTACCCCAATGAAAACCTGGCCCCGGGTTGCAGGCCGGCCGTCCACTTGCGAATTACACAAATGGATCAGTTGATTCACACAGTTCCTTCATTTACAGCCAGGCATCAGCTTTCACAGCTTTCACGTCTTCATGTAAGGGTTTACTTCTGCTCTTACAAACTAGTTCTCTTTGCCACAGAGGTCTTAGTCTCAGCTGTGTTATGTTCAGGAGGTTCTTGCATTTCATCATCTTTTGTTGGGCCCACAATATGTTTTGTAGCTTTAGGAAATGCAGTGAAGATATGTTTCTGATTCAATTGAAATATTAGATTGAAATGGTACCCCCATTGATAACCAACTTCTTTAGCAAGGAAGAATCTTGCGATTCCTGTGAATTCTCTACCTCACCAAAGTGTGGCGCTTCCAGATGTTCAGCAGAACTTCATGAGCATGAGATGTTACTTCATCTTCTGCAAGCACAATTGGCATGATATCCTCTTTATGTTCAAACGAGTGCCCCCTTATGAGTATGTCAGGTAGTTAGTCAGTCCCTCAGCCTCCTCAGCCACCGTACCAGCTTGTGGGTGTAACCCAGCTTCAGTTGAAGGTACTCATATTCTTATGTTGTTTAGTCTGCAGCGGTTTTCTAACTCCTCTTGTTTGATCACAGCTCCTCATTTTGCTCTTGGTGATAAATAATGACTCTACACATGCAATGCTTTTCCTTCGATCTATTATCCACAGTCTTTTCAATGTCATTCACTCATGCCACCAGGAAGGCCAGGTTGCTTTAAAGTTCATTCGGTGAGTTAGTCCCAAACCACCCAATATTTGGCATACTTTCAGTACCTCCATAAACACACACTCACTCACATATATTTTCTTATGCAGGCTGTCTTTCCTACCCCATGTCCTGAAAAAGACCCGTTTTTGACATCCTTAATCAGGCTTGTAATAGGGTTGAAACGTCGACGAATTGTCCATACCTCAATAGGTCTCCAAGCTGACAAATCAATTGCGATTTAATTACGAAGCTTGAGATACATGTTATTACATGATGAAATTGGACCCCCTTCCCTCCCCTCTACAAAAAATGTGCTATTTGTAAATATATGTACAGTATTTCATCACTAAATTGTATAATACACTGAACCTGACACTCACTTTATCCACTATGACACTTTGCGGCGCTTTTTCACCTGCGTCGTTCAAGTATTTTGAACGTAACTGACAGCTGTGTGATTATTTAATAATAGCTTTTGAAATGCTAAGTAAAAATATTATTGCTTATTTGCATATTCTGTGTTTGTGTGTTTAGCTGTAAATTGTCTTTCTTAAAAAAATTGTGTTCTTTTTGCCTCAAACAAAATTTGGCATAATTGCAAAGGAATTGATTTATATTTACAAAGGAATTGAGCAACCGGACAGAACCAATTGTTGTTGATGTAACTTATGCCCAGGTTCTGAGGGATACTGGGTTACCCCTTGTTCTTTTACTTTAAAGTTCATTAAAGCAAAATATGAAATTATATTTTATGGTGCCTGATTCCAACTTAATCTCATTGAGAAAGGATTTTAGGAAGTCTTGCGTAATCTCCAGCCATATATGCCTCTGTGTGTCATTGTTTGGGGAGTGTTGCAGTGTGGATGAGAGAAGTATTTCTTGCTCCTTCTTGGAGGCCTCGTTCAAAAACAAATGTTTCACAGATAATTCCTGTTCGCTGCATGGTAGCTGCTCATTACTATGGGTGGAGTTGAGTTGTTTCTCAGTAAGGCTCTACTGCTAGGTGAGGCTCAGCTTAGGCTGGATCACATTGGTAGTCTTGTTGCATCTCTTTGTAACAATAGCCACTCAGGGATAGACTCATTGTAAATCAATGTGGGCCGGTTCCAACCACCATCTCTGCTGCCTGGGATCTTTTCGAGGGCTTTCCTGTTGTTGCTTTGCTATTGCTATTCAGTCCTGTTCGGCTGATGTGTTATCTTCACCAGGCTCATGTACAGCCTACGCTCAAACATCCATCTAGGCCCTCCACTCTTATCTTCCCAGTGCCTCTATCACTGTGGGATTGTGATATTGCTTTCAGTGTTTCTCAATGGAATTCTTGCTGATCCTCCACTCAGTACTGCCATCACTAGCTTGGGGAAGGCTCAAAGTTTCTTCACTAGCCCTTCCACTGGATGGATGCTCACTGCTGTGATGAAGTCACTGAGAGGGGCTTACTGCCATTAAGAGGACTTTAAGTAGGCCACTGTTTGACTAGGCACACTTTCAAGTTCACCCCTAGTGGTCTGCTACCTGTAATCATCACAATAATCACCAAAAATGGGCAAAACAGAGAGGGTGAGAGATACCTCTACTCTACTCCCCAGTTGGCCACACGTCCTATGATAGGTTTTAATAGCAGCACTGGCAATGCTTTCAGCTGAAGCACCCTTTCACAATACTGCCAAGTGATTTCAATACTGCAGCTCCTACTGGTTTGTAATATGAGAAGAAACATTTCACAGGCATGGGTGTCATTTTGGAATTGGACTCTTCAATGATACTGTCTTTTTCTAAATGTTCACCATGTTGAGTACAGGATTATGCTCTGGTCAGGAAGAGTTCTTGCGCTGTCAGCTTCCTTGTAGGTACATCTGGGAGCCACCTACTTATGGTGTCTGGAATCTTTTCCCAGAGTTCTCTTCTTGCCGTTAGTGGTCTGTGTCTCTCTTAATATTGTTTCATTCACCTCAGCTGCCATAATCTCCATCCCTAGGTAGGCTTGACTACATGGTACTACAGTAGACCCTTAAGAGAGGTGAGCAATTGGAAAGGTCTGGGGCAGGATCCATTCAGATATATATGATTGGTTGATATTTTGGCTGACTACATTTTGATATATATTTTTGCAGTCTATATTTTTCCATTCCATGTGTTAAAAAGATGCAGTAGAGTTCTGTGGATGGATATCACCGAATTCACCTTATAATTCTAGAATCTAGTGGACGGCAGGAATTTCACTGACTCACCATATAATTCCACAGCTACATTGGATTGCTAGCCTTATGTAATGTGCAAGGAGAACAAGTTACTCACTTTTGGTAATGCCTTATCTGGTAGAGACTATATTCAGTCACATATTCCTTACCTTTGAATTTCCAGAGGCATCAGACTGTATTCTGAAGATTTTTTGTGAGTGGTAACCCTGCGTGCCGGTAGGTGGCGTTGATCAGCTCTGCGTGACGCTGGCGTCCACACCAGAAGTGACATCCACAGCACCTATATAAGCGCGACCCAGGTGCGCTGACCTCAGTTACTTTTGTGAAATGAGCTCACAAGCCTTCAGGAGGTTGCTTCTTGGTCAATGCGTAGTAGATTTTGATGCAAAGCATGACTCAGCGACAGATGGTTTGCTTCTGCACCGCCTGACCTTTTTTTGCACCAACATACCCCACGAAGGGTTGGTCGCCCACCTGGGACTCCCGTGTGCGATCAAGGTAGAACAACAATGCTCTTTTGGGCACAGACGGTAGAGTCGCTCCTCTTCTTTAGAGGGATGTGGAGGTGTATAGAAGGGAGGTAGGGTGATGGACTGTCCTACATGGAATGGTGTGACCACTTTCGATAGAAAGAAAACCCTTGCGCGAAGCACCACTTTGTCAATGTGGATAGAGAGATACGACAGCTTGCCTGGCAATCCGTACAGCTTAATCACTCCACTGGCAAATGTAATGGACACCAGGAAGGCGGTTTTGAGCGTGGAAGCCTGTGTGGACAGTTGTGTAGAGGCTCAAATGGAGCACACATCAAAACTGGCAGAACAAATTAAGGAGGCATAATAAATGGTGAAGGGGGAAAAAGGTGGATGAGACCTTTCAAAAACCTATGAAGAAGTTGAGGGTTCCAAGTACTAAGGTAAGACGAAGGCCCTTGTCCTTTTTGTGGACCAGAAAGTAGTGGGAATAGCAACCACAGCCTACTTCTGGCCCCAGAACCTTCTCTGTGGCTCCCTTGGCTAAGACAGCCATGACTTCCTCAAAGAGCAGAGACAAATGATCCTCCACCAGCCAGTCCTGAGATGATGGCATGGACCGAGAGGTAGTCTCAAAGAGAAGGGAGTAGCACCTTCGGACAATCTGCAAGACCCACCTGTCCGATGTTATGGACTGCCAGTGGGGCAGGTGATGGAGGATCCTCCCACCAACTGGACGCCCATGATCATAAAGGGATAGATTAGGAGGGCTTGGAGGCTGTGGCTGCCGAGCGGTGGTGGTTACCTCACCCTCGTCAACACAGAGGCTGTGGACCATTCGTGACTCAGTTGCTGGTAGGGTATTGGCGCCGTTGGAAGCAGACGGGGTGATGTGGGGCAGCCGAGGGGCCTAAGGACTTGGCAGTAACCTGTCTAAGGGAGTGGTAGGGAAGGCACCCTGGGAAGTCGAGGCTTGGACTACCAAGCTCTCCGGTGTTGGGTGAGGAAGATTGGGTCCCCTTTCGCAGGGCGATGTTTGCGGGCGATCGTCCTATTCACAGGAGCCCCCGTGTTGGCTTTGGACCAGGTCCCAAACAGGACATCAGTGAGGGCATCATTGAATGGGTGTAGGGGTTCCGATGAGGAACCTCTGTCAAGGTGTAGGTCTTGACTTGCACTAAGGGCAGCTTAGGGTCAAGAACTTCAGCTGCCCTCTGCACCAACATTGCAGATGGGGCTCCATCATCCGTAGCCACGGTAGGGGGAGAAAGCATGCCAGTAGCTGAAGAGGTATCCAGTCCACTGGAGTCACCCAGTTGCTCACACCAGTCCATTTTAAGGTCTTCTGCGTATGGCTGGTATTCTTCAGGGTCCAGGGACCTATACTATAGCTCATAGCTCATGGGAATAGGGCTCAGGCCCCAATCTAGGAAGTGTGGTTCTTGTCAGAGTCGGCACCGAGCAGCTCACATGTCGGAGTTGGAGGTCATAATGGGAATGGAGCAGCCGTTGGGCGCCAGGAGCATTAGGACTGACACTGGGGAAGGTCGATATGGTACGAGTGGCATCAGTCCGGATCCAGGAATGGATCTCTGGGGGCCCACCGGAGCCGCAGATGTGGAACCAGAGGAGCCACCTTTGACCCTCCCGGGCCCAAAGGCGTGATCAAGGGGTTGTGCCGCACAAAAATGAAACACATGGCCTCATAAAATTCTTTGAGTTGGGCGGGGGGTGCTTCGGGGAAGCCAGGAAGGCCAGGTACAAGCTCCGAAGAACGATGCCTCGAGTGGCAAGACTACCTTGTCTCATCGGCCGACAGACGATTAGAAGTCAAAGAGCCCTTCGATTTCTTGCTCTTTTTCTTGTGCCTCTTACCTGAGTGTCCTAAGGACTTTGAATGGGAGGAAGAGGACTTTAGGCTCCGTGAAAGAAACCGGGAGCTTCCCCTCGACCAGGACCTTGATTTCCATGGAGTGGCGTGCCGGGCTGCTAGCAGCTTCAGGCACCGCTCTCTCAAAGCTTTCAGGACCATGGCCTGGGAATCAGGGCACGTTTTGGTGTCATGGTCGTGCTCTAGGTACCACAGACAGGTACAGTGCGGATCCTTCACCGACATCAGCTGGCAACAGGTGCGCAAGGCTTAAAACCTGCCTTACGAGATGACATCCTTGACACACCAGGAGGTACTACTTTAAAACCAGTCGACAAAGCATCAAAATAATTCTGTAAAAAAATGAATCGGCGCTGACTGGTGCGGACAGAAAAGAACTGATGTCAGCACGCCTGGGTTGCACCTATATAGGTGCTGTGGATATCACTTCCGGACATGACGATGCCACGTGGAGCCGATCGACACAACCTACCGGCACACAGGGGTACTGCTCATGAAAACATTTCCAGATCCAGTCTGACGCCTGGGGAAATTCAAAGGTAAGGTATTTGTGGCTAGAATTCTCTATTAGATTTTTGTTATAGCAGCCTTTATCAAATATGCAGTCTCATCATTTTAATATGGATGAGCCATTTCATTCATTAGGTATTTTCCAAATGAGAACCTTAACAATTTGTCAGAGTTTTCCTTTGAATCGTCAAACTACTCTCCTGATCAATTATGGAGTACAGGAATATTTCCCCTGAAAGATGGGTGTTTAACTTCATGAATTTACAGTTTTAATCTTGTAAATTAGCCTGATATTGTGCAGGTGCTAAGGGAGCTTAGTGGTGGTGTTACGGAGTTTGATAAAGAAAAGCTCAAAGAAAAGTTCTGACAATTGTTATAGACAATTTGCAGTAACATAATTTTATGTAAGCAGTACGTCAATGCTGAGAGGTAGCCCTTCGTTAATGATCAGTAGACTATAGTGTTGATTTTATGTGGGAGAAGAGGATCTGGCATAGAGCTCTTTTTCAGTCAGTTTGAACACAAAAATACTTATTGGATGCATCTTGGACGTGCACGATGTACAGGAAGCGCAATATAAATATAAACTCATCATAATTTTCCTTATTATGGCTATCTTACGTATTTGGAGATTAAAGGATGTTGCATATAATGAAAAACCTGTATGACAAAAACGTAACAATATAATTAATGAAAAATCAAAGCCATGTCATTGACTCGGAGTTCCGAATAAAAATAATTATAGCTGTTCCAAGACAAATAACTCCTATAAAGAACTTGAATCTAAGTTAAAACTAATCAATATAAAATCAGTAATATCAAATAAAATTTATTAGCAACTACTTATTTTTAATAAGTGATTATTTAAGGCAAAATGCACGTTTAAAGAATCAAATGTGCCTTTTCCTAAACCCTCTCTAGCTCCCATCAAGTAACTCGCGCAAATCTCTAGATATTTAAATGCGTTCATGCCAAGAAGGTATAATTCTAATCGAGTCAAGATATATAAATTATACAACTACACCTTCTGAAGGGAAGGAGACAAGGATCCTTAATGTTAGCACTAACCTTACACTGGTGATGCTTGATAAATTGCTGGAAAGTGTAAGGTTTCCAGAGTTGGGATTCAGAACTGGCATTACCACACTGGGCAAATCCTTGGAAACAGTCAAATCCTTTGTAGGTGGGATAAGGGCAGTGAGTTCAGAGATTACATGTTTACTCTCTTGTGGTAATGTTGAAACAATATTAGCACTCTCCTTGGGAATCATATGCTCTTGTTCTGGTTTTCTCTCCGCTTTAGCCGCGTTTACTTTATCATCTTTTAATTCAGATTTGCTTTCATGGCGGTTTCTTTCCTTGTCACTTTCCTGCAGCATAAATGAGAAACAAAAATATATTCGTGTGATGGAAATAACTGCAACAAATGTACTAATGTCTTTATTAAAGTGGGAAGATATTCTCATTTGTGACTCAAATTTATTTTTGTGGTTGAAACAAGATTACAAGTAGGGTGCAATTAGCTCCACCAGCTGTTTACCCTTCAGTTTAAACCCTGGAGAAAATTAGTGAGAGATTTTCTAATGGTACAAATTAGAAGTTTGAGCTCCTCATGCCAGGTGAAAACATGCAAAAGTTGAGGATAATTCAGTGCTCTCGACCTTAATAGCCCTTTTGATTTGTAGGTGCCCAATAAAGTTTAGTGATCCGGATGCCCAGGACATACTGTTTAGGGTCAAGGACAACATGTTTGCATATTTATTTTGTTGGTGGGCAGCACAAACCCTTTGGCAGCTAGATTACAGTACGACATTATGGATCAAGGAAGGGCATTGTCTGCAGTTAAGGTAATATGTGTGCCCATATATTAAGGCTGTTCAAACTTAAGTTCAGACTGCACTATTGACAGTGCTTCCAGTATAAAAAAAATGTGCACACGTTTCAAAGTTTAACAATATGAGGCTATGTATAATGCTTTCAGGAGCCTCTCTGATTAGATGCAAATAGATGCAAAAGCTTGAAAGCAAGATTGATGATTCTTTGCTTTGAAAAGAAAATGTTAATAAAAAAATGTAACTAGGAAAAAAAAAGGTTTTGCTAAACTACTGTGAAACTGTAGGTACCATTATCATTTATCAAAATGTGTTTCATGCTACTATTTCTCAAAAATACTAATATAAAATGGAAAATCAGTGCAGCCAGTTTCAGCAACATTTTAGGAAACATGAAAATAAACAAGCACTGGAAAATCCGAAAGGTTTGACATTGGTGGTCAGCCTTTTTGTGTTGTCAATACGTGTCTTGTTTTGAATTGGTTTTTGTAAAACTTTATTGTTGCGGGAGCTACTGGGCCCCTCATCATTATAAAAAACATTGGCAAAAGCAAAAATATTTTTGGTCTCAAAAACCACACATTGACGCAGTAGTTTCTGTCACTTAACAAAGCTACTTTGTGTGCCGATATGCTCCTTGTGAAAGAGCAAAATGCTGTCACTTACCGTGAAGCCAGCCGGTAGTCAGAGAGATAGAACCGTAATAAAAACAAAAGGTCTTGGTTAATTCCAGACCTAAATAGGGGCCCAATTCTTAAAGAAAGTCACAAAAGTGCACCCATGATATATGTCTTTGCATTCATGCAGATTTACGGCTTTCATGAATCCAGTAGAATTTACAGAAGTAGGCCAGAAACTTGTACTCCTAGAAATTATTTGTGAACTGCATTTAAGCACGAGCAAATCTGAGTGTGTAGATTTGCTCATGCAAAAATCGGTTGAGTGGTAAAAAGCTCACTTTCCCACCGACCACTTTTATTCCCCCAACCCTGTAAGAAATTTGACTTCTGCCCCTGTCAGAAGTAAATTTCCAACCTTTCTCTATATGAGAAAATATTAGAGAAGAGCTGAGGAAAATTCATAAAACATGCAAGTTGAACAAGTTACTTACCTTCGGTAACGATGTATCTGTAAGAAACATTAGTTAGTTAGATTCCTCACCTTAGAATATCCCCAGGTGTCAGGCTGGATCCGGAAAGATTTTTCATCAGCAATACCCCTTGCGCGTCGCTAGGCGCCGTCTGCGGCTCCGCGTCCGTCTTTTTTCCGCGCCAGACAGCGCCGATCCGGGAAGAGCTTACCCCTTTAGTCACTTTTTGACTAAAACATTTTGGACTCTTTTGTCTACTCGATTCGAACTGGTGCCGGTAGGATGCCCGGGTTTAAAGCCAGTGACTCCTGTCATCGACTGATGTCGGTGACGGACCACCACCGCCGGTGCCTTTACTGCCTGGGGGCCAACCACGATGCGGAAGACTTTGAGCCCGACGAGCGAAGATGGTGACTGCGGCTCCGCGACTGGTCCTTCGACCTCCTCCTGGACCGGGACCGTGAACGGCGCGGAGCCGAGTGTCGGAGCTCGAGAAGCTTACGGGACCGCTCCCGCCTAGCCTTCGAGGTCAAGGCCTGACAATCGGGGCACGACTCCGCGTCATGGTCGGCCCCCAGGCAGTAAAGGCACCGGCGATGGTGATCCGTCACCGACATCAGGCGATGACAGGCGTCACAGGCCTTAAATCCAGGCATCCTACCGGCACCAGACTCGTGTCGACAAAAGAAGAACTGACGTCAGCGCACAAGGGCGGCGTCTAAGTACTCCGACGACGTCATTCCGGCGCACGATGCCAACGACGGATGCGGAGCCGCAGACGACGCCTAGCGACGCGCAAGGGGTATTGCTGACGAAAAATCTTTCCGGATCCAGCCTGACGCCTGGGAATATTCTAAGGTGAGGAATCTAACTAACGTGTTTCTTTCAGATAATAGGTTTGCACAGACTCAAAAGGGCATTCCAATAATGGGGATCTATTGCTTACCACTACTTCCAGCCCAAGTATGTACATCTGCGCAAAGGTGGCAAAATAAGGAAATTGCTAGTATTCAAACCCTACTATGGCATGAGCACTGGCATAATTAGAGAGGCTATTATCAGAGCTCTTAGATAATGAGATTGCTGCCATAATTTGTAGACGCACTACAAGGCACCAAAGGGACAAGTGGGTTTTGTTACAGGACAAGTAGATGTATGAAGCAACCTATCCCATGGACAAGTAAATATTTTATTAAATTCCACACCCCTGAAAGCTAAGTGATGGTCCGGTGTCTGAGCGCAAAAAAGCAGGAGTGAAATTCTCATGCCAAAAGAAGGGTGCAGATGCAAGCACTCTAAAGTGGCGAACATGTGTCTCTTCTTTAAACCTAGATGCATGCTCCCTTGTGCAGTAGCATCTCCTTTGCCAAACCTTGGCTAAGTGGATTCCAAAGCTGAACAGACAGCTGTCCCAATTTTGCTTCTTAGGTGTGCTTCTAAATAGCATCCATATCTATCTTTCAAGTGGCATCTTTGGCCACTTGTATCAGGCTATATATCTTGACTAAGCAAAACCAAAGGAAATGATGGACGGAGTGTTGAACATTGCAAGCACTCACCCCCAGTCAACTGATCTGGGTTTAATCCATCATCATTCTTTAGCCCACTCTGCCACCCCAGTTCAGACATGGTCATATGCAAATCAGTCTGACCCTGTGCCTCATGGGAACAGTCCAGCCCGAACTGCCAAGCCATGTCTTCCCTGGACCGGAAACAAGCTTCCTAGGACTGGTTTCTAGCATTTCAGCCGTCTTCAGCCAGGCTTGCTTGAATCCAGTGGCAAAGTGAGCAAGGGACTCACGTCTGAGCATACCCTGCCAACTTATGGCAAACAAAGCAAAACCAAAGGAAATGATGGACGGAGTGTTGAACATTGCAAGCACTCACCCCCAGTCAACTGATCTGGGTTTAATCCATCATCATTCTTTAGCCCACTCTGCCACCCCAGTTCAGACATGGCCATATGCAAATCAGTCTGACCCTGTGCCTCATGGGAACAGTCCAGCCCGAACTGCCAAGCCATGTCTTCCCTGGACCGGAAACAAGCTTCCTAGGACTGGTTTCTAGCATTTCAGCCGTCTTCAGCCAGGCTTGCTTGAATCCAGTGGCAAAGTGAGCAAGGAACTCACGTCTGAGCATACCCTGCCAACTTATGGCAAACAAAGCAAAACCAAAGGAAATGATGGACGGAGTGTTGAACACTGCAAGCACTCACCCCCAGTCAACTGATCTGGGTTTAATCCATCATCATTCTTTATCCCACTCTGCCACCCCAGTTCAGACATGGCCATATGCAAATCAGTCTGACCCTGTGCCTCATGGGAACAGTCCAGCCCGAACTGCCAAGCCATGTCTTCCCTGGACCGGAAACAAGCTTCCTAGGACCGGTTTCTAGCATTTCAGCCGTCTTCAGCCAGGCTTGCTTGAATCCAGTGGCAAAGTGAGCAAGGGACTCACGTCTGAGCATACCCTGCCAACTTATGGCAAACAAAGCAAAACCAAAGGAAATGATGGACGGAGTGTTGAACATTGCAAGCACTCACCCCCAGTCAACTGATCTGGGTTTAATCCATCATCATTCTTTAGCCCACTCTGCCACCCCAGTTCAGACATGGCCATATGCAAATCAGTCTGACCCTGTGCCTCATGGGAACAGTCCAGCCCGAACTGCCAAGCCATGTCTTCCCTGGACCGGAAACAAGCTTCCTAGGACCGGTTTCTAGCATTTCAGCCGTCTTCAGCCAGGCTTGCTTGAATCCAGTGGCAAAGTGAGCAAGGGACTCACATCTGAGCATACCCTGCCAACTTAGGGCAAACAAAGCAAAACCAAAGGAAATGATGGACGGAGTGTTGAACATTGCAAGCACTCACCCCCAGTCAACTGATCTGGGTTTAATCCATCATCATTCTTTAGCCCACTCTGCCACCCCAGTTCAGACATGGCCATATGCAAATCAGTCTGACCCTGTGCCTCATGGGAACAGTCCAACCGAACTGCCAAGCCATGTCTTCCCTGGACCGGAAACAAGCTTCCTAGGACCGGTTTCTAGCATTTCAGCCGTCTTCAGCCAGGCTTGCTTGAATCCAGTGGCAAAGTGAGCAAGGGACTCACTTCTGAGCATACCCTGCCAACTTATGGCAAACAAAGCAAAACCAAAGGAAATGATGGACGGAGTGTTGAACATTGCAAGCACTCACCCCCAGTCAACTGATCTGGGTTTAATCCATCATCATTCTTTAGCCCACTCTGCCACCCCAGTTCAGACATGGCCATATGCAAATCAGTCAGACCCTGTGCCTCATGGGAACAGTCCAGCCCGAACTGCCAAGCCATGTCTTCCCTGGACTGGAAACAAGCTTCCTAGGACCGGTTTCTAGCATTTCAGCCGTCTTCAGCCAGGCTTGCTTGAATCCAGTGGCAAAGTGAGCAAGGGACTCACGTCTGAGCATACCCTGCCAACTTATGGCAAACAAAGCAAAACCAAAGGAAATGATGGATGGAGTGTTGAACATTGCAAGCACTCACCCCCAGTCAACTGATCTGGGTTTAATCCATCACCGTTCTTTATCCCACTCTGCCACCCCAGTTCAGACATGGCCATATGCAAATCAGTCTGACCCTGTGCCTCATGGGAACAGTCCAGCCCGAACTGCCAAGCCATGTCTTCCCTGGACCGGAAACAAGCTTCCTAGGACCGGTTTCTGGCATTTCAGCCGTCTTCAGCCAGGGTTGCTTGAATCCAGTGGCAAAGTGAGCAAGGGACTCACGTCTGAGCATACCCTGCCAACTTATGGCGAACAAAGCAAAAACCAAAGGAAATGATGGACGGAGTGTTGAACATTGCAAGCACTCACCCCCAGTCAACTGATCTGGGTTTAATCCATCACCGTTCTTTAGCCCACTCTGCCATGGCCATATGCAAATCAGTCTGACCCTGTGCCTCATGGGAACAGTCCAGCCCGAACTGCCAAGCCATGTCTTCCCTGGACCGGAAACAAGCTTCCTAGGACCGGTTTCTAGCATTTCAGCCGTCTTCAGCCAGGCTTGCTTGAATCCAGTGGCAAAGTGAGCAAGGGACTCACGTCTGAGCATACCCTGCCAACTTATGGCAAACAAAGCAAAACCAAAGGAAATGATGGACGGAGTGTTGAACATTGCAAGCACTCACCCCCAGTCAACTGATCTGGGTTTAATCCATCATCATTCTTTAGCCCACTCTGCCACCCCAGTTCAGACATGGCCATATGCAAATCAGTCTGACCCTGTGCCTCATGGGAACAGTCCAGCCCGAACTGCCAAGCCATGTCGTCCCTGGACCGGAAACAAGCTTCCTAGGACTGGTTTCTAGCATTTCAGCCGTCTTCAGCCAGGCTTGCTTGAATCCAGTGGCAAAGTGAGCAAGGGACTCACGTCTGAGCATTCCCTGCCAACTTTTGGCAAACAAAGCAAAACCAAAGGAAATGATGGACGGAGTGTTGAACATTGCAAGCACTCACCCCCAGTCAACTGATCTGGGTTTAATCCATCACCGTTCTTTAGCCCACTCTGCCACCCCAGTTCAGACATGGCCATATGCAAATCAGTCCGACCCTGTGCCTCATGGGAACAGTCCAGCCCGAACTGCCAAGCCATGTCTTCCCTGGACCGGAAACAAGCTTCCTAGGACCGGTTTCTGGCATTTCAGCCAACTTCAGCCAGGCTTCCTTGAATCCAGTGGCAAAGTGAGCAAGGGACTCACGTCTGAGCATACCCTGCCAACTTATGGCGAACAAAGCAAAAACCAAAGGAAATGATGGACGGAGTGTTGAACATTGCAAGCACTCACCCCCAGTCAACTGATCTGGGTTTAATCCATCACCGTTCTTTAGCCCACTCTGCCACCCCAGTTCAGACATGGCCATATGCAAATCAGTCTGACCCTGTGCCTCATGGGAACAGTCCAGCCCGAACTGCCAAGCCATGTCTTCCCTGGACCGGAAACAAGCTTCCTAGGACCGGTTTCCTGCCAGAAACCGGTCCTAGGAAGCTTGTTTCCAGTCCAGGGAAGACATGGCTTGGCAGTTCGGGCTGGACTTTTCCCATGAGGCACAGGGTCAGACTGATTTGCATATGGCCATGTCTGAACTGGGGTGGCAGAGTGGGCTAAAGAACGGTGATGGATTAAACCCAGATCAGTTGACTGGGGGTGAGTGCTTGCAATGTTCAACACTCCGTCCATCATTTCCTTTGGTTTTTGCTTTGTTCGCCAAAAAAATTGGCAGGGTATGCTCAGACGTGAGTCCCTTGCTCACTTTGCCACTGGATTCAAGCAAGCCTGGCTGAAGACGGCTGAAATGCCAGAAACCGGTCCTACGAAGCTTGTTTCCGGTCCAGGGAAGACATGGCTTGGCAGTTCGGGCTGGACTGTTCCCATGAGGCACAGGGTCAGACTGATTTGCATATGGCCATGTCTGAACTGGGGTGGCAGAGTGGGCTAAAGAACGGTGATGGATTAAACCCAGATCAGTTGACTGGGGGTGAGTGCTTGCAATGTTCAACACTCCGTCCATCATTTCCTTTGGGTTTTTTTTTAATTTTTTTATTTTATATATCTTGACTGCCATAAAACAATTCAATAGTAGCAATAGTGCATGCAGCAAAAAACTAAATGAGACCACCCCAGGCTCACAGCACACCATTAAATTCCCACATACTGAGAACTAAATATGTTGTCATCCTTTTGGCAGCAAAGACTCCATGGGAAAAGGTCAAAACACCGAGGAATAAAGTAAATCTGGGGCTATTCCTAAGCACCTAACAAACAAAGATTCATCAAAAGCATAGCAGGATAAATTGCAAAAACAAGAAATATATATGGGACAATTCTCACTTGAAATGAATGGACTGATTAATCACAGCTTACTCTAAAACAGACCCCACTCTATATCATGATCCTTTGCCTATCCCATTTTTAAGATGCAAGACATAGGGTGTTTTTTCTTGCCTTATTGCACATCACCTGTTTTTCTTCTTAATCTGTGATTTCATTTGGTTATCTGCACCATATCTAGAAAAAGAAATCTCAGATTTACAGATAGAATTAACAGTCATGGAGGATGAGATAATTAGGGTGGAGCCACACTTTTTTGGAGCCTTTGATCAACGTAGCATTATAACCCAGAAAAGGCAAATGTGCCAGAAAATCGTCACATGAGTGAATGATGTATCTAACAACAGACACTCACAGGAGGAAATCACGAAGTGTTGAAATGCTCTTTGGGGAAGAGTACAATCCTTGGCCTCTAAAGCCCACCTAGAGGACCAGCAGATTAGTGGTGGTTCTCCCAGGCACATGAACCTCTTGCTATGGGAGGCAAATGTGTATGGAACACTACACACTGAAGGCTTTGCGGAATCCCTGGTGGATTGGAGACTGGAGAGTGGTAAGCTCTGTGTCTTCATTATTATCATACTAGATGTTAATGGTTTTTTTTAAACTTCTACTGTGTTTAATTTTTCTAGTAAATTTTTAGTAAATTTTGTAGTAAACTATTAGTTTGACCCAAATTATATAAACATTTTATTCTCATTTATGAATAGTACCTTTTCTCACTATCTACTATGTTCATTCATATATTCGTTGTTTTCTTCTCAGAATGTAATTTGTGCACACATATAGAAGTTTCTATTTATATGTGTTATACTCTGCAAAGAAGTAAACATTATTGTTGTGTGTTTTTCAGCATCTACGTTATACTGCATATATTGCATGCTGTCAGTCTCTTACTATGTCAGTCACTTACTTCTGATCAATAACGTGAGCAGTTGTTTGCCAAAATATAGTATAGTCTGAAAATGTATAGCTAAGACAGTTTTGTAATATCTTTATTCAATATAAAGTATGTAGGAAAGTAGCATCTTTCTAGCTTAGATATCCCAATTTTTTGCCGGGTGTCAGTGGGTTTTGACTGTAGTACACTTGTATCCTGCTAACCAGGATCCCAGATGCAGTGCTCTCTCCTCTAAGTTCCATGGTATGTACTTTGTACACCCCACAATTGGCCTACTGGGGTATCATTGTAAGTCCCCAGTTTATAATACTGAGGTACCCAGGGCATTGGTACACCAGGGGTTTCCCATGGGCCGCAGATTGCATTATGCCACCCTTGGGAGCCCTTGCAAACTTTGTCGGCAGAGCTTCCATTGGAGTCTGCGTGAAATGGTGCATGCACCTTCCACTTTAGATATAAGGTTTCCCGTACATCCCGGTTACTGCACATATATCCTATGTCAGCCCTAAGGTAGGCCATTCAGACCAAGGGCAGGGTGCATTGTTCTAAGTGTGTGGTTACACTTGCATGAGCATAGGTGCCCTACAAACCCCAGACTTCATTCTCTGGGCTTCTAATTGTAGGACAGCCATTATAAGGTATGTAGTCGACACTGGCAAGTCGAGATGTCCAACTACATAATGGCTGCCCCAAACCTGGTCATGTTTAGTATCAAACATGTTGGAATCATGCAACTACACCGATTCCAGTGTTAGTTGCATGATACCATGTACCAGGAGGGCTTCTTAGAGGACCCCCAATACCTACCTGTGTAGGCTTACAAGGTCAGACTGCCAGCCCACACTGCTGCCGACCCTAAACAGTGTTCTGCCCCCTGCTGATGAGCTTAACTCGGGCAGGGGAAGCTGAACAATGGATTTCCTGCAAAGGAGAGGCGTGACCACCTCTTCTTTAGAATTAGGTAGGGTGGGGGCACTTTCGAGCACCACCAGACTGCACTGAAAGGCACATTTGGTGCCCTCCTTGTATAAACAAGTTTTGCCCAGATCAGGAGTCTTGTCTCCTGCTCTGGCACAAAACTACACAAAGGGCAGGGAAGTGTCCACCCCCTGCCCCGCTCCTCCCTAGTGAGGTGCCCAGAGCTCCTCCAGGTGGTCACTTGATTCTGCCATATTGAATCTTTACCCTTGGGAGCATCTGATTGGCTCGGCAAGCTGAGTAGCCTCCCTGACCCCCTCTGATACGTGGGTCACCACAGCAGGGGTCCTTCTCCTTTTTAGGGTTACTTAAGGGCTTCCCTTAGGGTAGGTCTTTAGATTCATCCTGACAAAAAATTCAAGATCCGACTGCCTGTCGTCTGAAGACTGTCCAAAGACTCTTATGATGGTGGACACTGGAACTCTGCTGTTTTTCGCGCTAGAACCAGAGACAAGACTGCTTCAGTGGGAAGATTCCTGCTGCAACTTTTTCCCTGTGCTTCTGCAACTAATTGGCCATGCATGCTCCGAGTCACCAAAGACTCAGCCTGCATCCCAGCCAGAAGGAATCTTCCTTGAAGTGAAGGAGTCACTTCCTTGCATTAGCAGGCGCCTCTACGACGACGACTGGCTTGCTCATCCTGTTGTTCCACAGACATTGCCTGGCTCTGCAACACTGGTGGTGGTTTGTTGGCCCTCCAGAGGCCTGTAACAAAGTGTTGTTCCCTATGTAATTGTTTTGTTTGGTGCCTCTTTCACACACTTACATAGACTACATCCAAACTATGAGCCTTATTTTCAGCAAAAATAATTCCCCTTTTTAATTAAAAACTGTTTTCGTATACAGTATTAAAAATATACTAGAACAAAAAACAGTTCATAAATAATTCATAAAATCGTTCTCAAAAAGAGAACACAAACAGTATTATACTTGATTATCTCACATATGTATAGTGGTCCTTTATCTACACATTAATTATAGTTTATAAGGAAAGAACCTCATTCAAATTCTATTCACTACTGCATATGTAATAATACACAATCATATACAGATAGTACATCTAACGATAAGTCTAAGAAATAAAAGCATACATTTGAATATTTGGAAAATATATAAAAACAATACAATAAAAAAACAGTTGTCGACGCAGCGTTTCAGTGGACTAAAAATGGTTGACACCACCTTCTTCAGGACACACTTTAAATTAAAAACAGTATTGTTCACTCTAGAAATAAAAACAATAAATACAGAAGCATTCAATAAAGGATGATTTTTATATTCACTGAAATAAAGGCTATGGATCTTGTAAACATATCCCTCAGTTGTATATATCACTAACAACCTTTACTAGTCAAATTTAAGTAGATCAGTCATCAGTGGAGCTTGACACATTTATCAAAAATAACTCCAAGTTCTCCCAATGGTCCACATTCATTAGCATTCATTCCCCACTCTTTCTAGGCAGTTTTTAAATTATTTTTATTATTAGTTTTTATTCGTTAGCATTCATTCCCAACTCTTTTTAGGCAGTTGTTTACTTACACGTTATATTATCAATTATGTGGTATTTCAACTCGTGGAGTGGTTCACTTCCTTAGAATTTAATTCAATACTCAATCGTTTCTTCTCTTATCCCACTGATAATCTGCAAGAGTATATATTATATACATTATCCTATTTGATAATTTCTCTGCAAAATTGTAATTTGTAATTAATGATTACTAATATTATTACATGCTCACCCTTAAGTTCAGGATAGTTTAGGCCTTATTACATTAGTCAATAAGCTGTATCTGGCTGAAGTCTTTTTCTTAATTTAGAATGATGGCGTAGACCTCCTTAGTTTCTTCGCATTTATGACATGCCACTTTCAAGAGCCACCTTTCAAATGTCCTTGGCCTCGGGATCCGTGAGATATCCAAAGTTAGTTTCATGAGAAACCGAGCTTTTGGCAGCTTGTATGTTTACATACCTCAAAATTCATCTTCTACCTAAACATTGGTTATAAAGTTTTTTTCTTTCCTCATATAAAAGGATCATGTTAAACTAAGAGGTGCATCTTACAAGTGAGTTCAACACCCTTTCATTCCCTCCATGTCCTTTATATCTATAATACTGGACTGCCAATCACAAAGGAAGTTTTTGCTAATAAAGACCCCATTCAAAAACAAAATTGTTCAGGTTTAAAACCAACCTCAACCCAGACTCCTACTCACCAGATGGTAGATAAAGGGGTTGAGACATTTAAGAGAGTGGTGGAAAAAGGATAAGGATTTATTTAAAAAGAAAGGGCATTATCATAATAACAATCTATCACAAGATCTTCGTACTGCCTTAACCAAATTTGAAAAATGTAAAGATATCACCATCAAACCAGGTGATGAAGGCTGCAGTATTGTTATATTGGATAAATGTGATTATAATAAAAAGATGATGCCCCTTTTAGAAGTAATGAAACACTGTAGACCATCTAGTCAGAGTAAATGGATCGATTTACAAGAAATATTAAAAAGATGTTTAATTCTGGCTAAAGAAGATGAAATAATTTGCCAAAAGGAATATAAATACCTCTATGATCAACATCCAGTATTACCAGCCCTGTATGGACTACCAAAAGTTCATAAGAACATACATGATCCACCTATGCGTCCTATATTATCTTGCATTAAATCACTCATAGAGCCTCTTAGCAAATACGTAATTAACTTTCTTAGACCTCTGGTTTTCCAGCAAAAATCTTATATAAAAGACACAACGGATATGATTACAAAAGTGGAAGGGATCGGATTCGATCCTGAGCATCAGTGGCTGGTGTTGTTAGACATCAAAGCCCTGTACACAAATATCCTGCAAACAGATACAGATGGAGAAAATCAGGGACTTGCTGCAGGATGATGAGGGAGATTTGACACCTCAGGCACTCTTGATAATTGAATTTACTGAACTGATTTAAAAAAAAATATTTTCCTTTTTCAATGGGGAATTTGTAAAAGGGATCAGCATGGGAGCCACATTTGCTCCCAGCCTGGCATGTCTTTATGTAGGAGAGGTTGAAGATAAGCATGTTTTTAATGGAGCAGCACCTTTTTATGAGAATGTATTACATTGGTTGTGCTTAACAGATGATGTTTTTTATCTGGGAAGACAATAAGGAAAATCTTGAAACCTTCATACAATGGTTAAATTGTGGAGATCCAAACTTAAAGTTTACATCCACCATGAGTTAAGCATTTTCTGATTTTTTTAGATATTAAAATCGTAGCAAAGGAAGGGAATTTGGAGGTAGAACTTTACACCAAACCCACGGATAGAAATACTGCCCTCCACTATGAAAGTAATTGTCCTAGATGCCACAAAGATAATATACCATATGGCCAGTTTCTTCGGGTGAGGAGAAACTGCACAAATAGGGAGGATTTTGAGATTCATGCTGAAATTGTGAAAGAAAAATAAAGTAATAGAACCTATCCCACAAAAAAAAAATCAGCATACAAGAGAGCAAAATATTTTAATAGGGAGCTCCTTTTTGAGAATAATAAAGAAAAATATAGAAATAGTGATAAAATAGTGTATGTGACTGATTTCTCCAATATTAGCAACAAAATAAAAAATCTGATCAACAGAAATTGGTCCCTACTGTCAAAGAAAGATGAAGAAGTGATAGACAAACCACACGTTTCTACCACAGAAATAAAACAATAAGAAATTGTGTGGTGCAGACATATAGAGTACCGCAACAATTCCAAACGGAGAAGCATAGATAACAATAAACAAGTAGTGGGGAATTTTCCTCGTAGTACCTGTACTACGAGGAAAATAGTACTAATTGTAGTTCTATTATACAAGGAAAGGAAATTGTAATTGATGGTATTAAATGTACTTTCAACTCAATGTCGAATTGCAAGACTAAAAATTTAATATATCAGATTGTATGCCCTTGTAATAAATGATATGTGGGCAAGTCTTTTAGAGAAGTACGTATATGCCTGAATGAACATAGATCTTCCTTACGAAAAGGCAAAAGAAATGCCCCTCTAACAGATCATTGATTTGAATGCAACCACACACTAGATGATATCAAGTGGTGCGTACTAGAAAGAATCACAGGGACTAGAAGAAGAAGGGACCTTGATAAAAAACCTAAGTGCAGAGAGCAATTCTTTTTGAGTAAATTCAAGACATATATTCATGGAGTCAACAATAGGGAAGAATGGGAAAGATTTTTAAGATAGTAATCTTGTGCGAGTTAACTCTGGATATTGGATCTTTTTAATGGGTAACTAGTTAAATCAAAGACGAATCCATCTCAACTAGGAATTTAACCTAATAACATCCTTCCACTTTTGGTATTATTATTAGAACATACAGGTTTAGTGATATAAAAAAAAGGTTTAACATATAATCCGTTTGGAATTTTATTGGTCTTAAGTTATTTTTTAGATTAAATGCTGTTTTTTATTCCAATTCCCTGATTTGATATGGTGATACTAATAGGGAAGGAAAATATATTTTAAGATGGCCACCATTTAAATGAGTTGTGATCGAGTGCATTTGATGCACAAGCAGTGCAGGTGATGTTTAGGAAATAGTTTATAACCATATTATCCAAATGGAAATTTAGGGCCAGATGTACGACCATTGTATTTTGCGAGAAAAAAAAATGACAAGTTGCGAGTTGCAATTTGCGAGTCGCAAACTTCAATGCACAACAGTGTCTGAGACACTGTTTGCGATTTCCAATGGGGTCGCAAATTGCATGCCTCATGAATATTAATGAGGCTGTCGCAATTTGCGACCCCATTGGGAATGGCTAGGACTCCCAGGAATGGTGGTCTGATGGGGTCAGCAGACCACCATGTCTGGGACTGCTTTTAAATAGAGCATTTTTTCTCTCAAATGCAGTCCGTTTTTGTTTAGGAAAACTGGATGCAAAAATGAAACTTGCCCATTTAATTTTCCCTGGGCCTGCCCTCAAAAATATTTGCGCATGCATCCGCAAAGGGGAAGGGGTCCCCAGAAAACCCCTTCCCGTTTGCGAGTGCTTTACCACCCTTCTGAGAAGAGTGGTAAACTGCAAGTGTTTTGCCACCGCAATTACAGTCGCAAAACATTCACACATTGGTTTTGAAGTTGCTATTATAAAGGTACGCCCTTGGAACGCCCCTTCCTAATAGCGAGTCGCTAACCCTATTTTGCGGGTTGCAAATTGTTTGTGACTCGCAAAATAGGGTTTGGCCTAAAACCCCTTTGCAACCGCAAAAAACGGTCATCCATCTGGCCCTAAGTCTTAAACTCACATCTTTTATTTGTTTGTACTAAAATACGGTACAAATACGATAATTTATGATGGCTGCAACTAAAATACAGGTTGAACTTTAAGAAATCCTGTAAGTGATTGGGAGAATATCGCTTGTGATAATATATCTCGTCATAAGATTGTGAATTACATATTTTGAAGCAGTACCTTAAAAGCCATGTTTCTAGATGGAGAAAAGATATTTCAAGATGGCCGCTACTTAAATAGGCATAGGGGGATTGGTTTATATGTACACAACCCCAGAAGTGTATGGTAATCTATGAGGAAGACCGCTAAGGAAAGTCGGGTACAAGCCAAACTGATGTGGAACGCTGCACCTATATATACAAATGTAACCTGACCGCAAAACACTATGATGCAGGAGATTTTTGATCCGTGTGGACGAACCTGATTAAGCGCGGTAAGCCAGGGCATATGTCATTGATATACTGGGAGATACTATCGATTTTGAGTCTCTGCAACATAATCCTGGGGAGGAACATGGCGGCCGGCTGACGCCCGTCGCAGAGGCTCCAGGAACGGCAGAGGCGCCTGATGGATTTGTGGCTCGCCAGATGCAGTCAGGCATGAACATGCTCCGGCAAGGAAAGGGGGGTTAGCGGACCTGATCTCCCTACCTTGTGTGGTTCTTTTTATGTTTGTTTCTCCCTTTCTTCTCTATTTTTGCGGACTGGAGGTTTTCTTCGGTGAAAAAAGAAAAAGGCGTTTGAGCGGAGGATCCACAGGGGGGGTAAAAGTATCCCAGCTGAGCTGCGTATGGGTCCGGAGGAGTATCACGGCTTTGGCGTTCGGCGGACTCGGCTCTGCATTCAGATCAGGGTAGCGGTGCCGAGGGTGAGCTGCCGACAAGTGACTTGGAGGCTCGGTTGGTTTTGTGGGCCAGCGCACACGGTTTTGTTCCTGGGGGCGACTCGGTAAGATGGTTGCCAGTTCATGTTGGGAGAGGATGTTTGGGCTGAATCCACTTTTGAATCTACTTCTGTTTTCCCATACAGCTCTGGCGCTGGAGGATTTAGTGGGGTGCTGGACTTTTCTGGAGGATTGAGTGTGGGGGAAAAAGTATTAGACCTTTCTCCCCCTATGTTTCAGGGAGGGCTGGGCCCTCCTTCCATGAATTCGGTAAAGAATAGGTACCAGTTGCGCTCCCAGGTTGTGTCCGAGATTAAGAGGGACCTGGATGTTACAGAGCCCACGGCGGGAGGGGTGCTCCCCAAGACTCCACGGAAAAAGAAGACCCTTAAGCCTGATACAAAGAAGCTAAGAGAGCCTAAAGTCTCCCGCTCCTCTCCAAAACCCACTCCCTCGCTTAGATCCTACTTTAGGATTATGGAGCAGACCCCGAAGTCCACGGGGCCAGTTCCGGTCCCACTGGTGAGCGCTCCTCTTATCTCTCTTGAAAATCGCTTTCTGCCCCTCATTGAAAATTCTGAAGCAGGGGAAGATACTGGTGCTCTAATGGAATCTCGTTTGCAGTCTCCCCTCTGTGGTAATCTCCCTGTGCCAAACCAATCCTGCGCCTCTCTTACTGCTCCTGCCAATACTGATACGGGTGTTGGTATATCCCACACATCTCCTACAACTCGCCCTATTCCTCCCCCACCTGTATCGGTAGCCTTGCCAGTTTTACCTGCATCCCTATGCGCCTCAGCACCCAGTGGGGAGGGGAATGAAGGTGTGACAGCGCGGGCGACAATTTCTGGTCAGTCACAGCTTGAGGCCTTACTCCAATCCCCGAAGGGTGACCTGATGGCTAAGTTTGAAATATCGGAGGAGAGTCAGAAGGGGATCCATGATAAGTGTAATGCCCTAGAGCTGAAATTGGACGACATCTGTGAGCGAAATGGAGGTCAAATCTCTCTCCGATTTTGTGAAGGAGAACACAAAGGACGTAGAGGCCCTGAAAATCTTAAATAGATCTCTACAGATGGATATGGAGAGGATGGAAATGCATGCACGGAGAAAAAATCTTAGGATCCTGAAAATACCGGAAGGGGCTGAGAAAGGGGACATAAAAGCATTTGTGTGTAAACTTTTGAGGGAGGGTGTGCAGAAAGACAGGGCTGATATCGATTTAGAGTCAGAGATCCAGAGAGTGCATAGGGACCCCTTTAAGCTCCACCCGGATAGGAAAGCCCTCAGGAAAATTTTAGTTTTCTTCCAGACTTATACGGTCAAGGATTTGGTCCTGGGGAGGGCATTGACTGGGGCGCCCCTTCACTATGAGTCTGGGGTATATCAAATTCGTTCTGGCTTAGGAAAAAGAGCAGCGCAAAGACAGTGGGAGCTCGGTTCTAGAATGCCCGAACTGAGAAGCCTGGGTGCGCAGGTTCAGATGAAATATCCCGCATTGCTGAAAGTAATGTGGAAAAATAGAATGTATAACTTTAATTCTCCCGAAGACGTAGATGTGTTTCTGACTCAGATGAGGGGGTAGGTGTTCGGCCTATGGATGAGGAAGGTTGGAAGAGAAGAAGGAAGTAGAAAGGGGGGAAAAGAGAAAAGGAAAGAGAGAGAGAAGAAGAGAGGGGAAGAGGGAGAAAGGAGAGGGGGAAAGGGGGAGAAAATAAAAAGAAGAATTGAAATTAAAGAGGGGGGAAAAGGGGAAAGGGTAAATTAAAAAAGGCATTGAGAATGGAAGGGTTAAGAAGGGATAAGGAGGAGAGAAGATGGGGAAGATGAAGGGAAGAGGAAGGGAGGGGAAAGAAAGGGAAAAAGAAAGAAAGGGGGAGGATAGAGAAGGAAAAATGTAAGACGACTCCTTTGCCCCTTTTTCTTCGGTCTTTCTTTTTGAATGGGGGTCACATTTGTTTGTATTTTTTTTAGGAAGGTAATGCCCGAGCCGCTCCATGGGGGGTTCCAAAAGGCGGTTTTTCTTACCGCCAAGGGATGAGAGGGGGATTCCTCAAGGGTGGGCGAAGGTGGTGTGCACAGGGTGGGGGAGGGTGGGGTGGAAGGGGTAGAAAATTGGAAAAATTTGTCCTCATACTAACTAAGGTAGATTACGTCGGTCTCAGGTCTCAGGTGGGGAGTATACTGGTTTAAACATTAATAGGTTAAATAAAATTAAATTCCTAACTTGGAATGTTAATGGCTTGAGGAACAGTAGGAAGATGGCTCGGGTATGTGAATTTCTAAAGAATAGTGAGGCCCACATTCTACTGTTACAGGAAACCCATTTGGAAGCCTTTGAATGCCAACAGGGATTTAGCAAGCTTAGCTGGGTTCAGGATGTCCTATGTTCTAAACAGAGGGGCTGCACTAGAGGTGTAGCACTAATTATAAGATGTAATGCCGGGATAAAAGTTGAAAAATGGGATACAGACCAGTCAGGGAGATGGCTGGCGCCCACTATAACAATCTGTAGCTCCCCAATAGTTTGTGCCGCCTACTACGGGCCCAATGAAGATAACCCTGGGTCCCTCCTAAAACTGGAGGCTGGTTTGCTGAACTCGTCTGCTCCAATTATAATTGGAGGCGACTTTAATTTGGTATTTGATCCACAGTTAGATCGTAGCTCAAAAGCTAAATATAATACTCCTTCTAGAACCCTATCAGTGCTCAAAAATATTAATAAGGAGTTGAATTTGATCGACATGTGGAGGCTAATAAATGCTAGTGTAAGGGAATTTTCCTTTTATAGCAAGAAATATAAACATTATTCAAGAATTGATTACTTTCTGGTCAATCAAAGTCTGTTTTCGGAGTGTGAATCTATGACGTATATTCCAGCGATCCTATCCGATCATTCAGCTGTCGAGATGGTATTTAATCTTAGGCACAAAGAGCAACAGAGGAGATGGGCTCTCGATAGGACACTCCTATCAGGGGAGGGGGTGTGGCCCGAGCTGGCGGAAAAAATAGGGGAGTTTCTCAGGCTCAAAATGGGCACCGCCAGCGACCAGATAGAATGGGAAATCCTTAAAGCTTATTTGAGGGGGTTATTAAGCTTTGCTATGATTAAGAAAAGAAAAGTTGAGAAAGAGGCTGAGGCAGATAGACTTAATAAAATCAAGGCGAAGGAGGCCGAGTTACAACAGGCAGCCTTGGCCGCCCGGAATCTTATGCCATCACTTGAAAGGGAATTGGCATTCCTTCAAGCCGATTTTCAGTCCAATATTGATAAGGTTCTTAAAGATAGTTGGGATGCGAGCAAATTGCAACACTTCGCCTATGGTGAAAAATGCAGCTCCCTTTTGGCATGGAAGGCAAGGGTAGACAGGGGCAGAAACCATATAAAGAGTCTGTTGCAAAGAGGGTCAGGTACTTTGATATACAATGATGATAGGATTAGGAAAGAGGCAAGATCATTCTTGCTCAGTTTATATGAAGAATATATTGACTCTAGGCCAGAGGAGGTTGGGAGATGGTTAGATTCTAGGGGTCTCCCACAGTTGTCGGAAACAGACAGGCAGTTCCTGCATTCTAATATCACAGAGTGCGAAATTAGGGAACAACTTAAAAGAATGAGCAGGGGTAAGGCTGCGGGGCCAGATGGACTTCCAATAGAAGTATACCTCGGGATAGTAGATCAGGTGCTGCCAGTCCTAAGGTCCCTGTTGAATAAAATATATCTGAAGGGTGAAGGCTCCCCCCAGTCATGGTCCGAAGCTACCGTGTCTTTGATTCTTAAACACAATAAAGACCCTCAGAATATTGATGCCTATAGACCAATTTCTCTGTTAAATTCGGACCATAAGATCTTTGCTGGGGTATTAGCGGCAAGGCTGGCAAAAGTTATTAAGAGCATAGTGCATCCTGATCAGAGAGGGTTTATACCGGGGAGACAGCTCAACGAGCTTACTTTTCAAGCCATAGGGGCAATAGATATTGCAATTGATAAAAGGCTGCCGCTCGCTCTGGTTGCAATAGATGCCGCCAAAGCGTTTGATCAGGTGAACTGGTTATACCTTTGGGAGGTGTTGCAAAAATTTGGTTTGCCTCTAAATTTTATTGGGGCCGTTAAATCCCTTTACTCTGAGCCCCGAGCAAAAGTTCTAGTCAATGGTACCCGGACAGATTGGTTTAGTAGTACAAGAGGCACTAGGCCAGGGTGCCCTTTGTCACCGCTCCTGTTTGATCTTTATATTGCACCTTTTATTTGTGCCCTTAGAGCAGATCGCCTTATTAGGTCATTTAAAATAGGGGAGCTGGAGCTCAAGTTCGCATTGTATGCTAACGACCTCCTTATGTATACTTTTAATCCCACAGTTGCCATACCTAGGCTGTTTGAACTGGCCAATGAATTTGGCAAAGTCTCGGGTTATAAAATTAATAAAGAAAAAAACGAGATAATGGGGTGGAACTGTCCAACTGAAATTCAGGGGGCCCAAAGTCATATGAGATACCTCGGCATATATCGGGCCCAGAAGTTAGTAGATATATCTAAAATTAGTTGGAAGAAAGTATCTAAGGAGGCGGGATGTTTGTTGGCACGTTGGGCTAATCTTCCCTTGAACATCTACGGGCGGGTCAACCTTATTAAAATGATAATACTGCCCAAGCTAACTTTCCTGTTCAATTCAATCCCTCTATCTTTTAATACCAAGGTGTTGTAATTAATCAATACTGTAAGTGTGTAGTTCGTTCTCTCTTTATCACACTTGTTGTTATCTTTGGTATGCCCCGCCCCCCCTACATTCCCCCGTAAGTGGTCCCTTCCACTGGAGTTCATGTTAGAATGTTGGTGACTCTCCCCAGTCAGATGGAGAGTGGATGATCAGTAATAAAGTGATTTGGACTTACCAGCCTTGGAGTCTGTCATTTGTCACTTTACAACACTGGCGACGAGTTGCAGAACTGCGTAGGGGGCAGCTGATCATCTCCCCTTTGATTCTCTTCATCGAATTAATTAGTGTTTGCTACATTGGGGTGCTGTGGAGGTCCTGGCACACCCTGTCTGAGGAGATAGACGTCGATCTACGGTCCGGTGTTGCTGAGAGATAGCTCCTCACCCGTCGTGGGACTCAGCCTTTGTGTACTGTTGTCCCCTGAGTGAGCGAACTGAAGGAGCGGAGGAGTTACATTCAGCATCTTTCCTTGCCTTGTCAGAGAGCGGCAAACGGAGTTTCATCGCCTTTTCTGAGGCAGGCTGGTGTGTGTCACGTTCCGGCACTTGAAGTGCCGCTGTGTCCGGAGGTGCCCACAGCGTTCCTGAAGCCCTTCGTTTCCTATCTGGTGGGAAGCGTAGAGTGTGACTCCTCAGCGCCCTGGCGAGGGTGGTGATTCCGTGTGGAAGACAGGATTTCCACCCGACTACTTCAGCGAGCAGCAAGCGGAGGACGGGGATCTCGCCTTAGAGGTTGGCTCCACCCAGGAGGCTTAGGGTGTGTTCCACTTCACCTCAGCTTTCACCTTCCGGCGCCTCAGTCTCCCGAGAACCATCCGATTCCGTGTGGAAGGCAGGATTTCCAACAGCCTACGTCAGCGAGCAGCAAGCGGAGGACGGGGATCTCGCCTTAGAGGTTGGCTCCACCCAGGAGGCTGAGGGTGTGTTCCACTTCACCTCAGCTTTCACCTTCCGGCGCCTCAGTCGCCTGAGAACCTTCCGACGGCATCGCCCCACCCCTGCAGTCCGGGGGTGTGTCGTGGGCGGTTCCGCCGTCTTCTGATCGGCGTTTCGGCTGTTTTCTGGAGCTTCTGCCTTCGAGAACCTGCAGCGTGTTTCTTTCGTCAGTGTCCACTTTCTGAGCCTGAGAGTGCCGTTGTGCGAGCCCGTGGTCCTGTAATCACGGTGAGTGCGGGGAGAGGAGTTTGGGTTCCGCTTCTTTCAGTCTCCGATGCACCAAGCTTCAACGGCTGTGTGGTGGTGAGTCAGGCGTTTCTGTGGCAGTTCTGAGATAATCGCGCTCCGTCAAGTAAGGCAGGGATCGCTTACCTGAATTTTGTCCAGGAGCCAGGGCTCAGTGTGAGTGGCGTTGGCCCCCACGCTTGGGGTGGGGGAGCATCGGTGGTGATCATTCGGGCTTTCCATACCTGCAGTGGGTTGGCTACCTGGTTAACCACAACTCACTGGGGCTAAAGCAACCAACCTTATAGTGGGCAGATTTTGCTGTGTGGAGGGTTTTTTTTTGCACTCGTTTTAAAATGGGTACCCCAGGAATCAGCCAGCCACCCACATTCCTCAATGATTGTGGGGATCCGGAGATACATTGGAAGGATTGGACAAAACTTTTTGAATCCTACCTAATCGCAATGGGGGGGGAAAGATTCTCTGCCCTCAGGAAACAACACATTCTATTGCACAATTTGGGGGTACATGGTCGCAAAGTGTATGAAACACTACCGGAACCTGAGGTGGAGGCTGATGATGAATGTGATATCTACGATATCGCTTTAATAAAGTTGGAAACACACTTTGGGGACAAGGTAAATGTAGTTCTGGAGCGTCACAAATTTTTCACCAGAGCACAAGGGAAAAATGAGTCCATTAACAATTACATTGCAGCCTTAAGAGGTCTTACGCAACTGTGCGAGTTTGGGGACCTTAATGATTCGCTCATTCGAGATCAACTGGTCAGATGCACGAACAATAGCAGGGTACAAGAGAAGCTGCTAGCTAAGAATCCCGTTTTAAGGGAGGCCATCTCAATTGCGCAATCTGTTGAGCACACAGCTAAATGTGTAAAGGAGATGAAAGTCAAGGAGGAGATTGTTGCGGTGGTACAAGCCGAGTCTAGTGAAAATAGTGTTCATAAGATCCAAGAAAAAAAGAGTAGTAAGGAGAATGCCATAGTGAGACATAATACTGAGGGGCATGTTTTAAAATGTTTTAGATGTGGTAGCAGCAACCACTTGGCAAACAATCCTGTATGTACTGCACGAGGGGTTCTGTGCAAGAAATGTAACAGGAGGGGGCATTTGGCAAGGGTGTGTAGAGAGGGCATAAGTAACACAGTCAGTGTGGTCAGCACTCAAGAAGAGCCACAGGCTAGATATGTGTTCCAAGTCAAGGACAGCGATACAGGTACAGAGATTAACTATCCAAAGTGTATTGTGTTATTTGATAACAAACCTCTTGAAGTATTTGCTGATTCATGCTCTCCATTTACGTTGATAAATGTTAAGGATTTTGAGGGTTCGCTAAAAGGATGTAAAATGAAGTTATGCATGCCGGATATATCTCCAGAAGGTTACACTAAAGAGCCCATTCCCTTAGTGGGCATGACAAACAGCCATTTGAACTTTATGGGAAGGACCACAGTGGGTAAAGTGTATGTGGTAGAGAGCGGGGCCAACTTGCTAGGGTGGCAGCATCAGAGGGAGTTGGGGATCATTCTGGATCCTAATAATAAGAACCAAGTACTGCTAGTCAAGGAGCCGGTTAGCAATAGGCATCTGCAAGAGACTTTCCCGAAGTTGTTCACAGATAGGCTGGGCAAACTAAGGGACTTCCAACACAAGATTAAGGTCAGGCAAGGGGCTAAACCTGTGGTGCATAAGACACGCCCTGTCCCTTTTCGCCTCAGAGACATGCTTAAAGAAGAGCTGGACAAACTTAATGAGATGGGAGTCATCCAACCTGTGGAGGCCACAGACTGGCTCGCACCTTTGGTTCTAGCATCTAAAGGCAATGGGCAAGGCATCCGCCTATGTGTGGATCTCCGCTCACTCAATGACAACATATGGGTGGAAAGGTTCCCTCTCCCCAATATAAATGAAATGTTGAGTACCACGGGGAGGGCCAGTTTCTTTTCGGTCATTGACTTGTCCATGGCTTATCACCAGGTGGAACTGCACCCTGATTCAAGACCGTTAACTGCTTTCAGTTCTCCGTTTGGTGCATATATGTTCAAGAGGATGCCGTTTGGCCTAGCTTCGGCGGCGTCTGTTTTTCAAAAAATAATGCAACAGGTGCTGCAGGGAGTTAGGAACACACTCTGTTTCCAAGATGACATACTGATGTATGGGGCCACTGAGGAGGAGCATGATGACACGCTCAACAGGGTGTGTTGTAAACTCTCAGAAGCTGGGCTAACAGTGCGGTTGGACAAATGCAAGATTAAGGTTACCTCCGTTGACTATCTAGGCCACACTATATCCAGGGAAGGTTTTAGACCTAAATACAGCCTTATTCAAGCAGTTGAGGATGCCCCACACCCAACCAACAAAGAGGAACTGAAATCGTTCTTGGGTCTAGTGGAGTATATGTCAAAATTTGTGAGGAACTTTTCAGAGTTATGTGAAGGGTTACGGGAACTCCTCAAGAAAAATGCAGAATTTGTGTGGGAAAGTAGACATGAGGAGATGTTTGGAAGGATAAAACAGGAAATTGTCGAGTCCCCGGCCCTTGGCACTTTTGACCCTAAAAAGAAAACCATTTTAACGACAGATGCATCCAATAAAGGATTGGGGGCCATGCTGTCACAGAAAGGAGACGGAGAAGAAACGGTCATCGCTTTCGCGTCCCGTGTGTTGACTTCATCTGAGCGCAACTACTCAGTTATTGAGAGGGAAGCATTGGCCTGTTTTTGGGCAGTACTACATTTTAAGTTTTTTCTGTGGGGAACGAAGTTTGTAATACACACTGACCACAAACCTCTCACCTTCATGTTTTCCCCCAAACAGGCTCAGAGTGTATCGCCTCGCATAAGTAAATGGGTCCTAGGATTAGAAAACTATTGTTTTAAAGTAGAGTACTTGCCAGGCCCGGAAAATGTCATAGCAGACTACCTATCGAGGGCACCCGTAGAAGGAGGTCCCAATGAAGAAGTGCTAGATGTTCCCATATTTCCGATCCATCTCACGTCCATTACCAATGGTGAGTGGGAAAAAGGAATGAAGGAGGACACAGCCATGGAAACTTTAAAGAAATTCATTATCAAAGGATGGCCAGAGAAAATATCGGAGGTTCCTGACAGTATCAAAGACTTTTGGGAAGTGAGGCTAGAATTGTTCATCCTCGAGGGTCGCATACACCGTGGGGATAAGATCATTCCTCCACGGGAGATGAGGAGCAAAATAATTGACTTGGCCCACGAGGGGCATCTGGGCAGAAGCCTCACGAAGAACAAGGTCAGGAGCTGTTATTGGTTTCCGAAGATGGATTCCATGATTGAGGTAAAAGTGAAGGAGTGTATCAGCTGTGCTAGGAGTGACAAAAGTAAGATCCCCCACAGAACTCCACTGTCACCCGTCAGTGTCCCTACGATCCCATGGACAAAGTTAGCTGTAGACATCGTAGGGCCCATGGACAAGTTAGGCCCACAAAAGCGGTTCATGTTTGTCCTGGTAGATTATACCTCCCATTGGGTCAATTTCAAGTTCATGGCATCTACGACAACCAATAACCTCATCACATTTTTGAAGAACATTTTTGTATATGAAGGTATCCCCAGCACCTTGGTCACGGACAATGGGGTGCAATTCATCTCGGAGTCTATGAAGGATTTTTTGGAGGAGCTCAATATAAGACACAAGAGGACTGCACTTTATTGTCCGAAGGCAAATGGCCTAGTGGAGAGGGTGAACAGGATGGTGAAGGAACACATCCAACTAGCAATCACCAATGGGTTCAATGTGGAAGACTCGTTACGAGAATGGTTGTGGGCATACCATACTGCGCCCAATATGGTTACAGGAGTGTCTCCCTTTGTATTCCTAAGAGGGAGGGAGCCGGGTACTAAGATGCATCCCAGGTGGTTGGGCAGTGGAAAAAGTGTTGGTCATGATCTAGAACAGAGCAGAAGGAAAGTTGAAGTTCATCAACAAAAGTACAAAGCATGGTATGATGGGAAACATGGGGTGAAGGATGTGGAGTTTGAGCAAGGTACGCTCGTAAGGGTTAAGAAACCTACTCATGTAACACCAGGGGCGAGTAAGTACGGGGACTCCACGAAAGTAGAAAAGACAGGAAAAAATGTAGTGCGTCTGGAAAGTGGACAGACATGGAGTAAGGATAGAGTGGTGAAGGCAACATAACCCTGAGGGGTTTGCAGCTCTGAAATGTTACAGATGTCAAGCTTGTTTTCCCCACAGAGGGAGATGTGTTGTAATTAATCAATACTGTAAGTGTGTAGTTCGTTCTCTCTTTATCACACTTGTTGTTATCTTTGGTATGCCCCGCCCCCCCTACATTCCCCCGTAAGTGGTCCCTTCCACTGGAGTTCATGTTAGAATGTTGGGGACTCTCCCCAGTCAGATGGAGAGTGGATGATCAGTAATAAAGTGATTTGGACTTACCAGCCTTGGAGTCTGTCATTTGTCACTTTACAACACAAGGATATTGCTATACTTCAGGGTAAAATCGGGTCCTTTATATGGACCACCAAAACTACGAGAATCGCCTGGAAAAAGCTTAGGAGAGGGCTGAAGTTGGGGGGACTAGCCCTACCCAACCTGCTGTCTTACTGCCATGCTTTCCGTTTTAGGAATTTTAGAATTCTGGCTAATAAAACGGATTCCTCATCTCTCGGCTTATTATTTCAGGCCATGTTACATGATATCCCGCAGGGGCAGGAATTTTTTCTTTATAAATTTGGGGATCCCACGTTTTACAAGAAGGTTAGACTTAAGACTCTGGAAGCTGCTTTAAATAACTGGATGTTTTTCAGAAAAGCTCTAAAAATCCCGTATTATTCTTTATATGCTCCAATTTGGGGCTCTCCAGGCACCCTAGAATGCTTTCAGGACCAACTTTGCCAACCACTCAGACTAGCTGGTATTAGACTCTGGGGAGATTTGTGGCAGGACTCACAATTGATTAGTTGGGAGTCGATCTCAAGGTTAACCTGTGGGACACTGTCTAGATTTAAGTTTGTCCAGTTGCCTGCCTGGTGGGCAACGCAGTCGTGGGGGAATGGTGAGGATAATCTGTTGTTTGATTCAGTTTCCAGAACAGGAATATGGAAACGGGAAGTGTCTTTTTGGTACTCGGCCCTTTTAGATGCTGGGGATCGGGGGAACCTTGAGGTTTGTAAACTCTGGGGCAGTAACCTTGCAGGGGATGTGGAGCAAACATGGAAGCTCTGGTGCGATCCTTTTACTGTGTTGCAGGCTGTGGTGAAACCAGCTTCACTGAGGAGGAATCATCTTTACACAGCTTATAGGGTCTATTGGACTCCTGGGAAACTGTCAAAGGTAACCGGAAGGATTTCTCATTGTCCCAGATGTAAGTACCCGGCTTCTGATGACCTGCACATTTTCTTGGACTGCCCCGGAATTGAGCTCTTTTGGAGGAAGGTACGTGGTTTTCTTGAGGATGTGTTACTTCAGCAGATTGAGGTCAATCCGAGTCTAATCTTCTTTGGTCTCATGTCTAACTATCATTTTAATGCTCTAGCTGTGAGATTTGTGTTTTATGTAATAATTATTGCAAGAAGGGAAATCTGTAGAGCCTGGAAATCAGAAACCCTCCCCTTGTTTACAGATTGCTTAAAATAAATCATTTCTATCAGTCAATCAGACATGGCTTGTGATGAGTCTAGTATTTGTAAGACATGGGCGGCGCTGGTGGCCTGGAGAGAGAGGTAAAATGGGTCCTATGATTATGCCAGAGGACTGTTTGCCCGGTCCCCGTCAGTAACCAATTGCCTTCTGGATGTGGCGAACGGGAGTCGGACAAGCGTATAGTCTTATCTCTGGGACGACTCTCATGCTTCCACTACAGGCATTGTGAAGGGTCGCCATTGAATTTGCCTGTTGGAGGATAGGGAGGAATCCCATCTAGAGTGTTATTGGCGGCATGTATGAGGACATTAAAAAAAAACGGAAAAAACAAAACTGGCACATAATCCTATAGAGGGTGGAAAGCAATTTTTAGATATGTAATTTTTAGTAATTTTTAGATATGTAAGTAGCCCTTAATAAATAGAATCAGGATTGGTTGCATGAAACTACTTGTGGTATTGTGAAATATTAGGTACGTATTTGTATTATTTTTGTGAGTGGCAGTCCAGGATTTTAGATATAGATTACATGGAGAGAAGACGTTGAACTCACTTGTAAGATGCACCTCTTAGTTTATCATGATCCTTTTATAAAAGGATTTTTTTTTTTTAACTAATGTTTAGGTAGAAGATAAAATTTGACGTATATAAACATACAAGCTGCCATAAGCTCTGTTTCTCATAAAACTAACTTTGGACATCTCTCAGATCTAGAGGCCGAGGACAATTAAAAGGTGGCTCTTGAAAGTGGCATGGCATAAATGCGAAGAAACTAAGGAGGCATATGCAATAATTCTGAATTAAGAAAAGTACTGCAGCCAGATACAGCTTATTGACTAATGCAATAAGCCCTAAACTATCCGGAACTTAAGGGTAAGAATGTAATAATATTAGTAATCATTAATAACAAATTACAATTTTACAGGGAATTTATCAAATAGGATAATGTATTTAATATATAATCTTGCAGATTTTCAGTGGGATAAGAGAAGAAACCCGATTGAGTATTGAATTAAATTCTATGGAAGTGAACCACTCCACGAGTTAAAATTCCACGTACTTGATAAGATAAGTAAGTACACAACTGCCTAGAAAGAGTGAAGAATGACTCCTAATATGGATGAATGTGGACCATTGGGCGCACTTGGAGATATTTTTGATAAATGTGTCAAGCTCCATTGATTACTGATCTACTTACATTTGAGTAGTAAAGGTTGTTAGTGATACATACAAATGAGGGATATTCTTACAAGATCCATAGCATTTCTTTTAGTGAATATAAAAATCTTCCTTATTGAACGCTTATGTATTTATTGGTTTGATTTCTAGAGTGAACAATACTGTTTTTAATTTAAAGTATGTCCTGAAGAAGGTGGTGTCAACCATTTTTAGTCCACTGAAACGCCGCGTCGACAACTGTTTTGTATTGTATTGTTTTTATATATTTTACAAATATTCAAATGCATGCTTTTATTTATGAGCGTTATCGAACAAGTTACTTACCTTCGGTAACGATGTATATGTAAGAAACATTAGTTAGTTAGATTCCTCACCTTAGAATATTCCCAGGCGTCAGGCTGGATCCGGAAAGATTTTTCGTCAGCAATACCCCTTGCGCGTCGCTAGGCGTCGTCTGCAGGTCCGCGTCCGTCGTGCGCCGGAATGACGTCATCGGAGTACTTAGACGCCCCCTCGCGCGCTGACGTCAGTTCTTGTACATAGCTTTCCGAGCCAGGAACGCAGAGCCATGCAAGAGACCGACACTGGTGCCAAAAAAGTCTAGGGCCTGAAAAGGATAACCTTAACTCTAGATGTCGGTTCGCAGAACGGAGAAGATGGGTTGGTCGGTGAGGAATCTAACTAGCTAATGTTTCTTACAGATACATCGTTACCGAAGGTAAGTAACTTGTTCATCTGAAAGAAACACGTTAGTTAGATTCCTCACCTTAGAATAGATACCCCAGCAATACCAACCCCGGTGGTGGGTCTGTGAACCAAGATCACACCAGAAATTCCTGGAGAACAGAACGGCCAAAGAAGCCGTCTCTCCGGACTTGGCTGTCCGTCAATAATGCTTGGCAAACGTGTGCAGCGAGGCCCACGTTGCTACCTGACAGATGTCCTGCAAGGGGACTCCCCGACCCAAGGCCGTCGTCGCCGCCGTGGCCCGAGTGGAATGGGCCCTCAACCCAACAGGATGTTCCTTTTTAGCTAAGGAGTAACAAGCTTTGATGCACAAAACGACCCACCGAGAGATGGCTCCCTTCGTAGCGCCCACGTAGCCAACGAAGAGTTGGTCGTCCACTTGGAACTGTTTTGTGCTGTCCAGATAGAAGGAGAGCGCACGTTTTGGGTCCAGATGGTGGAGACGCTCTTCCTCTTTCGAGGGATGCAGAAAGAAGGTGGGCAGCGTAACAGACTGCCCGATGTGAAAGGCAGTCACAACCTCAGGAAGGAAGGAAGGGTGAGTGCGGAGCACAACCTTGTCCGGATGAATAGAAAGGAAAGGAGGCTTAGAAGAGAGAGCCTGGAGCTCACTCACCCTTCTAGCAGAGGTGATGGCCACCAGGAAAGCAGTCTTAAGCGTCAAGAGACAAAGAGGACAATTATGAAGTGGCTCAAAGGGAGCGCACATCAGATAAGTCAAAACAAGATTCAAATCCCACTGAGGCATTACGAAAGGGACAGGAGGAAACATGTGAGTAATGCCCTTAAGGAACCGAGAAACAACAGGGGATTTGAAGAGAGAAGGCTTATCAGGAAGCCGAAGGAAGGCAGAGATAGCAGAAAGATAACCTTTAAGAGTGCCCAGAGCAGAGCCCTGCTGGGCCAAAGAAAGAAGGAAGAGGAGAACCTCAGAAAGAGGGGCGGAAAGGGGATCCACAGCCTTTGCTGTGCACCATGCCACAAATTTGTTCCACCTACAGGCGTATACCGTTTTTAGTGGAGGGACGCCTGGCTGCCAGAATCACATCGCAGACTTCAGGAGGCAAGTCAAAGGCATCAACTGTCGCCGCTCAATCTCCACGCATGAAGGTGGAGACTGGACAGGTTCGGGTAGAGGACCTTCCCCTGCTGCTGCGACAGAAGGTCCTCCTGGAGAGGCAGTCGTATCGGGGGATCGATTGACAGACAGACTGAGTAGCTCGGGATACCAGTACCTTCGTGCCCAATCCGGAGCCACCAAGATGACTTGGGCCCGGTCGCGCCTGATCTTCTTCAGCACTCTGGGCAGAAGTGGTATAGGCGGAAAGGCGTACAACAGACCGCAACTCCACTCGCGAAGAAAAGCATCCCGAGCGAGTGCCGCCTTGGAAACTCCAACGCGCAGTTGGAGTTTCCAAGGCGGCACTCGCTCGGGACGCTTTCAGGGGAAGATGGCGACCGACTGACAACACCACTGTGATGCTCCGCTGAGCACTCCCCCGCAAACTAATTTACTCACGACTCGAGACACAAAGAGTATGGAGTAAAGTACGAGATAGAGCTTACCCCCGATGGAAAACGATTGTCAGGAATGCTCCGTAAAAAAACCTCCAGACATCCATGTGTCAGTTTTACCGGAGTTCCGAGATCGGAGCTTCTCCTCCGCTGTGAGGACGCTCGTACTGCTCCGGCATCCCGGATTCGCGCTGGCCTGCGTGCGTCCCGTTCGGCTCCAGCAACCTCTCTGAACAAACGGAGCCACACGCTCTGTCTACACACTAGAAGCCGAAGGATTTTTACCCCCGATAACTGCAATAGAGATCCTGGGCGGATCGGTGTTATTGTAGTGCAGTTTTTCCTCAACGCTTGTGATATACAAGCGAGCATGACAGGGAAGGGCGCACGTGGAGGCAAAGCGAAGAACTCTACTTCTCAGGTGAGCACTGTGTCAGCCGCAACACGGCAGAAAAGAGCGGATACCCTGGGAGGTAAAACTAAAGGTGGGGGAGAGAAAGGGGAAAAAAGGGAGAGGATGGATGGTTCTGTAAGGAAAACTAACAAAGTGAACTCATTAAAACAGTAACCATCAAAAGGATCCCCTCATGTTTGATTAAAGATGATGGAAATCTGCAACTCTTAATTACTACAAGTTTTGGTATTGCAACAAGGGCAGAGAATCTTACTACAAAATGCCCGGGAGGGATTGAGGCAGTGCAGTGGCTGAGCGATAATGGGCAAAAAGAAAATCAACAGTCTGCCTCATCAGAAGCCTCAAACGAACCACAATCTTTAGATTGCGTAGCACCCACCGTAGTCACAGTTCCACCAATACAGATTGAAGGGAGCTTGACGCAACACAATGGTTCTCTCCGCAGTGACAGCAGTAAGGCAAACTGCAGCACTAACCCCTTAGAACTCCTGAATACATCTATCTCGGGGCAAGCCAGTAGCCATGGCCAACAAGAATACATCCTGAAAACACCGGACAACCAGGATACATTTTTCTCCCTTACTGAGGAATCCAAATTATCCGATATAAGCATTTTGGTTTCAAGTGGGGAGGAGGGAGCTAAGGGGTACAGCAGCTCAATTACCGACTCTCTAAAGCATAAACATCTCTCTAAAAAATGCGAAAGGAAAAAAATCGAGCCTAACTTAAAAGAAACTGTGACTCCACTGATAAAGAAGATGAAACAGATTTGAACTGGGACTATGAAGATACCCCTCTTACTATATTTTCCGAACCTGTTTCAACCTCTGGCAACCAAACGATTATGGAGAACATTAAAGTGGTTGAGTATTGTGAACAGAATAAAGAGTTGGCGCTAACTGATATCCTGCAATCCATCAAGAGCTTCCAAGCAGAAGCTAAAATTGACAGTCGCAGATCTCGTCTGGCTGCAAAAAAACTACAGGGAGCTGTCAGGAAAGTAGGAAAGACATGTGCCGAAATTGTTGACCGCATTGCTTCAGTTGAAATAAGAATGGAACAATTGGAAAAGGATTTCAATATATTAAAAACACAGAGCGACGAACATGATGGAATTGTCAAAGACTTGATGTGGAAAGCCGAGGAGCAGGAAAACCGGCAGAGGCGCAATAATCTTTGCTTTCTGGAGATTCCAGAAGGTATCGAAAAGGATGATTCAAGGAGATTTATGAGAATCTGACTAAGATCAGGAGGCGGACCACCTGCGTGAGTCTCCCGATACTCTCTATTAGCAAAACGAATCTTACATTATTTTAGAATATTTTACTGTGTTTACTGTGATTTTAAAAACTCGAATTGAATTGATTACTCTGCTGGTCATTGGGGGGAACAGAGCTGTGTTCAATGCTCTGAGAGCGTACACTTCTTGCCCCACTTCCGCATTACAGAGGCGCCAGGTCAGCATTCTTGTGGCTGGACCTAGGTGGCTCATTCTTCCCCATTCTGCATAAAAAGCGCGTGATGACGCGACCGCGCAGAATCTGACTAAGATCAGGAGGCGGACCACCTGCGTGAGTCTCCCGATACTCTCTATTAGCAAAACGAATCTTACCTTATTTTAGAATATTTTACTGTGTTTACTGTGATTTTAAAACTCGAATTGAATTGATTACTGTGCTGGTCATTGGGGGGAACAGAGCTGTGTTCAATGCTCTGAGCGCGTACACTTCTTGCCCCACTTCCGCATTACAGAAGCGCCAGGCCAGCATTCTAGTGGCTGGACCTAGGTGGCTCATTCTTCCCCATTCTGCATAAAAAGCGCGTGATGACGCGACCGTGCAGAATCTGACTAAGATCACGAGGCGGACCACCTGCGTGAGTCTCCCGATACTCTCTATTAGTAAAACGAATCTTACCTTATTTTAGAATATTTTACTGTGTTTACTGTGATTTTAAAACTCGAATTGAATTGATTACTGTGCTGGTCATTGGGGGGAACAGCGCTGTGTTCAATTCTCTGAGCGCGTACACTTCTTGCCCCACTTCCGCATTACAGAAGCGCCAGGTCAGCATTCTAGTGGCTGGACCTAGGTGGCTCATTCTTCCCCATTCTACATAAAAAGCGCGTGCTGACGCGACGGCGCAGCGGGCGCGCCGCTGGCGCGCCAGAGGCGCGCACAAGGCAAGCCCGTCTGCGCCTGTCCACGCCTAACAGGGCCCCGGGGCCGGAACCCCTGCCTCTCTACCATCGTAGCTGTATCACTACTCGTCTTTTCAGCTTAGACAGCTCAACAGAGCCCCAGACACCCATTGTATTTCTCCTGATAAATTTTACAGATACTGTCCGAGATGTAACCCCACCCTTACAAGTATCCCACTAGAACCTTCTTCTTGCTCCGACCACTTCATATTTCTATTATTAAACTGCAGATCCCTCCCAAAACACTCCACGGAGATTTCATTGCTCCTGACAGACCTAAACCCGGACGCCTTATTCCTGACCGAAACTTGGCTGAATTCCAGCTCGGAACCGGATATCATTCAAGCCCTCCCTCAAGGATTTACCATTCAAAGAGCAAACCGTTCAACAGGAAAAGGTGGGGGGCTAGCAATTATTTATAAAGATAATTACACCTGCCGCTTGCTCGGCAATCCAGTTACAGACTGTGAGAACGCTCACTTCATTATAGAATGCACACCTCGCACATCTTTCTCCGGTATTCTTGTCTGTCGTCCCCCTGGCCCGTTAGGTTCATTCCACCAGTCCATCTTAGAGGTTGCATCTAATCTTATTAGCTCTACACCCAACTTGACCGTACTTGGTGACTTCAACCTTCATTTTGATGTGAAATCGGCCACCAATGCAACCAAACTCTCCAAGGACTTTACAATGCTCCAACTTACCCCTAGAATTAACCTTTCCACCCATGTGAAAGGCCACCTTCTAGATCAGGTTTTCTCTAGTTTAGAAAACCTGCAGGGGTCAGATCCCTCGCCACTTCCATGGACAGATCACTCATTGATTGATTTCACTTGGTTTCCACAAAATAGCAAAACTCCTTTACTCTCCTCCTGGACACAAGGTCGTCGCTGGTCCAAACTTCCTCTAGAGGAATGGATCCAAGTGCTGGAACAAACCAAACCTAAACCCAATCTATGCCCAACCACGGCAAACAACGTCTTTCACAATTGGATAGACCAATCATTGGACTTAGTCCTCCCCAAAACCAAACTCAAAAAAACAGAAGGTTCTCATAACTCTCCCTTGTTTACGCCCAATCTTCGAATCCTTAAACAACAATGCAAAATTAAGGAAAGACAGTGGAGGAAAGACTTCCTGCCGTCAAATAAAATTGAATATAGATTAACCATTCATAAGTACAAAACCGAGATCAAAAAAGCTCAGTCTTCGTATTACGAAGACAGGATTCTAAAAGATCAGAACTCATCAAGGGAAACCTTTGCTATAATTAATAAACTTCTTAAACTACCTGCCCCTCGTATAATATCAGACCCCACCGGACAACGTTGCAATAAATTGGCGCAATTCTTTCATGACAAGGTCAGAGCAATCATTGAATCCCTTCCTCAGAAGGACACGGACCCAGAAATGCCTATCAAGCTGCCTTCTTCTAACACTGCGCCCTCTCTTGAGTCTTTTCCCCCTCTTTCTCTGGAAAATCTTCTGGCCCTAGTGGACTCCATAAAGAGTGGTTCCCCCAGGGACTCGGCCCCCTTGAATATACTGAAACAGGCAATAGATACCCTAGCCCCCGTCATGCTCCAACTGATTAATACATCACTCAGTTCTGGAATGGTTCCTCCAAATTGGAAAAAAGCTATGGTTAGAGCCCTTCTAAAGAAGCCTAGCCTTGACCCCACCGACCTAGGCAATTACCGACCTATATCCCTTCTCCCTGCAATTAGCAAAATAACAGAAACATTTGTCAACCTCACCCTATCTGATTTTCTTGAATCAAACAATCTCCTCCACCCTTCACAAACTGGATTCCGCCCCCATCAGAGCACAGAGTCCGCCCTACTAGCAGTCACCGAGGAATGTAAGAAAATCCTCTATGTAGGAGGATCTACAGCAATTATTCTCCTGGACCTAAGCGCGGCATTCGATACCGTAAACCATTCAACCCTTATCCAGCGCTTAAAGAAAATTGGTGTTACGGGAATAGCCCTACAATGGCTTCGCTCCTTCCTAGAAGGAAGATCTTTCTAGGTCTTTGAGGAAAATACTCTCTCCCGTCCGGTGCCTTTGCCCAGCGGGGTCCCCCAGGGCTCCTCACTTAGCCCGACTCTTTTTAATATTTACATGTCCCCCCTGGCCGACATTGTAGCCCCCTCAGGTATCCGCATAGTGACTTATGCGGATGATACTCAACTAGTGGTGGCTCTTAATCTTCTCGATCCATATGCTAATAAACTTCATTCTTGCCTGGGAGAAATCTCTAAATGGATGGATTTATCCCAGCTTAAACTAAACAGGGGAAAAACTGAGATTATGGTACTAGGGAACCAGAGCTGTTTCCAGTCATACCTTATGTGGCCCTCCGCCATGGGCCCCCCTCCCTCCCCCAAAACCGAGATCAAGAGTCTGGGTATTTGGTTGGACCAGGACCTGAGCTTCAGGATACAGGCCAGGAAAACTGCAGCCACCTGTTTTGGATTGTTAAGAATGGCTCGTAAAGTTCTTCCTCTCCTGCCCCCCTCAGCAAAAAAAGTAATGGTACAATCCCTCATTCTCTCACGGCTGGACTATGGAAATGCTCTTTATCTGGGCTCCCCGGCATCTGCTATTTCCAAACTTCAATTAGTGCAGAACTGCGCTGCTAGAATACTTACAGGTTCCTCATCTAGACAATCAGCCAAGCCCTCAATCCAATCCCTCCAAGGGCTCCCCGTGCGGGATCGCATCAAATTCAAATCTCTGTGCATTGTGCATAAAATATTACTTGGGACGGGCCCTCCCATTAACTCATCCCTTATCAGTCGCTATAAAGCTACGAGGGAACTAAGGTCTGATAATCTCCATCTGGTAAAAGTCCCCAGAATACAAAGGGCTAGAAGTGGAGGGCGGCTTTTTTCCTACAATGCCTCCAAGCTTTGGAATTCTCTTCCACTTCAACTTCGGACAATTGCCAATCATTTGGCCTTCCGAAAAAAACTAAAGACTCTGCTATTTCCTTAAGTTCGTCTCCTGGTCCTTGATCATATTCATAGCGCTGGGACACTCCCGGGTAGCCATGCGCTCTACAAATGTCAACAAACTCCAAGGGCCATGTTTTTATTCTTTGGTAACTTTTTGCTTCGACAAGCTCTCTATGATTTGGCCAGACCCACAAACAAACTTTCATTTGAAGGAATAACTTTTTTCACCCGCCCTGACTTTGCGCACGCCACGGTGGAGCGCAGGTGGAGACTTCAACAGCTCTTCGACCATTTTCAAAAGCTGGGGGCAACGGTATACTTGCAGAACCCGGCCAGGCTCAAAAATGTCCATCAAGGGACTACTAGAAGCTTCATTTCAGAGATACAGGCTAAAAAATATTTAGACGATATTGCAGGACACCATCAATGAACTTAATTGTAACGGTGTTAGCTCTGCTAAGGGATGCATAGATGTTGACATCTTGATTAGTACTGCTGGGAGGGGGTATTCATATTTATATATATATTCAGTTTTATATTCACCATAGCTCTTCTAATGGATTCTATCACTGAGGGGTGAGCGCTCAGCGGGTTCACGGGGGATTGGATGACGGACGTCAAACTCCTGGCCCGTGGCGGCCAGGTAACTTCCATAAATGGTGGAGGGTGGGGGAGGGGGGCAGTGGAAGGTGGTGGGGAGTGGCTGGGTCAGACAGGTTGTTCAAATTATTGAGAGAAGGTACATTAGGCAACACTAAAAGGCAAAGGCAAAACAATAAGCGGGCTTTTGGCAAACTAGGTGTAATATATAGTCCACTTATCCTAAAACTATGGGGGTGTTAAAAAAATATTATCCCTAAACATAAAAAAAAACAACATTAAAAAAGACAAACAGTTGCAATAGGATTACGCGCCTGGGGGGCGAATATTGTGTGCCTCCAAGGAACTCACATAGAGGGATCTCAGAGCCATATTTTAAAGACACTAGGGTATAGGTTGGTGTGTGCAACATCACAGGGGGCACGGGTTCGGGGGGTTGCAATCTTAGCCAAGGGCAGTGGGTATGTCTTTAATCACTCTAAAACGGATAAATTTGGCCGATGGGCTATTACGGAATGTCAATATGGAAAAGGACAGAAGCTCTGTTGTATTTGACCAAATCTCTAATGAGCTTGCACATTGGCCTCTACCCGTAATAGTATGTGGGGATTTTAATATTAATCTTCCATCGGATTGGTCCTTGAAAAATGACTGGATTTATAAAGGCCGCAAACCTAAAGTATTTAAGTCTTTGAAGAATATGTGTTATGTACATGGATTAGTGGAAACTCAAACTCACTCAAAACTAAATGTCAAATAGAGAAGTTGCCTCGAATATTATCAGACCACAACACTCTAGTTTGCACCCTGGAAATGGCACCTGTAAACACAGAACCAACACCCTGGACTTTTGAACGATCCCTGCTGCTAGATGTTAACTATTGTTCCCATATCAGAGGATGGATCCCCAACTTCCTAGCTGATAATATTGGCAGTGCCTCAATTGAAATAGTAAGGGATACTTTGAAGGCAGGGATACGGGGAGAGACACTGCAGTATTCATTGAGGGCTAATAAATTAGAGAGGGAAAGTATGCGGGTTTACAGGAAAACCTTAGGTTGGCCGAAGAAGAGCTGATAAGAGCAACAAATGGGATTAAAGTGGCAGGAAAAATTATTAAAATCCAAAGTCAGGTGGCAATCGCTAAAGCAGCAATCACCAATATCTTTACTGATAAAGCTGTCAGGAAAGCAATTGTGCGAAAAGAAATTGTCTATGAAGTCAACGAACAAGTAGGTCATCAGCTGGCCGTACGAATGCGACAACAAACTACATCTAATCTGATACGCGAAATACATGACACCGTTGAGGGCAATCTATCCGATTCAGAACTTATTAGAGAAGCTTTTTGGCGATTCTACCGAGATCTGTACACTGAAGAAGGTAGGGTGGGTTCATCCGAGGCTGATAGATACCTAGACTGTGGCAATTATGATAAGTTTGCTGAGGAAGATCAGAGTATGTTGGAGGAAACACCCAATCTAGATGAAATCTTAATCACCACAAAAAATCTCCCGAAGGGGAAAGCTACCGGATTGGATGGTATCCCTTCCGAATTCTACGTAACGTTTCTAGAGCAAATTAAAAATCTTCTATTAGAACTAATTATACATATTTTTAAAGGCGGCCAACCCCCAAACTCTTGGTCTAGGGCAAAAATAGTCATTTTCCCTAAAAAGAATAAACCTCCAGAACAGCTAGGCTCATACCGCCCTATCACCCTCATCAATGCAGACTCAAAAATATATTCAAAAATTCTAGCTAATTGGGTAGCCCTCATTATTCACAAAGTGGTTGCTAAGTGCCAACATGGCTTTATTTCAGGGCGGTCAACCATTAATCACATTCAGAGAGTGATTACCCTATTTGACGGTACGGAGGTTGCGGGAGACCCTATGGCATTGATCCTTCTCGATGCCGAGAAGGCGTTCGATAGGGTCTCCTGGCAATTTCTGTGGAGATCTATGTCTAAGGTTGGGCTCAAGGAAGGCTTTATACAGGCAGTACAAAAACTATATATTAATCCCAGAGCCGTGGTATTGGCGAATGGAACCTTAACTAAAGAATTAACAATCTCCCGAGGAATACGCCAGGGCTGTCCATGCTCACCATTGCTTTTTGCAATCTACATAGATCCCTTTATCCGAAGACTGGAAAGGAATAGGGAAATAATACCTATTGTATTACAAATATATCCAACTAAAACATTGGCATATGCCGATGATATAGCTATATAGCTATTGTCACTGCCGACCCTATTACAGCAATGTCTGTTATTGAGAGCGAAGCTAGTAAATTCGGTCTAGTTTCCAGCTATGCGCTCAACCGTGGGAAGACACAGATTGTTTTAAATAAAAAAAGCAGAATGGATGATCCTCGGGTGGTGGAAAAAGCTACATACCTGGGAATTGCCATCTGCTCTAATCTTGATAATATGGTCGACATAAACCTAAAACCGATTATGGGCTCAATGCAAAAAGATCTACGCCAATTAGACAATCTTCATCTGTCTATAATTGGAAGAGTGAATGCAGTGAAGATGGTGTATTTCCCGAAAATGTTGTACTTGTTTAGAGCAATCTGTCTTGAATTCAATAATCACTGGTTTAAGTCTATAGAACGTATGTTCTCTAGATTTATCTGGGCATATTCTCAACCTCGTCGTGCTTACAGTTTTCTCACTCTCCCTAAGGATAGAGGAGGCCTAGCTCTCCCTAATCTAAAAGCTTATTATTGGGCATCGGTACTACTCTATAGCAGTGAGCTATTACAAAATTTGGGGGTTGAAGTAATGTGTGAGGATAATACACCATCTATTTTCCAATTAATTCTTGGTAGTGAAAGCAGGGGGTATCTATGGAGACACCTACACGATAGTTATCACAAAAAGGTAAAATTTAAAACCCTTTACAGTGGGTTTAAGGTTTGGAAGGCGGTGAGGAAAATGTTAGGTTTAGGGCAAGTGTCTCATTATACCCCCCTAATGGATAATCCAACTCTTCCGGGCGCAATTGTTAGAGACAATTGCATAAACAGATGGAATAAGCAGGAATAGTACAGTTAGGATGCCTCTTCTGCCCATCCGGGATCAAATCTTTTGAAACTCTGAAGAATGAGTATCATTTGGATTGGCGTGATTTTTTAAAATTTATACAAATCAGGGATTTTCTTACACATAAACCAGGGGGGGGGGGCATTGGGTGAAAAAATATCCATAGTGGAAACAGTTATACATACCAGGAATCACACTATAGGAGAAGTCTACTCTTCTCTTATCACTATGTTCTCGGATGATTTGGAGAAAATTTCACAGAAGTGGCAGGGTAAGCTAGAGATATCTTCTGATGGATTTAACTATGCCTATCTCCTTTCTCAAACTATACTCATCTCTACCAAACTTCAGGCACAGTTCTACAAAACCTGTTTTTTTTATACTACACCCCAGATAAAATAGGTAAATGGGGGAGTGGCAAGGGAACATGTTGTCCCAGATATATGATGTCTAATGCTGACTCTATTCACATTTTCGCTACTTGCATTGGATTAACAATATTAAAACTAGATATAGAGAAATTCTTGACTATTGTATTGCATAGGGAGATAACGCTAACTAGTGGAATAATTCTATTAGGGGTAGACGACCCTGATAGCCTTAGATTCGGCAACGAGTTTATTTTTATTGCAATGGCGGTCTTAAGATTGTGTATAGCTTCTGCATGGCTTGATCCTATAGCACCATCCTTCCAACAGTGGTTAGCCAGGCTATTAGCTTTGTCTAATTTGGAGGTTGCCATCTATAAGCGGAAGGGCAAGCTATGGCGCAAAAGGGGCTTGAGGATTTGGACACCTCTTCTGCAATGGAGCCTAGCTCAAAGTTAACTGCTAAAAAAAAATCTGTTTTTTTTTTCTCTTTTGTTTTTGTTGGGTTTTTTTTGGTTTTTTTCTTTAAAATTAACCAAATGTATGATAAACAAGAATGCTTTTGCCGATTACTTTGTTTATTCTAAGGAGTCTAAAGAATTTGTTTGTATTTCTGTCTGACTCCGGAGGGTGGGGCGTGGGGTGATAATTGCTGGAAAAATGCGAATAAAGATATTAAAAAAAAAAAAAGGAAACTCCAACGCGCAGAACTGCTGACATTGCGCGTTCTCTTCGGTGGCGAATAGATCTAACCAAGGCTCTCCCCACTGCCGAAAGAGGCCTTGCGCCACGTCCGAGTTGAGATGCCATTCGTGATCCATAATGCACCGGCGGCTGAGTTCGTCTGCTCTGGCGTTCAGAGAGCCCGCCAGATGTTGAACCACCAGGGTGATGCCCTGATGTTCCAGCCATGTCCAGAGGCGCAGAGCCTCCTGACAAAGGGTCCATGACCCCACTCCGCCCTGTTTGTTGCAATACCACATGGCGGTTGTGTTGTCCGTGAACACCTGCACCACACTTCCCCGGACAACGGGAAGGAATGCCTTCAGTGCAAGTCGGATCGCTCTCAGCTCCAAAAGGTTGATATGGAGCCGAGACTCCGCCGGAGACCAGAGTCCTCTGACCTCCGTCCCCCCATGTGGCCCCCCCCATCCCAGGAGGGACGCATCCGTCACCACTACGTGCTCCGGGTGGGGTAGGGAGAGGGATCTGCCGCTGACCCAATCGCGGTTCGTGAGCCACCACTGCAACTGTTTTGCAGTGCCCTCCGAGATCAAGACATGGTCGGACAGGTTGCCCCGATGCTGGGCCCACTGAAACTTCAGGTACCACTGCAGAGCCCGCATTCGCCACCTGGCATGATGCACTAACAGGATGCAGGAGGCCATCAGACCCAGAAGCCGCAGCACCAACCTGACCGAAACCCGGGATAGAGGCTGAAAGATGAGAATCAGAGCCTGAATATCCCGGACCCGCTGCTCCGGAGGATAAGCCCGGAACTGCGCTGAGTCCAGAACCGCCCGATGAAAAGGAGCTTCTGGGAGGGACTCAGATGCGACTTCAGCACGTTGATGGAGAACCCAGCAAATGCAGGAGGTCGGCCGTAGTCTGGAGGTGGGAGACAACCTGCTGGGGCGAGCCCGCCTTCAATAGCCAGTCGTTGAGATAGGGGAAGACTGGAACCCCTGATCTGCGCAGATGAGCTGCGACCACCGCCATCACTTTCGTGAACACCCGAGGGGCACTGGTGAGGCCGAAGGGGAGCACCGTGAACTGGAAATGCTCCTGACCCACCGTGAACCGCAGGTAACGCCGGTGGGCCGGCAGGACGGGAATGTGAAAATAGGCGTCCTGCAAGTCCAACGCTACCATCCAGTCTCCAGGATCCAGGACAGCCAGAACCTGCGCTAGGGTAAGAATCTTGAACCTCTCCTTCCGGAGGTAGGCGTTGACGCTCCTGAGGTCCAAGATAGGGCGTAAGCCCCCTTTACCCTTCTTGGGAACCAGAAAGTAGTGGGAATAACAACCGACGGCCCCCTTGGCTAAGAGGGCTGCAACTTCCTCCCGTAGAAGATTCAAGTGATCCCCCGACATGCGGTGGCACTGCGGTGGCATGGCTGGAGGGGTCGTCTCGAAGGGGAGGGAGTAGCCCCTTCGGACGATTTGCAGCACCCACCTGTTCGACGTGATGGAACGCCAGTGGAGCAGGTGATGGCGAACTCTGCCGCCCACTGGCGTGGAATGGGCCTGAAAGCACGGACTAGGAGGGCTTTGAGGCGGATGCTGCCGGGGTGGATGTGGACTGACCGGCACGTTGACCCCCGGTACCGCCTCGGCGGAATCCACGTCCGCGACCGCGTGCGGGTTGGGTCTGCAGCCGGTGGCTAGGCGGACATGAGGGGGCGCCCCTTCCTTGGCCACGAAATGGACGAAAGGCGGAAGTTTGCGGTCACGGCCCGAGAGGCCCAAGGACTTGGCCGTAGCCCGGGAGTCCTTGAAGCGCACCAGCGCACTATCTGCCTTCTCGCCAAAAAGGCGAGTGCCATCAAAGGGCATATCCATGAGGGTGCTCTGGACATCCCCTGAGAAAGACGTGGACCGCAGCCAGGCGTGGCGGCGGAGCGCCACAGTGGTTGACATCGCCCTACCCAGCGAGTCCGTAGTGTCTAGTCCACATCGAATAGCATGTCGTGCTGCATCCCGCCCGTCGACAAGAGCCTGGCCGAGCCGCGTTCGGGCCTCCTCCGGACACTGAGGCAGCACGTCCTCCACCGTATCCCACAGAGAGTGGGAATAACGGTCCAAGAGGCAAGAGGTGTTCAAGTACCGCAGTCCCAAACTAAGGGAAGAGAACAGCTTCTTACCGAACTGCTCTAGCCTCTTGGATTCCCGATCCGGGGGAGCGGACAGGAAGGAGGATTGGGAAGTAGAGGCCTGGATAACCAGGCTCTCGGGCGTGGGGTGTTGGGACAGAAAACTGGGGTCGCCCGGAGCAGGGCGGTGGCGCCGGGCCACGTTCCAATCCACAGGAGGTACTGTGGAGGGCTTGGACCAGGTGCCCTTCAGAACGTCCACTAGTGCCTCATTGAACCACAGCAGAGGCTCCGAGGAGCTTGCTGACGGTTGAAGCACTTCAGTGAGGAGGTTAGTCCTTACGGCCACAGCAGGCAGCTCCAGCCCAAGGGCTTCGGCGCAGCACCACGGAAAATGCCGCACCTTCCTCTGAAGCCACAGTCGGAGGAGAGATGAAACCAGTGTCCGGGGAGGTGTCCAGACCACTGGCATCCCCCAGCTCATCCGCCCAGTCCTGAGATAAGTTGGCCTGCATGGCCAGAGGGTCCTCAGGCCCCTCCCAGTCGCCCCGTCATCCGATTCCTGATAAACAGAGGGAATAATCGGAGCCGGACGGTAGATGAAATTATCATCCATCGGCGTCGGCCGGACGGTGCCGCAACGGCGCCGGGCCCGGACACGGGCTGAACCGGGGAACGGCGTAGTCCGGAGACGGCGCAGGGGGTGGAACTGGTGTCGGTGCCGGCGGAGGAGGCGTCGTGAGGTCGACCGGCACCGACTGAGATCCAGGCCTGGATCCCACCGGGACCTGCGGCGTCGGGACCGAAGTTGACGACGGCGCCGGGGCCGGAGCCGCCGGCTAGCTAGGTCGCCCAGTTGAGCCCGCGGGGCCCGATGGTGCGCCGGCAGGCGTCGACGGCAGAGCCAGGCCCCTCATGGCCGAGAGGAAGGCACTGATCTCCGTCGGAGTCGCGTCAGTCCCAGGGACCGGAGGGTATGGGGACGGATGCGGCTCCTGCGGCTCCGACGGAGCCGCGGGGGTGGTACCACCCAGACCCTCGACCGAGTCGCGCGACCGGCAAGGGGAGTCTGAAGAGCAATGTCGCCTCTTGGACTTTTTAGCATGCTTCGACCCCGATGAGCGGTGCTGGTGGCTGCGGCTCCGCGACCGGTCCTTCGACCTCCTCCTGGACCGGGACCGTGAACGGCGCGGAGCCGAGTGTCGGAGCTCGAAAAGCTTACAGGACCGCTCCCGCCTAGCCTTCGAGGTCAAGGCCTGGCAGTCGATGCACGACTCTGCATCGTGGTCGGCCCCCAGGCAGTAAAGGCACCGGCGGTGGTGATCCGTCACCGACATCAGTCGATGACAGGATTCACTGGCTTTAAACCCGGGCATCCTACCGGCACCAGTTCGAATCGAGTAGACAAAAGAGTCCAAAAAGTTTTAGTCAAAAAGTGACTAAAGGGGTAAGCTCTTCCCGGATCGGCGCTGTCTGGCGCGGAAAAAAGAAGAACTGACGTCAGGGCGCGAGGGCGGCGTCTAAGTACTCCGATGACGTCATTCCGACGCACGACACCGACGATGGACGCGGAGCCGCAGACGACGCCTAGCGACGCGCAAGGGGTATTGTTGACGAAAAATCTTTCCGGATCCAGCCTGACGCCTGGGGATATTCTAAGGTTAGGAATCTAACTAACGTGTTTATTTCAGATGTTAGATGTACTATCTGTATATGATTGTCTATTATTACATATGTTGTAGTGAATACAATTTGAATGAGGTTCTTTCCTTATAAAGAAATGTTAAATATATGTTAAACTATAATTGATGTGTAGATAAAGAACCAATATACATATGTGAGATAATCAAGTCTAATGCTGTTTGTGGTCTCTTTTGGAGAAAAATTTTATGAACTATTTATGAAATGTTATGTGTTCTAGTATATTTTTAATACTGTATACGAAAACAATTTTTAATCAAGGAGAAAATATTTTTTCTAATACTAGGCTCACAGTTTGGATGCATTGTATGTAGGTGTGTGAAAGAGGCAGTAAACAAAACAATTTCTTATGGAACAACACTTTGTTATTGGTGATTTTAACCCGTTTCTCTTTGTGTCTAAAGGGTTGCTCTCAAACTTGTTTTTTGAGTCTCCAGAGGCCTGACCAGTTTTCCCTACAAGTGGGGTGGCTGTATTCCCTCTCCAGCCACTGTGAACAGCCTCCCTTTGCACAGTGTCTGCTTACCGTTGCCACAGCTTGTTGGCTATCTTAACAAAAGATCGACAAGTTCCAAGAAGCCCCATCTCCTGTGTGCTGCTGAGGCTTCCCTGTGACTCCCTCTGCCTGCTGCAAGAGGGTCCTCAAGGGGGCTCCATCGAGCCCTGCTAGCTTTCCTGCATGCTGAGTGCCAGACCTGACTTACCCTTGCTGGGTTAGTCTCACAGACCTTGCTTGTCTGCAACACAGCATCTTCACCTGCAATCAGTTGTTTGCGTCTGCCAAGGCTTCTTAGTGGTCCTGCTAGCCACTGTCTCTCCTGCACTCGTCGACCAGCGTGGGACAGCTCGGGAAGGCTCCTGTGCTCCTGCATCATCGTCTGGGATCCACAGCTGCTGCTTCACCCTCACCCTGCTGCAGCAAGAACCAAAGATAAGGGCTGGTATTGTGCTCTTGTGCCTTATGGTCACCTTTCAGGTTCTTCTCATCTGGATTGCACGTCCTGGTTTCACTAGCCAGGTCCACGAGATGCTGTAGCTGCTGATCTTTCACGAAACTCTATTGGCGTCTACGGGCGGTTCTGACACAACTTTATCCCTATGCACCTGGGGTCCCTGGTGTAGATGTACTGGTTCCTAGGGTATCCATGGGTGGGGTATCTCTTTAACCTTCCTTGAGCCAACTGCTTCCTTTGGAGTTCTTTGGGAAGGGTCCTAGAACTATAAAAATCCAACCATGACTTACCTCGTGATATCCTATGGATGCTTGAACCAGTGTAACCACTCTGCTCCCGGGCGCCTTGGGGTCCCTGGCTACTCACCTTGGGTGGTCCCGTGTTTCACGGTGCTGAGTCGATACCGGACACTGTTACGGTCACGATTCACGATAAGAAGTGACTGGAAGAGCCTGTGAAGGAGTGATTGAACGCACACACATAAGTGCTCGAGGGTAAAGGTATGCCCATGATGGGCTACATCCCGAATTGTTTTTAAAATAGACAAGTGATGGTGCAGGGTGGAGCAACTAACCCACGCCCTGAAGAAATTGCCGTGAGTTTTTCCTGTGGCAATGAAACATGTCGGCTTTTTAAATGAGCAGACACACAGCACAGAATAAAAATTGACAGCAAGTGTGATCTAGCTCAGTTTTTAGATAGGGACAAGGGGAGCGATATTTTGATCCCCAGGTCCTAACTGTGGGGTTGTATCTGGTGCACGAATTGATGCACAGTTAATCTTTATCACACACCCTAGCACCTTGTCTTTTTGGGTTTCTCCTATTTTTTCTCACTTTTCTCCACATTTTCTGTTTTGGAGTGGTGGTAGCTGATGATGAGACTTTGAGGTAGCAGGCGAGTACCTTCCTGCTTTACCCTCCCTGGTGTTGCTACCGTGAGGCACCACCATTCCTTTTCCACATCTTTTCACCACATTCAGGGTATTTGGAGACACAGGTCACTGTTTTCACAGACAGACTTTAATTCTTATAACTTGTCCTTCTTTTTTGGTGATCCGTTCCTGCAGGAGTACAGATGGTGTAACCACTGGCTCAACAGACAGTCTAAATGTATGACAACTGCCTTAGGATTACGAGTTGTGACATCACCGTGTGAACAGGTCCTTTGTTGTGTATAATGGTCCCGTGTTTCACCTGGGGTCCTCCATCCTTGGGTACTAGTCTCGTTTTGGTACTTACCTCACATTCCACTATTTTAGTATATGGTTTGCCCCGCCCTCCCCGGTTGGGTCCTATGGGTCTTTCTATGCTACTTACCTATTTCTGAAGTATTTCTTATGCGCAATCGTTATCTCCAGGTTGGAGATATACCAAGTTAGTGTCTACTGTGTACTAATAAATGCCAAATATTTTGATGGTCACCTGGTGTGAGTCTTTCTTGTGTGAAAAGCTTACTGACTGACTACTGTGGTAAATGCACTTCCTTCACACCCTCCTGGATAAGCATTAGCTGCTATCCACAGCTACCCCTTGAGACCTCTAGTTTTCAGGGACCTAAACACTATTACTAAGGGTTGCCTGGACTCAGTTCACAGTGCCTCACCATAGGTGGACACTATATACTGAGCCAGACTCCTAGAAAGTACATCCCCCAACTACTTCAACAGTGTTAAGGGATAATTTCTACACCTACCATCATCATAAAACTTTATTTCGATAGTAATGGATCATAAAGGTATGCACAAAGAAACAGACACAGCAGACGTATACATTAAAATACAGTTTTTAAATGTGTTAATAAATAGAACATATCCTTCAAAACAGACACAAATAAATAGCACTGGAATTCATTACAAAATCACTGCTAAAAATATCAAAATCAGAGATAGTACCTAAAAATATTAAAAGTCACAACACAGCACCTCGTTCATTTTAAAAACACTTATCAAAGATCCATATTAGACCGTGTGAGTTTTGCGTGCTTAATCCATAAAGTTTTAAAAACCAAAACATAAAATAAAAGGCATTGTCATTTACAATGCCAATAGATCAAACTCGTGTAAATGCGAGACCTATTGCATTGCAAATGCTTGTTTATAGATGGTAATCATTTCGGCTAGTTTCCAGGAGAATGGAATCTCCATATCAGACAGAAATGTGTTTAGAAGCAGATTAATCAATGACCAGGGATAGAGGAATTTATAGATAATAGTGTTTCAGTGAGACAGATTGGCGGCCTTGGAAGAGAAACTGGTTCAAATGGCATTCAAAATGCTCTCATTAGTGTCACCTTTAAGAGAGTAAATGTGTTCAAAATGGGAAATCCAGTGGCTGAATGCAAAAGTTGAGCGTCAATTTACGACCATTAAGGTAGCCAGCTGCTGTCTTCCAAAAATAATTGTTATGTTTGTCAGATAGCGCTACCTGCAGTTCAGACCAAAGAGAACACTCCCATTCTCTCTTCACTTTACATATCGCTTGTTGGTACAACTTCCTGTACTTGACTATATCAGGCTGAATTTTTGCCTTCATAGCCGCAATAAGCTCACTCTTGGCTTTCCTGCAAGAGAGCCGTTATACCAATTTCTAGGGTTGGGCACATTGTTACCCCTGCACCTATGTTTCCCCAAAATCTCTCTAACGTGCCGTTAGTTTCTCATGGTTATTAGCAAAGGTCTCAATTCTGCAGGCAAGGGGAAGCTTGGATAGGGTCTCTAACGCAATAGTTAGACTTTGTTCAATTACTTCTAACGCTGAGAGGTTTTTCATCACCCACTCCCATCTGATTCTTTTCAGATTATTGGTATACGATGGCGAACCCACATCATTGTTACCAAAGGCTACCTTGGCTGTGGGTACTTCATTGCGTAACTGCATACGTTGAGCATTGTGGTCAATGCCCGGATGCTCAACTATGTCCAAAAAGTTGTCAATTCTACTGCTACGTCCAACCCTGTTAAATGTCTGCATGCCTTGACGATCAGAGTGACGTCTGCCATTAGTAGCCCTCAGATTACAATTTAAGGTCATGGCCAATAGCTGGCCCGCCCCCGCTGTCCACCTAACTGTGGGCAGATCCAGCACAGGAATACCCCAACAGTTATACTGTTCTTGCATTAGATCTAAGGAGGAGGCAGACGGCGGTTCAAAGGTAGTGTTAAAGTCCCCTGCTACCAGGAGCCTATCCTTATCCAGGTTCAACAGAAGAGCTTGCGCCAAGATACCCATAAGCTTTGCCTCCATATTGCTACTCTCCACTCTGTTGTTATCATTAAAGATTCTGAGTGTCAACCCAGATGGAAGTACCAATCTCACTGCTTGTATGTCACAAGAAGCTACAGGCAGTTGAGGGACTACCCCTTGCGGGACGAACTGCATTAACACAGAAAGATGTTTACCCACTTCTGTGGGCAGGGACTAAACACCAAGAGGGTCATCAGTACGGCGGGCGGACATACCCCAGGGAATCTGGACCGCCCGCAATGCTAGCGGCGGTCCCGCACCCTCCATTAGGATGCGCCCGCAACACTGGCGGGCGCATTGCGCATTTGAAACATTGCGGCAGGCGGTGTTGAAAGCACCGCCCGCCGCAATGCCACAAAGGCAGGTTGTGCCTTTCAATGCAGAACGTGACAGACACCGCACGGTGCCTGCCACGTTGTACATTGAAATGCAGGGGGGTACCATAGGTATCCCCCATGTGTACCCTCTACCCCCCAGAGTCCCTGGGGGCCCGCAACGGGCCCCCGCAAGTAAACTCCACATGCCTTTCCGTGGCGGCATTAGGCATGTTTCCGCTCCCATTGTAATATGGCTGGCTGTGTCTAATAGACACCGCCACCATATTGAATCTTTTTCCGCCCGGTCGACTTGTCGACCGGGAGGAAAAGCGGCGGACGGTCTTTTCGTCCGCCGCGGACCCCTCAGCCATCGTAATATGGCGGGGGGGGGGTCTTTGCAGCATGGATGGCGGGCGGATCGCTCCCGCCCGGCCGGCGGTCACTACCGCCGGCTAGGCAGGGGGGATCCGCCCGCCATCCTAATGGAGCCCCAAGTCTCCTGGAAGAGGCAGATGTCAAATGTATCAATGAAAGAACCCCACTCATCCTCTTCCAGTAGCTTGGTTATCTCTGCTACATTCCATGATAGTATTTTAATGGAAGAATCATGGGACTGTGAGATCCCGCCCATGGTTAGAGTGGCTGTTTCCCCAACAGGTTAACCCACAAAAATCGGGACCGGGAGCACAGTATCCAGATATGTGGCCTGACCAAGCAGTCTGTCACCTGTGTCTCCTACTTTATTGCCACTACTCGGAAGTAATGGATCAACCAATAATTGAGATATTGAAGGGTAGATCAACTCTTCCTCAACAATTGCCCTTTTCCCAACATTTGCACTGCTACAGGAAGGGGCCTTGTGCTCCAGTCAGTGGGAGACAACAGTTGGACCACTTTTAAGTGCATCCCACTTATTCATGGCCCCTATGTTGTGTAGCTTTCTATGTAAAGCTGGATCACGAAACCTGGGTGTTTGCATTGGAGATGGTACGAGCTTCAACTGGCATAAGGCCTTCCATCAGATCTTTACTAGCAAGGGAGATACGTAGTTTGTCAAAATAATGATCATCAGTACACAGCCTTTCAACCCCTATGATATCACTCCTGCTTAGAGAATAACACTGTCTGGTCTCCCTTAATCAGTGTGTTGCCTTATTGGTTAGGGAATCCGAGTCTTCCCTCGCACCAGGGGATAGCTTCAGAACCATGTCAAGGAATATCATAGCTGGCTGACTCCTTACAGTGCCCCGTGTATAGATACCATCATGAACTCCCCCCTTTATCTGCGGTAATCTTGGTGTAGGTGTACAATAGAAACTGGTGCCGTCAAGCCTCTGTAGATGGTTCCCACCTGAGGGATCTCAACCTAGGATGGAACGAAGGTGGCCATCCCCCCAATCTACTGCCCTCCCCCTATTTTCCACTGCGGCCCAGGCTAGACCTATCTTGGGAGCAGTTTTATTGCTTGATACCTGGGAGGATAGGGATCCAGGGCAGAAAACGGTGGATTCCAAGTACTAACAGAAGCCCCGTACCCCAAGAAGAGCTTCTGATCCGTTGATATTTTCCCCTCAAGTTTCTCAACCATCTTCTGCAAAGTTTTTACCTGATGCCTAAGGTCACCAATAATCCCGATCATGTCTTGTAGTAATGCCATAATCCCTAAATGTGTACCACCCTGACCATCCATTAGAATTTTCTCATTTTTATTTTATTTTATTTAGGTTTCTTATAGAGCGCTAACAATCATCCCAAAGGGATATCACGGCGCTGTGATTGCTAAAGTTTGGGTGCAGTGGGCATAGTTGGGTGGTTTAGTCGGAGTGGGGGAAAAGGAAGGTTTTTAGTTGTTTCCTAAATGCCAGGTGGCATTCTGTGAGTCGGAGGGCCACGGGAAGTTCGTTCCACTTCCTTGCAGCGACGTGGGAAAAGGCTCGTTCACCCATCCTGGCTCTCTTTACCCGGGGGATGCTGGCTTGCGCCGAGATTTGTGAGCGGAGGTTTCTGGTGGGAGTGTAGAACTGAATCCTGTTTCTAAGGATGAGAGGGCCTGTCTTGTGCAGTGCTCTATGAGTGATGCACAACATTTTAAAAGTTGCTCTTTGCTTCATTGGCAACCAGTGTAGATCACGCAGACAATTTGTGGCCGAGTCGAATTTTCTTTTCATGCAGATAGCCTTGGCTGCTGCGTTCTGCACCATTTGAAGTTTGGTGAATAGGTACTCTGCCATGCCTACGAACAGGGAGTTTCCATAGTCCAGCCTACTCATCAGGAGAGACTGAACTAGGATCCTTCTGCACTCTATTGGAATCCATGGAAAGACTCTTTTAAGCATCTTCAGAGTTGCAAAGCCTTTACCGCATATAGCGGCTACATGAGTTTTCATGGAGAGGGAGGTGTCAATAGTTATTCCAAGATTCCTTGCTGTTGATGTCGGGGCAGGAGGGATACCCAGGGCTTCGGGCCACCAGGTGTCGTTCCACAGTTGAGTGTGGCCTCCGAACAGCAGTATCTCTGATTTGTCTGCATTTAGCTTAAGGTAGTGCCTGTGCATCCATTCAGCCAACTCAGAGAGACAGTTTAGAAGCCTGTCCTTGGGGTTGTTCTTCTCGTCCAGGATTACAGTGAGTTGGGTGTCATCCGCATAGGAACAGATTTCAACACCCCATTTTCTGCCGATTCCAGCCAGGGAAGACACGAAAACGTTGAACAGAGTAGGGCTTAGCGAGGCCCCCTGCGGGACCCCGTATTTGATGATCCGGCGAGGGGATGAGAACTTGCCCAGGTGCACCGATTGTGATCTTTCCGATAGGAAAGACCGCAGCCATCCCAGTGCTCTGTCCCTAATGCCTCTAGATGCTAAGGTCTCCAGGAGCAGTTTGTGTGGGACGGTGTCGAATGCCGCCGAGAGGTCCAACAGGATTAGGGCAACTGTTTTCCCCTGGTCCACATGCATTCTGATGTTGTCAAGCACGGCCAGGAGAGTTGTTTCCGTGCTGTTGTTGGCCCTAAAACCTGTTTGCGTGATGTCCAGTAGGTTATTCGTTTCGAGAAAACTGACCAGTTGCCTGTTGACCAGTTTCTCCAGGACTTTCGACAAGTAGGGAAGTTGGGAAATGGGTCTATAGTTGGCCGGGTTGTTGATATCTAGGCCTGCTTTTTTTAAAAGGGGGGTGACTGTAGCGTTCTTCCAGCTGGATGGAAATTCTGCCGCTTCTAGAGAGTGATTCAGCACTTGAGTTACTGCAGGGCAAATTAAAGGAATGAGTTGTCGGAAAATATGATGGGGGCAAGGGTCCAAGGGGGAGCCAGATTTAATTTCGAGCATTGCTTTGCCCACTTCCTCTTCAGAGAATGGGCCGAAGCTAGTACAGTGGGCTTGGGAGGTGGGTGGCTCGTGGTCCATCGGGGAGCCCGCCTCGGGGTTGGGGAAGGAAGAATAGATCTTGTCTATCTTTTCACAAAAGAAGTTGTTCATTTTGTCGCAACTGATTTGCGAGGGAATCAGATTAGATGATAAACTGGGCGGGCTACATAGCTCATTAACTATTTTAAAGAGCTCTTTAGAGGAGTCTTTATTCTCTAGAATTCTATGAGAAAAGTAGTCCTTTTTTGCCTTCCTGATGGCTTTAGTATATTGCGCCAGTTCTTTTTTGTAGATTGACCTAGTCTCTTGGGATTTTGTTAACCTCCATTTGTGTTCTAGCATGGTGCATTTCCTTTTTAGTGATTTCAGTTCCTGGCCGTACCACTTTTCTGACATGGTGCGCCTGGGTTTGGGATTCCGACACTGTCGAGTGCAGTGCTCGAGAGCCATTGCGATGTGGTCCTGCAGTCTATCTGTTGCTTCATCAACACTTATTTCTCCTGTAGGGGGATGTACAAAGTGTTTCTTGAAAGTTTCAACCTTGAAGTTAGCATAACTTCTTTTGTGGGTTGCTGTCTGATAGGAGGGCCTAGTGTTTTTAGCCGGTAATTGAATATCAAATTCAACCAAAGAGTGGTCTGTCCATGGTAGTGGTCTTATCCCTGAGATGGAGATAGGGTTAATATTGGAGAAAATCAGGTCGAGGGTGTGTCCGGCCTGATGGGTTGGTTGGTTAATTCTCTGAGACAGCTGCAGTATCTCCATATTTTCAGTTAGTTGTTTAGTGAGTGGGTTATTACTGTCATCGTAGTGGATATTAAAGTCCCCTAGGAGTAATATATTTTTGTTCTGAAGGCAGATTGGCATAACTTGTGCCAAGAGATGAGTGTTGAATTCAGAAGTACAGCCCGGGGGGTTGTAGATGACGGCTCCACCAAATAGGATGGTGGTGTTAGAGGATAAAGAAAATGCCATAACCTCGTGGGTACTGGCCTGAGTGATCACTTCTTGTCTACAAGAAAATGAGTCTTTAAACAGCAGTGCTACCCCCCCCCTTCTTTTTCTTCCTATTCAAGTTGAGAATTTTGTAGTTGTCTGGGAGGGCCGTGGCAATATCCGGGGTATTGTGGTTATCTAGCCAAGTCTCCGTAATGAAAGCTAGGTCTGGTTGATCATTTTCTAGAATGTCCCATACTTCAATTGCATGTTTGGGGAGGGACCTTACGTTAAGATAGATACATTTTAGAGTTACTCCGAGGGTAGAGAGGTTGGTGGGGCAGTGCCAGGGGTTGCTCAGCCAGTGGCAGTTCCAACAGCTGACTGGTCCCAAGGTGCTTAAGGGTTCCAGTTGTGCACATGATGCTTGGGTCTGAGAGTCAGCGGTGTTTAGTTTTCTTAGCTCGTTCCCTGAATAAGAGATGGAGCGTTTGCTCAATGGCCGTGGATGGCTGGAGGGTGGGACAGGGATTATGGCCCCGGGTCCCGGCCTGTCGCGGACGGGCGCAGACGGGCTTGCCTTAGGCGCGCCTTCGGCACGCTGACGGCGCGCCCGCTGCGCCCGTCCGCTGCGCTTCCGGCGTGTTGGCTCCATTTTGTAATGGCGAGGGGCGGGAGGGTGGGAGGGGCTGAGCACTCGCCTGCTCGCCCTGCTCCTGCCCTCACCCAAGCTGGCGGAGACCCCGGCAGAGCTTACTCGGCTGCAATGGGGATGATCAGGGGCACATCAGGCAGTAAGTACCAAACGCTAATTTGGGCACTCTGATTTGTTCAACTATTAAAATCAGCAAACAAATTTAGGTACAATACAACGATTTAAACAATGTTTTAAAAAGCGCTAGTAGAACGTGCAAATAGCTTAGTTTAAAAGTCCCGGCTTTCCGCCTCAGGACGCTTTACCCACACTCCACGCTCAATAGCAATCCGCATTTGCTGTGGCAATTTCTTGTATTGGGACTGCAGTTGCTACATTCAATAATTGGATCAAAAAATATTGGATGCAGCTGGGCAGTGCTTGTATTAGATTGTACCCCAAATAAGTCATTATCTGGAAACAAAGAAGGGCATGGTTTAGATTTAGTGAGAGATTTTTCAAAAATGTGTAAACCCGTTAATCCCGGGTAATTGGCTCAATATCAGACAGATCTGGACTAGGTTATGATGGCTGAAAGTTGGAGTTGGCCAAATCTGTGCATTCCAACAGCCGATTATCTATCCTTTCCATTACACCATCGTTATCAACAAATGGCTGCATTTTTTTTCCTTTGGGAGCCCTGTGCCCCCTCTGCAGCCTTACGCTTGCCCATTCCTAAGCGTGCATAAAAAGGGAAAGATAGAGGAGTAGATGAACTATCACAAATCCTACTCCCTTTGTAAGCAAAATAGTAACAAAGCCAGCAAGGGTCTTAGGGCCGCCAGTGGGAAAGTTGTATAAGGTGCCTTTTTTTTCAAAGAGGGCTCTCCTGGTGTCCACGCCGACAAAGAAGCACTGTCAACAATCAGCAGTAGCCTTTCATAAGTGCTGCGTAGTCCTACAGGCATAACAGATGGTTAACTGAAGGACCACCTGGTCTCCTTGGACCTCCCAAGCGCATTGAAAGTAAATGTGTAGCAAAGTTCAATCCAGATGCAATATAGATGCAATAAAGGTAAAAGGTTACAAAGTCACAGTACCTTAGAAAGGCAACAGTGGCGTTAGGAAGATTCCGATAAGCTAAGGCCAAGGGGGATTGCCCAGCCTAATCCGGGCTATGACGGGCTAAAGACTGACTACACCTACCATAATGCATCAGTATGGATGATGTTTATGTATATTATATGACACTTTCATCATAATATATTTTGCACTGATAACACGTCTATACAAGTGTGATAGTCATCTAAAAATCTATGTGCCTGTGCCTACATAACAGAGTTTATACAGAAAGCTGTGCTACATTTGCCTGTTGTCTCACATTTTCCATTGTAAATATGTGTACTCCGCTCCATGGGGTCTATAGGATCAGAACCTTACTGCTGCATTCTCATGTTGTCTGTAGCCTTTTCAAATGATGCTTAAAGTCATACAGATAGTAAATCAATATGATGTACTGTCCTATGGCAAAAATGGAATGACAAAAGATGGATGTCAAGAGAACTCAACATGCTAAAGCACAGCATTGCCACATTTGTGCAATGACATGCAAGTGTGACATCATATCAATCTCAGGTAATGATATCCATGTGATCTGTGTTTTTATACATCATCTTAGTCCCACTACAGAATTGTATATGTAAGTCCTGATGTATTTCGACGTTAACTCTCCCTTAGGAAACCAGAAAGGAGCATTTTAAATATTACTAAGAATAAGAGATCAAACTTTGAAAGAAGTGTTTACATCCAAAAAGCAGGGATAGAAATGTTGTATAAGCACTTCAAATAAAGATGTGTTATTTAACATTATTATGTTTGTCATTGGAAGACCATCAGCCAGAGGTGAAGCTTGGGAAACAGCACCAAATAACACAACCACCACTCCTACTTCTGCAGACGCCTTCAGTGGAGACACAGCACCTGCTGGTCTGAGTCCTGGTGAGGAGCAGCCTAATTTGTCAGGTCTGTCTCAGAAGGCTGCTAGGGAGAGCCTCACTCAGACTAATATTCCTACTACAACTACTGTAGTGCCGGCTCCTCCTCCTCGATCCTTAGTTGTCACAGTTCCCTGTGGTCCAACATTTAGCACTACCTCTGTAGTGAGCACCTCTACCCTGTATTGCCAATAACAACAACATATGCAGTTGAGCCAGGACCCCCTATTATGGTGCAGACTGTTCAAAGGCCACAGTAAAGTGGAGGCAGGTGAATGGCACAATTAGGAACAGCTGAGTGAAGCCACTGATGCCCACATCACTGGAGCAGCTTCCAGATAGGAAGACTAGAAGGGCCAGTCCATAGGGCTCCTCAAAGAAAACAATCAGCTAATGAGCGAGCAAAACAAGTTGCAGAGGAAGCACAATGACATCATGGAGAGGCAGATATCTATATTGTCCTCTCTTTCTGAGGTGGTGCAGGATGGATTTAAGGACATTTGTAAGGCCATTAGGAAGTCAACCACCCCTTTTTGTGGACCTTCACCATCATCCAAATCTCCACAAGTCTCCACCACAGAAAAATAGACATTGCAAACCCTAGACTCATCTGCCATCACCTCTGACTCAGGAGAGGTCGATCGGCTGGACCAGTGGGAGAGGATCCCACAAAGGCCACCACCAAGAGGCGCAAGACCTAACGCCCTTCTGTGAGCCACTACCATTCACTCTTGGGACAATTGTTTCTACACATTTGCCTAGGGATGAACATATGTATTCAGGACATTGTATTCTTTACTAATAAATAAAAAGCCAATAAAGTTTATTAATGCATAGACATATGTTTTTTTATTACTGGCTTGGTAATAACATGTTAAAGTGCCCAATGTATTGTGATACATGTTAATAATCAAACTACACATAAACACTGTACGACAAGACATATAATTTGTCATAAAACCCCATGTTTTAGTTAACTGAACATTTAACTTACTCCTCCCTATATCCTTCTGTCACAGGTAACATGTCAAAAAGGCAATGTGTATGACATTTTTCATCCATAATATTTCAAACATACATTTGTGCACATACTATTTCCACATTTGCTTTTGGTTTTCATCAACAAAAAATGTATTTTCTTCTATACTGAGAGCTACCTTTGCAATAAATTTGATAAACTCATTGATGTAATTGATCTCAAATATATATTTATTACATATAATAATCACATAATCTTGTGTTCATTATTCTTGACAACACATACTTGTTCAAACACATATGTACATAATATTACATATGTATAAACAAAGACATCAGTACTAGCAATTATTAAAACACACATTGCAATGCTTCCACCAGTCATAAATGTTTCACAGAAACAGAATACAAAGTACCACAACAGAACACAAGTTGTTTACATTCTACATCTGTACATCACAAACCATGTAACTTCCCTAATTCAAGACCCGCCAGTGATTAGTTTGTTGTACAGAAGATGACAGTGTGATGTGACCTATAACATAAATGGGTATGATACACTTCAATGTCTGATTTGTAACTGAGAAATACATTTAAAAATGACAGGACATCAATTTACAAAACTACAATGATCCCTTCATCTAACAATTATGGAATATACCTCTTGATCATACAAGGTATGACATATTCTGCATAACAAACACAAAGACATTATCAGGTATAACCACCTTCAGTGTAAATATTAAAAAGCTTACATCTTGAGGATCATCTACAATTGTCTTTCACATGCATGGAAGTAATAATCAACAAAATATTTAGGTACATTCACCACTACTTACCCTTATGTGAAGGAGCTGCCTATTACATCTTGCCTCAGATCATTTCTTTCTTCCTTACCACTGTCATATTCATTTTAGTGCAGCACACAACATAACATTGCTATTTGGCACATATTTTCAAATGAGTAGAGGAGAGCTCCACCAGACTTATCCAGACAACTAAATCTTGCTTTCAGGCACCAAAAGCGCAATCCTAGTTCCACTCAGTGTCTCAGTGAAACTGACTACCCCTGGTGTCGCTGGATTTCTCAGAGGTGGTAACAACCACGGTCAGTTTGGATGTGCAAAGTCTCCCCAAAAATATAAAATGAATATTTAGAAACATCTACAATTCATATTATAATCTTTGGACAACAAGTTGAAAAAGCAGTTTTTTATACATTAACATATTCGTTACCAACAAGCTAGGCCCTCACATTTCCAAGTTGTGCCATTTGCTGTTGCATGCTGCTATTGCATAGTACGAATGAACCATGGGTGGATCCAGAAAAGCACGCACACAAACTTGTGATGTAAAGATCCAGAATGCACACAACTTGCACATCTATAGAATGTGAATGAATGTTTCCTGTTGCAGTAAACTTGTTCTCTGTTGTATGGCCTAACAAAGCAATATGTGTGTAAAAATCTTTAAACAATGTAGATTATACATTCATTTCACTACATACATTTACGAACATATATCACTATATATATATAATGTAGTAAATAAGTCCAAATCCAAAGTTAGAAACAGGATCTTTACTGACATAAATCTTCATGTAACAACCTCCAGCATTACACCATTACTGGTTCAATTTAGAACATTGACTTAACCATAGCTCCATTGCATCATGACTTGAACATTCAGTTCTAAACATCATCACATATATATATACATACATAATAAAACATCAATAAGTAATTGATACATCACCTCACATTTTTATAAATGCATAGATGTCAAGCTACTGTGCTCCATCTGTGATGTTCTTTCCCATTTCAGTTTTCTTATTTTACAATCTGTAACTTGTAGTCTACTTTAATAATGGAATAAACAAGACTACAACTCCCAAAATGCACTCAAAATGAAAATCAGGCATGGGCCAGGGAAACTTTGAAGTATATGGAGATATTGACTCATGAGGTCCTGTCCCAGTGCAGCCAGCTGTATGGCTCAGATTATGTCGCTAAAAGACAAAATATGTTTGTGTTACAATTATTGGGGACCTTGAGTATGCAGCACCCATCAGGGTAGAATTACCGCACTACATATCCCACAACACCTTGGGGGACTGTTCAATGGAGCAGAGTTGGCCTATTAGAAGGCAATTTATTGTTAAAATAAAGGTGTGGTTAGAAATGCTGTGTACTCTTTGGAACCAGACTATGAAGAAGGAATCTATCCGAAATGCGTCAGGCTACATCCCGGCTTGGGTGTGGTGATTTGGGGAATTTGCTGCAGCCTGAGTGCGTCCTTGCCTGTGGGCAACTTTGTCGCATTAAATTTACACGGCGGCCCGGCCGTGGAGGATGCACCATCGCATTAAGGAGCGGGCTGTGGAGCTTGGAATCAAGTCAGGCTCACATCACGGGGCAGCAGCACCAGGAACCACGCACAATTCGGGGCCCATCCGAGGGCTTTGATTGGGGACCTTGAGTATGCAGCACCCATCAGGGTAGAATTACCGCACTACATATCCCACAACACCTTGGGGGACTGTTCATTGGAGCAGAGTTGGCCAATTGGAAGGCAGTTTATTGTTTAAATAAAGATATGGTTAGAAACGCTGTGTACTCTTTGGAACCAGACTATGAAGAAGGAATCTATCCGAAATGCGTCAGGCTACATCCCGGCTTGGGTGTGGTGATTTGGGGAATTTGCTGCAGCCTGAGTGCGTCCTCGCCTGTGGGCAACTTTGTCGCATTAAATTTACATGGTGGCCCGGCCGTGGAGGATGCACCATCGCATTAAGGAGCGGGCTGTGGAGCTTGGAATCAAGTCAGGCTCACATCACGGGGCAGCAGCACCAGGAACCACGCACAATTCGGGGCCCATCCGAGGGCTTTGATTGGGGACCTTGAGTATGCAGCACCCATCAGGGTAGAATTACCGCACTACATATCCCACAACACCTTGGGGGACTGTTCATTGGAGCAGAGTTGGCCAATTGGAAGGCAGTTTATTGTTTAAATAAAGATATGGTTAGAAACGCTGTGTACTCTTTGGAACCAGACTATGAAGAAGGAATCTATCCGAAACGCGTCAGGCTACATCCCGGCTTGGGTGTGGTGATTTTGGGAATTTGATGCAGCCTGAGTGCGTCCTCGCCTGTGGGCAACTTGGAGCGTTATATTTACATGGTGGCCCGGCCATGGAGGATGCACCACCGCATTAAGGAGCGGGCTGTGGAGCTTGGAATCAAGTCAGGCTCACATCACTGGGCAGCAGCACCAGGAACCACGCACGATTTGGGGAATTTGCTGCAGCCTGAGTGCATCCTCGCCAGTGGGCAACTTTGGAGCGTTATACATAATATATATATATATATATATATATATATATATATATATATATATATATATATATATATATATATATATATGAATATATATATGAAGAGAGAGAGAGAAGGAGAGAGAGAGAGACTTAACCAATGTGAAGAGGTACAGATACAAAACATATGTTTTAATTTTATTTTTTTTACAATTTCTTCTGAATGTGTATATAAAAAAAAAATCATAAACATATTGAAATATATATATATATGTATATAAATATATACACACACACGTTCATACAATTAAAACAAATGTAGAAGTTTTGTTGTCATAGATAGTTGTGTGGTGAAAGATATTTCGCTATTTATGATGTTTGTTTTTAAAAAGGATATATAATACATAGACAAGTAGGCTTTTGTAACTTCGTGCAAACTGTTCAGTAGAATTGGAGTTATTAAAGAAAAAAGATTTATATATATCTAGAAAAGTGAATCCTCCTCTCAAAATGAGATCTGATTGACTGCCACCACCTCAACCAGGAAGTGGTGAATGGTGGCAGCTATCTTAGAACTTCAGACTCGGTCCAGAATCCAAAAAAAACCAACCCAAAAAAAGACATCGGGCAGGGTAGGGATACCCTGACCCACTAGGCTTGGTGGTGGGGTAGCCCCGCCTCGGACCAAAAACATTTCTTATTTAATGTTGCCGCATAGGATCCATTGGCAAAATAAAAATAAAAAAAGCAATGTCTGCTGCGCTTGTTTGTTTTTTTAAGGCCTCCGGTTGCGCAAGGTCCCAGGGGATATACATTTTGGGGAAGGGCGGTGTGCGTGGCTCCCCTCCCCAGACCGACTTTGGCCCGACCTGGCCCTGCACTCTGTTTTTTTTTAGCTTTTTAACATTTTAATATGTTTTATCCGGTTTTAATCATTTCTATTCTTAGCTGTTATAATGATACAGGATAAACTAAAATGGATTTTGGCTATTTTTTATAACATGTTGATGAAATTTCTAAATATGCTTTTATTTAGCTATATATGTACTTGTATTTTCAACTTTTTATGGCCACCAATGACCGAAATAAAGTTTGTTGAATGAAATGGAAATGGATATTCCCACTTATCACTTTCAGGTCTCTAAAAGTAATTGTATCTTTAAAAATGGCAAAGTTAACCTGCAGCAGGAATAGGGGCCTGTCAATCTTGGCTGTGCTGTTTAACCCGTGCAGTGGTTCGAAACAATTCCTGAGGTGCAAACTAATGTTCTCTCCCTGACGGCACATAGGACCAGAAGCCCCATCCTGGCCTGAAATCATCCCCCCTCCCCACAACAGCACCATGTTTGTGAGTTTATTAAAAAAAACAGGGGCAGCACTGTGATTCTACTTCTTGGAACATTACCGGAAACAAGATTGTTAAGGTTGAAACCCACCCTCAAAGTATTACAGATATGTATAACTATATAATCATGTGGGCAGGATGTGTGGGAATTCCAGACAGCCAGGGTGTAACTTTTATTTTGAGCTGCTGGTATCTTTCAGTTTCCTTATCACAAAGCATGTTCCCCAGAGTGACCTCAACTGAATTATGAGGTTCTCTTCCTGATCGCCCTGGATCTGCGCTCTGACTAGATTTGTGGAGGGAGTTCCTACTATTGAGAGTGCTGGGCTGGACCTCTTGGGACACTGACTAAGTAACAAGGGATGATGGAGTAGCACTGGCTATGTTCTCAGCTTTTTGGCCTTGCACAAGCTCTGGGCATTTTAAAAGATGCGGCACATTTCTAGCCCAGGGTATAACTTGGGGTATGTGTACCGAACAGGTCCTCCATGTTAGGGCTGTGCAGTAAACTGCATAAATTGGAAGAGCCCTCAGTTAAAACATCAATAGGCAAGGCCTCTGCTTGGCCCCTAGGAGGGTCAGCCTTACAACAATTTAAGGCCAGCTGGTCTTCCACACACAAACTCGCCTCCAAAAGGTTCAAATAGTCTTGTTAGTCCTTGGCTGTTTGTCTGCCACATATAATAAGTCAACAATCCTCTTCTCAATGGCACCGTTGGCAAAAAAATAAGAAAGCTGCAAATCTTAGTTCAGGGTAAGCCACAAGAACAAATGTAACCTTTGATGCTACTTACATTGATCAGACGTAGAGGGGTGGCCCAGCCGGTCTCTAATGGGCATGGATGGGTCCGCCCTTAGCCCAGGATTTGCCCAGGAGCATCCCGCGCAGCAGGGGCCCAATTCACAAAAGTAATCTGAGACAAAATCCTAAAGTTACTACTTTTGGTATTCACAGAAGGCATTTAGTGGTAGTAAAGTTAGGATTCCTAACTTTACTACTACTAAACTGAGATAAAATGCTAACTTTACGACTTTCGGTATTCACAAAAGGGATTTAGTAGTAGTAAAGTTAGGATTTTCTTTTTTGGGGATGCATGTGGGGGGCCTTAGGCCCCCTAGCACACATAAAACCTCCATTACACCTTTTTAACAATACCAGCACAGAGGCACAATAAAAGTTTTTTAGTCCTCATCTGCCAGGTATTTTTTAACACTTACTAATCCATTCACATCTGACCCTACCACTCACCAACCTCACACACCACACATAGTGATTGCATCAGTGCTCCCGCGTATTCGTTTGTTAGTAGCACGCCGCATTCCGAAGGAAACACCTGTCATTCTAGAACCTGTTCCCTTTCTCCTTCGCCTATCATTTGTGGGGGGATTCTCTGTGTTCTTTAAAAGTTGATACGGAGTCGCCTGATATTCTCTGTGGGCACACAGAAGTGCTTTGGAAAAATATCTGATCCACTCTAGCGCCTGGGGAGCATTCTAAAGTAAGGAATCTGCAGCTAGAAGTCTCTATCAGATAAAGAATTTCCCTGTCAGAAAAAGACAGAGAAATGCTCTAGATGCTCTAAGATGTTGAGTTCTGTTGTCAAAAAAATCTGAAGTAGATTTCTTATGATTAAAAGTCGAAAAAAGGTCAAGTTTAGAGGACTAAGATCCTGTCACCAGAAGCAGAAGAAATAGAACTGAAGTAGCTCTCAATTGCAGGGCATGATGGGGCACTGGAGGGCTGTGAGGGCTTAAAGGTGCAGTGTCAGTTTGTAGTACTACAATACTACAGCCTATATGTCTAATTCTGCCCCATTCTTTCCTCTCCATGTCTTTTACAAATGGATTATGAAGGATATTTATAAGAAACAAAATGATTCAGTTCCTGGAAATGTTCCTTGTTTTTTAAGGGTATTTTGCTTTTTTTAAATAGAAATGGAAGTAATTGGCCAAAATGGCATTCTTTATAGGCTGCAAAATGTTTTTCACAAATTATGTCCTAGTCTTGGCCTTCCTGAAGAAAGGAAAATGTCTACATTAAAGACGATATATTTTAAAGAAGTGCTCCAGGATCCCCGCACATGGGCGGGACTATTCAGTGCTTATGATTTCAAATGAAATTGAGAGGAAGGTATAATGTTATCTGTGTGCTGTTTTATTACTCATATTTGTATTTCCACTGCCACAACATAATGAGTAATTGTTGTCACAGCTGTGACAACACATTTTCTTCAAGAAAAGTTTTTTTATGCTATGATTTGTATCTTTTATCACTCTGTTTGTGCATTTAAAAGTGCATAAAAATGGCCACTACTAATGATGATTTGTAAAATGGAGCTAACCTATATGTACGTGTGAACTAGATGTGTAACCCAACTTCTCTTGTAGGGGATTTACATGTATAGTCATAAGCACTTGAATATTCCGCTCACGTGCGGGGACTCCAGAGCATTTCCTTAGAAATACCTTCTCAAGTGGACATTTTTTGCCTTTCTTCAGGAAGGCCTGCAAAGACACTTAAGAGATAGAAAGACAATAATGCAGCATAACTGCCTAGGCTACACTGGCCAATACTTCATCTTGAAGTGAAAAAGGATAGCCAACAAACTTACATTTTGCAACTTTATGGGGTTTAATACACAGAGAAAACTCGCCTTCACAAAACTCCTTTTTTCATGATAGAGATGAAAGGATTGGACAGAGAAGCCCCATAGGATGACATTATGGGCCATATGTAGGTAGCCCAATACCGGTCGGTAACGGCCGATTTTCGGTAAATATACCGTTACCGACCGGTATTTAGGCTTTTGCTATGTAGGGGGATCATTTCTGTATTCGGTAATTTACCAAATCGGTAAAATTACCGAATCGGTAATTTTACCGATTCGGTAAATACCGAATACAGAAATGAGATGTAGGGGGAGTGTGTGGTGGGTGTGGGGATTCGTTATTTACCACCAACTAAAAGTTGGTGGTAAATGACGAATAGGTGTAAAAATGCATTTTTGTGCACTGTGAAGTGTGCAATGTGGCAGACATACATGCCCCTAGGGCATGTATGTGCACCACATGTGCACACATGGACGAATCAGGGGTGCAACAGGGTGTCAATGTGACACCCTGCCACCCATGATGATGCCTCCCCCCATTACCGAATCGGTATTTACCGATTCGGTAATGGTAACTGGCTTCCCATTGATTCCTATGGGCCTCCTGGCCCATAGGTATCAATGGGAAACAAGTTACCATTACCGAATCGGTAAATACCGATTCTAAAATACCGACACTTACCGAATCGGTATTTTTTTACCTACATTACATTTACCGATTCATAAATACCGAATCGGTAAAATTAGGTATTTAAGAATCGGTAAATGTAATTTACCTACATAAGGCCCTAAATGTCTGAAAATAGAAGCTGTGCCTTTAAGAGTCTCCAGAGCCCACCAGTATCCCATGATGCACAGCCAGTGACAGTTAATTCAGCTCTTTTTTCTGGCTCCTGTTAACAGGACCCTGGAGCATTGAGCTCTACCAATTTTGGTGTTTTTCATCAAAAATCTCTTCAGAATTTGACTATTATCATTTTCACTCGACATCTTTGGTCTTTCTTTTCCCTTTGATATCTTTTTCTGCCAGGAATTCCACAATTTTTGGTCAAAAATGCCATTCCTTTTTGATAAGTGTCCCGACTGTGGAAAAAGAAGGCCAAATCTGACTCTAACAGAGTGTGTATTCTTTGCCTGCCTGCTTCTCACGTTCCTGATGCCTGTCCCATTTGTAAAACCTTTTACAGGCGCACCCTGCGTGACAGTGAAAAGATTCGGCTTCAAGGTGTAGAAGAAAGAAGAAAACAGCAGGCCAAGTCAACAGGTGGGACTTCAGGCCGAGGAGAGATCAGTCCTCTACCAGAACTCTGTCTTCAGCCACTGGGGGGCTCCCCGAAAGAAGAAGGGCTGAAAAACTACGCTGGTCCCGGTCAACGGCGAAGACTACGACGTCGAGGGCAGCTATTGCACCGACCTGTTCGCCGTCGACTTAGGGCTCTGGGTCGAAACAACGTCGACGTTCCACGTCGAGAAGAAGATCCACAAAAGAGGTGGCAGAAACAAGCGTGAGATCCTCTTGTTCACTGTTGAGAGACCCTACACCGCGGAGGTTGCCGTCGACTCATTGTTCATCGCAATGCCCCATCGCCGATCGACGTCTACTCACCATCGCCGATCGATGTCAAGAAGTCACCGACATTCACCGTCGAGAAGTCACCGACGTTTGACGCCAAGAAGTCACTGACGGTGGTCGTTGAGAAATCACCGCCGTTTGCCGTCGAGAAGTCACCGATGGCTGCCGTCGAAGAGTACCGACGTTCACCGTCGAGAAGTCACCGACGGTCGCCGTCGAAGAGTCACCAGCGGTCAACGCCGAGAAGACACCATCGATCTCCGAGAGGAAGTTCTCGGTCGAGACGACGTCGGAGGTCGCCGTCGACAAGTAGATCGACTTCAAGGGGGAAAGCTAAATCTTATGGTGATTCTATGGCTCCTTCCTCACTTCAGGTTGCTCGTAAAGAGAGGAGGTTAATTTAAATCTTCGGATTCGGAATAGTCACGGACATATTCCCCAACTAGGTCACCAGCTCAGTCTTCTTCTCATTGACCATATGATCCTCTGCCTCCGCCTTCTCCTCCTCCTCCTCCGCCTCCACCTACGCGGCATACTACTCCTCGGCACCCGATGTCTCTGCCTCCTGCACCTCAAAAACCTAGGTCTAGGTCCCATGCGAGGGATCATTCTCGCAGCCACAGACGATCCTTAACTCGTTCTCATTGCCGACATCATGATGAGAGATCTCTTTCCCGACACACCAGGGACACGTCCTCAGTGAGTACTGGGAGATATTCCGCGACATTATTGGATTCTCCTCCTTAAAGTGTTTCTCCTATTGATGACATTACTACTTTTCAAGAGGTTTTGGTGCGAGGAGCTTCCAAACTGAACATCAAGATGTCCACTTCGATTCCATCAACCTCTGTAATTTTTTAGACTCTTCAACAGAGACAAGCCTCTCGTCCCTTGCTTCCTCTTGTGCCAGGCTTATTAGAAACGGCAATGGAATTGTTTCTAACTCCTTCTTCCATTAAATCAGCTCCTTCCAAGCTACAGAAAAAGTATCATCCAGAGCAGAATCCCACATTCCTCTGGACAGACCCCACTCCAGATTCTGTCATCGTAGTGGCAGCTAAAAAACAACATACTACGGCTCCAACATCCACAGTTCCACCTGATAAGGAGAGCCGTAAGATAGACTCAGTGGGGAGGAAGGTATGCAACACTGCAGCGACCTCTATGAAGGCTGCAAGTGCCACAGCCCCGCTGGGCAGGTATGTCCGGGCACTATGGGAGTCTCTTCAGCAGTTTGCTGAACACCTACCTTGGGACAAAAGGGAGGATTTTAATGAGAACCTAAATGAAGGAATTATGGTGTCTAACCAAGTTATTAGTGCAGCGGCAGACACATCCCTTCCATCTTCACATGGATATTGCCACGGGGTGGCATTCAGAAGACATTTATGGCTTCGCTTAAACTCTCTTAAGCCTGAAGCACAACAATGTATCATGAATCTGCCTTTTTCTGGAACAACCCTTTTCGTCTCTCATGCGGATGAGGAAATGGCCCGAATGAATGCGGAGATGGAGACACTAAAGGATGTGGGTCTTGAAAAACCCAAAGACCGGCGTAAATCTTTCCACCCTTTTCAACGAAGATACTCTTCTCAGAGGTTTCAAAGGTACCAGGGCTGACAAACCAATACACAACAGTTGTACCAACGGTCTTTCCAACCTTTGTAAAAACGACAACCAAGAGGAAGGTCAGCCTACTGGTTCTTAGCCTTGAATCCTATCTTCCCCCTCCTTTGTTACCCCCTCCAGTAGGGGGAAGCATTCAACATTTCTTGGCAGAGTGGCAAAAATAACAGAGGACAATTGGGTTCTGAATATGGTTTGCAATGGATACTTTCTACGTTTCATCAGCCCTCCACCATCAATCCCTAAATCACAGTCACTATTTCAACTGTGCCAATTACAACTGGAGGTCAGCATTCTCTTACAAAAACAGGCAATAGAACCTGTTCCTCCTTTACAAAAAGGAAAAGGACTGTATTCAAGGCTCTTTCTAGTCAAAAAGAAGGACAAGAAGGAGTTCAGACCGATTCTCAATTTAAGAAAGGCAAACAAGTGGATACGGAGAGAAAAAATCGAATGTTGGCGATACACCAGATCTACCCTCAACTACATCAGGGGGATTGGTTATGCGCAATAGACCTGAAAGACGCATACTTCCACATTCCCATTGTAAGGAAGCATCACAAGTTCCTGAGGTTGTCAGTGGGGAATAATCACTATCAATACTGTGTCCTCCCATTCAGCCTGAGGTCAGCTCCCAGGACCTTTTCCAAGTACATGGCGGTAATTGCTGCCCATCTGAGGAAGCACAAGGTGTTCGTCTACCCCTACCTAGACGACTGGCTGATCAAGGCATCCACGTGGCAGGAGGCTCAACTACACTTCAATTTGACCTCCGATCTTCTCCTTCGTTTGGGTCTTCAAATCAATCAAACAAAGTCTTTTTTAACCCCTGTACAGTGCCTTCAATATCTGGGAGCTACTATTGATACTCGCATGGCAAACGTGTATCCTTCGGAGGAGAGACGCTTATCAATCCTTCAGAAGGCTCAAGCTCTCATGACCATGTCTTTTCCAACTGTGAGGAAGGTCTCCTCTCTTCTGGGCTCAATGGCATCTTATATCTTCCTCACTCCGAATGCACTTCTTTACATGAGACCCCTGCAAGAATGTCTGGAGGACCAATGGGACCAGAGAATAGGAGATTGGGATGACCGGATTCAACTGTCACAACATGCCCCCCAGTCCATCAGATGGTGGTGTTCTCTCAGCAATCTCTTACGAGGGATTCCCTTCCACAAGGAGATGCCGACGGAAACCATAGTAATGGATGCTTCTCTCCTAGGTTGGGGTGCACATACAGGCCACCTTCAAATTCAGAGCAAATGGTCCACAAAGGAATCCACTTACCACATCAATCTGCTAGAGTTACAAGCAGTTCATTTGACTCTGAAAGCTTTTCAGCCATCATTCCGTACCAGCTTGTCCAGACGGACAATACGACAACCATGTTCTACCACAACAACCAGGGAGGCTTGAGATCCAGACCGCTATCTCGGGAAGCCCAGGCCATTTGGAAGTGGCTCTTAGCCAGAAATCTGTTCATAAGGGCAACTCACCTTCCAGGTGTTCGAAATGCTCAGGCCGACGCTCTAAGCAGACTTCTTCAGGATAATCACAAATGGGTCTTAAACGATGACATGGTGCGAGATATATTCAAAAGATGGGGTACTCCGGAAGTTGAGCTGTTCTCCACCGCAGAAAATAACAAATACCAAAACTTCGCCTCGAGGTTCTACCAACCGGGAACTCTGGGGAATGCCCTATGGATAAATTGGTCAGGGAGATTTCTCTACGCCTTTTCTCCAATCCCCCTGATCCCGGCAGTCCTCATCAAGCTCTCACAGTCACGGGACAAGTTGATCCTCATTGCCCCGGAGTGGGCACATCAGTGGTGGTTCACAGACCTTCTTCACAGGTCTATCCTTCCACATCTCAGGCTTCCATGCAAATCAGACCTACTAACGAAATATGGAGGCCAGATGGTGCACCCCAACCTCTCATCATTGAATTTGACGGCATGGCTCCTGAGTTAGTGCAGTATGGACACTTGAACTTACCTCAGGACTGCATGGACATCCTTAAAGAAGCTTAAAGGTCATTCAAACGCTCCGCTTATGCGTATAAATGGAAGAGATTCTGTATCTGGTGTTCATCGAAGAATGAAGATCCTACTTCTTGCCAGGAAGATGTCATCCTTCCATACTTGCTTCATTTAGCACAATCGGGCCATCAATTTGCTTACATTAAGGTTCACCTAGCAGCTCTGACTGCTTACAGGAAATGCCCTTCACAAACTTCCTGTTTTTTAAATCCCTGTCATTGGAGATTTCTTGGAAGGTTTGAAGAAAGTTGTTCCTCCCATCAGACATCCTTCTCCTCCTCCTCCTTGGGAGCTTAATGTAGTTCTTTCTCGACTGATGCAAGAGCCCTTCAAACCCATTCATAAGGCTACTCTTCAGCATCTGTCTTGGAAGACAGCTTTCCTTGTGGCTATTACTTCTACCCGCAGAGTAAGCGAAATCCAGGCACTGTGTTGTCAAGAACAATACACGGTTTTCCATTCCTCTAAAGTGGTCATGAGGACGCATCCGAAATTCCTCCATAGGTAATTTCGGATTTCCATGTGAATCAAACTATTTCCCTGCCTAAATGTTTTCAGCATCCTTCTTCTCCTGCAGAGAGATTGCTTCATTCCCTAGATGTTAGAAGGGTTTTGAAGTTTTATTTGAACAAATCTAAAGATATAAGGAGATCAGATCAGTTATTTGTAAACTATGGTTCTCTCAGTACAGGTCTAGCGACCTCCAAGCAATCCATCTCCAGATGGAATGTTTCATGTATTTTACTATGTTATCAGAAAGCCAACAAAAGTTGTGTTGGTAAGCCTAGGGCTCACTCTACCAGAGGAAAGGCTGTTACTGCGGCTTTGCTTCGTAATATACCCATTTCTGAGACTGTAAGGCTGCTACCTGGAAGTCAATCCATACATTCACAAAACACTACTGCCTGCACTCTGATGCCAAGGCAGATGCTCAGGTCGGACAGGCTTCCCTTCAGAACCTGTTTGCTTAAACTGACATATTAATTCTCTGTTTCTTCCACCGCGTGTGTGTTTATGGGATGGGCTTGCTAGTCTATTCAAGTACTTATGACTATACACGGAAATCCCCTACAAGAGAAGGAATAGTTTCTTACCTGTAACTCCAGTTCTCTTGTAGGGGTATTTCCGTGATAAGTAATAAGCAATCCTCCCTCCTCCCCGGTGGAATAAACAGACATATTCGTAACTTAGAATAGGCATTCACCTCTCCATGCCTTCAAAAAGAACTTAAGTAAATGCCACTGGCTGTGCATCATGGGATACTGGTGGTCTCTGGAGACTCTTAAAGGCACACCTTCTATTCAGACATATAATGGCATCCTATGGGGCTTCTCTGTCCAACCCTTTCATCTCTATCATGAAAAAAGGAGTTTTGTGAAGGGGAGTTTTCTCTGTGTTTTAAACCCCATAAAGTTGCAAACTTTAAGTTTGCTGGCTATCCATTTTCACTTCAATATGAAGTAATGGCCAGTTTAGCCTAGTTAGTTAGCTTGCATTATTGTCTTTCTATCTCTTAAGTGTCTTTGCAGGCCTTCCTGTAGAAAGGCGAAAAATGTCCACTTAAGAAGATATATCTAAGGAAGTTCTCCGGGTCCCCGCAAGTTGGCAGGACTATTCAAGTACTTATGACTTATCATGGAAATACTCCTACAAGAGAACTGGAGTTACAGGTAAGAAACTATTCCATATATGTGAAAGGTGCAGATATATCTGTCTTTTGTGTATAACTTCATAATTGTGCATGAAGGAGTGGTCTGTGATGACAGCATTAGACAAATATGTAGAAAGATTGGAAACAGATGTGTAAGTTTCAGGAGGTTTCACTAGTTAATCTCTATTAAAAAGGCCCTTGCAAATATGGATATTGTCAGCCTTAGAAATGTGTCTAACTAGTACCATAAACCCACACTAGTTTTCGCAACCTCATTTCTTTACCTGGTAGGCTATAAGAATTGTAGGGTAACTAAAGACTGGTGCCAAATCCCTTTGGGAGTGTGCTGGAAGCAACACTTTAAAAGGTAATTTGGTCAGGGAACATCTCCAAAACAACCATCCAGCAAGGATGGACAATTCTGCCAACAACCAAGCCACATTATCTACCTGTATGAAGTTTCTAAACCTAGAACCCCTACCAAACTAATCACACTCAACTGATAGTGGACACAGGCTACAGGCACCATATGGTCAAGAAAATGTAATGTACTTCACATGTGCCTTATATGTACTAAAAGGGAAGGATTATACTTGGAAAAAGGTAACGTGCCATGAAAATTTGCCATAAACATACTCTACACAGACTGGAAATGTAGGGCTGACATATTCTTTGAAGATTCTACTTTAGTGTGTGGCCATACACATGCTGAAGGACCACTAGTATTATATGTTTTAGTGGGTCTTGATACTTATAGTTTGACTTTACTAGGAACGTATTTGTTCAATAAAATGTACCAGTTATGTGGAAAGACATTTTTGTAGGTTTTTAGGAGAGTGCTCAAACACTTTAGCATTGGTTAGTGGTTGTAATGTGTACAGATTCATTACACATCTAAATAGGCTTTGAAAACTTGAGGGATGAAGACAACAAGTTTTTGGACAAGCTTTCTGAGAGGGCCATGTCAAGCACCAGCATAATGAAGCATTTCTGCAGGGAGACCTACTGTATAGTTTCTGTGTGTGATAGTAATTAATAGGCTTAGAAACAAAAAGTGACCAACATCAAAGAACGGCAAGACCCATAATGACACCATAAAAGTAGTTACCCGTGATGTGTACATAAGTAGGAAAGTGTATAAAGTCAATGCTGTGGTTGAAATGTTGCTACAAACCTGAATGTCAGTCATGATGCTGATGAGGGTGGATGCCTTAATCCATCAAAAAAGGTCTCAATAGTCTGTCAGTCTTAATACAAGCGTTTTATACCACATGGTATGTGCTACAGGACAGACACCTTATCAGGCATGTATGTGACATAATATTCCGACTACAATATAAACGAACAGTCCCTTATAATTATAATGTAACCAACTTTTTAGCATCTAGACTGATGAAGAGTATTTTAGATACTACAGATTAGTTATTTCTAGTTAGAATATGCGCTTTATCGTCTATAACTAATGCACATAAAAATGCATACATTTTTCATTCTCATTTAAGCATCCTCATGAGCTAGAGAAGGGGACTTTGGCCAAAAAGACAGGAAACCGGATATCCGTCGGGAGTCGGTTGGTGGTGCAACTGAAAACAAGGGACCCAGTTGCATGAAGGGTGAGGGGGCTTGAGAGGAGGTGCACAGAGTGGGAAGGGGCTGGAGAGGAGGCCATATCATCATCAGATTCAGAGGCCACGATGTTAGACCAGCCCCAATTGGCCGTGGACCCCAGACCATCTCATGGACTTCCATCCTTGTCGACACCAGCAAGATCAGCACCATCCCTCCTGTTCCCCCCAATGTTGGCCAACACCCAGTCCCTATGAAGGCTAGGGTCTCCTTTGCCCCAGGTGCCTCACCTCTTGCCCCTTTCTACCGAGCAGTGATGTCTGAGGAGGCTCTGCAATTGTTGCTATATAGAGAAGTATGATCCACATTAGATCCCCTCCAGACATCCCTGCCTCCCACGCACCACCACCTGCCCCTTCATCTTCCCAAATCCATCCTCCCACCACCATACCCCCACAACCCACCTCTGTCCCAACAACCCCAAAACCAAACCCCCGCTAAACACTCACACCCACACAAAGACGTTCCAACTAAAAAAACACAAACATACAGATACAGACATGCAAGGTAGCACCACACTCTTCCCCATCACAGGCACATTCAACATACACACAGACTCATCCACCCATTCATCCACCAATAATAACTAAAATTAAACTGACAACCTCAACCACTACCACACCCTCAGCCACAACCACACACACCCTCATGAAAACACGCACCATCAACCAAACCAACTACTCCACAGAAGGCCACAACCTCAGCAGAACACACACCATCACCCAAACCAATGACTCCACAGAAACCCAAAGCCACTGCATGAACAAAAACACATTCACCCAAATCCAGACTCTGACCCACAGTACAGTACACCCCCTTACACAGCCAAATACACAACCACACATGATCCAAAAACATCAGAAACACAATCAACATCACAATAACACAAACACACATTAATAACCATCCTAGTACCCTCCACCTCCCAACTACACCCACCCCATCTACTCTTACTCATCCCTGCCAACCACGGCTACTCCTTCTAAACCCCTTAAAAAAATGAGCCACCCCTCCCTAATAATTATTTAAGGTTTGATTGGTATGTACCATGATCCTAGGAGGCACGATCTGTAGCTGTGATACTACCTCACACAACTGAGGATTTACGTATTTGTGTTTTGGTTTATTATAAAAGAAATATGACTTTTTTTTAAAAAGAGAAGTATCTCATTTGTTATGAAAAATATTTTTTCAGTAACTTTTTGTTGTTGTTGAACTCATATAAAAGGTATAAATGTATTTGTCACCTGAGACAGGACGAAGGGGGCCTCGGTGTTCCACATCTTGGGCGCTACTACGAAGCGGCACAACTGCGCTGGATGATTGAATGGTACCAACTTGAATCGGAAAAGCATTGGTACTTTATGGATAGGGGTGTGGCAGGGATCCACATCTTGAAGGTTCCCTGGCTCCCTAGACGCCATCGGCTGCTGGGTGCGTATCTCTCCCCGGTCCTGCGTGCCACTATGCAGGTGTGGGACAAGGTCCAGGAGAAGTGTCAGCAGTCCTCGACTATCTCACCCTTGACCCCTTTTATTGGGAACCCAGATTTTCCCACGGCTCTCGTGCGGAACGCCTACTTGAAATGGCGAGAATCAAACTGCAAACGTATCGGGGACCTATTTGACGAGCGGGGTGTCCTGGATTTCCCCAAGTTGGTGGCTCACTATGGGATCCCCAAGAAGGTGTATTGGCAGTACTTGGCGTTGCGTCATTGGGTCACACAGCCACAGATCCGTCCGCATGCGGGCCGACTCCTCACAAAATTTGAGATCTGGTACATGTTATGTTAAAATGTTATGTTAAAAGTTTTTGTAAAGCGCACCTACACCACAACGGTTTCATGGCTCTATTGGGAAAGATGCGGCAGAAATGTAGTGAACCAGACGTTTACAAATAAGCCTGTGTGAATAAGAGAGTTTTAACCCCTTCGATGCTCATGACGGAACGGTTCCGTCATGAGCATCGGTTGGGCTGTGCTCATGACGGAACCGTTCCGTCATGAGGACAGCCCCCGGGGGAAGCGCTGGCGCTCCCCCCCTTGTGCCTCGATCTTGCCCCCCTTTACGGGGGTGGCAGCGGAAGAGCTTCCGCTGCCACCCCCGACCCCCCCGAGCCCCCCCACGCTTTCTGATGACGTCAGCGCGCACAGCGCGCGCCGGCGTCATCAGGAAGCGTTGGACGCGCTGGAATCCATTTCTTCCAGCGCGTCCGAGGGGAGCAGAGGTAGGTGTTTGGCGTCTGGTGGGGGCCGCGGCGGTGAAATCTCTAGTATTGAGGCATCGGGGGAGAGGAAAGAGTATTTCCTCTCCCCCGATGTCTCAATACAGGGCATTCCTGCTCCACGATCGCGCACAGCGTCGCGATCGTGGAGTAGGGATGCCCCACTAGACACCAGGGATTTTGTATTTGGAGTTTGGGAAGCGACCCCTTAGGCAAGGGTCGCTTCCTTGGGCACGAAACTTTGGCAAAGTCTTTTCTGCCCCCCCTGGGGGCAGATCGGCCCGCTTTCTGCGCGTTTCTGCCCCCAGGGGGGGCAGAAAAGCCCACTAGTCACCAGGGATGTTGTTTTTACTATGTAGGAAGCGACCCCTTGGGCAAGGGTCGCTTCCTTGGGGGCAAATTTTGTGGAAGTCTTTTCTGCCCCCCCTGGGGGCAGATCGGTCCGCTTTCTGCGCGTTTCTGCCCCCAGGGGGGGGCAGAAAAGCCCACTAGACACCAGGGATATTGTTTATGCTATGTAGGAAGCGACCCCTTAGGCAAGGGTCGCTTCCTTGGGGGGCCAAATAATTTGAAGACTTTTCTGCCCCCCCTGGGGGCAGATCGGTCTTCTTTCTGCCCGTTTCTCCCCCTAGGGGGGCAGAAAAGCCCACTAGACACCAGGGATGTCTATTTCGTTATGTAGGAAGCGACCCCTTGGGCAAGGGTCGCTTCCTAGGGTGGTAAAGTGATTAGGAGACTTTTCTGCCCCCCCTGGGGGCAGATCGGTCCGCTTTCTGCGCGTTTCTGCCCCCAGGGGGGGGCAGAAAAGCCCACTAGACACCAGGGATATTGTTTATGCTATGTAGGAAGCGACCCCTTAGGCAAGGGTCGCTTCCTTGGGGGGCCAAATAATTTGAAGACTTTTCTGCCCCCCCTGGGGGCAGATCGGTCGTCTTTCTGCCCGTTTCTGCCCCCAGGGGGGGCAGAAAAGCCCACTAGACACCAGGGATGTCTTTTTCTTTATGTAGGAAGCGACCCCTTGGGCAAGGGTCGCTTCCTTTGCGGCCTAATTTTTTAGAATACTTTTCTGCCCCCCCTGGGGGCAGATTAGTCGTCTTTCTGTCCGTTTCTGCTCTTTGGGGGGGGGCAGAAAAGCCCACTAGACACCAGGGATATAAATATTATTGTAGGAAGCGACCCCTTGGGCAAGGGTCGCTTCCTTGGGCCCCTAAATGTTTTGAAGACTTTTCTGCCCCCTCTGTGGGCAGATCGGTTTTATTTTTTTGCCGTTTCTGCTCCCATTGGAGGCAGAAAAGCCCACTAGACACCAGGGAATTAGTTCAATTAGAAATAGAAGTGACCCCTCGCTTCCAGGGTGCAATTTGTTATATGTATTTGGCTCACCTGCCCCGGGACTGAATAGCCTTTTTTTTCCTGCTGTTTTCTGCCTGACCTGGCACACAAACCGATTGACCATTTGGGTAGTGACATGGCATGTTATAATGTTTATTGTTATATGTTTTGTGATTTCCAATTGTAATGTTTTTTTTGTTTACTTTTTTGTTCTAGGTGAAGGCTTTTCTTCTGTTCACGGTGACGTTTTGGTTCTGGTGGTTTTGCTGTTTGTGTAGTTTGGTAAGAGACTGTTTTTTTGTACAATGCAAATGTGTTTGATTTCTCTGCCTGTTTTTTTTTGCAAATGGTGTAATAATAGCAGTATGTTTGGTTTTTGAGTTTCAAAAACTTTTTGCATTGGTGCATGATGTGTATTTTGTTGTCTTGTGAGTAATTTGTTTTTTTTTCTTCTTTCTAGTTTGATATCGTTGGTCTTTGCTGTGTCACTGCAGAGTTTGTTTCTGGTGAGTGTAGCTGTCTCTTTTGATTTTGGATTGTATAGTTTTTGAGTACATTGATCTTATTGATATAAGGTACACATTTCTTTACTTACTTGGTTTGCACATTGTTGGTTGTTGTTGACTTGTTTGTGCAGTCTTCCATCTTAGTAGGTATAATGGCTAGCCGCAGGATGACTGCTCAGCAGGTTGTTGGTTTGCTGTTTGAGTCTTCCTCTGATATTGGGTCAGAGACTGACTCTGCTTCTGAGGGAGAGGGGGCAGGGGACGATTCTGGCAGTGAGTTTTCTCTCCGTATGGGGTCATCGGATGATGAAGATACTCTTAGCGCGGATGAAGTGCCTGTGTTAGAGGAGGAGACTGATGTGCCGATAGTGCGGCAAGAGGCATCTGGGCTGCAGCCTGCGGCTGCAAGGCTTCCCGTTGGTGTAGTGCGGCAAGAGACATCTGGGCTGCAGGCTGGGACTGCAAGGCTTCCCGTTGGTGTAGTGCGGCAAGAGGCATCTGGGCTGCAGGCTGGGGCTGCAAGCCTTTCCGTTGGTGTAGTGCGGCAAGAGACATCTGGGCTGCAGGCTGGGGCTGCAAGTCTTCCCGTTGAAAGTGATGACCTCTGGGTTGCCCCTGGCATGGTGCAGCCGGAATTTCCTGAGTTTACTGGTGTTCCAGGGTCTAGAGTGAATACCGAGAACTTTTTGCCTGTAAATTTTTTTCAGTTGTTTATGGACGATGTGTTTTTGGCAGAGATTGTTGAGCAGACTAATTTGTATGCCGAACAGTTTTTGAGGGACAACAGTGCCAGTCTTAAGCCACACTCTAGAGCTACCCGGTGGACTCCCACAAATGTTGAAGAGATGAAGAAGTTCTTGGGTTTAACTTTTTTGATGGGCTTGCTAAGGAAGCCATCATTGGCTTCATATTGGTCTAGCAGTCCCTTGATGGCAACGTCTATTTTTCCGGCAGTCATGAGTCGTGACAGGTATTTGCTTCTGCTTCGGATGATGCACTTTGTAGATAATGGTTTAGCGTTGCCACGAGATCACCCTGATTGTGTCCGTCTTTTTAAGATTAGGCCTGTCCTTGATCACTTTGTTGATCGATTTTCTGAGATTTATGCCCCTGGTAGAGAAATTGCAGTGGATGAGTCTTTGGTGTTGTTCAAGGGCCGCTTGGTTTTTAGGCAATACATTCCTAGTAAGAGGGCACGCTATGGAATAAAGCTGTATATGCTGTGTGACAGTAGGACTGGATATGTCTCTAATTTCAGGGTGTACACCGGTAAGGAATCTAGGTTTAACCTCCCTGGTTGTCCGTCCACTTTTGGAGTGACTGAGAAAATTGTTTGGGAACTTGGAAGAGGATTTTTTAACAAAGGCCACCATTTATATGTAGATAACTTCTACACTGGTGTACGGTTGTTCAGGGAATTGGCCAAAGTTGACACTTTTGCTTGTGGCACAGTCCGCTGTAACCGTAAAGGTTTTCGGAAAGAACTTGTTTGTCAAAAGCTTGTGCGGGGACAGTGCAGTGCGTTGCGTTGCCAGGAGCTTCTTGCTGTGAAGTTTACAGACAGGAGAGATGTCTACATGCTGACTTCCATCCATGATGAAAGCACTGCACCTGTGACTGTTTGGGGTCAGGTCGCTGAAGCGCGCAAACCTGTATGTGTTTTAGACTATAATAGGTACATGGGTGGTGTTGACAGAGTAGATCAGAGGTTGGAACCTTACACTGCTCTTCGTAAGGCTTACATTTGGTACAAGAAGTTGGCTATCCATCTTTTCCACTTGGCAATGTTTAATGCTTTTGTTGTGTTCCAGGATTCTTGCCCTGAGTCAAAGATGACTTTTGTTAAGTTTCAGGAGTCTGTAATAGGCAGCCTTGTTGTAGTGGAACAGGCAAGTGTTCCTAGAGTTGGACTGGTGGAGGATGTTGCTAGATTGAAAGAACGCCACTTTCCAGATCACATTCCTCCCACACCCGCAAAAGATTTTCCCAGTAGGAGATGTAGAGTCTGTTGGCGAAGAGGTTTGCGGAAGGAGAGTCGTATGTACTGCCCCGATTGTCCCTCTCATCCTGCACTGTGTCTCTCTGCTTGTTTTAGAGCGTACCACACGCGAAAAAATTTTTGGGAGGATTCTTGAGTGGTAAAGTGAACTGGCTGGTCTGTATTCTTTGGATAATTTGATTCTGTTTCAATGTTGGTGTTAGTGCAATGTATTTAGTTGCTGATTTTCTGTTAGAAGATTTGTATCTATTTGCAATTTGTTTGTGTTTTTATTTTTTTCTAAAAAAATCCAAAATGTGATGGCGGTGTGTGTAGGCTTGCGCTTGGCTGTTGGTGTGTGTGGACTGGCACTTGGTTGGTGGTGTGCGTGGAATGGTGCTTGGCTGACGGTGTGCGTGGACTGGCGGTGTGCATGGACTGGCGGTGTGCGTGGACTGGTGCGTGGCTGGTGGTGTGTGTGGAATGGTGCTTGGCTGGCGGTGTGCGTGGCTGGTGGTGTGCGTGGAATGGTGCTTGGCTGGCGGTGTGCGTGGAATGGTGCTTGGCTGGTGGTGTGCGTGGAATGGTGCTTGGCTGGCGCTGTGCGTGGACTGGTACTTGGCTGGCAGTGTGTGTGGACTGGTGGTGTGTGCGGACTGGTGTTTGGCTGGTGGTGTCCGTGGACTGGAGCTTGGCTGGTGGTGTCCGTGGACTGGAGCTTGTCTGGTGGTGTGTGTGGACTGGAGCTTGGCTGGCGGTGTGCGTGGAATGGTGCTTGTCTGGTGGTGTCCGTGGACTGGAGCTTGGCTGGCGGTGTAGGTGGATTGGCGATTGGCTGCCGGTGTGCCTGGACTGGCGATTGGATGGCGGTGTGCCTGGACTGGCGCTTGGCTAGCGGTGTGCGTGGACTGGCGTTTGGCTAGCGGTGTGTGTCGACCGGTGCTTGGCTGGCTGTGTGTGAGTAGTGACTTTCTGCTGGTCACTACACACACTGCTAGCTGAGTGCCACTCCACGCAATCCTTCAGCCTGTGTAGTTGCTGTGTCTGGATTGTGGGCGTGTGAAAGTGATGGGCCCTTGAATGGCGCTGTGTGCCGGTGTGAGTTTTGTTATGTGATGGGCCCGCGGCTGGCGGTGTGAATGGTTTTGTATGTCTCACACGTATGAAAGGTGTATGAATGGCCTGTAAAGAGGTTGGTGCCTTGTCGTGGCTTTACAGCTCACGAGCTGTGAGTCAATGGTTCAGTTTCTTGCCCTTTCAATTATTACCAGTGCATTTCATTTTTTGTGAAATCACTTGGTAATACAATTTTATCTACTGAACCATCACTCACCCTCGTGCCAAATCCAACCAGTATGTGCGTGTGCTTGCGGGTTAGATGACTGTGCAGTAATATTTGTCTTTCTGAAGCAGGGTGTACCTTGTCCCTTTTTGGTGATTTTTGTACTGTGTTGCTTTTGTACCTGGTGGTGCGAATGGTCTTGTTTGTATCACGTATGAAAGGTGTGTGAATGGCCTGTAAAGCGGTTGGTGCCTTGACGTGGCTTTACAGCTCACGAGCTGCAAGTCATTGGTTTGGTTTTTTGTGAATTTAATTATTGACAGTGCATTTCATTTTTGTGAAATCTCTTGTTAATAAAATTTAATACACTGAACCATGACTTGCCCTCGTGCCAAATCCAACCAGTATGTGTGTGTGTTTGAGGAATAGATGGTTGTGCAGGAATCTTTGTTTTTTGTTTCTCTGCCAAGGTACACTTTCCATGTAAGAATAACCCACCAACTGTAGATATTGTCGAAAACCTTTGGGAGTTCATGGTGATGTCTCTCTAGTGATTTGAAAAATATTTTTTATCCCCATTGTCCTGTAAACCTCAAATTGTCTGCCACATTTTCTTTGCAGTATTATTCCTAAATTCTCACGCTGTAGTAACAATTGGTAATCTGGTTATGCAAGGGGGGTTACTTTTGTTTTTTGCCCAGGGCTCGGCGGCCATCTAGGGAAACCTTTCCAACCCACGCATTTCTGAAAAGTAGACACTCGGCGGCTTCCAGGGAGGTATGGCTTGCGTGGATCCCCCAACGTTTCCTTACCTAGAATCCCCTGCAAACCTCAATTTTTGCCCAAAAAATCACTTTTTTCACACATTTTGGGGTGGGAAAGTAGTGGCATCACCGGGCTCACACAAATTTACCACCACCCAGCGTTCCCCCAGGTCTCCCGGTAAAAATGGTGCCTCACTTGTGTGGGAGGCCCAAGTACCCGCGGCAGGCAAGGGCCCCAAAGGTAGTGAGGCCACCTCAAGATGGCCTATTGCCAAACCACCTGGTTTTGCAAGGGGGGTCACTTTGGTTTTTGGCCCGGTGCGCGGCGGCCATCTAGGGAAACCTACCAAACCCAGGCATTTTTGAAAACTAGACACCTGGCGGCTTCCAGGGAGGTATGGCTTGCGTGGATCCCCCAACGTTTCCTTACCCAGAATCCCCTGCAAACCTCAATTTTTGCTCAAAAAATCACTTTTTTCACACATTTTGGGGTGGGAAAGTAGTGGCATCACCGGGCTCACACAAATTTACCACCACCCAGCGTTCCCCCAGGTCTCCCGGTAAAAATGGTGCCTCACTTGTGTGGGAGGCCCAAGTACCCGCGGCAGGCAAGGGCCCCAAAGGTAGTGAGGCCACCTCAAGATGGCCTATCGCCAAACCACCTGGTTTTGCAAGGGGGGTCACTTTGGTTTTTGGCCCGGTGCGCGGCGGCCATCTAGGGAAACCTACCAAACCCAGGCATTTTTGAAAACTAGACACCCGGCGGCTTCCAGGGAGGTATGGCTTGCGTGGATCCCCCAACGTTACCTTACCCAGAATCCCCTGCAAACCTCAATTTTTGCTCAAAAAATCACTTTTTTCACACATTTTGGGGTGGGAAAGTAGTGGCATCACCGGGCTCACACAAATTTACCACCACCCAGCGTTCCCCCAGGTCTCCCGGTAAAAATGGTGCCTCACTTGTGTGGGAGGCCCAAGTACCCGCGGCAGGCAAGGGCCCCAAAGGTAGTGAGGTCACCTCAAGATGGCCTATCGCCAAACCACCTGGTTTTGCAAGGGGGGTCACTTTGGTTTTTGGCCCGGTGCGCGGCGGCCATCTAGGGAAACCTACCAAACCCAGGCATTTTTGAAAACTAGACACCCGGCGGCTTCCAGGGAGGTATGGCTTGCGTGGATCCCCCAACGTTTCCTTACCCAGAATCCCCTGCAAACCTCAATTTTTGCTCAAAAAATCACTTTTTTCACACATTTTGGGGTGGGAAAGTAGTGGCATCACCGGGCTCACACAAATTTACCACCACCCAGCGTTCCCCCAGGTCTCCCGGTAAAAATGGTGCCTCACTTGTGTGGGAGGCCCAAGTACCCGCGGCAGGCAAGGGCCCCAAAGGTAGTGAGGCCACCTCAAGATGGCCTATCGCCAAACCACCTGGTTTTGCAAGGGGGGTCACTTTGGTTTTTGGCCCGGTGCGCGGCGGCCATCCAGGGAAACCTACCAAACCCAGGCATTTTTGAAAACTAGACACCCGGCGGCTTCCAGGGAGGTATGGCTTGCGTGGATCCCCCAACGTTTCCTTACCCAGAATCCCCTGCAAACCTCAATTTTTGCTCAAAAAATCACTTTTTTCACACATTTTGGGGTGGGAAAGTAGTGGCATCACCGGGCTCACACAAATTTACCACCACCCAGCGTTCCCCCAGGTCTCCCGGTAAAAATGGTGCCTCACTTGTGTGGGAGGCCCAAGTACCCGCGGCAGGCAAGGGCCCCAAAGGTAGTGAGGCCACCTCAAGATGGCCTATCGCCAAACCACCTGGTTTTGCAAGGGGGGTCACTTTGGTTTTTGGCCCGGTGCGCGGCGGCCATCTAGGGAAACCTACCAAACCCAGGCATTTTTGAAAACTAGACACCCGGCGGCTTCCAGGGAGGTATGGCTTGCGTGGATCCCCCAACGTTTCCTTACCCAGAATCCCCTGCAAACCTCAATTTTTGCTAAAAAAATCACTTTTTTCACACATTTTGGGGTGGGAAAGTAGTGGCATCACCGGGCTCACACAAATTTACCACCACCCAGCGTTCCCCCAGGTCTCCCGGTAAAAATGGTGTCTCACTTGTGTGGGAGGCCCAAGTACCCGCGGCAGGCAAGGGCCCCAAAGGTAGTGAGGTCACCTCAAGATGGCCTATCGCCAAACCACCTGGTTTTGCAAGGGGGGTCACTTTGGTTTTTGGCCCGGTGCGCGGCGGCCATCTAGGGAAACCTACCAAACCCAGGCATTTTTGAAAACTAGACACCCGGCGGCTTCCAGGGAGGTATGGCTTGCGTGGATCCCCCAACGTTTCCTTACCCAGAATCCCCTGCAAACCTCAATTTTTGCTCAAAAAATCACTTTTTTCACACATTTTGGGGTGGGAAAGTAGTGGCATCACCGGGCTCACACAAATTTACCACCACCCAGCATTCCCCCAGGTCTCCCGGTAAAAATGGTGCCTCACTTGTGTGGGAGGCCCAAGTACCCGCGGCAGGCAAGGGCCCCAAAGGTAGTGAGGCCACCTCAAGATGGCCTATCGCCAAACCACCTGGTTTTGCAAGGGGGGTCACTTTGGTTTTTGGCCCGGTGCGCGGCGGCCATCTAGGGAAACCTACCAAACCCAGGCATTTTTGAAAACTAGACACCCGGCGGCTTCCAGGGAGGTATGGCTTGCGTGGATCCCCCAACGTTTCCTTACCCAGAATCCCCTGCAAACCTAAATTTTTGCTCAAAAAATCACTTTTTTTCACACATTTTGGGGTGGGAAAGTAGTGGCATCACCGGGCTCACACAAATTTACCACCACCCAGCGTTCCCCCAGGTCTCCCGGTAAAAATGGTGCCTCACTTGTGTGGGAGGCCCAAGTACCCGCGGCAGGCAAGGGCCCCAAAGGTAGTGAGGCCACCTCAAGATGGCCTATCGCCAAACCACCTGGTTTTGCAAGGGGGGTCACTTTGGTTTTTGGCCCGGTGCGCGGCGGCCATCTAGGGAAACCTACCAAACCCAGGCATTTTTGAAAACTAGACACCCGGCGGCTTCCAGGGAGGTATGGCTTGCGTGGATCCCCCAACGTTTCCTTACCCAGAATCCCCTGCAAACCTCAATTTTTGCTCAAAAAATCACTTTTTTCACACATTTTGGGGTGGGAAAGTAGTGGCATCACCGGGCTCACACAAATTTACCACCACCCAGCGTTCCCCCAGGTCTCCCGGTAAAAATGGTGCCTCACTTGTGTGGGAGGCCCAAGTACCCACGGCAGGCAAGGGCCCCAAAGGTAGTGAGGCCACCTCAAGATGGCCTATCGCCAAACCACCTGGTTTTGCAAGGGGGGTCACTTTGGTTTTTGGCCCGGTGCGCGGCGGCCATCTAGGGAAACCTACCAAACCCAGGCATTTTTGAAAACTAGACACCCGGCGGCTTCCAGGGAGGTATGGCTTGCGTGGATCCCCCAACGTTTCCCTACCCAGAATCCCCTGCAAACCTCAATTTTTGCTCAAAAAATCACTTTTTTCACACATTTTGGGGTGGGAAAGTAGTGGCATCACCGGGCTCACACAAATTTACCACCACCCAGCGTTCCCCCAGGTCTCCCGGTAAAAATGGTGCCTCACTTGTGTGGGAGGCCCAAGTACCCGCGGCAGGCAAGGGCCCCAAAGGTAGTGAGGCCACCTCAAGATGGCCTATCGCCAAACCACCTGGTTTTGCAAGGGGGGTCACTTTGGTTTTTGGCCCGGTGCGCGGCGGCCATCTAGGGAAACCTACCAAACCCAGGCATTTTTGAAAACTAGACACCCGGCGGCTTCCAGGGAGGTATGGCTTGCGTGGATCCCCCAACGTTTCCTTACCCAGAATCCCCTGCAAACCTCAATTTTTGCTCAAAAAATCACTTTTTTCACACATTTTGGGGTGGGAAAGTAGTGGCATCACCGGGCTCACACAAATTTACCACCACCCAGCGTTCCCCCAGGTCTCCCGGTAAAAATGGTGCCTCACTTGTGTGGGAGGCCCAAGTACCCGCGGCAGGCAAGGGCCCCAAACGTAGTGAGGCAACATCAACATTGCCTATCCCAAATGTCGCCTCACTACGTTTGTTGTCCTTGCCTGCCGCGGGTACTTGGGCCTCCCACACAAGTGAGGCACCATTTTTACCGGGAGACCTGGGGGAACGCTGGGTGGTGGTAAATTTGTGTGAGCCCGGTGATGCCACTACTTTCCCACCCCAAAATGTGTGAAAAAAGTGATTTTTTGAGCAAAAATTGAGGTTTGCAGGGGATTCTGGGTAGGGAAACGTTGGGGGATCCACGCAAGCCATACCTCCCTGGAAGCCGCCGGGTGTCTAGTTTTCAAAAATGCCTGGGTTTGGTAGGTTTCCCTAGATGGCCGCCGCGCACCGGGCCAAAAACCAAAGTGACCCCCCTTGCAAAACCAGGTGGTTTGGCGATAGGCCATCTTGAGGTGGCCTCACTACCTTTGGGGCCCTTGCCTGCCGCGGGTACTTGGGCCTCCCACACAAGTGAGGCACCATTTTTACCGGGAGACCTGGGGGAACGCTGGGTGGTGGTAAATTTGTGTGAGCCCGGTGATGCCACTACTTTCCCACCCCAAAATGTATGAAAAAAGTGATTTTTTGAGCAAAAATTGAGGTTTGCAGGGGATTCTGGGTAAGGAAACGTTGGGGGATCCACGCAAGCCATACCTCCCTGGAAGCCGCCGGGTGTCTAGTTTTCAAAAATGCCTGGGTTTGGTAGGTTTCCCTAGATGGCCGCCGCGCACCGGGCCAAAAACCAAAGTGACCCCCCTTGCAAAACCAGGTGGTTTGGCGATAGGCCATCTTGAGGTGGCCTCACTACCTTTGGGGCCCTTGCCTGCCGCGGGTACTTGGGCCTCCCACACAAGTGAGGCACCATTTTTACCGGGAGACCTGGGGGAACGCTGGGTGGTGGTAAATTTGTGTGAGCCCGGTGATGCCACTACTTTCCCACCCCAAAATGTGTGAAAAAAGTGATTTTTTGAGCAAAAATTGAGGTTTGCAGGGGATTCTGGGTAAGGAAACGTTGGGGGATCCACGCAAGCCATACCTCCCTGGAAGCCGCCGGGTGTCTAGTTTTCAAAAATGCCTGGGTTTGGTAGGTTTCCCTAGATGGCCGCCGCGCACCGGGCCAAAAACCAAAGTGACCCCCCTTGCAAAACCAGGTGGTTTGGCGATAGGCCATCTTGAGGTGGCCTCACTACCTTTGGGGCCCTTGCCTGCCGCGGGTACTTGGGCCTCCCACACAAGTGAGGCACCATTTTTACCGGGAGACCTGGGGGAACGCTGGGTGGTGGTAAATGTGTGTGAGCCCGGTGATGCCACTACTTTCCCACCCCAAAATGTGTGAAAAAAGTGATTTTTTGAGCAAAAATTGAGGTTTGCAGGGGATTCTGGGTAAGGAAACGTTGGGGGATCCACGCAAGCCATACCTCCCTGGAAGCCGCCGGGTGTCTAGTTTTCAAAAATGCCTGGGTTTGGTAGGTTTCCCTAGATGGCCGCCGCGCACCGGGCCAAAAACCAAAGTGACCCCCCTTGCAAAACCAGGTGGTTTGGCGATAGGCCATCTTGAGGTGGCCTCACTACCTTTGGGGCCCTTGTCTGCCGCGGGTACTTGGGCCTCCCACACAAGTGAGGCACCATTTTTACCGGGAGACCTGGGGGAACGCTGGGTGGTGGTAAATTTGTGTGAGCCCGGTGATGCCACTACTTTCCCACCCCAAAATGTGTGAAAAAAGTGATTTTTTGAGCAAAAATTGAGGTTTGCAGGGGATTCTGGGTAAGGAAACGTTGGGGGATCCACGCAAGCCATACCTCCCTGGAAGCCGCCGGGTGTCTAGTTTTCAAAAATGCCTGGGTTTGGTAGGTTTCCCTAGATGGCCGCCGCGCACCGGGCCAAAAACCAAAGTGACCCCCCTTGCAAAACCAGGTGGTTTGGCGATAGGCCATCTTGAGGTGGCCTCACTACCTTTGGGGCCCTTGCCTGCCGCGGGTACTTGGGCCTCCCACACAAGTGAGGCACCATTTTTACCGGGAGACCTGGGGGAACGCTGGGTGGTGGTAAATTTGTGTGAGCCCGGTGATGCCACTACTTTCCCACCCCAAAATGTGTGAAAAAAGTGATTTTTTGAGCACAAATTGAGGTTTGCAGGGGATTCTGGGTAAGGAAACGTTGGGGGATCCACGCAAGCCATACCTCCCTGGAAGCCGCCGGGTGTCTAGTTTTCAAAAATGCCTGGGTTTGGTAGGTTTCCCTAGATGGCCGCCGCGCACCGGGCCAAAAACCAAAGTGACCCCCCTTGCAAAACCAGGTGGTTTGGCGATAGGCCATCTTGAGGTGGCCTCACTACCTTTGGGGCCCTTGCCTGCCGCGGGTACTTGGGCCTCCCACACAAGTGAGGCACCATTTCTACCGGGAGACCTGGGGGAATGCTGGGTGGTGGTAAATTTGTGTGAGCCCGGTGATGCCACTACTTTCCCACCCCAAAATGTGTGAAAAAAGTGATTTTTTGAGCAAAAATTGAGGTTTGCAGGGGATTCTGGGTAAGGAAACGTTGGGGGATCCACGCAAGCCATACCTCCCTGGAAGCCGCCGGGTGTCTAGTTTTCAAAAATGCCTGGGTTTGGTAGGTTTCCCTAGATGGCCGCCGCGCACCGGGCCAAAAACCAAAGTGACCCCCCTTGCAAAACCAGGTGGTTTGGCGATAGGCCATCTTGAGGTGGCCTCACTACCTTTGGGGCCCTTGCCTGCCGCGGGTACTTGGGCCTCCCACACAAGTGAGGCACCATTTTTACCGGGAGACCTGGGGGAACGCTGGGTGGTGGTAAATTTGTGTGAGCCCGGTGATGCCACTACTTTCCCACCCCAAAATGTGTGAAAAAAGTGATTTTTTGAGCAAAAATTGAGGTTTGCAGGGGATTCTGGGTAAGGAAACGTTGGGGGATCCACGCAAGCCATACCTCCCTGGAAGCCGCCGGGTGTCTAGTTTTCAAAAATGCCTGGGTTTGGTAGGTTTCCCTAGATGGCCGCCGCGCACCGGGCCAAAAACCAAAGTGACCCCCCTTGCAAAACCAGGTGGTTTGGCGATAGGCCATCTTGAGGTGGCCTCACTACCTTTGGGGCCCTTGCCTGCCGCGGGTACTTGGGCCTCCCACACAAGTGAGGCACCATTTTTACCGGGAGACCTGGGGGAACGCTGGGTGGTGGTAAATTTGTGTGAGCCCGGTGATGCCACTACTTTCCCACCCCAAAATGTGTGAAAAAAGTGATTTTTTGAGCAAAAATTGAGGTTTGCAGGGGATTCTGGGTAAGGAAACGTTGGGGGATCCACGCAAGCCATACCTCCCTGGAAGCCGCCGGGTGTCTAGTTTTCAAAAATGCCTGGGTTTGGTAGGTTTCCCTAGATGGCCGCCGCGCACCGGGCCAAAAACCAAAGTGACCCCCCTTGCAAAACCAGGTGGTTTGGCGATAGGCCATCTTGAGGTGGCCTCACTACCTTTGGGGCCCTTGCCTGCCGCGGGTACTTGGGCCTCCCACACAAGTGAGGCACCATTTTTACCGGGAGACCTGGGGGAACGCTGGGTGGTGGTAAATTTGTGTGAGCCCGGTGATGCCACTACTTTCCCACCCCAAAATGTGTGAAAAAAGTGATTTTTTGAGCAAAAATTGAGGTTTGCAGGGGATTCTGGGTAAGGAAACGTTGGGGGATCCACGCAAGCCATACCTCCCTGGAAGCCGCCGGGTGTCTAGTTTTCAAAAATGCCTGGGTTTGGTAGGTTTCCCTAGATGGCCGCCGCGCACCGGGCCAAAAACCAAAGTGACCCCCCTTGCAAAACCAGGTGGTTTGGCGATAGGCCATCTTGAGGTGGCCTCACTACCTTTGGGGCCCTTGCCTGCCGCGGGTACTTGGGCCTCCCACACAAGTGAGGCACCATTTTTACCGGGAGACCTGGGGGAACGCTGGGTGGTGGTAAATTTGTGTGAGCCCGGTGATGCCACTACTTTCCCACCCCAAAATGTGTGAAAAAAGTGATTTTTTGAGCAAAAATTGAGGTTTGCAGGGGATTCTGGGTAAGGAAACGTTGGGGGATCCACGCAAGCCATACCTCCCTGGAAGCCGCCGGGTGTCTAGTTTTCAAAAATGCCTGGGTTTGGTAGGTTTCCCTAGATGGCCGCCGCGCACCGGGCCAAAAACCAAAGTGACCCCCCTTGCAAAACCAGGTGGTTTGGCGATAGGCCATCTTGAGGTGGCCTCACTACCTTTGGGGCCCTTGCCTGCCGCGGGTACTTGGGCCTCCCACACAAGTGAGGCACCATTTTTACCGGGAGACCTGGGGGAACGCTGGGTGGTGGTAAATTTGTGTGAGCCCGGTGATGCCACTACTTTCCCACCCCAAAATGTGTGAAAAAAGTGATTTTTTGAGCAAAAATTGAGGTTTGCAGGGGATTCTGGGTAAGGAAACGTTGGGGGATCCACGCAAGCCATACCTCCCTGGAAGCCGCCGGGTGTCTAGTTTTCAAAAATGCCTGGGTTTGGTAGGTTTCCCTAGATGGCCGCCGCGCACCGGGCCAAAAACCAAAGTGACCCCCCTTGCAAAACCAGGTGGTTTGGCGATAGGCCATCTTGAGGTGGCCTCACTACCTTTGGGGCCCTTGCCTGCCGCGGGTACTTGGGCCTCCCACACAAGTGAGGCACCATTTTTACCGGGAGACCTGGGGGAACGCTGGGTGGTGGTAAATTTGTGTGAGCCCGGTGATGCCACTACTTTCCCACCCCAAAATGTGTGAAAAAAGTGATTTTTTGAGCAAAAATTGAGGTTTGCAGGGGATTCTGGGTAAGGAAACGTTGGGGGATCCACGCAAGCCATACCTCCCTGGAAGCCGCCGGGTGTCTAGTTTTCAAAAATGCCTGGGTTTGGTAGGTTTCCCTAGATGGCCGCCGCGCACCGGGCCAAAAACCAAAGTGACCCCCCTTGCAAAACCAGGTGGTTTGGCGATAGGCCATCTTGAGGTGGCCTCACTACCTTTGGGGCCCTTGCCTGCCGCGGGTACTTGGGCCTCCCACACAAGTGAGGCACCATTTTTACCGGGAGACCTGGGGGAACGCTGGGTGGTGGTAAATTTGTGTGAGCCCGGTGATGCCACTACTTTCCCACCCCAAAATGTGTGAAAAAAGTGATTTTTTGAGCAAAAATTGAGGTTTGCAGGGGATTCTGGGTAAGGAAACGTTGGGGGATCCACGCAAGCCATACCTCCCTGGAAGCCGCCGGGTGTCTAGTTTTCAAAAATGCCTGGGTTTGGTAGGTTTCCCTAGATGGCCGCCGCGCACCGGGCCAAAAACCAAAGTGACCCCCCTTGCAAAACCAGGTGGTTTGGCGATAGGCCATCTTGAGGTGGCCTCACTACCTTTGGGGCCCTTGCCTGCCGCGGGTACTTGGGCCTCCCACACAAGTGAGGCACCATTTTTACCGGGAGACCTGGGGGAACGCTGGGTGGTGGTAAATTTGTGTGAGCCCGGTGATGCCACTACTTTCCCACCCCAAAATGTGTGAAAAAAGTGATTTTTTGAGCAAAAATTGAGGTTTGCAGGGGATTCTGGGTAAGGAAACGTTGGGGGATCCACGCAAGCCATACCTCCCTGGAAGCCGCCGGGTGTCTAGTTTTCAAAAATGCCTGGGTTTGGTAGGTTTCCCTAGATGGCCGCCGCGCACCGGGCCAAAAACCAAAGTGACCCCCCTTGCAAAACCAGGTGGTTTGGCGATAGGCCATCTTGAGGTGGCCTCACTACCTTTGGGGCCCTTGCCTGCCGCGGGTACTTGGGCCTCCCACACAAGTGAGGCACCATTTTTACCGGGAGACCTGGGGGAACGCTGGGTGGTGGTAAATTTGTGTGAGCCCGGTGATGCCACTACTTTCCCACCCCAAAATGTGTGAAAAAAGTGATTTTTTGAGCAAAAATTGAGGTTTGCAGGGGATTCTGGGTAAGGAAACGTTGGGGGATCCACGCAAGCCATACCTCCCTGGAAGCCGCCGGGTGTCTAGTTTTCAAAAATGCCTGGGTTTGGTAGGTTTCCCTAGATGGCCGCCGCGCACCGGGCCAAAAACCAAAGTGACCCCCCTTGCAAAACCAGGTGGTTTGGCGATAGGCCATCTTGAGGTGGCCTCACTACCTTTGGGGCCCTTGCCTGCCGCGGGTACTTGGGCCTCCCACACAAGTGAGGCACCATTTTTACCGGGAGACCTGGGGGAACGCTGGGTGGTGGTAAATTTGTGTGAGCCCGGTGATGCCACTACTTTCCCACCCCAAAATGTGTGAAAAAAGTGATTTTTTGAGCAAAAATTGAGGTTTGCAGGGGATTCTGGGTAAGGAAACGTTGGGGGATCCACGCAAGCCATACCTCCCTGGAAGCCGCCGGGTGTCTAGTTTTCAAAAATGCCTGGGTTTGGTAGGTTTCCCTAGATGGCCGCCGCGCACCGGGCCAAAAACCAAAGTGACCCCCCTTGCAAAACCAGGTGGTTTGGCGATAGGCCATCTTGAGGTGGCCTCACTACCTTTGGGGCCCTTGCCTGCCGCGGGTACTTGGGCCTCCCACACAAGTGAGGCACCATTTTTACCGGGAGACCTGGGGGAACGCTGGGTGGTGGTAAATTTGTGTGAGCCCGGTGATGCCACTACTTTCCCACCCCAAAATGTGTGAAAAAAGTGATTTTTTGAGCAAAAATTGAGGTTTGCAGGGGATTCTGGGTAAGGAAACGTTGGGGGATCCACGCAACCCATACCTCCCTGGAAGCCGCCGGGTGTCTAGTTTTCAAAAATGCCTGGGTTTGGTAGGTTTCCCTAGATGGCCGCCGCGCACCGGGCCAAAAACCAAAGTGACCCCCCTTGCAAAACCAGGTGGTTTGGCGATAGGCCATCTTGAGGTGGCCTCACTACCTTTGGGGCCCTTGCCTGCCGCGGGTACTTGGGCCTCCCACACAAGTGAGGCACCATTTTTACCGGGAGACCTGGGGGAACGCTGGGTGGTGGTAAATTTGTGTGAGCCCGGTGATGCCACTACTTTCCCACCCCAAAATGTGTGAAAAAAGTGATTTTTTGAGCAAAAATTGAGGTTTGCAGGGGATTCTGGGTAAGGAAACGTTGGGGGATCCACGCAAGCCATACCTCCCTGGAAGCCGCCGGGTGTCTAGTTTTCAAAAATGCCTGGGTTTGGTAGGTTTCCCTAGATGGCCGCCGCGCACCGGGCCAAAAACCAAAGTGACCCCCCCTGCAAAACCAGGTGGTTTGGCGATAGGCCATCTTGAGGTGGCCTCACTACCTTTGGGGCCCTTGCCTGCCGCGGGTACTTGGGCCTCCCACACAAGTGAGGCACCATTTTTACCGGGAGACCTGGGGGAACGCTGGGTGGTGGTAAATTTGTGTGAGCCCGGTGATGCCACTACTTTCCCACCCCAAAATGTGTGAAAAAAGTGATTTTTTGAGCAAAAATTGAGGTTTGCAGGGGATTCTGGGTAAGGAAACGTTGGGGGATCCACGCAAGCCATACCTCCCTGGAAGCCGCCGGGTGTCTAGTTTTCAAAAATGCCTGGGTTTGGTAGGTTTCCCTAGATGGCCGCCGCGCACCGGGCCAAAAACCAAAGTGACCCCCCTTGCAAAACCAGGTGGTTTGGCGATAGGCCATCTTGAGGTGGCCTCACTACCTTTGGGGCCCTTGCCTGCCGCGGGTACTTGGGCCTCCCACACAAGTGAGGCACCATTTTTACCGGGAGACCTGGGGGAACGCTGGGTGGTGGTAAATTTGTGTGAGCCCGGTGATGCCACTACTTTCCCACCCCAAAATGTGTGAAAAAAGTGATTTTTTGAGCAAAAATTGAGGTTTGCAGGGGATTCTGGGTAAGGAAACGTTGGGGGATCCACGCAAGCCATACCTCCCTGGAAGCCGCCGGGTGTCTAGTTTTCAAAAATGCCTGGGTTTGGTAGGTTTCCCTAGATGGCCGCCGCGCACCGGGCCAAAAACCAAAGTGACCCCCCTTGCAAAACCAGGTGGTTTGGCGATAGGCCATCTTGAGGTGGCCTCACTACCTTTGGGGCCCTTGCCTGCCGCGGGTACTTGGGCCTCCCACACAAGTGAGGCACCATTTTTACCGGGAGACCTGGGGGAACGCTGGGTGGTGGTAAATTTGTGTGAGCCCGGTGATGCCACTACTTTCCCACCCCAAAATGTGTGAAAAAAGTGATTTTTTGAGCAAAAATTGAGGTTTGCAGGGGATTCTGGGTAAGGAAACGTTGGGGGATCCACGCAAGCCATACCTCCCTGGAAGCCGCCGGGTGTCTAGTTTTCAAAAATGCCTGGGTTTGGTAGGTTTCCCTAGATGGCCGCCGCGCACCGGGCCAAAAACCAAAGTGACCCCCCTTGCAAAACCAGGTGGTTTGGCGATAGGCCATCTTGAGGTGGCCTCACTACCTTTGGGGCCCTTGCCTGCCGCGGGTACTTGGGCCTCCCACACAAGTGAGGCACCATTTTTACCGGGAGACCTGGGGGAACGCTGGGTGGTGGTAAATTTGTGTGAGCCCGGTGATGCCACTACTTTCCCACCCCAAAATGTGTGAAAAAAGTGATTTTTTGAGCAAAAATTGAGGTTTGCAGGGGATTCTGGGTAAGGAAACGTTGGGGGATCCACGCAAGCCATACCTCCCTGGAAGCCGCCGGGTGTCTAGTTTTCAAAAATGCCTGGGTTTGGTAGGTTTCCCTAGATGGCCGCCGCGCACCGGGCCAAAAACCAAAGTGACCCCCCTTGCAAAACCAGGTGGTTTGGCGATAGGCCATCTTGAGGTGGCCTCACTACCTTTGGGGCCCTTGCCTGCCGCGGGTACTTGGGCCTCCCACACAAGTGAGGCACCATTTTTACCGGGAGACCTGGGGGAACGCTGGGTGGTGGTAAATTTGTGTGAGCCCGGTGATGCCACTACTTTCCCACCCCAAAATGTGTGAAAAAAGTGATTTTTTGAGCAAAAATTGAGGTTTGCAGGGGATTCTGGGTAAGGAAACGTTGGGGGATCCACGCAAGCCATACCTCCCTGGAAGCCGCCGGGTGTCTAGTTTTCAAAAATGCCTGGGTTTGGTAGGTTTCCCTAGATGGCCGCCGCGCACCGGGCCAAAAACCAAAGTGACCCCCCTTGCAAAACCAGGTGGTTTGGCGATAGGCCATCTTGAGGTGGCCTCACTACCTTTGGGGCCCTTGCCTGCCGCGGGTACTTCGGCCTCCCACACAAGTGAGGCACCATTTTTACCGGGAGACCTGGGGGAACGCTGGGTGGTGGTAAATTTGTGTGAGCCCGGTGATGCCACTACTTTCCCACCCCAAAATGTGTGAAAAAAGTGATTTTTTGAGCAAAAATTGAGGTTTGCAGGGGATTCTGGGTAAGGAAACGTTGGGGGATCCACGCAAGCCATACCTCCCTGGAAGCCGCCGGGTGTCTAGTTTTCAAAAATGCCTGGGTTTGGTAGGTTTCCCTAGATGGCCGCCGCGCACCGGGCCAAAAACCAAAGTGACCCCCCTTGCAAAACCAGGTGGTTTGGCGATAGGCCATCTTGAGGTGGCCTCACTACCTTTGGGGCCCTTGCCTGCCGCGGGTACTTGGGCCTCCCACACAAGTGAGGCACCATTTTTACCGGGAGACCTGGGGGAACGCTGGGTGGTGGTAAATTTGTGTGAGCCCGGTGATGCCACTACTTTCCCACCCCAAAATGTGTGAAAAAAGTGATTTTTTGAGCAAAAATTGAGGTTTGCAGGGGATTCTGGGTAAGGAAACGTTGGGGGATCCACGCAAGCCATACCTCCCTGGAAGCCGCCGGGTGTCTAGTTTTCAAAAATGCCTGGGTTTGGTAGGTTTCCCTAGATGGCCGCCGCGCACCGGGCCAAAAACCAAAGTGACCCCCCTTGCAAAACCAGGTGGTTTGGCGATAGGCCATCTTGAGGTGGCCTCACTACCTTTGGGGCCCTTGCCTGCCGCGGGTACTTGGGCCTCCCACACAAGTGAGGCACCATTTTTACCGGGAGACCTGGGGGAACGCTGGGTGGTGGTAAATTTGTGTGAGCCCGGTGATGCCACTACTTTCCCACCCCAAAATGTGTGAAAAAAGTGATTTTTTGAGCAAAAATTGAGGTTTGCAGGGGATTCTGGGTAAGGAAACGTTGGGGGATCCACGCAAGCCATACCTCCCTGGAAGCCGCCGGGTGTCTAGTTTTCAAAAATGCCTGGGTTTGGTAGGTTTCCCTAGATGGCCGCCGCGCACCGGGCCAAAAACCAAAGTGACCCCCCTTGCAAAACCAGGTGGTTTGGCGATAGGCCATCTTGAGGTGGCCTCACTACCTTTGGGGCCCTTGCCTGCCGCGGGTACTTCGGCCTCCCACACAAGTGAGGCACCATTTTTACCGGGAGACCTGGGGGAACGCTGGGTGGTGGTAAATTTGTGTGAGCCCGGTGATGCCACTACTTTCCCACCCCAAAATGTGTGAAAAAAGTGATTTTTTGAGCAAAAATTGAGGTTTGCAGGGGATTCTGGGTAAGGAAACGTTGGGGGATCCACGCAAGCCATACCTCCCTGGAAGCCGCCGGGTGTCTAGTTTTCAAAAATGCCTGGGTTTGGTAGGTTTCCCTAGATGGCCGCCGCGCACCGGGCCAAAAACCAAAGTGACCCCCCTTGCAAAACCAGGTGGTTTGGCGATAGGCCATCTTGAGGTGGCCTCACTACCTTTGGGGCCCTTGCCTGCCGCGGGTACTTGGGCCTCCCACACAAGTGAGGCACCATTTTTACCGGGAGACCTGGGGGAACGCTGGGTGGTGGTAAATTTGTGTGAGCCCGGTGATGCCACTACTTTCCCACCCCAAAATGTGTGAAAAAAGTGATTTTTTGAGCAAAAATTGAGGTTTGCAGGGGATTCTGGGTAAGGAAACGTTGGGGGATCCACGCAAGCCATACCTCCCTGGAAGCCGCCGGGTGTCTAGTTTTCAAAAATGCCTGGGTTTGGTAGGTTTCCCTAGATGGCCGCCGCGCACCGGGCCAAAAACCAAAGTGACCCCCCTTGCAAAACCAGGTGGTTTGGCGATAGGCCATCTTGAGGTGGCCTCACTACCTTTGGGGCCCTTGCCTGCCGCGGGTACTTGGGCCTCCCACACAAGTGAGGCACCATTTTTACCGGGAGACCTGGGGGAACGCTGGGTGGTGGTAAATTTGTGTGAGCCCGGTGATGCCACTACTTTCCCACCCCAAAATGTGTGAAAAAAGTGATTTTTTGAGCAAAAATTGAGGTTTGCAGGGGATTCTGGGTAAGGAAACGTTGGGGGATCCACGCAAGCCATACCTCCCTGGAAGCCGCCGGGTGTCTAGTTTTCAAAAATGCCTGGGTTTGGTAGGTTTCCCTAGATGGCCGCCGCGCACCGGGCCAAAAACCAAAGTGACCCCCCTTGCAAAACCAGGTGGTTTGGCGATAGGCCATCTTGAGGTGACCTCACTACCTTTGGGGCCCTTGCCTGCCGCGGGTACTTGGGCCTCCCACACAAGTGAGGCACCATTTTTACCGGGAGACCTGGGGGAACGCTGGGTGGTGGTAAATTTGTGTGAGCCCGGTGATGCCACTACTTTCCCACCCCAAAATGTGTGAAAAAAGTGATTTTTTGGGCAAAAATTGAGGTTTGCAGGGGATTCTGGGTAAGGAAACGTTGGGGGATCCACGCAAGCCATACCTCCCTGGAAACCGCCGGGTGTCTAGTTTTCAGAAATGTATAGGTTTGCTAGGTTTCCCTAGGTGCCGGCAGGGCTAGGGTACAAAATCTACAGCTAGTCACTTTGCCAAAAAAAGGGTCATTTTTCACTCCAAAACCACGTTGCGTTTTGCGCCGTTTCCTGTCGCGGGCACTAGGCCGACCCGCACAAGTGAGGTACCATTTTTCTCGTAGGACTTTGGGGAACGCGGGGTGGGTGGAAATTTGTGGATCCACGCAGATTCCAGAACTTTCCATCACAGAAATGTGGGGAAAATGTGGTTTTTTTTTCAATTTTTTACGTTTGCAAGGGATTGTGGGTAACAGACCATGGTGGGAGGCAGTCAAGTCACCCCATCCTGGATTCCCCTGGGTGTCTAGTTTTCAGAAATGTATAGGTTTGCTAGGTTTCCCTAGGTGCCGGCAGGGCTAGGGTACAAAATCTACAGCTAGTCACTTTGCCAAAAAAAGGGTCATTTTTCACTCCAAAACCACGTTGCGTTTTGCGCCGTTTCCTGTCGCGGGCACTAGGCCAACCCGCACAAGTGAGGTACCATTTTTCTCGTAGGACTTTGGGGAACGCGGGGTGGGTGGAAATTTGTGGATCCACGCAGATTCCAGAACTTTCCATCACAGAAATGTGGGGAAAATGTGTTTTTTTTTTCAATTTTTTACTTTTGCAAGGGATTCTGGGTAACAGACCATGGTGGGAGGCAGTCAAGTCACCCCATCCTGGATTCCCCTGGGTGTCTAGTTTTCAGAAATGTATAGGTTTGCTAGGTTTCCCTAGGTGCCGGCAGGGCTAGGGTACAAAATCTACAGCTAGTCACTTTGCCAAAAAAAGGGTCATTTTTCACTCCAAAACCACGTTGCGTTTTGCGCCGTTTCCTGTCGCGGGCACTAGGCCGACCCGCACAAGTGAGGTACCATTTTTCTCGTAGGACTTTGGGGAACGCGGGGTGGGTGGAAATTTGTGGATCCACGCAGATTCCAGAACTTTCCATCACAGAAATGTGGGGAAAATGTGTTTTTTTTTTCAATTTTTTACGTTTGCAAGGGATTCTGGGTAACAGACCATGGTGGGAGGCAGTCAAGTCACCCCATCCTGGATTCCCCTGGGTGTCTAGTTTTCAGAAATGTATAGGTTTGCTAGGTTTCCCTAGGTGCCGGCAGGGCTAGGGTACAAAATCTACAGCTAGTCACTTTGCCAAAAAAAGGGTCATTTTTCACTCCAAAACCACGTTGCGTTTTGCGCCGTTTCCTGTCGCGGGCACTAGGCCGACCCGCACAAGTGAGGTACCATTTTTCTCGTAGGACTTTGGGGAACGCGGGGTGGGTGGAAATTTGTGGATCCACGCAGATTCCAGAACTTTCCATCAAAGAAATGTGGGGAAAATGTGTTTTTTTTGTCAATTTTTTACGTTTGCAAGGGATTCTGGGTAACAGACCATGGTGGGAGGCAGTCAAGTCACCCCATCCTGGATTCCCCTGGGTGTCTAGTTTTCAGAAATGTATAGGTTTGCTAGGTTTCCCTAGGTGCCGGCAGGGCTAGGGTACAAAATCTACAGCTAGTCACTTTGCCAAAAAAAGGGTCATTTTTCACTCCAAAACCACGTTGCGTTTTGCGCCGTTTCCTGTCGCGGGCACTAGGCCAACCCGCACAAGTGAGGTACCATTTTTCTCGTAGGACTTTGGGGAACGCGGGGTGGGTGGAAATTTGTGGATCCACGCAGATTCCAGAACTTTCCATCACAGAAATGTGGGGAAAATGTGGTTTTTTTTTCAATTTTTTACGTTTGCAAGGGATTCTGGGTAACAGACCATGGTGGGAGGCAGTCAAGTCACCCCATCCTGGATTCCCCTGGGTGTCTAGTTTTCAGAAATGTATAGGCTTGCTAGGTTTCCCTAGGTGCCGGCAGGGCTAGGGTACAAAATCTACAGCTAGTCACTTTGCCAAAAAAAGGGTCATTTTTCACTCCAAAACCACGTTGCGTTTTGCGCCGTTTCCTGTCGCGGGCACTAGGCCGACCCGCACAAGTCAGGTACCATTTTTCTCGTAGGACTTTGGGGAACGCGGGGTGGGTGGAAATTTGTGGATCCACGCAGATTCCAGAACTTTCCATCACAGAAATGTGGGGAAAATGTGTTTTTTTTGTCAATTTTTTACGTTTGCAAGGGATTCTGGGTAACAGACCATGGTGGGAGGCAGTCAAGTCACCCCATCCTGGATTCCCCTGGGTGTCTAGTTTTCAGAAATGTATAGGTTTGCTAGGTTTCCCTAGGTGCCGGCAGGGCTAGGGTACAAAATCTACAGCTAGTCACTTTGCCAAAAAAAGGGTCATTTTTCACTCCAAAACCACGTTGCGTTTTGCGCCGTTTCCTGTCGCGGGCACTAGGCCGACCCGCACAAGTGAGGTACCATTTTTCTCGTAGGACTTTGGGGAACGCGGGGTGGGTGGAAATTTGTGGATCCACGCAGATTCCAGAACTTTCCATCACAGAAATGTGGGGAAAATGTGGGTTTTTTTTCAATTTTTTACTTTTGCAAGGGATTCTGGGTAACAGACCATGGTGGGAGGCAGTCAAGTCACCCCATCCTGGATTCCCCTGGGTGTCTAGTTTTCAGAAATGTATAGGTTTGCTAGGTTTCCCTAGGTGCCGGCAGGGCTAGGGTACAAAATCTACAGCTAGTCACTTTGCCAAAAAAAGGGTCATTTTTCACTCCAAAACCACGTAGCGTTTTGCGCCGTTTCCTGTCGCGGGCACTAGGCCGACCCGCACAAGTGAGGTACCATTTTTCTCGTACGACTTTGGGGAACGCGGGGTGGGTGGAAATTTGTGGATCCACGCAGATTCCAGAACTTTCCATCACAGAAATGTGGGGAAAATGTGTTTTTTTTTTCAATTTTTTACTTTAACAAGGGATTCTGGGTAACAGACCATGGTGGGAGGCAGTCAAGTCACCCCATCCTGGATTCCCCTGGGTGTCTAGTTTTCAGAAATGTATAGGTTTGCTAGGTTTCCCTAGGTGCCGGCAGGGCTAGGGTACAAAATCTACAGCTAGTCACTTTGCCAAAAAAAGGGTCATTTTTCACTCCAAAACCACGTTGCGTTTTGCGCCGTTTCCTGTCGCGGGCACTAGGCCGACCCGCACAAGTGAGGTACCATTTTTCTCGTAGGACTTTGGGGAACGCGGGGTGGGTGGAAATTTTTGGATCCACGCAGATTCCAGAACTTTCCATCACAGAAATGTGGGGAAAATGTGGGTTTTTTTTCAATTTTTTACGTTTGCAAGGGATTCTGGGTAACAGACCATGGTGGGAGGCAGTCAAGTCACCCCATCCTGGATTCCCCTGGGTGTCTAGTTTTCAGAAATGTATAGGTTTGCTAGGTTTCCCTAGGTGCCGGCAGGGCTAGGGTACAAAATCTACAGCTAGTCACTTTGCCAAAAAAAGGGTCATTTTTCACTCCAAAACCACGTTGCGTTTTGCGCCGTTTCCTGTCGCGGGCACTAGGCCGACCCGCACAAGTGAGGTACCATTTTTCTCGTAGGACTTTGGGGAACGCGGGGTGGGTGGAAATTTGTGGATCCACGCAGATTCCAGAACTTTCCATCACAGAAATGTGGGGAAAATGTGTTTTTTTTGTCAATTTTTTACGTTTGCAAGGGATTCTGGGTAACAGACCATGGTGGGAGGCAGTCAAGTCACCCCATCCTGGATTCCCCTGGGTGTCTAGTTTTCAGAAATGTATAGGTTTGCTAGGTTTCCCTAGGTGCCGGCAGGGCTAGGGTACAAAATCTACAGCTAGTCACTTTGCCAAAAAAAGGGTCATTTTTCACTCCAAAACCACGTTGCGTTTTGCGCCGTTTCCTGTCGCGGGCACTAGGCCGACCCGCACAAGTGAGGTACCATTTTTCTCGTAGGACTTTGGGGAACGCGGGGTGGGTGGAAATTTGTGGATCCACGCAGATTCCAGAACTTTCCATCACAGAAATGTGGGGAAAATGTGTTTTTTTTTTCAATTTTTTACGTTTGCAAGGGATTCTGGGTAACAGACCATGGTGGGAGGCAGTCAAGTCACCCCATCCTGGATTCCCCTGGGTGTCTAGTTTTCAGAAATGTATAGGTTTGCTAGGTTTCCCTAGGTGCCGGCAGGGCTAGGGTACAAAATCTACAGCTAGTCACTTTGCCAAAAAAAGGGTCATTTTTCACTCCAAAACCACGTTGCGTTTTGCGCCGTTTCCTGTCGCGGGCACTAGGCCGACCCGCACAAGTGAGGTACCATTTTTCTCGTAGGACTTTGGGGAACGCGGGGTGGGTGGAAATTTGTGGATCCACGCAGATTCCAGAACTTTCCATCACAGAAATGTGGGGAAAATGTGGTTTTTTTTTCAATTTTTTACGTTTGCTAGGGATTCTGGGTAACAGACCTTGGTGGGAGGCAGTCAAGTCACCCCATCCTGGATTCCCCTGGGTGTCTAGTTTTCAGAAATGTATAGGTTTGCTAGGTTTCCCTAGGTGCCGGCAGGGCTAGGGTACAAAATCTACAGCTAGTCACTTTGCCAAAAAAAGGGTCATTTTTCACTCCAAAACCACGTTGCGTTTTGCGCCGTTTCCTGTCGCGGGCACTAGGCCGACCCGCACAAGTGAGGTACCATTTTTCTCGTAGGACTTTGGGGAACGCGGGGTGGGTGGAAATTTGTGGATCCACGCAGATTCCAGAACTTTCCATCACAGAAATGTGGGGAAAATGTGTTTTTTTTGTCAATTTTTTACGTTTGCAAGGGATTCTGGGTAACAGACCATGGTGGGAGGCAGTCAAGTCACCCCATCCTGGATTCCCCTGGGTGTCTAGTTTTCAAAAATGTATAGGTTTGCTAGGTTTCCCTAGGTGCCGGCAGGGCTAGGGTTCAAAAACTACAGCTAGACTCTTTGCAAAAAAAGTGTAAATTTTCAGTGTGAAAATGTGGTGTGTTCACCTTAGGTTTTGAGCCACTTCCTGTCGTGGGCACTATGCCTACCCACACAAGTGAGGTACCATTTTTCTCGGGAGACTTAGGGTAGTTCAAATTTGTAAAGCAACTGTTATTACCTGTTGATTTTTGATGCATTTCTCCCTTCCAAATGAAAGACATTGTGTAAAAAAAAAGTCATTTTGAAAAATGACCAATAATTGTCATGCAAATATGAGTATTCCCAATTTCGAAAATGTGCAAATATGCACTGTTTCTGAACTCTGTAATTTGTTCCCATTTCAGAAATACATAGGTGACTTTCATACCGATTTTTCCAAGTATACATTTTCCCACAATAATTGCTATAAACCCGGACCAAAAAAAAAAAACATTACAAAATGCTGCTCATTTTTCTACTCTGGGTTCGTTGGGCTCTTGATGAACCTACAAGTCCTATATGTCCCCACAACCAGGAAGGTCTACCGGATGTAACGGTACATTGCTTTCAAAGAGATGTCATAATTCGAAGAAGTTACAGGTAAAAACGTTGACTCAAGAGGCTGCTTTTTTCAACAAATTTTTAATTTCTCCTATATTTGCCTGTAAATTTCTATAAAGAAACCTTGATGGATCTACGCAAATGACCCCTTGCTGAATTCAGAATTTTTTCTACTTTTCAAAAATGTATAGCTTTCCAGGATCCATTATTGTTTTGTTACCCTTTTCTACCGTTAACTGGAAGGAGGTTGAAAGCATAAAAAATAGCAAAAATAGGGTATGTCCCAGAAAAATGCCAAAACTGTGTAAAAAATGTTGGTTTTCTAACAAAAGTCTGTCATTCCCTAAAAGCTGGAGAAATTGTGATTTCAGCCCCACAAACCCTTTTTTGATACCATTTGCAGAGAAAAACCCAGAAGCTTTCATTTGCAGCCCGTTTTTCACATTTTTCACACAAAAAAAAAAAAATTGCTGTATTTTGACTAATTTCTGTGACCCCTCTAGGAGAATCCACAAACCCTGGGTACCTTTAGAATCCCCAAGATGTTGGAAGAAAAGGACGCAAATTTGGCGTGGATACCTAATGTGGTCAAAAAGTTACAGGGGCCTAAGCGCGCACTACCTCAAATAGCCCAAAAAGGGCTTAGCACAGGAGGGGAAAAGGCCTAGCAGCGAAGGGGTTAAGAAAAGTTCTAAACTGGGAAAAGGAGGTTTCAAGTCTAAGCTCAAGAGGAAAAGAGTTCCAAAGTTGGGGAGCAAGAAAGAGAAACTAAGACCACCGTGTTTTTTCCGTTTAAAAGGGGGGATGACAAGAAAGTTAGAGTGAGAGGAACGGAGAGCACGTGAGGGTGTGTAGCGGAGAACCAAGGAAGAAATAAAGGTAGGGCCAAGGCCGGCCAAGGCTTTGAAGATGGTACAGGCCAATTTGAAGATACAACGCTTGGCTACTGGGAGCCAATGAAGGCTCTTCAGCAGGGGACGAACATGTTGATGTCTTGGTTGATGAAAGATAAGTTGAGCAGCTTGGTTCTGGACCAACTGAAGGCGGTGGAGTTGGTAAGCCGGAATGCCGGCATACAATGAGTTAGCGTAATCTATACGAGAGATGACTAAGGCCATGATAACCAAAGTGAGGGCCTCGGTAGTTAGAGATCTCGAAATCTTGCGGATTCTGCGAAGATGAAAAAAGCAGGATGATACCACAGCGCTGATTTGAGTTTTCATAGTCAAGTCTTTACTAATTATGACTCCGAGGCTTTTCACTGAATCATCAGGTTGAGGGGGATTGCCTAAAATAGGAGGCCAAAAGTTGTTGTTCCAGGGATTGGAGGTGCCGCCGGTCAAGACCAATTCAGTTTTATCAGGATTGAGTTTAAGTTGACTGGCGTTCATCCAATTACTAATAAAACATAAAGTGGCCTGAAGCCTAGAAGCAGACAAGGTGGAATAATCGATTTTAAACACTAGTTGGAGATCATCGGCATAGTTAAAGGAAGCCACCTCAAAATTACAGAGAGAGCGGATCAGAGGAAGCATATACAAGTTAAAAAGAAGAGGGGAAAGAGAGGATCCCTGGGGGACTCCACAGGTCAGGCTGACCCTCCTGGCAGAAAAGGTGTCAAGGCGAACAGCCTGAGACAGATTTTGAAGAAAGGAGGAAATCCATTTTAGAGCTGTTCCATGAATGCCCGCATCCTTGACACGGTCGATCAGAAGATTATGATCGACCGTGTCGAAAGCGGCGGAAAGATCCAAGAGGATTACTCGCACCTCCAACAAGCGTCTCCTGTCAGATATTTATGGCTTTCTCAACAAGGCAATGGGAGGCAGACCTGAGTCGAGAGTTCTCACCCAAAGAGTGGGCAATATCGTCCGCAGGGCCCGGGCATCATCGGGAAAAGAGATGATCCTGAAAATTGCATATTATTGGTACTACACCCCGGTGAGGGTTGCCCAATGGAAGCCCCGCTGCAGCGATCTCTATTGGCATCACTGTGGACAGGCGGGTACACTGTCCCATATCCTCTGGCATTGCCCTAAGATTCCAGCATTTTGGGAAACCATACTGCCCATGATTGATCAGATATATCAGACAGAACTCCCCAGATTTCCTAGCTATATACTCCTTGGGCTCCCCAATTCTCTCACATATCCGCTCCGGACCTGTAGGGGCAGGACGATCACTTTAGCACTAGGGGCAGCCAAGCAGGTTCTCCTGGTGAAGTGGGGCACGACCGACATCCCGAGTGAATTAGATTGGCTACACAAACTGTGGGAGGTTGTAGGGATGGAAAGGATTACGGCGGGGGTCAATCACACTTTACCCCAATTCGTTAAGACCTGGGGGTCTACGGTGGCATACTTATATTCTGAGTTTATAGCGCTTACCTGCCCTCATTATCTCCGAGTCCTGCGATTCTCCCCGCCCCCCCCAAAGGACCCACCACCCCCTGAAAATCTACCCTAGTTCCCAACCGTGTCATACCATACGTTGTGGGTGGATATCTGGCCTCTATCCTCTCTGTTTCTCTTAGTTTACCCTCTGCTTTCCTTCATTTCCTCTTTGCTTTCTCCTCTCTCTTTAATAAAGTTGGAATTTGAATAAGCCTTTCCCCGCCAGCCAGTGGTTGTAGTTGGGTGTAATGTCACCAATTGCAACATATTCAATAAAAACGATTTAAACCATAAATGTATTTGTCTTTATTACAGGAACAGTTTGTACATACTGGTTTTCTTGAGGTTATTAACAACATCTTGTAATATAGCCTTTCAACAACTTGAAAGCTCATGTAAACTTGATTTTACATAAGACATCTACTGTTTAGATTCAATCAAAGTTACATATGTTTGTCAGGCACGTGGGTTAGTGCAAGAGGGGATTGCAAACCCGCTCAAGCAACAAGCACTATCATTGCCAGGTGAAACACAAAGGTTACTAAATGGTTTATGTTTGGCATAATTTATATTCTGTCAAATATATTTTGCATTTTTAAACTGCACAAAGGCCGTAATTGCAGGTCAGAGACATTTTTAAGAGGGTTACTTAAGTGACTGAAACAACAAATGATGAAGGCCCACAGGCAGCAGTTAATGTACAAGTCCAGCATATATTAAGTACCACTTTACTGGAAACTTATCAGTAAATACAATGTGTCAATTAGGTGTAGGCAAAAGGAGTGATCTAAACCTCCTTTGCAATGGTTAACATTGGTAAAGGGCCCAGAGTCCTAATAATAAACATGAACTTGTTCAGATAACAGGAGGAGTGACGGTCAACAATATTATGGGTGACCCTTTAGAAAGGACAAAGTCCAATGGCTTTTATTAATAACATAAATCGCAAAGTGACCTATCATGACCAACATATAATTCAGGTGGACTAACGGTTTAAAGGGCGGTTGAATGAAACGTAGATTTTCAACAGTACTGATGCATTCGCCAAGATATAGAAACAGCATGGAAAAATCAGCCTAAGATGGAGGAATTAATTGTGGGCTATGCCTAGGCTATCAAAATTGAGACTCTTAGCACACACAGAACAGTCCCAAAAGTGTCAAATTAAATCTAGGCCCATCGCTAAAACACCAACATCGACCCTTAGTACACTCAAGAGGAAATGCCCAATAATTAAATAAAAATCCTTGGACCATCCACTGGCCAAATATCATTGGACCACCTACAGGACACCCCGATAAATTACAAACAAATTGGGGCATACATTTTGGCCATCCCTAGGTCAGCATAACCTAGAGTGAATACACCTTTATCTATACCCAGATTACCAAAAAACCAAGGACTCAAAGCATACACAGAAGGGAAAATGCATACAAATCAAAGGATAAGTATGGGGCTATGACTAGTCATTATCATACCCAGTTTGAGTGTGAAAAAGTTCTCAGAAACGTGGCAAATGAATCTGTGGCTTTGCCCAGGCCTCCAATTCCCTCAAACATCTGGCACATACATTACCAAAAGGCAACAACATTGAGGAATGAATCCGTGGCCTTCAAAGCAAAGAACGCCCACAGATTCAAGCAAATTAGAATAATGGACAAAGGAATACATCTTGGGTTATTTACGTTCACCGGCACTTCCGTGGCTCACAGCTCAAGCGGTAGCAAAAATGGGCACAATCAAAGAAAGAATTCTAGGGCTTTTCTCACCACCAACACCCTAAGACTCCTGGCATACACAGTATGAATGAATGATCGCAAAATCAAGAAATACATCTATGGCCACTTGCAAAGCCATTGATACCCCAGACACGTAGGATACAAAATAAAAAACCTCAGAAATTGAGAAATATAACTAAGTCCTTCCCCAGGCAACCAACAATCACAAACGTCTGAAGCACATTGGCGGAAGACGGCCCAAAGATCAAAGGAATAAATAAAGTTGATCCGCCCGAGGGGTTGCGTGTCGAGCGGGCTCTGGGCCTTCCATCGTTGGGGATAAGACGCGCCTTCGCCCTCTCCCTTCTCCTCGACTCCCCCCATTTCTGGCCTGGTGCAGGGGGCGGCTCCGCTTGGCGGGTGGGGGCTGCCTGCTGGTCCACTGCGCCCACCCTCGTGGCTGGCACGTGCTCCCTGGATCCAACATGGGCAAAGAAAAGGGCTCCAAACCACCGGCGGCGTCCCACCAGACGCGGATTGACCAATTCGCCAACTCGGACCCGCCGGGTGCGGGTGGAGGGGGGGCGCCGGCCCCGAACAAAGACTTGGCCGTCATCCTCCAGGCCATCGAGGCCTCTCGCACATCCTTGGAGGGGATGGTTGGGGAGGTGAAGGTTGATGTTGCGCTCCTGCGGCAGGACCTCCGCAACGCCACGGCTCGCATAACAGAAACGGAATCCCGGATCTCTACGGCAGAGGATGACATTCGCCTGCTACAGGACCAGGTCCGGGAGCTCACGACCCACTCCAAGGAACTGCACAGGCGGGCAGAAGATGCCGAAAATCGCGCCCGTCGCAATAATCTTCGCCTGGTGGGCTTTCCGGAGGGGGTCGAGTCCGGCCGAGCAGATGACTTCCTCGAAACGTGGTTCAAGTCCTGGATGCCGGCGGCCGGTCTGTCGACCTGGTTCGTGGTGGAGAGGGCGCACCGGTCGCTGGCGGCCAAACCTCCGGTGGGCGCCCCCCCGTGCCCCTTTATTCTTAGGATCCTCAACTTTCGGGACAGAGACGCTATCCTGTGGGAGGCGCGGGTGAGTGGCCCTTTGACTTTCAACAACCACACCATTATGGTCTTCCCAGATTACACCCGGGAGGTCCAGGAGCAACGCCGCTCCTACACGGAGGTAAAGCAAAAGCTGCGTTCCCTGGGCCTTCAATACCAGCTCCAATTCCCGGCCCGCCTTCGTGTCGTTTTCCAGAACACAACACTGTTCTTTGACACTCCCAGGGCGGCCTGGACATGGCTTACTGAGGAAAGACCCCTGCGCCAACCCGGTGGGGCGTCCTCCGATACTGTGCCCCGGGGCCACGGTGCAGCTGGGTCCCAGCGACCGCAGCGCAGGAAACGCACGCACTCACGACAACGCCGAGGCGCAGCGACGGCTCGGACCCGGTCTGAGAGTACATCTGGGAGACGGGTGAGGGACTCTTCGGCCTCTTCTGGCACATCATCCCATGCGGCTGGGGGGTCCCGGCGCCGTCTGTCGCCTCGTCCGGCCAGGTCTCAAACCCCCCTCAATGTGCAAATTGACTTGTCAGACCTCTCCCGCAGTCCTGCTATATGACTCACAGTCTGTTCATGCATCCACAGGGGGAGGCGGCGTCCCTGCCGGGTGGTGGGGGTGAGGGGCTCTGCAATCTCACGCTTTCCCGCAGCAACCTGGGACGAGACACTGGAAATCCGTGCTTCAGGAGGGGTCCACCACGCTCTTTACACCCGAGCGCTTAGGCTTGGGGTCTTGTAATTGTTGGTTTAGTTAGGGCGACAGATGCTTCCATTCTTGAAGTGTAGGGTAGGGGGTGGGGGGTTGGGGTTTGATGTTTGTGGGTTGTTCCTCCTCGGGGGACTGTTTTGTTTGGTTTGGGTCTGTTTTTCTTTGAGCCTCCTATGCAGCATCTTACATTGCGTGTCACCGCGCTTCTCCATGCCACCACCAACACAGGCACCGCCGTCGATTGCCCTCCTGCGCTGCCCGCTGGCTTCCCCTAGCGAGAGATCCGTAGCTCTGGCTTCCCCTGGCCACTTCATTCCCAGCGCGCTTCGTTCCGCCACTACCATGGATGACCTAGCCTCCAAGGCTCAGGTGCGCGTCCTGTCCTGGAACGTGAACGGCTTACTAGATAGACTCAAGCGCACTGCCGTCCTTAAGTACGCCCAGCGCGCGGAGGCTGATGTGCTCTTGCTTCAGGAAACCCACCTGCTTGGCGAGAAATGTCCCTTTCTGGCGCGCTACGGGTACGACCGGGTATGGCACTCGGGGTTCTCGTGCGGATCGCGGGGGGTCGCCGTCCTATTGCGCCGCTCCTTCCCTTTTGTGTTTACCCGGGCGATTCACGACCCCCACGGGATGGGGATTGCCGTTTGCGGCACGCTTGAGGGTCGGCCGCTCAGTCTCCTGTCACTCTATGCGCCGCCTACCGGGCTATCTCAGGCTTTATCTCACGCCGCATCGTTATTGACAACTCTCCCGCCGGGCGCTATTGTTCTGGGGGAGGACTTCAATGCTGTCTCGGCTCCACAGCTCGACTCCTCGGGTCCGGTTTTGGCGCACCGCGCCGCGCGAGCGAAGCAGATGGCGAGTTGGGCGGAGGCCCAGGGCTTATGCGATGCGTGGCGGATCTGGCACCCACGCGCACGGCAGTATACTCACACCTCGGCCGCCCACCACACCCACGCACGTATTGATGCGATCTTTGTCCCCCCCGCCGACTGTGTAGGCATCCAGGATGTCCGCATCCTTCCCAGGGGGATTTCCGATCACTCTCCAGTCCTCCTGGGTCTGGGCCCCCCGCCTCGTGGGGCCCGCCTGATGTGGTGCACTTTTCTCACTATGGGGCATATTAACAAGCCAGGTGATAAAATTATCGCGGCTTTAGCGGCAGAAAACTGCCGCTAAAACGGCGATAATGAGCTTGATAATATGCTCTATGGAATTCCAATTGATGCCCATGTTAGATTTGAAGGACATCTAACCTGAGCTTCAATTGGAATTCCATAGAGCATATTATCAAGCCCATTATCGCCGTTTTAGCGGCAGTTTTCTGCCGCTAAAGCGGCGATAATTTTATCGCCTGGCTTGTTAATATGCCCCTATATACCTCACACCTTTTGCTTATACCTAATTTCCGGAGGTCTTACAAAGCGGTCATGCCTTTTCTGCTGTCACTGCCAAACCCTGGAGGCTCTACCTTTGAGAACCAAGACAGAGGAATTCCTGCGGAAATTTGGCAAAGTCACTGAATACCTTCCTATCTTTTCTCTATTTAGGGCTGATTTCATCAATGCAGATGATTATGCTGTTGTACAAACTAGTGCCTGGACACCCTATTCCTGAGTATTTTTATGCTCTATAAAAACTCAAATCCATTAAAATCATGAAGGAAGTAGGACAGGAGTTCAGTTAGGAGGCAGCCATCCTTACTGCTGCAAAGTTCCACAATCCAGTGCCTTATTAGCCTCATAACCAACAATATAAATACATTTGAAAGTATTTTTCTCAATTAATAATGCAACCAGAGAAACAATTAGGAAACAGTACAATGCTTACCACCAAAGGATTTACACCTATGTGTGAATTACTTCCTTTGAATTCCTCTGTTTCTTCGTTAATTGAACCTGCTTCTGTGTTGAATCCTTTCAGGTGGGTAAACGTTTTGAATGTCCTTTCTTGTTGCAATAATGCTTGAAGTTCTGGGACAAATCTGAAAATAACAATGTTGATTGCCTATTTATTAGATTGAGAACAGACACATTATATCTCAAGAGCATTTAACTCTGAAATGCATAATACATGGGTTAACTTAATGTATTGTTATAGCTATTAGTGTTATGATTATTGCTAGTAATATAATTGGTATATTTAAAATGCCCTAAAATATATTCTAAAAGAAACAGAACTCTATTCATTATTTATTTACGTTTTATGACAGTAGGAACCATGACCTTTGTGTGTATGTCTTTAGCAATATGTCAATTATAAGTTCCGTGTTCATTTTATATCAGTGAAAATTAACTAAGGCATGCATTTCCAAAGAGCTCAGCTACAGACCATTCTTTTCTACTGCACCTTGATTCTCCTCAAAACAACTATTTACTGTCACTATAAATAATGAGACTGCATTACTGTCACAATGGAAAAAGTGCGGTTTCCGTTCTCACGGGCATCATAAAGGAGCAGCAGAGACCTGCACCTTTGTTACCTTCTTGCCAAAGCCGAGTCGTTTCCATTCAACTAAAAGGCTTCCAGGCATGGGACTTCGCACTTTCTGATGCAGCATGTTGTGGCTACGGCTTCTACTGTTCACATTCGTGATCAATGATTCTGATGCTATACAGAGATCTGTTTGTGTCCTATCCTCAATGTTGCCATTTTCAGAGATAAGGATGCACCAGTAGTCTATCTTACCACTGCGAATTGCTTCCATAAGATGTCTGAGTAGGATGGTATATTTTGCGAGGATTTTCTGAGCTGCATACACAATGTTCATGGGAAGGTGTACGATGAAAAGATCAGAGGTCATTTTTACACCAGTGACCAACATCTTGTATGCAGGCAAGCAAAAATGCCTGATCTGCAGTAATTTTGAGTGTCTCCAATATGGAAATAACTTTATGATGGCAAAAAACTCTTGATCACAAATGATATAATTCATCTCTTATAACATAGGTTTGCCTTGTTGGAACAGAATCACTCCAATTCTATAAGGTGAAGCATATGTCTCCACAATAAAGAGCTTCTGTGGATCAGGGTGGCCTAAGATAGGGGTCATTGTGAATGCAGTTTATGTTTCAATAAAGCTGTTACTTGTTTTTCTTCTTCAGAAGGCACCCCCTTCTTGGTCAGTGCACTGATAAAACATAGCAGGGTGAAAAAGTCATCAATAAAGTACCCCTGAAAGTTTACAAACCACTCACTGGATCTCTTTAAGTGTAGTAGGACAGTTTCACATGGCTGCTTTATTTTTCTCATCTACTCTAATACCCTGTTCTGAGAGGACAAGGATATGGAGGAGACATCACACTTAAATGTTTTTTGTCTTTGCATGTAATCCATTTTTGCTCAGGTGTGATGGAACATTTCCCCTGTTAGAACAATGTTCCTGTAGGATGTGAGTTAAAAACAGGATATCATCAAGATGAGAAAGCTGTCAAGTATATCTCTGAAACCTTAATTAAATGTTGAAAAGCTGCAAAGACCGATTGGCGTAACGAGGTCCTTGTTATTTCTGTACCCAGTATTAAAAGCGGTCTTACATTTATCCCTATATTTTATTCTTACCAAATTGGAGGCTCCTCTAAAATCTAGTTTTGAGAAGAGCTTTGCATTCTTGACTTGATAAAGTAATATGGCGATCAAAGGGAGCCAATTCTGATACTTAGCAGTTATCGCATTCAATTTTCCGTAGTCTAGGGAGGGGCAGAAACTTCCATCCGTCTTGGAAATTAAGAAAATTAGGGCCCCAGCAAAGGGATGTTGAATGTGCTACAAGTCCCTGTTTGAGATTGTTTTCAATATATCATTATAGGTCTTCATCTTCCTTGACCGATAAAAGATAAAGGGCCTGAATATGAGGAAAGCCATCCAACAGCTCATCAGTGGCTTTCGGCCCGACATCATAGGTTTCCATCCGATCGCCGTATTATGATACAGGTGGTTGGAGGGAAATCCGCAGGGGAATTCTGCTCCACTTCAGACAGGCTCAAGCAGAGCCTCTAGAGGACAGATAATCCCCAAATGGTGAGTCGGGATTATGCTATCCATTTCCCACAGCCTTTTTCATGTCGGCCTTTCCGACATGGAAAGGCTGCTGGAAAGTCACTTTGGGGCCACTTGCAGGGCCCCATTCTCCCGTGGCCCTCCACTATTGGGGGGCTTATTTTGCCACCCAACTAAGTAGCCCCTTACAACATGTCTCAGGACTGCCATTGCAGCCTGTAGGCAGTTTTAAACTATCAATTCGACTTGTTAAAATAAAGCCCTTGATAGGACTAAAACTTTTTTTTTTTTAATTAATTCTTTTTATTGAACAATGAATCATTAACATAGGTACATCGAGTGCTCATAATATTGATTATACCCACGCAGAGTCAATCAGCTAATATCATTACAATTCAACTGTGTAGCATTTTACGGCGAATCACTGACATCCAGTTCAGGCAGTCTTGGGGGGGTGCATATATTCCCTCTATAGACATTCCAAGCAGTCCAAATGGAGACCCATTTTTGAGGGCAGCCTCTTGCCAGGTACACTGTTTTCTCTCTGAACATACACCAGTCCATGTCTCTCATCCAGGCCCCAACTACCGGGGCGTGGTTGGCGCCCCAAAGCTGTGCAATATTACGCTTGGCTATCATGAGGCCCAGCGTCCCTCAGGTTGTCAGTGCTACATTAAGGTCTGTGGGCTCCCACACGTTTAGGAGGCACCGTTTGGCCTCCAAGCGAACGGTCATGTTCAGTACGGCACTCGCAATTGTGTGCACATTCCGCGAGTATCGTTGTATGATGTCACAATCCCATATGATATGTAAGAGGGTTCCCATCCGCCCACATCCCCTCCTGCACTCTCCACCTTCTGCCCTCCCCATTTTCACCAGACAGGGGCATGTTATGAACACTCTGTGTAGAATTTTTAACTGGACGAGGCGTAACCTTGCGGATATTGCCACCGCTCGCGGGGACATCACTGCCTCCGTCCAGTCTTCATCGTCAAGGATTATTCCGCCGTGCTCCCATTTTTCTCTTGTGCGGCTGAGCGGATCAGTCGTGTGGTTAATTAGTTTTTTGTACATCAGTGAGATAGTTTTGATGGGTAAGTATCTGTCAAGCAGTCTGTCCTCCAGTGGGGAGGAGCCCGGGGGATGTGACGCCCTTCTGTATGTGGGTCTGCAGGGCATGTCGCACCTGCATGTATCTAAAGTGTTCTGTACTGGCTAGTTCGTACTCCCTATGAAGGGAAGGGAAAGATTTAATTTCCCCTTTGGCCCAGAGATCTCCCACTCTCGAGATTACAATTAGGTCCCATCTGTCGAAGACTTGGAAGTCCATAAGTTACCCAGGAGCTCAGAGTCTCATAGAGGGGTGGCCACTGTGATTTTGTTCTCCCAACCCAGACTGCGATTTGCTGCCTTCCACACCTGCACCGAGTGTCTGGTCGGTCCTGTCAGTAATTGCCCTCCAGTCTTGGAGTTCAATGCCCTGTTGTAATTCCCTCCAGGGAGTATCCATCGGTCCATGGCGTAGCCGGGGTCGTCAGCCCTCCTATAAGTACCGTGGTTTATATGAGCGAGATGGGCAGCCCAATAGTAGCGTTTGAGGTCTGGCAGGCTAATTCCCCCATCGTACCACGTGAGTGTAAGTTTGGCGAATGCTATTCGGGCCTTAGAGGCGTTAACAATACTTTTATACAGAGATCCAGGGGTTATAACCAAGGCACCAGGGGAACAAAATCCGATAGGGAAAAAATTTCATTATCCTAATATGGTGATCCAGGCACCAGACCCATCGCCTAGAGCTGATTTAAATTTTCCCCCAAAGCAGACTAAAAATCAGAGTAATAATCCAACTTCAAAGGCTTACCTTAAACCGAACCTGGAGAAATACCCGATTAACATCCATGACTATTCGAGACCATCTAGACCGCAACAACTAATGCAACGTGTAAATTCAGATTTAAAAACCAAGTACATCATCAGACTACCACAAGGTGATCAAGGTTTGGGAAGGGGGATTGGGGTCGCCGAAAGGAAATATGGACATCGCCAGGCGTTTTACCTCCCAATTTGGGAGGATTATAAGCTGTATAATGTGTTCCTTACTAATGTCCCGATATTAAACCCGGGTTACAGAGAAGATATAGATTTCCTTATAAATAAAGCTATATATTGGATTAGGAAGGAGCGGCAGTGTCTCCATAATAAGATCGGATATATAAGTGCAGAAAGGATTCCACAAAATGTTGGGAATTTGTATGATATAAGATTAACATTTTTCTCCAAATCCATAGCTGAGAACTTAATAGCTCTGAATTTAAGAACCCATTCCCTTTTTAATTATAAAATCAATATCAGGCAAAATAAACCCAGTGCAGACAATTGTAGCTCGGCCACATATAAGCCTGGGGTGCAAAGCGACCTTGAAGCCATAGACTGACTAATTCATGAGCGGAATTGGGATCTCAATGGGAGGGGGATTTTGCACCCTTTGGCTCGGGCTCAATGGGTAACTGACTTTGACGATCAACCTAATGTGGATAAATATCATGAGGAATATAGCGCTAATATAGGACTAGGAAACAACCCGATCCAACTAGTAGGGCCTAAATGTGTCACCAATGCTGGTTCCTCTATTAAAAAACCCACAAGTATAGTAACTGAACATGTTTGCCCCGATACTCTGCCAATAGGTTTAATAGGAAATCGAATAAGGATGGTGTCCTGGAATATAGCTGGTCTTGCAAGGAAATTGCAAGAACCAGACTGACAGGATTATATTGCAACATTTGAACTCTGCCTCTTCCAAGAGACATGGGCAACAGAACCATTATTTAAAGTTGGCTATAGAACATTTAGTATCAAGGCTTATCAACCAACTAGAGGCAGACCATCTGGAGGCCTCTTAATTTGGATAAAAAATAATATAAATGCTTCCATAGATATTGTAACCACGGCCACTGATGATATCTTGGGCCTGAGCTTTAAATTCCCAAGTAAATCCTGTTTACATTTATTTAATATTTATATAAGACCAAGAGAACCCTCAAAAGAATCGCAAATAATTCTAAACCTGAGACCCGCCGGCGATACCGCCGAATTGTCCGATAGTGATTGCACCAGAGGGCTTTCGATACCTTGGGATTTATGTGTCCTTAGATCCAAGACTACGCTTTACTCAGAATCTGGACCCGCCTCTGCAACGACTCAAAACAGATGTCGAGCGCTGGAGGTCCCTTCCTCTCTCCATGCTGGGAAGGGCGGTCCTCTTTAAGATGATGGCCCTCCCTCGTTTCTTGTATGTACTCCAAAACACGATGGATCCGGTCCCAAGGTCCTACTTTAAGGAAATTGAGGGTCTGCAACGGACGCTCCTCTGGGATGGCAAGCCCCGGATTGCGTATTCAAAGCTGACCTTGAACTGGTATGATGGGGGTATCAGTCTCCCCGACCTTAAAAAATACTACTGGGCGTCTCAGCTCGCGGCGATCAACCACGGGATATATAGTAGCCCAGACGACCCTGGATACGCCATGGATAAGTGGTTGCTCCCTGGGGGGGAATATACAAGGGCTTTGTATGCGAGACCCGGCAGGTTCCCGCTGACTGGCCCTACAGCGGATGCAGTCCAGGTATGGCATGCTGTCAATAAGCATTTGGGGTGGGATGGTAAGCTTACGCTGGCCACGCCACTGTAGAACTCGGAGAGGCTCTGGAAATCAAAGGGATTTGATAAATGGGATCTTATCGGGATTACGCGTATTAAAGGCGTCGAGGGGGGACACGGTTCTGCCGTTCGCATCTCTTCAGAAACAGTATAGCATGATGGACACTGAATACTATCGGTATCTCCAGGTCCGCCATGCGTTGATGACGCAGGTCCCTGGAGGTGGGAGGCTGCCGGAGGCTTCCCCATTGGAGGACAGAGTGCTAGATGGACACATCCCAGAGAAAACCATCTCCCTTCTTTATAAGAAGTTAATTAACAATATGGAAGATCCACTTCAGGTCCTTAAGGTCAAGTGGAACAGTGAAGGATTGGAAATGGATGAGGAGGACTGGCAGGATGCGGTCTCCTCCCCGAGGGTGGTGGCGACCCAGGCCAGGTTGAGACTAGTGCAGCTTAAAATATTGCATATGACATATGCAACGGGTCCCGGACTGGTCCGCATGGGACGGGCAGAGAGTGGAGAGTGTAGGCGAGGGTGTGGAGAGTTGGGGACCTGTAATCCCCCTAACGCTTGATCTGGGTATCAAGCAAATTGAAAACAGGGCACTTTGGATGACTTTATCATACTGGATAAGAATATGGACCACCGAGGAATTGTTAAATTATAGACAAGCATTGAGTGAATTATTGGCCCTTGATACTCACGTAACTTTTCCTTGGTTGGTCCACATTCGTAAATGGCTTTTGGATCTGGGTTTGAGCCGGTTTTGGGAACAACCAAATCTGTTGACTCCTGATTCAAAACAGGAAATCAAAACCGTTTATTGGAATTTTATTAGGCATAATGTAATCCTAACTTGTAGATCTGGTACACTCACAACCCAGTTCCTAATGTTTAAAACAACCCCAGTTTCTAATCGTTTTTAGATAAGATCGAACCATTACTTGCCAAGGTATTGTATCTGAAATTTAGGTACGGTACCCTTCAAATAAACTCGTTTACATCGAGGTGGGGACAAAAGCAGCCAGAGGGAAATGATTGTAAATGTACCCAGAGCCACCAAGATAGTGAAGAGAATATTGCGCATGTTTTATTTTTCTGCCCTGCATGTGAAAGTGCCATAAAGAAATGGATAAAACCCTTGGGCAGGAAGTTGTGCATTAGGAAATATACTGAAATGCTGCACATTTTAAAAACTGACAGTTCTAGGTTAATCGTATTTGGTACTAGCAGATTCCTATTGGCTGCCAATTTTATGAGGATGAAGAAAGGGCTTAAGTTTTAAAGTTTTAAAATTATAAAATTTTAAACTTTATATGTTTTTATGGGAACCATATGCAATTCTAAAATGATGATGTCGCATATAGGTAATGACATCATAAAATTCACAATGTGGAAACCCCTATTTTACTTATATGATGAGACAGAAATCCTTAATGAAATTGCACTTTGCATTTTTGCACTTTGCACTTTTATGAAACCAACTTTATTGATGCTGAATGAAAAGATAGCGTCGATACTTTATAGTGGAATGTATATGCTTATGCGTGGCTGATGGCTAAGTTCCTGGCATTTTGTACCTTGTACTTTATGGAATTAATTGAATAGCTGCTAGTTGTGGTAAAACTTTTTTCTGCAACTAGAAAGAGGTTACCAGAAATTTTGCACCTTGTACTTCTATGTATATGCTGCTAACCATAGACTACATCCCGTGTACTGTATTGCAATTGAATGGAGGATTAATGAATTGTATATATTTTTATTTTTTTTATTTTAATGTATTATATTTATTGTTGCTTTGATGATTCTTTGAATCAAATAAAGATGCTATATTCGGGCCATTCCCTTCCATAGCAGCGTTCTCTGCAGACTTTCTATCTCCTTGAAATAACTGGTAGGGACTGGGTCCAGGGTATTTTATGTACGTAAAGAAATCTGGGCAAGGCCATCATTTTGAACAAACCTGCCCTGCCCAGCAACGAGAGCGGGAGCACACTCCAGCCCACTATATCTCGTTTGAGTCTCTGAAGGGGGGGAAGGAGATTCTGGTCGAACCTGCGTTTGGGGTCCGTAGTAACATAAATCCCTAGGTATGTGAAACCCGTTGTGGTGATCTGGATCGGGCATTTCCTTGGGAGAATAGGCTGAGGTCCCTGCAGCACGTACAGCATAGACTTCTGCCAGTTAATCGAGTACCCGGAGTGTCGACCGAACGTGGCGAATATATCAAGCACACTATTGAGAGATGCTCTCGGGGAGGCCAGGATAAATCTTTCTTTTTAATACAAATACGTAACCCCAAGTAGGCACTAAAATACCCAAAGCACAGGGTGCAGTGCATTTAAAAAGTGAGATGTGCGTTTAAGTTTTACATGTCCCAGTAGTGACAAGCAAATTAATTTTTCACTACTGCGAGGCTTGCCTCTGCCATAGGATAACATTTGGGTTACCATATTACATTTAATGATTGATAACTTTTGTTTGGGAGCAGGACATTTCAGACACATCTGTGGGGAGAACCTTCAGACGTTTCTTCCAATTTAAAGCTGCCACCAGGTATAAAATTGGGACCATCTGACTGACTCTTCAGTACACTTCTGGCCCTCCAGAAGGACTCTCAGAGGTCTGCCCTGCTCCACCAAGAGGACTGTCCTGCTGCCTGAAACATGCCTTCTGACCTCAGAGGACTGCCCTGCTGGTTGAGACCTGCCTTTCTGCTTGAACCAAGGACTTCCAGAATTACTCTAAGGATTAGTTGGCTAGCCTTCTGATCAGAGCATTAGGGACAGAAAAGGTTCCAACCATCTTGAACCCGCACCTAGACCCAGCCTGAGTGCTGACCCTCCAAGTGGTGCTCCTTCAATCCTGACCCTTGGAAGTGGTGCTAAAGGTGCCCAGAGAGCCTAAATACCAAACTTGGGACATATAAAGTTGTCAGGCAAAGATTGCTCTGAGAACCGAGAGGAGACTAAGAGCTACTTGTTTGCCAATCCACACAAAGGTGCATCGTCAGTCTGCCTAACTTCGCGGTAGCTCCCACTTTGTTCTTTTCCACAGCAGCAAATCCTGTTCAGCGCTTCCTCGCAGAATAGGTATCCAGCCTCGTGGTGCCCTCATCTTGCAGCTTTGTCCCACTGTAGAATTTCGACTACCACAAAAGAAACTAAGAGCCTGATTTATATCTTGGTGGGACTCCTCTCGTCCCTCCGTGGCGGTGGTTACAAGTACTCTGTCGAGTTAATGGATTCCATCCACTGTATTTAGATGTGGGCAGGCTGAACCTCCGTCCACAATAACAGGCTGTTTTCCCTTGCATAAACGGCGCACCTCCTTCAAAGCGGCGGACTCCTCTGCTGGCTAACAGTGCTCCATCGCCATTAGGCTAGCGGGTTTGCGCTGAGCCAATTTAGATTTCCCAGTTGCGCTTACATTACCCTAGTGGCGGATTAGGTAGAGAATGAGTCTGTCGTGGGACACATTCAACATTGTACTATTCCTGTGGCTTTAGAATGGATGCTAGCATCACACACCTGATGTGTTTGTGCTAAATGTTGTCACCTGCAAACCTCCAACCATCACCTAAAGGCTGAGAGGACTGGTGGTGGTACTCCCAGCCGCACCTTACCGCTACATCCACTACATTCTTGGGAGGAGAAGGTCTTGCAGATCCCACATCCTAAAGGCCTGACAGGAATCCCTGGTGGAGTGGAGACTGGTAAGGAGTACTTTTTAATGTGTCACTAAACATACACGTAGTGTTTGCAGTTAAATTAGCTGTTGCTACGCGTTTTGTCCTTCTTTAAACAAATAAGATAGCAGCCTCCTCACTTTCCCCAGCCTCCCAACCAGCCCAACTTTCTGACCCAACTCAGGTTCCTTACTCAACTCAATCTCGAACTCGCACCCCAATCCCAAGCACACTCACTTCTTTGAAGGCACCCATTCCAACAGACAAAATCAGCACAATCATAAACATAAACACAAACACACAAAGAAAAACAAACAAACACACAAACAACATACAAACAACATACACACTATTGAATCTACACCACAAGTGCAACACCCACAAGTACCACAACCACATCAACAACAAAACACTCATCAAAACCAAAGCACTTACACAAAAGCACACCTACACACAAAACAACACCAACCAAAACCAAACACAGCACCAGCCTAAAAAACACAAATGCAAACCTCCACAACATACACCAGACCAACATGCAACTGCCAAACATACAGACACATGCAAATCACCCACTCATGCTTCCTCAACCTCAAAAGGTCACTACTCTACCATCCCTCCTACCCCTACTCCATTTTTTCTTTAAATTCTTTTGGGTAATTGTAAAAAAGTACATAATAGAATTATCTCATTTATTTTTACATAGTTTTTATTTTATAAGTTCAATTTTTTAAAGTGTTAATACAGGTGTGTTTAATTGACCTTAATACATTGTCAAATAAACACTTATGCATTACATATAAGAAAACAAATTCCATGTAAGAGCAATGTATAAATGCACGAGTCCAGAGCAGATGTAAACACACAATTCGTAGGAAAACAAGCAAAAAGATGTTTACCTTCGATCCCGGTGACAACGGAGTTGAATTGTTTTGTGGTCAAGTAGCATCTGCAAAAGAAGGACTTAGACTATTGGGTTCAAGACGGAAACGAAAGTGGAAAACAGAAAAAAGGTAAGTCTCTACCTCATATTCCTTTGATTTAGCTAAATCAAGTTTGGATGTTTACCCGCCACAGTTTCCTCGATGGTAAGGCACTTTATAATTGGCCTGGCGGAAATATTGACTGGACTCTCTCCAACAGCTGTTTTTGCCTATAACGCCATCAATACGGGAGGAAAAATCTGGCGAAGACGGTGGCACTCTATCAGGACTATCGTCCATAGACTCGCTAGCATCTAAATTGGGAGGGCAGACCACCTAGTAGACGCACGGAGAAACCGTGGGAAAAGTAACAGCCGGACCAGATACGCCAAGATCTAAACCATGCCCCAAGTCTGAATGCAGAACTCTTCACCGCAACTTCATCCAGCAGCTCCCCGACGATGATGCCCCCTTCTCAAACACCGCCGCTGCCTTGCACTGTGGAACATAACCTTCTCAGATATTTTTCTTCAAAATGTCCTCTATATCTGAAGGTAAGAAGAGAGCAGGCCTAACTTTCAACTATTCCATGGTCTCACGCGACTGAATGTCCTCGGTTGGTGCTTTGATCTTTTAGGCGCTATATTTCACTTTAAACTTAAAAAATTCATAATACAGTTCTACTGATTCGATTTTTGTCATTTTGGTGTAAAATAACTTATAAAATTTTACTCTATTTTCTAAATTGGTGTCAAGCTACCAGAGGGTTAAGCACAGGTCAATTGGGTGACTGTCTGTGGTTCACCCTGACAAGGTTTGGTGATGTTGCTTGTGTAGGATTTCACCCCGAACAACCCAATTTCTCAAAATCTTGATGTAATCATCATTTTTCATACACTTAATATACAAAACAAAGACTACATTTACTAGTCACCTAAATACATACTCACTCATTACACTTGATCCAATGTAAATTATAATTTACTATATACTTTATGTAAGAAACAATTCATACATTTGGTAACGATCTGGATATGTGTTCATTCCTTAGACTTTAACAGTCCTAGCACACCGTGTCATACCTATCAGATTCTTTCTGCCTGGCTATTAAGGTGCACATGCACCATTGTGTTTAGATGTGCCCTAATCAAAAACATCTACATTTTGAATGGAGTATGCAAGAGGAGACCAGTTGGACACCCCTTCCGGTGGCGAGCATGTCCATCACCCGCGCAGTGGTAAGGACACTGATGGGCTTTGGGTGTGTGCAGTTCGCCAGCCAGAACCCTCAGAGGAAAATATTGTACAACTCATTGCATAAGTGTACGATTGTTGGTGGACAGTTTTGAATTAGTAGAAATAAAGTAATAAACACAGTTTCAAAAAAATTACTAAAAATGTAAATGTTTTTTTAATCTCCCTGGCCAAATCCTGACACCAACATGTCATGCCAGACACAGTTCATTCTTAACAATGCAGGGTATTTACCTTTCTATATACATTTTAAAAATCTATCTTACTCTTGATATGGTCAGTTAGGAGAAAGGCTTGGACAAGTCAGAGACTGAGTTTGTATGCTATTGGATCTCTACAAAGCCTGACAATCAGAATCATGGGCAATTGCATGTTCTCAAAGAAAGCATAATAACTTCAAGTGGCACTAGAAAGGTTTGTCTGATGAACCTGCTACTATTTGCGAAGGCCACTGAACCACTAGCAGCATTGATAAGCAAATATGAGGGAAAAAGTTGGTTGAAATTTAGTGGGGTGACACACACAATCTCACTATTTGCAGACAACTTCCTTCTTAATTCTACAAATGCCTAACCATAAGGGAAGGATAGGAATCCCAGATGTCAAAATGTATTTAAGAGGAGAGGAAGTACAGTGGCCACAAAGTACACAAAGATAAGGTGGTAGCAGGAAAAACCCTTTGGGGTGTTTTATGGCAATCAAACTCATTAAGGTCCCAAAGACTGTGATACAGTAAAATAATGTGCATGATGTTAGACATTTGAAACTCTATAGTGCTGACAGAACTGATTGGCTTTACATCCTTGTTCACACCTATTTATAATACCAGAAACATTGCCCCAGCTAATGTAGGGAATGCCTATAGAACCTGGCTGGAGGGAGCCTACAGGATGTTAGCAGGCCTTTATGTTGATCACAACCAATAAACCCAGAAAATGGATTTGTGACACTCGTGACACCAGAGGGCTCAGTATGGAAAGTCTTGCAGCACGCTGTGAGGAAGAATTGCAGCCTCCAAATAACCTAGTAAACGTCAGTGACCTCACAGAATGCTAAAACAATACGATGACGAGCATAATAGAGGACATAGCCCCTTTAAAACTCAAAAGGATCCCTGACAAAGACAAAAACCCCTGGTTTAATGGATCCCTCAACGAAGAAAGACGATCACTCATAGAGCGGAAATGGCGACAACACCCTTCCTCACCACACTTAACACTACTAAGACAGGCTAGAAAGGTATACAATAAAAGCATCCTAAATACAAAAAAATACTTCTTCATTAGGAAAGAACTGGACAATGCAAAAAACAGACAGAGAAACTCTTCCAAATACTAAAAGATCAATCCAATAAAACTGCCAAATCTGCACCAACAGCTACAATATCAAACATAAGCAGCGAAGAATTCTCCTCTTCTTTACAGCCAAAGCCATATCGATGGAGAGGGAGCTAAAAAAGGCAGCGGATTGCTCTTCAATCAAGAGCAACACCCCAGCCAAGCCTCATTCTCAACCAGTGCTAGAAAGACCTAAAAATAATGCGTTATGGTCAGAATTCAAGCCTGTCTCTGACACAGATATCGCAAAGATTATCGCGACCATAAAACCAAACAATCACTTCAACGATCCTCTACCTGCAAAGTGCTGGTCTAAAATAAACCATCTGCTCATCCCCTCGTGGACAAAGATTATTAACGCTTTGCTATTGCAAGGCTCACTACCGGACTGCCTAAAAATAGGGCAAGTCATTCCAATTTTTAAAAAACCAACAGAGAACCCCGCAGATGTGAACAATTTGAGACCAGTAACAAACATGCCCATGCTAGCCAAAGTCCTGGAAAAAGGTGTACAACAACAACAGAGCCAACACACCGCAGACTTCAAACTGCTGAATGACTTCCAATCAGGTTTTAGACCGAAACATAGCACTGAAACAGCAATTCTGCACATAGTGGACGATGCTATACTTGCCCTTGACCGTAACGAAACCTGTCTCCTAATCCTGCTTGACCTTTCATCAGCATTTGACACTGTAAACTATACTAAAATGCTAGATCGCCTGAAAAATAGGATGGGCTTAGAGAGTACAGTCCTAAAGTGGTTCAGCTTGTTCCTAGAAAACTGATCGCAAATATTCATAGTAAATTCAACTTTATCTGCTTCATCCAGAAATTTTATTGGGGTACCCCAGGGTCTCTGCTCTATTCAACTTGTACGTAGAGCCCCTCACTAATATCTTACAGCAAGCAAACATCTCCTTCAACATGTAGGCTGACGATATACAGCTATACATAAAGATCACATCGACAGAAGAGATCGGTATCATGAACCAAGCATTAAGGAAACTGTCCATTGGCTAACCAGTAATCACCTCAAGCTTAACCCACAGAAAACTGAATTCCTCTTGATTTCCCCACAGAAAAGCACCACGAATTTCATGGAGTGGACCAAACTAATCACGGCGCTAAACTGTATCCCAAAGATTGTAGACTGAACCAAATCCTTGCGCATTATGCTAGACAAAAAACTGAACATGCTTGCACATATCAATACGATGGCAAAAACGCCCGCTTCCATCTAAGCTACCTCAGAAAACTGAAACCTTTCATAAACAATGCAGACCTAAAACTGCAGTCCAGGCACTAGTCATATCAAGGATCGAGTACGGTTGCACAACACTAGCCGGTCTTCCTAAGATCTCAACAGCCCCACTAAAAGCTTGTCTCAACTTTCGTCCGTCGCGGCTTTTAAAAGCACAGCCAAAACTTTTCTTTTTTTTTTTTTTTTTGAAAATTCTTTTTATTGGCATTTTGAGGTTTAAACGTACATACAGCGTGTGTCGCAGAGAGAGTTGTGGTACATAGGTATTAGAGTAGACCTCCGTCAACATAGGGAGTGCATCAATATCTTGTTCAGTGAGGATGTGGTCTGTGTTGTAGCAGAGCATTGCCATAGAGGGGAACTGGGGGAGAACTGAACTGGGGAGTGCCATGGGGTGTGTAGTGTTTGAGTGGGCGTACGCGATGGGTCCATTATTGCCTACTCGACAGTGCAGTTGCTGCTCGCTTAGGGGGAGGCGGGTGTGTGGAGTGATGTGGGGGGCCGTTGAGTGTGATAGAGTGACGAAGACGGACCCGACTGGTCCGGTGATGGCACAGGGAGTAGTGGTGGAAGATCCACTGTCTCAGGAGCCTGTATAGCAGAAGGCTGTACCGTGTTGGGGGTCTGGATGGCAGTGGCTGTGGCTTCCGGGGTCTGGGATTGTCTGAATTGGTACAATAGGAGCGCCCATTCTAGGGAAATAGGGATTTTGCGGATACCTTTGGCTTCTTCCGCACGGATTACCTCTTCCTCAGCAGCTGCCCATTTAAGAACCGCTCCTGCCCATGCCGCCAGCGGGGGGCCCGATGGATCACGCCAGTGCATGGCTATACAGCGCTTGGCCAGCAAGTGGGCTAGGGATACAAAGCGCATTGGTATTTTGTGTCGTTTCCTCCGTCCCAGTATGCCCAATGCACAGCCCTCCCAGGTGGTCAGGTGGGTCAACCCGGTAAGCTCCTTGAGTGTTGAGTGGATAGATGACCAATAGGTCTGAATGCCCGGACACGTCCAGAACATGTGATAAAAGTCAGCGTCCCCCGCTGGGCAACGAGGGCAGAGGAAGATCGTGTCGGGGTAAAAGCGTTGGAGGCGTGCTGGTGTTAGGTAGGCCCTGTGTAGGATATGGTACTGTATGTTCTTGAACCGGGCATTCCTGGAGACTTTTTGGGGGAATTCTATTGCTCTTTCCCATTCGCAAAAGTACAGCCAAAACTTTTCTTATGAGCAAATTCCTGCCATAACTCCAGTAGGCCGGTCATTATCAGAGGACCCTCTTGTTTAATACAGACACTACCACACATCGACCAATAACATCATTTTGGCATAGACATAGGCAAGTAATATACTATTATGTCTGCCACACTCTTCTGGTCACAGAGATAACATGTGTACTAACACGACATACCCAGAGCCATCAACCAAGATGTGGCAATTATGATTTTGTTATTGTATTTCGGCCATGCTCCAATTTGTAAGGTATAATATAATAAATAAAAACTGGGCTTGAAAGAAAGCTATGCAATTTTGATTTCTCTGGATCTCTAGGTTTCTGAAATGCCCAGTGTTAGTAGGATTCCCTGGGTAATGACTGATCATGTGCTGATCATGTGCTGAAATGTTTCATCCACCCCCTGTGAAGCCTGTTAAGAAAGGGTTTTTTATTGATTTCAGGGACCTCTAATAACAACTCAGGGTACTGCAGCCCCCTACAAAAATGGATTTGAGTCTGCTTCAGAAAACATTTGTTTCTTACTCCTGTGATGTCTATTAACAACCTAAGGTGCTGCAGCCTGATTACAAGGGCAAACGTTTGACTCCCGGGACCTCTAGTAACAATGCAAGGTACTGGACCCTGCTCCAGAAAACATGTGTTTCTCATTACAGTGACCTCGCGTGAAGTCCTCAAGGAATTGCAGCCTGCTACAGAAAACAATTTGTGTCTCACTCCAGTGAGATTGCTACAGAATGTATTTGTGTCTGATTCCATTTGGCTTGAGTAACTACCAAGGTACTACAGCTTGATACAGCAAGGACTAATGTCTTATTGGAGGGATCTCCAATAACAAGAATCAGCAAAACTGGCAGACCTGGCTTCCTTTATACTTACAAGGCAGAGTTATTGACTTTGGCAATGCTTTTTTTTTTTTAAAGCTGGGGCTATTGGCTTTGCTAGTGCTGGGGTTGAATTATTTCCCTAATTGAGTTGCATCAAAATGTATTGCCACGCTGTTTGAACATAAGATAATTAAATAATTTTCTGGACGTTATGAGGGGTAAAATGTAAATAGATGTTAGGCCTGTTGGATCTATGCTCCAGATCAATAACCCATCCTATAACTATCAACAAGAGACACTTTGGCTAATGGTCACTTCTGGGGGCAAACCTATCCAGAAGGCGGTAAACAATAGAAAAAAGCAATCACTTACAAAATATAGTCAGCCAGTAAGGAAAAGCTACCTATTAATTTTGAAGGCTGGTCAGAACAATTTGCAGAGCTACTGGAATTATGTGGCAGGGGAGGGACAAATTCTGCTGCAGGGCCTTAGTTGCATCTTATTAGTAGCAGTTTAACACCCAAATATAGCAATAAGTAACCGAAAGGTGATCAGTCAACTTTGCAAAGGGGCTTCCACTGTGCAGCAACACATGTCACTGTGATTTAAGTAACTTTTGAACCGTTTGAGATAGAAATGCATTTTTTTGTTAAAATCTACAGATTATACAATAGATGATGGATTATGTGGCAAAAGCAGCAAATCTATAATCATTCAAAAAAAACTCTGAGGCCAAACAAATGCATAATTCCAGTGGCCCTGACAATCTGTTGGAAAACATTCATTCAAAAATGCACAGATTATAAATTTACAGATTATAAAAGTCAATGGCCTCTATTAGTTATTTCTTTATTCAATATAAGTGTGGCAAGGGTCACCAATAGTCCATTCCATTGAATCTTCACTGCAGTTTCTACTGGAAATTTTGGCATGAATTTCTTCCAACATTTTACTCTAGCGGACTTATCATTAACCATATTTAGGCACTCCTCAATGTCATTAAGACGCAAGTGTTTAGTAGCCTTTACAATTAGTAAAAACTTCTCAATGTCACTATCCAAAATGTTACCCATTTGAAATCTGATATGGACCACTAGGGCACTTGGTCTCTGTACAAGGTCTCTGTACAAGTGTTGCTATTCACAAATAAAAACAACTAAACATATTGTCCATACTGAGAATCACTAAACACAATCCCTTTTACAACTCCTATCATGAGAGGTAAAACGTGAAAGGAGGGCTTTAAGAATTGCCTTTTACTCAGAAAAACATTTATTGTTTATTTCTCATTTTTCTCATTTGTGCGCTCAACAATTATTCATTGCGCATTTACATTTTACAAAATACATCAAAATATATATACAAATACACTGAACAGCACAAAACAATAGTATTGATCCCCTATATAGAGGTTTCGAACTACATTCATTCATCAAACATTCTTGGCCTATCCATCCATACATACAATCGACATACACTAGACAAAGCGGTCCTAATGACACCTCTCCTTTTGAAATGAATTACTTTCCAAACTCTATATATGTTCTGACATTTTCTCTTTTTCTTATATACAATGAAAGAACAAAAAGAACGTTTTGAAAAGAGCCTCTCAAATGGATGTAAAAAGGACCGAACTGGTCGACGCGTTTCGAACCTCTATCTTTTTGAGGTTCTCTTCAGGACCAACCAATTTCTGTAACAAAAAACAAAACCCTTTTTAGATAATTGGAACAGCTTAGGAACTCTGGCAAGCCACCAGCGACTGAGCAAACCCACCTTAGAAAAGTATGTCAATGTGGAACCTTAACCTTCAATAACCTTCAATAACTCAAACAGTTTGCACTGGGGCTGCAAAAAACAAGCAAATAATTCCCACTCATATCATCCTTCTTTCTGTCAAAAACGTTTAAAATGACAAACATAGAAACAACTTAGATGTCCATTTTGCTCACCCTTCGAAGTGAATCTGTTGTCTTAATGTGACAGCCGAGTCCTATAAAAGGTTATAGAATTGCATCAGCCGAAATATAAATGGGTCCCTACAAACTAACTCTTTAAATGCAAATTACAACTCATCCCCTTTGCAACGAAAGAAAGAAGACCAACAGAAAAAAAAACAACAAAGCAAAAGAAAAAGGAAACTTACACAAGGGGAAGCAAATATGCATACATAACAATGTGATTTAGTAGTAGAACATAGGGGGCCATTAGTATAGCGGGCGGACAAAGTCCACCCGCCATACCCCCGGGAATCGGGACTGCCCACAATGCATGCGGCGGTCCCTCATCTACAATTAGGATGCACCCGCCACACTGGTGGGCGCATCCTGCATTCATGACATTGTGGCGGGCGGTGCTTTGAGCACCGCCCGCCGTAATGCCACAAAATGCCACAGTGTGATCGTGGAGGTCCCTCAAAAAGTAAGCCATCTCCTGGTCACCCCCATGTCCAAGATAATTCTCCAAAGTTTGTCACGGTTAACCCGGTCAAAGGCCAACTGGATAGATAGCCCGCAATGCATGCGGCGGTCCCGCATCTACAATTAGGATGCGCCCGCCACACTGGTGGGCGTATCCCGCATTCAAGACATTGTGGCGGGCGGTGCAATGCCACAAAAGCAAGTTGTGCCTTTCAAAGCACAACGTGACAGGCACATGCCACGTTGTACATTGAAATGCAGGGGGGTACCATAGGTACCCCCATGTGCACCCCCCACCCCCCAGAATCCCTGGGGGCCCGCTACGTCCCCACAATGTGGAAGACCGCTTGCCTTTCCGTGACAGAAAAGGCAACAAACCGCTGGCATCATAATATGGATGGCGGTGTCTACCAGACGCCGCCACCATATTAACTGCTTTTCCGCCCGGTAGGCAATCGGGCGGATTGCCTACCAGCGGAAAACCGGCAGACGGTCTTTCTGTCCGCCGGGGTCCCCCACGCCATAATAATATGGCGGGGGGAAATTGGCATGCGGGTGGGAAGAAATGTCGGGCGGATCACCACCGCCATACGGGCGGTGGCGATCCGCCCGACATACTAATGGGCCTCATAGTCTCTAAATGTAGTGGGCAATTTCTTAAATCTCGTTGAGGAGGGTCTACAGTTCCACCACTGCTACCTTCGTGAACATTGATGTTAGAAAACCCTCCTGCAAATCTAGCAAGTCTTGACATACTCTAAGTAATATCAGTATGAACAGTCACAACAATTTTCTTAATAGCTGTAATAGTGTAGGGGCCCATAAAGCCAGAAGTTCCCTTACTGCTATGTCTCGCTTTCTTCACAAGAACCTGGTCCCCAACATTCCATTTCTTTACCTTAACAGACATTTTATCATCATACCTCAATTTATACTTTTGTTGATAATCCAAAAGTCTGGTTCTCCTCAATTTGTCATTAGTACTACATTTGCTTTTAACAGGCAACCACACAAGATTTAACTTAGAGTTAGCCATTCTTCCCCTTAAAGCTTCAAATGGAGACCTCTGCCTGACAGCATTGGGAGCAGTTTGATGAGCCCACCGCGTCTCCCTCAACACTCTTAAATTATTTTACTGTTTTATTGCCTTTCAAAAATACAAACAAACAAATATAATCATACTTCACGATATCACCATACAAAAATAGTCATGAATATTATCCCCACTGCAATAGCAGCTAAACATATAATCATCAAATTAAAACAACAACAAAAAATAAAAACACCATGTCTCGATTGAACAATAACATATTGTCACACGTAGAGACGAGGACAACACAGTGTCATTACATACATACTGCGACCCCAACTTGCCTACGCTTTACCATGTACCAACTAGTCTAGGTCACTCTGTTCTTCCGCTGTTGCTCTCCTCTGCAGAAACAGCCTCAGTGGTTCCCATATATCCTTTGGCCTTGATACTGTTGGCAATTCCTCTGCATATGTTTCCAAATTTTCTTTACAATACACCAAGTCTTTGATCCAATGTTCTATTTTTGGTGAGTGCTTCCCTCCCCATGTGATGGCCACCCTGCGTTTAGCCATGAGCAGCGCTAGCCGTACAAATCTGCCGTTCACAGCCTTCACATGTGGAACACAGCACAATAGACATACAAGTGGGGTACACTGCAGCTCCAGCCCCGACATTTACACTATATCCCGCACCACAAAAGTCCAATACTCGGCCACCTTTCTACACCCCCACGCAAGATGAAGGAAATCAGCGTCATGTTGACCACATCTCATACAGCAGCTAGATTCACGTAACCCATATCGATGCAACCTTGCTGGTGTATAGTACACCTGATGTATATATTTAAAATGTATTATGCGTATGTTTCCATTCAAGGCAAGTGTGCCAGTTAATCCACATATATATTCCCAATCTTTCTCTGATATCGTGGAAAGTAGGCAATCATTCCATCTCACCCAGCTTCTATCTGGCTCACTCTCACTCTCTTCCCGTATAAGTCTATATAATCTAGAAATCAATATCTTATTGGTATGGGCAGTGAGTACCATCTGTAATGAGCGTAACATGGGAGGCTCAAGTGGATAGGTGACATAGTGCGCTCTAACCGCATATCTAAGTCTATGCATCGCGAATCGAAACAACAGCGTGGGATTACTTATGTAGTGCGTGGTGTCTGTTGTGTGGAACGACCCCTCCGGGTATAGATCTTGCATCTGCTGTAGACCTGCTTCTTTGAGAAGCTGCATCGAGCTCGAGTCTTAAAAGATAACCCAGATTCTAACACTCTCTGTGCACAACTTTTTACCACCCTGTTCATTCTTTCCATTAGACCATTGGCTTGCGTCGCATAAAGAGCCGTCTTCTGGTGAGCAATCCCAAAAATCTTTGAGGAAAACTTGCATTTCTTGTGATACAAATTGCACTCCATTGTTAGTAACCAAGTATTTTGGTACACCCTCACTCACAAAAACATCTTTGAGAAACTAAGGGCCTCATGTAGGAAGCCAAATACCGGTCGGTAACGGCCGAAATTCAGTAAATATCCCGTTACCGACCGGTATTTAGGCATTTGCGATGTAGGTGGCAGATTTTCTGGATTCGGTATTTACCGATTCGGAAATTAAGAAATCGGTAAAATACCAATACCGAATCCAGAAATGCTATGTAGGGGGCACTCAAGTGAGTGCATCATTGGTGTCTGGATTCGTTATTTACCACCAACTACTAGTTGATGGTAAATGACGAATACCTTTCAAAAAGCATTTTTGTGCTATTTGAAAAGTGCAATGTGGCAGACATACATGCCCTTAGGGCATGTATGTGCGCCACATGTGCACACATGCACGAATCAGGGGTGCAACAGGGTGTCAATGTGACACCCTGCCACCCATGATAATGCCTCCCCTATTACCGATTCGGTATTTACCGAATCGGTAATGGTAACTGGCTTCCCATTCTTTCCTATGGGCCTCCAGGCCCATAGGAATGAATGGGAAGGGATGCATTATTACCGATTCGGTAAATACCGATTCTTAAATACCGATATTTACCGAATCGGTAATAATTACCGATTGGTTACCTACATTACATTTACCGATTCATAAATACCGAATCGGCAAAATTCGGTATTTATGAATCGGTAAATGTGATGCTACCTACATATGGCCCTAAATCACTGTTCTGGTATTAACAACACTCACACATTCAGTCACAACCCGCTTAGGTAATCTACCAAAAGGAGTACAAATATTTCACACGAAGGCATAAGTTCAAATGGATCATCGCCAGTATTAAAACATAGATCCAGTGTAGGTTTCAAGGTACTTTAATCCACTTCTGAACCACCGACTATACAGCTTGCCAGCCTGCCGTACAATAATCGGTTTCAGCATTACCATGGAGCCCATAACATTCCAGGCGTGAGCTGCCAAACTTAAAGGCAAAGCTAATCACAACAAATCCCTAGGGGATGCTTTAAGGGCATTTTGTAAATCTCTCAAAGCATGCGAGCACCCTTTATCAAACCATTTCAGGCCAACAGGGGCTCTGGGCCTGCAGGGCAACTAAGAGACTCATAGACTACAAAAACAATATGGGTAAGGGAAGAGGAGTTGGCCTAACGGCTAGGGCGGTCGACCTCGAATCTGGGGAACCGGTTCGAGTCTCGGTAATGATGCTGAACATCATGTGATTGTGGGCAAATCACTTAATCTCCCTGTGCTTAACAAAAATGAATGTGTCCTCATGTAACGCAACTGGTGCTATGTAAAGCGCTAGAATACCCGATACCGGTTCAAGTTCGTGCTATATAAAACTTAGTAAAAAAAAAAAAGCATTTAAGATCTTTCACGAACAAGAAGAGCCATTTGAACAGGTTGCATGTTCATTTACACATTTAGTGGAAAGCGTATTTTTAAGGTACTCTGGGGATATCTGTGACCACCGTTTGACTAGTGGGCTTCAATGACTCCCTAGGTCCCCAGCTATCTGCCTAACTGCCTCGCCCCCGCCCATAGAGATATAGTTAGGGTTGCGACTGCACTCGATTTTCACCTCTAAAATTTGTGAAAAAATAAAAGGAGAAGCAAAAATAAAATCCATAAATGGGTTCACCCTTGTAGAAAGGGCACTCAATGAAGAAATAGGGTTTCAAAGACGGTTCTTCTTTTCGTGAATAAAAGGTTTATTCCAGAGGTACAAAACCCACGACTTTCCCAACACAGGATACAAGTAAGAATGATATGATACAAGTTACATTCTAAACTCTAGATTCCTAAACTCTAATACATTCTAATCTTTAAAGAGACATGTATCTTAAACTATAACTATAGTTACTACATATAACACATCCCCCTTTTCACATAATAAACAAACACGAAAAACAGCATTCAAATTTTCACCTTAATAGTAAACAAAATCTTCATTTCGAGAAGATGGAACTCTAATCCGAGGGCTGTGCCTAACACATGTGTAGTCACCAGATCCACTTAAATTTCTCGTAACAACTCCATTATCTAGAGTCTCAGAAATGTTATACCTAGAACCATTGTCACCTTCCCCCTCTCTTGACAATGGACTAGAAGAATGCAAAGACAAATTAACTTTGTCATTCCTGCAATCCAGATCACCAAAATTGAGCCAATCTGAATGATCAGAAAATTTACCTTGAGATCTCAACTTATCACAAATAATTTTTGCTTGATCCTCTTTAAGTTTAATTACAGCATTCCGATTCCACCATCCCCGATCTTGCAACATGACAGACATTTTAGAAACCTTTATAACTTTGGCTGGTTCAGAAAACTTAGATTGACCTTTCCCGACTCTAATAGGTTTCTTTATGAGTACCCAATCACCAGGAACCAAAGACGTAACCTTAACATGTTTTCTCGCATCATAGTTAGCTTTATAAGACTGCTGTTTCTCTTTTACATATGTCCTAACTTTTTGCAAGTCAATCTCATGATGATTACCTTGTTCCACTTTACCTTTCAGCCATGATGGACTAAACATTGAAACCGGTTTCCTACCTCTCAATAACATATATGGAGAAATATTCGTGGTAGAATGGGGAGTCACATTATAGCTCCAAATCTTATCACAGATATACTTGTACACATCCAAACCATTATTCAAAGCAGTTTGTACACCTTCCTTCAACATTCTGTTAGCTCTTTCAACCAAACCATTTGAGGCAGGACTGTACAATGGCACTAAAATGTGTTTAATAGAAACCTCACACAAGAAGTTTTCAAAATCATTTGATATAAAGTGGGTTCCATTGTCAGTAATAATCTCGGAAGGAAGCCCTTCAATCAAGAACAAACGCTGCAAAAAAGAAATAGCTGCTTTGGAATCTGAGCTCTTAATAAATGAAAAATACAACCACTTTGAAAAGTAATCAATAACAACAATCAAAAATTTGCTGTCGATCCCTAGTATATTAAACGGTCCAGAAAAATCCAGACCAAATTTTTGCCATGGTCCACTGGGCCATTCAACAGGACACAAAGGAGAGGTAGACGAATGCCAGTGTTTGTCAGAACACAAACATTCTGGACATTTATCCACAAACTACTTTACTTGACTGTCTATACCTGGCCACCAATACACGTCTTTAATTTTCCTTACCGTACTGGAAATCTCTAAATGTCCTTCATGAGCCAGAACTATGATTTTACTCCTTAAACACTCGGGTGGTACTATTTTGTCATCTCTTAGGAGAATATCATTGACAACTGAAAGTTTGTGCGCAACTTGCGAGAAACATTTGTCCTGCATGGATAAACTCCTATCACATGGCCATCCCTGAACCAGAAATTTCTTTACTCTTTCCAGGCAAGAATCTTTCCGTGCACACTCAATCCATTCTTCTTCCGATAACTTACTCAAATGTGTGATATCATTAATGCTAAAAACAACGTCAGAATCACTATTGCCATCACAATCTGTGACTTCATATTCTAACGGAATTCTAGAGAGACAGTCAGCCCTGACATTCCTGCCACCTGGAATGTATTTGATATCAAAATGAAATTCCTGTAACCTAGCAAGTAGTCTGATCAACCGAGTGGAGGCTTTGTTTGAATTACTATCACCTAACATATATATCAATGGCTTATGATCAGTGAAAAGTTGAAATCTTGAACCCCAGATGTACATTTTAAACTTTTCTACAGCCCAACAACATGCTAGAGTTTCACGCTCTATAGTGCTGTAATTTAGCTCAGCATTACTTAAAGATCTTGAAGCGAATGCTATGGTGAATTCCTTTCCCTCAACAATCTGGCTTAAAAATGCCCCTAGGCCTTTTGAACTAGCATCTACAGTGACTACACAACTATGACCGTGAGAAAAGGCTCTGATGGCTGGTGCTTCCAAAATTAATGTTTTGACTTTATCAAAGGACACTTGAGTTTCCTCAGACCATATAAATTTTGCATTCTTCTTTAACAAATCCCTCAGAGGTTGTACAATGATCGCATAACTTTGCACAAAACAAGCATAATATTCGCTCAAACCTAAAAAAGCTCTCAAAGCATCCTTGTCTAGTGGTCTTGGAGCTTCTTTAATGGCGTTAACCAGAGATAATTTAGGTTTGATACCATCAACAGAAATATTATGCCCCAGATAATCCACCACTTGAGTCACAAATTTACATTTGTTTTTGTTAATAGTCATACCAGCCTCTTCCAGCCTATGTAAAACTTTATCAAGTAGTGAATAATGTGATTCAAGTGTAGGAGTGTGAATTAAAATATCATCCTGAAAAGCCTGAATCCCTTCCATTCCCGCAAACAATTTGTCCATGAGACGTTGGAATACACTAGCCGCCGATGCTAACCCGAACGGCATGCGTTTGTACATGAAAACCCCAAAAGGTGTAACAAAAGTGGTTAGAGATTGAGATTCTTTAGACAATGGAATTTGATGATAAGCAGACTTTAGATCAATCGTGCTAAAGAATTTGCTACCACCTAGGTTTGCCAACATTTCTTGAATCCTGGGAAGAGGATGGCAATCCACAACTATATTTCTATTTAGAACTCTCAAATCTGCACATAAGCGGATCTCGCCAGAACTTTTGCGAGCCACTATCGCTGAAGAAACCCATTCAGATGATTCAATAGGCGTTATGATGTCTTGTGCACATAAATCATTCAAAGTTTTCCTTAAATCCTCTCTAGCAGACAAAGGAACAGGTCTGCATTTTTGAACAATAGGAACAACATTCCTTTTAAGTTTGATGGTGTGATAGAAGTTTTTAACTAATCCTATCTTATCTGAGAACACGCTAGGATACTTTGCTACAACATTGTTAACATCTCCTACATTGTGCTTTTCAAAATCCCGCCTATGTACAATCGTTGAGATAGGTAGATCACCTAAAGTGTCGGGTTCTACATGTCCAGGTTTTAAAATAATACCTAGATCTGCTTGATCCTGCCAACCTAGAATGTCTCTGCCATTCACAGCAACATAAATCTGTGTGTAAATCTCTCTACCCTTAAACGTGATGGAATCGGAAAAATATCCTCTCATGGTAATATCAAACCCCCCGAATGCTTTAGGATTTACATCGGTAGGTTTAAGCAAAACCTTGGACCAAAATTTACTAAATGTTATCTCATCCAAAATAGTAATGGGAGAGCCAGAATCGGCCATGACATTCACATCAATAGCACCTATGGCCACGCTACATAAAGGGCCTTTACACTTTCTTAAATCACCACGTAAACTATTTACCTCAATAGTGGATAACATATTATTCATGGCACTGCAAAGCTCCTCCTGTTCAATGTTTACACTATTGATTTTACTTTTATGTTTAGAAAATCTGCATACCGTGTAAAAATGGCCAATCTTCTTACAAGTATTACATCTTTTCCCTTGTGCAGGACAATTAGCAAAATTTCCCATATGATACTTCGAACCACATCTATAGCATGAACCCTTTTTTTCTGAAGAACTATTGACTTTCACTTTTGTGGAGACTGCGCTAATATTTGTTTCATTGTTGTAGGAACTCGCATCAACCTGCAACACCTTAGAATCTACATTACTGGAAGGATTTTGTGTCAAAATTTTGGAAGAAACTACAGATCGTTCAATGCTCCTTGCAATGTCCATAACCTCATCCAACGAAGGATTCTTACATGTTAAAATACGTTCCTGTATTTTCTTATTATGACAATTAAACACTAACTGGTCACGCAAATATGTATCCAATTGAGATGCAAATTGACACTTTGCCGCTAGGACACGTAACACGGCTAAATAATCCTCAATAGATTCTTCCTGTGTTTGTTTACGCTTAAAAAATAAGTGACGTTCCACCATAACAGAAGGTTCATCTACATATTGTTTCCCCAACCTAGCCAAGGCCTCTGCGTATACATTCCAACCATCATCACGAGATGGGGCTGGTACTACAGGTAAGTTATCAAAAACTTCTTGCCCAGCATTACCTAAATGGTTAAACAACAATGCTTTTTTTCTTCCAGCAGAATATTTTGTTGCATCAATAGCTTCTAAGTAATTGTCAAAAATTCTAATCCATCTGTGCCATGGCATAAGTGGTTTACCTGGATTAGGAAGGAATGGTGGTGGCTGCATCACATTGTTGGATGAGGACGACATGTTTATAATTTAATCACTTGCAAAGTATAATATACTAAATTCACAAACAAGTTAATATTCCTAAAAGAAGAAATACAGGTTAATAAACTACATAATAATCACATTTGACTGTAATCTGGTAAGTAAAACATAGCACTTAGATAAGAAGAGAAAATTGAAACAATACTCCTTGAAACTTGAAAATCATACGTGAGCCCACGCTCACTAAGTAATACGCGTTATGTGTGCAATGAAAACATTGCTCGAAACACTCGATCACCGTTATGCATTAAAACAGGATATTTTCCAACAGTAATGTTAATATCCTTCTTTCCCCAATTCAAAATGGCGGCTTGTGCGTGAATCACACAGTGACGAGTAGACGTGGCAGTGACGTTGTGACGAGAAGACGCGATGATGACTGGTGGTGCTGCAATACGCGCCTGGTCCCGTGACTGCTCCCGTGAGACGCGAAGAAGAAACGATGGTGAAGATCAAAAATCAGCGGGTTACAACGGTGAACTCGCAGTCAAGGTACGAGGCTTGTTCTAACGTTTTTTTACTCCAAACGAATTGGGAGATCCAACACTAGTGAAACGTATCCGTGTCGAAAAACTCTCCATGCACCATTCCGCCGTTTCTACTCCAAACAGATTTTCGCTCTCACACAGTTATAAAAGTATTTCCAACAGCCGTAATGATATTTCCCCGCTTAAGCACGAAAGCAGTGATATCATACAAGTCTTCCTCAATTTCCAATGAGACCAAACTCATGTAGATGCCACTTGTGGGAAAAATAATCCTCAGTCTCGTTAAAGACGTTCGTTAATGAACTCGTCCAAATCTGGTCAGTGGGTTCCTCAAAATTATCACAATCGTCGCCAATAATTGTAGAAAGGGCACTCAATGAAGAAATAGAGTTTCAAAGACGGTTCTTCTTTTCGTGAATAAAAGGTTTATTCCAGAGGTACAAAACCCACGACTTTCCCAACACAAGATACAAGTAAGAATGATATGATACAAGTTACATTCTAAACTCTAGATTCCTAAACTCTAATACATTCTAATCTTTAAAGAGACATGTATCTTAAACTATAACTATAGTTACTACATATAACAACCCTCTGCCAGTGAAAGTTGTATCGTCGAGAAGACAAGTTTATCCAGTGTGAAGACTAAGTCATGCTTATCAAGGATGGATTTTAAGAAGTTCCCTTATATGGAATGATCCATATGCAGGCCCTCTGGCGATAAACACCTAAGGGGCTTATGCAGCAAAATAGTAGGATCCTCACATAAGTGAGAATTGAAGTCTCCCGCTAGTCCTAGTTTTGGGCACACCTGCCAAAGAAAGTAAAAGGGTTTGTAAATCGCAAGTTATCTAAAAACAACCAGTCCACCCTTCACCCCACCCATATGAGAGTCATGTGCTGGAATAAAATAAGATGTGTACCCCTCCAAATGACAACTGACTATAGCCCAGGTCCATTGTGAACATATCACTGCAAACTGTTTCACATATTTAGTCCAAGCAGGATCACTCAGTTTAGTTCAGAGACCCGATATATTCCAGGGGATGAGTCGGATATCCTTGGGGCCCCAACTGGTTACAGCAACTACTGGTGGAGTACATGCCTCCGGTGTAGAGTTCGGAATGGTGTTTAACTGGATCAGTCAATCACGTGTCCAGGGGGCTAAGCGGCAGGATCGTTTTGAAGTTTCCAACTTGAATGGTCCCTCTATATTTCGAGCCAAGGCAGCTACGGGTCTAGCAAACCCTTGGGAGTATACTGCATCCCTGGATAGAGCCTGTATGTCCGACCTGTTGGTGAGACCCCCTGATGTAGTTAACAGGGGGGTAACTACTTTAGAGAAAACAACCCCTATTCGGTCCTTGAACACTTGCTCGATTTTGTCCACACACTATGAAACTGGCTCCAGGAGGTCTGCATTTAGCATCTCGATGTCCAAATAAAAACCCTCAATGAGGGCTTGCGAACTGACAGCCCCCCCAGCCTGATCTACACCACTAGGCAAATATATTGCCACCTTATGAGGAGACAGACCACACTATCTATGACCATTTTTCTCCTCTCTCTTTCTCTTGGGTGCCTGTAAAGACAGGGTTAAAGGGTTAAAGCGAAGGATGGTGAATGACTTCTTGAGTCTGAACAGGACTAATTTCACGTGCTTCAGTTTTTGTGTCCTGCACTATGTGCATCGTAGTAACAGCAGGGCCAGAGTCAGACAGAAACATTCTTGGAGTTCGTTAAACAAATATAGCCATGAACCTGTGCATGAGAAACCAGCTCCTCCTCTGCGTTAACAAATTCTTCTGGCAATTCACCCACAGCTTAAGGCAGATACATTAGGATGGATGACTTACCCATGCTGTTATAAGCGCCATTCCATCTTTACCCATGGGGGGCCTTCTTGCTAGGACTTGATTTCCTTTTGCTCATGTTGGTGTGCCCCTGACGATATGTCTAGATGACCAATGGTCCAGAAGTTAGAAGGGGGGCCTTGTCTACAGATGGGCCTGTTCTGGGCCCGGGTGTGGCCCGCACATGGCCTGTGCCGCGGGGAACCCAAGCTTGCTATATAGTGCTTACTGATGTGTCATAGGTGCAGAAAAGATGAAGGGTCGCCTCCTGGAGCACAAAGTCAGCTGAGACTAGTAGTCCCCTTCATTATGCCATCAAGCGTCCTGCGCTGAAGGGAACCAAGAGTGCTATATAGCACCTACTGGTGTGTCACAGCTGCAGGCAAGATGAAGGGCAGCCTCCTAGAGGCCAAAGTCAGCTGGGACTCGTAGTTCCAAGCTTCCCTTGATCATTGTGCTATGTAAACACGTAGGTATCTTGTTAACCATTGATTATTCACCAAGAACACTCCTGGCTCCAAAGTCTGGAAATCCTCCTGGTGCTCACTCAAGAACAAATACCCTGCTAGGACTCAAGCATGGGCTGGAAGGGAAGAGCTTTTGTTGGAGGCAAAGGAATGGTGCCAGTGTGCCATGTATGATAGCTTAGGTTCCGGCTTCTTCTTTCTGTGTCATCAATACTTGGTCAGTACTTGGGACACCTCTTTGATCCCTTAGCACTAATCTTAAGGAGAGAGATACCATTGGAAAGGGTGTAACGAGATTCTCACAATATCCTTTCTCTAGCACATTCCTGCCCATGGATCACCGCAGAAGGGCAATACCTGAGTAGGAATCTAACTCCAGTGGACCAATAGGGATGCTATCATGGCCCCATTAGCCACCTTTAACTATAGCTGACCCTGTCACCCAGGTAAATCAATCAATCAATCAATCAGGGATTTGTGGAGCGTACTACTCACCCGCAAGGGTCTCAAGGCTCTGGGGTTGGGGAGGGGGTTGTGCGCATTTTCGTCTCATCCGAAGAGCCGGGTCTTGAGGCTCTTCCGGAAGACTTGCAGTGTGGGGATTTGTCTGATGCTGAGAGGGAGGTTGTTCCAGGTCCTGGCTGCGATGTAGGAGAAGGATTGCCCACCGCTCTGGCTCTGCAGATGCGTGGGAGTTTGGCTAGGGCAAGATCGGCGGATCGAAGGCTTCTCTTGGGTGCGTAGAAGGAGATTCTTTCATTGAGGTACTAGGGTCCGATGTTGTGGAGCAATTTGTAGGCGTGAGTTAGGAGCTTGAAGGTCACTCTCTTTTCGACAGGGAGCCAGTGGAGTTCTCGTAGGTGATGGGTGATGTGGTGTTGTCGTGGGATGCTGAGGACCAGTCTAGCTGCAGCTTTCTGGATTGTCTGGAGTTTGAGAAGTAGAGATTTGTTTATTCCGGCGTAGAAGGCGTTTCTGTAGTCCAGTCTGCTGGTTATAAGTGCGTGGGTGATGATCCTCCTGGATTCGAGGGGGGATCCATTTCAAGGTCTTGAGGAGGATGTGGAGGGTGTTGAAGCATGTGGAGGAAACAGCGCTGATCTGTTGGTGCATGGTGAGAGAGGAGGAGGAGGTGAGTAATATGCCTAGGTTGCGAGCATGTTCTGTGGGTGTGGGAGATTCGCTGAGGGTAGTGGGCCACCAAGTGTTGTCAGTGCCAAGGGGGTGGATCCGAGGACGAGGACTTCAGTTTTTTCTGAGTTGAGCGTTAGGCAGCTGTTGCTCATCCAGGTGACGATGTCTTTCATACCTTCCTTAAAGCTGTGTCTAGTGACGTCGGGTTTGTTGGTAAGGGATAGGATGAGATGGGTGTCGTCGGCGTAGGATACTGTGCTGAGTCCGGGCTTTCTGACAACGGTGGCGAGAGGGGCCATGTAGATGATGGAGAGTATGTGGGGCTGAGTGAGGATCCTTGGGGTACACAGCAGCTGATCTCTGTGGGTTCAGCGAAGAAGGGTGTGAGTCTGATTCTTTGGGTTTGGCCGGTGAGGAAGGAGCAAATCCAATCGAGGACGGTTCCCTGGATGCCGGCGTCGTGGAGTCCGGCGGTTAGTGTGCGGTGGGAGACAGTGTTAAAGGCTGCTGAGCGGTCTAGTAGTCCGTTGTCGGCTGAAGGTGTAGGGTCGGTGTCTAGGTTCTGCTCTTCAAAGTTGCTGTAAAGGGTTCTGATCTTGAGATGGAAGTAGGAGCCATGTCTGTTGCAGCGGTCCTGGGAGGGGGGACATTAGAGTATTCGCTGGGGGGTTTGGTGAATTCTTGAATGACACTGAAGAGTTCTTTAGAGTTGCAGGAGTTGTTGAGTATTCTGTTCTGGTTGAAATTCTTCTTCGAGGTTGTGATGAGTTGGTGGTGTTCTGTCATGGCGGTCTTGTAGGTGGAACATGCTTTGGGGGTTTTGCTGTTCCTCCAAGCTTTATCGAGTCGTCGGCACGTGCGCTTGGATTCTCGGAGGTTGGTGGTGAACCAGGTGGCTTTCATGGTGTGCTGTCTGTCAGAGTTCCGGAGGGGGGCGAGAGTGACTGCGCAGTCGGTGATCCATCTGTGAAGAGCGTTGCCGAGGAGTTGGCTTTGGTTGTGGATGTGGGAAGAGAGTGGTTGAGTGTGGAGTGGAGTTGTTTCTTGGTGATCTTGCTCCAGTTCCTGCGCGGGGTTGAGGTGTGTGCCTGTGTGTGATGGGCTTGGAGAAGAAGTGGACGCAGTGGTTGTCCGTCCAGATGGGTTGCATGGTGAAGCGAATTTTGTGTCCTCCAGCAAAAATGGGGTTGAGGGTATGTCCTGCCTTGTGGGTGGGGGTGGTGATAGTTGTCCAGGAGAGCAGTGGAGTTGGGGTCGCTGTGTTTGTCGAGGTGGAAGTTCAGGTCTCCGAGGAATAAGTAGTCCATGGATCCAATGGAGTGGGGAGCGATGAGGTATGCAATTGGTAGTGGTGAACGTGGCATGCAGTCTGGGAGGTCTGTGGGCACAGGTGCCACGTAGAGTTGTTCTGGGGTTGATCTGGAAGTGCAGGTGTTCCACGGGGGACGTGGAGTCATTTGTGCTGGATGTGGTGAGTTGGAGAGAGTTTTTGTGTATGATGTCGAGTCTGCCTCCAAGCGGTCCTTCCTCTGGATCTTGTATCCGTCGGGGACGACGGTTGCAATGTTGAGTGCGGAGCTAGTGTAGGTCCAGGTTTCTGTGAGGAAGGCAACGTCGGGCAAGAGGGTGCTGAGGAGGTCCCCGATTTCTACTGCATGTCCGTTCAGGGAGCAAACATTGAGAAGGAAGCAGTTCAGGGGTTTGGGAGCATTGGCGTCCGGTGGGTTGGTGGTGGCGGTGGGCATCCGGAGGTGGGTGAAGGTGCGATGACAGTGTTGTCAGGAGAACTGGCCTTGGGTGGTGTTCGGTGTCGACAGCGGTGTTGATAGCTGGCAGTTGTTGTTTCTTCCAGGGTTGAGTGCGTAGCATGTTGCTGAGTCGTAGCAATGGTGGGTTGGAGGACCAGGTTTCCTGGTGCTGGTTATGAGCGTGTCACGGACGGGCACAGGCGCACCAGCGGCACGGCGCACAGAAGCTGCCATTAAGTAGGAGTAGGGGAGGGCGGGAACAGCTGGGGAGAGGGAGGGGCCGTGCAGCAGGAAGCGGGGAAAAAACGGGGCAAAAATGAAAAATTAACTAAAAGGAAAAGCTGGCAAATAGACAAAGACACAGTTACAGGCAAAAAAGAAACAAGCTGGCAGAGGCAAGAAAATCAGTTAAATGAAAAAGAGAAGGATGAGGGCAAAAGTGAGGCGGAGAGCCAGGACAAAAGGCAGAAGGAGTCCTGGGGACTCAAACTGTGCTCTGCTGTGCGGAAGGCAGAGGCATTAGCACTTGGGGCTGAGGTGGAGCTGCGTGCTGGGAAAGCAGAGTCCAAGAAGTCCAAAACGTCTTGCTCAACCTCAGCGCGCAGCAGCCTCCATTAAGTAGGGTTAGGGGGAGGGCGGGAACAGCTGGAAATCGGGAGTGGGAGGGGCCGCAGCGGCAGGAAGCGGAGAAAAATGGCGCAAAAGTGCAAAATGAAGTTAAAGAAAAAGCTGGCAAAGAGACAAGGACAGAGTCACATGCAAAAAAAAAGGAAGCTTGCAAAGAGACAAAAAAACACAGTTACAGGCAAAAAAGAAGGAAGCTGGCAAAGCGGCAAAAACACACAGTTACAGGCACAAAAGAAGGAAGCTGACAGAGGCAAGAAACACAGTTAAATGAAAAAGAGAAGAGGACATAAGGGAGGCGGAGAGCCATGGCAAAAGGCAGAAGGAGTCCTCGGGGCTGAAGGAGAGCTGGGTGCTGGGAGAGCAGAGTCCAAGAGAACTTGCTCCCAGTTCTGGTCCCAAGCTGTCAGCCCTTTCTGAGCCGCTTACAGTAAGCGAACGCAAATTGGGGGATTATTTGAAATCTACCCACCCCTCTGGAGGCAATAACCCACTAGACACCAGAGAAAAAACATTTAAAAAATAGGAATGTATGTGCAGCCAGCCCATTCTGGCATCGGATGGCCCATCGACCCATAGCACCAAACATTATTTCTGCCCCCGGGTTGCAGACTGAGGTTTGCACCCCATTTGACTTCCCAAAGGGTGCAGAAAGCCCACTGGACCATCAGGGATTTTTTTTGTTTTATTTTAAGGGTGGTCAGCATGTCCTGGCACTTGGATGCACACCTCTACTGGACTCAAAACATCTTTCTACTGCTTTAGGGTTTGGGGGGATTACCCCCAATTTGCACACCCGAGGGGGAAGAAAGCACAGTTGACCACCAAAGAAACAACATTTAAAAAAGGAATGGGATGATGCAGTCAGCCTTTTCTGGCATAGGGGCTCCCTACTCTACTGGTCTCCAGGCTGTCCTTCTGCCCCCTGGGGTGGGAATTGGGGAGTTTATTCCTGATCTGAATGCCACAGAGGGGCAGAAAGCCCAATAGGTGCCATGTGTTTTAATAAAACAAATGCAGTGATGGGCCAGTCCTTTCTGGCACTGGGCTGCAACCCATCACCCACAGTGCATTAACACTCCTTTTGCCTTCGTGCACGAGCACAGAATGGGAAGTTTATCCCAAATCACGCCAGTTTGCGCCGGGGTTGGGGGAAGAAAGCACCAGAAGACACTGGTTATTGTTTTCATATATGAATGGGGTGGTTGCCAGTCCATTCTGGCATCACCCCACACTCCCTTCCTAGAACACGTACCGCCTTAGTTGGACAAACTGCAGAGTTGAGCTCCAAAGTACCCTCAACAAGGGGTAGAAGGCCACACTAGGCACAGGGTTTTTAATAACACAATAGGATTGGGACATCCACCTTCTGGAATCAGACAGCAGCACTCCACCCTTGGGCACAAAAAGTATTTTTGCCCCTGGGGCCAAATTAGTGAGATTACCTGCAATCTGCCTAACCCAGTGGGGCAGAAATCACTAGTAGACCCAGCTTTTTTTAATAGCACAAACTGGTTGGGATAGCCCTCATTGGCATTGGGCTGCAGAATCTTTCTGCACCCACCCGTCAGTTGGACACAAAGCATGATTTGACACCAGTAATAGCTAATGGTGCAGCATGCCTCTCCTGGCAGAGGTAAAATCCATCCAAACTCTTTATCAGCATTTTCCCTCAACTGTGAGGTTACAGATTTCCCCCCAATCTGCCTCAAGTCAAGCAGCAAGGGAAACCAAGTGAGATAAAGGTAAAGGGAAGAGCAAGGCATACATTGTTTTAGAAAGCTAAGCTCTCCACATTGCATTCTGTTGCTTGATCAAATATGATCTGTGGTCTCCTGGGGGATATTTCAAGCCCCTGAGGTTTACATGTCAGGTGTTGCACCTGTTATCTGCTCCAGCAGTAGGGCTGAAATATAGACAGTAAAGATCAGAGCAAGGCAAGCCTTGTGCCACAAAGCCGTGCTCTCCGGTATGTCTTTTTTGTCCATGATCAAAAACATTCCTGATATATAGGTAGTATTTCAGGACCTAAGGTTGCTGTATTACAGGGTAACACCGTTGGTTTACTCCACCAGATGATATGAAAAGCTGGCGTCCACTACATTTCTTTTTTGATGCTTGGCCAAAAATAACATTTGAGTCCCAGAGATTTTCAAAAGTTGGTATAACACCTATTTTCTTCACTTCTCCAGCAGTATTACTTCTGAAAGGACCTCTACTCGGAGACTGAAAAAGAACCACTGAGCAGGCATCTTTTCAGATTGTCACCAACACCATCCTGAAAGAATTTCTGCTCAATGCAGCTCAAATCCCAAAACAGAATTTCTTTTGGTAAAGGGCTAGAAAGCGGGAACATTTCCATGGAGTTGCCAGCTTAAAGGGCTAGAAATGATCTTGGGACAGCAGGAATTCTTTTTGCACAACTGGAAAATCTGAAACAGAGTGGAGAACTGAGCTTACTCGCACAAAGCATGTCTCTCTCAGACCACTACCTACCATATGCATTTTGGGTCTCCTTGGATAGCATCAGGGGTGCTTCCCATCAACTTACACTCTAGGGTAAGTGAGACCTAAAGTACAAGAGCTCATTGTTTTCTATAAGTACAGAATGTACCAATGACTGGGGACTGTGATCTAGTGTCAATGCCTTGGACTAGCGTCTTTGTGCACTTCACCCAGCTTTCCAATTACCACAGTCAAAATAAGACCACTTGATTATGTGACCTAACCACAGTGAAAACAACGTGGGTCTGTGAAGTCACTGTGGACTGCACATTGGGGAACTGACCAATTTCCTCTCAGTTTCCATGGGTAAGGGTTTACAGTGTGCATTGTTTAGAGCTCAGGTTAGCTGGCATCCAGGGAACCCTACCAACCCCTGAAATTTATAGATTATGGAGAATGCAGGGTGGTGCAACTTGTCTGATTCCAGGTCTGTGTTCTTACCAAGAATGCACTACTAAAATTAAAGCTATGCAAAAAAAAAAATTCCGATTGGGAAAGGCTGTAGTGTTTGGGCCGAAGAATGGCCAATACTTACCAAACTCTGCCAACCCTGTGCATTTTTGAACATCAGTGAGTGAGGAAAATCAAGGGGTGTGTGACATTTGTAAATCCTAACTCATGTTTTTACCAACAACACTATGAAAATATCAAAACTCTGTCTAACAAAACTTTTTCCCTCTGTTTCCATGACGGTTGGCTGCAAAGTTTGTCCTCAGGGTCAGATGTCACTCAGGGAACCCTACAGGGGCTTACACGTCTGTATCCCCTTCTCCTTTCATCATGCCCCAGTGGGACCTTAACTTGGTCCTCACTTATCTAATGTGTGCACAATTCGAGTCACTGCACAATTGCCCCCTCCGGCTGCTCACCATCAAGACATCCTTTTTAGTGGCAGTAACTTCTGCCAGGAGGGTGAGTGAGCTGCAGGCGCTCTTGTATCAGCATCCCTACCTGACCGTCTTTCCAGACAAGGTAGTGCTCCACACTAGGTCTTCTTTTTTTCCCTAAAGATGTGACACCTTTCCACCGAGGGTAATCTGTCACCTTGCCCACCTTCTATGCTCCTCCGCATCGTTCTAAGGAAGAAGAGCGTCTCCACAATCCGGATCCAAAAAGAGCGTTATTGTTCTACCTTGACCGCCGCACTATAGAGTTTCAGGTGGACGACCAACAGAGGTACACTGAAGCGAAGAAGGGACGTGCTGTACAGAAGAGTACCATCTCCCAATGGTTAATCCTCTGCATTAAGATCTGTAATGCTCTGGCAAAAAAACACCCTCCTGAAGGCCTCAGAGCTCATACCACCAGGGCCAAAGCAGACACAATGTCTCTCCAGCGTGGTGTCCCGGTTCCTGACATCTGCCAGGCGGCTACGTGGGCATCCCTGCACACGTTTGCCAAACATTATTGCCTGGACAATAAAGTCTGTAGGGAGGGCCTCTTTGGCAGTTCGATCCTACAGGACTTCCTGGTCAAAACATTTCCGCAGTCCCTCGCCCGGGATGGTATTGCTTAGGGATCTGTTCACAGGTAAGGAATCTGCAGCTAGATGTCTCTATCAGATGGACAAGTAACGCCTTATCTGGTAGAGACATAATCTAGCCGCGGATTCCTTACCGACCCACCCATCCTCCTCGCACTGCGGATCAGTTCTTCATGTCAGGGCTGTTCCCCTTCAGGGCCTTAGGAGTTTAAACACACCACTGAAAAGTACTGATGTCAGTGCGCCAAGGCAGCACCTATATTAATGACGCAGACATCATGACAACGAACTCGATGCCATACGACGTCACACAGTCAACCAACGCCATCTATCAGAGCGCAGTGGTACTGCTAAGAAAACTCATCCGGATCCAGCCTGAAGCCTTCAAGTTGACAGGTAAGGAATCAGCAGCTAGATGTCTTTATCAGGTAATATTTATGCAATCCTGTCCCTGCAACTCTACTACAAGATGTTTTTTCTGGGGGGTGTTGAGTGCTCAAGTCAGGACAGACAACTGTCTTTGTTCTCCATGCCTTTCTTTGCTGGCTATGAGGCAGTGACCATTTTGTCTAGCCAGTGTGTGTGTGCTTGCCATACGCTACCATGTGTTCCTTATTTTCGATGACTCTTTTCTGCTGTCCATGCGGTCTGCTCATGGTAGGCATTTTGCCTTTGTTTTCCATGCCGTCTTCTTTGCTGGCCATGCAGAAACCACAATTTTGTGGAGCCAGTTAGTGTGTGTGCGTTTGGTGGCCATTTTGTACGTGTCTTCCATGTCTCCTTCTTCGGTGGCCATGTGGTGGATGAGCTAGTTTCCACTATTTTGTACAGCAAGTGTGTGCTTCATTCCCCTTTTTCCACTTTAAAAATCCATTTCGTAAGACCATTGATATAAAAGACCTGTGACATTTCTGTAATTTTTTTTTTCTTTTTCTTAATATGTTTATTTGTGATTGTGGCTGATTGTAGCATAGTGTTGTTGTTTTTACATATTTTTTTCAATTATCTTTTGCTTGCCTCACATAGGGTCCCCATGGATCATTGGGCCTGGTTGGGCAGCAGCAATTATTTCATGTATTTTATTTTTATTTTTTTACAATTTGTGTGTATTTGACAATGTTATATGTTGCTATGTGTTCTTTGCTCACCATACCTCTTCTTTGCTGGTCATGTGGTGGTGGCCATTTTGTGGAGCCAGTGTGTATGTGTGTTTGAAGTCAGAGTGGCCATTTTGCCTTTGGGGCTTATTACGATGTCGGTCCGAATGACCATCCGACCGACGTGGCCGCAGGGAGATTCCGACTGACTAAACCATGAACTCTCCGACCGCCGTATTATGATATATACCAGAAAATTTTACAACCACGTCGGTCAGAGAAGACTCCGACACAACTGTGTCAGTCATAAATGAGTCCGACCTGACCGCGTCGGTCAGAAAGCCTGTTCTATAGTGATTCCGAAACCGCAAATGCATCGTTTGTATCACCGAGCCGATTATGATGCATCCGACATGGTTGCGGGCTCACAGCGGCTTGTCTGCCACATAGCAGGTGTAAATCAGAGAAAATGACGCCAACTAACACAAAACCAACCATAGTATGCGTTCACAAAACTACACACCTGTCAATTCAAAGAGTAGACACACCTGCCAATCCACCTATAAAAAAAACCTTATCAGACCATGATCCTTTGCTTTCAAAACCCTGCAGAGTCTGACGGAGCGCATTGCTGCTACCAGTTACACTGCAGCCAGTCCTTCACACACTCATGCCTGGCAATAGCATCACTCACTGCACATTTCACATTTCTTTTAGTTCTTTCTTTTATTGTACACCTCTTCAATTTCACACTCACACTCACTAATTCACAATGGCCAAAAAGAGGCAGCCATGTTTTTCAGATAAGGAGTTAACAGTGCTTGTGGATGAAATCCTCAGAGTCGAGTCTCATGAAATCCTCAGAGTCGAGCCTCAGTTACTTGGGACCAAAGTCTAACAACCTTCCATCACCCAGAAAAACATGATGTGGGACAGGATAGTCAACAAGGTGAATACAGAAGCCAGCACCCTGCGTACAAAAGAGGATATCAGGAAGAGGTAGTACGATGTCAGGAGGAGGGTCAAGGTCATAGCCAACAGAAACCACCGGGTCGCCCAACAGACTGGAGGTGGCCCTCCTAGGCCACCCGCACCCTTTACTGGCTTAGAGGAGAAGGTGCATACCATCCTGCCACAGGAGAGCTTGCTTGGAATACCTAAAACAATGGAGTCTGGTAAGTGACCACCAAACAACAGCCTGAAGTCATCCCTGACACCTTAGCACACTGTCAGGAGTCCGCGGATGACAGACAAACTGTTTGGCCTCCTGAGGCGGTTAATGGCGTACTGTTGCCGTATATGCAGGCAGGAGTGGAGCCCTTTAAGGAAAATCCCTCGGAGGAGTGGCCTATGATGTTTTCCTCGACCACACAATCAGGTGAGAGATCGGACGGAACAAGAGAGGAGAGCCCCCGCACGTATGCGGAAGGAGAATCCCTGCCGAGAGGAGAGTTGGAAGTGTGGAGGTTGGAGAGAACGGACGGACGGAAGGGAGACGAGAGAAGAAGTGCTGCCCTTGGCGAAGACATCAAGCCAGGAGGCCAACGAGACCGTGTTCAGCCTCACCACCCTCCAGGAGGAGGGTTGCTTCACAAGGTACAGGCGAAGCTTCAGGGGTTTCCAGGGAACGCGTAGGGGAGGGTTGCGAACGAGAGGGAGGTCACAACAGGGTCCACACGGTGTCGGCATTTTTGGTGATTCATTTCTCACTCCCTGCTACCCTGTATCAGGAAGTGTTTCACTTCCGCACTGACCATATTATTATTTCCTATGCCTTTTGGGTTTGGTCGATTTCCGGTACTGGGACCACAGACGTATTGTGAAGCCAGGACGGCCTTACTTCCCCAATTCCCCTGGGAGAAAGCTGGTGAAAAAGGGCGCGGCCCCAACCAGAGGATGACCCTAGTGTACCGGACTGTGAAATAAGAGACAATAAAAGAATTGATAACAACCCATTCTCGGTCTCATTGATGCTTGGTGCCCCTACGGACATAGACCCCGTTACACACACATAACTGCAATGGTCCAAGTTTTGAAATTATGATTTGTTTAAAATGAATCAGTAGCCAAAGTATTGTAGATGTATAACTAACCAGTATACCTGCACTAAACATCAAAAAAATACCCAATCACATTTACAAATGTCACATTTAGGCTGCCAGTGTATACCCATTAACTCATCATGGTACCAACAACATCTGTCAATATCTCCCCAAAAATTGCCCTTAACTAGAGTAAGTAGTTACCAGGTATATTATGCCAATCACTTCATCAATGAATTAGATCTCTCAAAAGCAAATGACTACACCTATGACCAGCCACTCACAATCCACCTTAGCACAACAGCCTCCTGTGTCAGCCATCTCTCTATTTCACTCCCCCTCACTGGCAGGAAGCAATAGGCCCAGGTGAGCTGGATGTGCGGGTGGGAGGAGGACTTACTGCACTGACTACAACTCCCATCAGGCCTTGTACTCCAAACTACAGGCACCTGGGTCAGCCATCTCTCTCTCCCTCACTAATAGGAAGCTATTGGTCAAGTGGGGGGAGTAGTGTTTGAAATGACCACAGCTCCCATCCGGCCTTGTACTCCAAACTACAGGCACCTCTGTCAGCCATCTCTCTACTTCACTCCCCGTCACTGGCAGGAAGCCATTGGTCAAGTGGGGAAGGAGTGTCTGAAATGACCACAACTCCCATCAGGCCTTGTACTCCAAACTACAGGCAACTCTGTCAGCCATATCTCTACTTCACTCTCCCTCACTGGCAGGAAGCCATTGGTCAAGTAGGGGGAGGAGTGTTTGATGTAAGCACAACTTCCATCAGGCCTTGCACTCCAAACTACGGACACCTGGGTAAGCTATCTCTCTACTTCACTCTCCCTCACTCACAGGAAGCCATTGGTCAAGTGGGGGGGAGGACTGTTTGAAATGACCACAACTACCATCCGGCCTTGTACTCCTAACTACAGGCAATTGGGTCAGCCATCTCTCTACTTCACTAACAGGAAGCCATTGGTCAAGTGGGGGGGGGGGGAGTGTTTGAAATGACCACAACCCCCATCCGGCCTTGTACTCCAAACTACAGGCACCTCTGTCAGCCATCTCTCTACTTCACTCCCCCTCACTGGCAGGAAGCCATTGGTCAAGTGGGGGGAGGAGTGTCTGAAATGACCACAACTCCCACCAGGCCTTGTACTCCAAACTATAGGCAACCTGTCAGCCATCCCTCCACTTCACTCTCCCTCACTAGCAGGAAGCCATTGGTCAAGTAGGGGGAGGAGTGTTTGATGTAAGCACAACCTCCATCAGGCCTTGCACTCCAAACTACAGGCACTTGGGTCAGCAATCTCTCTACTTCACTCTCCCTCACTCGCAGGAAGCAATTGGTCAAGTGGGGTGGGTGTTTGAAATTACCACAAATCCCATCAGGCCTTCTAACACAAGTTCACAGAAACAGTCACCTGTAATGTACCTCCAAAACCATCTGAGCTGTGTATACACGATGCTATGCACATACAAGTATGTCTACTTAGGCTGATGTACCCCAGTCTCTTGAGTAGAAAAGAATGAGCACATCACTCATACCATGACAATATTTCATTGGAAAATACACAAACTGTTTGGGGTAAAGCTTTCACTTCAATATGCCTGGTGATACATAGACCATGCACAGCACACAGGAATAACAACAAATAACATTTCTAATTGATGAGTATTTATGTCATGCCAATTATTTAGATCTGGAGCTCACTAATCCTCAAGTGTCATCTACAGAGTGTCAGGTACAAGTCAATGTCAGTAGATACGTTACAATTAAATTTGAGAACATGACCATATCAGCACAGAGGTGGGGTAAAACCATAATCCACATCATGATGAAGTTGCATTGTTTATGCCAAATAAAAGCTTACATCATGGGGATAGGTGCCAAAGCATCCATTTAAAACTGTTTTGGGATCCAGGCATTTGCTTAGTGTGTACCATTTCAGTTACAATGTATAATCACATAATTGACTGTGTGATATCTGTACCAACAGGGCAATCTGGGGACACCTGCATGCAGATTGAAGAAACCAGGCAGGCTCAGACTCCAACCCTGAATAAGCTACCCGGTTAAGAAGACTCTCCTGTACCCTTGGACGAGGAGAAGGAACCCGACCCATCAGGTTTGGCTCGGCAGACGGCACCAGCATGTCCTGCAGGATCCACTGCAACATCTCCCACCTCAGTTACCAACACATAGCTGACCCCTACCACAACATATACACCATCAACCACGGGCAACAACATAAGCACGGCAACACAGTCCACTCTGTAGTTGACGGAAACAAACCCAGTAAATGAGGATCATGTTCGACTGTGCAGGCACAAAGTGAGCCAGCCCATGGGGTTATAGGTGGTGAGAGGGGACGTGTGGATCCACGTCGGTAAACAGCTGGTGCTACTGATGCTCAGGCCAACCTCTCCCAGGTACTGGATGCCTATGAGGGGAAGCAGGAAGCAATGGGTCAGGTTTCTCAACACCTCTGGAGCATTGAACAACTGCAGGCGTCCCAAGACTTGAGGGTTTCAATAACCACATGGACATGGTCATAGGGATGCTGAGGGGGATCAGTACCACCCTCCACCAGGCAAGTACCCCTCCCTGTGTGATGTCTCCATCTGTGCCCTCAACATTTGCGCAAGCCACAGGGAGGGATGCTGAGCCTGCTGGAGAATTCTCAGTAGCCCAGGAGCCTGCAGTTGTTGTTCCTCCCCGCCAAACGTGGGGTGGGTCGTCCAAAGAAAGATAAGGGAGGGTTGGATGGCAATGCACAACCCCCATCAGTAAAAAAGACGCACCTGATATCCTTCTTTGTGCGCAAAGATTTTCACTTTGTTGCCTATACATCCCAAATGTTCCACATCACATGGAAGTACACTGTTGGACTTTGGACTCTGATAACTGTGGTTATGATTTTTGGGATTTCAAACAACAACAACTGTCGTATTTTTTTTTTTACTGATCCATATCGTGTGTCATCACCTATTCACCATGTTTGTTAAATAAAAACACTTTGAACATCAATACCAGCTCATGTTGTGCCTTTGACATCTATCTAAAATTGTTGTATCATGTGATCACTCAGATGAAAGAGTAATCAATCTAGGTCAATGTGTACATGAAAATTGTAACTTAGGTGCCACAAAGTCAATCAAACTGTGGCACCACAGGATAGTGACACAGAGTCAGTGTATCAAACAAACTTTAGTCCACAGTACCTATTCACAGATGGTCAATTGTATGAACAATCATCACAAGCTGACATCCCTCTCAACAATCTATGCCACTAACCTATTTTGTCATGTTCAATCAACAAATTAACAATTTAGTAGGAGCTACATCAGACAATGCAAACTTCAATGTGAAACACAAATATTATTTTTCTGCTACACCTGGTACAAGATCACAAACACCATAAATGCCATACATAATCAGTAGACAAAAGAAAAGAAAACAGGACTGTACTACTGGTCAGTGCGAATAGGTCCCATCACAACACGTTGTGCTGCAACTTTAGGTAGGTCACAAGCATATGTCAGTGGTGTGGCACTTGCACTGTGACATACAATGAGGACACGCATCTAGAGCTACATCAAGTTTTCACACATTGATTATCTAGGTGATGTGAATGGAAATTACCATGGTCTACCCCCACAACTACATTGTATTTGAGAACATGATGGTACACGTATTGCAAAACAAAGTACACACGATGGGATGAAAGTCCATTGGCGTGGTAGCAACTTCTATTCCTACTATTGCAAGCAGTATTCATAACGGATATGCCCAGGTTGTACTCAGAGACAGCATCATATGCCTGGTGATGGCACAACTCAGAAACTTTCCTTCGTTGAGATTATGGCAAGGTAAACTGAAACGACAAAATGAAATAAGATTAGGAAGGAAAAATCACGTCCCACAAGTAAGAACAAACTGAAACTTCAGCCAGAACAAAGTTACTGTTAACACTAGTTAGGCATGAATGACACTGTGTGCATGTAACTATAACCATATCCAAAACCTGTCCTGCACAAACATTTGCATACTTATCCTACACTCTGATGTGTACATACTGATAGTCCTCAAAGATACACAACAACAAGCACTGTAGCATTGGAAATACAACTCAGTGCATTCTTATAGACATGAAAATAAGTTGTTGATAAGTCAACTCCTTCCTCCTCACCACTGTCTTCACGGCCCAGTACTGGATCCTAAGCAGGTGGCACCTGCTAGTCTCCTTAATCTTCAATTAGAGAGATGGCTTTCCTTATTTCCAGGTTGTGGAGCATGCAACAGGCAACTGTGATCTGGCACACCTTTCCAGTTGAATATTGTAGGGCCCCTACAGTTTTATCAAGACAGCGGAATTTTGCTATCAGGAGGCCAAAAGCCTGCTCCACTATCCGCCTTGTCCTCCCATGGGTCTCATTGAAGTGGACTTCTCCTGGGGTGACTGGGTTCTGCAATGGTGTTAGTAACCATGGCTGGTTGGGGTAGCCTACGTCTCCTAAATGGAAGCTAGACATGAGTACAATGTTCAAGCAAACATCTACAAACCAGACACACAAAACCACTCGCAATAAGCTTCATTAAAAAGCTTCCTTATCAACAAGCCAGGCCCGCTCTGGAAGTAGTTGAATCATCAAACGTTGGTATGAAGCTGTTCACAGAATGTATGAGTAATAGGCTGATCCTGGAAATCTGGTACAGGCGTGGGAAATACACATTTCTGCCAAACACACCACCTGTACATTGATTGAGTGGAAGTGCTTCCTGTTCCTATATATTTGCTCATTGGCCAGTGGTGGAATCAAAGCAACATGTATCCCATCGATTGCTCCAATGACATGTGAGATTCGCCCAAACACATAAAAATCAGCTTAGGTTGGGACATTCCGACAGATGTTGTCACTGTGTACTGAAACAAATCTGTGGCCAAGAAATGCAGTACTGTCATCACCTTAACTTTGGGTGTCAGTGATGTGGGATAGTTGCAATGTGGATGCAATGAAGGTGCCAACTGCTGGCACAAATCATTTATTGTCGACTTAGTGAGACAGTATTTGTGGATCACGTCTCTGTCTTCCATGGTTTGTAGGTCAGGAAAGGGCCTGAAGATGGGAGGTTGTCCTGATCATCATCCGCGATACCTATGTGTGGAGTGTATACACAGTAGATGTTAGTTCACAATGTCCCCAGCAACATGTACCTAGACAATCACCAAAGACCAAGTAACCACACGACAGTCCATGTCAGTGCAAACCAGATTTCACTGAACAAAAAAATTCTAAACATACCACAGCATACATGTAATTTCTGAATATGTCTCAAATGTTTTGTCGTAAACACAGTCGGATCATGTTATGTATAGCATCATGTATACCACATACATTGTCAGTTTCACTCAGCACTTCATGCAGACAAATGTTACATGGTGTACACTGTCATGTTGTCATGTCCGCATTGCACATACAATGACATACACAACACTTTGACAATGTACACCTTTCTTACTATGCATATGTACACTTCAATATAGTACAAAAAGATCACTTACAATTTTCCATTCATTTGTAATGTGTCAGTAGGGTGCTTCCATTTTAAGGGTATTGGCCTGCGAGGAATGCAGGATTCACACCCCCTTATCACCTGAACAACACACAGATCGCACACTGGTTGACAGTAGGTTTGAAGACTGTTATTTGGTGTATTTACACTTGTTAATGGACATGGGCTGCATACTGCCTGAGAGAAAGTGGAAATTCAGAAACTGTAGTGTGCACTTTCCTGTTGGTTTAGCCTGCTAACAGGTGTTTCGGGTGTCCTCTCGGGGTGACTTCATTAGGGGAGTGTGGGTTTTTGATTTGGATGCTCCTTTAACACACAATATAGTTCATCCAGGCATGGTGCAGTACAAAACAGCAACATTCACAAGATTTTTTGCACCAACTGAACCAGCATTCAAAAGTCAAGGTATGCGGTTCAGAACCAAGGCGGACACAGCCATGGGCACTAACTTGTTTTGGTGATAGTTGCAGCTCGCTGATGGTGTCCACCTACAGTGAAGACATACGCTGTAAACTTCCATTACAATTGTAACAGTCTTATTCGCGGACCGCCGGCGATTTTGAACCGCGCGATAGGCGGAGTGTTAGCCAGCAATTAGAGTCATTGGATGACTTCGGGAAATGCGACCGATACAGACTTATCCCTGTGACCACCTGCACAGAGGACCGCCTATGGGGTCTAGATATAAGTCTTGCGTTTTGCAACACAGATCACTTGTCTTCAGAAACTGCACTTCTACATACTTCCCCATCTCTCTGCTGCTGTTCACAACCTCTGAGAGCTATAATGTCTTGTTGTACAGGGATCAGGGCCCCTGCCTTCAAACCAGAGGAGCTGAAGATGCTGGTAGACACAGTCCTTCCCCTGTATGAGCAGCTGTATGGCACACCAGAGAAGCAGGTGAGAACAATTCTGACAAAATAAATATTTAAATTTCAGCTAACCATGCACATTGGACAGATTTTTGCAATGTGACAGGCATCTGAATCTGTAGCCAATTGTTTAAAAGTGTGTTTGTAAATGTGATGGACAAGGTCACTGCTGTATGTGTGTCTGTACTGTTCCGAACTATCACTCACTGTTATATTATTTTACCATCCTATCTCTCCCCCCCCCCCCGTAACCCACGCGCGACCCCCCCCTCATCCCCCGAGTATTGCGAGCCGCGACTGCATGAGTATTTGTTGAATTGTATACAGCACCATGTAATTTTCACGAGCCGCTGCAGCACAGTTTTCATTCAATTTTTTGTGACATTTTATGTATATTGGGCCGACGCGGGTCTTCTTACCGTGTGTTATGGTATTATAATGGGCATTGGGTTGATCTTTGGGCAGGGAGTCGCCATGCGCTGTTGTTGTTGAAATTAAATACGTTTCTGTTAGTTTTTTGTTTGGATCGCACTATCGGCGAAGATTCTGTAAATAATATTTTCAACGACAAAGTTTTAAGGGTGTACTGTCGTGCGGCTTTGTGTGTTTTGTTACAGACACTGGTTGTAATTATGTTGCTTGTTTTTGTCAAAAATGTCAAACTCAAGAGACACTGAAATAAGAGTGTCAAAACCTAATGATCGGCACAGTTTAATTATTATCTGGCATGTTTTTTAAAGCACCCCCCTTGGCAGAGGCTAGGGGTTGGAGGGCGCTAATGAACGTTTGAAGCCTCTGAGGTGGTGTTTGATTGTAATTGCTAAGAGGTGCCTCGGTCGGGGGCTTCTGAGCCCTAATCAACGTCCTGCAGCTCCTCAAAGCTAACAATCTCTCAGATGCAGTTCCCTCTACCGGGGTATCCTCACTGGCCCGAGAGAGTCTGTTGTTGTCATTGACAAATCTATTTTTCATGGCATCCTTTTTGACTCTGAGCCGCACTGAACAGGTGATGAGTTCAATACAACTAGCCAAGGCCACCCTTGTTGTGTCTTCTGAGAGATGCACCCGCCTGTGGTGTTCAGTGTGGAAGCAACTGTTCTCACTCCACACGTTTAGTTCTGCAATAGAAATGTAGTTGTATCATTCAGGGCCTGTATTATATATGGGGAGCACTGTCGCCTCGCTGCAGTTCAGACAGGTTACTTATCATTTTCAAAGTGCTGCTGTCACCACCGAACCTCCCACCACCACCTAGGAGCACCAACATGGTTCTCTGAGGACACCAGACGCATTGAAATCTGTGCACATTGCGTACCATGTGCTAAAATACTGAATAATTAAAAGTTACAAATGTGTAGTCAATGCATTTTTGGTTCTGGGCTTATTGCAAACCTCCAGTGCCAGACATGAGGCGACAGAAGGTGATGCAGGCTGCTTTCACATAAAAAAAAACGCTTCGTAACCAATTCGGTCAGCGACCCAAAAAAGGGAACCCTGACACCGTGCATACCTGACCTCAGACTATCGACTGCCTGTGCTAAGGAGAGGCAGGGCCAGGCCTCTCCCTGCAGCAGTGGCTTGCCTTCCCATCCGAGGGAGACTCCGTCCGCTGCAGGCTTCCTCCCTGCTCAGAGATGTGTGTGCGTTCACATGGCCCGCGTGGACTGGCACCCCAACGTCTGAAGACACCCGTGCCTGCCTTGTGCCCTTTGCCCTCCGCACCCTCTTTCTTGTGAGCCTACCTTCCCTGGTTGTTGCCGCAGGATGGCCAGGACGTGAGAGCCTGAGACCGCCAGCTCAGCCCGCACCCTCTATCTAGCTCCTTCTTCCTCCCCCTCTTTCTGCTGCAGAGCTCAGAGGAACTAAAGGTAGGGAAACACCTCTCGGCACAGACAGGCAGAAGCAACCCGATACCGTCACCTCTCTAGTCGGCATTATTTCTCCACAATGCATATCTCATGTACGAGTCTGACCCATATCAGACTTTTTTGAGGGAAAGTTTAGTAAAATGTCTGCCCCCACGGCAATACAATGGGGTTTCGCATTTGCATTGCTCCTCTGTTTCCATCAGGTGCTCCGGAGACATATGCTTTTGGGCTTGTTGTACATGGGCACGGAACGGGTGGCCGCTCCCCAATCGCTTACTGTTGGTGAGTGTGAGGTGCAGGGCAGAAGGGCAGAGAGATGACGAGAGGAGAGAGGTAGAAAAGTTAGCCGGGGCGCAGAGGGGCAGCTGGCAGAGTCAAGATGGTCGGTGATGCAGTGAGAAACTGTAGTATTGGCACACTGCAGCCCACTCTCACACAGATAACAGGCGCCCGCGGTATCTGATACCATAACTGTGTATACATCGCTAGTGCTACTGTCTACATCACCTAACCAACCCCCCACACACACAAACACACAGAGAAACTAAAAGCCCCTTCCTTCTAGAGGCTCATATCTCTTCAGAAGTTGTGACTAGATAACACTTCCAGGGCAGAGCTGTCTGTGCAGGGACACAGGATCTGACTATTGCTGAGGAATTCGGCCCCAGTTCGTCCATCTCTGGTCGGCACACTGCACAGGGCTGCCACACTCTGGGAAAGACTGCACAGCACTGCATGTTGTTATATGACATTCCTTTATTAATGCAATTCCTGCCCTTTCACATTTGCTTTATTAACCTTCTTGCTTTTCAAATTAGCTTGAAACTGCACCATTTACACACTTTTTTTTCAAACTTTTCTTGGGGTGAGAATCCCCTCGAACGCCTCTTAAGATATTCGGGCTCGCGCACTGCGCGCGCTCGGCGCAGTACACTCCGACAGAAAGTTTACGCCTCACCACTTTCAAATGTCACCAGCCACCACTGCCTGGGGGTCACACGTCGGCTCAGTGGCCACTGCCAAAAACGGTGACAGGACCGGAGAGGCTGGGCCAAGAAGATCGCTGAAGTACAGCTGGGCCTGGGACCTCCAGGCCGGAGGGGAGAGTGCCACAGCCTGACCCCCCCCTAATGCGTCCCATCCTGGCCGTGGCCTATCCCAACCTCAGTGGGCAGTTGAGAGCCAGACAGCAGCAAGGAAAGGGTGAGTATGTGCCTTGAACTTCATACAATACCATGTATGTTCATGTATTGCAGCCACTGTTCTAAGTTTTAGATTTTGAGATGGTTTAGACCCATGTAATGTATAAAATGTAGCATATGCAACAATAGAAGTAGGTGCATGGTTAGGTACCTTGAATCTGGTACACGTAATGCTAAAATAGGATGGGTATTGCCAGTAGTGCTATTCCATTGTATAATGAGCACATGACGACAAAATGGGCAAGAAAATACCATTTACATATTTCGGTAATTTTTAACATAGTTCATCCCAAATACCATTGTTTGCCCTGGACTCTGTATTGAGACAAGAACACTTTTGTGTCCTTTGATGCCTGTGAACTTGACTAAGACATGCCATGCAATACATACAGGTAGCAGGCAATGTGTAATTGCAGGCCTTAGTAAGTAGTGATTGATCTGTGTGAAACATTTTGTAAACAGCACTGGTGCTATCTAGTACAATGTAAATGCTGGGAAACGTATTCCTATGTGTACTGATGTCACATGTCAGACTGGACCTTACCACGAGTGAGTGGCAGGATACATCCTAACTAATTTTGACCAGATTCCATGTTTTGGACTATGTGTAGGGGACAACAGATGTCTGTGAGTGGCTAACAAAGTAGGTGTTAGCTGGTAATTGGGGGGGCGGAGGGGGGTAAATACATGGATGTGAAATTACACATTTCCAATGGAATTGATGGTTGTTACAAGGGCCATTAATATTTTCAGGAAACTAAATCCATGGTTTAGCACTATAAATCGGATATCTGGAAATGTAGCTTAACCGACATCTGAGAAGGCCAGATATATTCAGGTGTAGGACACAACGTCATCTAAGCTGTACAATATGTGAATGATGATGTTTATCAGGGAGGGATAGGCTGGCTTGTCCATGTGAGATGTAGCCATCAGCAGGATTTACACAATAGTAAGTAGTGCTGTCAAAAGTTATCAAGTTAAATGCTCTTCACTACTATTGTAGGCACACAATGATTCTACCTGGCCTGGTGGTATAGTAAGCCACCTGTTCCTGAAGTATTATGCAGTCATTGTCATTGGCAGTATGAGAAGCTGTGTCTACATGCCAAATTTTAAAAAAGTGTTGCAATCTGCATACAGTAAATTTGATAACTGCACTGTGCTGACATGACACAATACTTGTAGACATAGGGCTCGATTCACAAAAGTAATCTGAGACAAAATCCTACCTTTATGACTTTCGGTTTTCACAGAAGGCATTTAGGAGTGCTAAAGTTAGGATTCCTTATTTTTCTACTCCTAAACTGAGAAAAATCCTAACTTTTACGACTTTTGGTATTCACAAAAGGCATTTAGGAGTACTAAAGTGCTCCTAAATGCCTTTTGTGAATACCGAAAGTCGTAAAGTTAGTATTGTTCTCAGTTTAGGAGTAGTAAAGTTAGGAATTCTAACTTTAGTACTCCTAAATGCCTTCTGTGAACACCGAAAGTCGTAAAGTTAGGATTTTTCTCAGTTTAGGAGTAGTAAAGTTAGGAATCCTAACTTTAGTACTCCTAAATACCTTCTATGAATACGGAAAGTCGTAAAGTTAGGATTTTGTCTCAGTTTACTTTTGTGAATCGGGCCCATACATTTTGCCTAAATCCTATGTGTGACTCCTAATGAGTTACACATGTGACACTTAGAATTGCTTCATCTGCTAATGGACAGATGTGCAACTGTAATGTGATCCATGTGAAATAGCCTATTCCATGATTCCTACATCTTGATGGTGACTTATCAAAATGTTAACTGAAGCAGGGGACCTGTTGTTCCACAAGTTCTGGATTAGGGATAGGGCACTATATGCTGTATGTAAAGGCTTGCTATATGCTGTATGTAAAGTCTCCAGTGTTACTCCATTTCTTAATAGAAGGTCTATTCTCCCTTGGATCACATGAGGAAAGTATGGTATACTACATGGGCATCAGGAGTGAATGACAAAACATCGGCTGGTACATGAATGTGGGTAAAATATTGAGAAGAAGAAACATGACGGTGCATCAGATTATGTTCCTGCCACCATTATGTGCGATTGCGCACAAGTCTAATTGTGCTATTGACTTAATATAAACAAATGTTGTCATATAAGTACAAATTATCATGTTGGTCAATCTGGGTAGAGTTGTTATTACACCTATGTACCAAGTACAAATCAACATCTCACATTTTTAAAAAATCTGTTTTCAGCCTCAGACCGGGCCAGCGAAGGAGACAGTGTCACGAATGTTGGGGAAGCAGCTGGCCACAGTGGTTCTCGTGCTGCCAGTCAGCAAGAGGGAACAAGTGGCACCGAGGGTGACGGGAGCACCACAGAGGAGCTGACCGATGTGACGGCTGTAACATCTTCATCAGAGTCCAGTTCCAGTGAGGCCTCCCAAGTGGTGGTCTATCCCCCTAGACATGTGCCCACTCTATCTGCGTCCACCCTCCACCATCTCAACCCTCACAGCTGCTACCCTGCCCGCTGTCCGTGGCTGCTCCTCTAAAAGGGGAGGAGTCTCCTTTGTGCCAGGCACCTCATCCCCTGCCTCTGCTTCCCCTGCTGCCCCGAGTGTGAACGCCACTGACCTCCTGAGGCAGATCTCTGTGGGTCAGACAGCAGTGCTGAATGTCCTCCAGGTGCATACCAATCAGCAGACCCAGATTTTATCATTCCTGAAGGGCATTCACTCTGACATGTCTTCCCTACAGCGATCCATTCAGGCTCTAGCCTCCACACTCACAGCAGCATTGACCCAATTCCAGCTTTCTACCCCTCTCCTACCTCTCCCCCATCCACAGTCCCTATTCCCATATCTAACCAAAGCACATGCAAACCTACCCACGCATCCACATCAACATCCACATCTAGTACACAAACACACAGACATAAAGCCAAAGACAGACACACATGCACTCAGCAGACACAAGACACCCTAACTTCCACATCCACTGACATGCAGGCAGACACAACACCCACTGAGTAACATGGCTCACATACAGATAAACATGCAGACAGCACACCATCACACACAGCCACGACAGGCACCACACCAGCACACACAAACATGCCACAGACTTCACTACCCTCTGCCTCCACACCACCTACCCTTGACTCTCCTTGCACCCATTCAGCCCAGAAACACCCCATCATTGCCCTTGACCTCTTACCTTCCCAATCAGACCAACCCCCTCCCAAACCAAAAAAGAAGACCCTGTCGCCCCTGCCATACCCTTCCACATCCACCCCCAAAACACCTACCCAGTTCCCTACTGAGACCCCACCAAAACATAAAGACACCCAGAAGAGGAAAGCACCCCATCCTGACACCACCCCACCCCCTCCTAAACCCAGTAGATCATCTTCCCCCTCCTACCCCAGTACTTCTACGGGGAAGAAGACTAAAGGAAAAAAAAGCCCCCCCCTCTCTATTCCCTTCAGGGATATAAAATCCAACAAATGGTGAAACCCAGCCCCTCCCCCTACATCCTGCCCTCCCACTAATCCTGAGCCCAGCCCCCCAAGGACCAACCCATACCACCCTATTTTTTTTATTTTGGTGATCGATACTGAAATGGTTGCCATTAGATCGATGGTTTTACAGAACCGGCTTGCGCTGGATGCATTATTGGCAAAAGAGGGCAGAGTCTGTCGCATGCTGAAAATTCCACAATGTTGCACTTATATCCCTGATAAAAGTAGAGATCTGTGGGGATATATTAGTAACATTACTAACCTGAATAATGATTTAGCTGAATTAAAAGTTGATGGTGCATGGGAGAAAATTGGTAAGGGTTTTTCTTCACTGGGAAATTGGCTTGCAGCGCTGGGTAATAGCATAGTGGGGCAAATATTAACACCATTATAAGCTGTTGCTATTAGTGTAATAATCATAGTATTGACATACAGATGTCGTATACCTAAAGTAGAAACAAAACAAAGTAGAGGTAGAAAAAGAAAAAGGTCTGATATAGAATCAGAACACAGAAAAGGCAGTTATTATGAAGTGATAAAAGACGAGGAAGGTGTTAGGCTGAAACAGATGAAAACAAGTGCATTCTAAAATAATCAGATTGTAATCAGATTATTAGGGATTGTGTGACGGCTTGATTCGCAATCAGATGGGGGATTTATGGAGCATGAATATTTAAAATTGTCTTGCTCGATCAAATCCTACTCATTGAGTGTGATACTAATATCTACTTAAGAAACATGGCTAACAGAGTGCCTCGTGAATACGGGAAAGTTTAAAACTGCATCATAAAACCATGCAGAAGTGACACAAACTGGTTTGAGATTAAGTCATTCATGACAGAGAGAGAAACCTACTAATGTGCCGTGAAAATAATGTGAAAAGTAATAATGCCAATTGTAGTTTAGCAAAATATGATTATGAAAACGCTTAAGTAAAATGATTCCTGTTTATAGTTTCTTTGACACGTAAATCGAAGAGAAAGTGCTTGCTTATGTTTTAATGAATCGTAATCAGTGATGCTCATAAGTTTAATGAAATGATGCTTCTTATATTATTTCTTATGCATCTTTATTTCTGTAAAATGTTTTCAATATTAGCGTGTATATTCATTATAAAATTATGATTTAGTAGTTTTCTATGCAGGCCTTGAAATTCGAAACATATTTCGTTTTTATTATTTCCTTCAGAGGGACTAGAAATGCTGACCTTATTGCATTTGTAGCTATGACTATTATTGCTGAAGTTTCTTATCTATAGTTGAAAAATTTACGTCTTCGCAGTAACTAAAAAAAAATAACTGTATTAACCTTGTTGCAAGCTCAGCGGAGAGTGTATGGAATGAACATGATAAGTTGCAAATGTATTTCCTATTTTGGAAAACAGTGAACACTGAAAACAGATATTATGTATGGGTTCCGAACGATTTGGATTAGAAAACAATCACACCATGGTTACACCACAGATTTTGACAAATAGAAATCATGCATACTTTGAAATAGTTATTTTGTGAGGAGAAACTGATAACGTAACAAGGTATAATTACCCCGTGGGAAAAGGACGGGCACGTCTAGAGGCTATTTTTCTTGCAAATCCTGAGACTGACATGTTGTCAGTTTTGAACTCTTATTTCCCTATACTGAACTCTCCTGATTACTTCCGCACTTCGCCGGTTGGTGAAGTTGAGCCGGTTAAAATCTTTCCGCTGAGGAATTAATGACTCTGGCTATTGTACGCTGTACTCTAGCATTATATTGGGCTCATCTAGTGTCCTGATTCTGAAAATCTACAACCAATTCTTGGTTTGTACGATTCCAAATTGCACTTTGTATTTTGCAATGTATTATCTCTCTCTCTCTCCCTCACACAAGATGTTATTTTAGGATGTATTTGCACTAAGCTGTGATGTATTGTGATTTACCTGTATTTCAAAAGAAATTGCTGTTATTAAATACTTCTAATGCATTCTTTTGTGCTTTGACCATTCATCTTGGAGTTTAAATAAAGGTATTTGATGACTATTCCATGGGTCTGTTTTTTCTTATTGATGATATTATTGACATTGTGAGAGTATTATTAGCTTAGCACTTCTTTATTTCAGGTCCTCATGAAGATGTGGCTTTCTGTCTCTAATTATCTGAGTCCCTATTAGCTCTTACAACGATCTATCGGAGGACCTTATGGTTATGATTTATTGTAGAGTTTCAATGGGCCAAACTCTGTGTTATTGTGAATTGTGTTGCTGAGGATTGAGTTTACGGTGTGGTAGTTGACACCTCTTCTGCTGGATCAAGGCCATAGGAATCTCAAATGTCAACTGTTCCACTAGCCAGCATTTAAATGATGCCTATAAGGGATAATTCAATACAAAGTACATGTCTGAGCCCAAGAACCTAGGGGCATATATAAGAGAAAGTGGCTTAACGCCTCACTCCGCCACTTCAGAAACGCAAGGCTGCACCAAATTTACAATGATATGGTGCAGCCTTGCGTTTCCCCCTGTGCTGGCGCTACACTTAACAGTGTAGCGCCAATGTAGGTACTCTTGAACCGTAGTGCAAGGGTGACTGTGTGAAGGGAAGGATTGTTTATGTGTAGGAAGGTGCACCTTCCTGTACATAAACAATGCTGAAATACCATTTTGTCACTTCTATGTGTGCTGCTTAATGCAGCACACATGGAAGTTACAAAATGTCATTTTTCTTTAAGGATTGTTTATGTGCAGGAAGGGTCCCCTATACAATGATTCAGTGGAGACGTGGGCTGCCTCAAAGATAGGAGGACTAATACAATTCAATAATACCTTTGGAGGCTCCTCGTGGAGTCTCCTTTAACTGTTTATAATGCTATGGTACTTGCAGTGTCTATATGGGGCGGAGCCACTGACTAAGTATGGAGGCAAACTGGGGGAAGTGGGAGGCCAAAATGTTTGAAGAAATTGTTAGGCCACCGAAAAGGCACGATGGCTCCAGCAATAAGATTGGAAGGGGATTTGCAAGCCTTAAATTACTTGGCCTACAAATCAACCCTGCGATTTTGGGACAAACTTTGGTCTTAGAGGTTCTGAAGGTATCAGCCCTCTGCGCTAATGAAAATGTTAGGACTGAACTCAGATGGGCAGGTCAGGTGAGAAACTGACAGGGAAAATCTCTGTAGCACTAAAGATTGAAAAATTTAAGCTGACTCGGGTTTCTCACCTTTGAAAAGTGAATTAAAAGAGTCATGTAGAAGAGTGTCTAGGCTCTGGGATGTGGAGTATGTAAGGGGGAATCCCTCAGCCAACTATATGTAGGAATCCTGGAAAAATCTGAGGGTGTTCCTGTACATATCTACATTTCCAGACGCTCAACTTTGGATATTACTATTATAATTAACACTGAATTTTTGGTATCAGAGGCCTAAAAAGTTTGATGCACATTTGGAAACTGAGAAAAACTGCAAGTGTGGGTTAAGGTTTCAAAATGTTAATGTTAATTTTTCACTTAAATGCTTCTATTCTTACAAGACTCGGTGTCTGATTTCAAAACTTCTTTTTTTTAAATAAAATATAAAGCATCAGAATGAAGCACTTGCACTTTTGGTAAGTATGGCAGTTTTAGATGTAGCATGAGCCTTAGCAAACTTTTGAAAAATAAGCTTGTGATAATATGGCAATGACTGCAGTTTTAAGTCATGCTGGGACTATGATGGTGTGTAAAGGCTGAGGGCAAGAATGGTTATATAGTGTTTCAAGCAGCGGCGGCTCATCTGCAATGGCGGAGGAGCATCGCCCCACTGGCTCAGAGCCAGCAGCTGAAAAATAAAACAATATTTTATTAACGTTGTATTTTTCAGATGCTGGCTGAGCCAGCATGTGCAAGAAGGGGCCGGGCTATTGGAGGGAAGTGGAGGAGTGGTGTGTGCACTTTTAAGTGCTTGTGTCAGTTTGGCCGGCTGCCTCAGGCCGGCCAAACTGACATGCGGCCTAATGTTCTCCAACCCAGCTGTATTCCACAACCGGGTTGGAGAAACAGCACAGACTCCCTGTGCCTGAGCAAGCATTAATCTGGCCCGCTCAAGCCAATCCCCATGCTGCTCTCATGCTTGACAGCAGTGCGGGGATCAGATTGGGAGCCAATGATGCTGTTCCAGGGACTGCTGGGACCAGGAATACAGGAGCATGAGGCCAGGAGCAGCAGGTAAGTCTTTTTTTAAAACCCCCCCAGCGTGTGCCCCCCCCACTGCGTGCGCTTCCCGCGCTCTCCCCCAGACACCCGCCCCACAATTCCATATCTATGCCGACTGCACTGGTTTCAATTGCTTGTAAGACCAATGTATATGGTGGATTTTATGGGGTATAGGTTTTGTGGAATTGGACCGATTAGGGGGTGGGGGTTCTGGTCATTTTATGGACTCTTATTATGTGTATTATTGTATTACTGTCTAAACATTTATAAAAATCTTGAACTTGAACTACAGAAAACAGGATGAAGGTGGCTGTAAAAATCTCTCAAATATCACCTATTCCACTGGCCAGTGATCAAATGATGCCTATAAGGGATCATACAATACATCATTTAAGTCTGGGCCTGAGAATCAAGTGGCAAAAGGCGGAAGAAACTGTCCCTTAGATATGCAGCACATGAGCTCCGGCAACAGATGCCAAATCTCACATTGTACCAGCAGTGTAGTCTGTCGCATCCCAAAAACTCTGCACATTCTGTGGAGTTCTGTGAGCTGACTGAGTTATATTGGTCGTCTGTGTTCCCAGTTTAAATAGGTGTGTATACTGTTTGCAAATGTCTCACAGTTACGAGTTAAGGCAGAGCTGTACTGTTTTGGCACTGCCTACCTGAAAGTTCACTCCTTGCTCCCTCATGCAGAGACAGCTACCCCAACAACACCAACTCTGTCTGCATCCTTCTGTGCACTGTCCCCAACCCAGACGCAAAGAGTGTAAAATGTATATGGCAGTCTGCCACTTACCTGTGCCTTCTGTGGCCCTTGTCAAGTCTGCTCTGCTAGTCGCTGGGAACCGACTCAAGGACACCAACTCTTCCTGTGCGCGAATTCCTCGTTATGTGAAGCCCTGCAAAGGCGGGCTGAGAATGTCATCATCACCAGTCTTGGAAAAATGCTGGGCAACGTAGTCTCAGCGTACAAAACGTCTGCAGTGAGGCAAAGGAGAGGGCAGGAAAAGAAAGGCTGCATTCCGGAAGCAAGAAGCAAAGACGAGTCTTTCAGAGCAAGTGCTTGAACCACATGCGCTATCAAGGTACTCATTTTGGGTAAGGCTGGGTTAACGGAACAGGCGTCACTCCACTAAGAGGTGACGTGCGAACTATAAACGCTGTGCACTGCATACTGCAGGATGTGCACAGTTAACAGGGGTCACAGACATAGTGCACAGTTCAACAGGCTACATTCACACCGTGCAAAGTGCACGCTGTGCACAGAGAATGCGCATCACACTCATGCGCAACAGACACTGTTTGCTGAGCAGTGAAAATGTGTTTTTTTATTAACAATGTTGAGTATCATATGCATGTAATGTTTCTATATTGCACAATCATGCTCTAATACATACATTATGTATGCTTGAAATACACCTAATGTACATATTAAAGAGACAATGGTCCTTTGCTAATAATTGCACACAATAAAATTAATTTCCCATGTTAAAACCGAGATTTTGGGGGGGCGTGGCTTATCTGCCCGCAAGATGAGCACAACTTTTGGAAGCTCCGCGGTGTGATGGATACTGAGGCTCTTCTTCGGCAGCAGTCCGCTTCATTTTCCATCATGAAGCAATGTATTTGATGTATGAACCCCAGAGGCACAGGTATTCCTCGTCTGGAACTTTTGCATGCCGCGGCTGTTCATTCCAACATGCTTCTCGTTCTCGCGACCGGCATTTTGTCTTCTGCGGCGGTCAGGCGCTTATCCTGCATAATGCATTTGTTCGTTAAACAGAACTTCCTCAGGTAAACAAATTTTCTTCAAGGCATTACCTTGGCCTAGGCTAGTCCCAATACTGCATTATGCCCATAATTTAGCTGACTGCCTTTTTCCATGGGCTTTCCACAGGGTTCTCCTCTCTGGTGATTTTCAACCTGGGGTACCTCGTCTATGTAATATCGAAGCTTACTGCCCCTGCTTTAATTAATCTTTTTTCACTTAAAGCAAACGAGGTCCTGTGGTCTGCTGTTGTGATTTCCTTGGAGATCTTTCGTGATCCTCCCACTCAGGCAGCGCTATACTATTCAATGGTCTTCTGTCCCTTTTTGATATTCACACCCTTGTATATGGAGCCTGCCCTTGTAGGAACACTACTGCCAATATATCTTCTGTCCACAAGGACTCCACTACCGCCTCCAAGCGACAGAAGAAAGAGCCTAACTCCTCCACAAAGTCCCCATTACCTCTAACCCTAGAGGATCTAATGGAAGAAATGAAGCTCATGAAACCATTTGTTATGGATACAAATGCCACTCTTCAACGAATGGAGGAGAAATGGTCCAACTTGGAATCCAGGGTGTCGACGGTGGAGCAGCGGATCAGTGATGTTCAAGATGTTTCATAGAAGATCAACGCCATGTCCAAAGAAATTGATCTCCTTAAACAACGGACTGAGGACTTGGCAAACTGAAACAGGAGAAACAACCTAAGAATTTATGGCATCCCGGAAGGGGCAGAGGGCTCTGACATGTTATCTTTTATTAAGGTGCATATCCCTAAAATTGGCGCCCTCCAGGAGCACACTAACCTTTATTTACAGCTTGCTCACCGCTTAGGCCCTATATCTGGGGGACCCTCGTCCTCTTCATCAACCAGTCACCCTAGAGGGATTATTGTCCTTTTGTCTGGAATATACTGATCTTGTAATGGTTGTGTCAGCGGCTAAGCAACGAAAACAAATGCTGTGGTCAGGCCAGAAAATATTCTTCTATCAAAATGTGGCTCGTGAGACCGCTGCCCGACGTAAATAATTTCTTTCTCTTCGCACTGCTTTATGCTTCATGAACACCAGATACGATCTTGTGCATCAATATGTTTTCAAGGTCACATACAATGAAAGGACTTTCTCTTTTTATTGCTCGGATGATTTAAGGCAACTTATCGCCCGCCACAAGGGAGAAAAGATGGACTTTGGGAAACCCTGAACTAGGAATTTTTTTTCTCTTCTTTTTCCACTTTGTTACTGTTTTTGTTCTCTTAACCATGTTTTTAAGTTTTTAGGTACTGCTGTTATTGTTCTTAACCTCATGTTTAATCTGACGTTTATTATATATCTGTCTTTTTCAGGTTGATTCGTCACTATGTGTGTACAGATTTCCCTCCTTGATGTATCAATTCCCTTGCGCCTTCTTCCTAATCCTAGTGTTTATAGTTCCTCTTCTTCTGTTGGTAAGTGTTACTCCAGTCATTGGTTTTACCTGTCATTCTTCCTCCTCTCCTCTCTTACCTGGTTTTGCTTCCGGTTGTTCTTGTTCCTATTTCTATTATCTTTTGTCTCATTTAACTGCTGTTTCTCACCTTATTTTTATCTTTGCCCTATTTTCGGTCTCTCTTGTAATTTTTGATTTCGTCAATCTATTGGTCGTCTTCCTGTTGGCGCTTCCTCGCCTCTCCATGCTATTTTTCTTACTTATTATATACGTTCTCACTTTTGACTGAAGCATCTCAGCTTGCTGTCAAATTTTCTTCATGTTTCATGTTCCTTTTTCGGTTCTGTAGTCTTCTTTCCCCTTCTTTCTGATATCTTTTTCCTTTATTTCCAGATTGATATTTTGCACCTATTTAAAGTGGCTTTTATAATGTTTAATTTTTTTCTTCACAGTGAATGTATAAGGCTATTCACTTCATATGTCTCATGGATGTGTCTAACTAATTCTTCCCTTCCTCATGACTGGTAATGTTCGAATTGTGTTCCGGAATGTTATGTTATGTTATGTTAAGTGTTGCTTGTAAAGCGCACTGACACCGAAGCTTCCTGGCGCTGGTAGACAGAACAGAGTGAGGAGGAGGTAGAGGTAACATAATCTACGTGGGGGTAGGGAAAAGATAAGTTTTTAGCATTTTCCTAAAGTTGAGAAAAGAAGAGCAGGATTTGATAGAAAGAGGGAGGGAGTTCCAGAGTCCAGGGGCCAACTGGGAGAACCGGCGTCCGCCGAATCTCTTAGTTTTGCCCCTGGGGATGATCAACAAGTCAAGGTGGGCAGATCGAAGATGGCGTGTAGGACAGTAAGGGTGGATGGTAGATTTCAGGAAAGCAGGGGAAGGGCAGTGAAGTGCCTTGAAGGTAAGACAAGCCACCTTGAAGGCAGCCCTTCGCTCGACCGGGAGCCAGTGCAAATTCACAAGCAAAGGTTTAGCTGATTGCCATCTGGGTGTTCCATGGATCAAGCGGGCAGCCTGGTTCTGGACGATTAGGAGGCGTTGAGTCAGGTATTGTGGTAGACCGTGATAGATGGCGTTGGAAAAATCCAGACGGGAAAGTACCAGCGAGATAACAGTTTGGGTGAGTGCTGCCGGGGGAAGAAAGTGGCGGATTTTGCGGATCCTCCGAAGTTGAAACATACAGGAGGAAACCACCGCTCCCACCTGAGCCCTGAGAGAAAGCTCGGTGTCAATGATGACACCTAGACTTTTTACTGTTTTTGCAGGGACGGGGGGGGAGCCGAACTCTGGAGGCCAGAACTGTGGACCCCAGTAGGTGGAACTGAGTCCAGGAAGTAGGAGCTCAGTTTTACCGGGGTTCAGCTTCAATTGGTTCTGGTTCATCCAGAGTTGGATATGAGTCATGGCTCCATGAAAAGTTTTGATGGCATTTGGTGAGTTGAGGGGGAAGATGATCTGGAGATCGTCAGCGTAGTTATAAGTGACGATGTCCCATTTCAGAAGTGATTGAATAAGTGGTCGGAGGTAAAGATTAAAGAGGAGCGGGGAAAGGGAAGAGCCTTGGGGAACACCACAGGATGTGAGAGTTTTTTTAGCAGTGTAGGGGCCAAGGCGGACCGCCTGTGTTCTCCCCGTAAGAAAGGACCTGACCCACTCAAAAGCAACGCCCTGGATGCCCGCCTGCCCGACACGGTGGAGAAGGATGTCATGATCCACCGTGTCGAACGCGGCCGACAGATCCAGTAGGACGAGGGCTTGGGGTTTTCCCGCGTCCGCGTTGCCTCTGAGTGTGTCAAGGACTGCCAGGATAACGGCTTCAGTAGAATGGGCGGGTCTGAAGCCGGCCTGAGTTGGTACAAGGTAGCCAGAGGATTCTATAAACCTGGACAGGCAGCGAGTGACGTGAGCCTCCATAAGTTTAGAGAAATAAGGGAGAAGGGAGATGGGGCGGTAGTTCGATGGCTCCAACATGTCGGCGCCAGGTTTTTTTAGTAAGGGTACCAGGATGGCTTCCTTGAAGGCAGTGGGGCAGATGCCGCTACTGAGGGAGCTATTAAGGAGATGTAGGATACTGTCAGGTAAATTGAGACATATGCTCCGCAAAACGGACGGTGGGCAGCAGTCATTTGGGGAGCCGGATTTTACACGAGTGGCTAGTTCCGCCAGAGAAGAAGAGTCTAGAGCCGGGAAAGAAGTGAAGGACAATGGGTTGTTAAGGGATGTATCCGGTAGTGACAGTTGGGGGAGTGAAGGAATGGATTTTTTAATTGTGGAAATTTTTTCTAAAAAGAACGAGTTCAGGGTGTCACAGGCCTCCTGAGTAGGGGTCTGGGCTGGTAGGGTCCTGTCGTCTGTAGTTAACTCGTTCAAAACTCTGAACACCTCCTTAGATTTGTTAACTGCCAGAGAGATCCTACTGGCGAAGTGTTCGGTTTTTGCTGAACGGATAGCTGTCTTAAATTCTTTACGGGCAGTCAGGTAAGATTGTTTGGCTAGGTCAGAATAATCATGTCTCCAGATGCGTTCCAACTGGCGAGTTTTGAGTTTCCGGGCTTTGAGGTCGTCGGAAAACCATCTGTGAGAGTTCCTGTGTCTGGTACAGGGGAATTTGACCAAGGGGGCAAACAGATCGCTGGCCGACTCAAGCCAGGTGGCCACGTTATGTTCTAGCCTATCCGTATCAATAGGGTCAGAGATCGCCGGGCAGGAGTCAGCCAGGGCAGTAAGAAATCCCTGGGAGTCATATGAACTCCATTTGCGGGCAAGGCCGCCGGCCATCAAGGGAGCAGGGGCCTGAACAGCAGCCGTGATGATGGTGTCTACCAAGTGATGGTCAGACCAGGCACACGGACGTATGACTGGTGGGGACAACTCCAGGTTGCAGGTCCAGATCTGGTCCAAAACATGTCCCTTGATGTGAGTGGGTTCGGAGACATGTTGGACAAGGTTCAGACTTTTAAGCGTCTCAAAAAGCTCAGTAGCATGAGGGCCGGCGTGACTGTCGCCAAACCAGTAATTCAGATCGCCAAAAATGGCGAGGTGGGAGTGCGATATAAGAAGGGAAGACAGTTGTTCACTAAGAATGGTGGGAAAAGATGGCATGGGGTGTGGGGGCCGATAAAGTAGAAGGAAAGTGAGGGGACCAACGTCCGTTTGCACGCTGATAATTAGGTTCTCCACCTCAGGTAACGGAAGGGAGTAAGAGGATAAGGATATCAGACGCTTGGAGATAATGGCCGCTACTCCACCCCCAGGCCGGTCGCCAGGGCGGTCGGCGCGAAGGATGTAGTAATCGGGGGGAGGGCTGCCAGAATATCCGGCATGGACTCTGAGGTAAGCCATGTTTCTGTCAGTAAAAGCATGTCAGGGTTCGAGCTGGTTAGCAGGATAAAAATATCCTCAGAGTGCTTCACCAGTGAGCGGGTATTAAGATAGGATACCCTGAGGGATGTAGTGTTCGCTGGTGGCAATGCTAAGGGTATACGGCCCTTGGGGAGGAGTTGGTTAGGGCGCGAGAGGCCTGCTGACGTAATGCGATGCAAAGTCGTAGGGGATGGTAGAGTGACGGTGTGCTGAAGATCTCTGAGTGCTTGGGGGGAATATGTAATAGGCTGGGCGGCATGGCATGCCCTCAGGCCCGTCCTGGCGCGGACGGGCGCAGACGGGCTTGCCTTTGGCGCGCCTTCGGCGCGCTGCCGGCGCGCCCGCTGCGCCCGTCCGCTGCGCGGCCGTGGAAGGCACATGGTTTATGTAGGTGGAAAACAGGAAGGGGCGTGGCCCGTGATGAAGGGGGCGTGGCCTCACCAGGCTTCCCCGGAATGACGTGGCAAGAAATGGCGGCCCGCGACAGCGTTCAGATCAGCTGTGCGGGGAAGGGGTAATAGCGAGAATATTGCCAAAGTAAGTTTCTTTAAAAGTGCGCAAGCACACAAAATAGTACACGGATAATACACAGTAAAATCAATTTTTCAAAGGGTTCGCTCGTTGCTCCCGGCTTCCGCCTCAGGAGTTCAGTCTATCTGCTGGCGCCTGCAATTTGGCGCGTTTTAAGGCGGGGGGGGCGTGGCCCGTGATGAAGGGGGCGTGGCCTCACCAGGCTTCCCCGGAATGACGTGGCAAGAAATGGCGGCCCGCGACAGCGTTCAGATCAGCTGTGCGGGGAAGGGGTAATAGCGAGAATATTGCCAAAGTAAGTTTCTTTAAAAGTGCGCAAGCACACAAAATAGTACACGGATAATACACAGTAAAATCAATTTTTCAAAGGGTTCGCTCGTTGCTCCCGGCTTCCGCCTCAGGAGTTCAGTCTATCTGCTGGCGCCTGCAATTTGGCGCGTTTTAAGGCGGGGGGGGGCGTGGCCCGTGATGAAGGGGGCGTGGCCTCACCAGGCTTCCCCGGAATGACGTGGCAAGAAATGGCGGCCCGCGACAGCGTTCAGATCAGCTGTGCGGGGAAGGGGTAATAGCGAGAATATTGCCAAAGTAAGTTTCTTTAAAAGTGCGCAAGCACACAAAATAGTACACGGATAATACACAGTAAAATCAATTTTTCAAAGGGTTCGCTCGTTGCTCCCGGCTTCCGCCTCAGGAGTTCAGTCTATCTGCTGGCGCCTGCAATTTGGCGCGTTTTAAGGCGGGGGGGCGTGGCCCGTGATGAAGGGGGCGTGGCCTCACCAGGCTTCCCCGGAATGACGTGGCAAGAAATGGCGGCCCGCGACAGCGTTCAGATCAGCTGTGCGGGGAAGGGGTAATAGCGAGAATATTGCCAAAGTAAGTTTCTTTAAAAGTGCGCAAGCACACAAAATAGTACACGGATAATACACAGTAAAATCAATTTTTCAAAGGGTTCGCTCGTTGCTCCCGGCTTCCGCCTCAGGAGTTCACTTCAATGTGAAGGGTTTACGGAACCCTATTAAGAAACAAAGGGTTCTTAATCTTAATCTTAATCTTAATCTTAATCATTTATCTTGTTTACAGTGTAAGATTGCAATGTTACAGGACACCCATCTTACAGAAAATGACATTAACTCTCTTAAAAGGCATTGGGTGGGTCATGCTTTTGGTTTGCCCGCTAAGGAAAGAAAGAATGGAGTGGTGACTTTATTTCACAAATCGCTGTCTGTAACGATTGAAAAGGAGTAGAGAGATGATGATGATGGTAGATGGCTTCTCCTTCACCTGGTTATTAATAGATCCCCCCTTTCCCTCCTTAACATATATATGGTCCTACAGGATTTTATGCTCAGTTCTGGCAATACATGTCACATGTCCTACACTCTTGTCCTAACCCGAATTTCCAAGTCGGTGGCGACTGTAACCAGATTATGGATCCTTTCATCGATAGGAAATCCCAGTCTAGGTATATTCCTAATAAAATGTAAAAAACTTTCCTAAACACTATCCAAACAAGGGGGTTGGTGGACGCCTAGAGGATTTGCAATCCTGATACTCTGGAATTTACTTTCTATTCCCCTACACATAACTCAAGTTCAAGAATAGATTACATCTTTGTTTCTACCCAACTACTCACCAACTTAACTCATGCTAAAATCGGATCTATATTGATATTGGATCATGCTCCGGTCAATATTGATGTAGGTCTTCCATCACTATCTTCCAAACCTCGTAGTAGGCGCTTCAATAATGTGTTACTTAAGGACCCAGTTTTTGTGGAGCGTTTTAAATCCTTACTTCTAGAGTTCTTTCAAATCACCACTACCCCATACATTTTATTTCCTGCGGTATGGGATGCATTTAAGGTAACTGCCAGGGGCTTTATTATGGAATTTGTTGCCGTTAAGAAGAAAAAACTCCATATGGAATCCTCTTCTTTATTGTCCTCTATTAAACATCTTGAACATGCCTACTACACTTCCAATACTAATGATACGTTTATACAACTTATTAACGCTCAATAGGATTTTAATAGGAAAACGACTGAGGAGGCCCACAGGACTCTTCTAAAGATTAATTCCAAATTCTATGAGGGTCGAAACAGAGCAGGCAAATTGTTAGCGAACTATTTAAAAGTTAAATCCCAAAAATCCAGGGTAAATAATATTGATGACAAAGGCAGCAATCATCTTAAAGATGAAGAAATTTATGTTTTATGGATTTAAAAAAAATTCTATATACACCTGAATCATCTCCTTCTAATCTTGCTCTAGATTAGTTATTTGACTCTCTTCCCCCACGTACTTCCCCTTCTTCTGACTGTTCCTCTCTTGACAAAGATCTCGCTCTTTCTGAAATTAGGACTGCCTTAGCTCTATTACCCAAAGACAAAGCCCTGGGCCCTGAATATTTTACTGCCGAATTCTATTCTTGCTATTCACAAAGTCTTCTTCCTCATCTTGTTTCTCTTTTCCAACACTTCATTTCTCATAAGGAAACTCATGGCACTTTTTGGAGGCAGTGATTTGATTTGCTTGATTCCTAAGAAGAAAGAAGACCCATCATCTTGTGCCAATTATTATCCAATTTCTTTAATAAATTTAGATTGCAAGAGTTTTGCTAAAGTGTTGGCTCACCAAATAAACCAAGTGATTCTTGATCTGATCGGTATCGAGTAATATGGGTTTGTTAGAGGCAGGAATTTAACTGACAATTCTAGAGCTTTTTTACACATAATACATCTTGCATCTAAGAACTCAACTCCTTTAGCAGCTATTACCTTAGACGCTGAAAAAGCCTTCAATCGTCTTCATTGGCTTTTTATGATGCAGGCTCTTAAGTGGCATGGTTTTGGCCGTGCTTTTTTGTCTTTCATTGGTTTGCTTTATTCCTCCCCAACTACCTCGTTTTTGTCAACGGTTTGCAATCATCTTACTTTACTCTTCAAAGGGGCACTCGTCAGGGCTGCCCTCTCTCTCCTTTAATATTTATATTATCCTTTGAACGTTTTCTTCACTCCTTACGACATTCTTCTCTATTGCAAGGGTTTTGGCACAAAACGTCTGAAATTAAGTTCACCGCATATGCGGACGACATCCTGTTATACGTTTCAGTTCCCCAGGTTTCCTTACCTGCTTTTAATTGTAGAGTAAGGTTGAACTGTTATGGGAGTCTGATTTACAACAAACTTTTTCTATACATACTTGGAACTCTTTCTGGGCACGTTTACATCACGGGTCCTGTCATGCTAGCAATACTCAAACTCTTTATTACTTTTATAACAGGCTGTATTTAACCCCATCATTTATCTCCAAATACACCCAGGAATCCTCACCTGCCTGTTGGACCTGCTCAACTACTCCTGGTACATACTTACATTCCTTTTTTTATGTCCACGCGTTACCTCTTTTAGGTTAAAAATTTGTACAACTATTTCCTCTATATATTCTATTAGTTTTCAGTTTAAAATTACCTGTATATTTTTCGGAAGTACCTCCCCAGTCTGGTTTGGTGCCCCTAAACTTCGTGGATCTGGTATTGGCTATTGCCTTTCAGGTTATTACTTCCAATTGGAAATATGCCTCCAAGGTCACCTTTTCTGCCCAACTTCTCTGAAAAGAGACCTTTTGGTCTCCACTTACTAATTATTTATCTTCCCGTCCAACTCAGATCCAGGATAGTACTTCTGGTTTTCAACCACCATGAGCCTTACAGTCTTAAGTTTCCCGTACTGTACATATTAGAAATTTACTGTCACCTTTGCATTAATTGAACATTTACTTTGTAATTATTGGAGCTAAATTTGATTATTTCTGTAAAATAGTGCTGGATTTTTCTTATGTATGTTCCCATCTTCCCCTCCCCTTTTCTTCTTTATATTCCTCCTTTCCTTTTTACAGCACTATCAAAAATGCTAAGTTAATATGGTACATTCTTTGATTTTGACTCTTTTGATAATTATTTTCATTGTATCACATATTCTTATTATTATTTTCATATATCTGTACTACGTTCCTTAGGCTACTTTTAATTCATGCTGTAAGCTGTACCCTTGTTTTTCATATATTTTAATAAGGCTACATTTAAACTAAAAAAAGAGCTTTTAAGTTTTAAATTACAAAATAATGTTAATACACCATGTGTGCTTGTCTCCTTACGAAGTTCTCACCAACAGTGCACCCATCTTTCCAGTCATGTGTTCACACTGTTTATTATCCATCTCTCCTGTTCATTCAATCGTTCGCCATGCTGCCTATCTGCCTTTCATCCAGCTATCCTTTCATTCATCCACTGTGCTGCTTCTATGCTTTGATCAAGCCATTTTCACATTTACTGATAGTGAAACCTGCCATCATCCACCTAGCCATTCGTTCATCCTGCTTCCTGCATGCCATAGGGGTGGGCAGGGGTGGCGGTAAACTCCGCCACGCTGCAGAGACTGGAGTGTAGAGTAGCAGAATTCCGCAAACCCCACCGACAGAGCGGAGTCCATCACCCGCCTTTACTCTATGCCCCTCGTCCTCGTCTCAGTCATTACAACTTGAGGTGCTTTGCCACCCAGACATAACAATACATGCGAATTACAGGTAAGGGCTACCCACCCTCCTGGGTACTAAATAAGGGTAGCTTACCCAGACTCCTCCTCTTTGTTTTTTCTGTCTTCCGGGATGTTCAATGTGGAATGCAGAGGAAAGGTTGGGGGAGGACAGCTCCACTGCAGAGCTTGTGGATTGTTCCTCCCATGCAGCATGGGACTGAATCTCTGGACAAGAGATTCGAGCAGCATGACTTACTGTTCTGGGAAGCAGTGTCCTTGGTGAATGCCTGCTTCTTTTCTTGGACAGAGGGGTGGTCCAGTGAATGTAGAGGCAGAGGTTTCTTGGTTGTTTTCTGGATCCCGGGTGTGTTCTTCTAGGTGCAAGAACGCTGGGGGAAGTGGATTTCGTTTGCACAGTAGGAATGTTAGCTCCACGCAGGTGCAAGCTTTCATTTTCGGCAGATTCCAGCAAGCGTACCTTTTTTGAGGCTACTTTAAGGCATCCTCTCCAAGGGTCAGCGTTATTATCTGACAACTGCTGCTTTTGATTTCTGGTGACTTTCTTTGTTGTCATTGAGTGTTTTCCTGCATTGGCTCCTTTAAGATGGGCAAAGATTCTTCAAAAAGGAGACGTCTGTCCCCTTTCAGCTCTCTATCTTCCTCTCCTTCCTATGGGGACTTGTGAGAAACTGGGTTCCTGGTTGACTGGTGTGTTACTTCCAACCGGTACAGAGATCAAATTCATTGGAGCTATTTTCAGAACAGATGTGGGAAAGATATTTCTCCATTTGGAAAGAATCTCATGACTTCAGAGTCTGATGGATCTTCTTCTCTCCAGCTCGGAGGTTCCTGTCAAGTTTTGTCTGGAGATCCAGGCACACATGGCAGCTTGTGTCTTCATGGTTTCATGTGTGCATCTTCATCTGCGCTGCTTCCAATGTCACCTGCACAGCTTTTACTCTCTAGAAATTCACAAATTGGATCTCCTCATTCCTTTATTGGGTCACTTCAAGCAGGAATTGCTGTGGTGGAAGAACTCGAAAAATCTATTGAAGGGCATGCATATGTATCCACAGCAGCCTGTGGTACTCACTACAGATGCCAGAAAGATTGGTTGGGTAGTAACAATCTTTAGTGAGTCGTATCAGCAGAAATAGCCTTTTTTGGAACATAGGTGATCAAACAACCGTGGGAACAATTCATAGAGCAATGTTGAGATTCACAGATCTGATTTTCAAAAGGATGTTCTAGTGGGATCGAACAATACAGTCTCCATAGCTTACTTCAACCATCAGGGAAGCACCAGGTCTAAATTCCTGTATCTGATTGCTACTGCAATAGGATTATGGGTGAAGGCCAATGTACTGAGTCTTTCAGCAATTTACATCAAAGTGAAGACAACTTTCTAGCAGACAGTGTCAGCAGAACCTTTCATTTCTCAATGAACCTCGCACTATCTTGGAGAGTCTTCAAACAAAAGTTTGAGACTCCCCTTCTAAACCCCTTTGCTTCAAAGGAGAATGCAGAGGTTCCAAGGTTTTGTTGCAGGCTTTGTTCCAGGAGAAGGGAATATGGGGAACTGACGCTCTGCTGATAAACTGGCTCCAGAGACTTCTCTATGCTTTTCCACATTTTTCCCTAATCACGAGGACGTTACCAAAGATTTGGCAGGAGATGTTGCATGTGATACTAATACTGCCCTATTGGCCACAACGATCATGGTTCCCAACCCTGAGCATTAGGCGATTTGTCCTACAGGTCCATCTACCACCAAAACAGCTTTCCATCCTCCTCTAAATCTGGTTCTGTCAGTCTGGAAGTTGAGAGGATGAACTTATTGAGTAAGGGTCTTCTTCCTCAGATGGTTGAAAAGGTTCAGCATTCAAGAGACCCTCTACTTAAAAGGACCTATTTAGGCATTGGGAGACGTTTGACAAGTGATGTTCTGTGCCTGAGTTTTCGGCACCTTCCTGTCCTTTTTTCACTGCATTGTAATTCTTGGTGGAAGGTTATGAGCTTGATCTGTCTCTTACTACCCTGAAGTACCAGTGTTTGCTATTAAAGCTTTCAGAGAATTTTCTGAGCCTCGCAGGGAAGTTGACACCCTAGTTAACAGGGTTTTTATTAAGTTTCTAGATCTTAAGACCTGTGTTGAAGTCATCTTCCCCTTCTTGTGATCTTCCAAAGGTTCTCAGCTCTCTTCAGACTCCTTTTTTTTAACCAGAGGAAGTGTACTTGAAGTTTCTTTTCTATAAGGTGGTCTTTTTTGTAGCCATAACTTCGGCACGTAGAGTTGGTGAACTTACAGATTTATTCAGTCGCCCACCTTTCCTAAAGTTTTCGATGACGAAGTAAGAGTGAGACCAGACCCTTCTTTTTTTTTATTATAGTCAATTCTTCCTTTCACAAGTCAAAGGAGGTTATTTTTCCCTCTTATATTCATTCTCCTTCATCTCAGGAAGAACTTTATCTTCATTTGCTGCTGGATGTTAAAAGGGCTCTTACAATTTATCTTAACAGGTCCTAAATTTTCAGGAAGTCAGAACATCTGTTTCTAACTTTTCGACTATTAGGAAGAGGAAGGAAGGCAACCAAGATGACTTTGAGCAGATGATTGAAAGCTACTATTTTTCAGGATGATCAAGGAGCCTCTATGGGTGGCTCGGTTCAGGGTAGATCCACTAGAGTCATAGCCATATCTTAGGCTGACTTCCAGCAGGTCTCTATTCAGGAAATTTGTAAGACTTCTACCTGGTCCTGGGACTCTGCATTTGCCAGACATTACAGACTAAATAATGTAGTTGACTTCAGTGCAAATATTATGGTGGGGTTTTTAATTGGTTCTTAAATAGATCCTGGTCATGGGCCCGATTCACAGAACTAATTTAAGACAAAATCCTAAACTTACTACCATTTTGGTATTCACAGAAGGCACTTACTCATTTCGGTATTCACAGAAGTTAGGAGTCATAAAATCATCAAGTGAGTCAAGCGCATCAAGATTTAAGTACAAGTGACACATAAAAGTGGGCTTAGTCGGCCCAAGCCACAAAAGACAAATCACAGCTGCCATAATCACAGAAACAGTCCATTTGTTAGAGAAAACCTCACCTCATGGGTTTCAACGGAGGGTGCGCCATGCGTTAACCAAGGTCTTGCTAACGTCTCAGCCGCTGATCTACTACTTGTAACTGGAAGTAATCGTGTGCCCACTTTTATGTGTCACTGGTACTTACATTTTGATACGTTTGACTCACTTAATGATTTTACAATTTACTTGGGACATGCTTACTTTTGTTTAGAATCGTACATAAGTGATTTAGTGATTAATGATCCAACTTCTTATAGCTAGGTTTGGAAAATTCAGGATAAACCTGCTTCTTGGGATTGATATACAACTGTTTCTACATCAGTATTGGTGAGCCTTAAGAAATATATAGTTGTCCCCATGGTGGTGAGTTCTGCCTTTTGAGGACACGTTGGAATATCACAATATCTGTCTTCTCTCCACAATTGTGGGGATTACCTATTTTCTGGACTTACAGGTACATGCATCAACCATTTTTACGAGCGCAAATGGTGCGATTCGCAAAAATCGCCCGTTTGCGCCCGCAAAAAGGGCATTTGCAATGCTTCAAGGTTCAAGGCACTTGCAATTTGAGAACCACTTTAAAATAGCGATTTCGCTACTAGGATGCGCAAATTACCATGAAGTTGAACTTGATGGTAATTTTCAAATACTTTGAAAAATGCACTAAAGTATGTTTTTCAAAGTTTTGGTAGCACAGACACATGCCCTTGGGGCATGTGTGTGCACAACGTGTGTGCACAGAGCAATTTCAAGGGTGCAACAAGGTGTCCTTTGGACACCCTTGAAATAGCTATGAAATACATATTGGTACTCGCAAATTGCGCATGCAATCTCCCATTCATTCCTATGGGCCTATGGGCCCATAGGAATGAATGGGAAGGCATACCTTATTTGCGACTCGCAATTTGCGAGTCTCAATTAAGGAATGTTTGGGAATCGCTAATTTTATAGTGATTCCTACATGCATAGGCTTTTGCAATTCCTTAATTGTGATTCCTTAATAATTGCAATTAAGGAATCGCAAAAGACAACATTGATGCATGTACCTGTTAGTCTCGTTTCTCACTTTATTGGCACAAATCCTAAGCAGGAAGTTCTTCCCTTATACTGTTTTTCCTTTTGCTCTGTCTTTAATCGTGATATCAGCTCCCAAAAACTACTTAACATCAACGGTAAACTTTTTCTTGAGGGGGTTTTCCTGACACTCTAACTAGATTAACCCCAAGCAATCTTGTCATCATTCATAGTAACAGGGTTTATTTTGCTTTTGTTGTTGTAGCCCTGAGGAAGTCGAAGGTTGATGACCCAATGACAAAACACGTGTTGGCTACGCCTATCATCTGGTTGTGAATGTACTAACCAATGTACCAACTACACTGTAACGAATATACTACTGGATGTGATGATCACGAAGTGAACATTTGCGATTTAAGAAGATCTTCGTACTCTTGGACATTATTATTTTTTTGCTCAGGATAAAGACTTTTTTGTTACTGTAGCAGATGAGGGATCCTTGAAGCCGGATACACCTTTGCTGAGGGACTGCTTAACGGGATTTGAAGATGCAGAGAATAAAATTGCAGGAGCTGCAGTGAAGTTAGGCCGACGGTAGGGGAGAGTCTGACACTCTCCACTGACCCATCTTGCTCCTTGGAAGCTAGGAGGTCGGGGAGAGGTTCACTCTCCTCTTCCACCCCATCATCTGTCACCAGGAGCATGGTGAACTCAGACCACTTATACAGGCACATGCATCATCATAGGGTTTTGCGATTCCTTAATTGCGATTATTAAGGAATCGCAATTAAGGAATAGCAAAACCCTATGCATGTAGGAATCGCTAAAGAAATAGCGATTCCCACAAATTCCTTAATTGCGACTAGCAAATTGCGAGTCGCAATTAAGGAATGTCTTCCCATTCATTCCTATGGGCCTCCAGGCCCATAGGAATGAATTAGAGATTGCGGGAGCAATTTGCGAGTACCAGTAGGTACTCGCAAATTGCTCCCGCAATTTCGATGGTGCAAGGGTGTCAAAATGACACCCTATTGCACCCATGTATGTTAACTCTGCACATATGTTGCATACACACATGCTCTAAGGGCATGTGTGTGCGCAACATGAAACACAGAAAAATGCAAATAAGTGCATTTTTCTAAGTTTTCGCAAATTACCATGAAGTCCAGCCTCATGGTAATTTGCTCACGCTAATAGCGAAATCGCTATTTTTAAAACTGTAAAATGCATTGCATTTAAGGAATCTAAATTAGGGATTCCTTAAATGCAATCGCTATTTAAGGAATTGCTATTTTGAGATTCCTTAAATAGCGATTTGTGCATTTGGGATGATGCATCCCAAATGCAAAAATACCGGTCGCAAAGGGGCAGATTCTGAGAATCTGCCCGTTTGCGACCGGTTTTGTGCTTGATGCATGTGCCTGATAGTGTGGTTTGAGGAGATTTACATAGAGTTCGTCTTGGTCTTCTGGACCATCAATTATGTGACTCCTTTACCTCATAAGGCCCTGACCAACAGCCTTGGAGGGCCCTGGGCTCTGTCACCTATGCCTTTTGCTTAGACTGAAACTACCAGAGAGGTCTTCTGGTCGCACCAGAGTTTCATTCCCTCCTGGATGGCTTATAGGTTCTCAGGAGCCTTCTTCCAGAACTTTTAGATGCCCCACTTCTGCCTCATGGGCTCAGACAGGTCCATAACCATGCCTATTAGGGTCTTTTTGAACCTCTCAACAAGCTCATTGGTCTGAGTGTGATATGGTGTAGAGAACTTATAAGTTACCCCACACTCATTCCACATTGACATAATGTATGCAGACATGACATGTGTGCCCTGTCAGATAGTATTTCTTTCGGGAACCCCACAAGGTAAAAATCCCTATCAAGGCTCTAGCTATTGCAAGTGTAGTCAAAGTCCTCAGAGGTATGGTCTCTGGGTACCTAGTGGCATGATTCACCAAGACCAGGATAAACCTATTACCTAAGACAGTTTTGGGGTCCAGTGTGCCAACAATGTCGATGCCCACCCTTTCAAAAAGGGTGCCAACGACATGTAAGCAACTCAGGGAACCCTTAGGTGATTTGTGATGTGTCCACATTGTCTACCCAAATACTGTACAGACGGATGTGTTAACTGCTATCATATTGTATGTAAATCAAGTTACAAAACCCAATAAAAAAAAAGTTTGAAAAAACAAATACACACCAGGGAAGCCTTTAGCTTCTTCCCTCACTTCCCAGTGGACTGGGAGGTGGGACATGACCTGCAGAATGCATCTGAGGCTGTCTTCATCCAGGTAGTGTGCCCCAGATCACTACCTAATAGACAAACCACCGGCATTGCAGGGCTCACAGCTACTTTTAGAGCGCCTCCAACTCAAAAGGAACCACAGCCACTAGTGACTCCCACAGTTGTCTGCTACCACAACCTGGCGGAATGTATTGGGAGTTACCTGCTCTAAAGACACAAGACGACACCTTACAGTAGTCATACTTTCTCCTGTGTCCCTCTGAGCCTCCACCCTCTGCCCATTGATGGTGGCCCACTGCTTATACTTGGAAGTATTATTCGGCATGTGGGCTTTGGGCATCATCTCTTTGTCACCCAGGGACACTAAGGTAACCTCTGCTTTCTCCTCCACAGTAACTGGGACAATCTCCTCTCCTAATACTACACTGGCTAACCCTTGGGTCTGCCCAGCAAAGGGGGCCCGTTCGCTCTTGGGACACTTGACACCCCCTTCACTAACTCATATCTGTAACACTCATAGCACTTGGAGGCAAACTTTCTTGTCTTCTTGTCCGCAAACCCATTATTCTTTTGGTCAGACTGGGGCTGCGTACCCTTCCCCTCTGAACTGTTTAGGGCTCAGAGTGTTTTTCTGGCTTTTCCTGGCAGGAAATATTTTTCATTCCTGAGAAAATACCATCTCTTTTTTCACACTAGCTAGGACAGATCCCCATGGCTTGTGCATTCTCTGTCTTTCTGATTTTCACAGCCTTCAGATGCAAGCACTGTAAGACATTCTCTAAGCAAAGTTTAACAGTGAGCAGATCTGATTTCAAGGCTAGGAAGAGCGGGAAAAACATCAGGGATCGCTTTCTTGCAGTCTCAGGAGTAAGGAGAGGGTGTTCCCTGTACCAGTGTTCCTCATTCATCCTCTGAGTACTCCCACAGAGGGCAATCCAAGAGGAGCCCAGAAGAGGAAAGGCAATGCCGTTCCCAATTGAAACAGAGGACTTCGATGTCAAGAGGTACAGGTCCTACATGTTCACCGTTGAGCACCCAGTCAACACATCATTCATCAACAACATTTACAGAATCTACTGCATCTGTACAGAAAACTGCATTCTTGCTTACAAGAATAGAGGCATAGAGACTTTCTTTGGACTCCGACTCTGAATATTTCAGAGCTTTTCTCCTGTAGTGATTCCAGACTCACCATCTTTAACACATTCACCTTCTAGCCCTCCACTACCACCATTTCTCACTCTTTAGACTCTTTGTCCTCCTTTGCCTTCACACCCACCTAAAGTGATTCCTGTGGACCCATCCTTACCCAGAATGGCAACCCTACTCCTGTGCAGTTCCTCAAAAGTGTTTCAGGTCACCGTCACTTCCTTACAGACTTTACCATCAGTCAAGGTCTTGGTCCTGCTTTCAGGCTCATCCTTCCAGATCTACGAGATCAAGACATTACTCCTTAAGGCATTCTTCAAGATGCAAACAAAATACCAGATTCAGGTCACTTTATCCCTGGTCGTCTTCATCTTCATAAAGTACATATTCCCCTCTAGCGAGGGTTTCACTGATACATGACCTTAACACTTTTCAAGAAGTCCTTTCAGAGAGGTGAATAAACGTTATCTCCCTCTTCCAGTAACTGTGTCAACTACTTCTGTCATCTTTTTAGACATTGCTTTAAAAATCTGTCTCAATGTCTTTGCTTTTGCTAGTTCCACTTGTCTTATTGAACCAGCCCTGGACCTTTTCCTTGAACCAGCTTCTGCAACATCTATCCTGGGAGTTCATAGTTCGTGTATGATCTTGCCTAGTGGAGATTATCCTGGTTAAGACTTGTAGGTCCTACATCTGAAGCTCAGCAGAGGATTCGGAAAGTTCCTTTCTCAGGGAACACCTTGTTTTTTAGTCTTGTCAACAAAGGGGTGTCCAGAATCAAAACTGAGATGGAATCTTTGCGGAGCATAGGGAACACTCTTATTGGCCACCTGATCCCTACTATTTCCTGCAAAGATTTCAAAACCCCCCAGTGATCATAAGGGCAACAGCAACACCAAGGACAGCCCTACCAACGGAAAAGGCACCAGTCCAGAAGCAGAGGAGATCTCCTACCACCTGCACCACGTGCTAAACATGCACTGGAATGAAGCAGTGACGTTCCACTTCTCTGTCTTCTGTTACGCACTCCAGACGGGGGAAGCATTTCATATTTTCTGGAAGAGCGAAAGCTATCACCAACAACAAATGGGTTCTGAATATTCAAAATGATAAATGTCTCAAGTTTAGATACCCTTCTCCAGCAATTCCATCAAAGAAGTCATCCCACTACATTGTGTACAACTCAACAAGAAGTCCCCATCCCTTTACTAAAACAAGCCACACAGAAGGTTCCTTTTTCCAAGTAAGCTGTGGGATTTGATTCCTACCATTTTCTGGTGTAAAAGAAGGGCCCTAAGAACAAATTCAGAACTATACTGGATCTAAAATTAACAAACAGATGGATAAAGAACAAGAAGCTCAGGATGCTGGTGTTACACCAAATCTACCCTCTGCTCCATCAATGGGATTGACTATGTTCCAGAGACCATCAAGTTGTGTACTTTCAGGCACACACAGCTAAGAAACATTGATTTTCCTGAGATTAGGTGGCTGTAAACCAATATTATTTGTACAAGATACTTCCATTCTGCCCCAAATGTGCACCAAAGACATTCTCAAAGTGCTTGGAAGTTGCCACACCACATCTCAGGAAACAGAAGATCTTTGTCATGTCATAGCTGGACTACTGCTTGATTAAGGTGACACCTTTCCAGCAAGCTTCTCAACATTTCCACTCTCAAGCGTTTATGACTACACATCAATTACAGAATATCAAACTTGACCGCAAACCAGGCTCTGCATTACCTGGGAGCAGTCCTGGATATGTTAATAACAAAAGCTAATTCTTCAGAAAAGAGTCTATTATCAATCCATCTCAAATGTCTGCTAAGAGTAACAACATTTAACACTGAAGCAAATTTAATCTCTGATGGAGTCAATGGCCACCTGCATCTTCCTTGTTCCAAATGCACGCCTCCACATGAGGCCACTGCAAAAGAGTCTTGAATATCAATAGTACCAATTCTCAAAAAAGAGGGAGGATAAGCTCATATTGACTCATCAAGCAACATAATGCCTTAGTTTGTGGTGTCATTCAGAGAATCTGCTATGCTGAATGAGTTTCTATCAGAACATTCCAACTCAAAGGATATTGACTGATGCCTTCTTTAGAGGGTGGGGCTCACACATAGGGCATTTGCAATTCCAAGGATCTTTGTCTCTGCAGGAGAGAATGCGCCACATCAATTTCCTAGAACTGAGGGTGGTTCAAGTGGCCATGAAAGCCATCTTTCCATTATTCACAATGGACTCCCTGCTTGCTCAGACAGACAATGCAATAAACAAAGGGACGTTCGAATTCCTAGCACGGGCGTGAAAAAAGGAAAAGGTCTCAAGAACAACGACCAAAAACATAAGCTGGAACATGGCAGGTTTTTCCTCCCTAATGGCGAATATAAATACATTTAAATACCTTCACACTGGCGACATATTACGCCTGCAAGAGACGTGGTCGACCGTGCTTATCTCCATTCCAGGGTTTCAAATAATCCACACAGTCGCCCACAAGAAAATTCTGTTTGGAAGACCTATGGGCAGTCTGTCAATATATTTGAAACTAGATTTGCAAGTGAAAGTAAAATAATGGAGCTCCTCTTGTGACATGCAGGCGGTCATTATGAATGGCCTTGTATTAGATGGAACATCTACCTCAATCACAGCCATAAACCTGTATCTCAATACGCACAGAGATGTAAAAATTGCCAAAGACAGGAATATCAACGACCTGATAAAAACTTTTCTGTACGAGCATTGGGGGCACAAGTGCATATTGGTTAAAGACTTTAACACACAAGATTTGTGCTTACCAGAGAATAATCGCTGCGACCACCCTCAAAACCTTCTTGAAGCCTGCCTCAAAGAATCTGAGTTGGGCTCGTCTGACCAAAAAGGCATAAAAAGGGGCAAATCAATGCCTAACTTAAAAAATATTTCAACGTTGGACTACATCTTCTTGAACAAGAATCTGTTACGCAGATGCATAAGCTATCAGGTTCAACAGAACCGGAAGTGACCACCATCCCATATTTATAGAGGTCAATGTGAGTACGATTACATACAGGAAATACAAGCTGGCAGGCTAATCACTTTCCACCAATGTTGGGCTACTCACAAAAAGAGTCAAATGGAGCCCAGCTGGTATGGCCAAGTACTCATGTTGGAACTAGTCCACACCTTCCTGACTGGTAAATGAAGCAAACATTCTTGAGAAACATTGGGAGTCAATGGTAAAAAAGCTCCACAAAGATCTAATGACCCAAAAGCATAGAAATCAGCAAATTGTGCCCACAAGAGGGTGGTCGCCCCCACACTGCAAGATGAGAGAGTTTAAAGAGAGCAAATGGAAGTGCCGTCGTTCAGAGCTACTACGTAGAAGGGAGAAGAGCATTCTTACCAAAATTAAGATGAAAGATGCTAGGAGACGACATAAACAAATAATTAGGAAGCTAAAACAAAATCAAACAGAGAAGGAATGGAACCCCAATACGCCCTGTTGGCATCTAGCAAGACCAAGGAATTCTGGGGATATGTCAATAGTCTGGCAAACAGAACCACCACCAAGAAGAATGTCCTTCTTGGCAGACAAATTGGAGGCCCACGTAACAAAGCTACATTTGGATCCTGGTAAAACAAGGGCTACCATCAATAATTGACTTGTTAATTCCCTAGAAGGCTTGGAGGATAGCCCAATGGTAATCTTTGAAAAGGCGATACTAAGCATCTTGAAGAGTATTTGGAAAGATGGGCCCCCAGACCAAATGGTCTACCTGGAGTGTCTTCAAGGAACACCTGGCATTTTGGACACCCCACATGCACAGTCTGTTCAATGACTGCATCACATCATCATCTTCACCAGACTCATGGAAATGCTCCTTCTTGCATCCAATACATAAAAAGGGGGACAACACCTTACCCAAAAATTACACGCTAATAGCTCTATTGGATTTAGATGGCAAGGTCTTTGCAAAAGTGCTTCTACACGAGCTGGAAGATTGGATCAATGAAAATAAAATCATACCAAACTATCAAACGGGGTTCAGGCCCCACTTCTCAATAATGGATAATGTGTTTGCGCTCTCCTATCTGGGCACTAAGGTCATTAAAACTACTACACCCCTACTTTATGCCTGCTTTATAGATTACAGTGCCGTGTTTGATTAAATCGATCAAAATATCCTCTGGCAAAAACCTGCGAAGTCAGGCCTACCTAGTTAACTCCAGGCGGCAATCACAGAGCTGTACACCGATACCTGGGTTCAGACTAAGATAACACAGACTCATGCTAAGCAAACAGTTATACAAACAAAGGCAAAAGCAGGGATGTGTTATCGCCCCTACCTTGTTCAACTTATATACAGCAGACAAAGGTGGGGCATCGCTGAAAGAGAACATAGTTCCACCCAAATTATGCCAGAAAGATACTTTCCATTATACATAAAGTGGACGACCTGGTGTTACTGAATCAAACTTATATTGGAATGAAGAGGGCCCTGGGTATCCCACTTATACATTACAAAGAACGCTCTACATGCAAATGCAGCCAAAACTAAAGTCATGATTTTTGGCCAAAGAACCGAGAAACATCAACTGGAATGGCAACTGGGCCCTTTAAAGATAAGTATAACTAGCAAATAGAATTACCTTGGTGTTTGGGTGTCAGATACTGGTAAACCCTACCTGCAGGCCACCACACTGGCAGAAAAAACAGCCAAGACTACGAATGTTCTTTCTAAATTACATCATAACTCACACAGTCACTCGGTAGAGGCTATTCGAAGAGCTATACGGGCAAAATTACTACCTACAATAAGCTACTGACATCTTGTTTCCCTGGCATGCTCAATGAGTTATTTGAGCACTGCCATACAGCAGCATATAGGAAAATATTTAACATCCCTAAAGATACCCGGTGCATATTGATTCTCCTTGAGTTTGACCTTGTGAACATGGACATTGAGAATGGAAAAAGGATATAATCAAGTTTCATCAACGAGTGACCAGGGTGTATCCAGAGTTCTCGAGCTGTGCACTGAATATGATATTACAGGATTTAAAAAAAGCAATCGGTCAAAGTGCCTTTGTAGTGCCAGAGGCATATTAAACCTGACCCAAGTATTCAAAAGACTTACTTACAATAGAACATCTAACGAGAACTTTAAAAGAGCAAGGTAAGCAGGCTTCAAGGGAACATGACATAAAACAAATCAGAAATATTACAGGAGCAGCAGTGCTTGACACATCACATGAAGCCACCCCTTGCCAACTATATCTTAAAGCAGCCTTGGGGAGCCAAGCTCTATAGAAAATTTTACTGACTAGGCTCTTATCAATGCCTATATAGGAATGCAGGTCCCACTAGAAGAAGCTTGACGCAGGTCATGGGTAATGCAGGATGTGCCAATATCACTCTGAATCTGCAGCAGATATTGTATGTAGTTGCTGTGCACTGCTACCTCATAGGCAAATTTACCCAAGGCCATTTTCTTGCAAAACGGGATAAGAACATGCAGAGGGTTTGACATATTTTCACTGCAGTTTTTCCAATGGAACTAGCATGGATTGGCAACATGGAAGCTGGAAGCTGGAGGAATCCTGCAGAGACGCCCGCCGACCAATGAAGACTACCACTTGAGAACATTGAGCATGAATCTGAACCTGATCTTGAAGGATAAGGCCTCACAATTTGGCACTTGCACTTGGGAAGAAAGGATTGGATATGAGTGTAGTCACCATCTTGTCATGTTTTAACAGACTATGCTCATGCATATAAATCTTAAAATTAGTACATGATTCAAATTGTCTAGAATCGCTTGACTAGGCTTAGAAATCATGGCACTTGACACTTTGGCTGCAATGCACATTTACAGAGCATTTTTGCATCAGCATGTGGCACTTTAGAGAACAGTTTAAGAACCTGACACCTTGCACTTGGCAAAAACACGTTTCTTAACATGTTGCATACTAAACGTGGCACTTTAGTGAACGGCCTCTCATTTAACCCATTTTAGCACTTGCATTACGATCAGTACTCCTACTTAGAATATACTTGAAACGTTCATCTACATTGTGCTATTCTTTCAAGTTACTTGATTCCACAATAGCAGGATGATTAATGGTGAAAAACGATGCCTTTTAACGCTCTTTTGCACTTGCATGTGATATTTTAGTGGAGGACTTTTCAATGTATAGCACTGTAGAACCTTGCATCCAGAATCAATGCTCATTTGCTATTTAAAAACGTTAATTTTATTGTGCTTTGTTGTTCACTTTTCTTGTTGAACATCATAAAAGTCCTTTTATATTGCATCAGTAAATCTTACCAGATACAGAGTTTTAATCTTTGTGACAAATCATTTTTATTTCTTTTTTTAAATTTGTTGCTAGATTTTATACGAACCTTTGGGTCGGAGGTTTATATTGATATATTTATTAATGGCGTATTCCACTTTGAATGTGCTTGTAAAAAATTTAAGTAATCATACAATAAAGCTTATTTGATTGATGAAAAACAAAATACAGCAACCATGCATTACCTGAACAAACAGGGAGAAATGAGATCCAGAACCTTGTCCTTGGTAGCACAATGATGATTCTTATAGGTTTACTAAAGAAAGAATCAAGATATTATTAAAGACAAGGAGGCTAGCATTATGCAAAATCTTTTATTAACTCCTTCTGAGCAGCACCACACAATTTGAAAGCTCACAGAATGGAACTTTAAAACATCACAATTAAAAGGATGTTATATCCATATAAAAGCTCTGTGTCCTCCATCTTTTTCCCCTTTAGTTCAGCTTTCTAAACAACAATGAATAACTATCCTTTCTTCCACTGAAATCTTTATATATCTGTGGAAGAACCAAACAAACATCAATAAACCTCTTCTATGTATAAAAACAAACCCTGAATTAACATTCCTCAAAAAAAAAACCACAGATTACTTGACTTTCTTCTTAACATATACACAATTCAAATCTTTTCTTTTAACATAACCCCCACTCACTCATCCCAAGCGAAGGGTGGGTGGGATAATGCTAGCCTCCTTGTCTTTAATAAAATCTTGATTCTTTATACTGTAAACCTATAAGAATCGTCATTTTATGTCAAGACAGGAGGCTGGCATTATGCATGTTCAAAGCTTTGTAAAGCACATTTTGAAACATGATCAATTCCTCTATAGTAGAATGTCTTAAACGTTTCAGCCAAAGACAAATCTGCCACCTTCAGGATGTCTTCTACTCTTCCTCCCATCATGCATACTTTACTAGCCATCGCACCTCTTGCACTACGAGCAGAAAACGTTGTCAAGTCAATACCTGCCTCCTTCATAGACGCTTTCACCCATCTTGCAATAGTTGCATTACTTACCGCTATACACGGCTTAATATAGGATATCAAGAGCCGATCCACTCCATCACTCCTCTTATCCAACATACGTGACTCATACTCCTTAATACACGTACAACACAAAGCTTTGGCGTAACATCAAACCTTGAATAGAAAAAGGACTCTGACATTGTCTTAGTTCTTTTACAAATTTCAAACACCACACCATCTAGTTGATATAAACGTCTTAACACCTCCAAAGCCTTAACTCCAAAGCCGAAACTCTTCTAAATGAAATCAGACAAAGAAGTGTGGCCAATTTCTAAGTTCATTCCCTTGTCACCAAATACTTATTACATGGCCAATTCTGAAATAACTTCAAAACCAAATCTACATCCCATAAAGTCTTATATTTTGCCAAGGGGGGGTCTCTTCAAATGCATACCCTTCATAATTCTGCATACCAAGGGACTTTTCCCCATTGAAATCTCTTGTACCAAAGAATGCCCCGCTGCAACAGCAGACCTATAACAGTTCACCGCTCTGTAAGACATACCTTGTTCAACTAAATAAGCCAAAAAATTGTCCACCTCTACATCATCCGCCTCCATCGGATCCAAATTCCTTTCCATGCACCAACATACCCAAATTCTCCATGCTCCTCTGTACCTTCTCCTAGTCCCAGGTGCCCAAGACTTTAAGTAAGACAGAGGCTGTTTCCGAAAGTCCTGACATTCCTCCTGAATGCCTGATATCTTCCAAACTAGTAGGTTGAGAGAACCGGATTCCAGAAGGGGATGCTCCACCCCATCTACCCCCAACAAAACACCCTCTACTGTGTCTAACAGAAAAGGTTCTTCAATTGCCAATTCCATGACTGTTGGAAACCACGGTTGGCACTTTCAGAAAGGAGTCACCAAAACCAGACGACATCTCTGCCTCCTCACCGGGACCAACACCCTTTGAATCATTGAAACAGGAGGAAACGCATACCCCCTTAACTTCTCGCAATTCTGCAAAGAGGCATCTATCGCCATAGCTCCTAGATCTGGTCTCCAACTCACATACTTTGGCAATTTATAGGTCAGTCATGAGGCTAACAAATCCACATCCAATGGTCCCAACACTTCTACAATCTTCTCGAAAACAACTTTGTTCAGCTTCCAATCGCTGTAATCTATCACATTTCTGAAATAATCTGCATCTATATTCATCTTTCACGGTAAATATTCCACCATCAAAACTATCTTGTGTTCTAATTAAAACTCACATATTTCTTTCAACAATTATGTTAGTCTCATGGATCTGCTTCCTCCCAACTTGTTCACATAAGTTACCGCTGTTACATTGTCCATACGTAGAAGAACTTAACTCCCTTTCAGATCCCTCTGAAAACTTTGCCATGCTAACAAACCTGCCTGCATCTCTAAACTGTTTAGGTGTTCCTCCCTCTCGCTTAGGGACCAAGCTCCACCTGTCTCACTTGTTAAGCAAGATGCCCCCGAACCTAGACTGCTTGCATCGCTTTCCAACACAAAGTCTGGATGAGCGCCTAAAATTGCCTTTCTGTTCCATGCTTCTAAATTCTCTTTCCACCAAACCAACTCTTTCTTTGCTTCTCTGTTCAAAAGAACAACTTCTCTGTACCAAAAACCTTCTGCTAACCTCTGGGCCTTCAACTGCTGAAGTGACCTTTAATGTAGTGGTCCTAGAAATACCGCCTGAATTGATGGCGACAAAAGACCAATCACCCTTGCTAACTCTCCTAGGTTTACCGATTCCTTCTTTGACATAAAGGAAACCTCTTGCTTGATTTGCTTTACCTTCTTTTCCGGCATGCGTAAACAACTCTCCTTTGTGTCCACCACAAACCCAAAAAATTCCAGACTCTGTGAAGGTAAAAACACAGACTTCTCTAAATTCATCAAAAAAACTAGACCACTTAACAATTCCTTACCCACTTTTAACTCCTTCAGAAGAATATTCACATCCTGATTCATTAGTAATATATCGTCCAGATAAATTATCAACCTTATTCCTCTTTCTCTTAACCCCTTGGATGCTCATGACGGAGCGGTTCCGTCATGAGCATCAGTTGGGCTGTGCTCATGACGGAACCGCTCCGTCATGAGGACAGCCCCTGGGGGAAGCGCTGGCGCTCCCCCCCTGGGGCATCGATCGTGCCCCCACAGACGGGGATGGCAGCGGAAGAGTTTCCGCTGCCACCCCCGAGCCCCGCAACGCTTCCTGGTGACGTCAGCGCGCACAGCGCGCGCTGGCGTCATCAGGAAGTGCTCGGACGCCTGGAAGCCATTTGCTTCCAGGCGTCCACAGAGGAAGGTGAGTGTTGTTTGCTCCGGTGGGGTGGCGGGGGCCTTTTAGAGTGTATTGAGGCATCGGGGGAGAGGAAAGAGTATTTCCTCTCCCCTGATGTCTCAATACAGGGCATTCCTGCTCCACGATCACGCACAGCGTCGCGATCGTGGAGCAGGGATGCCCCACTAGACACCAGGGATGTGTTTTTTTTTTATTTTGGAAGCGACCCCTTGGGTAAGGGTCGCTTCCTGGTGCCATTTATTATTTGTAGACTTTTCTGCCCCCTCTGGGGGCAGATCGGTGTTTTTTTTTCGCCGTTTCTGCTCCCAGGGGGGGCAGAAAAGCCCACTAGACACCAGGGATATTTGTATTTATGTAGGAAGCGACCCCTTGGGTAAGGGTCGCTTCCTTGGGGCCATTTATTATTTGAAGACTTTTCTGCCCCCTCTGGGGGCAGATCGGTGGTTTTTTTTCGCCGTTTCTGCTCCCAGGGGGGGCAGAAAAGCCCACTAGACACCAGGGATATTTGTATTTATGTAGGAAGCGACCCCTTGGGCAAGGGTCGCTTCCTTGGGCCCCTAAATATTTGGAAGACTTTTCTGCCCCCTCTGGGGGCAGATCGGTATCATTTTTTTGCCGTTTCTGCTCCCAGGGGCAGAAAAGCCCACTAGACACCAGGGATCTTATTATTATTGTAGGAAGCGACCCCTTGGGCAAGGGTCGCTTCCTTGGGCCCACAAATTTTTGGAAGACTTTTCTGCCCCCTCTGGGGGCAGATCGGTGTTTTATTTTCGCCGTTTCTGCTCCCAGGGGGGGCAGAAAAGCCCACTAGACACCAGGGATATCAGTATTTATGTAGGAAGCGACCCCTTGGGCAAGGGTCGCTTCCTAGGGCCCCTAAATATTTGGAAGACTTTTCTGCCCCCTCTGGGGGCAGATCGGTGTTTTTTTTTCACTTTTCACCGTTTCTGCTCCCAGGGGGGGCAGAAAAGCCCACTAGACACCAGGGATATTTGTATTTATGTAGGAAGCGACCCCTTGGGCAAGGGTCGCTTCCTTGGGCCCCTAAATATTTGGAAGACTTTTCTGCCCCCTCTGGGGGCAGATCGGTTTTATTTTTTCGCCGTTTCTGCTCCCACGGGGGGCAGAAAAGCCCACTAGACCCCAGGGAATTAGTTCAAATAAAAATAGAAGTGACCCCTCGCTTCCAGGGTGCAATTTGTTTTCTGCCCCACCTGGCACACAACCCGATTGACCATTTGGGTAGTGACATAGCATGTTATAATGTTTATTGTTATATTTTTTGTGAATTCCAATTGTAATGTTTTTTTTTTGTTTACTTTTTTGTTCTAGGTGAAGGCTTCTCTTCTTTTCACGTTGCCGTTTTGTGGCTGGTGGTTCTGCTGTTTGTGTAGTTTGGTAAGAGACTTATTTTTGTACAATGTAAATGTGTTTGATTTCTCTGCCTGTTTTTTTTTTGCAAATGGTGTAATAATAGCAGTATGTTTGGTTTTTGAGTGTCAAAAACTTTTTGCATTGGTGCTCGATGTGTATTTTGTTGTCTTGTGAGTAATTTGTTTTTTTTTCTTCTTTCTAGTTTGATATCGTTGGTTTTTGCTGTGTCACTGCAGAGTTTGTTTCTGGTGAGTGCAGCTGTCTCTTGTAATTGGATTGTATAGTTTTTGAGTACATTGATCTTTGTGATAAAGGTACACATTTCTTTACTTACTTGGTGTGCACATTGTTGGTTGTTGTTGACTTGTTTGTGCAGTCTTCTATCTTAGTAAGTATAATGGCTAGCCGCAGGATTACTGCTCAGCAGGTTGTTGGTTTGCTGTTTGAGTCTTCCTCTGATATTGGTTCAGAGACTGACTCTGCATCTGAGGGAGAGGAGGCAGGGGACGATTCTGGCAGTGAGTTTTCTCTCCGTATGGGGTCATCGGATGATGAAGATACTCTTAGTGCGGATGAAGTGCCTGTGTTAGAGGAGGAGACTGATGTGCCGATAGTGCGGCAAGAGGCATCTGGGCTGCAGCCTGCGGCTGCAAGGCTTCCCGTTGGTGTAGTGCGGCAAGAGACATCTGGGCTGCAGGCTGGGGCTGCAAGGCTTCCCGTTGGTGTAGTGCGGCAAGAGGCATCTGGGCTGCAGGCTGGGGCTGCAAGGCTTCCCGTTGAAAGTGATGACCTCTGGGTTGCCCCTGGCATGGTGCAGCCGGAATTGCCAGAGTTTACTGGTGTTCCAGGGTCTAGAGTGAATACTGAAAACTTTTTGCCTGTAAATTTTTTTCAGTTGTTTATGGACGATGTGTTTTTGGCAGAGATTGTTGAGCAGACTAATTTGTATGCCGAACAGTTTTTGAGGGACAACAGTGCCAGTCTTAAGCCACACTCTAGAGCTACCCGGTGGACTCCCACAAATGTTGAAGAGATGAAGAAGTTCTTGGGTTTAACTTTTTTGATGGGCTTGCTAAGGAAGCCATCAATGGCTTCATATTGGTCTAGCAGTCCCTTGATGGCAACGTCTATTTTTCCGGCAGTCATGAGTCGTGACAGGTATTTGCTTCTGCTTCGGATGATGCACTTTGTTGATAATGGTTTAGCGTTGCCACGAGATCACCCTGATTGTGACCGTCTTTTTAAGATTAGGCCTGTCCTTGATCACTTTGTTGATCGATTTTCTGAGATTTATGCCCCTGGTAGAGAAATTGCAGTGGATGAGTCTTTGGTGTTGTTCAAGGGCCGCTTGGTTTTTAGGCAATACATTCCTAGTAAGAGGGCACGCTATGGAATAAAGCTGTATATGCTGTGTGACAGTAGGACTGGATATGTCTCTAATTTCAGGGTGTACACCGGTAAGGAATCTAGGTTTAACCTCCCTGGTTGTCCGTCCACTTTTGGAGTGACTGAGAAAATTGTTTGGGAACTTGGTAGAGGATTTTTTAACAAAGGCCACCATTTATATGTAGATAACTTCTACACTGGTGTGCGGTTGTTCAGGGAATTGGCCAAAGTGGACACTTTTGCTTGTGGCACAATCCGCTCTAACCGTAAAGGTTTCCCGAAAGAACTTGTTTGTCAAAAGCTTGTGCGGGGACAGTGCAGTGCGTTGCGTTGCCAGGAGCTTCTTGCTGTGAAGTTTACAGACAGGAGAGATGTCTACATGCTGACTTCCATCCATGATGAAAGCACTGCACCTGTGACTGTTTGGGGTCAGGTCGCTGAAGTGCGCAAACCTGTGTGCATTTTAGACTATAATAGGCACATGGGTGGTGTTGACAGAGTAGATCAGAGGTTCGAACCTTACACTGCTCTTCGTAAGGCTTACATTTGGTACAAGAAGTTGGCTATCCCTCTTTTCCACTTGGCAATGTTTAATGCTTTTGTTGTGTTCCAGGATTCTTGCCCTGAGTCAAAGATGACTTTTGCTAAGTTTCAGGAGTCTGTAATAGGCAGCCTTGTTGTAGTGGAACAGGCAAGTGTTCCTAGAGTTGGAGTGGTGGAGGATGTTGCTAGATTGAAAGAACGCCACTTTCCAGATCACATTCCTCCCACACCCGCAAAAGATTTTCCCAGTAGGAGATGTAGAGTCTGTTGGCGAAGAGGTTTGCGGAAGGAGAGTCGTATGTACTGCCCCGATTGTCCCTCTCATCCTGCACTGTGTCTCCCTGCTTGTTTCAGAGCGTACCACACGCGAAAAAGTTTCTGAGAACATTCATGAGTGGTAAAGTGAACTGCCTGGCCTGTATTCTTTGGAAAATATGATTCTGTTTCAAGGTTGGTGTTAGTGCAATGTATTTAGTTGCTGATTTTCTGTTAGAAGATTTGTATCTATTTGCAATTTGTTTGTGTTTTTATTTTTTTCTAAAAAAATCCTAAATGTGATGGCGGTGTGTGTAGGCTTGCGCTTGGCTGTTGGTGTGTGTGGACTGGCACTTGGTTGGTGGTGTGCGTGGAATGGTGCTTGGCTGACGGTGTGCGTGGACTGGCGGTGTGCATGGACTGGCGGTGTGCGTGGACTGGTGCGTGGCTGGTGGTGTGCGTGGAATGGTGCTTGGCTGGCGGTGTGCGTGGAATGGTGCTTGGCTGGCGGTGTGCGTGGAATGGTGCTTGGCTGGCGGTGTGCGTGGACTGGTACTTGGCTGGCGGTGTGTGTGGACTGGTGGTGTGTGCGGACTGGTGTTTGGCTGGTGGTGTCCGTGGACTGGAGCTTGGCTGGTGGTGTACGTGGACTGGAGCTTGGCTGGTGGTGTGCGTGGACTGGAGCTTGGCTGGCGGTGTGCGTGGAATGGTGCTTGGCTGGCGGTGTGCGTGGACTGGTACTTGGCTGGCGGTGTGCGTGGACTGGTGGTGTGTGCGGACTGGTGCTTGGCTGGTGGTGTCCGTGGACTGGAGCTTGGCTGGCGGTGTAGGTGGATTGGCGATTGGCTGCCGGTGTGCCTGGACTGGCGATTGGCTGGCGGTGTGCCTGGACTGGCGCTTGGCTAGCGGTGTGCGTGGACTGGCGTTTGGCTAGCAGTGTGTGTCGACTGGTGCTCGGCTGGCTGTGTGTGAGTAGTGACTTTCTGCTGGTCACTACACACACTGCTAGCTGAGTGCCACTCCACGCAATCCTTCAGCCTGTGTAGTTGCTGTGTCTGGATTGTGGGCGTGTGAAAGTGATGGGCCCTTGAATGGCGCTGTGGGCTGGTGTGAGTTTTGTTATGTGATGGGCCCGCGGCTGGCGGTGTGAATGGTTTTGTATGTCTCACACGTATGAAAGGTGTATGAATGGCCTGTAAAGAGGTTGGTGCCTTGTCGTGGCTTTACAGCTCACGAGCTGTGAGTCAATGGTTCAGTTTCTCGCCCTTTCAATTATTACCAGTGCATTTCATGTTTTGTGAAATCACTTGCTAATACAATTTTATCTACTGAACCATCACTCACCCTCGTGCCAAATCCAACCAGTATGTGTGTGTGCTTGCGGGTTAGATGGCTGTGCAGTAATATTTGTCTTTCTGAAGCAGGGTGTACCTTGTCCCTTTTTGGTGATTTTTGTACTGCGTTGCTTTTGTACCTGGTGGTGCGAATGGTCTTGTTTGTATCACGTATGAAAGGTGTGTGAATGGCCTGTAAAGTGGTTGGTGCCTTGACGTGGCTTTACAGCTCACGAGCTGCGAGTCATTGGTTTGGTTTTTTGTGAATTTAATTATTGACAGTGCATTTCATTTTTGTGAAATCTCTTGTTAATAAAATTTAATACACTGAACCATGACTCGCTCTCGTGCCAAATCCAACCAGTATGTGTGTGTGTTTGAGGAATAGATGGTTGTGCAGGAATCTTTGTCTTTAGTTTCTCTGCCAAGGTACACTTTCCATGTAAGAATAACCCACCAACTGTAGATATTGTCGAAAACCCTTGGGAGTTCATGGTGATGTCTCTCTAGTGAATTGAAAAATATTTTTTATCCCCATTGTCCTGTAAACCTCAAACTGTCTGCCACATTTTCTTTGCAGTATTATTCCAAAATTCTCACGCTGTAGTAACAATAGTTAATCTGGTTTTGCAAGGGGGGTTACTTTGGTTTTTTGCCCGGTGCTCGGCGGCCATCTAGGGAAACCTACCAAACCCACACATTTCTGAAAACTAGACACCCGGCGGCTTCCAGGGAGGTATGGCTTGCGTGGATCCCCCAACGTTTCCTTACCCAGAATCCCCTGCAAACCTAAATTTTTGCTCAAAAAATCACTTTTTTCACACATTTTGGGGTGGGAAAGTAGTGGCATCACCGGGCTCACACAAATTTACCACCACCCAGCGTTCCCCCAGGTCTCCCGGTAAAAATGTTGCCTCACTTGTGTGGGAGGCCCAAGTACCCGCGGCAGGCAAGGGCCCAAAACGTAGTGAGGCGACATCAAAATGGCCTATCGCCAAACCACCTGGTTTTGCAAGGGGGGTCACTTTGGTTTTTGGCCCGGTGCTCGGCGGCCATCTAGGGAAACCTACCAAACCCACACATTTCTGAAAACTAGACACCAGGCGGCTTCCAGGGAGGTATGGCTTGCGTGGATCCCCCAACGTTTCCTTACCCAGAATCATCTGTAAACCTCAATTTTTGCTCAAAAAATCACTTTTTTCACACATTTTGGGGTGGGAAAGTAGTGGCATCACCGGGCTCACACAAATTTACCACCACCCAGCATTCCCCCAGGTCTCCCGGTAAAAATGGTGCCTCACTTGTGTGGGAGGCCCAAGTACCAGCGGCAGGCAAGGGCCCAAAACGTAGTGAGGCGACATCAAAATGGCCTATCGCCAAACCACCTGGTTTTGCAAGGGGGGTCACTTTGGTTTTTGGCCCGGTGCTCGGCGGCCTTCTAGGGAAACCTACCAAACCCATGCATTTCTGAAAACTAGACACCCGGCGGCTACCAGGGAGGTATGGCTTGCATGGATCCCCCAACGTTTCCTTACCCAGAATCCCCTGCAAACCTCAATTTTTGCTCAAAAAATCACTTTTTTCACACATTTTGGGGTGGGAAAGTAGTGGCATCACCGGGCTCACGCAAATTTACCACCACCCAGCGTTCCCCCAGGTCTCCCGGTAAAAATGGTGCCTCACTTGTGTGGGAGGCCCAAGTACCCGCGGCAGGCAAGGGCCCAAAACGTAGTGAGGCGACATCAAAATGGCCTATCGCCAAACCACCTGGTTTTGCAAGGGGGGTCACTTTGGTTTTTGGCCCGGTGCTCGGCGGCCATCTAGGGAAACCTACCAAACCCATGCATTTCTGAAAACTAGACACCCGGCGGCTTCCAGGGAGGTATGGCTTGCGTGGATCCCCCAACGTTTCCTTACCCAGAATCCCCTGCAAACCTCAATTTTTGCTCAAAAAATCACTTTTTTCACACATTTTGGGGTGGGAAAGTAGTGGCATCACCGGGCTCACACAAATTTACCACCACCCAGCGTTCCCCCAGGTCTCCCGGTAAAAATGGTGCCTCACTTGTGTGGGAGGCCCAAGTACCCGCGGCAGGCAAGGACAACAAACGTAGTGAGGCGACATCAAAATGGCCTATCGCCAAACCACCTGGTTTTGCAAGGGGGGTCACTTTGGTTTTTGGCCCGGTGCTCGGCGGCCATCTAGGGAAACCTATCAAACCCATGCATTTCTGAAAACTAGACACCCGGCGGCTTCCAGGGAGGTATGGCTTGCGTGGATCCCCCAACGTTTCCTTACCCAGAATCCCCTGCAAACCTCAATTTTTGCTCAAAAAATCACTTTTTTCACACATTTTGGGGTGGGAAAGTAGTGGCATCACCGGGCTCACACAAATTTACCACCACCCAGCGTTCCCCCAGGTCTCCCGGTAAAAATGGTGCCTCACTTGTGTGGGAGGCCCAAGTACCCGCGGCAGGCAAGGGCCCAAAACGTAGTGAGGCGACATCAAAATGGCCTATCGCAAAACCACCTGGTTTTGCAAGGGGGGTCACTTTGGGTTTGGCCCGGTGCTTGGCGGCCATCTAGGGAAACCTACCAAACCCACGCATTTCTGAAAACTAGACACCCGGCGCCTTCCAGGGAGGTATGGCTTGCGTGGATCCCCCAACGTTTCCTTACCCAGAATCCCCTGCAAACCTCAATTTTTGCTCAAAAAATCACTTTTTTCACACATTTTGGGGTGGGAAAGTAGTGGCATCACCGGGCTCACACAAATTTACCACCACCCAGCGTTCCCCCAGGTCTCCCGGTAAAAATGGTGCCTCACTTGTGTGGGAGGCCCAAGTACCCGCGGCAGGCAAGGACAACAAACGTAGTGAGGCGACATTTGGGATCGGCAATGTTGATGTCGGGGGATCCACGCAGATGGCCGCCAAGCACCGGGCCAAAAACCAAAGTGACCCCCCTTGCAAAACCAGGTGGTTTGGCGATAGGCCATTTTGATGTCGCCTCACTACGTTTTGGGCCCTTGCCTGCCGCGGGTACTTGGGCCTCCCACACAAGTGAGGCACCATTTTTACCGGGAGACCTGGGGGAACGCTGGGTGGTGGTAAATTTGTGTGAGCCCGGTGATGCCACTACTTTCCCACCCCAAAATGTGTGAAAAAAGTGATTTTTTGAGCAAAAATTGAGGTTTGCAGGGGATTCTGGGTAAGGAAACGTTGGGGGATCCACGCAAGCCATACCTCCCTGGAAGCCGCCGGGTGTCTAGTTTTCAGAAATGCGTGGGTTTGGTAGGTTTCCCTAGATGGCCGCCGAGCACCGGGCCAAAAACCAAAGTGACCCCCCTTGCAAAACCAGGTGGTTTTGCGATAGGCCATTTTGATGTCGCCTCACAACGTTTTGGGCCCTTGCCTGCCGCGGGTACTTGGGCCTCCCACACAAGTGAGGCACCATTTTTACCGGGAGACCTGGGGGAACGCTGGGTGGTGGTAAATTTGTGTGAGCCCGGTGATGCCACTACTTTCCCACCCCAAAATGTGTGAAAAAAGTGATTTTTTGAGCAAAAATTGAGGTTTGCAGGGGATTCTGGGTAAGGAAACGTTGGGGGATCCATGCAAGCCATACCTCCCTGGAAGCCGCCGGGTGTCTAGTTTTCAGAAATGCGTGGGTTTGGTAGGTTTCCCTAGATGGCCGCTGCGCACCGGGCCAAAAATCAAAGTGACCCCCCTTGCAAAACCAGGTGGTTTGGCGATAGGCCATTTTGATGTCGCCTCACTACGTTTTGGGCCCTTGCCTGCCGCGGGTACTTGGGCCTCCCACACAAGTGAGGCACCATTTTTACCGGGAGACCTGGGGGAACGCTGGGTGGTGGTAAATTTGTGTGAGCCCGGTGATGCCACTACTTTCCCACCCCAAAATGTGTGAAAAAAGTGATTTTTTGAGCAAAAATTGAGGTTTGCAGGGGATTCTGGGTAAGGAAACGTTGGGGGATCCACGCAAGCCATACCTCCCTGGAAGCCGCCGGGTGTCTAGTTTTCAGAAATGCGTGGGTTTGGTAGGTTTCCCTAGATGGCCGCCGAGCGGATGTATGACGTTACAACGCACACTTTTACAACGCATGCACTTACAACGCATTTTTTACAACGCATAATCCATTACAACGCACTACACTTACAACGCATGACACTACAACGCATTTTTAAAAACTACCTTTACAACGCATACCATTACAACGCATAATATTTAATTGCATTTAAGGTAAGGATTAGATATATAGGGGTAAAAACTACTTTTCTAACTCCAGGGGGTGCAACAGTAGGGTAAGTGTTGGATAGTATCGGGGTAAAAATTGCTATTCTAACTCCAGGGGGTGCAACAGTAGGGTAAGTGTTGGATAGTATAGGGGTAAAAATTGCTATTCTAACTCCAGGGGGTGCAACAGTAGGGTAAGTGTTGGATAGTATAGGGGTAAAAATTACTATTCTAACTCCAGGGGGTGCAACAGTAGGGTAAGTGTTGGATAGTATAGGGGTAAAAATTGCTATTCTAACTCCAGGGGGTGCAACAGTAGGGTAAGTGTTGGATAGTATAGGGGTAAAAATTGCTATTCTAACTCCAGGGGGTGCAACAGTAGGGTAAGTGTTGGATAGTATAGGGGTAAAAATTACTATTCTAACTCCAGGGGGTGCAACAGTAGGGTAAGTGTTGGATAGTATAGGGGTAAAAATTACTATTCTAACTCCAGGGGGTGCAACAGTAGGGTAAGTGTTGGATAGTATAGGGGTAAAAATTACTATTCTAACTCCAGGGGGTGCAACAGTAGGGTAAGTGTTGGATAGTATAGGGGTAAAAATTACTATTCTAACTCCAGGGGGTGCAACAGTAGGGTAAGTGTTGGATAGTATAGGGGTAAAAATTACTATTCTAACTCCAGGGGGTGCAACAGTAGGGTAAGTGTTGGATAGTATAGGGGTAAAAATTAGTATTCTAACTCCAGGGGGTGCAACAGTAGAGTAAGTGTTGGATAGTGTAGTGTAATATTATGCGTTGTAATGGTAGGCGTTGTAATGGAATGCGTTGTAAAGGTAGTTTTTAAAAATGCGTTGTAGTGTCATGCGTTGTAAGTGTAGTGCGTTGTAATGGATTATGCGTTGTAAAAAATGCGTTGTAAGTGTAGTGCGTTGTAACAGTTGCGTTGTAAAGGTTGTTCCCCCCGCCGAGCACCGGGCCAAAAACCAAAGTGACCCCGCTTGCAAAACCAGGTGGTTTGGCGATAGGCCATTTTGATGTCGCCTCACTACGATTTGGGCCCTTGCCTGCCGCGGGTACTTGGGCCTCCCACACAAGTGAGGCACCATTTTTACCGGGAGACCTGGGGGAACGCTGGGTGGTGGTAAATTTGTGTGAGCCCGGTGATGCCACTACTTTCCCACCCCAAAATGTGTGAAAAAAGTGATTTTTTGAGCAAAAATTGAGGTTTGCAGGGGATTCTGGGTAAGGAAACGTTGGGGGATCCACGCAAGCCATACCTCCCTGGAAGCCGCCGGGCGTCTAGTTTTCAGAAATGCGTGGGTTTGGTAGGTTTCCCTAGATGGCCGCCGAGCACCGGGCCAAAAACCAAAGTGACCCCCCTTGCAAAACCAGGTGGTTTGGCGATAGGCCATTTTGATGTCGCCTCACTACGTTTTGGGCCATTGCCTGCCGCGGGTACTTGGGCCTCCCACACAAGTGGGGCACCATTTTTACCGGGAGACCTGGGGGAACGCTGGGTGGTGGTAAATTTGTGTGAGCCCGGTGATGCCACTACTTTCCCACCCCAAAATGTGTGAAAAAAGTGATTTTTTGAGCAAAAATTGAGGTTTGCAGGGGATTCTGGGTAAGGAAACGTTGGGGGATCCACGCAAGCCATACCTCCCTGGAAGCCGCCGGGTGTCTAGTTTTCAGAATTGCGTGGGTTTGATAGGTTTCCCTAGGTGCCGGCGGGGCTAGGGTTCAAAATCTACAGCTAGTCACTTTGCCAAAAAAAGGGTCATTTTTCACTGCAAAACCACGTTGCGTTTTGCGCCGTTTTCTGTCGCGGGCACTAGGCCGACCCGCACAAGTGAGGTACCATTTTTCTCGTAGGACTTTGGGGAACGCGGGGTGGGTGGAAATTTGTGGATCCACGCAGATTCCAGAACTTTCCATCACAGAAATGTGGGGAAAATGTGTTTTTTTTGTCAATTTTTTATGTTTGCAAGGGATTCTGGGTAACAGACCATGTTGGGAGGCAGTCAAGTCACCCCATCTTGGATTCCCCTGGGTGTCTAGTTTTCAAAAATGTATAGGTTTGCTAGGTTTCCCTAGGTGCCGGCAGGGCTAGGGTTCAAAAACTACAGCTAGACTCTTCGCAAATAAAGTGTAAATTTTCAGTGTGAAAATGTGGTGCGTTCACCCTAGGTTTTGAGCCACTTCCTGTCGTGGGCACTATGCCTACCCACACAAGTGAGGTACCATTTTTATCGGGAGACTTAGGGTAGTTCAGATCTGTAAAGCAACTGTTATTACCTATTCATTTTTGATGCATTTCTCCCTTCCAAATGAAAGACATTGTGTAAAAAAAAAGTCATTTTGAAAAATGACCAATAATTGTCATGCAAATATGAGTATTCCCAATTTCGAAAATGTACAAATATGCACTGTTTCTAAACTCTGTAATTTGTTCCCATTTCAGAAATACATAGGTGTCTTTCATACCGATTTTTCCATGTATACATTTTCCCACAATAATTGCTATATACCCGGAACAAAAAAAAAAAAACATTACAAAATGCTGCGCAGTTTTCTACTCTGGGTTCGTTGGGCTCTTGGTGAACCTACAAGTCCTATATGTCCCCACAACCAGGAAGGTCCACCGGATGTAACGGTACATTGCTTTCAAAGAGATGTCATAATTCGAAGAAGTTACAGGTGAAAACGTTGACTCAAAATGCTGCTTTTTTCAACAAATTTTTAATTTTTCCTATATTTACCTGTAAGTTTCTATAAAGAAACCTTGATGGATCTACACAAATGACCCCTTGCTGAATTCAGAATTTTGTCTACTTTTCAAAAATGTATAGCTTTCCAGGATCCATTATTGTTTTTGTACCCATTTCTACCGTTAACTGGAAGGAGGTTGAAAGCACAAAAAATAGCAAAAATAGGGTATGTCCCAGAAAAATGCCAAAACTGTGTACAAAATGTTGGTTTTCTAACAAAATTCTGTCATTCCCTAAAAGCTGGATAAATGGTGATTTCAGCCCCACAAACCCTTTTTTGATACCATTTGCAGAGAAAAACCCAGAAGCTTTCATTTGCAGTCCGTTTTTCCAATTTTTCACACAAAAAACAAAATTTTGCTGTATTTTGACTAATTTCTGGGAACCCTGTAGGAGAATCCACAAACCCTGGGTACCTTTAGAATCCCCAAGATGTTGGAAGAAAAGGACGCAAATTTGGCATGGATACCTAATGTGGTCAAAAAGTTACAGGGGCCTAAGCGCGCACTACCCCAAATAGCCCAAAAAAGGCTTAGCACAGGAGGGGAAAAGGCCTAGCAGCGAAGGGGTTAAATAACCCAATACTGGATGCATCACCTTTGTGAAGCACCATGACGCTGCTGATAAATAAGTGAAAGTGAAATAAGCATCCTTCAAATCTATCTTCAGCATCCAATGTAAATCCTGCAGTAAATACCTTGATGAGTAAATTCCCTCCATTTTGAAACGACGATAGTTTACATATAGATTTAAATTCCGGAGATTTATCACCGGCATCCAGCCCTTGTTGTTCTTTTTTACCACAAACGAGGTGCTCACAAAAATGTTCTCTTGTTCTTCCACTTGAATATTAGCATTCTTCTCCAACATCTGATTTACTTTCTCTTAGATCACCTCCTGCAAATCCTTTTGAAACACCAACTCTTTTGGTTCCTCAATTTGAAATGGAACTGATTCGAACTCTATCATATACCCTGTAATAGCTTGTAGTACCCAAACGTCTGAGGTTATTTCTTCCCATTTATGTCGGAAAAGTTTAAACCATCCTCCTACCCTTGAAGGGATAAAACCAAAAGTTTTGCTCATACTCAACTTGCCCTTGGCCCCGACCATAGCCTTGCCCTCTCGAACGTGTTCTACGCCTTCCCTGATTCCTTGCTCTCTGTGGATGGAACTGACCGTTTCCTGGTTGTCCTCTGTATCCACCATATCCTTGGCATTGTGAATTTTGATATTGGGCCCTAAATCCTGCTCGGCCAGCAGTTTGACCTCTCCTACCGGCCCTACCATAAAAACTATTATTCTGAAAAACCCTTTGCATTGAGAATTGCGGTTTATCAAAACTTGTAAAAGCCTTTACATATTTAGATAATGATTTTACTAAGCCTTACCCAAATAATAAACCTTTTGCATCATCCAATGACTCCTTTCTAGTCAAATCATTCAATTTTGGGATTATTCTCATTAATAAAGTCTTACGTCCCTCAGTCAACAGTCCTGCATTCGCATTACCTATAAAACAAATTGCCCTCTGGCACCAACCTCTCAAGAGCACCAAATTTACCTGTGAACCTTTCAAAAAAGCCTCTTCAACCATGTCAAAAATCCTAGCTAATAATCCCAATATAGCAAGTAACTTGCATTGACACATTTTTGTTTAACTTTGTTTTATTGAGTTTAACATAATGCAAACACAAAACAATCCTCTTGTGTCCCAAGAAATATGACAAAAATGAGAACCGGTACCTGCCCGTCCTGTACTCAATAACACAAATCCACCAAGGTGGTGTGATAAAGCGCATAGTTGTGTGTGCTATCGGAGCCGAAACTCCTTCTATCGGGCTCGTGCTGGCTCATGAAATCCCCCCCAAGAACAAAACCCCCCCTCCCCTGAAAGTCCCCCCCACCCCAACCAGTGTGCCAAGTCTGTACCTCCAGAAGATGTTGGGCATGAAAGCAGGTAAGTGTCTACATTCCAGAAATGGCCTGTTGGGTCTGTGCTTCAGTAAGTCGCTAGAGGCGGAGATACTTTGGGTAGGTAATTTCGTTAAATTCCGTTGAGAGGAGCGACAAAATGGGTTGCCAAGTTGTGTGAAAAGATGCAGTAGATTGCGTAAAAGTGGCTTGGATGCGCCCCATACCCAGTGTGTACCATACTTTATGTAGCCAGCCAGTGTGAGTGGGCCGAGTGCAAGTACCCCATAGAGACACATTTTTTATGTGTTTTCCAATCCTTTTCCGGGATCCTTTCCCAACTTGAACATGTAGGTGATTAGATCTGGATCTAAATTAGGTGTCTGAGTCACCTTCTCATCAATCACTGACTGGTCTTGAGCATTCAGCTTACTTAAGATTACGCTCCTCTCTCTCCAATGGTTGCCGTATATTGAGATACATGCTCCATGGGCCACCAGTCCTTACCTCTTGGGTGCCTTATTCCACTAGGATCAAATAGTTTCTTCCCAAAGGGATCCACAATAGTAGAAACATCCCTACGGCCAGATCTAGAGCCTAACTCACTCTCCTCATTCATTGGATCATTCGATCTTCCACTTTGAATCCCAAACTCATCAACATGAGTTTCCTCCAAATCAGCATTCTGCTGACTCCTCCGGGTCGCCATGGACACCTGACCCATGAAAGGTGCTTAGGCCTCCTTTATCTCCTCTTTTATTCTCCAAATGCTTTTTCTTATTCAGACACCACCAGGACCTCTATTTTCAGACTCATTATCTGATACTGTAAAATATTACTCTTCCTCTATAGTCTTCCTTTCTCTTTTTCCCAAAACCTGTTTTATTGTCTCTTTACTGCCTGAACCTCCTCATTCACCCATTTCTTTAACCTTTCCTCTTTTTCTTCCTCACTCATCTGGATATTTTCCATTTCTGCTAAATATAAATATGTCAAATTTCTGCACTTAAATAGTTTTCTCACTTGAAATGACTTGCCCACAAATCCAATAAAATCTGCTCACTTAAATGAGCAATCTCTTCCTCGCTGGATAAAAAAATCAATCATTTTCTTAACGGGCAACGAGTGTCTGAGGAAATTGACCGCTCTGTTGCCTAGATACCAATGCACCCCATTCACCTGTAAAACAGGCCGGGATGTTATGCCTCAATCACTATTTCCCTTAGAAAACTAACGGAGCACACATAACGATGTAGTCCATCCGCACATGTACATAAGCAAACACGGGCATCTCCGTTTTGTATATTGAATTCACTTGTTTGTGCGCGAGCCGGTGCTTGCTCTTCACTCGTTTAAGGTCAGTTTTGAATTCTGAATTGCCCGTTTTGTTCAATTTTAAAAATTATTTCATGCAATTTTTAATTTTATTTAACAATTCTCTCACTAAATACTTCTTACTATATCTAGCTTACCTGAAATAAAAACTCGAACCCGATTACTAAATATATCTTATAATAAACCAAAAAAGATTTAAATGATAATAAAAATCCATCATTCACCACAATCATACAACCCATAAATTCTGGCTCACTCTCCCAAACTCTTAAAATGTAACTATGAACAAATTAACTTAGAGGATACTTATGTTGCTCAGAAGCAGCAACAAAAGAGGAAGAAGATGGAGGACACAGAGCCTTTATATGGATTGAACATTCTTTTAATTGTGATGTTTTTAATTTCCGTTCTGGGAGCTTTTAAGTTGTGGGTTGCTTCTCGGAAGGAGTTAATAGAAGTTTATGCATAATGCTAGCCTCCTGTCTTGACATAAAATCCATCTGGCAGTGCTTAATGGCCAGGAATCTAAGAATGCCTCAGTCTACCTTCCAGGGATCCAAAATGCTCGAGCAGGTTCTCCAAGTAGATTTGTTCATGAGAATCACAAGTGGGTCCTAAATGATTACATCCTGTCACTTCAGCCTATGTTGGACAATACGTTTCAGGCTTCCGGCGTTCAGTGTCGAGCAAGTGCAGCAGGGAAGCTGCGAGGATGAGCCACCAAACAGTCAAGCCTCCGGGCCATTGGGCCACGGGGTAGAGAGCAAGCAGCACAAGCGGTCGTAGTGGATTAAACAGCCGAACAAGGGGTCCGTAATGAGGAGGCTCCAATCGGGGCCAGGAGAAAGACAGAGATGGCAGTGTCGGAAAGCTGCCCTCCAACTCCCCCGAGCTGCTTCCACTGCTCATCTTCCTGCTCCTTCTGCCGGGCTGTCACCCGCCAGTACAGAACAGGGCTATCACAGGTCACACTGGGAGCATCAGATCTGTGTACCCTCCTGTCTCTACCCTAAATACTGCAGGACTGCAGTGCCTCTAGAATGGGGGGCCGCTGGCAGCTCCCCTTGCCATTGTCACCCTTTGTGGCAGCTGAATTCCATCAGCATTCTAGCAGTGAGGGGGCTACTTACCGTGCCATGTGCCTTAAGGCTTAACAGGGCAAATTTCACCAGCTGTACTAATAGCCGGCATCGGTCCATCGTGCTAGGAGCCAGTATTAACTGGCCTCAGTCAGCACTACTGCTACCACTTACCAACACACCACCAGGATAAGGACAGCAGAGGTTGCAGGGGCCAAGAACAGGATAAGACGAGGACAAGGGCAAAGCCAAGTACAGCCAAGCACAGTGTACAGAGGACAGGTGGTGAAAGCAACCAGGGCCAAGTCCCAACTGGTTGCAGCAGTGGTGGCTGGTGACATTTGAAAGTGGTGAGGCGTAAACTTTCTGTCAGAGTGCACCGCGGCGAGCAAGCGTAGCGAGCAAGCCCGAACATCTTAAGGGAGCTCGGGGGGATTCTCACCCCAAGAAAAATTTGAAAGAAGAGTGGGTAAATGGTGCATTTTCAAGAAAATTTGAAAAGCAAGAAGGTTAATAAAGCAAATGTGAAAGTGCAGTTATTACATTAATAAAGAGATGTCATATAACAACATGCAGAGCTTTGCAGTCTTTCCCAGAGTGTGGCAGCCCTGTGCAGTGTGCTGACCAGAGATGGACGAACTGTGTGCAGGGTGCCGATGGGGCCGAATTCTATGGCAGGACCGGAGGCTTCGGATTATGCTAATATCTCTCTTCGCTTTATTACAAGTGAAACATCCAGCAGCCAGAGATAAAAAACATTGTCATGAACAAGAAAAACTACAACTCCCTACAGCCAGGGATATACATGAGTCCATAGTCCTTCCACTATTTCCAGTAACCGGCAATCATAGTCCCCTGTTTGTCTCCTCTCCTCCTCTTTCTTCGCTGCTTCGCAGCCAGTTAAGTGCTCCTATGTTTTATTCTTACTTTTTCAATCGTTTTGCTATTTAGTGCAGCTTTTCCTTGTATATTGTCACCATATTGTAAAATTTAGCAAGTTTCCCTTTCAGATTCCCGTGTTGGCCGCGGGAGCGCTTCTCCTCGCTCCTTACGCGGGTTTGATCCTGTGTGCGGTGCGTATACTGCCCGCTAGAGGGACTCGGCCCTCTTGTTGCTCTCGCAGAGGCGCTCCTCACGGAGGAGTCGCGCTGCGAGAGTCACGAGCAGTTGCCTTGCCCCGGCTGCCTCACCCTGACGCCCGAATTTGGGTTTCATTCCCGCACATATTTCAGTACGCCCTGGCGGGGGTCCGTATTTGCCTTTTGAATTTGGCGCAGTCATTGGAGCGTAGGATTTAGCACTAAAGTCCCGCTTTCGCTGCAGCGCGCGATCGCGCCTATTAAAGCTCACGCATCTGGCGGTACGCGCGAGGCAGGCAGCAGGCCCGGTCAGCTCCTGAGCGCCACGCACATAGGGGGTTTGTGCTGCCCCTATTGTAACCACTTAGTTGCCCACAATTTTGCAGTCTACCAGCCTGCCTTAAAGTTTGATTTGGGGATATTTCCCTGTATATTGGTGTGTTTTGTCCACTAAGGTCTGTGTGTGTTTCCCTCAGCTTGGGTTTCAGTGTGGGTTTATAGGTCACTCATGGCTGATCAGGCTGAATACTATGAGGAGTAGGTCCAGGGTTTTTCACCTTGGGACGATGATTTCTTTGAGGCGGTGGACACCTCCATTTATAGAGTGGTTAATGAGGTGGTGGGCCCCATGGAACAACGTCTTTCCCAAAAAAATGTTCAGGAATGCGCGAAATTGGCGGCGCAACGCACTGAGCCCCCGGCCGAGCCTCTAAAACAGTCCGGGGAGAAACCTCCACCTCCTAAGAGACATTGTGTTGAAGGGGTAGACGTGGGCGCCTCAGGTCCGCTTTTGGGGATTCGGCAGGGCCATCTGTTCCTCCGCCTTTACCGGCGGATGTCCCGCAGGAACCTGTAGAACCTCCCCCGCCTGCGACGGACGACGATGGTACTTTAGGGGATACAGATGACGAAGCGGGGTCTTCACGGCCTTGGCTCCCGTCGGCGACCCCTTCCACCTCCACTTCTGCGAATCCAGAGGATTCGGACATGCTTAACCCCGATGAGATTATGCACCCCCGTTCAGCGGCTTGGGTTCCTGGGGATAAGGTGGTTAGGTTTGTGGCTAGTAGGCTTCGGAAGCCGCTGGAGAAGGAGGCTCGGGGTTGTCTTCGGGCAGAATGCCTGAGACCCTCTTTAGAGAACAAGATTGCATTTACGCCGGAACTGGGCCCGAAGATGGCTACTTTTTTGGCAAAGTTTGTGAAAGACCCGCGGAAGGGCATCGACCGTTCCTGGCGCTCCTGTCAGGATAAGTTGTTGGACGCTTTTGGCCCCATGACCAAAATACTGGACATGGCGGAGGAGGCGAAGGTCTCGGGATCTGCCATTTCCCCGGAAGTCCTTTCGAATTGGGCCCAGCGTGCCATAGTCTTCCTGGGCAATGCTAATTGTGCTCTATCTACCGAGCGCCGTCGCTCGCTTCTGATAAAACTAGACCCCAAACTTGGGGACTTGGCATCCTCGGAGGCTGGTGCTGTGGCACAAGGGGGCCTCTTTGGAGATCCCTTTGTTAACCCCTTCAGTGCCACGCCCTTTCCCCGCCCTGTGCCGGGCGTTACATTAGCGGGCGGGGTTCATGACGAGATAGTCTCGTCATGGGCACAGCGCAACCGTGCTCCATGACGAGACTATCTCGTCATGGGCACTGAAGAGGTTAAGGAACTGGGGAAGTTTGTGGCAACCTTCACGTCGCTGGACAAAGCGCAAACCAGTATGAAGCGGGTTTTTAACCAGCGGGATTTCCGTGGGGCCGGGAGAGGTAGGGGCCGCTCTCCCGGCCGAGGCTACCAACAGAACTCCTGGTAGGGGGCAAGGCTCCGCTCGTGGCCAGTATAGTACCTCAGCAAACTTCAACAACTCCTACCCGACAAGAGGGCAACGCTTCCGGGGCCGTGAAAACTTCAAGTCCAACTCTGGTGCCAATTCTTCCGGTAAGCGTACTTCCGGCGGCTCAGATTCGCATTGGGGGTCGGCTGGCGAATTTTCAGGGCGCTTGGGCGGAAATAACTTCAGACGCTTTGGTTCTCCAGACCATTCGAGGTTTTCACATGGACTATCAGGGAGAACCCCGGCAAGAGGCTCCACCTCACCGGATTTCTTTCAGCGCCCACGATGCTCAGTTGATCGACGAAGAGCTCTCCGAACACTGCTCGACAAAGGGGCTGTTTGTCGATCAATGCTCCATCCCCGGGGTTTTCTCAGCAATATATTTTTGGTCGACAAAGCCAATGGTGGCCGGCGACCGGTGATCAACCTCAGGGAATTCAACGGGTGGTTGGTTTATCAGCATTTCAAGATGGAGGGTATCCATCTTCTACGGGACGTCCTTCTGCCGTCCGATTGGATGGTACGCCTGGACTTAAAGGATGCCTATTTGGTGATTCCTATCCATCCTCCCCATCATCGGTTTCTGCAGTTGTGCTGGAGGGAAAAGGTGTACGAATTCACCGCCCTTCGGTTCGATCTGTTTTCCGCACCATGGTGTTTCACCAAGGTGCTCCATCCAGCGGTGGAGTTCCTCCGTGCTCAAGGCATTCGCATGATCGTTTATTTGGACGTTCTACTGTTCATGGCGCAGTGCCCGCGGATCCTCGCCTCACAGCTCCAGCTGGCGGTTTCTCTTTTGCAGGGCTTAGGCTTTGTAATAAACGAAAGCAAGTCCATTCTCCAGCCTTCCCAGAAGGTAACGTTTCTGGGCTTTGTGATAGATTCCGTACAAGCAACCTTGAGCCTTCCATCGCGTAAAATGGTGAACATTCGTCACGAGTTACGCCAGACGATTTCCAGGCCTCACATCTCTTTACGGAAATTGGCACGGTTAGTGGGCCTCCTTTCGTCGTCAATTCAGGCGATCTTTCCGGGACCCCTACATTATCGGGCGTTACAGCGCCTCAAAGCATTCCATTTGAGGAAGGGGAAATCTTACGACCATGTCGTTCCCCTCTCGGAAGAGGCCAAGGAAGAGATAACGTGGTGGTTATCCCACATGGAGGCCTGGAACGGTCGGGCAATTTTCAGCTCTGTTCCGGACCTGGTCATAGAGTCCGATGCCAGCAAAACAGGCTGGGGCGAGAGGTGCAGGGATTTTTCCACCGGCGGTTTGTGGTCTGTAGACGAGCAGAGTCTCCACATCAACTGTCTGGAACTTTTGGCAGGGTCCTTCGCAGTTCGATGTTGGACCAGGGACAGAGTGCAGTCCTGTGTTCTTCTAAAAATGGACAACGTCTCCGCGGTCCGTTATGTCAATCGCTTAGGGGGCTCCCGATCTCGGGCTTTAGCGAATTTGGCAAAAGATTTTTCGAGTTTCTGTCTCGACCACCATATTTGTCGATCAATGCTCCATCCCCGGGGTTTTCTCAGCAATATATTTTGGTCGACAAAGCCGATGGTGGCCGGCGACTGGTGATCAACCTCAGGGAATTCAACGGGTGGTTGGTTTATCAGCATTTCAAGATGGAGGGTATCCATCTTCTACGGGAGATCCTTCTGCCGTCCGATTGGATGGTACGCCTGGACTTAAAGGATGCCTATTTGGTGATTGCTTTCCATCCTCCCCATCGTCGGTTTCTGCAGTTCTGCTGGAGGGAAAAGGTGTACGAATTCACCGCCCTTCCGTTCGATCTGTCTTCCGCACCATGGTGTTTCACCAAGGTGCTCCATCCAGCGGTGGAGTTCCTCCGTGCTCAAGGCATTCGCATGATCGTTTATTTGGACGTTCTACTGTTCATGGCGCAGTGCCCGTGGATCCTCGCCTTGCAGCTCCAGCTGGCGGTTTCTCTTTTGCAGGGCTTAGGCTTTGTAATAAACGAAAGCAAGTCCATTCTCCAGCCTTTCCAGAAGGTAACGTTTCTGGGCTTTGTGATAGATTCCGTACAAGCAACCTTGAGCCTTCCATCGCGGAAAATGGCGAACATTCGTCACGAGTTACGCCAGACGATTTCCAAGCCTCACATCTCTTTACGGAAATTGGCACGGTTAGTGGGCCTCCTTTCGTCGTCAATTCAGGCGATCTTTCCGGGACCCCTACATTATCGGGCATTACAGCGCCTCAAAGCATTCCATTTGAGGAAGGGGAAATCTTACAACCATATCGTTCCCCTCTCGGAAGAGGCCAAGGAAGAGATAACGTGGTGGTTATCCCACATGGAGGCCTGGAACGGTCAGGCAATTTTCAGCTCTGTTCTGGACCTGGTCATAGAGTCCGATGCCAGCAAAACAGGCTGGGGCGAGAGGTGCGGGGATTTTTCCACCGGCGGTTTGTGGTCCGTAGATGAGCAGAGTCTCCACATCAACTGTCTGGAACTTTTGGCAGGGTCCTTCGCAGTTCGATGTTGGACCAAGGACAGAGTGCAGTCCTGTGTTCTTCTGAAAATGGACAACGTCTCCGCGGTCCGTTATGTCAATCGCTTAGGGGGCTCCCGATCTCGGGCTTTAGCGAATTTGGCAAAAGATTTTTCGAGTTTCTGTCTCGACCACCATATTTCGGTCACGGCAGAATATATCCCAGGCTGGACCAATCAGGTAGCGGATTGGCATTCCCGGCATTTGTTCGATTCCAGTCTTTGGAAATTGGATCCTCCGATCTTTCAATGGCTCCAGTCGTTGTGGGGTCCCTTCTCGGTGGACCTCTTTGCCTCCCGGTTGGACAACCAGATTCCTCGTTATTTCAGCTGGAGGCCGGATCTGATGGCCGCGGCCATGGACGCTTTCCTTCAGAATTGGTCGGAGGAGAGCGGTTACGCGTTTCCCCCGTTTTCAATGATCACTTGATCGGTAGCCCAGATCCGCCGTCAAGGGGCGGAAGTAACCTTGGTGACTCCGTGCTGGAGATCTCAAGTCTGGTTTCCGGTTCTTCTGGAACTTTCTTGGGATTTTCCAATCCTACTCCCCCAGTATCCTCATCTGCTTCGGAGTCCGGACGGGATGCCACACCATCTGGTCACTCAGGGGCGACTCCGTCTCATGGCATGGCGCCTTTCCGGCAACGCTGGGCGCTGCCAGGCCTTTCAAAACCGGCTGCAACGCTCTTGTCTAAGGCTTGGGAGGACAGTACCACGAAACGTTACAGGTCCACCTGGTTTCGATGGGTTCGCTGGTGTGTTCGAAGGGACTTGGATCCCGTGGTCGCGGATGTTGTTCACGTCTTAAATTTTCTGGCCGATTTGGTGGCCGATGGACTGGCGTATCGCTCAGTTAACGCGATTCGATCAGCAGTTTCCGCAGGTCATATTCCTTTGGATGGTAAACCGCTCGGTGAACATCCTTTGGTTTGTCAGCTTTTGCGGGGAATCCGTCTGTCCTTGCCGCCGGAACCTCGGTATTCGGTCCTTTGGGGCGTTAATTTGGTGCTGAATCTCGTTCTGTATTGGCAGCCCAATAAATATCTGTCATTGAAGGAGCTATCTTCTAAATTGGCTACGCTGCTGTGTTTGATCTCATGTAGGAGAGTTTCTGATGTCCGGGCTCTGGATATCTCGGCGCGCACCTTTTCGCCTGAAGGCATAGTTTTTACCATTGGGAGTAGGACCAAGTCCCACACCCGAACAGTGTCCTATCCGGCGTTTCGGGATTCCCCGAAGTTGTGTATGGTGGATTGCCTCAAGGCTTATGAAAACTTGACCCTGGAACTTCGCCCTCCGGGCGAGCGACAACTTTTGATTGCACTCCGGAAGCAACACAAAGCTGTGTCTTCGCCTACAATTGCCAGATGGGTGCGTTGGGTCATGCAAGAAGCGGGCATTGATACAAAACAGTTTGGTGCGCACTCGGCCAGGGGGGCCATGGCCTCTAAGGCGTTTGCATTGGGAGCTCGTTTGGAGGATCTGAAGCGAGCGGCAGATTGGTCCTCGGATTCGACTTTCAAGAGGTTTTATTTTAAACCCGTTTTGGATGTTGCTCAGTTGGTGGTAAGTAAGCTTTGAACTAGCATAATCTGAAGCCTCTGGTCCTGCCATAGAATCGGAATTTGCCTAACAGAGGTGTGGGTAATTCCGATTCCCCAGCAATAGTCAGATCCTGTGTCCCTGCACAGACAGCTCTGCCCCGGAAGTGTTATCTAGTCACAACATCTGAAGCGGTATGAGACGCTGGAAGGAAGGGGCTTTTAGTTTCTCTGTGTGTTTGAGTGTGGGGGGGTGGTTAGGTGATGTAGAGAGTAGCACTGGCGATGTATACACAGTTATGGTAACAGATACCTGTTGTCTGTGTGAGAGTGGGCTGCAGTGTGCCAATACTACAGTTTCTCACTGCATCACCGACCATCTTGACTCTACCAGCTGCCCCTCTGCGTCCCAGCTAACTTTTCTACCTCTCTCCTCTCGTCATCTCTCTGCCCTTCTGCCCTGCACCTCACACTCACCAACAGTGAGCGATTGGGGAGCAGCCACCAGTTGCGTGCCCATGAACAACAAGCCCAAAAGTCCATGTGTCGGGAGCAGAACACACAAGATGATGGACGGAAGGTTGCACATTGGCAAAACATTCACCCCCAGTCACAGATCTGGGTTTAATCCATTGTTATTTTGCTCACCACGCCACCCTGCATCACCGACCATCTTGACTCTACCAGCTGCCCCTCTGCGTCCCAGCTAACTTTTCTACCTCTCTCCTCTCGGCATCTCTCTGCCCTTCTGCCCTGCACCTCACACTTACCAACAGTGAGCGATCGGGGAGCGGCCACCCATTGCGTGCCCATGTACAACAAGCCCAAAAGCCCATGTGTCGGGAGCACCTGATGGAAATGTGAAAACCCATTGCATTGCCGTGGGGGCAGACATTTTACTAAAATTTCCCTCATAAAAGGCTGATATGGGTCAGACTCGTACATGAGATTTGCATTGTGGAGAAATAATGCTGACTAGAGAGGTGACGGTATCGGGTTGCTTCTGCCTATCTGCGCCGAGAGGGGTTTCCCTACCTTTAGTTCCTCTGAGCTCTGCAGCAGAAAGAGGGGAAGGAGGAAGGAGCTAGATAGAGGGTGCGGGCTGAGCTGGCGGTCTCAGGCTCTCACGTTCTGGCTATCCTGCGGCAACACCCAGGGAAGGCAGGCTCACAAGAAAGAGGGTGCGGAAGGCAAAGGTCACAAGGCAGCCGTGGGTGTCTTCAGACGTTTGGGTGCCAGTCCACGTGGGTGTAGTAGCTTCTTTTAAACGGAATTCCAATAAATCCAAGGAAACAAGTTGTAAAATACATAAAGTGTTTATTTTCATCGAAAGGACCCACGACTGATCACAGCAAAATCCAACTAACATCTGAATACACATCTGAACATTCTGGATTACTGTGATGTCAAATAGAATAACATATGACCAACACTCTTTAAAGTAGTATGCCACAATAATAAATAAGAACAATATAATAACTTACTACACATCCCCCTTTTTTATTGGAGAATTGACTAAACCTAAAATAAAAAGGTTAACTTAATAAAGAGTATTGACAAAGGATAAAAGGTAACAGAAAATAAAAATAAAATCAATAGGAAATAAATAGAATAATAATACAAAAATTAATTCATGACATAATCACGAAAACGGAGTGGTACTGACCTGACTCTACCTACTCCATTCATTCTACCTCTACCATCTCCCTCCCCTTTATAGAAAACTAAGCGGGATGAGACCTGGTGAGGAGTACCAGAACTAGAATCACCTTCACCAGATAATAAGGAAGACATAGTAGAATGGTCAGAATGAGAAGCAGGATATTGGATAGATGAATTATCAGGTGCAATGACATTGTCACACACTCCAATCTGAATTAGAGTTGTCATTCACATTAGTGTTACACTTGTTTTCACGAATAATAACAGCTTGTCTATTGGTTATTTTAACCAGAGCATTTTTGTTCCACCAACCCCAATCTTGGAGAAGGACAGCCATACGTGAAACCCTTAGAACTTGGACAGGCACCGACTGACCTTTTGAAACTTTAATGGGTTTTTTGATGATTACCCAATCTTGATTTCTGGATTTCTCAAGTAATCATGCAGGATTAAGTTTGGAAGATGGCATACGACCCCTTAACAAAATAAAAGGTGATACATCGGTTGTACTGGGAGGTGTGATGTAATTCCAAACTTTCTGGGATAAGAATGAAGGAATGTTTAATCCATTAGCTACGGCAGTTTGCACACCCTCCTTTAGTAAACGATTAGCACGCTCAACAAGTCCATTAGAGAATGGACTGTATAATGGAACTAGTATGTGTTTAACATCTAATTTACTTAAAAATGTGTCTATTTCATGAGTAGTAAAGGTTGACCCATTGTCAGTTATAATTTCTTCAGGTGTACCCTCAGTGTAAAATAGATGTTGTAAAAACAAAACAACGGAGTTGGCATCAGCATTTTTGACAAATGCAAAATAAATCCATTTTGAAAAATAGTCAACAGCAACAATTAAATATTTCTTGTCTGTACCCAAAGCAGAAAATGGACCCGAAAAAATCTTAACCAATTTTCTTCCAAGCTCCGCTAGGCCACTGAACAGGACAAAGAGGAGAGTTAGAAACTTTCCAATGTTCATCTGAACAAAGACATTGGGGACACTGGTCAACATGTGTTCTAACTTGATTGTCAATACCAGGCCACCAATAAGCTTGTTTGATTTTATTAATGGTGGCAGTGGTACCAGGATGCCCCTCATGAGCTAAAGAAATTATAGTGTCTCGAATACCTCTTGGTGGAACAAATTTATCCTGGCGAAGTAAAATATCATTAGAAAAAGACAATTCAGCAGCAATTTGAGAAAAAGTTTTTTCTTCCAAAGATAAATTCCTATCCATGGGTCAACCATTAACTAAATATTTCGTTACGTTTTGTAAACAGTCTTCCTCTGCAAAATTGCGAATCCAATCATCCTGTGTAATCTTATAGTTTTGTATTACATCTTCAATTGAATACACACACTCAAAATCATCCTCTGATTTGAAAGACTCTTGAATATGTGGAAGCGGAATACGTGAAAGACAGTCCGCACGCACATTTTTGCCACCAGGTAAATATTTGATATCAAATTGAACTCTTGAAGTCTTGCCAACAATCTAATAAGTCGAGAAGATGCTTTGTTAGAGCAACTATCACCTAGCATGCACATTAAAGGTTTATGATCGGTGTACAATTGAAACTTTGTTCCCCAAATATAAGTTTTTAATTTTTCCACGGACCAAGTGCACGCTAAAGCTTCACGCTCAATAGTACTATAATTAAGTTCAGCAGGTGTTAAAGTACGAGACGCAAATGCAACAGTACCTTCTTGTCCATTCACAAACTGGCTTAGAACAGCACCAAGTCCTTTTGCACTAGCATCTACTGTTATGATGCTCTGAACACCGTAGGTAAATGGTTTGATTGCAGGAGCATTAACAATTAATTCTTTGACAGAGGTAAAAGCATTTTGTGTTTCCATAGACCATTCAAATTTAGCATGTTTTTTCAATAAGTTTCTAAGGGGTTGCACAACTAAAGCATAACCCCGAACAAAGCGAGCATAATATTAGCTTAACCCAAGGAATGCTCTTAATGAATCTTTGTCAGCAGGGGAAGGAGCATTTTTAATAGCATCAAGTAAAGAGGTTTTAGGTTTAATACCCTCACTAGATAAATTATGGCCTAAATAGTCCACATTTTGAGAAAGAAAGTTTAATTTTTTTATGTTCACAGTCATGCCTTATGTCTGTAAAATACTCAAAACTTTCTCCATTAAAATATAATGTTGTTCCAAGATTTCTGAATGTACAAGAATATCATCTTGGAAGGCTTGAATACCGGTAAAGTCATTAAACAACTTATCCATCAATCTTTGAAATATGCTAGCAGCAGACACTAAGCCAAAAGGGAGTCTCTTATACATGTAAACTCCAAATGGAGTTACAAAAGTAGTGAGTGTAGGAAGGTGGATATCTGACTATGGTTACCCCCAACTTTTTGCCTAGTGTCTAGCTGGTTTTTCGACTTAGTTGGCCTGAGATCCTGCCATTCAGGGTCTCAGGCTGTCTGCTCTCTCTGTAAAATGGACTCCATGTACCCTAGGTACATAACCAATTGGTAAGGATCACCTTATTGGACCCTGTACAGTGTACCCTAGGTACCCAGGGCATAGGTGTACCCTAGGCCTCCCAGGGGCTGCAGCATGTATTATGCCACCCCTGGTCTGGCCTTCCAATCAGACACAACTGGCTGATCACTCAGCTGGGGCAAGGTCGTGTAATCACCCCTTGCTTAGGTGTAGTATTCCTATACCTACCTTCTATATAGACACATGTGTACCTATCAGTCACTCCTATGGCAGGCCTTAACAATCCTGGAGGCAGAGTGCTTGGTAACATGTGAGATGGTGCTCTGGCATGAGCTGAGCCTGTCTGCAGCTTTCGGAACCATGTCCTTATAGCTGTTCTATGATATAGCCTACCATATACTCTTAAAGTACCTTATAATCTTAAACGGTTATGGTAACTATGGTTTGGCTTTATCAAAACATGTCGTGTAAGGTGTCTAACACTTTGGAATAATACCCCCATACCATTTCTGGTGATGAGGATATTATTCCCCCCTTCTAGAGGGAGAGACATGTTAAAATCCTACTTTGCTGTTTAACTCTAACCAAAGCCTCAGCATCACAAAATGGATGCTGCTGCCACAGACACAAGTCTGACCTCCTGCAGCTGGGAGTGATCCCAGCCAGGGAGGCCTGGACAATAGGTTTCCTGCTTGGGGAGGTGCTAGCACCTCCCCAGACAGCCTTTAGTGTATTGGGGCAGGGTGGGCTGAAAGGAATGAGACATGCCTGGGGCACACAAGGTGTTCCTTGCATAGTCCAGTTCAAACCGGCGCTGGGGCACTCCAGCCCCAGCTCTGGCGCGAAACTGGACAAAGGGAAGTGGGTGTAACCACCCCCTCCCAGGTCCCACCCATAAGGCGTGACCTAGCAGGTATCCCAGCCCCCCAGATTAGTATAAGAGTGGGAGTTGGGCCTCAAGAGATTAGATTATCCTGAACCTGCAAAACTGAACAGAAACTCTGGACCTTCGACATTCGACGAAAGAAGAAGACTGAAGAATCTCCCTTGTAGCCAAGGAGTGGCTACCCTGTGCAAACAGGCACCATCAAGAGACTACCCTTTGCTTTGCGACCGTTCTACGAGGAACCGACTGCAGAGCCCGACCAGAGCCTTGACTTCCAGACTTCTCCGACCCTCATCCACATCTGCAGCAGAGCTGAGATCCGTGGAGGCGACGAGCGACGTGGGACCGGCTACCTGGGAAAAGTGGCTAGTAACTTACAGCGCAGCTTCTGAGGCACCCTCGAAGTTGTGCACCGGGGATTGAGAAGCCCCAACCCCAAGCACCATCTGCACCGAAGATCAGCCCCCCACACTCCACGAGTCCTGCGTGGGGCCCTTCAGCATTTTCCTGCTTGCCGCGTCTGTCCGGTTGCTTGCCCGCTGGCTAGTGGCCTTTGTGACGACGCACCCTGAAATCTTCTGCGCTGGTTTGGCTCCTCCAGACTGGTTCCCGCTTCTCTGCAAAGAAGAAGCACCCCAGACCTTCCTGGTCTGCACCAGAAGCAAGTCCTTCGTTCTTCGTGGGTTCCGCTTGCCAAGGCTTGGTGAGTCCTAGTCCAACTTCGACGCCGCCGACAGCAAGAGCCTTCGTGGGACAGCTCGCCTCCTGGTCCTGGTCGTCCTCGACGCTTCCTGGTCCTCCTGGCTGCAGCGACAAGCTTCACCTTCACCTGCAATCTTCACGACATCGCCTGGTTCCTTCCTGGTTCCACGTGGTCACTGGCTAGTGACCTTGACACAGTCCCTTCTGCTTGCAGGTTTCTTCTCTTCTTGATCCCAGCCTTGGGATCCACCGGACACTCTTCACTGACTGCCTGTCAGCATCTTTCTTCAGGCATCCATAGGAGTCGACAACGAAAACGACGCATCTTCACCCCTATGCACCCGCAGCCTGTGGGCTAGGTAACTTGGGTACTCCGGTGCTCATCAGGATAGTGACTATCCTAGTGTCTAGTTTTCAAGTCTCAACTTCCTAGCTACTCCGGAAGTGTCCTAAATCTACCGTTTTCTAAACTGTACTATTGCTATTGACTTTTACGCATTACACGTGAGTGTTTCCACTCTGCACACGAATCCCGTGGGCCTCCCACTTCCTAACTAACGCTAGTGTAGTGTAGCCCCAGCGATTCCCTAGGCCTAGGCCTATTCTATTTCCGTGACAGTGGTTCTTATACCACTTACTTAGTATATGGTTTGCGTGGCCCCTAGGGCCTAACTGTATTACTTACCTGTGTGACTTAATGTATGCATAAATAAGACTGTGTTGTACTTACCTCTAATCTCATAAAGAGTGCTGAGGGTTTGACTAGAATAAATACACTTTATTTTATATATATATATCTGTTGTGGTGTCCTTTCATTTGGTATTCAAGGGATTATATATGGTATCACAGCTGGCTTCACATGCCATTCAGAGTTTAGCCTAAGACTGCTCTTGTCCATGCTACCACTAGGATAGCTGGTCTATAAGGTTGACTTTACAACCAATCACCATAAGGGTATTTGGACTGATATAAGGTGTACACTAGAACTAGTGACATCATACATCAGGCCAACTTCTCACATTGGTGAGCAGCGGTTGGGATCTGAGCTTGCTGTTGTAATACCATTGTAATCTTGAGATACTAAATTGAAAGATCACACAGATATTGTCTAGGTACATATAACATAGATTATTATACTTAAGTCCTACTGGACTTTGCAGTTGTAGGTTGAAGGGAGTAACACACCCTGACTACAACTACTAGAGAGGTTTAGTAGAAACAACTAGTGTAGGTAGGTGCACACACCACACCCTCACTAGATCATGCCTCTGGGAGGAGATCAAGTAGATGCTCTCTCAGGAGGGGCAGGTCTGCAGAAGACCCCCTCTAGGTATGATACCTTAACATTCCAGGAGATGAGACATTTGTGTACCTCCAGAGGAATAAAACAGGGTTCCAACCCTACCCTTAGACAGCTAGTGGAGCTTCTGGAGGCCTATGATGCTGCAAGAGCTGCCAGGGATGGTGCCATAGCTGTAGATAAGGGTCTACCCACCACAGATGAGTCAGATGGGACTTCAGATGGAGAGGTAGACAGCCAGGGCCAAGTAGGAAGACTTAGCCAGGCTAACCTAAGTTTACATGGGAGTTTGCATGGGGTCCCTCCATACAGACCCACAAGTAGGCTTTCACAGAGAAGCAGGAGGGACAGATCCCCTTCAAGGGAATCCATCCACTCCCATGTCTCTAGCATCTCTAATGCTTCCTCTCACAGGGGAATGACTTCACCTGAGAGAAAGGAGCATAAAGCCAGAATGAGGGAAGCTAATCTGAGGATTCAGAGGGAAGAAATTGCCCTTGCCAAGGAGAAGCTTGCTCTGGCTAGAGAGCAAAAATTGTGTGGGTCAGAACCCACTGGTGGCAGCAACATTCCTAGAGATAGGGATAGGTCTTATGACCATAGAAACCTAAGCAAGATAGTCCCCCCATATCAGAATGGGGATGACATCCACAAGTGGATGACTGCTTTGGAGAGGGCCTGCAAAGTACAGCAGGTACCCCAAAGTCAGTGGGCAGCTATCTTGTGGCTCTCCTTTTCTGACAAAGGTAGAGACAAGCTCCTCACAGTCAGTGATGAGGATGCAAACAATTACAAAGTCCTGAAGAGTGCTCTGATAGATGGGTTTGGCTTAACCACTGAGCAATATAGGTTGTTGTTCAGAGACACCCAGAAGACACAGACACAGGACTGGTCTGATTTTGTGGATTGTGCCACTAAGGCTTTGGAAGGTTGGTTAAATGGCAGCAAGGTGCAGGACTATACAGGATTGTACAACTTGATTATGAGGGAGCAGATCCTTAATAATTGTCAGAACCAGCTTCTCCATCAACACCTGGTAGACTCAGATTTGACCTCTCCCCAAGAATTGGGAAAGAGGGCAGATAAATGGGTCAGGACCAGGATTAGGCCTAAAAATCAGGGGGGTGACCAAAAGAAAGATACCACCAAGCCTCAAGAGAAGGGTGGGGATAAAGCAAAAGAGAAATCTTCCTCAGGGCCCCAAAACTCCACACAGGGTGGTGGGTCCCAAGCTCCCTCCTCTACCACAGTTAAAAAGCCTTACTGCCATGTGTGTAAAACACCTGGGCATTGGAAAACTGACAGCAGTTGCCCACAGGCTAAAAACAAAACTGTTCCTCCAACTACTCCTGTCACACCACCTATTACTGTCAGCAGTAATCCCCCAGGTGGTGGGAGTGCCCCCAAAAATTTGGTTGGGTTTTCTTGGGGAACACAGGGGGATCCTGGCTTAGCCAATTCCCCTACAGCAGCTACTCTTGTCTGTGATGGTGGCATGGGGTTTGCCAACTTCACTGCCTGTCCCAACACTTTGGGTAGGTACAGACAGGAACCCTACATCAATGGTAGAAAAGCTGAGGCCTACAGAGACACTGGAGCTAGCATCACTATGGTGGCCCATAGGCTAGTTCCCTCTGAGCAGCTTTTGCCTGGTTTCTCATACCAGGTAACTAACATTGATGGCAAACAAAACAGTCATCCCATGGCAGAAGTATGTCTCAGCTGGGGAGGGGTCACTGGCCCTAAAAGGGTGGCAGTGTCTCCAACCTTGCCTGTGGACTGCTTGCTGGGGAATGACTTAGAACTCTCAGCTTGGGCTGGAGTTGAACAAGACACCCATTCCAAAATGGTAGGCCTTTCCAAAAAGGGTAGTGGGGTTGTGCCAGTCACAACCCCTGTCCAAGTAGCTTTCCTCCCTGAAAAGGTTGGAAGGGCAGTGGTAGCCACAGCCCAGGCACAGACAGACTTCCCTGTAGGGACTGGCAGAGCTGTGACAGTCACAGCTCAAACACAAACTGAGTGCCTTCCTGAAAAGGTTGGCAAGGCTGTAATGGTCTCAGCCCACACTCAGACTGATATAGGTGTAGTGAAGCCTGAAACTATGGATCACTCCACACAGACAGAGAGTAGTGGGGAGGAAGAAAAGTCTCCCTCTCCCCAGACATTAGGAAAAGGTCAGCCTCCTCAGGGATCTGACCTCACCCCTTGTGAAGGAACTGCCCCAGAGGTAGCCAGGCCTGGCCTGGCAGAGCCTCTGATGTCAGTGGCCCCTTCCAAGGTGGGACCCAGTCTGGTGCAGGTAGCCTGCCTCTCTCTACCCTGCCTCAGTCAGCCCAGGGCTGCAGAGGTCAGGGAGGCCAGTGGACCCCAAGAGGGCCCCTGTCCACAAGAACCCCCCCTTCAAAAGAATGAGGATTGCCTGGTTAGTTGCCCTAGCCAGGTGATGGGTAAAAACATTCCTGAGGGATCACCTACACAGGTAGTTAGGGACCTCCCCCAGAGGGATTCTGTTGGGCACAGGCAAACATGGGACCTTAGGACCCCAAACCTGACCTGTCCCTCCAGTAAGCCCACAAAAGGGACCCAGCCTCCAGCTTTAGGTAGCCAGAGGCTGACCCTGAGAGCACAGTGCAACTCAGTTAGAGAAAGAAAGGCGTCCAGGGTGGAGGATGATTGGAGGAAGCTGAGGCCTCACTTTGAGGACACTCACTTCAGTACTCCATCTCAACACCAGCCTTTTACTTTGCAAAGACACACCAAAGGTAGAGATTCCCTATGGTGGAGACCCTATGATATCTTTAGGATGAGGGATTGCTTAGTGGACCATGAGACAGGGGGTAACCATGCCAGTGCTGGTTCTTCCTTATATGGCCACTCAGGCAATAGAGGCTTACCTTGTCAAGGCCAGCCTTATCTCCTTTCGTTTGGGGGGGGGGTTGTGTAGGAAGGTGGATATCTGATTATGGTTACCCCCAACTTTTTGCCTAGTGTCTAGCTGGTTTTTCGACTTAGTTGGCCTGAGATCCTGCCATTCAGGGTCTCAGGCTGTCTGCTCTCTCTGTAAAATGGACTCCATGTACCCTAGGTACATAACCAATTGGTAAGGATCACCTTATTGGACCCTGTACAGTGTACCCTAGGTACCCAGGGCATAGGTGTACCCTAGGCCTCCCAGAGGCTGCAGCATGTATTATGCCACCCCTGGTCTGGCCTTCCAATCAGACACAACTGGCTGATCACTCAGCTGGGGCAAGGTCGTGTAATCACCCCTTGCTTAGGTGTAGTATTCCTATACCTACCTTCTATGTAGACACATGTGTACCTATCAGTCACTCCTATGGCAGGCCTTAACAATCCTGGAGGCAGAGTGCTTGGTAACATGTGAGATGGTGCTCTGGCATGAGCTGAGCCTGTCTGCAGCTTTCGGAACCATGTCCTTATAGCTGTTCTATGATATAGCCTACCATATACTCTTAAAGTACCTTATAATCTTAAACGGTTATGGTAACTATGGTTTGGCTTTATCAAAACATGTCGTGTAAGGTGTCTAACACTTTGGAATAATACCCCCATACCATTTCTGGTGATGAGGATATTATTCCCCCCTTCTAGAGGGAGAGACATGTTAAAATCCTACTTTGCTGTTTAACTCTAACCAAAGCCTCAGCATCACAAAATGGATGCTGCTGCCACAGACACAAGTCTGACCTCCTGCAGCTGGGAGTGATCCCAGCCAGGGAGGCCTGGACAATAGGTTTCCTGCTTGGGGAGGTGCTAGCACCTCCCCAGACAGCCTTTAGTGTATTGGGGCAGGGTGGGCTGAAAGGAATGAGACATGCCTGGGGCACACAAGGTGTTCCTTGCATAGTCCAGTTCAAACCGGCGCTGGGGCACTCCAGCCCCAGCTCTGGCGCGAAACTGGACAAAGGGAAGTGGGTGTAACCACCCCCTCCCAGGTCCCACCCATAAGGCGTGACCTAGCAGGTATCCCAGCCCCCCAGATTAGTATAAGAGTGGGAGTTGGGCCTCAAGAGATTAGATTATCCTGAACCTGCAAAACTGAACAGAAACTCTGGACCTTCGACATTCGACGAAAGAAGAAAACTGAAGAATCTCCCTTGTAGCCAAGGAGTGGCTACCCTGTGCACAGGCACCATCAAGAGACTACCCTTTGCTTTGCGACCGTTCTACGAGGAACCGACTGCAGAGCCCGACCAGAGCCTTGACTTCCAGACTTCTCCGACCCTCATCCACATCTGCAGCAGAGCTGAGATCCGTGGAGGCGACGAGCGACGTGGGACCGGCTACCTGGGAAAAGTGGCTAGTAACTTACAGCGCAGCTTCTGAGGCACCCTCGAAGTTGTGCACCGGGGATTGAGAAGCCCCAACCCCAAGCACCATCTGCACCGAAGATCAGCCCCCCACACTCCACGAGTCCTGCGTGGGGCCCTTCAGCATTTTCCTGCTTGCCGCGTCTGTCCGGTTGCTTGCCCGCTGGCTAGTGGCCTTTGTGACGACGCACCCTGAAATCTTCTGCGCTGGTTTGGCTCCTCCAGACTGGTTCCCGCTTCTCTGCAAAGAAGAAGCACCCCAGACCTTCCTGGTCTGCACCAGAAGCAAGTCCTTCGTTCTTCGTGGGTTCCGCTTGCCAAGGCTTGGTGAGTCCTAGTCCAACTTCGACGCCGCCGACAGCAAGAGCCTTCGTGGGACAGCTCGCCTCCTGGTCCTGGTCGTCCTCGACGCTTCCTGGTCCTCCTGGCTGCAGCGACAAGCTTCACCTTCACCTGCAATCTTCACGACATCGCCTGGTTCCTTCCTGGTTCCACGTGGTCACTGGCTAGTGACCTTGACTCTGTCCCTTCTGCTTGCAGGTTTCTTCTCTTCTTGATCCCAGCCTTGGGATCCACCGGACACTCTTCACTGACTGCCTGTCAGCATCTTTCTTCAGGCATCCATAGGAGTCGACGACGAAAACGACGCATCTTCACCCCTATGCACCCGCAGCCTGTGGGCTAGGTAACTTGGGTACTCCGGTGCTCATCAGGATAGTGACTATCCTAGTGTCTAATTTTCAAGTCTCAACTTCCTAGCTACTCCGGAAGTGTCCTAAATCTACCGTTTTCTAAACTGTACTATTGCTATTGACTTTTACGCATTACGCGTGAGTGTTTCCACTCTGCACATGAATCCCGTGGGCCTCCCACTTCCTAACTAACGCTAGTGTAGTGTAGCCCCAGCGATTCCCTAGGCCTAGGCCTATTCTATTTCCGTGACAGTGGTTCTTATACCACTTACTTAGTATATGGTTTGCGTGGCCCCTAGGGCCTAACTGTATTACTTACCTGTGTGACTTAATGTATGCATAAATAAGACTGTGTTGTACTTACCTCTAATCTCATAAAGAGTGCTGAGGGTTTGACTAGAATAAATACACTTTATTTTATATATATATCTGTTGTGGTGTCCTTTCATTTGGTATTCAAGGGATTATATATGGTATCACAGCTGGCTTCACATGCCATTCAGAGTTTAGCCTAAGACTGCTCTTGTCCATGCTGCCACTAGGATAGCTGGTCTATAAGGTTGACTTTACAACCAATCACCATAAGGGTATTTGGACTGATATAAGGTGTACACTAGAACTAGTGACATCATACATCAGGCCAACTTCTCACAGTGAGGGGTTGTGATTTGGCTGACAAAGGAATCTGATGATGGTGGAGAAGAATTTACTACGGCCTAATTTCGCTAACATGTCATGAATTTTAGGTAGAGGATGGGCATCCACAATAATATTACGATTAAGAACTCTTAAATCTGCACATAAACGAATGTCACCAGAATGTTTACGTGCTACAACGGCAGCCAAAACCCACTCAGAGGATTCAACAGGGCAACTTATATCTTGAGAACATAATTGATCCAGGTGTTTCTTAAGATCATCCCTGACAGAGAGAGGTACCAGGCGTACTTTCTGAACAACATAAATTACTTTATCTTTCAATTTAATTGTGTGTTCAAAGTTTTTAACTAAACCAATATCATTACTGAACACAGCTTTGTACTCATCAAATAATTTGCTTAACATAGGATCTTGTGTTTTGCTGTCACTAACATATAGAACTGGTAGATCCCCGAGAACAACAGGTTCAGAATGCCCCGGTTTAAGTACTATACATAAACTAGCTTGGTCACCCCATCCCAAAATGTCTCTACCATTCACAGCTACATACATTTTAGTGTGAATGACTCTATTCTTGAAGTCAATAGTATCATTAAAATATCTGACCATGATAATATCATAACCACCAAACGCTATGGGATTAATATCTGGGGAAGATAACTTGGTGTTAGGCCACAAGTTATGAAATGTTTTCTCATCCAAAATGGTTATTGGTGAACCGGAATCTGCCATAACATCAATAGCAATAGGACCAATTAATACACTGCAATTAGGTCCTTTAACCATGTTACTATCCAGAAAATTGATATGAATAGATAAAGCAGCAACATTAAGAGCATCATAAATCTCATCTTCAGTATATACCAGATTAACTTTGCTTTTGTCTTTAGGTACTTTACAAACAGTGAAAAAATGTCCAATCTTTTTACAATTGTTAAATCTTTTACCTTGAGCCGGAATATTAGGGTTATTGCCAACATGGAATTTAGAGCCACATCTGTAACAAAAAAGTGTTAGATTTGCGTTCAACAGTTTTTCTATCCTTAAAGCGAGTGGTGACTGCATTAATGTTACATTCATTACAATCATTAGAAGATAAAGACATAACATTAGTACTGGAACTTGTTGTGGAAGTCTCAGCTAAAAATTTTGATGAAGTAACAGAACACTCAATACTTCTGGCAATGACCATAACTTCATCTAAAGTGGGATTTTTGCTTGTTAAAATACGTTCCTGTATCTTCTTGTTGTAGCAATTGAATACTAACTGATCACGAAGTGCAGTGTCAAGATAAGAACCAAATTCACATTTGGAAGCAAGTACTTGTAAGGTGGCTAAATAGTCCTCTATAGATTCTTCAGGCAACTGTTTGCGTTTCACAAAAACATGACGTTCAACCATTATAGATGGCTCATCCTTATATTGCTTCCCTAGACGAGCTAAAGCCTCAGTGAAAACATTTCAAGAATCATCAGAAGATGGATTTTGAATAACAGGTAAACTGTCAAATAATTGTTGTCCTGCATCTCCCTGATGATTAAATAAAATTGCTCTTTTCCTGGAAGGAGAATATTCGAGAGCATCTATAGCTTCCAGATAATTAGTAAAACATGGTGGAGACAAAATACTATTATTCAAGTTGGCCATTATAAATAAAATCTTTCAGAAAATAATAAAGTTTCTTTAAAAAAATATATATATTAGCAAGGAATAATAGTGAGACACTTGAAGAAAAAAACAATGTTTTCCTTTGAATACTCCGATGAATTCTCCGATGTTTTCATATGCCGGTCACACAGCATGAAGTGAATAAATAACCACCGTTATCTCATTGTGCACGAAATACATTAAAACGTATGAAGGCTTGCCCAATGTTTAAAGATGGCCGCTGAAACGTGCTGATGTCATCACGTGGTTCACGAGATCTGAGTGATGATGACGTAACACATCATCCACAAGAAATCAGCGTGCGCAAGATGGAGCGTAGAAGCAGGAAGGCAGTGTGCGCTTGGAATGCATGCGCGCTTCAAATAACAGCAAAGCCCATCAACAAAGAACGGTAAGGCAGATCGTTGTGTGCTTTTGAAAAACAACACACACGGAGATAACGATAACGCAGGAACAAGAACAAAGCAATATCGAAAACAGTACTTACGAGTACACTGCATAAATCGTTATTGATGAAATTGTTAATTTTGTCCATAAATCCACAGTGCTGATTAATGATCTTAGATGGTCCGTGGGTCAATCCTAAATCCGGAAATTGCTTAGGTTTCAAAAACAAATATCCAAACGTTGCCAAAATATGTAGTAGCTTCTTATAAAGGAAATTCCAATAAATCCAAGGAAACAAGTTGCAGAATACATAAAGTGTTTATTCTCATTGAAAGGACCCACGACTGATCACAGCAAAATCCAACTAACATCTGAATACACATCTGAACATTCTAGATTACTGTGATGTCAAATAGAATAACATATGACCAACACTCTTTAAAGTAGTATGCCACAATAATAAATAAGAACAACATAATAACTTACTACAATGGGCCATGTGAACGCACACACATCTCTGAGCAGGGAAGAAGCCTGCAGCGGACTGAGTCTCCCTCGGATGGGAAGGCAAGCCATTGCTGCAGGGAGGGGCCTGGGCCTGCCTCTCCTTAGCACAGGCAGCAAATAGCCTAAGGTCAGGTATGCACGGTGGCAGCCTGACAGCAGCATGACCTGAACACAGGTAAACAATGGCTTGCCTTTCTTGGGTCGCTGACCGAATTGGTTACAAAGCGGTTTTTTATGTAAAAGCAGCCTGCATCATCTTCTGTCGCCTCATGTCTGGCACTGGAGGTTTGCAATAAGCCCAGAACCAAAAGCGCATTGACTACGCATTTGTAACTTTTAATTATGCCGTTTTTAGCACATGGTACGCAATGTGCACAGATTTCAATGCGTCTGGTGTTCTCAGAAAACCATGTTGGTACTCCTAGGTGGTGGTGGGAGGTTCGGTGGTGACAGCAGCACTTTGAAAATGATAAGTATCCTGTCTGAACTGCAGCGAGGCGACAGTGCTCCCCATATATAATACAGGCCCTGAATGATACAACTACATTCCTATTTCAGAGCTAAACGTGTGGAGTGAGAACAGTTGCTTCCACACTGAACACCACAGGCGGGTGCATCTCTCACAAGACACAACAAGGGTGGCCTTGGCTAGCTGTATTGAATTCATCACCTGTTCAGTGCGGCTCAGAGTCAAAAAGGATGCCATGAAAAATAGATTTGTCAACGACAACAACAGACTCTCTCGGCCAGTGGGGATACCCCAGTAGAGGGAACTGCATCTGAGAGATTGTCAGCTTTGAGGAGCTGCCGGACTTTGATTAGGGCTCAAAAGCCCGCGACCGAGGCACCTCTTAGCAATTACAATCAAACACCACCTCAGAGGCTTCAAACGTTTCATTAGCGCCCGCCAACACCTACCCTCTGCCAAGGGGGATGCTTTAAAAAACACGCCAGATAATAATTAAACTGTGCCGATCATAGTGTCTCTTTAGTTTGACATTTTTGACAAAAACAAGCAACATAATTACAACCAGTGTCTGTAAAAAAAAAACACAAAGCCGCACAACAGTTCACAGTGCTTCCCGTACACCCTTAAAAGTATGTCGTTGAAAATATTATTTACAGAATCTTCGCCGATAGTGCAATCCAAACATAACACTAACAGAAATGTATTTAATTTCAATACCATTAATAGAATTGTAGGTATAGAAGGATGGACAACGCGGAGGAGGGTGGGTCAGTGTGGAATCCACAGGCAGATACTGTATCCTCCAGAAAAAGCGTTACCAAAGGTAAGTAACTTGTTCTTCTGATGGATACATCTGCCAGTGGATTCCTCACCTTGTGAATAGATTCCCACAGCAGTCCCACTCCCGGAGGAGGGTGTCCACCCTTCTATACCAGAAAGTCCTGAAGGACGGAACGAGCAAAGTGTCCGTCCCTCCTCACCTCGGTGTCTAAGCAATAATGTTTTGCCAAGGTGTAGAGGGAGGCCCAAGTTGCCGCCCTACAAATGTCCTCCACAGGAACACCTCTAGACAAAGCCGAAGTGGAAGACTTAGCTCTAGTGGAATGGGCCCTTAAACCCTCTGGAGGCTCCTTACCAGCCAAAGAATAGAATATCTTGATGCACAAGACAATCCATCTGGAAAGGGTTGGCTTGTGCACCGCTCTGCCTTTCCTGCAGCCAACAAAGCCCACGAAGAGCTGATCATCAACTCGAAAGTCGTTTGTCCTGTCCAGGTAGAAGCTCACCGCGCTCTTAGGGTCCAAGCGGTGAAGTCTCTCCTCCTCATTGGAAGGGTGAGGGGGAGGATAGAAGGAAGGAAGGGTAATGGACTGCCCCAGATGGAAGGGAGTTACCACCTTAGGCAAAAATGCAGCCCTGGTCCTGAGTACCATTCTTTCAGCATGAATGGTCAAGAACGGGGGTTTTGAACTTAGAGCTTGAAGCTCACTTACCCGACTTGCCGAGGTGATTGCAATGAGAAAAACCGTCTTAAAAGACAACAATCTCAAGGGACACTTGTGTAAGGGCTCGAAAGGAGAACCCATAAGATAAGTCAAGACAAGGTTTAAGTCCCATTGAGGCACAATAAAGGGAGTAGGAGGAAACCTGTTTGTGAGGCCCTTGAGAAATCGTAGAACAATAGGTGATTTGAATAATGACGGCTGATCCGGCAAGCAAAGGAAAGTCGACAAAGCCGATAAGTATCCCTTTATATGTTTGATGCGAGGCCCCTTGCCCACAGTAGCACAGTGGAAACGAGATGTACTCTACTGCTGTACTCAGACAGAGAGGTTTAGTGAGCTACTGCCGCCGCGCAGTCGGCCCAAAAACTTTTGGGGGTTATATGCTGAATATATTGGAAGGGGAGGCATGGAAGCAGAAAGCGACACGGGGAGGACCAGCTTGGTGGACGCTGAGAAAGAGGCTCTTGGAGAGAGCGCTGGTGGGGTGGAGGTATAAAATCCGCACTGTAGCGGCCAGATTAGAGGCGATGAAGACCATCAGGGACGCTTCGAGATGCCGGGGCGCGGGTGGGTGATGAGTGCAATGCTATTTACAAGGAGGCAACTGGCAGGTGACCTCAACTGGTTGGAGTGGGTGAGTGGGGTGGGGGGGTCTGTTGGGGTTTGGGGGCGGGGATGGGGGGAAAATAGTTTATGGTCAAAAGGTACGGAACAGAGGAAAACAAGAGATGGGTAAAACATGCTCTAACTATGCCACTGTCAGGGGGTAATTCTAAAGACAATGACGTATTGGGACAGTGAATTGGAATATTGCAGGAGCTGCACCGGCTACACACGGTGATGCCCGGCCTCCGGGATGTGGGATCACCTGTGCGGTTGTGTTAACATTTGCAACATTGTTGCCGGCCTCCGGGTTGTAGGCATGTATGTCGACATGCCTTTTACCTTCAATAAAAATATTTATAAAAAAAAAAAAGTATCCCTTTACAGAGGCCACAGCAAAGCCTTGCTGAGCAAGAGAAAGGGCAAACTGCAGAATGTCAGATAAACGAGCCTTCAAAGGATCAATTGACTTCTCTCCACACCAGAGTACAAATTTAGACCACCTATAGGAATAGATAGATTTGGTGGAATGACGTCTGGCAGACAAAATTACATCTACCACATCAGGTGGGGGAGAAAAAGAATTCAGGTTGCCCCGTTCAATCTCCAGGCATGAAGGTGTAAGCTCTGGAGGTGGGGGTGTAGAACCTGCCCCTCCGACTGCGAGAGGAGGTCTGCCCTGAGAGGGAGACGGAGCAGAGGGCACGAGGAGAGGTGGAGAAGATCTGTGTACCACACCCTTCTTGGCCAATCCGGGGCGATCAATATGACTTGGGCCCGGTCTTGGCGAATCTTCCTTAGAACCAGAGGAATCAAGGGTATGGGAGGAAACGCGTAAAGGAGTTGTGAGCTCCAACTCAACTGAAACGCGACCCCCCAACGCTCCCTGCATCGGATACTGGAGACTGCAGAATGACGGGCAGTGAGCGTTCTCGTGAGTGGCAAACAGGTCCACCCGAGGAGTTCCCCACGTCCGAAAGACGTAACGAACCACCTCCGGATGGAACCTCCACTGGTGGTCGGCGGAGAACTGCCGACTGAGACTGTCTGCACGCACGTTCAGAACTCCGGCCAGATGATTTGCCATCAGAAAAATCTGATGGTCCTGATCCCAGGACCATAGACGCAGGGCCTCTCTGCAGAGACAAAGAGACCCCACTCCTCCCTGCTTGTTGACATACCACATCGCGGTAGTGTTGTCCGTCAGGACTTGAACAGACTGACCGCGAAGGGAAGGGAGGAAGGCCTTGAGTGCCAAACGAATCGCCAGCAATTCCAGAAGGTTGATGTGCAGTAACCTTTCCTCTGGAGACCAAAGACCGTTGATCGCCAGATCCCCCACATGAGCACCCCACCCTAAAGTGGATGCATCACTGTGGCCACAGATGGAGGAAGATGGAAGGGCTTTACTTGAGACAGATTGCCCTCCACGCTCCACCAAGACAGATCCGCTGCAGCTTCTCTGGAGATCCTCACAGACTCCCTGAGATCTCCTTTGTGCTGATACCACTGCCTGCGGAGGCACCACTGGAGCGCCCTCATGTGCCAGCGTGCATGGTTGACCAACAGAATGCAGGAGGCAAACGGACCGATCAGGCGAAAGACCTTCAGAACTGGAACGACCGCTCCATTGTAAAACAAAGGAATCATTTCCTGTATGTCGAGAATCCTTTGCGTAGGAGGGAATGCTCGACACACAGTAGTGTCCAGTACCGCACCTATGAACAGGTTGCCATCACCTTCGTGAAGACTCGGGGTGCAGTAGTAAGACCAAACGGAAGGACCGCAAACTGATAATGTTGCGACCCTACCGTAAACCGGAGATAATTCCTGTGCGACTTCAGGATGGGGATGTGAAAATACGCATCCTGCAAGTCGATCGACACCATCCAGTCATCCTGATTCAGCGCTTGAAGAACCTGCGCAAGGGTGAGAATCTTGAACTTCTCTTGCTTTAGAAAAAGATTCAAGATTCTGAGGTCCAATATCGGACGCAATCTGCCGTCCTTTTTCGGAATCAGGAAATACCGGGAGTAGCATCCCTGACCCCTCTCCTGCTCTGGAACCACCTCTATCACACCTTTCTGTAATAACTTCAGGACTTCCTCCTGTAGGAGAAGACGGTGGTTCTCTGACCAAGCCCCTTGACAAGGAGGGTAATTTGGAGGGAATTCCCAAAAGGGAAGGGCGTACCCATTTTCTACAAGATCTAGAACCCAAAGATCTGTAGTTACAGATTCCCAATCCTGTAGAAAATGGGTAAGCCGGCCCCCCACAGGACCAACATGATCCAGAATGGCGGATCTAGGGCTGCTTAGTGGTGGAAGGAGGGGCTGAAGAGGAAGAGGAAGAGGAGGAGAGTTGACGGCCACGTGAGCGGCCCCCGATTCTACCTCTGTATCCTTTATACAGAGAGCCTTGCTGCTGTTGCTGCTGTTGCTGTTGGGTGTGCCTGTAGGAACGAAAGGTTGCCCTTCCGAAACCCCTGTATCTTTTAAATGATCCCCTTGACTGGGATTGAAGGCCCAAAGACTTAGGCGTAGCCTTGCTTTCCTTAAAACGTTCAAGAGCAGCCTCCGCCTTTTTGCCAAACAATCCAGAGCCATCAAATGGCAAGTCCAACAGTGTTGACTGTACATCCGGGTAAAACTCAGAAGACTTCAGCCACGCACCCTTCCTATGGGCAACAGAAGACCCCATGACTCTTGCCTCATTAAAGCCAACCCTATCCTCCTCAGATAGTTTTGGTGCCAGTTTCTTTGCAGAGTCCATGAGCGCATGAATATAGCGTCTCAAAAGGCAAGTGGCATTTGTTGATTTAAGTGCCATGCTGGCCGATGAAAAGACCTTTTGGCCGACTGATCTAGCTTTTTAGCCTCTCTGTCACTTGGAACCTGAGGAAAAGCACCCTTAGATTTGACTGAACAAGCAGCCTGAACCACCAGGCTCTCAGGCGAAGGATGTGATTTTAAGAACTCAGGGTCCCCTGGAGCTGCCCTATACCTCCTAGCAACTGTCTGAGAAACTGCGGAAGCAGAAAAAGGCTTACACCACACCTCCATCACAGGATCTATAATGGCCTCATTAAAAGGCAATAATAACTCTGAAACTGTAGTAGGAGAATGCAGCCCCTCCGTTAGAATATTTGATTTAAATTCAGCAGTAGGCAACTGAAGATCTAACAGTTCAGCTGCCTTCCTAATGACTGCATGATATGGAGCCACATCCTTCGAGGGTTCATCGGAAGGTGGAGTAATTTCCCACTCAGGAGACAAATCCAATCCACTAGCCTCTTTAAGTACTTCAAAAACTTCATCAGACTCCACAAGCTCTCCTTCTTCTGCTTCTTCCAGAAGGTACCTTCGCTCATCAGGCACTCTTTGAGCTTCCCTCCTGGACCGGATTCTTACAAACGGCGTCGGCGGCGCCGTGTTCGAATCCGACGGCGCTGGGGCCGGTGTCGAACCTGGATCCACAGGAGCAGCCGGCGTCGAACGGGGTCTAGCCGGCGCCGGTGAAGAAGGGAGCGGCGTCGATGTCCTCGGCGCCGGGAGATGCCAAGACGGCGTCGCCGGAAAAAATGGCATGAAGGGGGCCTGTGGATAGGCTTGAGGCACCTCCAAACTGAAGGCCATGGGACCCATCGGACCCGAAGGTGCACCAGTGGAGTACATGGATCTCGAAAACACCCCGTACATAGCATTTAAAGGAATTTGTGGTATCAAAGGCTCACCCGGTGCTTGAAGCTCCTCAACCAGAGCCGGGGACAGAGCCAGAGACGAAGCCGGAGCCGGGGATGGAACCGGCGTCGGAGATGGAGCCGGCACCGGAGATGTAGCCGGAGCCAGAGAATGAACCGGTGAATTCACTGGAGAAGAAGAACCAGCAGGCGAATCCGGAACGGGTGAAGGAGACACAGAGTCCTTCGCCGTCGAGTAGGCGACTTCGACTTCGGAGCCATACTCTTGTCAGAGTGACGTCGAGAAGAATGTCTCCTCTTCTTTTTGTGCTTCTTGGATCTCGAAGCATGCCCCGAAGTCGACTTCGACGCCGACCTCGACCTCGATCGTGACCTCGCCTTCGTTCTCGACTTCCTCCTTCCTCTCTTCTCCTTTTTCATCTTTGCGATGAAGAGTTTCACCTCCCTTTCCTTGAGAGCCTTGGAGCTCATCTTGCGACAGCAAGAGCATCCATCCACATCATGGTCAGATGATAAACACCATACACAGTCGTCATGTGGATCCGTGATCGCCATGTTTTCCACATTCACGACAGGGCTTGAAGCCCGATTTCTTTGTCGACATTTTTTCGAAAAAGGAACAGAGAAATCCAGTAGAAACACAAAGTAACAGTGAAGCTACAGATAGAGATTCCCGAAATCCGTTGGCGTCGACGGCGTGGAAAAAAGGGAACTGACGTCATCACGCCGACGAGGTCTTCTTATGGAGCCGGTGACGTCAGCGGAGTCGCGTGCGGAGCCGTGTCTCTGTGACGTCGTCTTCGACCTCATCGGCGTGGACTGCTCCAAAAGTTTCCGAATGTTGCTGGCGCAGGGGATATTCACAAGGTGAGGAATCCACTGGCAGATGTATCCATCAGAAACATCATTAGTCACTGTTGCCAAGGGTTGAGCAGGATCGGCACGGAAGCTGCCCGGCTAGGCCTGGGTGTGACTTGCCCCTCCTGAAATCTTCCCTTAGCCCCCCCATAGCCCTTATAAATCCAGCTTGCTACTCTCTCCACATTCTCAAGTGGAACATTATGAGATCTGGAAAAGTTAGTTAGTCCACAAAGACAGAAAAATAACATGGGAGCACTGGGAAGGATAATCCTAAGCCCAATACCGAAACCCCAGCCTCAGCACCCAAAATTGAGCCAGCAGAAGAGAAAGGCAGGGAGGATAACAAGTCACAATTAATACCAGCCTCCTGCACCATGCCTGTGGGCCATAGAAAAGCTAAAATAAGAAACCATTTGAAGATCACATCAGAAGCACACAGCTCCCCTGGCCAGACAGGCCGGGGGACATCCCTAGAATATGAATTGCTGCCACCGCCAGTATTGAAGGAAACACACATCTCCACAGTCAACGTAACCATTGATAAGCCACCACTCCAGGCTGAGCCAAACCAGATAGGGAGCATGGCGAGCCAGATTTCAACCTCGGGTCACAATCTCAGCTCTCCATAAATTCCGCAATGATTCAAATCAGGCCTCCCACTCCAAAGCACAGCACTTGGTGGAGGTCCAATGCATGACATAAACCACCAACATAGTAATCAAAGCCCAATGGATTGCACAGACACTCCACTCTTAGGGATGCACGGAAAACAGCAGGCAGGTGCCCCTTCACAGAAAAGAACTCAGTCATACTTTTAGTCATTCCACATAAGTCAGTTCCACAACCGTTTAAACAATGTATTATTGGAGAAGCCACTGATGACACTTGAGTATGGAGGTGGATGCTCTTAAGTCCATTCGATAAGACGCAGGATGCGCCTCCCGTCCTGCTCAGCCCTTCCCTTTCCTCAGCTTTAACACGCAACGATAACACTGTTCTCTCACCCATTAAAGTGTCACCCCTTTTCAAATGTTCCTATCTCTGGAGAAAAAAGAGGGGCAGACAATAGGAAACCTCATCTTACCTGAACTTTCTTCATGTCAAGTTAACATTGCAAACATAACATCTGATCAGATAGCAGGAACCCTTTCAGACTTGCAAAACCATCAACCTATTATGTCCATCTGGTGTCAGCTGTTGAGCCCAATGGAGGTGATCTCATCGGCCTTAACATACCACGCAGACAAGCTGAACATACAAGTTGACCTCCCCAACGCACTTGCAGTTCACGTGCAGGAAATCAATTATAAACAGCAGGCTTTAAATGACACAATAACAAGAGTATAGGAAGATCCCACCTAAACCCACTACACATTGTGCTACAGCCATGGATCTCCTTGCTATGGTCCCTTAGATTCTATCAAATCGATTAGATGAAGTTAAGGCCTCACAAATTTGCCCACCTTCATATACCTTGCAGACTCTCAGTGAGCACCGCCACCTCAAGAGCCCAATAATGAAAGTACTGCACCCATCTTCTTTTTTTTTGCAAATCTGTTTTTATTAAGTTTAAATTGTAGTACAGGAGTATATCGTACGGCATCATGTTTCACATACATTAAGTCAGAAACGTACACAGGCTGGTAAATCATGCCAACTGTCAAGAGGGGGGGACAACCTGGTGTCTGTTAGCGCGCCCACCGCCGCCCTCCTGAGGTCCAGTCACTTCACCCTTAGTAGTTCCGATGTCATCTCTTGGGGAGGGGCCAACACCACCACCCACCAGCCATTGAGCCGTACAAGGAAACTAAGCTCGCCTACACAACTGAGGCATCAATAAAGTCGAAAAGGTTACATGCAATACAAAAGGGAGAACCCATAACAAAGGCAGCGTTTACAGTGATGCGCATGGTGTGCTCCTACCGCCTGCCCACCCCGACCCCCCCCTCGAACTCCAGGAGCACCCCTCCAAGCCCCAATGGGCGAAGATATCCCCAAGTGTTCCCAGACGCCTCATCTATGGGCCAGTGATAATGGGGGCTATGCTGTCTCGCCAGCAAGGCTGCCTACACTGCGCCGCCGCTTGCGCCATTGCCATCCTGCCTGGCCTCACCCGTGCAGCCTGTGGTACCCTCCCCCACCGAGCGCCGAAACTCAGCAAGCAACTGTTCCCAGAGGTCCGCCATGGGCTCCCTCCGCAGCCCCAGTGTATCCTCCCTGCGGATGTCCGTCCCCTCCGCTCTGGCCCATGCCTGAAACGATGAACTCCAGGCCCTCGCGTGCGGCGGGTCGGGTGCCTTCCATCTCCTGGTAATGAGGCGCTTCGCCACCACAAGCCCCAGGTCCAGGAATCTGGACACTACCTTGTCTTTGGGCGATCTGGTAAATTGGTGCAAGATGTGTTCGGGCCAGTCAAAGGGAACGCTGCGCCCCACACTCCCCTGCAGCTGCCCACTAACCGCCCTCCAATAGGCGTGCAGCACAGGGCAGCCCCACAGCATGTGTAGCAGCCCCGCCCCTAGCTCACGGCACCGAGGGCAGAGCGCATCAGCGCGGTGGAAGTACCTATTAATCAGCTCAGGTGTGAGGTAGGCCCTGTGGACTATGAACAGCTGGATTTGACGGAACCGCAGATTGCGGGGGATACGCACTGGGCTCTTGAGTACCCTCTCCCACTCCCTGTCCGTCAGCGGCCTCCCCAGGTCCAGCTCCCACTTGCCGCGGAGTGGGCCCAGATCAACCGCCGTGTGCTCTCGCAACGAGGCGGCGAACCAGCGGACCAAGTGCCCGCCCCTTCCCATGACATGCAGATATTGCATGGTGAGGTGTTGGGCAGGCTCTGTGGCCATGCTCCCCCATTTGGCAGTCAGGCTCGCCAGTAGTGAGCGGTGCAAGAGGAATCCGCCGGGTGGGAGCCCGTCCTCCGACACCAAGGTCTCGTACGGTATCAGCTCACCATCCCTGTATAGGTCCCCCAGCGTGTGCACGTCCGCCGCCCACCAGCCCGTCAGCACGGGGGCCGCAAGCACCCCCCCACCTCCAGGAGAACCCTCTAGGGGTATCGCCGGCGCATATGGTACTACTGCGCGCGTGAGGTACAAGGCCCTCCTAAAGCACCTGTGCGCCACAGCCAGGAGGAGCGGCAGCGGTCCCGCCACCGCAGCCAAGGGGTGGAAAAGCCCGGTCACACGCTCCAGCGAGTAGGGGGCAGCCTCCGTGGCTGTGTCATCCCTGCCCCTGTCGGCCAACCAGCGGGCGATCCATTGCAGCTGTGCCGCCAGGTAGTAATGCTCAAAGCAGGGCGCCGCCAGACCACCCTTGTCCGTCGGGAGGAAAAGCTTTGCTAGCGCTAACCTGTGCCTGGCGTTGCCCCAGACAAAATCCCACAGCATCCGGTTGAGCCTGCCAAAAAAGGCGGGTGGGACGTACAGTGGCAGGTTGACAAAGTAGTACAGTAGAGCATGACCATTTTGGCGAGCGCCACCCTGCCCGTGGTTGTTAGCGGGAGCGTGTTCCAAAAGGCCACCTGCGACCCAAGCGCCGTGACCGCCCTCCCCAAGTTGCCATCAAACAAGTCAGTTGGGCATCGATAAATGTGTATCCCCAGGTATCGAAAGGTGCCGCCCCTCCACTGTACCGGCGTGCCATTCAGGCTGTAACCCGGGTCCGCAGTCTCCTCGCTGAAAGCGTACAGACAAGATTTACCTGCGTTCACGCGGAGCCCCGAAACAGTGGCAAAGGACCGCAACAATGGGGCCAGCCGCTCCGGCATACTACCTACGTCTCTAACGTACACCAGCAGGTCGTCCGCGTAAAGCGACACCTGATGAACCGCGTCTCCCAGTGGTATACCATCGCCCAGGGTCGTCCGCAGAGCCTCCGCCAGGGGCTCCATCGCCAGGGCGAACAGCAGCGGGAACAAGGGACATCTCTGTCGGGTGCCCCGGCCCACCGGCACCGCCTCCGAGACATGGGGGCCCAACCGAACACGGACCGTGGGGTTCCTGTAGAGTAGGTCAACCATCCGGAGGAAGTCCCCATCCAGTCCGTACTGCAACAGCACCGTGGACAGATATCCCCACTCCAAGCAATCAAACGCCTTCTCCAAGTCGAGGAGGAGGCACCCCGCTCTGGGCCATCTGTGCACTGCCTCACCGGCCACCCTAAAGTATCGTCTGAGATTGAGCGACGTGGACCTCGCGGGGACAAACCCGTTCTGGTCAGAGTGCACCAGGTGCGGGACCACCGGTGCTAACCGATCCGCTAGGGCCTTCGCCAGTATTTTGTAGTCGACGTTGAGCATCGCCAAAGGGCGGTAGGAGCCCAGGGCCGTGGGGTCGCGGTCCGGCTTAGGTAGGGAGACCAGGAACGCCTCCCGCATGGAGGGTGGGAGCGACCCCTCTTCCAGCGATTTGCTGTAGAGCTCGCGCAGCAGCGGCACCAGGGTCTCGCGGTATGCCTTATAGTACTCCGCGGGCAATCCGTCCGGCCCCGGAGTTTTGCCCGTCACCAATGATTGGATCGCCTCCCCAATTTCCTCTAGGGAAAGGGGGCCACTGAGTGCCGCGTTATGCTCCCTGGTAGCCGCAGGTAGGTGAATGGAAGCGAGGAACTCCCCAAGAAGGTGCCGGGAGCCCGTCCCCTGAGCCGGGTACAAGCGTTTGTAGTGGCCTACGAAGGCCCTATGTATTTCACGCTGTGTGTGTACCATCAGTCCGTCCTCCCCACAGATTGCTCCGATCGGGGTCCTGCGATCCTCCTGCCGGATTAGCCAGGCCAGCAGGCGGCCCGCCCTATCCGCCCTGGCGTGCGTTCTGGCGGTGTGCGCCGCATAATTGTGGCAGCGGAGCCGCTCCAGGAGCGCCGCGTGTTGCCCGCGGAGATCCTCCAGGCTGCGTGAGTGCCTGCCCCCTCCTTCTCCTTCCCTCTCATATTGCAGGAGGTCGTTTTCAAGGCGCGCCAGGGAGTCCGAGAGGGCCTTTCGTATGTTCCACTGGGTCCCCAGGCAGTGCCCTCGAATGGCCACCTTGTGGGCGTCCCACTCCTCCAAGGCACTGCTCGCCGTCCCCTCGTTGGCGTCAAAATAGGCCAGGACGGCCGTACCAAGGGAGGAATGGAACTCCGGGTCCTCCAGAGTGCTCGGCTGAAGTCGCCAGGTGGGCACCGGCGAGCGGTCCGCCACCCAGCAAATCCGAAGCCATAAGGGGTTGTGGTCGGAATGCGTCCGCCCCAGATATTCCGACTGTTCGATAAGCGGGAGCAACGATTGGGTCCCCACTATCCTGTCCAGTCGTACATGGAGATCATGGACCGCCGAGTAGTAGGAATATAGCCGGTCCGTCGGGTGAAGTGTACGCCACAAGTCCTGCAGCGACCAGTGCGTGAGCCAATCTCCCAGCGCCCGGGCGTTAGATTCCACCGCCGTGGCACGGAGGGGTGGGAAGGATCTGTCCAACTGGACATCCAGTACCATGTTAAAATCCCCTCCCAGCAGCCAGGGGAGCCCAGCATAAGGATGTAGGAGCTGCGTCAATCGCGCCAAAAAAGAGGCCTGGTCCACGTTGGGCGCATACAGCGAGCCCAGCAACAGCTCTTGGCCGTTCAGCTTCCCCCGCACTAAGGTGTACCTCCCCTCCCGGTCCACTACCACCTCCGTGCAGACGAAAGGAACACCTGCCCGCACCCAGATGAGCGTACCCGAGCGTGCGCCGAGTAAACAGTGCCGTACGTGTGTCCCCTCCAGCGCCTAGAGAGCATGCCCAGTTCCGTCGAGGACATGTGCGTCTCCTGTAGGAGGACAATCCCGACTGAGTGTCGCTGCAGATAGGAGAAGATGGCGTAGCGCTTGGACGGTGTGTGCATGCCCCGTATGTTCCAGGTCACAATGTTAGTGTGCGCCATTGCAAGTCCAGATGAGCAAGCCGGGCTGGGGCCAGGGCGCCCTCTCCAGGGAAAGGGGGGGCCACAGTCAGGGGGGAGCATGTTAACGCGCTGCCATGTAAACAGTAGAACCAGTATGAACAGTGTAACAAACAGGGCGTATTCCCAACAGGGCATCCGTCCAAACCTCAGTAACGCCAAGTAATATTAGGCTATTGCAGTGTGATAACAAATGGGGTTCGTGCAATCATAGCAACCTTCGGACCCAGTACCCCTCCCCCATCCCAACTGGAAGAGTAAGGAGCAGCATCAGGTCCGGAGCTGAACTGCCGTGCAGGTCCAATGTGAGCCCCCAGTGGGAGGCTTCCACAGATGCACTATTAGGTGACGTTCGCATCACCCAGCCCGCCCCCGCAGGGCCAGGCGCTCCCAGTTCTGGGCCCTCTGCCCCCCGAGTGGGTCCAGGGTCCCGGATCCATCCAGTACAGCTCCAAGGCCGTCGCGCAACCCCAGTTCAGTGCCCCCAGCTGTTGTCTAACCTTCGGCATCCCGACATCTGGTCACACAATCAGGTCCGCCGTCTGCGGGGTCACCACTGGCAGGAGCAAGTCCTCCGAGACCACTGTGGACGGGGACGATGCCCCACTCGCTCCCGCCCCGCTGGGTGTGCAGGCTTCCATGCGGTCACTGGCGGGCGGCGTCCCAAGCATCGCCACCGCCTCCAACGCCCCCCGCCGCTCCATCCGGATCATCTCCGGGCTAGGTGCCACCGGTCCCAGCCACGCCGGCCGCCGCGCCCCTCGGCGCCCTCGACTTCTAGATCGCCTCCCCGGGCAGCCGTCGACCTCCGAACCAGCAGGCCTCGCCCCCGTCCACTGTCCCGACTCTTCCAGCCAGTCCCACACGTCCTCCGGGGAGTCGAAGAAACGGGCCCCTTCTTTTGCCACCACTCGCAGGCGGGCCGGGAACAGCAGGGAGTAAGGCAGAGCCAACTCCCGCAGCTGGCGCTTCACCGCCATGTAGCTGCTTCGTCGCCGCTGGACGGCTGCGGTGTAGTCGGGAAAGAGCATAACTCGGCTACTGCCCACGGTCAGGTCACCAGTTCTTCGAGTTTCGCTGAGGATCGCGTCCCTGTCCCAGTAGTTGAGGAGCTTGAATAGGAACGGTCGGGGCCGGGCCCCCGGCTGGGGTCTCTGCGCCGGCACCCTGTGCGCCCTTTCCACCACGAAGTGTTGAGATAACACCCCCTGGGGCAGGAGGCCCCTCAGCCAGCTCTCCACGTACTGCTCTGGGTGCCGGCCCTCCACTCCCTCCGGGAGACCCACTGCGCGGATGTTATTGCGCCTCGAGCGTCCTTCCGCATCATCAACCCTGTCTTCGAGCGCATGGACCCGGTGCAGTACATCCTGCAGCGCCGCGCCATGGCTCCGCACAGTAGGTTGTAGTTCTTGGAGCGTCTGACCGTGCGACTCCACTATCTCGGCCAGTTTGCGGTGCTCAGCATGGAGGAGGGTGAAATCAGACGTGACCTTGTCCATCCTTGTTTCCAGGGACGCCCGCGTCTGATCCAGCGTGGCGCCGAGCCTCTCCACTGCCGCTAGCATGGTATCCATTTTGGTCGAGAGGGCCGCCGCTTGCGACTCCGCGTCCCCCCCCGGCCGGCTCTGCGCGGGGTCCGCAGTCCCAGCCCGCGGCTGACCCCGCTGCGTCTTGTCTCGTAGTCGGCCCATCGCGTACTGTTGGGCGGTCGGCATTCACAGGTCGTTGCCAGGCGCCGTGTACTCGACCCGTCGCGGGCCCTCCAATCCACGCCGGCTCCCCGCTCCACTCTGTCACCCGGCCCCTACTCGGACCCCGAGGCCAAGCCGCCGGGCCGAAGTCTGTAGGGGGGGAGGATCGGGGGCCCTCCACAGCCCGCAACGGCAACCGGCCCCAGTAGGATGGGCCCAACCGGCAGTAGTCCTCCAGTTCCCTTCAGGGCTCCGCACCACCACGCCCCCTCACCAATGCTCCAGTTAGCCGGCGGTCAGTCTAGGCCCGTGCTGGCCCTGCTAGATGCACCCAGGCGCTGAAGCCCCCGCCAGCCAGCACCACATCCGGGGTCTCGCTCCCGGCGGCGCAGCGTCCAGTGCCCCGGGCGAGGGCGTCTCGCCTCTTCAATGTGCTGCTCCAGGCGGCCCCCTCAATGGCTAGCGCGCCGTCCTCCGCCACGGCCACTCGCAGTGCGGCGCCTCGCAGGTAAGGGCGTCAGCCCCAGGCCTCAGTGCCCGCTCCACTGCCTCCGGGCTCTCCCGCGCAGCAACTGTCCTCTCCCGGCCGCCCCAGTACAGGCTCCGCCGCACAGGCCACTCCAGCTCGGGGTCCTCCGCCACACGCAGCTCACTCCCATGCACTCCGGACTCCGGACTCACCGCTGCAGGCCCCCGGCACAGCCCTTCACGCCTCGCCACTCGGGTCCACTGGCTCCCCCGGTCTCCAGTCTTGCAGGGTGGTCGCCGCTCCTCAGTCCTCCACCGCCCTCCGCGATGTGTGGCGATCTCGCGACCTGCAGGGCCTGGACGCCACGCTGCACTCCACGTCTCCGCAGCTTCGCAGCACCCGTCAGGGCTCCCACCGGTCTGCGACCGCCAGAGATAGCAGCTCCCAGCCGCCGAGGCACCGCAGCCGCCAGGGGAACAACCTCGCTGTCAGCGCCTTCTCCCGCTCCGTCTCTCGGCGTCCCCGCAGGGTCTCACAGCAGGCCCCGCCTCACAGGCCGCCGTGCGCCTCCTCGCCACACAAGCTCCGCTGGGCCACAGCGCCCCTCAGTCACCGCTCGCGGGGCCACACCAGCTGCTCTGCACTGCCCCACATCGGGTCCGCGTCCAGCGACCACGATCTGCCCCCTCCTCAGGATGATCGGCAGGATGTCCGGGAGGTAACGGTCGGAGCCTCAGTCGCTCGCGTCCGCCATGTTGCCCGGCTGGCCACGCCCCCAGTACTGCACCCATCTTCTAATCAGGAGGAGCCATCTAAATCCAACAAGCCGGAAAGTAATCCAACACTGTCACAGAGGGTGTCAAAGTCGAATGAATCAAACACCCCTTTATTGCAACAGCCAGTTTTCCAAAAAGAGCTTTTTTGGATTAGTCAGGCACAAACTCTTGAACATCCCTCTCAAAGAGGGACCGCAAGCGCTTGAGAAAAGCAAGGAAAAGCAAGGGCAAACAAAGGCGAAACATGCAAACTCCTCACAAAGCAACACCTATTGCTGTAACTCAAAAAAGAAGGTCAAAAATCAGACCCTTGACTCCACTCACTGCATCGCCAAGTCACCAAGAGAGACATAGCTATTCAGTCAAGCAAACATTGTGTGCCTCAAGTCCACACAACGTCCAAGTCTCAATAAATTTCACAGGTGACTACAGCAACTCCATTGGAATCACTCCGGGGCACAGACATCACACCAGAAACATTACAACCTGTCAGCCTGTCGAGTATTGGTTCCATCACCAATGAAACAAAACCACACTGCACTGGCTGGACTGAGCCCCAGTCCAGCAACGTATTTACTTTATGGGGGAACAATGCCCAAAGATCAGTCAGGATAAGTTACTTACCGGTAATCCTAGTTCTCTTCCAGGGGTATCCTCATCAAAGCCATAAGCACTGAATATTCCCTCCCATGTGCGGGGACCCCGGAAATAATAAAAAATGATATATGAAAACATATATATGTATTTATGTATTATTTTATTAATTTATTATGTAATGACTGAATTATTTGTCTGGCATTCTCTTCATTCCATTTTCTTCGCTAAGAATGTCCTCAACGCCACAGGCAACAAAATAGCATACATACAACACAGCTGCCTAAAACCTGCCATGTACATATTGGTTCCTTTTCTCTTTTTTATTCACAGGGTCATGCACAGTTGGAAGATAAAGTAGATAAACAGCACTAAACGGGGCTTATATATATTATGATTGGGTTTATTCATGTAAATTCGATAAATAATAATAAAAAATATAAAATATATATATAAAAAATATTTTAAATTACAGGTATAGGTAACATTTAGTATAGTATGGTTTCAAATTGGACAGATGTTCCAGCAATATCTATACATGTAAAATACAGGTTTTAAAATGGCCAAAAATATAGGGACCCCATACAAGTTGAGGTATTTAAACCAGGACACAAGCCATCAACATAAAGAGGGAAATGAATTAGATCAAAAACAACAGAACTGAACAAATACAGTGGAAACGTTTTTAGATACAAGATTGGTCTTTTAAAATAATTGATTATGCATTTATTTATATATTTATATATTTATATTTATTTAATGCTCTTTTTTGTATACTTTTTAACATCATAATACATGTATTTAATTATTTATTTAAATATTTCATGTATCCGTTGATTGCAAGTGAATGGCATTTATGCATTTTAAATATGAACCTATGGTATTTTAAAACATAAACACAACCTCTATTCCTTACTTGTTACCTATTTTTGCACTGTCACTTTAAGGTGTAGTCACATGACATATAGCTCTAAAAAAAACTCAAAAGTATTTAAACAACTGGTATGGCCAACAGCGCGTCATGTGATCAAGTCCCCTGCGAGGGACGAAACGCGTCATGGTTGCTGCAACATTTGAAGAGTTCAAATAAAATACAGCTGATGAGCCACGGTGGTCAACGCTCTTTCTTTTGGCCAAGGGAGACTGGTGAAACGTGAAGGAGTCTAATTGGATATTTGGAGGCTGGTTCGACTCCTCCAGGCTCAAACGTGGACCCCTTTGTTCAACTGGGCTTACCTGCTCAAAGGAGTAACGGTCTGGCAACAGACCTTGAATCGAATCCGGGAGGATTACTGGCATCTAGCCCCCCAGCGGGAAACAACAAGCATCGGAAGCAGAAGCCAGCGACACCTCCGCTGCACAGGTAGGCAGGTGCGGGTCTGTTGAAACGCTGTACGCCGAACCTAATCGGCAGTGCGGGGTGGCAGGCGAGCGCCGTATGAAGTAATCCTGTGCTGGGTACAAAGTGTTGGCGTCTTCACAACGACGGAAATAGCGGACATTAGTTACTCGCGGAATTCCTCAAGTCAATCAGCATCGATTATTTACACATAACTCACCAAATTTTGCAATGGCAGCTGACGCGCTTTTAGAAAGGGAACAGGCAGTGGCAGCTATGTTCAGCAATGTAAGTGTACCCAATATGGACTCAGTTACCCACAATGCACCTAATCCCACCCAAAATATCGGGATTAGAGAAAAGAACAAATTACTTGAAAAGGCAATGCGAGCAGAGCAGAAAAAATGATGGGAAGCCAAGTCTCTGCAGCGCTATATCGATGTAGGTCGGGTTCCAAGAGGATTAAGAATTTTATTGGCCCCTAGTTATGAAGCACCCGACCGTGATATGATGCGCGAGTGGGCTGAGACCAATTTGGAATCTTCGCGAAAGCTTTTATTTATCCTAGTCAAATACGCTGAAAAAGATTGTATCAGACTATCGGAGGAAATAGCGAAGTTAAACAAAGAACTTGATGAAATGGGTCAACTGGAAGAGTTGGAGAAAATAAAGAATGAAATGAAAAAATGACTCAAAAAAGAGGAAGATATTATAAGGGAACGCAAAGCGTTCAAATTCCACCGGGATCGCTGCGACTACGAATGTGAGAGGGTATTCACGTTTGCCCGCAAATATGAAGTCCTAAAGTCAGACAAATCCTGCATGAAACAATCAACAAAAAATACCTTACAAACACCCATTACCAGTATGCAACCTGATTTGACATCGGCATCGGACCTTAGTTCGGCAGCTGATAGTGAACCAGAACGTGATCCACAAAGGAAGGCTAAGAACCAAGGTGCTAGAAAATTCTCACTAACAGAGGAGGTGGATTTTTTATGCCAGGAGCACCTGCAATCTTTACGCCCACGAAAACAGCAGGGCAATCATGTGTCAAAAGAAGCAGGAAACGGAGGGAGAGGCGCAAGGCAAGCAGACTTCGAAAACGACAACAAATCGTCGAAGCGCAATCAGAGGAAACATTGGCGCAAGTAGAAAATGGTGCTACCCATATGGACTCCAAAACAGTCATTAACTTAACTGATATGGTACTTAACAAGGCAGAGGAACAACTCCTAGCATTGGGACATTCATATTGCCCGGAAAGCTCCTTCAATTACGCCACTACAAGGGTTGACATCTACAAAAGTGTGCGCAAATTGAAATTACAAAAATACTTTAAACAATCGAAATGGTCAAAATCTGGGGCTCCAGATAAATGTGATGATGATCCCAATAACCTGACACAAGAAGATGTGAGGAGCTTGCACAATAATGATTCTGAGGGGCAATTGGTATCAGTATTACAAGATCTATTAAATGAGGGGGATACCTCCAGCATAAGTCAAGCGACACCAAAATCACCCGTCAATACTCAACAAATAAGTCCAACACCATTCAAGCCGCCATCTACATTCTACCCGTTGATGTTGAAAGACACAATAGACAGTTTTCAAGAACAGGTCGTAATTGATCTAAAAAATTTAAATCGCAAAATTTTAAGTACTAAAGTCTCTGGCAAACAAAGAAAAAATACAAAGGAGCTCCAATATCATCAGCTTATGTTGAAATTGAAAAGCAATAACGAAATAGTCATCAGAAATGCCGACAAGGGCGGCAACGTGGTTCTATGGAAACAAACAGACTATACAAAGGAAGCAATGAACCAACTCAATGACATTACCTGTTATTGTCGCTGCAACAAACAAACTTTGAGTGCCATACATGGAACTTATAATCTTAAACTTGCTGCCTGGAAAAATACAGGTTCATTGTCTATGGATGAATACAAGTATCTAAAGAACAATAATCCAGTGACGCCGATACTGTATTTCATCCCTAAGATTCATACAGATGCAAGCAAACCACCAGGTAGGCAAATAATATCTGCCAGAAACAGTATTTTTGAAAATACATCAATTTACATTGACTTTTTTCTCCAAAATCATGTTCGGTCTTTGGAATCCTACATCAGGGACACTGGGGACTTTTTAGATAAAATGTTTGATTTCAAATGGAATGATGAATATTTACTTATCACCATTGATGTAACTTCTCTGTATACATCGATCAAACACAGAGATGGGCTCAGAGCGATACAATATTACCTTGCACGCAGAGGTCCAGGGTATATCGAACACAACAACATGTTAGTCAATATGATAGAAAGCTGCTTAACTAATAACATCTTTTTATTTCAAAACACTTACTTCCAACAGGCAAGAGGAGTTGCTATGGGAGCCAGCTTCTCTCCCAGCTATGCATGCTTGCACATGGGCTGGTGGGAGGAGCTGGTTCTCAAGCAAGAATACAAGGAAACCATGAGTAGACATGTGAAATCATGGTGGAGATTCATTGACGACCTCTTTCTAATATGGCATGGCACTCACAGTGAAGCTGAGAATTTTGTTGCTCAAATCAATAAGAACCAACTTAATCTAAACTTCAGTGCCTGTATAAGTGACAAAACTGTTAACTTTCTAGATATGGAAGTTTACATTGAAAACTGTAAAATTGAAACACAACTCCATAGAAAGCCTACAGCTGGCAATGCAATCCTACATGCTAGTAGTGCCCACCCTCGGCACTTGATTCAGAGCATTCCCTATGGGGAACTGCTGCGTTTGAAACGCATATGCAGCAATGAAAGGGACCTACTGCAAGCACAAGGGGAATGTATAAAACGGTTTCGGGAGAGGGGATATAGTAAGAAATGTCTAGACAATGCCCTCATGAAAAGTAACCGTGAATCTAGGGAAGCCCTTGTAAAAACGAAACTCAAGAGGTCTAAGACAACTGAGACACAGGACAAATTCAGATTCATTCTGAAATTCAATCAGCAGGAAGGGGCAGTACGAAAAATAATCAAAAGAAATTGGCATTTGATCAGACAAGATCCTGTTATTGGCCCCACTGTTCCTCAACAACCTGCAATCACATATTGTCGAGGAAAGTCCATGAAAGATTGTTTAGTAAAAAATGACCCATTTGAATCCCCAGTTCAGAACACATGGCTATCGCAACGTGTGGGATTCCATAAATGTAAAACCTGCAAGGCCTGTCAACATGGTATATCTAAAACCAGTTACAAGTCGGCATTCAGTGACAAAGAAATTTCTATAAATAAGGTGCTGAATTGCAAAACGGATCATGTAATCTATGTGTTGGAGTGCCCCTGCAAACTAAGGCATGTGGGTAGTACTGTCCTACAAGGCCATAAACATGTACTCCAGCACATACGAGCAATCAGAAATAATGATCCAGCATACCCAGTGGCCCGCCATTTTAATGAAAAACACGGCGGAAACCCCAAGGAACTACAGTATTACTTAGTTGACACCGTTCCAATAACAAAGAGGGGAGGTGATCGTGAAAAAGCATTACGCAAATTAGAGATGATCTAAATTCTAAATCTCGACACCAAACAACCCAGGGGTCTTAATGCCACTGAAGAACTCCATTCGAGTCTATATCTATAAAAACGAATTGTGGGCCTTGCTATAATCAACAAACATTATATGTGAGTTCATTAAAACTTTTCAGAGACGTATACAGGTATACATATACATACTTCTAAACTTTTATATGATTCTTAGACCTCAATTGTATTATTTTATTAATTTATTATGTAATGACGGAATTATTTGACTGGCATTCTCTTCATTCCATTTTCTTCGCTAAGAATGTCCTCAACGGCACAGGCAACAAAATAGCATACATACAACACAGCTGCCTAAAACCTGCCATGTACATATTGGTTCCTTTTCTCTTTTTTATTCACAGGGTCATGCACAGTTGGAAGATAAAGTAGATAAACAGCACTAAACAGGGCTTATATATATTATGATTGGGTTTCTTCATGTAAATTCGATAAATAATAATAAAAAATATAAAATATATATATAAAAAATATTTTAAATTACAGGTATAGGTAACATTTAGTATAGTATGGTTTCAAATTGGACAGATGTTCCAGCAATATCTATACATGTAAAATACAGGTTTTAAAATGGCCAAAAATATAGGGACCCCATACAAGTTGAGGTATTTAAACCAGGACACAAGCCATCAACATAAAGAGGGAAATTAATTAGATCAAAAACAACAGAACTGAACAAATACAGTGGAAAGGTTTTTAGATACAAGAATGATCTTTTAAAATAATTGATTATGCATTTATTTATATTTATTTAATGCTCTTTTTTGTATACTTTTTAACATCATAATATATGTATTTAATTATGTATTTATTTATTTAAATATTTCATGTATCTGTTGATTGCAAGTGAATGGCATTTATGCATTTTAAATATGAACCTATGGTATTTTAAAACATGAACACAACCTCTATTCCTTACTTGTTACCTATTTTTGCACTGTCACTTTAAGGTGTAGTCACATGACATATAGCTCTAAAAAAAACTCAAAAGTATTTAAACAACTGGTATGGCCGACAGCGCGTCATGTGATCAAGTCCCCTGCGAGGGACGAAACGCGTCATGGTTGCTGCAACATTCGAAGAGTTCAAATAAAATACAGCTGATGAGCCACGGTGGTCCACGCTCTTTCTTTTGCCCAAGGGAGACTGGTGAAACTTGAAGGAGTCTAATTGGATATATATATATATATATATATATATATATATACAGCTCTATATATTCCACAGCAGGATCCCAGTGGTACCATCATCCAAAGAAAGGCGCAACACCAGGAAACAGACTCCAAAGGCAAAGTTGAGAGTTAAATGATGATTTATTCAAGCATCAAGTGTCCAAATGACACGTTTCGGCCACCAGACATGCGGCCTTGATCACATAGCTCTATATGTATATAAACATATATCATTTTTTCCTCATCCAAATGCAGCCCCCATATAGGAGGCTAACCCTGCAATAATAAACAAATCAATAACATCTTTTGCAACCACAGGAAGGCAAGTATAACTTGAACTCCTATTAATGAGCAGAGTCATGAAAGAAAACTGCAAAAGAGCAAGCACTGTTAGCCCGCAAGCTGCATTGGAAACCAATAGCATAGAAAATGAAAGCAAATGCACACAAAAACTGGACCGTGCCTTTAAGGTAGCCATGACCCCTAGCTTCCCATCATGCCTCAGGGGTGACAGTTAGGTTAGTTGTTCATTGCCGAGACCCAAAGGTCAGGGCACAAAGATATAGCTTAAACAATACAAACAGTCTCATTTGCCTGGGGAGGCAGGTGGGTTGCTTATGACTTTGATGAGGATACCCCTGGAATAGAACTTGGATTACAGGTAAGTAACATCCTTCTCTTCCAGGTGATCCTCATCAATAGTCATAAGCACTGAATAGAATAGCAAGCCCATCCTCCGCCTGCGGGAAAATGGGAAGAAATGAACCAACAAATAAACAGCAATAATCAGTGTTGGAAAAGATTCCTCAAGGAGGTCTGGCCTACTTGGGTGTCTGTTCTGGTATCCGAATCAAGACAATAGTGTCTTGTAAATGTATGTATAGATCTCCAAGTGGCTGCTTTACAGATCTCGGAAATCGGTACATTGTTGAGGAAAGCAGATGTAGCAGCTTTTCCTCTTGTAGAATGAGCCTTGGGTCTAGACCAAAGTGGCTTTTGCGCTAACTGATAAGCCGTTTTGATGCAAGAGACTATCCACCTAGAGATGGAACGTTTGGAAGCTGGAAAACATGTTTTGATTGAGCCATAATTAATGAATAATTGATCGGATTTTCTAATCGATTTTGACCTGTCCAAGTAGAACTTTAAAACCCTTTTAAGGTCTAAGGAGTGGAGTGCCCTCTCAGCTGGAGTAGAGGGATTAGGAAAAAAGGTCAGAAGTGAAATGGTTTGGTTTACATGGAAGTCTGACACCACCTTCGGAAGGAAGGAAAGGTGGGTTCTCAAGACAACTCTATATTTAAATGGAAAACTATGTATGGCTCTTTAGAGCAGAGAGCTTGTATCTTGCTCACCCTGCAAACCGAAGTAATCACCACTAGGAAAGCTACCTTCAATGTAAGGTGTTTTAAGGTTACTGCGTGGATAGGCTCAAAAGGGGGACCCATCCATTTTGATAGCACTAAGTTCAGCTCCTAGGGAGGAGAAGGAGGCCGAACCGGAGGATAGACCTTCTTAAAGCCTTGCAAGAAGTCCTTTACTACCTGCAGTTGAAAAAAGGAAGGTTGAGAAGGGGAACGCCTATATGCCGTAATGGCAGCAAGGTGTTTTTTAATGGAAGAGAATTTTAAGCCTGCCTTAGCTAAGTGAAGCAGGTAGGGCAACACCACCTCCTCCTGTCCCTTGGTAGGATCACATTTGTTTTGCACACACCTTAAATAAAAAAGTTTCCATTTACAAGCGTATGAGTGTCTTGTAAAGGGTCTTCTAGCCTCTTTTAAGATGGTCATGCAGTCTTGAGGAAGGCCTAAATGGCCGTACTGGAGGACCTCAGGAGCCATGCTGCCAAGTTCAGTGATGGAAGGTTGAGGTGATGCATACTCCTGTTCATCTTGGACAGCAGGTCCGGTCTACACGGCAGCCTCCTGTGTGGACATTCTGACAGGTGTAGAAGGCCCGGGTACCACCACTGCCTCGGCCAGTCCGGAGCAATCAGAATCATCCTCGTTTCTGAACGGGGGAGCTTGGTCACAACCTTCGGTATGAGTGGAAGGGGACGAAAGGCGTATACAAATGCCCCTGACCAGCTGATCAAAAGGGCATTCCCTTCAGACCCTGGTCGGTAGTATCTCGATGCGAAGTCTCAGCATTTTTTGTTTGTGTCGTCTGCGAACAGGACGAGGCTTGGCGACCCCATTCTTGGAAAATGCTTTCTACGACTTCGTCGTTTAGAACCCAGTCCTGCTGGTCCTCGAAGTGACGAATGAGAGAGTCTGCTTGTGAATTTTGCTCTCCCGGTAGGTGTATTGCTGTTATTGATAGATTCCTCGCAAGGAGCCAATGCCAGAGAGCTTGGGCCTCCAGAGATACTGTCCTCGATCGAGTTCCCCCCTGTTTGTTCAAATAGTACATGGTGGTTGTATTGTCCGTCTGTACTAAAATAGAGTTGGTCCGAATCGACGGAAGGAAAGCCTTGAGGGCTAGATGAACCGCTCTCAGCTCCAGCATGTTGATGTGGTACAACCGTTCTTTTGTTGACCATTGACCTTGAGTCTGGAGAGACCCCATGTGAGCTCCCCAACCCTGGAGGGAGGCATCTGTGATCAGTCATTGAGAGGGTGGAGGCTGATGGAAGGGAACTCCTACCAGCAGATTTTCCTGTCGCATCCACCATGAAATAGATGCCCTGGCTGCTTCTGACAGTTGTATCCTGTCGTCCCACCGATCTGTTGATTGATCCCACTTGTCCTCCAGATCCTGCTGCAAAGGACGCATTCTCAGCCTGGCACTGGAGACAAGAAAGATGGAGGATGCCATTGACCCTAGGAGAGAGGCAACCTGAAGGACCGAAGGTAGGCTGTTGTGAAGAATCTGCTTGTCCTTCAGTGTGATAGATGACAGTCTCTCCTCCGAAGGAAACACTTTTCCTATTGCGGACACTATTGTTGCACCCGGATAATGAATTCTTTGCGTGGGTTGCTGAGTCGATTTTTTAAAATTGACGAGGAGACCCAGTTGGTGGCAAAGGTCTAGACATTGTTCAAAATGGTTCTTCACACTCTAGGGGGAAGGACCCTTCAGAAGCCAGTTGTCGAGATAGGGGTACACAAAGATGCCTCTGCGCCGTAGAGCGGCTTCCACTACTGCCATGCACTTTGTAAACACTTGAGGGGCTGACTTCAACCCGAAGGGCAGAACCTTGAACTGGTAATGGGTTGATCCCATCAGAAAACGCAGGAACTTTCTGTGATGTGTACTGATCAGGACGTGAAAGTATGCATCTTGCAGGTCCAGCGAACACATTCAATCTCCCTGCTGCAGATGTGAATATATTTGACGGAGAGCCAACATGCAAAACTTTTCTCTTTTGATGGATTTGTTGAGGGTCTGAAGATCTAGAATCGGTCTGTATTCTGATTTTCGACGTTTCTTCCTCACTAGGAAGGTTTTATTTTTTTATTTATGGAGTTTTATATAGAGCTGACCTGACCCAGGGGTATCGGAGCGCTTTACAACAGTGTTTCATAATAGTTACATAGTAGAGCAGTCTTAAAAAACATAACGTTCGGCAGTCCAAGAGTGCTGAGGCTTCTTGAGGTAGTGGTTGAGTCCTGAGGTAGCCTGGTTGAATGCTTTATTGAGGTAGTCCGAGGTCTGGAGGCAGCTTAATTATTTGCACACTTGTCTTGAAGCGGGATGAGGTGGGTCAGAGCGATGTAGAGTCAGAGAGCATCGGCGTCAGGGATAGCGTGCGGGCGGCAGCTATCCATTCGGGAGGGAGCGGTTGAGGAGGAGGGCTTTTAGGTGTTTTTTAAATTTTGTAAAGGACGGGATAGTTATGATATCTGCTGGGATGGAGTTCCAGATTTTTGGTGCGTTTCCAGCAAATGACCTCGCGGCAGTTTTGTGTTTGCGTGTTCTCAAGGGGATGAGAAGGAGGGAGTTCGAGCTCCTGAGATTTCTTGTCTGCCCGGCCCTCTTGAGTTTGGAGGCCAGATAGTCTGGTTTTCCAGTGTGAAGGGCTTTATGCGTGAGCCAGGCCGTTCTGAAGTTATCTCGCTGTTCGACTGGGAGCCATTTCAGTTCTCTTAGTGCTGGTGAAATGTGGTTGTATTTTCTGATTCCGGTGACCATTGTGGTTTCTGCGTTGAGGGTTGTTTTGAGGGGAGCCAGGTGGGATTTTGTGGTGCCGGTTAAGGTTGTGTTGCCATAGTCGAGTCTGGATAGCACCAGGGATTGGGTGGCTTGTTTGAGGTCTTTAGTAGGGATGAATGGTTTAATTTTGTAGCGAAGCTTTAGGTTGAGGAAGGCAGTCTTTGCAGAGTTTTTGATGTGGTTGGTCATGTCCAGTTTAGGGGCTAGGGTGATTCCTAGGAATTTTACGGAGTTAGCCAGGGTGAGATTGCCGTTTAGAGCATCCATAGCTTTAAGCCATTCTGCGATTTGTGGGTTCTCTTCTTTGTTGGAGATGAGGAGGATCTCTGTTTTGTAAGGTGATTTAGGGACAGCCAGTGTTGAATTTCTTTTAGGGTGTTAGTTAGTCTGAGGATGTCGTCTGGGGAGGAAGTTTCCAGATGAATCTGGGTGTCATCGGCGTATAGGTGGAAGGGGATATTCGCCTTTTTAAGTATGGTGGAGAGGGGTTCCATGTATATGTTGAACAGTTGTGGTGAGAGCACTGAGCCTTGGGGCACACCTCTGCTGATGGGGTGGAGGTCGGAGGTGAAGTTCTGGAGGAAGGAGGTGAACCAGCAGAGGACCTTCTCATCTGCACCTACCCTTTCTTGTAGGGCCTTGATGAGAAGTTGGTGATCTACCGTGTCAAAAGCTGCCGATAGGTCGATGAGAATGAGAAGGCAGCAGTGATCAGAGTCCAGTGACTTATGGATGTCATCTGTGATATTGAGGATCGCGGTCTCAGTGCTGTAACCTTTTCTGAATCCCGATTGGTGGGGGTCAAGAAGGTTGATGTTGTCCATGTGTAGAGTCAGTTGTGAAAGGACGCATTTCCTGAGGATTTTGGATAGGAGGGGGAGATTGGAGACGGGTCTGAATTTTTCAGGTCCATGCAGTCAAGGCCTGTTTTTTTTTAGTAGTGGCGTTACTTGGCCGACTTTAAGGCATTCAGGTACGATGCCGGATCTCAGGGAGCTGTTGATGATTCTGCACCAGAGCGGGGCTAGGGAGAGTTTAAGTTTTTTGTTCAATTGAGAGGGTATAGGGTCCAGGACGTGAGAAGTGGGTTTGGAGGTGGAGATTAGCTTGATAATGTCGGCTTCCGTGATGGGATTGAAGGACTTCCATGTATTTGTGTGGTGTAGGCATGTGCTTTCTATTGGAGCTGGGGGCAGGCTTTGGAAGGCAGGGTTGGTGCTGGTGTCTAGCGAGTGTTCAATCGTGGAGATTTTTTCTTTGAAGAAGATGGCAAAGTTTTCGCACAGTTCCTTGGAGGCCTGGGTGGGGGGTACGGGGGGCTTGGTGGTTTGATGCTTGATGATTTTATATCGTTCATCGGGACTGTATTTTGCATTGTCCAGGGCGGAGCAGAAGAAGTTGGATTTTTCATTACGGATGTGTTTTTTGTATTTTCTCCGAGCTGCTTTGAGTTGTTCTAGAAGGCTTGCGGAGGGGTTGTTTCTCCAGAGTCTTTCTGTCGCTCTAAGTTGTCTCCTTTCGATGTTGATGTCCGTATTGAACCAGGATCTGGATGAGATGTTCCTGGTTTTTTATAGTTTCAGGGGGGCTATCTGGTCTAGGATGGATGTCAGGGATGTGTTGTAGTAGTCAGTGAGTTCTGTCGTAGCTAGATCATCCGAGGAGGTAGTGAGGAGGGAGTTGACTTTTTCCTCCAGGTCAGTCATGTTGATCTGAGTGAGAGTTCTGGTCCATTTGGGCTGTTCTTGGGTGGGGGGTTGTATAGTGGCTGGCTGTGTGAGGTGGAAGAGGATTAAGTGGTGGTCGGACCAATCTACGGGCAGGGTGTGGTTTATCGTCACCGTGTCGCGGTTGGCTATGATGGCATCTAGGGTTGCACCTTTTTTGTGAGTTGTTTCTGTGCAGTGTTGCGTGAGGTTGTTGTTGCATAGTTACTCAGGTTTTGGATTAGCAGGTTGTTATCTTCGTTCCAGTGTAGGTTGAGGTCGCCCAGAATAAGGTTGTTCATGTCTCGTAGTGAGCAGTGGGCAATCAGGTCTGACAGGTGTTCAATGAAAGTGGTGTAGTTGCCTGGGGGGTTGTAAAAAAGGTGGCAGGTAAGTGGTTTTTTTTTCAAGTGTTGATGTTGACAGTTAGGCACTCAAAGGTGCTGTAGTAGAATCTTGTATATACCCCTCGAACTCGTTGTGATACAGGAACCTCCTCGATGGCTGATTTTCGAAGGAGGGTGGATACTTCCTGCCATAGCATTCTCATTTGGTGGCACGCTGTCTTTACTGGAGGGATTGTGGGAGGCCAATGTCGAAATCGTAGAGAGTAACCATTCTGCAGCATAGCTAACACCCACTGGTCTTTTGTGATATCACGGCACTCTTTTAGATGGTTGCAATACTTCCCCCACTGGAGTGGATAACGGTGACGGGGGAAGCGGACACTCATTGCTTAGATGGTGTCTTTGCCGAGGTTGTAGATTGGCGAGGGGTTCCTCTTCCTCTAGGGGCACGATGGCCTTGGTAATGTGACTTCGATTGGCTTTGATGTTGCTGCCTCTTCCAGTGAGGGGTGTGAACCCTCTGATGGAAGGGCCGCTGATCGTATGGCTTGTAATGGCCCCTGAATTCTCTTCTTTTATCAAGCCCGACCGCCATTAGGGTATCAAGCTCTGTCTTCATCCTCGACATTTCCTCATCTGTGTGAGAGCCGAACAAGGATGAGCCTGAGAAGGGAAGGTTAAGAATGCGGGATTAAGCTTCTGGTTTTAGAGCAGTCAGTCGGAGCCAGGATGCCCTTCTGGCATAGAATCCGTGTGCGTGGAAGTGTGCAGACAGAGTCGCTCCATCAGTTGCAGCGTTGATAACTTGGTTCGCCACTAAGCTGCCTTCCTGCAAAATCTCCTCATAGACTGCGGTCTTCTCTAGGCAACTTTTCTGTAAATCTTTGCAGTGACTCCCACAAAGATCTATCGCAGCGCCCTAACAGTGCCGAGGCGCTGGAGATCTTAAGCATAGAAGCTGACGTGCCACAGACCTTCCTCCCCCAAGCATCTTGTGCTCTGCTCACCTTATCAGGTGGGGCTGTTGATGAGGAGGCCACTGCATGGGTCTTTATCGCATCAGCGATAATCACTGAGTCCGGAGGTGGGTCAGATCTGAGAAATAATGGATCCTCTTTCGGGGGTCTGTATTTCTTTAAAATCCTCGCAGGCGCGGTCTTAAGCATCGCTGGCGTAAGGAAAGTGTCCATAACCAGATGAAGTAGCCCCGGCACCAAAGGCTGCAAAGGTCTGGCTGCTGATCTCTGATGCAAAGTTTCGAAGATCACTGAGGATGAACTTTGCTGAGTAGGCATAACAATGTTCAGTTTAGTCACCCCTCTGGCCAGAACATCCTGAAAAGTGCTGACGTCATCCACCGGAACGATCCTCGATGGTGGGCTGTCTGTAAGGGTAGGTGAACAGTCCCTCTTTGAAGACTGGGTGGAAGAGGGTGTCAGAGATCTGTGTCTTCTCCTTTTACCTCGAGCCCTGGATCTCCTTCTTGAGTAGTGTGCCAGAGTACGTGAACGATCTCGACCCCTAGATGGAGTAGTAGGAAACAGATCCACGGCTTGCACCAGTCGGATTAGAGGAGATCTGTGCAAAGGACTGGAGTAGTCCTAATTATCTTGTGCTTGTGCAGTGTCCGATTTTTTTCAGTAATGTAGCGGCAACATGCATCTAGGAGAGAGGTCTATAGATGGTGATTTCTGCCTCGCTTCGCTTGCAGGAGCTTCAGAGCTTCAGGTGAACGGGGGCGTTCAGGTGAAGAGGTCAGACTGTTCGACGTCGTGCTCTTGAGAATGATGAAGAACATCTTGAACCAGTGCGATGGGTCAACGCCGACTGGTGAGAGTGTCTCGACGTTGATCGTGGAGTCATTGAATGAACCAGCGTTGGAGATCCTGTCCTCGACGTCGGTGATGGGGAAGAATTGATGCTCACGGGACGAGAGCCAGATCTAGACTGATGCCTCAACGTCGACCTCTCCCTGCGGGGAGATCTGTGCCTCAAAGTTGATCGCTGCCTGGCCGATGACGATGGAGGAGTTCGTCTCCACGTCGAGATGACGCCGACGGAGCCCTTTGTCTCGACGTCGATCGCCTTTGCGGCGGGGTCTTGTACCTTGACATCGACTTACTCTGAGACGACACCGACGGAGTCTTTTTCTTCGACGTCGGTGATAGTAAAGCCACCAACGGAGTCCTCTGCCTCAATGTTGATCGTCGTCGAGATGACGTTGACGAGGACTTGTGCCTCCTGCGGCGGCGATTTGTGCATTGAGATAGACCGCCTGCGAGGGGGCGCCGACGGAGTGTCGTGCATCAACGACGAGCGTTCACCCAACGCTAACGGAGGCCTGCTCCTGGACGTTCAACGTCGCCGAGTTGACGTCAATGGAGGGTCTGGTACCTGGTGACTTGACATTGGAACAGTCGTCTTTGATCTTGAACTCAAATGGTGCGCCTGCAACGTCGAAGTTTTCGACAACGACGTCTTCTTTGTCGCTGGTAAGTTCAATGTCGATCCCGACGCCGATGGAGAACAGATCTTGATCTCAACGTCGATCTTGCTCTCTTTTTCTTCTGTCTCACTGGAGATCTACCTCTTTCGGAGAGACCATACACTCGAATCCTTTCTCTGTCCTTGAGGGTTCTCCTGGACAGCTTCTTGCATTGCCGACAGATCTCTGGTGAATGAGAGTCAGGGAGACTGAGGATACACACAGGATGTGTATCAGACCTAGCCTTCTTCTTGCCACAGGATGCATCTTTTTGTTGCTCACCATGCCATTCCAGTTTGAACCCAGCCATATGCAAATCAGTCTTGACCCTGTGCCTCATGGGGACAGTCCAGCCCTAACTGCCAAGCCAGGTCCTCCCTAGACTGGAGACAAGCATCCTAGGACCGGTTTCAGGGTTTCACCCCTCTTCAGCCAGAATAGCTTGATTCCAGTGGCATGGAGAACATGGGACCTACGTCTGGGCATACCTGTCCTACTCGGGGTGACAAATGCAAAAACAACAGTTGATGGACAGAATGCAGAACAATGTCACACATTCGCCCCAGTACAGAGATCTGGGCCTAAATCCATCATTTTATTGCTCACCATGCCATTCCAGTTTGAACCCAGCCATATGCAAATCAGTCTTGACCCTATCCCTCATGGGAACAGTCCAGCCCAAACTGCCAAGCCAGGACCTCCCTGGACTGGAAACAAGCATCCTAGGAGCGGTTTCGGGGTTTCACCCCTCTTCAGCCAGGATAGCGCGATACCAGTGGCATGGAGAGTACGGGACCCACGTCTGGGCATACCCGTTCCACTTGGGGTGACAAATGTAAAAACAACAGTTGATGGACAGAATGCAGAACAATGTCATACATTCACCCCAGTACAGAGATCTGGGCCTAAATCCGAAAGTTTTTTTCTCACCATGCCATTCCAGTTTGAACCCCGCCATATGCAAATCAGTCTTGACCCTGTGCCTCAGGGGAACAGTCCAGCCCGAACTTCCAAGCCAGGTGTGAGAAGTTGGCCTGATATATGATGTCACTAATTCTAGTGTACACCTTGTATCAGTCCAAACAACCCTTATGGTGATTGGTTGTAAAGTCAACCTTATAGACCAGCTATCCTAGTGGTAGCATGGACAAGAGCAGTATTAGGGTAAACTCTGTATGGCATGTGAAGCCAGCTGTTATACCATATGTAATCCCTTGAATACCAAATGAAAGGACACCACAACAGATATATATAAAAATAGAATGTATTTATTCTAGTCAAACCCTCAGCACTCTTTATGAGATTCGAGGTAAGTACAACACAGTCTTATTTAAGCATACATTAAGTCACACAGATAAGTAACACAGTTAGGCCCTAGGGGCCACGCAAACCATATACTAAGTAAGTGGTATAAGAACCACTGTCACGAACACAGGATAGGCCTAGGCCTAGGGAATCGCTGGGGCTACACTATACTACCAAAGGTTAGGAAGTGGGAGGCCCACGGGATTCAGGTGCAGAGTGGAAACACTCACGCGTAATGCGTAAAAGTCAATAGAAATAGTAGTTATTAGAAATTAACAGTTTTAGGACACTTCTGGAATAGCTAGGAGTTCGAGACTTAGAAACTAGACCCTAGGATAGTCAATACCCTTGTGAGCACCGGAGTACTCAAGTTACCTAGCCCACGGGCTGCGGGTGCATAGGTGTGAACTTGCGTCGGGTTTCGTCATTGACTCCTATGGATGCATGAAGGAAAGTTGCTGACAGGCAGTCAGTGAAGAGTGTCCGGTGGATCCCAAGGATGGAATCAAGAAGGAAGGATACCTGCAAGCAGAAGGGACAGAGTCTAGGTCACCAGCCAGGAGCCGGGAAGGAACCAGGAAGGAACCAGGCGATGTCGTGCAGATGCAGGTGAAAAGGTGAAGCTTGTCGCAGCAGCCACGGGTACCAGGAGGCGTCGAGGACGACCCGGACCAGGAGGCGAGCTGTCCCACGAAGGCTCTTGCTGTCGGCGGCGTCGATGTCGAGTTAGGACCCAACAAGCCTTGGCAAGCGGAACCCACGCAGAATGGAGGACTTCCTTCTGGTGCAGACCAGGAAGGTCTGGGGTGCTTCTCTTTCACAGAGGAGCGAGTGCCAGTCTGGAGGAGCCGGACCAGCAAGGTGAAATCAAAGGTTCGTCGTCGCAGAGGTCACTAGCCAATGGGCCAGCAACCGGACAACACGTCGAGCAACTCAGGTGCAGAAGGGCCCCACGCAGAACACGTGAAGTGTGGGGAGCTGATCTTCTTTGCAGATGGTGCTCAGGATGGGGGCTTCTCAATTCCCCAAGCACACCCTCGAGGAAGCCTCAGAAGTCGCGCTAGTCAGTTACTAGCCACTTTTCCCAAGTCGCCGGTCCCACGTCCCTCGTCGCCTCCACGGGTCTCAGCTTTGCTGTAAAGGTGGATCTGGTTCAGAGGTGTCTGGAAGTCTCGGCGCTGGTCAGTCTCTGCAGTCGTCCCTCGTAGGATCAGCCGCAAAGCAAGCAGCGGTCGCTGGATGGTGCCTGGTTGCCCAGGGTGGTCACTCCTTGGCCACAAGGGAGATTCTTCAGTCTTCTTCCTGAGGTCGAATGTCGAAGGTCCAGAGTTTCTGTTCAAGTTGCAGATTCAGGATAATCTAATTTCTGCAGGGCTCAGCTACCTACTGATATACTGGGCTAGTGGGCTGGGCTACCTGCAAGGTCCCTCCTATGGGTGGGACCAGGAAGGGGAGTGGTTACACCCCCTTTCCTTTGTCCAGTTTCACGCCAGAGCTGGGGCTGGAGTGCCCCAGCGCCGGTTTGAACTGGACTATGCATGGGACACCTTGTGTGCCCCAGGCAGTGTCTAGTTTCTTTCATCCCTCCCTGCCCCAATACACTAAGTCCAGTCTGGGGTGGTGCTCGCACCTCCCAAGGCAGGAAACCTATTGTCCAAGCCTCCCTCGCTGGAAGGACTCCCAGCAGCAGGAGGTCAGACTTGTGTCTGTGGCAGCAGCATCCATTTTGTGATGCTGGGGCTCTGGTTAACATTAACCGGGTAAGTAGGTTTCAACATGTCTTCTCCCTCTAGAAGGGAGGAATAATCTCCTCATTGCCAGAAATGGTATGGGGGTATTATTCCAAAGTGTTAGACACCTTACACGACATGTTTTGATAAAGCCAAACCATAGTTACCATAACCGTTTAAGATTATAAGGTACTTTAAGAGTATATGGTAGGCTATATCATAGAACAGCTATAAGGACATGGTTCCGAAAGCTGCAGACAGGCTCAGCTCATGCTAGAGCACCATCTCACATGTTACCAAGCACTCTGCCTCCAGGATTGTTAAGGCCTGCCATAGGAGTGGCTGATAGGTACACATGTGTCTATATATAAGGTAGGTATAGGAATACTACACCTAAGCAAGGGGTGATTACACGACCTTGCCCCAGCTGAGTGATCAGCCAGTTGTGTCATAATGGAAGGCCAGCCAGGGGTGGCATAATACATGCTGCAGCCCCTGGTAGGCCTATGGTACACCTATGCCCTGGGTACCTAAGGTACACTATACAGGGGCCAATAAGGTGATCCTTACCAATTGGGTTATGCACCTAAAGTACATAGTATGAATTTAGAGAGAGAACAGCTGGGCTGTGGGTCTGATTGGCAGGCCCACAGCCACATCTAAGTGAAGCAAAAGCAAAAAGTGGGGGTGAACATAGAAAGCAGACCCTACTCTCCGACACAACCCCCCCCCCCCAAACTTAGGGACAAGCCCATTGCACTGTGGGTGATAGGGGGTAGTGAATTTGTAGTTAACACCACACTCCTTCCATATTGCAGTCAAATATCCTGACATGAAGTTGGCACCTCTGTCAGAAATAACCTCCTTTGGAAAGCCCACTCTGGAGAATACTCCAAGTAGGGCCCTTGCCACAACAGGAGCTGTTGTGGTCCTTAGGGGTATAGCTTCTGGATACCTGGTGGCATGGTCCACTATCACCAGTATGAATCTGTGCCCAGATGCTGTTTGGGGGTCCATTGGTCCTACAATGTCTATCCCCACTCTCTCAAAGGGAACCCCCACCACAGGTAGTGGTATGAGGGGGGCCTTTGTGGTGCCACCTGATTTGCCACTGGCTTGGCAGGTGACACAGGAGCGACAAAACTCCTTGGTATCTTCTGACATATGAGGCCAGTGAAAGTGAGGGACAAGTCTGTCCCAAGTCTTGTTCTGGCCTAAGTGTCCTGCAAGGGGAATATCATGGGCCAAGGTAAGAAGGAAGCCTCTGAAACTCAATGGTATGACCAACCTCCTGGACGCACCAGGCTTGGGGTCTCTAGCCTCTGAGTACAGTAGCCCTTCATCCCAATACACTCTATGGGTACCTTGAGCATTCCCTGCAGCCTCAGCAGCAGCCTGCTGTCTGAGGGGTTCAAGAGAAGGACAGTCTAATTGTGCCTGCCTCAGATCTGCCCTTGAAGGTCCCCCTGTCCCAAGAAACTCAACCTGATCAGGTTCCAGTTCTTCTAGGATAGTTCCTTCAGGGCTCTCAGAATCATCCTCCTGTGAGGGCTGATCCACCACCTGAGGCAGGGGGGAAGGCACAGCCTTTACCCTACTGCTCTTTCTCTTGGGTTGTGTCTGGTCCATTGTCCCAGGATCCAGCACTTGTTCAGTGTTACACTTTTTGGCCTGTGACCTGGTCACAGCAAGGACATGTGCATCTATCCCCAGCATTTCTACATGGTCCTATACTCCACTTCAGACCAAACTGAAGTTTCAAGGTCATTTTCCAACAGACACTCTACAGGAAGGTCTGAACTTACCACAACTTTCTTGAGGCCAGTTACCCCTCCCCAGGAGAAGTTAACAATTGCCACACTATGGGAAGTAGTGGCATTGCTAGCGTTGGTCACTAGGTAATTCTCACCTAGTATGATCTGTCCAGGGTCCACAAAGGCAGGTGTCACCATTTTGACACTAGCCCCAGTGTCCCTGTAGGCCTGAGCCATTCTATGATTGATAAAAGGAGTCTGTCTGTACTTGCCCAGGTTACTGGGACCCACAGTAGAGGACAGAGCTATGTCCCCATCACAGATCAGAACTGCCTGAGTAGGTATCCTGACTAGGCCAGAATCCTCCTCAGTTCCCAGGGTTAACCCTACTACACCCTTTTGCTGGGAACCACCACTTACAGCTGGACTAGGGGGTACAGTTGCCTTAGAGGCAATGGTGGATGGGGGCTTATCCTTTTTGGTGCACTCACTAAACCAATGTGAGTTTGACTTAAAATAGTTGCAACATAGAAAGCAGACCCTACTCTCCTACACCAGGTCCTGCCTGGACTGGAAACAAGCATACTAGGAGCGGTTTCGGGGTTTTACCCCTCTTCAGCCAGGATAGCTTGATTCCAGTGGCATGGAGAGCACGGGACCCACGTCTGGGCATACCCGTCCCACTCAGGGTGACAGGGAGGACCTGGCCGGGCAGTTCGGTCTGGACTGTTTCCATGGGGCACAGGGTCAAGACTGATTTGCATATGGCTGGGTCCAAACTGGGATAGCGTAGTGGGCAAAAGAACGATGGTTTTAACCCAGATCTTTTGACTGGGGGAGAATGTTTGCTTTGTCAGTATTCCGTCCATCATTTATTTGCTGCAACACTTTTCGCCCTAAGTGGGATGGGTATGCCCAGATGTGGGTCCCGTGCTCACTGTGCCACTGGATTCAAGCTAGCCTGGCTGAAGAAGGGTGACATACCCTAAAACCGGTCCCAGAATGCTTGTTTCCGGTCCAGGGAGGACCTGGCCGGGCAGTTCGGTCTGGACTGTTTCCATGGGGCACAGGGTCAAGACTGATTTGCATATGGCTGGGTCCAAACTGGGGTGGCATAGTGGGCAAAAGAATGATGGATTTAACCCAGATCTTTTGACTGGGGGAGAATGTTTGCATTGTCAGTATTCCGTCCATCATTTATTTACTGCAACACTTTTCGCCCTAAGTGGGATGGGTATGCCCAGATGTGGGTCCCGTGCTCACTGTGCCACTGGATTGAAGCTAGCCTGGCTGAAGAAGGGTGACATAGCCTGAAACCGGTCCCAGGATGCTTGTTTCCGGTGCAGGGAGGACCTGGCCGGGCAGTTCGGTCTGGAATGTTTCCATGGGGCACAGGGTCAAGACTGATTTGCATATGGCTGGGTCCAAACTGGGGTGGCGTAGTGGGCAAAAGAACGATGGATTTAACCCAGATCTTTTGACTGGGGGAGAATGTTTGCATTGTCAGCATTCCGTCCATCATTTATTTGCTGCAACACTTTTCGCCCTAAGTGGGATGGGTATGCCCAGATGTGGGTCCCGTGCTCACTGTGCCACTGGATTGAAGCTAGCCTGGCTGAAGAAGGGTGACATAGCCTGAAACCGGTCCCAGGATGCTTGTTTCCGGTGCAGGGAGGACCTGGCCGGGCAGTTCGGTCTGGAATGTTTCCATGGGGCACAGGGTCAAGACTGATTTGCATATGGCTGGGTCCAAACTGGGTTGGCGTAGTGGGCAAAAGAACGATGGATTTAACCCAGATCTTTTGACTGGGGGAGAATGTTTGCATTGTCAGCATTCCGTCCATCATTTGTTTGCTGCAACACTTTTCGCCTTAAGTGGGATGGCTATGCCCAGACGTGGGTCCTGTGCTCACTGTGCCACTGGATTCAAGCTAACCTGGCTGAAGAAGGGTGACATAGCCTGAAACCGGTCCCAGGATGCTTGTTTCCGGTCCAGGGAGGACCTGGCCGGGCAGTTCGGTCTGGACTGTTTCCATGGGGCACAGGGTCAAGACTGATTTGCATATGGCTGGGTCCAAACTGGGGTGACGTAGTGGGCAAAAGAACGATGGATTTAACCCAGATCTATTGACTGGGGGAGAATGTTTGCACTGTCGGCATTCCGTCCATCATTTGTTTGCTGCAACAATTTTCGCCCTAAGTGGGATGGGTATGCCCAGATGTGGGTCCCGTTCTCACTGTGCCACTGGATTCAAGCTAGCCTGGCTGAAGAAGGGTGACATAGCCTGAAACCGGTTCCAGGATGCTTGTTTCTGGTCCAGGGAGGACCTGGCCGGGCAGTTCGGTCTGGACTGTTTCCATGGGGCACAGGGTCAAGACTGATTTGCATATGGCTGGGTCCAAACTGGGGTGGCGTAGTGGGCAAAAGAACGATGGATTTAACCCAGATCTTTGGACTGGGGGAGAATGTTTGCATTGTCAGCATTCCGTCCATCATTTGTTTGCTGCAACACTTTTCGCCCTAAGTGGGATGGGTATGCCCAGACGTGGGTCCCGTGCTCACTGTGCCACTGGATTCAAGCTAGCCTGGCTGAAGAAGGGTGACATACCCTGAAACCGGTCCCAGGATGCTTGTTTCTGGTCCAGGGAGGACTGACCGAGCAGTTCGGTCTGGACTGTTTCCATGGGGCACAGGGTCAAGACTGATTTGCATATGGCTGGGTCCAAACTGGGGTGGCGTAGTGGGCAAAAGAACGATGGATTTAACCTAGATCTTTTGACTGGGGGAGAATGTTTGCATAGTCAGCATTCCATCCATCATTTGTTTGCTGCAACACTTTTCGCCCTAAGTGGGATGGGTATGCCCAGACGTGGGTCCCATGCTCACTGTGCCACTGGATTCAAGCTAGCCTGGCTGAAGAAGGGTGACATAGCCTGAAACCGGTCCCAGGATGCTTGTTTCCGGTCCAGGGAGGACCTGGCCGGGCAGTTCGGTCTGGACTGTTTCCATGGGGCACAGGGTCAAGACTGATTTGCATATGGCTGGGTCCAAACTGGGGTGGCGTAGTGGGCAAAAGAACAATGGATTTAACCCAGATCTTTTGACTGGGGGAGAATGTTTGCATTGTCAGCATTCCGCCCATCATTTGTTTGCTGCAACACTTTTCGCCCTAAGTGGGATGGGTATGCCCAGATGTGGGTCTCGTGCTTACGGTGCCACTGGATTCAAGCTAGCCTGGCTGAAGAAGGGTGATATACCCAGAAACCGGTCCCAGGATGCTTGTTTCCGGTCCCGGGAGGACCTGGTCGGGCAGTTCGGCCTGGACTGTTTCCATGGGGCACAGGGTCAAGACTGATTTGCATATGGCTGGGTCCAAACTGGGGTGGCGTAGTGGGCAAAAGAACAATGGATTTAACCCAGATCTTTTGACTGGGGGAGAATGTTTGCATTGTCAGCATTCCGTCCATCATTTGTTTGCTGCAACACGTTTCGCCCTAAGTGGGATGGGTATGCCCAGACGTGGGTCTCGTGCTTACTGTGCCACTGGATTCAAGCTAGCCTGGCTGAAGAAGGGTGATATACCCTGAAACCGGTCCCAGGATGCTTGTTTCCGGTCCAGGGAGGACCTGGTCGGGCAGTTCGGCTTGGACTGTTTCCATGGGCCACAGGGTCAAGACTGATTTGCATATGTCTGGGTCCAAACTGGGGTGGCGTAGTGGGCAAAAGAACGATGGATTTAACCCAGATCTTTTGACTGGGGGAGAATGTGTGCATTGTCAGCATTCCGTCCATCATTTGTTAGCTGCAACACTTTTCGCCCTAAGTGGGATGGGTATGCCCAGACGTGGGTCCCATGCTCACTGTGCCACTGGATTCAAGCTAGCCTGGCTGAAGAAGGGTGACATACCCTGAAACCGGTCCCAGGATGCTTGTTTCCGGTCCAGGGAGGACCTGGCCGGGCAGCTCGGTCTGGACTGTTTCCAAGGGGATCAGGGTCAAGACTGATTTGCATATAGCTGGGTCCAAACTGGGGTGGTGTAGTGGGCAAAAGAACAATGGATTTAACCCAGATCTTTTGACTGGGGGAGAATGTTTGCATTGTCAGCATTCCATCCATAATTTGTTTGCTGCAACACTTTTCGCCCAAAGTGGGATGGGTATGCCCAGACGTGGGTCCCATGCTCACTGTGCCACTGGATTCAAGCTAGCCTGGCTGAAGAAGGGTGACATACCCTGAAACTGGTCCCAGGATGCTTGTTTCCGGTCCAGGGAGGACCTGGCCGGGCAGTTCGGTCTGGACTGTTTCCATGGGGCACAGGGTCAAGACTGCTTTGCATATGGCTGCGTCCAAACTGGGGTGGCGTGGTGGGCAAAAGAACGATGGATTTAACCCAGATCTTTTGACTGGGGGAGAATGTTTGCATTGTCAGCATTCCGTCCATCATTTGTTTGCTGCAACACTTTTCGCCCTAAGTGGGATGGGGATACCCAGACGTGGGTCCTGTGCTCACTGTGCCACTGGTTTCAAGCGAGCCTGGCTGAAGAGGGGTAATATAGCCTGAAACCGGTCCCAGGATGCTTGTTTCCGGTCCAGGGAGGACCTGGCCGGGCAGTTCGGTCTGGACTGTTTCCATGGGGCACAGGGTCAAGACTGATTTGCATATGGCTGGGTCTAAACTGGGGTGGCGTAGTGGGCAAAAGAACGATGGATTTAACCCAGATCTTTTGATTGGGGGAGAATGTTTGCACTGTCAGCATTCCATCCATCATTTGTTTGCTGCAACACTTTTCGGCTTAACTGGGATGGGTATGCCCAGACGTGGGTCCCGTGCTCACTGTGCCACTGGATTCAAGCTAGCCTGGCTGACGAAGGGTGACATACCCTGAAACTGGTCCCAGGATGCTTATTTCCAATCCAGGGAGGACCTGGCCGGGCAGTTCGGTCTGGACTGTTTCCATGGGGCACAGGGTCAAGACTGATTTGCATGTGGCTGGGTCCAAACTGGAGTGGCGTAGTGGGCAAAAGAACGATGGATTTAACCCAGATCTTTTGACTGAGGGAGAATGTGTGCATTGTCAGCATTCCGTCCAACATTTGTTTGCTGCAACACTTTTCGCCCTAAGTGGGATGGGTATGCCCAGACGTGGGTCCCATGCTCACTGTGCCACTGGATTCAAGCTAGCCTGGCTGAAGAAGGGTGACATACTCTGAAACCGGTCCCAGGATGCTTGTTTCCAGTCCAGGGAGGACCTGGCCGGGCAGTTCGGTCTGGACTGTTTCCATGGGGCACAGGGTCAAGACTGACTTGCATATGGCTGGGTCCAAACTGGGGTGGCATAGTGGGCAAAAGAACGATGGATTTAACCCAGATCTTTTGACTGGGGGAGAATGTTTGCATTGTCAGCATTCCATCCACCATTTGTTTGCTGCAACACTTTTCGCTCTAAGTGGGATGGGTATGCCCAGACGTAGGTCCTGTGCTCACTGTGCCACTGGTTTCAAGCTAGCCTGGCTGAAGAGGGGTAACATAGCCTGAAACCGGTCTCAGGATGCTTGTTTCCGGTCCAGGGAGGACCTGGCCGGGCAGTTCGGTCTGGACTGTTTCCATGGGGCACAGGGTCAAGACTGATTTGCATATGGCTGGGTCCAAACTGGGGTGGCGTAGTGGGCAAAAGAACGATGGATTTAACCCAGATCTTTTGATTGGGGGAGAATGTTTGCACTGTCAGCATTCCGTCCATCATTTGTTTGCTGCAACACTTTTCGGCTTAAGTGGGATGGATGTGCCCAGACGTGAGTCCCGTGCTCACTGTGCCACTGGATTCAAGCTAGCCTGGCTGAAGAAGGGTGACATACCCTGAAACCGGTCCCAGGATGCTTGTTTCCGATCCAGGAAGGACCTGGCCGGGCAGTTCGGTCTGGACTGTTTCCATGGGGCACAGAGTCAAGACTGATTTGCATATGGCTGGGTCCAAACTGGGGTGGTGTAGTGGGCAAAAGAACGATGGATTTAACCCAGATCTTTTGACTGGGGAGAATGTTTGCATTGTCAGCATTCCGTCCATCATTTGTTTGCTGCAACACTTTTCGCCCTAAGTGGGATGGGTATGCCCAGACGTGGGTCCCGTGCTCACTGTGCCACTGGATTCAAGCTAGCCTGGCTGAAAAAGGGTGACATAGCCTGAAACCATTCCCAGGATGCTTGTTTCCGGTCCAGGGAGGACTTGGCCGGGCAGTTCGGTCTGGACTGTTTCCATGGGCCACAGGGTCAAGACTGATTTGCATATGGCTGGGTCCAAACTGGGGTGGCGTAGTGGACAAAAGAACAATGGATTTAACCCAGATCTTTTGACTGGGGGAGAATGTTTGCATTGTCAGCATTCCGTCCATAATTTGTTTGCTGCAACACTTTTCGCCCTAAGTGGGATGGGTATGCCCAGACGTGGGTCCCGTGCTCACTGTGCCACTGGATTCAAGCTAGCCTGGCTGAAGAAGGGTGACATACCCTGAAACCGGTCCCAGGATGCTTGATTCTGGTCCAGGGAGGACCTGGCCGGGCAGTTCAGTCTGGACTGTTTCCATGGGGCACAGAGTCAAGACTGATTTGCATATGGCTGGGTCCAAACTGGGGTGGTGTAGTGGGCAAAAGAACGATGGATTTAACCCAGATCTTTTGACTGGGGGAGAATGTTTGCATTGTCAGCATTCCGTCCATCATTTGTTTGCTGCAACACTTTTCGCCCTAAGTGGGATGGGTATGCCCAGACGTGGGTCCCGTGCTCACTGTGCCACTGGTTTCAAGCTAGCCTGGCTGAAGAGGGGTAACATAGCCTAAAACCGGTCTCAGGATGCTTGTTTCCGGTCCAGGGAGGACCTGGCCGGGCAGTTCGGTCTGGACTGTTTCCATGGGCCACAGGGTCAAGACTGATTTGCATATGGCTGGGTCCAAACTGGGGTGGCGTAGTGGACAAAAGAACAATGGATTTAACCCAGATCTTTTGACTGGGGGAGAATGTTTGCATTATCAGCATTCCGTCCATAATTTGTTTGCTGCAACACTTTTCGCCCTAAGTGGGATGGGTATGCCCAGACGTGGGTCCCGTGCTCACTGTGCCACTGGATTCAAGCTAGCCTGGCTGAAGAAGGGTGACAAACCCTGAAACCGGTCCCAGGATGCTTGATTCTGGTCCAGGGAGGACCTGGCTGGGCAGTTCAGTCGACCCTGTGCCCCATGGAAACAGTCCAAAGACTGATTTGCATATGGCTGGGTCCAAACTGGGGTGGCGTAGTGGGCAAAAGAACGACGGATTTATCGCAGATCTTTTGACTGGGGGAGAATGTTTGGATTGTCAGCATTCCGTCCATCATTTGTTTGCTGCAAAACTTTTTGCCCTAAGTGGGATGGGTATGTCCAGACGTGGGTCCTGTGCTCACTGTGCCACTGGATTCAAGCTAGCCTGGCTGAGAAGGGGGACATACCCTGAAACCGGTCCCAGGATGCTTGTTTCCGGTCCAGGGAGGACCTGAACGGGCAGTTCGGTCTGGACTGTTTCCATGGGGCACAGGGTCAAGACTGATTTGCATATGGCTGGGTTCAAACTGGGGTGGTGTAGTAGGCAAAAGAACGATGGATTTAACCTAGATCTTTTGACTGGGGGAGAATGTTTGCATTGTCAGCATTCCATCCATCATTTGTTTGCTGCAACACTTTTCGCCCAATGTGGTATGGGTATGCCCAGACGTGGGTCCCATGCTCACTGTGCCACTGGATTCAAGCTAGCCTGGCTGAAGAAGGGTGACATACCCTAAAACCGGTCCCAGAATGCGTGTTTCTGGTCCAGGGAGGACCTGGCCGGGCAGTTCGGTCTGGACTGTTTCCATGGGGCACAGAGTCAAGACTGATTTGCATATGGCTGGGTCCAAACTGGGGTGGCGTAGTGGGCAAAAGAACGATGGATTTAACCCAGATCTTTTGACTGGGGGAGAATGTTTGCTTTGTCAGCATTCCATCCATCATTTGTTTGCTGCAACACTTTTCGCCCTAAGTGGGATGGGTATGCCCAGACGTAGGTCCTGGGCTCACTGTGCCACTGGTTTCAAGCTAGCCTGGCTGAAGAGGGGTAACATAGCCTAAAACCGGTCTCAGGATGCTTGTTTCCGGTCCAGGGGGGACCTGGCCGGGCAGTTCGGTCTGGACTGTTTCCATGGGGCACAGGGTCAAGACTGATTTGCATATGGCTGGGTCCAAACTGGGGTGGCGTAGTGGGCAAAAGAACGATGGATTTAACCCAGATCTTTTGATTGGGGGAGAATGTTTGCACTGTCAGCATTCCGTCCATCATTTGTTTGCTGCAACACTTTTCGGCTTAAGTGGGATGGATATGCCCAGATGTGGGTCCCGTGCTCACTGTGCCACTGGATTCAAGCTAGCCTGGCTGAAGAAGGGTGACATACCCTGAAACCGGTCCCAGGATGCTTGTTTCCGATCCAGGAAGGACCTGGCCGGGCAGTTCGGTCTAGACTGTTTCCCCTAAGTGGGATGGGTATGTCCAGACATGGGTCCTGTGCTCACTGTGCCACTGGATTCAAGCTAGCCTGGCTGAAGGGTGACATACCCTGAAACCGGTCCCAGGATGCTTGTTGCCGGTCCAGGGAGGACCTGGCAGGGCAGTTCGGTCTGGACTGTTTCCATGGGGCACAGGGTCAAGACTGATTTGCATATGGCTGGGTCCGAACTGGGGTGGCGTAGTGGGCAAAAGAACGATGGATTTAACCCAGATCTTTTGACTGGGGGAGAATGTGTGCATTTTCAGCATTCCGTCCACCATTTGTTAGCTGCAACACTTTTCGCCCTAAGTGGGATGGGTATGCCCAGACGTGGGTCCCATGCTCACTGTGCCACTGGATTCAAGCTAGCCTGGCTGAAGAAGGGTGACATACCCTGAAACCGGTCCCAGGATGCTTGTTTCCCCTCCAGGGAGGACCTGGCCGGACAGTTCGGTCTGGACTGTTTCCAAGGGGCACAGGGTCAAGACTGATTTGCATATGGCTGGGTCCAAACTGGGGTGGCGTAGTGGGCAAAAGAACGATGGATTTAACCCAGATCTTTTGACTGGGGGAGAATGTTTGCATTGTCAGCATTCCATCCATCATTTGTTTGCTGCAACACTTTTTGCCCAAAGTGGGATGGGTATGCCCAGACGTGGGTCCCATGCTCACTGTGCCACTGGATTCAAGCTAGCCTGGCTGAAGAAGGGTGACATACCCTGAAACCGGTCCCAGGATGCTTGTTTCCAGTCCAGGGAGGACCTGGCCGGGCAGTTCGGTCTGGACTGTTTCCATGGGGCACAGGGTCAAGACTGATTTGCATATGGCTGGGTCTAAACTTGGGTGGCGTAGTGGGCAAAAGAACGATGGATTTAACCCAGATCTTTTGACTGGGGGAGAATGTTTGCATTGTCAGCATTCCGTCCATCATTTGTTTGCTGCAACACTTTTCGCCTCAAGTGGGATGGGGATACCCAGACGTGGGTCCTGTGCTCACTGTGCAACTGGTTTCAAGCTAGCCTGGCTGAAGAGGGGTAACATAGCCTGAAACCGGTCCCAGGATGCTTGTTTCCGGTCCAGGGAGGACCTGGCCGGGCATTTCGGTCTGGACAGTTTCCATGGGGCACAGGGTCAAGAATGATTTGCATATGACTGGGTCCAAACTGGGGTGGCGTAGTGGGCAAAAGAACGATGGATTTAACCCAGATCTTTTGATTGGTGGAGAATGTTTGCACTGTCAGCATTCCGTCCATCATTTGTTTGCTGCAACACTTTTCGGCTTAAGTGGGATGGGTATGCCCAGACGTGGGTCCTGTGCTCACTGTGCCACTGGATTCAAGCTAGCCTGGCTGAAGAAGGGTGACATACCCTGAAACTCGTCCCAGGATGCTTATTTCCGATCTAGGGAGGACCTGGCCGGGCAGTTCGGTCTGGACTGTTTCCATGGGGCACAGGGTCAAGACTGATTTGCATGTGGCTGGGTCCAAACTGCAGTGGCGTAGTGGGCAAAAGAACAATGGATTTAACCCAGATCTTTTGACTGGGGGAGAATGTTTGCATTGTCAGCATTCCGTCCATCATTTGTTTGCTGCAACACTTTTCGCCCTAAGTGGGATGGGTATGCCCAGACGTGGGTCTCGTGCTTACTGTGCCACTGGATTCAAGCTAGCCTGGCTGAAGAAGGGTGATATACCCTAAAACCGGTCCCAGGATGCTTGTTTCCGGTCCAGGGAGGACCTGGTCGGGCAGTTCGGCCTGGACTGTTTCCATGGGCCACAGGGTCAAGACTGATTTGCATATGTATGGGTCCAAACTGGGGTGGCGTAGTGGGCAAAAGAACGATGGATTTAACCCAGATCTTTTGACTGGGGGAGAATGTGTGCATTGTCAGCATTCCGTCCATCATTTGTTAGCTGCAACACTTTTCGCCCTAAGTGGGATGGGTATGCCCAGACGTGGGTACCATGCTCACTGTGCCACTGGATTCAAGCTAGCCTGGCTGAAGAAGGGTGACATACCCTGAAACCGGTCCCAGGATGCTTGTTTCCCCTCCAGGGAGGACCTGGCCGGACAGTTCGGTCTGGACTGTTTCCAAGGGGCACAGGGTCAAGACTGATTTGCATATGGCTGGGTCCAAACTGGGGTGGCGTAGTGGGCAAAAGAACGATGGATTTAACCCAGATCTTTTGACTGGGGGAGAATGTTTGCATTGTCAGCATTCCATCCATCATTTGTTTGCTGCAACACTTTTCACCCAAAGTGGGATGGGTATGCCCAGACGTGGGTCCCATGCTCACTGTGCCACTGGATTCAAGCTAGCCTGGCTGAAGAAGGGTGACATACCCTGAAACCGGTCCCAGGATGCTTGTTTCCGGTCCAGGGAGGACCTGGCCGGGCAGTTCGGTCTGGACTGTTTCCATGGGGCACAGGGCCAAGACTGATTTGCATATGGCTAGGTCCAAACTGGGGTGGCGTAGTGGGCAAAAGAACGATGGATTTAACCCAGATCTTTTGACTGGGGGAGAATGTTTGCATTGTCAGCATTCAGTCCATCATTTGTTTGCTGCAACACTTTTCGCCCTAAGTGGGATGGGGATACCCAGACGTGGGTCCTGTGCTCACTGTGCCACTGGTTTCAAGCTAGCCTGGCTGAAGAGGGGTAACATAGTGTGAAACCGGTCCCAGGATAATTGTTTCCGGTCCAGGGAGGACCTGGCCGGGCAGTTCGGTCTGGACTGTTTCCATGGGGCACAGGGTCAAGACTGATTTGCATATGGCTGGGTCCAAACTGGGGTGGCGTAGTGGGCAAAAGAACGATGGATTTAACCCAGATCTTTTGATTGGGGGAGAATGTTTGCACTGTCAGTATTCCGTCCATCATTTGTTTGCTGCAACACTTTTCGGCTTAAGTGGGATGGGTATGCCCAGACGTGGGTCCTGTGCTCACTGTGCCACTGGATTCAAGCTAGCCTGGCTGAATAAGGGTGACATACCCTGAAACTGGTCCCAGGATGCTTATTTCCGATCCAGGGAGGACCTGGCCGGGAAGTTCGGTCTGGACTGTTTCCATGGGGCACAGGGTCAAGACTGATTTGCATGTGGCTGGGTCCAAACTGGGGTGGCGTAGTGGGCAAAAGAACGATGGATTTAACCCAGATCTTTTGTGGAGTGGCATAGTGGGCAAAAGAACGAAGGATTTAACCCAAATCTTTTGACTGGGGGAGAATGTGTGCATTGTCAGCATTCCGTCCAACATTTGTTTGCTGCAACACTTTTCGCCCTAAGTGGGATGGGTATGCCCAGACGTGGGTCCCATGCTCAATGTGCCACTGGATTCAAGCTAGCCTGGCTGAAGAAGGGTGACATACCCTGAAACCGGTCCCAGGATGCTTGTTTCCCGTCCAGGGAGGACCTGGCCGGGCAGTTCGGTCTGGACTGTTTCCAAGGGGCACAGGGTCAAGACTGATTTGCATATGGCTGGGTCCAAACTGGGGTGGAGTAGTGGGCAAAAGAACGATGGATTTAACCCAGATCTTTTGAATGGGGGAGAATGTTTGCATTGTCAGCATTCCATCCATTATTTGTTTGCTGCAAAACTTTTCGACCAATGTGGTATGGGTATGCCCAGACGTGGGTCCCATGCTCACTGTGCCACTGGATTGAAGCTAGCCTGGCTGAAGAAGGGTGACATACCCTAAAACCGGTCCCAGGATGCTTGTTTCCGGTCCAGGGAGGACCTGGCCGGGCAGTTTGGTCTGGACTGTTTCCATGGGGCACAGGGTCAAGACTGATTTGCATATGGCTGGGTCCAAACTGGGGTGGCGTAGTGGGCAAAAGAACAATAGATTTAATCCAGATCTTTTGATTGGGGGAGAATGTTTGCATTGTCAGCATACCGTCCATCATTTGTTTGCTGCAACACTTTTCGCCCTAAGTGGGATGGGTATGCCCAGACGTGGGTCCCGTGCTCACTGTGCCACTGGATTCAAGCTAGCCTGGCTGAAGAAGGGTGACATACCCTGAAACCGGTCCCAGGATGCTTGTTTCCGATCCAGGAAGGACCTGGCCGGGCAGTTCGGTCTGGACTGTTTCCATGGGGCACAGAGTCAAGACTGATTTGCATATGGCTGGGTCCAAACTGGGGTGGCGTAGTGGGCAAAAGAACAATGGATTTAACCCAGATCTTTTGACTGGGGGAGAATGTTTGCATTGTCAGCATTCCATCCATTATTTGTTTGCTGCAACACTTTTCGCCCTAAGTGGGATGGGTATGCCCAGACGTGGGTCCCGTGCTCACTGTGCCACTGGATTCAAGCTAGCCTGGCTGAAGAAGGGTGACATACCCTGAAACCGGTCCCAGGATGCTTGTTTCCGGTCCAGGGAGGACCTGGCCGGGCAGTTCGGTTTGGACTGTTTCCATGGGGCACAGGGTCAAGACTGATTTGCATATGGCTGGGTCCAAACTGGGGTGGCGTAGTGGGCAAAAGAACAATGGATTTAATCCAGATCTTTTGACTGGGGGAGAATGTTTGCATTGTCAGCATTCCGTCCATCATTTGTTTGCTGCAAGACTTTTCGCCCTAAGTGGGATGGGTATGCCCAGACGTGGGTCCCGTGCTCACTGTGCCACTGGATTCAAGCTAGCCTGGCTGAAGAAGGGTGACATACCCTGAAACCGGTCCCAGGCTGCTTGTTTCCGATCCAGGAAGGACCTGGTCGGGCAGTTCGGCCTGGACTGTTTCCATGGGCCACAGGGTCAAGACTGATTTGCATATGTCTGGGTCCAAACTGGGGTGGCGTAGTGGGCAAAAGAACGATGGATTTAATCCAGATCTTATGACTGGGGGAGAATGTTTGCATTGTCAGCATTCCGTCCATCATTTGTTAGCTGCAACACTTTTCGCCCTAAGTGGGATGGGTATGCCCAGACGTGGGTCCCGTGCTCACTGTGCCACTGGATTCAAGCTAGCCTGGCTGAAGAAGGGTGACATACATTGAAACCGGTCCCAGGATGCTTGTTTCCGATCCAGGAAGGACCTGGCCGGGCAGTTCAGTCTGGACTGTTTCCATGGAGCACAGAGTCAAGACTGATTTGCATATGGCTGGGTCCAAACTGGGGTGGCGTAGTGGGCAAAAGAACGATGGATTTAACCCAGATCTTTTGACTGGGGGAGAATGTTTGCATTGTCAGCATTCCGTCCATCATTTGTTTGCTGCAACACTTTTCGCCCTAAGTGGGATGGGTATGCCCAGACGTGGGTCCCGTGCTCACTGTGCCACTGAATTCAAGCTAGCCTGGCTGAAGAAGGGTGACATAGCCTGAAACCGGTCCCAGGATGCTTGTTTCCGGTCCAGGGAGGACCTGGCCGGGCAGTTCGGTCTGGACTGTTTCCATGGGCCACAGGGTCAAGACTGATTTGCATATGTCTGGGTCCAAACTGGGGTGGCGTAGTGGGCAAAAGAACAATGGATTTAACCCAGATCTTTTGACTGGGGGAGAATGTTTGCATTGTCAGCATTCCATCCATCATTTGTTTGCTGCAACACTTTTCGCCCAAAGTGGGATGGGTATGCCCAGACGTGGGTCCCATGCTCACTGTGCCACTGGATTCAAGCTAGCCTGGCTGAAGAAGGGTGAGATACCCTGAAACCGGTCCCAGGATGCTTGTTTCCGGTCCAGGGAGGACCTGGCCGGGCAGTTCGGTCTGGACTGTTTCCATGGGGCACAGGGTCAAGACTGATTTGCATATGGCTGGGTCCAAACTGGGGTGGCGTAGTGGGCAAAAGAACGATGGATTTAACCCAGATCTTTTGATTGGGGGAGAATGTTTGCACTATCAGCATTCCGTCCATCATTTGTTTGCTGCAACACTTTTCGGCTTAAGTGGGATGGGTATGCCCAGACGTGGGTCCCGTGCTCACTGTGCCACTGGATTCAAGCTAGCCTGGCTGAAGAAGGGTGACATACCCTGAAACTGGTCCCAGGATGCTTATTTCCGATCCAGGGAGGACCTGGCCGGGCAGGTCGTTCTGGACTGTTTCCACGGAGCACAGGGTCAAGACTGATTTGCATGTGGCTGGGTCCAAACTGGAGTGGCGTAGTGGGCAAAAGAACGATGGATTTAACCCAAATCTTTTGACTGGGGGAGAATGTGTGCATTGTCAGCATTCCGTCCAACATTTGTTTGCTGCAACACTTTTCGCCCTAAGTGGGATGGCTATGCCCAGACGTGGGTCCCATGCTCACTGTGCCACTGGATTCAAGCTAGCCTGGCTGAAGAAGGGTGACATACCCTGAAACCTGTCCCAGGATGCTTGTTTCCCGTCCAGGGAGGACCTGGCCGGGCAGTTCGGTCTGGAATGTTTCCATGGGGCACAGGGTCAAGACTGATTTGCATATGGCTGGGTCCAAACTGGGGTGACGTAGTGGGCAAAAGAACGATGGATTTAATCCAGATCTTTTGACTGGGGGAGAATGTTTGCATTGTCAGCATTCCGTCCATCATTTGTTTGCTGCAACACTTTTCGCCCTAAGTGGGATGGGTATGCCCAGACGTGGGTCCTGTGCTCACTGTGCCACTGGTTTCAAGCTAGCCTGGCTGAAGAGGGGTAACATAGCCTGAAACCGGTCTCAGGATGCTTGTTTCCGGTCCAGGGAGGACCTGGCCGGGCAGTTCGGTCTGGACTGTTTCCATGGGGCACAGGGTCAAGACTGATTTGCATATGGCTGGGTCCAAACTGGGGTGGTGTAGTGGGCAAAAGAACGATGGATTTAACCCAGATCTTTTGACTGGGGGAGAATGTTTGCATTGTCAGCATTCCGTCCATCATTTGTTTGCTGCAACACTTTTCGCCCTAAGTGGGATGGGTATGCCCAGACGTGGGTCCCGTGCTCACTGTGCCACTGGTTTCAAGCTAGCCTGGCTGAAGAGGGGTAACATAGCCTAAAACCGGTCTCAGGATGCTTGTTTCCGGTCCAGGGAGGACCTGGCCGGGCAGTTCGGTCTGGACTGTTTCCATGGGCCACAGGGTCAAGACTGATTTGCATATGGCTGGGTCCAAACTGGGGTGGCGTAGTGGACAAAAGAACAATGGATTTAACCCAGATCTTTTGACTGGGGGAGAATGTTTGCATTGTCAGCATTCCGTCCATAATTTGTTTGCTGCAACACTTTTCGCCCTAAGTGGGATGGGTATGCCCAGACGTGGGTCCCGTGCTCACTGTGCCACTGGATTCAAGCTAGCCTGGCTGAAGAAGGGTGACAAACCCTGAAACCGGTCCCAGGATGCTTGATTCTGGTCCAGGGAGGACCTGGCTGGGCAGTTCAGTCTGGACTGTTTCCATGGGGCACAGGGTCAAGACTGATTTGCATATGGCTGGGTCCAAACTGGGGTGGCGTAGTGGGCAAAAGAACGATGGATTTATCGCAGATCTTTTGACTGGGGGAGAATGTTTGGATTGTCAGCATTCCGTCCATCATTTGTTTGCTGCAAAACTTTTTGCCCTAAGTGGGATGGGTATGTCCAGACGTGGGTCCTGTGCTCACTGTGCCACTGGATTCAAGCTAGCCTGGCTGAGAAGGGGGACATACCCTGAAACCGGTCCCAGGATGCTTGTTTCCGGTCCAGGGAGGACCTGAACGGGCAGTTCGGTCTGGACTGTTTCCATGGGGCACAGGGTCAAGACTGATTTGCATATGGCTGGGTTCAAACTGGGGTGGTGTAGTAGGCAAAAGAACGATGGATTTAACCTAGATCTTTTGACTGGGGGAGAATGTTTGCATTGTCAGCATTCCATCCATCATTTGTTTGCTGCAACACTTTTCGCCCAATGTGGTATGGGTATGCCCAGACGTGGGTCCCATGCTCACTGTGCCACTGGATTCAAGCTAGCCTGGCTGAAGAAGGGTGACATACCCTAAAACCGGTCCCAGAATGCGTGTTTCTGGTCCAGGGAGGACCTGGCCGGGCAGTTCGGTCTGGACTGTTTCCATGGGGCACAGAGTCAAGACTGATTTGCATATGGCTGGGTCCAAACTGGGGTGGCGTAGTGGGCAAAAGAACGATGGATTTAACCCAGATCTTTTGACTGGGGGAGAATGTTTGCTTTGTCAGCATTCCATCCATCATTTGTTTGCTGCAACACTTTTCGCCCTAAGTGGGATGGGTATGCCCAGACGTAGGTCCTGGGCTCACTGTGCCACTGGTTTCAAGCTAGCCTGGCTGAAGAGGGGTAACATAGCCTAAAACCGGTCTCAGGATGCTTGTTTCCGGTCCAGGGAGGACCTGGCCGGGCAGTTCGGTCTGGACTGTTTCCATGGGGCACAGGGTCAAGACTGATTTGCATATGGCTGGGTCCAAACTGGGGTGGCGTAGTGGGCAAAAGAACGATGGATTTAACCCAGATCTTTTGATTGGGGGAGAATGTTTGCACTGTCAGCATTCCGTCCATCATTTGTTTGCTGCAACACTTTTCGGCTTAAGTGGGATGGATATGCCCAGATGTGGGTCCCGTGCTCACTGTGCCACTGGATTCAAGCTAGCCTGGCTGAAGAAGGGTGACATACCCTGAAACCGGTCCCAGGATGCTTGTTTCCGATCCAGGAAGGACCTGGCCGGGCAGTTCGGTCTAGACTGTTTCCCCTAAGTGGGATGGGTATGTCCAGACGTGGGTCCTGTGCTCACTGTGCCACTGGATTCAAGCTAGCCTGGCTGAAGGGTGACATACCCTGAAACCGGTCCCAGGATGCTTGTTGCCGGTCCAGGGAGGACCTGGCAGGGCAGTTCGGTCTGGACTGTTTCCATGGGGCACAGGGTCAAGACTGATTTGCATATGGCTGGGTCCGAACTGGAGTGGCGTAGTGGGCAAAAGAACGATGGATTTAACCCAGATCTTTTGACTGGGGGAGAATGTGTGCATTTTCAGCATTCCGTCCACCATTTGTTAGCTGCAACACTTTTCGCCCTAAGTGGGATGGGTATGCCCAGACGTGGGTCCCATGCTCACTGTGCCACTGGATTCAAGCTAGCCTGGCTGAAGAAGGGTGACATACCCTGAAACCGGTCCCAGGATGCTTGTTTCCCCTCCAGGGAGGACCTGGCCGGACAGTTCGGTCTGGACTGTTTCCAAGGGGCACAGGGTCAAGACTGATTTGCATATGGCTGGGTCCAAACTGGGGTGGCGTAGTGGGCAAAAGAACGATGGATTTAACCCAGATCTTTTGACTGGGGGAGAATGTTTGCATTGTCAGCATTCCATCCATCATTTGTTTGCTGCAACACTTTTTGCCCAAAGTGGGATGGGTATGCCCAGACGTGGGTCCCATGCTCACTGTGCCACTGGATTCAAGCTAGCCTGGCTGAAGAAGGGTGACATACCCTGAAACCGGTCCCAGGATGCTTGTTTCCAGTCCAGGGAGGACCTGGCCGGGCAGTTCGGTCTGGACTGTTTCCATGGGGCACAGGGTCAAGACTGATTTGCATATGGCTGGGTCCAAACTTGGGTGGCGTAGTGGGCAAAAGAACGATGGATTTAACCCAGATCTTTTGACTGGGGGAGAATGTTTGCATTGTCAGCATTCCGTCCATCATTTGTTTGCTGCAACACTTTTCGCCTCAAGTGGGATGGGGATACCCAGACGTGGGTCCTGTGCTCACTGTGCAACTGGTTTCAAGCTAGCCTGGCTGAAGAGGGGTAACATAGCCTGAAACCGGTCCCAGGATGCTTGTTTCCGGTCCAGGGAGGACCTGGCCGGGCATTTCGGTCTGGACAGTTTCCATGGGGCACAGGGTCAAGAATGATTTGCATATGACTGGGTCCAAACTGGGGTGGCGTAGTGGGCAAAAGAACGATGGATTTAACCCAGATCTTTTGATTGGTGGAGAATGTTTGCACTGTCAGCATTCCGTCCATCATTTGTTTGCTGCAACACTTTTCGGCTTAAGTGGGATGGGTATGCCCAGACGTGGGTCCTGTGCTCACTGTGCCACTGGATTCAAGCTAGCCTGGCTGAAGAAGGGTGACATACCCTGAAACTCGTCCCAGGATGCTTATTTCCGATCTAGGGAGGACCTGGCCGGGCAGTTCGGTCTGGACTGTTTCCATGGGGCACAGGGTCAAGACTGATTTGCATGTGGCTGGGTCCAAACTGCAGTGGCGTAGTGGGCAAAAGAACAATGGATTTAACCCAGATCTTTTGACTGGGGGAGAATGTTTGCATTGTCAGCATTCCGTCCATCATTTGTTTGCTGCAACACTTTTCGCCCTAAGTGGGATGGGTATGCCCAGACGTGGGTCTCGTGCTTACTGTGCCACTGGATTCAAGCTAGCCTGGCTGAAGAAGGGTGATATACCCTAAAACCGGTCCCAGGATGCTTGTTTCCGGTCCAGGGAGGACCTGGTCGGGCAGTTCGGCCTGGACTGTTTCCATGGGCCACAGGGTCAAGACTGATTTGCATATGTATGGGTCCAAACTGGGGTGGCGTAGTGGGCAAAAGAACGATGGATTTAACCCAGATCTTTTGACTGGGGGAGAATGTGTGCATTGTCAGCATTCCGTCCATCATTTGTTAGCTGCAACACTTTTCGCCCTAAGTGGGATGGGTATGCCCAGACGTGGGTACCATGCTCACTGTGCCACTGGATTCAAGCTAGCCTGGCTGAAGAAGGGTGACATACCCTGAAACCGGTCCCAGGATGCTTGTTTCCCCTCCAGGGAGGACCTGGCCGGACAGTTCGGTCTGGACTGTTTCCAAGGGGCACAGGGTCAAGACTGATTTGCATATGGCTGGGTCCAAACTGGGGTGGCGTAGTGGGCAAAAGAACGATGGATTTAACCCAGATCTTTTGACTGGGGGAGAATGTTTGCATTGTCAGCATTCCATCCATCATTTGTTTGCTGCAACACTTTTCACCCAAAGTGGGATGGGTATGCCCAGACGTGGGTCCCATGCTCACTGTGCCACTGGATTCAAGCTAGCCTGGCTGAAGAAGGGTGACATACCCTGAAACCGGTCCCAGGATGCTTGTTTCCGGTCCAGGGAGGACCTGGCCGGGCAGTTCGGTCTGGACTGTTTCCATGGGGCACAGGGCCAAGACTGATTTGCATATGGCTAGGTCCAAACTGGGGTGGCGTAGTGGGCAAAAGAACGATGGATTTAACCCAGATCTTTTGACTGGGGAGAATGTTTGCATTGTCAGCATTCAGTCCATCATTTGTTTGCTGCAACACTTTTCGCCCTAAGTGGGATGGGGATACCCAGACGTGGGTCCTGTGCTCACTGTGCCACTGGTTTCAAGCTAGCCTGGCTGAAGAGGGGTAACATAGTGTGAAACCGGTCCCAGGATAATTGTTTCCGGTCCAGGGAGGACCTGGCCGGGCAGTTCGGTCTGGACTGTTTCCATGGGGCACAGGGTCAAGACTGATTTGCATATGGCTGGGTCCAAACTGGGGTGGCGTAGTGGGCAAAAGAACGATGGATTTAACCCAGATCTTTTGATTGGGGGAGAATGTTTGCATTGTCAGTATTCCGTCCATCATTTGTTTGCTGCAACACTTTTCGGCTTAAGTGGGATGGGTATGCCCAGACGTGGGTCCTGTGCTCACTGTGCCACTGGATTCAAGCTAGCCTGGCTGAATAAGGGTGACATACCCTGAAACTGGTCCCAGGATGCTTATTTCCGATCCAGGGAGGACCTGGCCGGGAAGTTCGGTCTGGACTGTTTCCATGGGGCACAGGGTCAAGACTGATTTGCATGTGGCTGGGTCCAAACTGGGGTGGCGTAGTGGGCAAAAGAACGATGGATTTAACCCAGATCTTTTGTGGAGTGGCATAGTGGGCAAAAGAACGAAGGATTTAACCCAAATCTTTTGACTGGGGGAGAATGTGTGCATTGTCAGCATTCCGTCCAACATTTGTTTGCTGCAACACTTTTCGCCCTAAGTGGGATGGGTATGCCCAGACGTGGGTCCCATGCTCAATGTGCCACTGGATTCAAGCTAGCCTGGCTGAAGAAGGGTGACATACCCTGAAACCGGTCCCAGGATGCTTGTTTCCCGTCCAGGGAGGACCTGGCCGGGCAGTTCGGTCTGGACTGTTTCCAAGGGGCACAGGGTCAAGACTGATTTGCATATGGCTGGGTCCAAACTGGGGTGGAGTAGTGGGCAAAAGAACGATGGATTTAACCCAGATCTTTTGAATGGGGGAGAATGTTTGCATTGTCAGCATTCCATCCATTATTTGTTTGCTGCAAAACTTTTCGACCAATGTGGTATGGGTATGCCCAGACGTGGGTCCCATGCTCACTGTGCCACTGGATTGAAGCTAGCCTGGCTGAAGAAGGGTGACATACCCTAAAACCGGTCCCAGGATGCTTGTTTCCGGTCCAGGGAGGACCTGGCCGGGCAGTTTGGTCTGGACTGTTTCCATGGGGCACAGGGTCAAGACTGATTTGCATATGGCTGGGTCCAAACTGGGGTGGCGTAGTGGGCAAAAGAACAATAGATTTAATCCAGATCTTTTGATTGGGGGAGAATGTTTGCATTGTCAGCATACCGTCCATCATTTGTTTGCTGCAACACTTTTCGCCCTAAGTGGGATGGGTATGCCCAGACGTGGGTCCCGTGCTCACTGTGCCACTGGATTCAAGCTAGCCTGGCTGAAGAAGGGTGACATACCCTGAAACCGGTCCCAGGATGCTTGTTTCCGATCCAGGAAGGACCTGGCCGGGCAGTTCGGTCTGGACTGTTTCCATGGGGCACAGAGTCAAGACTGATTTGCATATGGCTGGGTCCAAACTGGGGTGGCGTAGTGGGCAAAAGAACAATGGATTTAACCCAGATCTTTTGACTGGGGGAGAATGTTTGCATTGTCAGCATTCCATCCATTATTTGTTTGCTGCAACACTTTTCGCCCTAAGTGGGATGGGTATGCCCAGACGTGGGTCCCGTGCTCACTGTGCCACTGGATTCAAGCTAGCCTGGCTGAAGAAGGGTGACATACCCTGAAACCGGTCCCAGGATGCTTGTTTCCGGTCCAGGGAGGACCTGGCCGGGCAGTTCGGTTTGGACTGTTTCCATGGGGCACAGGGTCAAGACTGATTTGCATATGGCTGGGTCCAAACTGGGGTGGCGTAGTGGGCAAAAGAACAATGGATTTAATCCAGATCTTTTGACTGGGGGAGAATGTTTGCATTGTCAGCATTCCGTCCATCATTTGTTTGCTGCAAGACTTTTCGCCCTAAGTGGGATGGGTATGCCCAGACGTGGGTCCCGTGCTCACTGTGCCACTGGATTCAAGCTAGCCTGGCTGAAGAAGGGTGACATACCCTGAAACCGGTCCCAGGATGCTTGTTTCCGATCCAGGAAGGACCTGGTCGGGCAGTTCGGCCTGGACTGTTTCCATGGGCCACAGGGTCAAGACTGATTTGCATATGTCTGGGTCCAAACTGGGGTGGCGTAGTGGGCAAAAGAACGATGGATTTAATCCAGATCTTATGACTGGGGGAGAATGTTTGCATTGTCAGCATTCCGTCCATCATTTGTTAGCTGCAACACTTTTCGCCCTAAGTGGGATGGGTATGCCCAGACGTGGGTCCCGTGCTCACTGTGCCACTGGATTCAAGCTAGCCTGGCTGAAGAAGGGTGACATACATTGAAACCGGTCCCAGGATGCTTGTTTCCGATCCAGGAAGGACCTGGCCGGGCAGTTCAGTCTGGACTGTTTCCATGGAGCACAGAGTCAAGACTGATTTGCATATGGCTGGGTCCAAACTGGGGTGGCGTAGTGGGCAAAAGAACGATGGATTTAACCCAGATCTTTTGACTGGGGGAGAATGTTTGCATTGTCAGCATTCCGTCCATCATTTGTTTGCTGCAACACTTTTCGCCCTAAGTGGGATGGGTATGCCCAGACGTGGGTCCCGTGCTCACTGTGCCACTGAATTCAAGCTAGCCTGGCTGAAGAAGGGTGACATAGCCTGAAACCGGTCCCAGGATGCTTGTTTCCGGTCCAGGGAGGACCTGGCCGGGCAGTTCGGTCTGGACTGTTTCCATGGGGCACAGGGTCAAGACTAATTTGCATATGGCTGGGTCCAAACTGGGGTGGCGTAGTGGGCAAAAGAACAATGGATTTAACCCAGATCTTTTGACTGGGGGAGAATGTTTGCATTGTCAGCATTCCGTCCATCATTTGTTTGCTGCAACACTTTTCGCCCTAAGTGGGATGGGTATGCCCAGACGTGGGTCTCGTGCTTACTGTGCCACTGGATTCAAGCTAGCCTGGCTGAAGAAGGGTGATATACCCTGAAACCGGTCCCAGGATGCTTGTTTCTGGTCCAGGGAGGACCTGTTCGGGCAGTTCGGCCTGGACTGTTTCCATGGGCCACAGGGTCAAGACTGATTTGCATATGTCTGGGTCCAAACTGGGGTGGCGTAGTGGGCAAAAGAACAATGGATTTAACCCAGATCTTTTGACTGGGGGAGAATGTTTGCATTGTCAGCATTCCATCCATCATTTGTTTGCTGCAACACTTTTCGCCCAAAGTGGGATGGGTATGCCCAGACGTGGGTCCCATGCTCACTGTGCCACTGGATTCAAGCTAGCCTGGCTGAAGAAGGGTGAGATACCCTGAAACCGGTCCCAGGATGCTTGTTTCCGGTCCAGGGAGGACCTGGCCGGGCAGTTCGGTCTGGACTGTTTCCATGGGGCACAGGGTCAAGACTGATTTGCATATGGCTGGGTCCAAACTGGGGTGGCGTAGTGGGCAAAAGAACGATGGATTTAACCCAGATCTTTTGATTGGGGGAGAATGTTTGCACTATCAGCATTCCGTCCATCATTTGTTTGCTGCAACACTTTTCGGCTTAAGTGGGATGGGTATGCCCAGACGTGGGTCCCGTGCTCACTGTGCCACTGGATTCAAGCTAGCCTGGCTGAAGAAGGGTGACATACCCTGAAACTGGTCCCAGGATGCTTATTTCCGATCCAGGGAGGACCTGGCCGGGCAGGTCGTTCTGGTCTGTTTCCACGGAGCACAGGGTCAAGACTGATTTGCATGTGGCTGGGTCCAAACTGGAGTGGCGTAGTGGGCAAAAGAACGATGGATTTAACCCAAATCTTTTGACTGGGGGAGAATGTGTGCATTGTCAGCATTCCGTCCAACATTTGTTTGCTGCAACACTTTTCGCCCTAAGTGGGATGGCTATGCCCAGACGTGGGTCCCATGCTCACTGTGCCACTGGATTCAAGCTAGCCTGGCTGAAGAAGGGTGACATACCCTGAAACCTGTCCCAGGATGCTTGTTTCCCGTCCAGGGAGGACCTGGCCGGGCAGTTCGGTCTGGAATGTTTCCATGGGGCACAGGGTCAAGACTGATTTGCATATGGCTGGGTCCAAACTGGGGTGGCGTAGTGGGCAAAAGAACGATGGATTTAATCCAGATCTTTTGACTGGGGGAGAATGTTTGCATTGTCAGCATTCCGTCCATCATTTGTTTGCTGCAACACTTTTCGCCCTAAGTGGGATGGGTATGCCCAGACGTGGGTCCTGTGCTCACTGTGCCACTGGTTTCAAGCTAGCCTGGCTGAAGAGGGGTAACATAGCCTGAAACCGGTCTCAGGATGCTTGTTTCCGGTCCAGGGAGGACCTGGCCGGGCAGTTCGGTCTGGACTGTTTCCATGGGGCACAGGGTCAAGACTGATTTGCATATGGCTGGGTCCAAACTGGGGTGGCGTAGTGGGCAAAAGGACGATGGATTTAACCCAGATCTTTTGACTGGGGGAGAATGTTTGCATTATCAGCATTCCGTCCATCATTTGTTTGCTGCAACACTTTTCGCCCTAAGTGGGATGGGTATGCCCAGACGTGGGTCCCGTGCTCACTGTGCCACTGGATTCAAGCTAGCCTGGCTGAAAAAGGGTGACATAGCCTGAAACCATTCCCAGGATGCTTGTTTACGGTCCAGGGAGGACCTGGCCGGGCAGTTCAGTCTGGACTGTTTCCATGGGCCACAGGGTCAAGACTGATTTGCATATGGCTGGGTCCAAACTGGGGTGGCGTAGTGGACAAAAGAACAATGGATTTAACCCAGATCTTTTGACTGGGGGAGAATGTTTGCATTGTCAGCATTCCGTCCATAATTTGTTTGCTGCAACACTTTTCGCCCTAAGTGGGATGGGTATGCCCAGACGTGGGTCCCGTGCTCACTGTGCCACTGGATTCAAGCTAGCCTGGCTGGTGAAGGGTGACATACCCTGAAACCGGTCCCAGGATGCTTGTTTCCGGTCCAGGGAGGACCTGGCCGGGCAGTTCGGTCTGGACTGTTTCCATGGGGCACAGGGTCAAGACTGATTTGCATATGGCTGGGTCCAAACTGGGGTGGCGTAGTGGGCAAAAGAACGATGGATTTAACCCAGATCTTTTGACTGGGGGAGAATGTTTGCATTGTCAGCATTCCGTCCATCATTTGTTTGCTGCAACACTTTTCGCCCTAAGTGGGATGGGGATACCCAGACGTGGGTCCTGTGCTCACTGTGCCACTGGATTCAAGCTAGCCTAGCTGAATAAGGGTGACATACATTGAAACCGGTCCCAGGATGCTTGTTTCCGATCCAGGAAGGACCTGGCCGGGCAGTTCAGTCTGGACTGTTTCCATGGGGCACAGAGTAAAGACTGATTTGCATATGGCTGGGTCCAAACTGGGGTGGCGTAGTGGGCAAAAGAACGATGGATTTAACCCAGATCTTTTGACTGGGGGAGAATGTTTGCATTGTCAGCATTCCGTCCATCATTTGTTTGCTGCAACACTTTTCGCCCTAAGTGGGATGGGTATGCCCAGACGAGGGTCTCGTGCTTACTGTGCCACTGGATTCAAGCTACGCTGGCTGAAGAAGGGTGATATACCCTGAAACCGGTCCCAGGATGCTTGTTTCTGGTCCAGGGAGGACCTGTTCGGGCAGTTCGGCCTGGACTGTTTCCATGGGGCACAGGGTCAAGACTGATTTGCATATGGCTGGGTCCAAACTGGGGTGGCGTAGTGGGCAAAAGAACAATGGATTTAACCCAGATCTTTTGACTGGGGGAGAATGTGTGCATTGTCAGCATTCCGTCCAACATTTGTTTGCTGCAACACTTTTCGCCCTAAGTGGGATGGGTATGCCCAGACGTGGGTCCCATGCTCACTGTGCCACTGGATTCAAGCTAGCCTGGCTGAAGAAGGGTGACATACCCTGAAACCTGTCCCAGGATGCTTGTTTCCCGTCCAGGGAGGACCTGGCCGGGCAGTTCGGTCTGGACTGTTTCCAAGGGGCACAGGGTCAAGACTGATTTGCATATGGCTGGGTCCAAACTGGGGTGGCGTAGTGGGAAAAAAACCGATGGATTTAACCCAGATCTTTTGATTGGGGGAGAATGTTTGCATTGTCAGCATTCCATCCATTATTTGTTTGCTGCAACACTTTTCGCCCACTGTGGTATGGGTATGCCCAGACGTGGGTCCCATGCTCACTGTGCCACTGGATTCAAGCTACGCTGGCTGAAGAAGGGTGACATACCCTTAAACCGGTCCCAGGATGCTTGTTTCCGGTCCAGGGAGGACCTGGCCGGGCAGTTCGGTCTGGAATGTTTCCATGGGGCACAGGGTCAAGACTGATTTGCATATGGCTGGGTCCAAACTGGGGTGGCGTAGTGGGCAAAAGAACGATGGATTTAACCCAGATCTTTTGACTGGGGGAGAATGTGTGCATTGTCAGCATTCCGTCCAACATTTGTTTGCTGCAACACTTTTCGCCCTAAGTGGGATGGGTATGCCCAGACGTGGGTCCCATGCTCACTGTGCCACTGGATTCAAGCTAGCCTGGCTGAAGAAGGGTGACATACCCTGAAACCTGTCCCAGGATGCTTGTTTCCCGTCCAGGGAGGACCTGGCCGGGCAGTTCGGTCTGGACTGTTTCCAAGGGGCACAGGGTCAAGACTGATTTGCATATGGCTGGGTCCAAACTGGGGTGGCGTAGTGGGAAAAAAACCGATGGATTTAACCCAGATCTTTTGATTGGGGGAGAATGTTTGCATTGTCAGCATTCCATCCATTATTTGTTTGCTGCAACACTTTTCGCCCACTGTGGTATGGGTATGCCCAGACGTGGGTCCCATGCTCACTGTGCCACTGGATTCAAGCTACGCTGGCTGAAGAAGGGTGACATACCCTTAAACCGGTCCCAGGATGCTTGTTTCCGGTCCAGGGAGGACCTGGCCGGGCAGTTCGGTCTGGAATGTTTCCATGGGGCACAGGGTCAAGACTGATTTGCATATGGCTGGGTCCAAACTGGGGTGGCGTAGTGGGCAAAAGAACGATGGATTTAATCCAGATCTTTTGACTGGGGGAGAATGTTTGCATTGTCAGCATTCCGTCCATCATTTGTTTGCTGCAACACTTTTCGCCCTAAGTGGGATGGGTATGCCCAGACGTGGGTCCTGTGCTCACTGTGCCACTGGTTTCAAGCTAGCCTGGCTGAAGAGGGGTAACATAGCCTGAAACCGGTCTCAGGATGCTTGTTTCCGGTCCAGGGAGGACCTGGCCGGGCAGTTCGGTCTGGACTGTTTCCATGAGGCACAGGGTCAAGACTGATTTGCATATGGCTGGGTCCAAACTGGGGTGGCGTAGTGGGCAAAAGAACGATGGATTTAACCCAGATCTTTTGACTGGGGGAGAATGTTTGCATTATCAGCATTCCGTCCATCATTTGTTTGCTGCAACACTTTTCGCACTAAGTGGGATGGGTATGCCCAGACGTGGGTCCCGTGCTCACTGTGCCACTGGATTCAAGCTAGCCTGGCTGAAAAAGGGTGACATAGCCTGAAACCATTCCCAGGATGCTTGTTTACGGTCCAGGGAGGACCTGGCCGGGCAGTTCAGTCTGGACTGTTTCCATGGGCCACAGGGTCAAGACTGATTTGCATATGGCTGGGTCCAAACTGGGGTGGCGCAGTGGACAAAAGAACAATGGATTTAACCCAGATCTTTTGACTGGGGGAGAATGTTTGCATTGTCAGCATTCCGTCCATAATTTGTTTGCTGCAACACTTTTCGCCCTAAGTGGGATGGGTATGCCCAGACGTGGGTCCCGTGCTCACTGTGCCACTGGATTCAAGCTAGCCTGGCTGAAGAAGGGTGACATACCCTGAAACCGGTCCCAGGATGCTTGATTCTGGTCCAGGGAGGACCTGGCCGGGCAGTTCGGTCTGGACTGTTTCCATGGGGCACAGGGTCAAGACTGATTTGCATATGGCTGGGTCCAAACTGGGGTGGCGTAGTGGGCAAAAGAACGACGGATTTAACGCAGATCTTTTGACTGGGGGAGAATGTTTGCATTGTCAGCATTCTGTCCATCATTTGTTTGCTGCAACACTTTTCGCCCTAAGTGGGATGGGTATGCCCAGACGTGGGTCCCGTGCTCACTGTGCCACTGAATTCAAGCTAGCTTGGCTGAAGAAGGGTGACATAGCCTGACACCGGTCCCAGGATGCTTGTTTCCGGTCCAGGGAGGACCTGGCCGGGCAGTTCGGTCTGGACTGTTTCCATGGGGCACACGGTCAAGACTGATTTGCATATGGCTGGGTCCAAACTGGGGTAGCGTAGTGGGCAAAAGAACAATGGATTTAACCCAGATCTTTTGACTGGGGAGAATGTTTGCATTGTCAGCATGCCGTCCATCATTTGTTTGCTGCAACACTTTTCACCCTAAGTGGGATGGGTATGCCCAGACGTGGGTCTCGTGCTTACTGTGCCACCAGATTCAAGCTAGCCTGGCTGAAGAAGGGTGATATACCCTGAAACCGGTCCCAGGATGCTTGTTTCTGGTCCAGGGAGGACCTGGTCGGGCAGTTCGGCCTGGACTGTTTCCATGGGCCACAGGGTCAAGACTGATTTGCATATGTCTGGGTCCAAACTGGGGTGGCGTAGTGGGCAAAAGAACGATGGATTTAACCCAGATCATTTGACTGGGGGAGAATGTTGGCATTGTCAGCATTCCGTCCATCATTTGTTAGCTGCAACACTTTTCGCCCTAAGTGGGATGGGTATGCCCAGACGTGGGTCTCATGCTCACTGTGCCACTGGATTCAAGCTAGCCTGGCTGAAGAAGGGTGACATACCCTGAAACTCGTCCCAGGATGCTTATTTCCGATCCAGGGAGGACCTGGCCGGGCAGTTCGGTCTGGACTGTTTCCATGGGGCACAGGGTCAAGACTGATTTGCATGTGGCTGGGTCCAAACTGGAGTGGCGTAGTGGGCAAAAGAACGAAGGATTTAACCCAAATCTTTTGACTGGGGGAGAATGTGTGCATTGTCAGCATTCCGTCCAACATTTGTTTGCTGCAACACTTTTCGCCCTAAGTGGGATGGGTATGCGCAGACGTGGGTCCCATGCTCACTGTGCCACTGGATTCAAGCTAGCCTGGCTGAAGAAGGGTGACATACCCTGAAACCGGTCCCAGGATGCTTGTTTCCCGTCCAGGGAGGACCTGGCCGGGCAGTTCGGTCTGGACTTTTTCCAAGGGGCACAGGGTCAAGACTGATTTGCATATGGCTGGGTCCAAACTGGGGTGGCGTAGTGGGCAAAAGAACAATGGATTTAACCCAGATCTTTTGACTGGGGGAGAATGTTTGCATTGTCAGCATTCCGTCCATCATTTGTTTGCTGCAACACTTTTCGCCCTAAGTGGGATGGGTATGCCCAGACGTGGGTCTCGTGCTTACTGTGCCACTGGATTCAAGCTAGCCTGGCTGAAGAAGGGTGATATACCCTGAAACCGGTACAGGATGCTTGTTTCCGGTCCAGGGAGGACCTGGTCGGGCAGTTCGGCCTGGACTGTTTCCATGGGCCACAGGGTCAAGACTGATTTGCATATGTCTGGGTCCAAACTGGGGTGGCGTAGTGGGCAAAAGAACGATGGATTTAACCCAGATCTTTTGACTGGGGGAGAATGTGTGCATTGTCAGCATTCCGTCCATCATTTGTTAGCTGCAACACTTTTCGCCCTAAGTGGGATGGGTATGCCCAGACGTGGGTCCCATGCTCACTGTGCCACTGGATTCAAGCTAGCCTGGCTGAAGAAGGGTGACATACCCTGAAACCGGTCCCAGGATGCTTGTTTCCGGTCCAGGGAGGACCTGGCCGGGCAGTTCGGTCTGGACTGTTTCCATGGGGCACAGGGTCAAGACTGATTTGCATATGGCTGGGTCCAAACTGGGGTGGCGTAGTGGGCAAAAGAACGATGGATTTAACCCAGATCTTTTGACTGGGGGAGAATGTTTGCATTGTCAGCATTCCGTCCATCATTTGTTTGCTGCAACACTTTTCGCCCTAAGTGGGATGGGGATACCCAGACGTGGGTCCTGTGCTCACTGTGCCACTGGTTTCAAGCTAGCCTGGCTGAAGAGGGGTAACATAGCCTGAAACTGGTCCCAGGATGCTTGTTTCCGGTCCAGGGAGGACCTGGCCGGGCAGTTCGGTCTGGACTGTTTCCATGGGGCACAGGGTCAAGACTGATTTGCATATGGCTGGGTCCAAACTGGGGTGGAGTAGTGGGCAAAAGAACGATGGATTTAACCCAGATCTTTTGAATGGGGGAGAATGTTTGCATTGTCAGCATTCCATCCATTATTTGTTTGCTGCAACACTTTTCGCCCAATGTGGTATGGGTATGCCCAGACGTGGGTCCCATGCTCACTGTGCCACTGGATTCAAGCTAGCCTGGCTGAAGAAGGGTGACATACCCTAAAACCGGTCCCAGGATGCTTGTTTCCGGTCCAGGGAGGACCTGGCCGGGCAGTTCGGTTTCGACTGTTTCCATGGGGCGCAGGGTCAAGACTGATTTGCATATGGCTGGGTCCAAACTGGGGTGGCGTAGTGGGCAAAAGAACGATGGATTTAACCCAGATCTTTTGTGGAGTGGCGTAGTGGGCAAAAGAACGAAGGATTTAACCCAAATCTTTTGACTGGGGGAGAATGTTTGCATTGTCAGCAATCCGTCCATCATTTGTTTGCTGCAACACTTTTCGCCCTAAGTGGGATGGGTATGCCCAGACGTGGGTCCCGTGCTCACTGTGCCACTGGATTCAAGCTAGCCTGGCTGAAGAAGGGTGACATACCCTGAAACCGGTCCCAGGATGCTTGTTTCCCGTCCAGGGAGGACCTGGCCGGGCAGTTCGGTCTGGACTGTTTCCAAGGGGCACAGGGTCAAGACTGATTTGCATATGGCTGGGTCCAAACTGGGGTGTAGTAGTGGGCAAAAGAACGATGGATTTAACCCAGATCTTTTGAATGGGGGAGAATGTTTGCATTGTCAGCATTCCATCCATTATTTGTTTGCTGCAACACTTTTCGCCCAATGTGGTATGGGTATGCCCAGACGTGGGTCCCATGCTCACTGTGCCACTGGATTCAAGCTAGCCTGGCTAAAGAAGGGTGACATACCCTAAAACCGGTCCCAGGATGCTTGTTTCCGGTCCAGGGAGGACCTGGCCGGGCAGTTCGGTTTGGACTGTTTCCATGGGGCGCAGGGTCAAGACTGATTTGCATATGGCTGGGTCCAAACTGGGGTGGCGTAGTGGGCAAAAGAACAATGGATTTAATCCAGATCTTTTGACTGGGGGAGAATGTTTGCATTGTCAGCATTCCGTCCATCATTTGTTTGCTGCAACACTTTTCGCCCTAAGTGGGATGGGTATGCCCAGACGTGGGTCCCGTGCTCACTGTGCCACTGGATTCAAGCTAGCCTGGCTGAAGAAGGGTGACATACCCTGAAACCGGTCCCAGGATGCTTGTTTCCAATCCAGGAAGGACCTGGTCGGGCAGTTCGGCCTGGACTGTTTCCATGGGCCACAGGGTCAAGACTGATTTGCATATGTCTGGGTCCAAACTGGGGTGGCGTAGTGGGCAAAAGAACGATGGATTTAATCCAGATCTTTTGACTGGGGGAGAATGTTTGCATTGTCAGCATTCCGTCCATCATTTGTTAGCTGCAACACTTTTCGCCCTAAGTGGGATGGGTATGCCCAGACGTGGGTCCCGTGCTCACTGTGCCACTGGATTCAAGCTAGCCTGGCTGAAGAAGGGTGACATACCCTGAAACCGGTCCCAGGATGCTTGTTTCCGATCCAGGAAGGACCTGGCCGGGCAGTTCAGTCTGGACTGTTTCCATGGGGCACAGAGTCAAGACTGATTTGCATATGGCTGGGTCCAAACTGGGGTGGCGTAGTGGGCAAAAGAACGATGGATTTAACCCAGATCTTTTGACTGGGGGAGAATGTTTGCATTGTCAGCATTCCGTCCATCATTTGTTTGCTGCAACACTTTTCGCCCTAAGTGGGATGGGTATGCCCAGACGTGGGTCCCGTGCTCACTGTGCCACTGAATTCAAGCTAGCCTGGCTGAAGAAGGGTGACATAGCCTGAAACCGGTCCCAGGATGCTTGTTTCCGGTCCAGGGAGGACCTGGCCGGGCAGTTCGGTCTGGACTGTTTCCATGGGGCACAGGGTCAAGACTAATTTGCATATGGCTGGGTCCAAACTGGGGTGGCGTAGTGGGCAAAAGAACAATGGATTTAACCCAGATCTTTTGACTGGGGGAGAATGTTTGCATTGTCAGCATTCCGTCCATCATTTGTTTGCTGCAACACTTTTCGCCCTAAGTGGGATGGGTATGCCCAGACGTGGGTCTCGTGCTTACTGTGCCACTGGATTCAAGCTAGCCTGGCTGAAGAAGGGTGATATACCCTGAAACCGGTCCCAGGATGCTTGTTTCTGGTCCAGGGAGGACCTGGTCGGGCAGTTCGGCCTGGACTGTTTCCATGGGCCACAGGGTCAAGACTGATTTGCATATGTCTGGGTCCAAACTGGGGTGGCGTAGTGGGCAAAAGAACAATGGATTTAACCCAGATCTTTTGACTGGGGGAGAATGTTTGCATTGTCAGCATTCCATCCATCATTTGTTTGCTGCAACACTTTTCGCCCAAAGTGGGATGGGTATGCCCAGACGTGGGTCCCATGCTCACTGTGCCACTGGATTCAAGCTAGCCTGGCTGAAGAGGGGTAACATAGCCTGAAACCGGTCCCAGGATGCTTGTTTCCGGTCCAGGGAGGACCTGGCCGGGCAGTTCGGTCTGGACTGTTTCCATGGGGCACAGGGTCAAGACTGATTTGCATATGGCTGGGTCCAAACTGGGGTGGCGTAGTGGGCAAAAGAACGATGGATTTAACCCAGATCTTTTGATTGGGGGAAAATGTTTGCACTGTCAGCATTCCGTCCATCATTTGTTTGCTGCAACACTTTTCGGCTTAAGTGGGATGGGTATGCCCAGACGTGGGTCCCGTGCTCACTGTGCCACTGGATTCAAGCTAGCCTGGCTGAAGAAGGGTGACATACCCTGAAACCGGTCCCAGGATGCTTATTTCCGATCCAGGGAGGACCTGGCCGGGCAGGTCGTTCTGGACTGTTTCCACGGAGCACAGGGTCAAGACTGATTTGCATGTGGCTGGTTCCAAACTGGAGTGGCGTAGTGGGCAAAAGAACGATGGATTTAACCCAAATCTTTTGACTGGGGGAGAATGTGTGCATTGTCAGCATTCCGTCCAACATTTGTTTGCTGCAACACTTTTCGCCCTAAGTGGGATGGGTATGCCTAGACGTGGGTCCCATGCTCACTGTGCCACTGGATTCAAGCTAGCCTGGCTGAAGAAGGGTGACATACCCTGAAACCGGTCCCAGGATGCTTGTTTCCGGTCCAGGGAGGACCTGGCCGGGCAGTTCGGTCTGGAATGTTTCCATGGGGCACAGGGTCAAGACTGATTTGCATATGGCTGGGTCCAAACTGGGGTGGAGTAGTGGGCAAAAGAACGATGGATTTAACCCAGATCTTTTGAATGGGGGAGAATGTTTGCATTGTCAGCATTCCATCCATTATTTGTTTGCTGCAACACTTTTCGCCCAATGTGGTATGGGTATGCCCAGACGTGGGTCCCATGCTCACTGTGCCACTGGATTCAAGCTAGTCTGGCTGAAGAAGGGTGACATACCCTAAAACCGGTCCCAGGATGCTTGTTTCCGGTCCAGGGAGGACCTGGCCGGGCAGTTCGGTTTGGACTGTTTCCATGGGGCGCAGGGTCAAGACTGATTTGCATATGGCTGGGTCCAAACTGGGGTGGCATAGTGGGCAAAAGAACAATGGATTTAATCCAGATCTTTTTACTGGGGGAGAATGTTTGCATTGTCAGCATTCCGTCCATCATTTGTTTGCTGCAACACTTTTCGCCCTAAGTGGGATGGGTATGCCCAGACGTGGGTCCCGTGCTCACTGTGCCACTGGATTCAAGCTAGCCTGGCTGAAGAAGGGTGACATACCCTGAAACCGGTCCCAGGATGCTTGTTTCCGATCCAGGAAGGACCTGGTCGGGCAGTTCGGCCTGGACTGTTTCCATGGGCCACAGGGTCAAGACTGATTTGCATATGTCTGGGTCCAAACTGGGGTGGCGTAGTGGGCAAAAGAACGATGGATTTAATCCAGATCTTTTGACTGGGGGAGAATGTTTGCATTGTCAGCATTCCGTCCATCATTTGTTAGCTGCAACACTTTTCGCCCTAAGTGGGATGGGTATGCCCAGACGTGGGTCCCGTGCTCACTGTGCCACTGGATTCAAGCTAGCCTGGCTGAAGAAGGGTGACATACCCTGAAACCGGTCCCAGGATGCTTGTTTCCGATCCAGGAAGGACCTGGCCGGGCAGTTCAGTCTAGACTGTTTCCATGGGGCACAGAGTCAAGACTGATTTGCATATGGCTGGGTCCAAACTGGGGTGGCGTAGTGGGCAAAAGAACGATGGATTTAACCCAGATCTTTTGACTGGGGGAGAATGTTTGCATTATCAGCATTCCGTCCATCATTTGTTTGCTGCAACACTTTTCGCCCTAAGTGGGATGGGTATGCCCAGACGTGGGTCCCGTGCTCACTGTGCCACTGAATTCAAGCTAGCCTGGCTGAAGAAGGGTGACATAGCCTGAAACCGGTCCCAGGATGCTTGTTTCCGGTCCAGGGAGGACCTGGCCGGGCAGTTCGGTCTGGACTGTTTCCATGGGGCACAGGGTCAAGACTAATTTGCATATGGCTGGGTCCAAACTGGGGTGGCGTAGTGGGCAAAAGAACAATGGATTTAACCCAGATCTTTTGACTGGGGGAGAATGTTTGCATTGTCAGCATTCCGTCCATCATTTGTTTGCTGCAACACTTTTCGCCCTAAGTGGGATGGGTATGCCCAGACGTGGGTCTCGTGCTTACTGTGCCACTGGATTCAAGCTAGCCTGGCTGAAGAAGGGTGATATACCCTGAAACCGGTCCCAGGATGCTTGTTTCCGGTCCAGGGAGGACCTGGCCGGGCAGTTCGGTCTGGACTGTTTCCATGGGGCACAGGGTCAAGACTGATTTGCATATGGCTGGGTCCAAACTGGGGTGGCGTAGTGGGCAAAAGAACGATGGATTTAACCCAGATCTTTTGATTGGGGGAGAATGTTTGCACTGTCAGCATTCCGTCCATCATTTGTTTGCTGCAACACTTTTCGGCTTAAGTGGGATGGGTATGCCCAGACGTGGGTCCCGTGCTCACTGTGCCACTGGATTCAAGCTAGCCTGGCTGAAGAAGGGTGACATACCCTGAAACTGGTCCCAGGATGCTTATTTCCGATCCAGGGAGGACTTGGCCGGGCAGGTCGTTCTGGACTGTTTCCACGGAGCACAGGGTCAAGACTGATTTGCATGTGGCTGGGTCCAAACTGGAGTGGCGTAGTGGGCAAAAGAACGATGGATTTAACCCAAATCTTTTGACTGGGGGAGAATGTGTGCATTGTCAGCATTCCGTCCAACATATGTTTGCTGCAACACTTTTCGCCCTAAGTGGGATGGGTATGCCTAGACGTGGGTCCCATGCTCACTGTGCCACTGGATTCAAGCTAGCCTGGCTGAAGAAGGGTGACATACCCTGAAACCGGTCCCAGGATGCTTGTTTCCCGTCCAGGGAGGACCTGGCCGGGCAGTTCGGTCTGGACTGTTTCCAAGGGGCACAGGGTCAAGACTGATTTGCATATGGCTGGGTCCAAACTGGGGTGGCGTAGTGGGAAAAAGAACGATGGATTTAACCCAGATCTTTTGATTGGGGGAGAATGTTTGCATTGTCAGCATTCCATCCATTATTTGTTTGCTGCAACACTTTTCGCCCAATGTGGTATGGGTATGCCCAGACGTGGGTCCCATGCTCACTGTGCCACTGGATTCAAGCTACGCTGGCTGAAGAAGGGTGACATACCCTAAAACCGGTCCCAGGATGCTTGTTTCCGGTCCAGGGAGGACCTGGCCGGGCAGTTCGGTCTGGAATGTTTCCATGGGGCACAGGGTCAAGACTGATTTGCATATGGCTGGGTCCAAACTGGGGTGGCGTAGTGGGCAAAAGAACGATGGATTTAATCCAGATCTTTTGACTGGGGGAGAATGTTTGCATTGTCAGCATTCCGTCCATCATTTGTTTGCTGCAACACTTTTCGCCCTAAGTGGGATGGGTATGCCCAGACGTGGGTCCTGTGCTCACTGTGCCACTGGTTTCAAGCTAGCCTGGCTGAAGAGGGGTAACATAGCCTGAAACCGGTCTCAGGATGCTTGTTTCCGGTCCAGGGAGGACCTGGCCGGGCAGTTCGGTCTGGACTGTTTCCATGGGGCACAGGGTCAAGACTGATTTGCATATGGCTGGGTCCAAACTGGGGTGGCGTAGTGGGCAAAAGAACGACGGATTTAACCCAGATCTTTTGACTGGGGGAGAATGTTTGCATTATCAGCATTCCGTCCATCATTTGTTTGCTGCAACACTTTTCGCCCTAAGTGGGATGGGTATGCCCAGACGTGGGTCCCGTGCTCACTGTGCCACTGGATTCAAGCTAGCCTGGCTGAAAAAGGGTGACATAGCCTGAAACCATTCCCAGGATGCTTGTTTACGGTCCAGGGAGGACCTGGCCGGGCAGTTCAGTCTGGACTGTTTCCATGGGCCACAGGGTCAAGACTGATTTGCATATGGCTGGGTCCAAACTGGGGTGGCGTAGTGGACAAAAGAACAATGGATTTAACCCAGATCTTTTGACTGGGGGAGAATGTTTGCATTGTCAGCATTCCGTCCATAATTTGTTTGCTGCAACACTTTTCGCCCTAAGTGGGATGGGTATGCCCAGACGTGGGCCCCGTGCTCACTGTGCCACTGGATTCAAGCTAGCCTGGCTGAAGAAGGGTGACATACCCTGAAACCGGTCCCAGGATGCTTGATTCTGGTCCAGGGAGGACCTGGCCGGGCAGTTCGGTCTGGACTGTTTCCATGGGGCACAGGGTCAAGACTGATTTGCATATGGCTGGGTCCAAACTGGGGTGGCGTAGTGGGCAAAAGAACGACGGATTTAACGCAGATCTTTTGACTGGGGGAGAATGTTTGCATTGTCAGCATTCTGTCCATTATTTGTTTGCTGCAACACTTTTCGCCCTAAGTGGGATGGGTATGCCCAGACGTGGGTCCCGTGCTCACTGTGCCACTGAAATCAAGCTAGCTTGGCTGAAGAAGGGTGACATAGCCTGACACCGGTCCCAGGATGCTTGTTTCCGGTCCAGGGAGGACCTGGCCGGGCAGTTCGGTCTGGACTGTTTCCATGGGGCACAGGGTCAAGGCTGATTTGCATATGGCTGGGTCCAAACTGGGGTGGCGTAGTGGGCAAAAGAACGATGGATTTAACCCAGATCTTTTGACTGGGGGAGAATGTGGGCATTGTCAGCATTCCGTCCATCATTTGTTAGCTGCAACACTTTTCGCCCTAAGTGGGATGGGTATGCCCAGACGTGGGTCTCATGCTCACTGTGCCACTGGATGCAAGCTAGCCTGGCTGAAGAAGGGTGACATACCCTGAAACCAGTCCCAGGATGCTTGTTTCCCGTCCAGGGAGGACCTGGCCGGGCAGTTCGGTCTGGACTGTTTCCAAGGGGCACAGGGTCAAGACTGATTTGCATATGGCTGGGTCCAAACTGGGGTGGCGTAGTGGGCAAAAGAACGATGGATTTAACCCATATCTTTTGACTGGGGGAGAATGCTTGCATTGTCAGCATTCCATCCATTATTTGTTTGCTGCAACACTTTTCGCCCAATGTGGTAAGGATATGCCCAGACGTGGGTCCCATGCTCACTGTGCCACTGGATTCAAGCTAGCCTGGCTGAAGAAGGGTGACATACCCTGAAACTCGTCCCAGGATGCTTATTTCCGATCCAGGGAGGACCTGGCCGGGCAGTTCGGTCTGGACTGTTTCCATGGGGCACAGGGTCAAGACTGATTTGCATGTGGCTGGGTCCAAACTGGAGTGGCGTAGTGGGCAAAAGAACGAAGGATTTAACCCAAATCTTTTGACTGGGGGAGAATGTGTGCATTGTCAGCATTCCGTCCAACATTTGTTTGCTGCAACACTTTTCGCCCTAAGTGGGATGGGTATGCGCAGACGTGGGTCCCATGCTCACTGTGCCACTGGATTCAAGCTAGCCTGGCTAAAGAAGGGTGACATACCCTGAAACCGGTCCCAGGATGCTTGTTTCCCATCCAGGGAGGACCTGGCCGGGCAGTTCGGTCTGGACTTTTTCCAAGGGGCACAGGGTCAAGACTGATTTGCATATGGCAGGGTCCAAACTGGGGTGGCGTAGTGGGCAAAAGAACAATGGATTTAACCCAGATCTTTTGACTGGGGGAGAATGTTTGCATTGTCAGCATTCCGTCCATCATTTGTTTGCTGCAACACTTTTCGCCCTAAGTGGGATGGGTATGCCCAGACGTGGGTCTCGTGCTTACTGTGCCACTGGATTCAAGCTAGCCTGGCTGAAGAAGGGTGATATACCCTGAAACCGGTCCCAGGATGCTTGTTTCCGGTCCAGGGAGGACCTGGTCGGGCAGTTCGGCCTGGACTGTTTCCATGGGCCACAGGGTCAAGACTGATTTGCATATGTCTGGGTCCAAACTGGGGTGGCGTAGTGGGCAAAAGAACGAAGGATTTAACCCAGATCTTTTGACTGGGGGAGAATGTGTGCATTGTCAGCATTCCGTCCATCATTTGTTAGCTGCAACACTTTTCGCCCTAAGTGGGATGGGTATGCCCAGACGTGGGTCCCATGCTCACTGTGCCACTGGATTCAAGCTAGCCTGGCTGAAGAAGGGTGACATACCCTGAAACCGGTCCCAGGATGCTTGTTTCCCCTCCAGGGAGGACCTGGCCGGGCAGTTCGGTCTGGACTGTTTCCAAGAGGCACAGGGTCAAGACTGATTTGCATATGGCTGGGTCCAAACTGGGGTGGCGTAGTGGGAAAAAGAACGATGGATTTAACCCAGATCTTTTGATTGGGGGAGAATGTTTGCATTGTCAGCATTCCATCCATTATTTGTTTGCTGCAACACTTTTCGCCCAATGTGGTATGGGTATGCCCAGACGTGGGTCCCATGCTCACTGTGCCACTGGATTCAAGCTAGCCTGGCTGAAGAAGGGTGACATACCCTAAAACCGGTCCCAGGATGCTTGTTTCCGGTCCAGGGAGGACCTGGCCGGGCAGTTCGGTCTAGAATGTTTCCATGGGGCACAGGGTCAAGACTGATTTGCATATGGCTGGGTCCAAACTGGGGTGGCGTAGTGGGCAAAAGAACGATGGATTTAATCCAGATCTTTTGACTGGGGGAGAATGTTTGCATTGTCAGCATTCCGTCCATCATTTGTTTGCTGCAACACTTTTCGCCCTAAGTGGGATGGGTATGCCCAGACGTGGGTCCTGTGCTCACTGTGCCACTGGTTTCAAGCTAGCCTGGCTGAAGAGGGGTAACATAGCCTGAAACCGGTCTCAGGATGCTTGTTTCCGGTCCAGGGAGGACCTGGCCGGGCAGTTCGGTCTGGACTGTTTCCATGGGGCATAGGGTCAAGACTGATTTGCATATGGCTGGGTCCAAACTGGGGTGGCGTAGTGGGCAAAAGAACGACGGATTTAACGCAGATCTTTTGACTGGGGGAGAATGTTTGCATTGTCAGCATTCTGTCCATCATTTGTTTGCTGCAACACTTTTCGCCCTAAGTGGGATGGGTATGCCCAGACGTGGGTCCCGTGCTCACTGTGCCACTGAATTCAAGCTAGCTTGGCTGAAGAAGGGTGACATAGCCTGACACCGGTCCCAGGATGCTTGTTTCCGGTCCAGGGAGGACCTGGCCGGGCAGTTCGGTCTGGACTGTTTCCATGGGGCACAGGGTCAAGACTGATTTGCATATGGCTGGGTCCAAACTGGGGTGGCGTAGTGGGCAAAAGAACAATGGATTTAACCCAGATCTTTTGACTGGGGGAGAATGTTTGCATTGTCAGCATTCCGTCCATCATTTGTTTGCTGCAACACTTTTCACCCTAAGTGGGATGGGTATGCCCAGACGTGGGTCTCGTGCTTACTGTGCCACCGGATTCAAGCTAGCCTGGCTGAAGAAGGGTGATATACCCTGAAACCGGTCCCAGGATGCTTGTTTCTGGTCCAGGGAGGACCTGGTCGGGCAGTTCGGCCTGGACTGTTTCCATGGGCCACAGGGTCAAGACTGATTTGCATATGTCTGGGTCCAAACTGGGGTGGCGTAGTGGGCAAAAGAACGATGGATTTAACCCAGATCTTTTGACTGGGGGAGAATGTGGGCATTGTCAGCATTCCGTTCATCATTTGTTAGCTGCAACACTTTTCGCCCTAAGTGGGATGGGTATGCCCAGACGTGGGTCCCATGCTCACTGTGCCACTGGATTCAAGCTAGCCTGGCTGAAGAAGGGTGACATACCCTGAAACCAGTCCCAGGATGCTTGTTTCCCGTCCAGGGAGGACCTGGCCGGGCAGTTCGGTCTGGACTGTTTCCAAGGGGCACAGGGTCAAGACTGATTTGCATTTGGCTGGGTCCAAACTGGGGTGGCGTAGTGGGCAAAAGAACGATGGATTTAACCCATATCTTTTGACTGGGGGAGAATGTTTGCATTGTCAGCATTTCATCCATTATTTGTTTGCTGCAACACTTTTCGCCCAATGTGGTATGGGTATGCCCAGACGTGGGTCCCATGCTCACTGTGCCACTGGATTGAAGCTAGCCTGGCTGAAGAAGGGTGACATACCCTAAAACCGGTCCCAGGATGCTGGTGTCCGGTCCGGGGAGGACCTGGCCGGGCAGTTCGGTCTGGACTGTTTCCATGGGGCACAGGGTCAAGACTGATTTGCATATGGCTGGGTCCAAACTGGGGTGGCGTAGTGGGCAAAAGAACAATAGATTTAATCCAGATCTTTTGATTGGGGGAGAATGTTTGCATTGTCAGCATTCCGTCCATCATTTGTTTGCTGCAAGACTTTTCGCCCTAAGTGGGATGGGTATGCCCAGACGTGGGTCCCGTGCTCACTGTGCCACTGGATTCAAGCTAGCCTGGCTGAAGGAGGGTGACATACCCTGAAACCGGTCCCAGGATGCTTGTTTCCGATCCAGGAAGGACCTGGCCGGGCAGTTCGGTCTGGACTGTTTCCATGGGGCACAGAGTCAAGACTGATTTGCATATGGCTGGGTCCAAACTGGGGTGGCGTAGTGGGCAAAAGAACAATGGATTTAACCCAGATCTTTTGACTGGGGGAGAATGTTTGCATTGTCAGCATTCCATCCATTATTTGTTTGCTGCAACACTTTTCGCCCTAGGTGGGATGGGTATGCCCAGACGTGGGTCTCGTGCTTACTGTGCCACTGGATTCAAGCTAGCCTGGCTGAAGAAGGGTGATATACTCTGAAACCGGTCCCAGGATGCTTGTTTCCGGTCCAGGGAGGACCTGGTCGGGCAGTTCGGCCTGGACTGTTTCCATGGGCCACAGGGTCAAGACTGATTTGCATATGGCTGGGTCCAAACTGGGGTGGCGTAGTGGGCAAAAGAACGATGGATTTAACCCATATCTTTTGACTGGGGGAGAATGTTTGCATTGTCAGCATTCCATCCATTATTTGTTTCCTGCAACACTTTTCGCCCAATGTGGTAAGGTTATGCCCAGACGTGGGTCCCATGCTCACTGTGCCACTGGATTCAAGCTAGCCTGGCTGATGAAGGGTGACATACCCTGAAACTCGTCCCAGGATGCTTATTTCCGATCCAGGGAGGACCTGGCCGGGCAGTTCGGTCTGGACTGTTTCCATGGGGCACAGGGTCAAGACTGATTTGCATGTGGCTGGGTCCAAACTGGAGTGGCGTAGTGGGCAAAAGAACGAAGGATTTAACCCAAATCTTTTGACTGGGGGAGAATGTGTGCATTGTCAGCATTCCGTCCAACATTTGTTTGCTGCAACACTTTTCGCCCTAAGTGGGATGGGTATGCGCAGACGTGGGTCCCATGCTCACTGTGCCACTGGATACAAGCTAGCCTGGCTGAAGAAGGGTGACATACCCTGAAACCGGTCCCAGGATGCTTGTTTCCCGTCCAGGGAGGACCTGGCCGGGCAGTTCGGTCTAGACTTTTTCCAAGGGGCACAGGGTCAAGACTGATTTGCATGTGGCTGGGTCCAAACTGGAGTGGCGTAGTGGGCAAAAGAACGAAGGATTTAACCCAAATCTTTTGACTGGGGGAGAATGTGTGCATTGTCAGCATTCCGTCCAACATTTGTTTGCTGCAACACTTTTCGCCCTAAGTGGGATGGGTATGCCCAGACGTGGGTCCCATGCTCACTGTGCCACTGGATTCAAGCTAGCCTGGCTGAAGAAGGGTGACATACCCTGAAACCGGTCCCAGGATGCTTGTTTCCCCTCCAGGGAGGACCTGGCCGGACAGTTCGGTCTGGACTGTTTCCAAGGGGCACAGGGTCAAGACTGATTTGCATATGGCTGGGTCCAAACTGGGGTGGCGTAGTGGGCAAAAGAACGATGGATTTAACCAAGATCTTTTGACTGGGGGAGAATGTTTGCATTGTCAGCATTCCATCCATCATTTGTTTGCTGCAACACTTTTCGCCCAAAGTGGGATGGGTATGCCCAGACGTGGGTCCCATGCTCACTGTGCCACTGGATTCAAGCTAGCCTGGCTGAAGAAGGGTGACATACCCTGAAACCGGTCCCAGGATGCTTGTTTCCGGTCCAGGGAGGACCTGGCTGGGCAGTTCGGTCTGGACTGTTTCCATGGGGCACAGGGTCAAGACTGATTTGCATATGGCTGGGTCCAAACTGGGGTGGCGTAGTGGGCAAAAGAACGATGGATTTAACCCAGATCTTTTGACTGGGGGAGAATGTTTGCATTGTCAGCATTCCGTCCATCATTTGTTTGCTGCAACACTTTTCGCCCTAAGTGGGATGGGGATACCTAGACGTGGGTCCTTTGCTCACTGTGCCACTGGTTTCAAGCTAGCCTGGCTGAAGAGGGGTAAGATAGCCTGAAACCGGTCCCAAGATGCTTGTTCCGGTCCAGGGAGGACCTGGCCGGGCAGTTCGGTCTGGACTGTTTCCATGGGGCACAGGGTCAAGACTGATTTGCATATGGCTGGGTCCAAACTGGGGTGGCGTAGTGGGCAAAAGAACGATGGATTTAACCCAGATCTTTTGATTGGGGGAGAATGTTTGCACTGTCAGCATTCCGTCCATCATTTGTTTGCTGCAACACTTTTCGGCTTAAGTGGGATGGGTATGCCCAGACGTGGGTCCTGTGCTCACTGTGCCACTGGATTCAAGCTAGCCTGGCTGAATAAGGGTGACATACCCTGAAACTGGTCCCAGGATGCTTATTTCCGATCCAGGGAGGACCTGGCCGGGCAGTTCGGTCTGGACTGTTTCCATGGGGCACAGGGTCAAGACTGATTTGCATGTTGCTGGGTCCAAACTGGGGTGGCGTAGTGGGCAAAAGAACGATGGATTTAACCCAGATCTTTTGTGGAGTGGCGTAGTGGGCAAAAGAACTAAGGATTTAACCCAAATCTTTTGACTGGGGGAGAATGTGTGCATTGTCAGCATTCCGTCCAACATTTGTTTGCTGCAACACTTTTCGCCCTAAGTGGGATGGGTATGCCTAGACGTGGGTCCCATGCTCACTGTGCCACTGGATTCAAGCTAGCCTGGCTGAAGAAGGGTGACATACCCTGAAACCGGTCCCAGGATGCTTGTTTCCCGTCCAGGGAGGACCTGGCCGGGCAGTTCGGTCTGGACTGTTTCCAAGGGGCACAGGGTCAAGACTGATTTGCATATGGCTCGGTCCAAACTGGGGTGGAGTAGTGGGCAAAAGAACGATGGATTTAACCCAGATCTTTTGAATGGGGGAGAATGTTTGCATTGTCAGCATTCCATCCATTATTTGTTTGCTGCAACACTTTTCGCCCAATGTGGTAGGGGTATGCCCAGACGTGGGTCCCATGCTCACTGTGCCACTGGATTCAAGCTAGCCTGGCTGAAGAAGGGTGACATACCCTAAAACCGGTCCCAGGATGCTTGTTTCCGGTCCAGGGAGGACCTGGCCGGGCAGTTCGGTTTGGACTGTTTCCATGGGGCACAGGGTCAAGACTGATTTGCATATGGCTGGGTCCAAACTGGGGTGGCGTAGTGGGCAAAAGAACAATGGATTTAATCCAGATCTTTTGACTGGGGGAGAATGTTTGCATTGTCAGCATTCCGTCCATTATTTGTTTGCTGCAACACTTTTCGGCCTAAGTGGGATGGGTATGCCCAGACGTGGGTCCCGTGCTCACTGTGCCACTGGATTCAAGCTAGCCTGGCTGAAAAAGGTGACATACCCTGAAACCGGTCCCAGGATGCTTGTTTCCGATCCAGGAAGGACCTAGTCGGGCAGTTCGGCCTGGACTGTTTCCATGGGCCACAGGGTCAAGACTGATTTGCATATGTCTGGGTCCAAACTGGGGTGGCGTAGTGGGCAAAAGAACGATGGATTTAATCCAGATCTTTTGACTGGGGGAGAATGTTTGCATTGTCAGCATTCCGTCCATCATTTGTTAGCTGCAACACTTTTCGCCCTAAGTGGGATGGGTATGCCCAGACGTGGGTCCCGTGCTCACTGTGCCACTGGATTCAAGCTAGCCTGGCTGAAGAAGGGTGACATACCCTGAAACCGGTCCCAGGATGCTTGTTTCCGATCCAGGAAGGACCTGGCCGGGCAGTTCGGTCTGGACTGTTTCCATGGGGCACAGAGTCAAGACTGATTTGCATATGGCTGGGTCCAAACTGGGGTGGCGTAGTGGGCAAAAGAACGATGGATTTAACCCAGATCTTTTGACTGGGGGAGAATGTTTGCATTCTCAGCATTCCGTCCATCATTTGTTTGCTGCAACACTTTTCGCCCTAAGTGGGATGGGTATGCCCAGACGTGGGTCCCGTGCTCACTGTGCCACTGAATTCAAGCTAGCCTGGCTGAAGAAGGGTGACATAGCCTGAAACCGGTCCCAGGATGCTTGTTTCCGGTCCAGGGAGGACCTGGCCGGGCAGTTCGGTCTGGACTGTTTCCATGGGGCACAGGGTCAAGACTAATTTGCATATGGCTGGGTCCAAACTGGGGTGGCGTAGTGGGCAAAAGAACAATGGATTTAACCCAGATCTTTTGACTGGGGGAGAATGTTTGCATTGTCAGCATTCCATCCATCATTTGTTTGCTGCAACACTTTTCGCCCAAAGTGGGATGGGTATGCCCAGACGTGGGTCCCATGCTCACTGTGCCACTGGATTCAAGCTAGCCTGGCTGAAGAAGGGTGACATACCCTGAAACCACTGGATTCAAGCTAGCCTGGCTGAAGAAGGGTGACATACCCTGAAACCGGTCCCAGGATGCTTGTTTCCGGTCCAGGGAGGACCTGGCCGGGCAGTTCGGTCTGGACTGTTTCCATGGGGCACAGGGTCAAGACTGATTTGCATATGGCTGGGTCCAAACTGGGGTGGCGTAGTGGGCAAAAGAACGATGGATTTAACCCAGATCTTTTGATTGGGGGAGAATGTTTGCACTGTCAGCATTCCGTCCATCATTTGTTTGCTGCAACACTTTTCGGCTTAAGTGGGATGGGTATGCCCAGACGTGGGTCCCGTGCTCACTGTGCCACTGGATTCAAGCTAGCCTGGCTGAAGAAGGGTGACATACCCTGAAACTGGTCCCAGGATGCTTATTTCCGATCCAGGGAGGACCTGGCCGGGCAGTTCGTTCTGGACTGTTTCCACGGAGCACAGGGTCAAGACTGATTTGCATGTGGCTGGGTCCAAACTGGAGTGGCGTAGTGGGCAAAAGAACGATGGATTTAACCCAAATCTTTTGACTGGGGGAGAATGTGTGCATTGTCAGCATTCCGTCCAACATTTGTTTGCTGCAACACTTTTCGCCCTAAGTGGGATGGGTATGCCCAGACGTGGGTCCTGTGCTCACTGTGCCACTGGTTTCAAGCTAGCCTGGCTGAAGAGGGGTAACATAACCTGAAACCGGTCTCAGGATGCTTGTTTCCGGTCCAGGGAGGACCTGGCCGGGCAGTTCGGTCTGGACTGTTTCCATGGGGCACAGGGTCAAGACTGATTTGCATATGGCTGGGTCCAAACTGGGGTGGCGTAGTGGGCAAAAGAACGATGGATTTAACCCAGATCTTTTGACTGGGGGAGAATGTTTGCATTGTCAGCATTCCGTCCATCATTTGTTTGCTGCAACACTTTTCGCCCTAAGTGGGATGGGTATGCCCAGACGTGGGTCCCGTGCTCACTGTGCCACTGGATTCAAGCTAGCCTGGCTGAAAAAGGGTGACATAGCCTGAAACCATTCCCAGGATGCTTGTTTACGGTCCAGGGAGGACCTGGCCGGGCAGTTCAGTCTGGACTGTTTCCATGGGCCACAGGGTCAAGACTGATTTGCATATGGCTGGGTCCAAACTGGGGTGGCGTAGTGGACAAAAGAACAATGGATTTAACCCAGATCTTTTGACTGGGGGAGAATGTTTGCATTGTCAGCATTCCGTCCATAATTTGTTTGCTGCAACACTTTTCGCCCTAAGTGGGATGGGCATGCCCAGACGTGGGTCCCGTGCTCACTGTGCCACTGGATTCAAGCTAGCCTGGCTGAAGAAGGGTGACATACCCTGAAACCGGTCCCAGGATGCTTGATTCTGGTCCAGGGAGGACCTGGCCGGGCAGTTCGGTCTGGACTGTTTCCATGGGGCACAGGGTCAAGACTGATTTGCATATGGCTGGGTCCAAACTGGGGTGGCGTAGTGGGCAAAAGAACGACGGATTTAACGCAGATCTTTTGACTGGGGGAGAATGTTTGCATTGTCAGCATTCTGTCCATCATTTGTTTGCTGCAACACTTTTCGCCCTAAGTGGGATGGGTATGTCCAGACGTGGGTCCTGTGCTCACTGTGCCACTGGATTCAAGCTAGCCTGGCTGAAGAAGGGTGACATACCCTGAAACCGGTACCAGGATACTTGTTTCCGGTCCTTGGAGGACCTGAACGGGCAGTTCGGTCTGGACTGTTTCCATGGGGCACAGGGTGAAGACTGATTTGCATATGCCTGGGTCCAAACTGGGATGGCGTAGTGGGCAAAAAAAAGATGGATTTAACCCAGATCTTTAGACTGGGGGAGAATGTTTGCATTGTCAGCATTCCGTCCATCATTTGTTTGCTGCAACACTTTTCGCCCTAAGTTGGATGGGTATGCCCAGACGTGGGTCCCGTGCTCACTGTGCCACTGGATTCAAGCTAGCCTGGCTGAAGAAGGGTGACATACCGTGAAACCGGTCCCAGGATGCTTGTTTCTGGTCCAGGGAGGACTGGCCGGGCAGTTCGGTCTGGACAGTTTCCATGGGGCACAGGGTCAAGCCTGATTTGCATATGGCTGGGTCCAAACTGGGGTGGCGTAGTGGGAAAAAGAAGAATGAATTTAACCCAGATCTTTTGACAGGGGGAGAATGTTTGCATTGTCAGCATTCCGTCCATCATTTGTTTGCTGCAACACTTTTCGCCCTAAGTGGGATGGGTATGCCCAGACGTGGGTCTCGTGCTTACTGTGCCATTGGATTCAAGCTAGCCTGGCTGAAGAAGGGTGATATACCCTGAAACCGGTCCCAGGATGCTTGTTTCCGGTCCAGGGAGGACCTGGTCGGGCAGTTCGGCCTGGACTGTTTCCATGGGCCACAGGATCAAGACTGATTTGCATATGTCTGGGTCCAAACTGGGGTGGCGTAGTGGGCAAAAGAACGATGGATTTAACCCAGATCTTTTGACTGGGGGAGAATGTGTGCATTGTCAGCATTCCGTCCATCATTTGTTAGCTGCAACACTTTTCGCCCTAAGTGGGATGGGTATGCCCAGACGTGGGTCCCATGCTCACTGTGCCACTGGATTCAAGCTAGCCTGGCTGAAGAAGGGTGACATACCCTGAAACCGGTCCCAGGATGCTTGTTTCCCCTCCAGGGAGGACCTGGCCGGGCAGTTCGGTCTGGACTGTTTCCAAGGGGCACATGGTCAAGACTGATTTGCATATGGCTGGGTCCAAACTGGGGTGGTGTAGTGGGCAAAAGAATGATGGATTTAACCCAGATCTTTAGACTGGGGGAGAATGTTTGCATTGTCAGCATTCCATCCATCATTTGTTTGCTGCAACACTTTTCGCCCAAAGTGGGATGGGTATGCCCAGACGTGGGTCCCATGCTCACTGTGCCACTGGATTCAAGCTAGCCTGGCTGAAGAAGGGTGACATACCCTGAAACCGGTCCCAGGATGCTTGTTTCCGGTCCAGGGAGGACCTGGCCGGGCAGTTCGGTCTGGACTGTTCCCATGGGGCACAGGGTCAAGACTGATTTGCATATGGCTGGGTCCAAACTGGGGTGGAGTAGTGGGCAAAAGAACGATGGATTTAACCCAGACCTTTTGACTGGGGGAGAATGTTTGCATTGTCAGCATTCCGTCCATAATTTGTTTGCTGCAACACTTTTCGCCCTAAGTGGAATGGTTATGCCCAGACGTGGGTCCCGTGCTCACTGTGCCACTGGATTCAAGCTAGCCTGGCTGAAGAAGGGTGACATAGCCTGAAACCGGTCCCAGGATGCTTGTTTCCGGTCCAGGGAGGACCTGGCCGGGCAGTTTGGTCTGGACTGTTTCCATGGGCCACAGGGTCAAGACTGATTTGCATATGGCTGGGTCCAAACTGGGATGGCGTAGTGGGCAAAAAAAAGATGGATTTAACCCAGATCTTTAGACTGGGGGAGAATGTTTGCATTGTCAGCATTCCGTCCATCATTTGTTTGCTGCAACACTTTTCGCCCTAAGTTGGATGGGTATGCCCAGACGTGGGTCCCGTGCTCACTGTGCCACTGGATTCAAGCTAGCCTGGCTGAAGAAGGGTGACATACCGGTAAACCGGTCCCAGGATGCTTGTTTCTGGTCCAGGGAGGACTGGCCGGGCAGTTCGGTCTGGACTGTTTCCATGGGGCACAGGGTCAAGCCTGATTTGCATATGGCTGGGTCCAAACTGGGGTGGCGTAGTGGGCAAAAGAACAATGAATTTAACCCAGATCTTTTGACTGGGGGAGAATGTTTGCATTGTCAGCATTCCGTCCATCATTTGTTTGCTGCAACACTTTTCGCCCTAAGTGGGATGGGTATGCCCACACGTGGGTCTCGTGCTCACTGTGCCAGTGGATTCAAGCTAGCCTGGCTGAAGAAGGGTGACATACCCTGAAACCGGTCCCAGGATGCTTGTTTCCGGTCCAAGGAGGACCTGGCCGGGCAGTTCGGCCTGGACTGTTTCCATGGGCCACAGGGTCAAGACTGATTTGCATATGGCTGGGTCCAAACTGGGGTGGCGTAGTGGGCAAAAGAACAATGGATTTAACCCAGATCTTTTGACTGGGGGAGAATGTTTGCATTGTCAGCATTCCGTCCATAATTGTTTTGCTGCAACACTTTTCGCCCTAAGTGGGATGGGTATGCCCAGACGTGGGTCCCGTGCTCACTGTGCCACTGGATTCAAGCTAGCCTGGCTGAAAAAGGGTGACATAGCCTGAAACCGGTCCCAGGATGCTTGTTTCCGGTCCAGGGAGGACCTGGCCGGGCAGTTCGGTCTGGACTGTTTCCATGGGGCACAGAGTCAAGACTGATTTGCATATGGCTGGGTCCAAACTGGGGTGGCGTAGTGGGCAAAAGAACGATGTATTTAACCCAGATCTTTTGACTGGGGGAGAATGTTTGCATTGTCAGCATTCCGTCCATCATTTGTTTGCTGCAAATCTTTTCGCCCTAAGTGGGATGGGTACGCCCAGACGTGGGTCCCGTGCTCACTGTGCCACTGAATTCAAGCTAGCCTGGCTGAAGAAGGGTGACATAGCCTGAAACCGGTCCCAGGATGCTTGTTTCCGGTCCAGGGAGGACCTGGCCGGGCAGTTCGGTCTGGACTGTTTCCATGGGGCACAGGGTCAAGACTGATTTGCATATGGCTGGGTCCAAACTGGGGTGGCGTAGTGGGCAAAAGAACAATGGATATAACCCAGATCTTTTGACTGGGGGAGAATGTTTGTATTGTCAGCATTCCGTCCATCATTTGTTTGCTGCAACACTTTTCGCCCTAAGTGGGATGGGTATGCCCAGACGTGGGTCCCGTGCTCACTGTGCCACTGGATTCAAGCTAGCCTGGCTGAAAAAGGGTGACATAGCCTGAAACCATTCCCAGGATGCTTGTTTCCGGTCCAGGGAGGACCTGGCGGGGCAGTTCAGTCTGGACTGTTTCCATGGGCCACAGGGTCAAGACTGATTTGCATATGCCCGCTCGGGTTACAGGGTGAACTGGCGTAAGTCGGTGCTATATGCCCCGGAGGGGCGGGGGGACTGGCCGAGTCTCCCAGACAGGCTCCAGGCGACGACGGAGGGGTTTCAATATCTGGGAGTGTTTATAACACTAGACCGGACTGTCTCCTACGACAGGAATGTTGGGAGGGTTCTGACCAATTTCGTGGAGGATGCGCAAAGATGGCGTCGGCTGCCGCTTACGCTGCTGGGGCGTGCAGCCATGTTTAAAATGATAACGCTGCCCAGGTTCCTGTATGCGTTACAGAACGAATATTATCCGGTCCTTCGGCGGGTCTTTCGAGAAATTGATTCGGAACTCCGTAGCTTTCTCTGGCTTGGTAGACAACCCAGGGTGGCGATAAAGACCCTGCAGAGGCACCAGTATAGCGGGGGGATCTCGCTTCCCAACATCGAGGCCTACTACTGGGCAGAACACCTGGTATACATTAATGATTGGCTTCACGCCCCGGCAATGCACCCGACGGTTGTTCTGGAAAGACATGTCATGGGCGCCCACTCGTGTCATTATTACTTATATGGTGGCAAGGGTACGGGACGGCTACTGATGGCCACTAAAATCACCCTGGCGATTTGGAAAAGGGCGACCCGGGAGATTGGCTGGGACAGGAAACTAAGTAGACAGACGCTCCTATGGCGTTGCACGTGGCTACCAGAACTAAACAAGTTGAGGGGGTTCACGCAATGGGATAACATCGGGGTGTCGACACTGGGAGACGTGCTAGTGAAGGGGGAGTTGAAATCCTTCTCGGTGCTCCGCAGGGAATTTGGATTGCTCCCCACGCAGTACTATAAGTACGCGCAACTGAAACATGCTTGGCAGGCAGAAGGGATACAGACGGCTTCTCTTCCCGAATATGCACCTCTAGAGGGAAGATTGCTGCAGGAACACATGGTGGAAAGGGCGGTGTCCCTCACATATCGGACCCTCATGAACAATATGCCTGATAATCTGGGGGCGCTTCGGGCGACCTGGAATGCGGACGTGGGTGAGATGGACGAGGTGGACTGGGATACAGTTCTCATGCACCCACGAGAGGTGGCGATTAAGTCCCGGCTACGGCTGATCCAATTCAATATTCTGCATAGAACGTACTTTGATAGACGCCGACTGTTCAAAATGGGACGGGTGGGGGACACGTCGTGTCTGAGGTGCGGAAGGGAGGGAGGGACTTTCTATCATATACTTTGGCTCTGCCCGCAGATTCAGGGGTACTGGCGGGGGATCCTAGGGGAACTGAGTAAGGTGCTGGAGGTGCCACTGCAGGAGGACCCCAAGTTAGTGTTACTGGGTATGACACATGATGTGGACCTCCCCCGCCCGCTGTTGATTTTCCTTGTGCTGGCTCTGGTGGTGGCAAAGAGGGACGTAGCAAAATACTGGGGGTCTTGACATCTACATGGCGGCAGAAAGGGTCACGTACAAGGCGAGAGGCTGCCCCAAAAAATTCACCAGGGTGTGGTCCAGATGGCGGAGGTATCACGGCCTGGAGGGGGGGCTCTAGTGGGGCGGTGGAATGGAGGGGGCCGGCATGGTTCATGGATGACGTCTACAGCCCTAGGGCACAGACGGTTTTGTATACTGAAGACGCTGGTGTCACCCGCGGCATAAGTCCGAAACAGACTTCCGGTGTGATGAGAGAAGGGTGGGGGTGGAGGGCGGGCGAGGTGGGGGTGGTGCTCAATACTGACCTGTCTGTTTGGTTGTTTTACTCTGTGTGTAGCTGTAAACCAAAAATGCCAATAAACATGTTTATAAAAAAAAAAAAAAGACTGATTTGCATATGGCTGGGTCCAAACTGGGGTGGCGTAGTGGACAAAAGAACAATGGTTTTAACCCAGATCTTTTGACTGGGAGAGAATGTTTGCATTGTCAGCATTCTGTCCATCATTTGTTTGCTGCAACACTTTTCGCCCTAAGTGGGATGGGTATGCCCAGACGTGGGTCCCGTGCTCACTGTGCCACTGGATTCAAGCTAGCCTGGCTGAAGAAGGGTGACATACCCTGAAACCGGTCCCAGGATGCTTGATTCTGGTCCAGGGAGGACCTGGCCGGGCAGCTCGGTCTGGACTGTTTCCATGGGGCACAGGGTCAAGACTGATTTGCATATGGCTGGGTCCAAACTGGGGTGGCGTAGTGGGCAAAAGAACGACGGATTTAACGCAGATCTTTTGACTGGGGGAGAATGTTTGCATTGTCAGCATTCCGTCCATCATTTGTTTGCTGCAACACTTTTCGCCCTAAGTGGGATGGGTATGTCCAGACGTGGGTCCTGTGCTCACTGTGCCACTGGATTCAAGCTAGCCTGGCTGAAGAAGGGTGACATACCCTGAAACCGGTCCCAGGATGCTTGTTTCCGGTCCAGCGAGGACCCGAATGGGCAGTTCGGTCTGGACTGTTTCCATGGGGCACAGGGTGAAGACTGATTTGCATAGGCCTGGGTCCAAACTGGGATGGCGTAGTGGGCAAAAAAAAGATGGATTTAACCCAGATCTTTAGACTGGGGGAGAATGTTTGCATTGTCAGCATTCCGTCCATCATTTGTTTGCTGCAACACTTTTCGCCCTAAGTTGGATGGGTATGCCCAGACGTGGGTCCAGTGCTCACTGTGCCACTGGATTCAAGCTAGCCTGGCTGAAGAAGGGTGACATACCGTGAAACCGGTCCCAAGATGCTTGTTTCTGGTCCAGGGAGGACTGGCCGGGCAGTTCGGTCTGGACTGTTTCCATGGGGCACAGGGTCAAGACTGATTTGCATATGGCTGGGTCCAAACTGGGGTGGCGTAGTGGGCAAAAGAACGATGGATTTAACCCAGATCTTTTGACTGGGGGAGAATGTTTGCATTGTCAGCATTCCGTCCATCATTTGTTTGCTGCAACACTTTTCGCCCTAAGTGGGATGGGTATGCCCACACGTGGGTCTCGTGCTCACTGTGCCAGTGGATTCAAGCTAGCATGGCTGAAGAAGGGTGACATAGCCTGAAAACGGCCCCAGGATGCTTGTTTCCGGTCCAGGGAGGACCTGGCCGGGCAGTTCAGCCTGGACTGTGTCCATGGGCCACAGGGTCAAGACGGATTTGCATATGGCTGGGTCCAAACTGGGGTGGCGTAGTGGGCAAAAGAACAATGGATTTAACCCAGATCTTTTGATTGGGGGAGAATTTTTGCATTGTCAGCATTCCGTCCATAATTGTTTTGCTGCAACACTTTTCGCCCTAAGTGGGATGGTTATGCCCAGACGTGGGTCCCGTGCTCACTGTGCCACTGGATTCAAGCTAGCCTGGCTGAAGAAGGGTGACATAGCCTGAAACCGGTCCCAGGATGCTTGTTTCCGGTCCAGGGAGGACCTGGCCGGGCAGTTTGGTCTGGACTGTTTCCATGGGGCACAGGGTCAAGACTGATATGCATATGGCTGGGTCCAAACTGGGGTAGCGTAGTGGGCAAAAGAACAATGGATTTAACCCAGATCTTTTGACTGGGGGAAAATGTTTGCATTGTCAGCATTCCGTCCATCATTTGTTTGCTGCAACACTTTTCGCCCTAAGTGGGATGGGGATACCCAGACGTGGGTCCTGTGCTCACTGTGCCACTGGTTTCAAGCTAGCATGGCTGAAGAGGGGTAACATAGCCTGAAACCGGCCCCAGGATGCTTGTTTCCGGTCCAGGGAGGACCTGGCCGGGCAGTTCGGTCTGGACTGTTTCCATGGGCCACAGGGTCAAGACTGATTTGCATATGGCTGGGTCCAAACTGGGGTGGCGTAGTGGGCAAAAGAACGATGGATTTAACCCAGATCTTTTGACTGGGGGAGAATGTTTGCATTGTCAGCATTCCGTCCATCATTTGTTTGCTGCAACACTTTTCGCCCTAAGTGGGATGGGTATGCCCACACGTGGGTCTCGTGCTCACTGTGCCAGTGGATTCAAGCTAGCATGGCTGAAGAAGGTCGACATACCCTGAAACCGGTCCCAGGATGCTTGTTTCCGGTCCAGGGAGGACCTGGCCGGGCAGTTCGGCCTGGACTGTTTCCATGGGCCACAGGGTCAAGACTGATTTGCATATGGCTGGGTCCAAACTGGGGTGGCGTAGTGGGCAAAAGAACAATGGACTTAACCCAGATCTTTTGACTGGGGGAGAATGTTTGCATTGTCAGCATTCCGTCCATAATTGTTTTGCTGCAACACTTTTCGCCCTAAGTGGGATGGGTATGCCCAGACGTGGGTCCCTTGCTCACTGTGCCACTGGATTCAAGCTAGCCTGGCTGAAGAAGGGTGACATAGCCTGAAACCGGTCCCAGGATGCTTGTTTCCGGTCCAGGGAGGACCTGGCCAGGCAGTTTGGTCTGGACTGTTTCCATGGGGCACAGGGTCAAGACTGATATGCATATGGCTGGGTCCAAACTGGGGTGGCGTAGTGGGCAAAAGAACAATGGATTTAACCCAGATCTTTTGACTGGGGGAGAATGTTTGCATTGTCAGCATTCCGTCCATCATTTTTTTGCTGCAACACTTTTCGCCCTAAGTGGGATGGGGATACCCAGACGTGGGTCCTGTGCTCACTGTGCCACTGGTTTCAAGCTAGCATGGCTGAAGAGGGGTAACATAGCCTGAAACCGGCCCCAGGATGCTTGTTTCCGGTCCAGGGAGGACCTGGCCGGGCAGTTCGGTCTGGACTGTTTCCATGGGCCACAGGGTCAAGACTGATTTGCATATGGCTGGGTCCAAACTGGGGTGGCGTATTGGGCAAAAGAACAATGGATTTAACCCAGATCTTTTGACTGGGTGAGAATGTTTGCATTGTCAGCATTCCGTCCATCATTTGTTTGCTGAAACACTTTTCGCCCTAAGTGGGATGGGTATGCCCAGACGTGGGTCCCGTGCTCACTGTGCCACTGGATTCAAGCTAGCCTGGCTGAAGAAGGGTGACATACCCTGAAACTGGTCCCAGGATGCTTGTTTCCGATCCAGGAAGGACCTGGCCGGGCAGTTCGGTCTGGACTGTTTCCATGGGCCACAGGGTCAAGACTGATTTGCATATGGCTGGGTCCAAACTGGGGTGGCGTAGTGGGCAAAAGAACGATGGATTTAACCCAGATCTTTTGACTGGGGGAGAATGTTTGCATTGTCAGCATTCCGTCCATCATTTGTTTGCTGCAACACTTTTCGCCCTAAGTGGGATGGGTATGCCCAGACGTGGGTCCCGTGCTCACTGTGCCACTGGATTCAAGCTAGCCTGGCTGAAAAAGGGTGACATAGCCTGAAACCATTCCCAGGATGCTTGTTTCCGGTCCAGAGAGGACCTGGCCGGGCAGTTCGGTCTGGACTGTTTCCATGGGCAACAGGGTCAAGACTGATTTGCATATGGCTGGGTCCAAACTGGGGTGGCGTAGTGGACAAAAGAACAATGGATTTAACCCAGATCTTTTGACTGGGGGAGAATGTTTGCATTGTCAGCATTCCATCCATAATTGTTTTGCTGCAACACTTTTCGCCCTAAGTGGGATGGGTATGCCCAGACGTGGGTCCTGTGCTCACTGTACCACTGGATTCAAGCTAGCCTGGCTGAAGAAGGGTGACATAGCCTGAAACCGGTCCCAGGATGCTTGTTTCCGGTCCAGGGAGGACCTGGCCGGGCAGTTTGGTCTGGACTGTTTCCATGGGGTACAGGGTCAAGAGTGATTTGCATATGGCTGGGTCCAAACTGGGGTGGCGTAGTGGGCAAAAGAACAATGGATTTAACCCAGATCTTTTGACTGGGGGAGAATGTTTGCATTGTCAGCATTCCGTCCATAATTGTTTTGCTGCAACACTTTTCGCCCTAAGTGGGATGGGTATGCCCAGACGTGGGTCCCGTGCTCACTGTGCCACTGGATTCAAGCTAGCCTGGCTGAAGAAGGGTGACATAGCCTGAAACCGGTCCCAGGATGCTTGTTTCCGGTCCAGGGAGGACCTGGCCGGGCAGTTTGGTCTGGACTGTTTCCATGGGGCACAGGGTCAAGACTGATTTGCATATGGCTGGGTCCAAACTGGGGTGGCGTAGTGGGCAAAAGAACAATGGATTTAACCCAGATCTTTTGACTGGGGGAGAATGTTTGCATTGTCAGCATTCCGTCCATCATTTGTTTGCTGCAACACTTTTCGCCCTAAGTGGGATGGGTATGCCCAGACGTGGGTCCCGTGCTCACTGTGCCACTGGGTTCAAGCTAGCCTGGCTGAAGATGGGTGACATAGCCTGAAACCATTCCCAGGATGCTTGTTTCCGGTCCAGGGAGGACCTGGCCGGGCAGTTCGGTCTGGACTGTTTCCATGGGCCACAGGGTCAAGACTGATTTGCATATGGCTGGGTCCAAACTGGGGTGGCGTAGTGGACAAAAGAACAATGGATTTAACCCAGATCTTTTGACTGGGTGAGAATGATTGCATTGTCAGCATTCCGTCCATCATTTGTTTGCTGCAACACTTTTCGCCCTAAGTGGGATGGGTATGCCCAGACGTGGGTCCCCTGCTCACTGTGCCACTGGATTCAAGCTAGCCTGGCTGAAGAAGGGTGACATACCCTGAAACCGGTCCCAGGATGCTTGTTTCTGGTCCAGGGAGGACCTGGCCGGGCAGTTCGGTCTGGACTGTTTCCATGGGGCACAGGGTCAAGACTGATTTGCATATGGCTGGGTCCAAACTGGGGTGGCGTAGTGGGCAAAAGAACAATGGATTTAACGCAGATCTTTTGACTGGGGGAGAATGTTTGCATTGTCAGCATTCCGTCCATCATTTGTTTGCTGCAACACTTTTAGCCCTGAATGGGATGGGTATGCCCAGACGTGGGTCCTGTGCTCACTGTGCCACTGGATTCAAGCTAGCCTGGCTGAAGAAGGGTAACATAGCCTGAAACCGGTCCCAGGATGCTTGCTTTGGGTCCAGGGAGGACCTGGCCAGGCAGTTCGGTCTGGACTGTTTCCATGGGGCACAGGGTCAAGACTGATTTGCATATAGCTGGGTCCAAACTGGGGTGGCGTAGTGGGCAAAAGAACAGTGGATTTCACCCAGATATTTTGACTGGGGGAGAATGTTTGCATTGTCAGCATTCCGTCCATCATTTGTTTGCTGCAACACTTTTCGCCCTAAGTGGGATGGGTATGCCCAGACGTGGGTCTCGTGATCACTGTGCCACTGGATTCAAGCTAGCCTGGCTGAAGAAGGGTGACATACCCTGAAACCGGTCCCAGGATGCTTGTTTCCGGTCCAGGGAGGACCTGAACGGGCAGTTTGGTCTGGACTGTTTCCATGGGGCACAGGGTCAAGACTGATTTGCATATGCCTGGGTCCAAACTGGGATGGCGTAGTGGGCAAAAGAACAATGGATTTAACCCAGATCTTCAGACTTGGGGAGAATGTTTGCATTGTCAGCATTCCGTCCATAATTGTTTTGCTGCAACACTTTTCGCCCTAAGTGGGATGGGTATGCCCAGACGTGGGTCCCGTGCACACTGTGCCACTGGATTCAAGCTAGCCTGGCTGAAGAAGGGTGACATACCCTGAAACCGGTCACAGGATGCTTGTTTCTGGTCCAGAGAGGACTGTCCGGGCAGTTCGGTCTGGACTGTTTCCATGGGGCACAGGGTCAAGACTGATTTGCATATGGCTGGGTCCAAACTGGGGTGGCGTAGTGGGCAAAAGAACAATGGATTTAACCCAGATCTTTTGACTGGGGGAGAATGTTTGCATTGTCAGCATTCCGTCCATCATTTGTTTGCTGCAACACTTTTCGCCCTAAGTCGGATGGGTATGCCCACACGTGGGTCTCGTGCTCACTGTGCCAGTGGATTCAAGCTAGCCTGGCTGAAGAAGGGTGACATACCCTGAAACCGGTCCCAGGATGCTTGTTTCCGGTCCAGGGAGTACCTGGCCGGGCAGTTCGGCCTGGACTGTTTCCATGGGCCAGAGGGTCAAGACTGATTTGCATATGGCTGGGTCCAAACTGGGGTGGCGTAGTGGGCAAAAGAACAATGGATTTAACCCAGATCTTTTGACTGGGGGAGAATGTTTGCATTGTCAGCATTCCGTCTATCATTTTTTTGCTGCAACACTTTTCGCCCTAAGTGGGATGGGTATGCCCAGACGTGGGTCCCGTGCTCACTGTGCCACTGGATTCAAGCTAGCCTGGCTGAAGAAGGGTGACATAGCCTGAAAACGGTCCCAGGATGCTTGTTTCCGGTCCAGGGAGGACCTGGCCGGGCAGTTTGGTCTGGACTGTTTCCATGGGGCACAGGGTCAAGACTGATTTGCATATGGCTGGGTCCAAACTGGGGTGGCGTAGTGGGCAAAAGAACAATGGATTTAACCCAGATCTTTTGACTGGGGAAGAATGTTTGCATTGTCATCATTCCGTCTATCATTTCTTTGCTGCAACACTTTTCGCCCTAAGTGGGATGGGTATGCCCAGACGTGGGTCCCGTGCTCACTGTGCCACTGGATTCAAGCTAGCCTGGCTGAAGAAGGGTGACATAGCCTGAAACCGGTCCCAGGATGCTTGTTTCCGGTCCAGGGAGGACCTGGCCGGGCAGTTTGGTCTGGACTGTTTCCATGGGGTACAGGGTCAAGACTGATTTGCATATGGCTGGGTCCAAACTGGGGTGGCATAGTGGGCAAAAGAAAAATGGATTTAACCCAGATCTTTTGACTGGGGGAGAATGTTTGCATTGTCAGCATTCCGTCCATCATTTGTTTGCTGCAACACTTTTCGCCCTAAGTGGGATGGGTATGCCCAGACGTGGGTCTCGTGCTTACTGTGCCACTGGATTCAAGCTAGCCTGGCTGAAGAAGGGTGATATACCCTGAAACCGGTCTCAGGATGCTTGTTTCCGGTCCAGGGAGGACCTGGCCGGGCAGTTCGGCCTGGACTGTTTCCATGGGCCACAGGGTCAAGACTGATTTGGATATGGCTGGGTCCAAACTGGGGAGGCGTAGTGGGCAAAAGAACAATGGATTTAACCCAGATCTTTTGACTGGGGGAGAATGTGTGCATTGTCAGCATTCCGTCCATCATTTGTTTGCTGCAGCACTTTTCGCCCTAAGTGGGATGGGTATGCCCAGACGTGGGTCCCGTGCTCACTGTCCCACTGGATTCAAGCGAGCCTGTCTGAAGAAGGGTGACATACCCTGAAACCGGTCCAAGGATGCTTGGTTCCGGTCCAGGGAGGACCTGTCCGGGCAGTTCGGTCTGGAGTGTTTCCATGGGGCACAGGGTAAAGACTGATTTGCATATGGCTGGGCCAAACTGGGGTGGCGTAGTGGGCAAAAGAACGATGGATTTAACCCAGATCTTTTGACTGGGGGAGAATGTGTGCATTGTCAGCATTCCGTCCATCATTTGTTTGCTGCAGCACTTTTCGCCCTAAGTGGGATGGGTATGCCCAGACGTGGGTCCCGTGCTCACTGTACCACTGGTTTCAAGCTAGCCTGGCTGAAGAAGGGTGACATACCCTGAAACCGGTCCTAGGATGCTTGTTTCCAGTCCAGGGAGGACCAGGCCTGGCAGTTCGGTGTGGACTGTTTCCATGGGGCACAGGGTCAAGACTAATTTGCATATGGCTGGGTCCAAACTGGGGTGGCGTAGTGGGCAAAAGAACGATGGATTTAACCCAGATCTTTTGACTGGGGGAGAAGGTTTGCATTGTCAGCATTCTGTCCATCATTTGTTTGCTTTAACACAATTGGTTTCCAATGCAGCCTGCCTGTTTTTATATATAATTTTTTATTATTTACGGTGTCCCTTCACATTGGCGGGAATATTCAGTGCTTATGACTATTGATTAGGATCCCCTGGAAGAGAATATTGGTTACTTCTCATCACGCAAATCAAAAAGGGTCCCAGACCCACTCCCTTGCCATTCAAGCCCCAACAACTTTGGCACACCCGTTTACTTTGCCACCTGCAACAACTACAATCAGGCAATAGGCACAAGGGGTCAGCGGGGCAAATCTGGAAAACACACAGCTCAAGTTGATTCCATGCTACAAATCTAGGGGGCACCACAACATTTTAAACAGAGGTGCAGTTCTAAGACTGCTTGAAGTATCACAAAGCCTACATCACATCAGGTCTACCAACATTGAAGCGGTAGAATTCAGACCCAATCCAGATCAACCAGGGAACTAAATCACTATCATCATCTGGTAAGATGAAAGCATTGCATCACAAGTCGAGCAGGTTGGGTAAAAATTTGCAGCATGGTGAATTGAAATGTGGAAACCCGAACTAGTCCTCCAATCAAGCCCCCTGCTTCTGCCATTGTCAATCCAGCCAGAACCAGGCATGCTGAAGGGGGCGATCTGCCCAGAGCATCCAACAACAGTCAGGGATGGATTACAAATAACGAGGCCCCTGCAGCCAGCCAGAGTACTATATCAGATAACTAATCCAGGTGCCCATCAGCAAGTGTGGCACATCAGCAACAGATCCATTAGAGCTGCATGAGTAAGGCAATCAAGCACCCCTCCTAAGATCTCCCCCACAAAATCTGCTCCTTAAATGTGAACAGCCTTGGTAACGTGGGGAGGATGACTGCCCATGTGATTTCGACTTCCTGCTGCTGCAAGAAACCTGGCAGCAGGCACAACCCCCAATCATGGGCTATAAAGAATATCACACTGCAACAATAAAATAATCTAAGTTGAGCAGGGCAAAGAGAGGGCTCTCGTTCTATATCTCCACTGACATTCTATTGGCCCACAAGGCGGTGGATCTGTTTTGTGCACAAAAGTGTTGAAGCATTGTAGCCTCCATCCACGCCTGGCTGAGTCGCTGAGCCTTTTCCCCCATACCGCCTGACAGAAGCGCCAATTCTCTCCTTTCAGGAAAAAGCACGTACTTTTGCATAATTTAGGGATTGAAGGTCCGAAAACCTTCAACAACTTAAACAAATCTAAACAAGAGGTAGAGGAAGGGGATGGTGATTTTAATGTGTATCTAGCCACCAAGAATATTACGGATCACTGACGAAATATCGAGAAGAAGAATATCGAATTGCCAAAATATCGAAGGAAAAATATAGAATGCCAAAATATCGAAGCCCTATCTCCAAACAGGTAAGTACAAAAATATAGAATCCTAAATATCGTTGTAAAAAATATAGTTAGTCACAATATCGATTTTTTTTAAATGTCTTAAAACGAATGTAAAATTAATGAAATAAAACAAATAATTAACTGAAACATACGTAAAAATACTTAAATTACTTTAAAATTAATAAATAATTAATGTAAGTAAAAAAAAACATAATAATACATATATATTAACGTAATATTTATTTAAAAAATGCAATATTTTTTGCGTAGGATAGCGGGCGGGTAAAATTTACTATTACCACTCCAGACAGTGTAATAATAGGGAAACCATTGGATAGCGTAGTGGTAAAAATTAATATTCACACTCCAGAGAGTGCAACAGTAGGGAAAGCATTGGATAGCGGGAGGGTAAAATTTACTATTCCCACTCCAGTGAGTTCAACAGTAGGGAAAGCATTGGATAGCGTAGGGGTAAAAATTACTATTCCCACTCCAAAGAGTGCAACAGTAGGGAAAGCATTGGATAGAGTAGGGCAAAAAATTACTATTCCCACTCCAGAGAGTGCAACAGTAGGGAAAGCGTTGGATAGCGTAGGGGTAAAAATTACTATTCCAACTTCAGAGAGTGCAACAGTAGGGAAAGCGTTGGATTGCGGGAGGGCAAAATTTACTATTTCCACTCCAGTGAGTGCAACAGTAGGGAAAACGTCAGATGGCGTAGGGGTAAAAATTACTAGTCCCACTCCAAAGAGTGCAACAGTAGGGAAAGCGCTGGATAGCGTAGGGGTAAAAATTACTATTCCCACTCCAGAGAGTGCAACAGTAGGGAAAGCGTTGGATAGCGTAGGGGTAAAAATTACTATTCCCACTCCAGTGAGTGCAACTGTAGGGTAAGCGTTGGATAGCGTAGGGGTAAAAATTACTATTCCCACTCCAGAGAGTGCAACAGTAGGGAAAGCGTTGGATAGCGGGAGGGTAAAAATTACTATTCCCACTCCAAAGAGTGCAACAGTAGGGAAAGCGTTGGATAGCGTAGGGGTAAAAATTACTATTCCCACTCCAGAGAGGGCAACAGTAGGGAAAGCGTTGGATAGCGTAGGGGTAAAAATTACTATTCCCACTCCAAAGAGTGCAACAGTAGGGAAAGCGTTGGATAGTGTAGGGGTAAAAATTACTATTCCCACTCCAGTGAGTGCAACTGTAGGGTAAACATTGGATAGCGTAGGGGTAAAAATTACTATTCCCACTCCAGAGAGTGCAACAGTAGGGAAAGCGTTGGATAGCGGGAGGGTAAAAATTACTATTCCCACTCCAAAGAGTGCAACAGTAGGGAAAGCGTTGGATAGCTTAGGGGTAAAAATTACTATTCCCACTCCAAAGAGTGCAACAGTAGGGAAAGCGTTGGATAGCGTAGGGGTAAAAATTACTATTCCCACTCCAGAGAGTGCAACAGTAGGGAAAGCGTTGGATAGCGTAGGGGTTAAATTAACTATTCCCACTCCAAAGAGTGCAACAGTAGGGAAAGCGTTGGATAGCGTAGGGGTAAAAATTACTATTCCCACTCCAGAGAGTGCAACAGTAGGGAAAGCGTTGGATAGCGGGAGGGTAAAATTTACTATTCCCACTCCAGTGAGTGCAACTCTAGGGTAAGCGTTGGATACCGTAGGGGTAAAAATTATTATTCCCACTCCAGTGAGTGCAATAGTAGGGAAAGCGTTGGATAGCGTAGGGGTAAAAATTACTATTCCCACTCCAGTGAGTGCAATAGTAGGGAAAATAATAATTTAATATTTTATTAAAAATAAATAAATTATTAATACCAAATAAAAATATTAAAATTAATTATCAATCCCACAATATTTAATAATTAATGTATTATAAATACCAATGTTTTTTATTAATAACCTATTAATAATTAATTAACAACCAATTAATTTTCAATACCAAAAATTAATAAATAAAATTAATACCAATTAATAATTAATTACGAATAAATTAATTAGCAATATACAAAAATTATTTCAATAATTAATTATTTACAATTAAATTAATTCCCACCATATTCCCCTATAAACCCACAACCCGCTACAAATAATAAATTAATACAATTAACATAATTATCAATTAAACAATTAATACTAATTAATTACCAATTAATACTGATTATTTACCAATTAATAATTAATCAACAATCAATTAATTTTCAATACCAATTAATAATTACCTAATAACAATTAAATTACTTCCCACCCTATTCCCCTATAAACCCACAACCCGCTACAGAAGAAAAATGCACATTTAAATTAAAAATATTTAATAATTCCTAAATATTATTATTTAATGTACTGTAATTAAATTACTTCCCGCCCTAATCCCCTATAAACCCACAACCCGCTACGGAATTAAATTACACAAAAATTAAATAACATACAATTCATTACTTTAAAAATATTCAAACATACATTCCAAAATTTATACATACTTTTAACACATATACTAACACTTAAAACACTATAAAAAAATTCGATATTTTTAACAACTATATTATGACTGTCGTTATTACTTACTTCTATAGTATTTAAATCGATATTTTATTTCTTACCTGATTTTCGATATTCTTCACCACTATATTTTGGCAATTCGATATTCTGTCCATTCTATATTAAAAACTCGATAATCTGTCCTATCGATATTTTGAATTCAATATTATGTCTGTTTACCGAATATTACATGTCAAGTGTGGGTGGAGGGACATTTGGCCACAGTTTGCCTGGACATGCGTGAAAAAACAGTATCTTTGATAGAGCCCACGACTCCTGCAGAGAACAAATTGGTATTTCAACTTGAGAACAAGAATAAGACAGAGGTGCCGATTACGATCCGGTAAAAAAATTCCCCGTACGACTCGTATCCGGTCTTTTTACCGTACGAATCGTACAAGTGCCGTACAAACTGCCAATCACGATTCGCATGGTAAAAAGTCCATACGAATCGCATTGGGAATTATTCCCCACACGTCCCCGGGTCGGAAATTGTGTCCGACACGTCCTCGGACGATATACCGTACAAATGTGAAGAGTGAAGTCCGACCGCGGAATTACGATCCATCCCGTGCGTCCGATGTTACAACCGTATGGAAAAAACACCGTCCGCACCGAACTCCCATAGCAACCATGGAGACATGTGCCCGCATACGCGCCGACCCCCCCCCAGCCCCCGTACGTACGCGCCGACCCCCCCCAGCCCCCGTATGTACACGCCGACCCCCCCGTGTATGTACACCCGTGTACGTTCGAGTCGTACCCCCGTGTATGTACACCCCCACCCGTGTATATACACCCGTGTACGTGTCGTACCCCCCGTGTATGTACACCCGTGTACGTGTCGTACCCCCCCGTGTATGTACACCCGTGTACGTTCGAGTCGTACCCCCACCCGTGTATGTACGGTGCGTACCCCGCGCTGGGGGTACATACACAGGGGGTACGACACGTACACGGGTGTACATACACGGGTGGGGGTGTACATACACGGGGGGTACGACTCGAACGTACACGGGTGTACATACACGGGGGGTACGACACGTACACGGGTGTACATACACGGGGGTACGACACGTACACGGGTGTACATACACGGGGGGGTACGACACGTACATACGGGGGCTGGGGGGGGGTCGGCACGTACATACGGGGGCTGGGGGGGGGGTCGGCATGTACATACGGGGGCTGGGGGGGGTACGGCACGTACCGGGCCACCTACTCTGGTCGTTTCGCGCCGTTCTTCGCTTTTCCGGCACTTTTTGGGTGCCGTGAAAATATCGCCGTCCGGACTGCTGTCGGTTCGAATCGTACTTCCTGGGTCGTGAAACGCTGCCTGAAAGCGGCCCGACGTCACGTCGCAGCATTCCCGGATCACATTCGTACGTATATTTTCGTCGGTCGGTGTTTTTTACGATTCGTACGGAAATGGTGTTTCCGTGCGAATCGTTATTCCATGTTTGTAAAGTTTTCCGACCGGGTACGAGTCGGACGGAGAAAACTCTCCGACTGACGGTTCATACCCGGTTTTTACCGGATCGTAATCGGCACCTGTTTGTTTCCCTGAGTGTTACATTACTTTAGACAATAAACAAATCAAGTTCTTCGCAGAGTCTTGCTCTCTGTTTACGTTGTTGGAGGGTAGAATTTTTAAAGATATGTTTTCCTACAGACTAAGTACCCTCCAGGCAGCAGGTATCAAGCCAGGGGGATACAATGGTGATCACATTCCCATGGCGGGGATGACCACCATGCTATTTAGTTACAAGGGTAGGGACACTATGGGTAAGGTCTATATTACTGAGAAGGGCACCAATCTCTTAGGTTGGAAACACCAAAAGGAACTCAGTATCAAATTGGACCCAAACAGCCCTGACCAAGTACTTTTGGTTGATCGTTCCGTGTGTGGTCAAGACATTTGTGACGAATTCCCTGAAGTTTTCTCAGACACATTAGGGCTACTAAAAGGTTTTCAACATTGCATCAAACTTAAAGACAATGCTAAAGCTGTAGCACATAAAGTCAGACCCATCCCACACCTCATGCAAGTTCCCCTCCAAAAATATTTAGACCGGTTGTTGGATTTGGGTATCATTGAACCCATAGAAAGTTCGCAATGGTTGGCTCCCATTGTCATTACTACTAAATCATCTAGCAAAGAGGTTAGGTTATGCATTGACCTCAGAGACTTAAATAGGAACATCTGGGTAGACAGACACTCGCTTCCGAGGATTCATGAAATATTAACCCTTATCAAGGACGCCAGTTATTTCAGCGTCCTCGATTTATCCTCGGTGTACAACCAGGTGGAACTGCACCAGAGACTCGTCACCTCTTTTCATTATTATGCCCCTAAATGCATTTCAATATTTACGTATGCCCTTTGGATTGGCATCAGCCGCTGCTGCCTTCCAAAGGATTATGCAGCATATTCTCAAGGATGTTCCTGGCACTTTGTGCTTAAAAGAAGATATTCTTATACACGGGAAAGACATGAGAGAACACAATGACATGCTTAAACAAGTTCTACACCAATTACGTAAAGCAGGTCTTACACTAAAGAAAGAAAAGTGCTAAACAGGTGTGAGTACTGTAGAATATCTGGGACACACCATTTCATGGGATGGCATCAAGCCTAAAGTGAATTTAGTTGACGCCATCCTAAACACTGTTGCTTCCACTTCTGTTGAAGAGCTTAAGTCATTCTTAGGTCTCTCAGAGTATTACTCTAAGTTCATAAAAAACTTTTCCAGTTTGGTAGAACCCCGACGGAACTTACTTGAAGCTCAGAACTCCTGTGTATGGAATGAAGACTGTCAGGCAGCTTTCGAGGCCATCAAGTCTCGTATTAGCAATGCTACCTTTTTAGGCAAGTTTGATCCCATGAAAACTACATTTTTGTCCACTGATGCAAGTAATAGAGGGTTGGGGGCCAACCTTACTCAGAGGGTTGGGGTTAAGGAGCAAGTTGTTGCTTCTGCTGCAAGGACATTGAAGGAGGCTGAACTTAATTACTCCGTAGTAGAGAAAGAAGCCCTAGCTTGTTTTTGGGCAATCAGACAGTTCAAGTTTTTCCTATGGGCATACCTTTCACTGTTATAACTGATCACAAACCCCTCACATATGTTTTCACAACCAAGGGCTCTAATAGGACCACGAACAGGATCTCCAAATGGATTTCAGGGTTAGAAAGTTACAATTTCAGAGTGGAATATGTGCCTGGTAAACAGAATGTGGTGGTTGATTTCCTTTCAAGGGCTCCCTTTAATTTGAGTACTGACACACAGGAGGAAGAGAAAGGGTATATGGTCTTGGAAGTATCAGTTCTGGGCAAGAAGGAGTGGGATAATTGTAGTGCACAAGATGATATTGTACCCTAACTAAAAAAGTACATAACAGCCAACAAGCATACCTTCCCGGAAGCTCTGAGCAAATATTGGGAAGTAAGGTTGAAACTATGCATGATTGAAGGTACCATTTACAGAGGGGAGAAAAGTGTACCCCCCTAAAGGACATCAGAAGCAAAATTGTGGGGTTGGCACATATAGGGCACGAATGCCGCAGTCTTACCAAAGGCAAGGTATGTGAAGAGTATTGGTGGCCAGGCATAGATGCCATGGTGGAGGAATCCGTCAAAAACTGCAGCGAGGGGGCGTGGCCAAGACCTCGATGGAGTAGGAAGTGCACTGCGAGAGCTCCGTCCTCCATTTAAGCTTTCAGAGGCACACAGGGTGCAGTCGGTGCCCCCCCCATCCAGCGTGCTTTAGCCCCCTGCATATCCTGGTTGGTGCACCGGGAACCTGCCGGCGACGATAACTCCAGAGAGAAGGGTAAGGCCCGCCGCGATGCTCCCGCCCGCCATCTTGTCAGGAGCCGCAGGAGAGGCCTACGTCCTGCTGTGGGCCCGGGACTTGCGAAAGATCTGGTGGCCGGGGTACGGGGTGCTCCTTATGCCCCAACGCCCCTGGGCTCACTGCGGGCCGAATTGGGAGTCCTGGAAAACCAGTGCCAGCTTAAAGACGGCCCTGTGTGGAGGGCCGCGTGGCATCCTCGGCCGAGAACCTGACGGTCATATGGGGGGCCCAGAGGTGAGGTGGACTGCGTGAGGGAACCGACGGCGATGAGCGACTGCGGGACCCAGGGGTGGAGGCGCAGGCCCCGGGGGGTAGAGCGACATGGACCTACCGCCGCATCCTACGCCAGCCCACCCAGGGGCCCGGAAACACACAGACACCGGGAATACTACGCCATTTCTCTCCCCCCTGGACTGTGCGGATTGAGTGAGGGGGAGATTGTATACCTGCGCCACAGCGACCATATCAACGCTGGGACCCTGCACGGCCTGTGTCCGGAGTAACGAAGGGCTTGGGCCTGGGCAGGGGCTGCTTTCCAGTGCTCTCCTTTGGGCCGACGGCGAGGGACACCCCCTTTACCATCCTGACTCGAAGCACTGATTCTGGGGAACAAGTACTTTGCCCACGTTGTTCCGTGGCCCACCAGCGCACCCCTGGGGCCTGCACCAGGCAGCACCCGGGAGGCCCAACTTTAGAAACCCCACCTCACAGACTGGCAACGCTCTACGGGGCCCTGAGCATTATCGTCGCTGGTCGCTAGAATCTGCCTCTTTCATCCTCCCCCTGGTTTAAATGTGCTGCCCGGGGGCAGACGAGATGACTACACAAGGGGACCCCATCGCAGCTGAGGGGTTTTGATTGATCTCGCCGCTTCTGCCTGGGCCTGTAGTGACGAAGGGCCCGGGCCCAGTTACTGACTGACCCCCTGCAGCCACGCTGAGCATCGCCAAGCAAGCCGTCACCTGCCTTGAGACCGCAGCTCCCTCCTTCTCGGCTCCTTCCTAAGGGCTCTGCCTGACCACCCGGGAGAGGGCGCGGTTGGACATCTTGCACGACCAGAGCTGTGCTGCACCTGGGGGCCTACAAACAATCCCGCCTGAGCCTGGAGTATTGAAGGGCTTGGGCCTCCACACACGCAGCTTCCCGGCAACCGCACTGGCTACAGCGCACCCCTGGGGCCTGAACCATGCATCAACCGGGAAGCCCAGCTCCAGAAACTTCACCTAGCAGACTAACAGCGCTCTACTGGGCCCTGGGCATTGTCGTGGCTGGGTGCTTGTAACTGCCTCTCTCCTTCTCCCCCGTGGCTTGAGTGTGCAGGCTGGAGGGCAGATGAGGTGTCTGCACGCAGGAAACCCTGCTGCAGTTGGGGGGTTTTGATTGCTCTCAGTGCTTCTGCCTGGGCCTGGAGTGACGAAGAGCCTAGGCTCCTGTACTGACTGACCTCTCGCATCGCAGACCCGCTGAGCATCACTAAGCGAGCCATCACCTGCCTTGACACCACTGCTCCCTACTTATCTGCTCCCTCCTAAGGGCTTTGCCAGACCTCCTGGGAGAAGACGCCATCAGCCATCTTACACGACCAGAGATGTGCTGCTACTGGGGCCCTCCAAGCACCCCCGCCTGAGCCCAGAGTATTAAAGGGCTTGGGCCTTCACGCAAGCAGCTTCCCGGTCTGCGCAACTGCCTGAGCCCAGAGTATCGAGGGGCTCGGGCCTGACCGCGGGCCACCCTTTGGGAATCACTTTGGATTCTGCGGCTGGGCGCGCCACCCCCAACCTTCTGGGCCGCTCCCTCTTGATCTCACTCCCGAGGGCCCACTGACAGCTGAGTACCCCGTCGGTGACGGTGGAGTCCCTGTGCTGTACGCTAGCGAGAATTTCTGCGGGCTGGGCGCCCCCCTGCCCAAGTCATGCCCCGAAACAAATCGGGCAAACCCGCGGTACAGCCAGCACCCAAGGACACGCCAGTGGCAGATCTGTGGGCCAAAACTGCTCCGGCGACTACACAGGAGGATTCATCGATGGCCGCCAAGCCAGAGTGCGCTGAAACCAGCCCCATCACCCAGGCCTTCTCATGTCCAATTTCCTCCAAGAGATAAAATCTGAAATCAGCTCACTCAAACTGGAGGTCAAAACCTACGTTTCGGACATTTGGCGTGATGTTACTGAAATCGGCACAAGAGTGGATGATCTCAAATGCACCCTCGCCTCATGAACGGAGAACCAGGAGGAGCTCTGGCGCCACCTGACGGCGCTTGAGGAACAACATGTCGAACTTCAAATTAAGCAGGAGGACTTAGAAAACAGGAGTTGCCGGAATAACGTCCGCATACGGGGAGTTCCACGGGGAGCGGAGGGTCAGGACATCATGGCCTATGTTGCAGACCTACTCCAGACTGTCCGCAGAGACGACGACGCCTCTCCTCAATGCTGGACCGGGCGCACCGAGTTGCACCCCCACGTGGGAAAGTCAACCTGGTTCCTGACATACTGACCCGGGTCCACTTCTTCACGGAGAAAGAGGCGATCCTCCAGGCATCTTGGACTGTTGAAGAGTTGATGTATGAGGGTCACCACATCCACATTTTTCAAAACCTCTCCCCGCTCACCCTGCGACCGACAAACTGAAGCAGTTCAACATTAAATACCAACGGGGCCATCCCTTTGCTCTGATCTTCCAATGGGAGGGAAAGCACGGGTCTCTCAGATCCCTTAAGGAGGGCTCCCAACTGCTGCGCATCTCGCCTGAACCTCGGCCCTCCACCCCTACCTCTGCTGACTCTGAGCACAGGACTCCTCTGCGTCCAGAGTGGTCAATGGTACAGCCTCCTCGCACTAGAGCCTCTAAACCCAGTGCAATGGCACTCCAAGCCAAACAAGACATTATCCACCATCTGAAATCAATAGAGGCCTCGCAATCTCCAGAGGGAGGGAGCTCAAAGTTGGGGTCTCCCTCCCCCTCTGGCTCAGGCGCTGGGATGGTGGTCCCTTGATGGGATGTGCTTTCTTTGAAGTAGGAAGGAACTGCCTCTTCCTCCTGCTGACCCAGCCTCCTGCCTCCTACGTGAATGTTTTACTTTGCTGGGGATTCCCTGGCACTCTGGCCATCTCCAATGTCTTGTCGCCTGGGGGCTCTCAACAAACCGACCCCTGCGACATCGTCCACTGCCAGCTGCCTCACTTCTTGAGCGTCCGTAACTGTTGGGACTCTTTCTTAGGCATGCAGACTTCTGCTCTTTTGCCCTCTGCTGTGCTGCACAGACATAGTCCCATGCTACGCTAAGGGGTTTTGAGTCGACTCCTGGGAAGGACCCCGTGCCTCTCCGATGTTAGTGTAGCGGGACGGCCAATGGGGGTGGACAGCGGCTGCTCTCTCAAACCTAATGGCCCACCCTGCCATTTCCTTAGTCCGTATGGGGAGTGACTTCCTCAGAGCCGCCCTGGTTCACACAACTGGGCCGCTCCTAGACTGGAATGGTCTTCCTTGGCCCAATTGGCCTCTCCACTGTTTGACATGTTGTCTTTTTCCTACCCCTGTCTCTCTCACTCTTTCCTTTTTCTGTTTCTTCCTTATCTGGACTCTTGGGGAGCGAATACACAAACGTCTGGGCACTCTATCTCCTTGGCTGGGGATTCTGGGGACATGGGAGGGGGCCTACCCTGTCTCCCGCTGGGGCTCAATTTACCATCCCCCCATCTCACCATGACTACCGCTTGCTCTGTGGGAATCGGGCTCAGGGAGAGAGAGGTGTGATGACCTGCATAACTGCCAGCGCTTCACCTCACCTGTAATGGTCCATGGCACATCTTAAATGTATTTCCCTTAATGTAAAAAGCCTTAATGCTACTAATAAGAGGCGGCAATTATGGCACAACCTTCTACTGCAGGATCCAGACGTTATTTTGCCTCCAAGAAACTCATCTCTTACACGCTGACACCACGCGCATGTCCCACCCCAGATTCCCCACACAGTTCTGGGCCTTCGCACAGACCAAAACAGCAGGGGTAGCTATTCTTTTTAAGGCAGGCACTCCAATGCAGGTTACTTGAACCGTGCACGATAAGGAGGGACGTTTCCTAAAACATACACTTCTTATGCAGGACAAGCCTCTCACGATGCTTAATGTTTATGCTCCCAATCACGCACCAGACACATACCTTTGGGACTTGCTTCAGGCCTCACTCTCCCGGGACCCTGACCCTATCATACTCGCGGGTGACTTTTAATTTAGTATGGGACCCCAGCCTGGACCGTACTTCCCTATCTTTCCAGGGAACAGGTGCCATGTCTGCAGCGCTCGAACAAGACTTTGAAGCTTTGGGCCTCGTGGACGCGTGGCGCTACAGGGAGCCAGAGGCGCAGGATTATACTTCTTATTCCCATGTCCAGCGCTCTTACCCGCGTTGATTTTACTTGTTGTCCCAATCTCTCATTCGTTCTTTGGAATTCGCAACAATCTTGGATATATCCATTTCTGACCATGCCCTTTTAGAAATTACTCTGGCAGGCATGGGCAGGCAACCCTGACCGCTCCTAAGTGGCGCCTTCTTCCTCATGTCCTTCGGGACCAGGTAGACGTGGCGAAATACGTCAGGTAATAGAAAACATATTTTGCCACTAATGACCTCCCAGACACTCACAGGCATGTCCTATGGGACGCCTTCGAGGCCACAATCCGAGGCACTATTACTTCCATCTCCATCGCCCACAAGAGGGAGTCCCACCTGGTGGAAAATAACCTTGCTTGCGACATCAAATCGCTGGAGCGACAGAGCTATAAGACACCTTCTACTCAGACACGGAAGCAGCGCGCCTCACTCCGGGGCCAACTTAAAGCTCTCCGAGTCAACAAGGCGGAACACTCCCTCTGAGCCTTAAAACAAAATTTCTATGGTGGAGGTAACTAGGTGGGTTCCATGCTAGCACGTCGTCTTCGTCTCCAGGTGTCCCGTGGCCATATTTCCAAGATCGCTCTGCCGGGGAGGGAGTGGGTTACCTCGGAACAAGCCAAACAGCAGGAATTTGGTTCGTTCTTTTCTACTCTCTATGGCCGGGGCGATACCTGTGTGGACCAGATAGACCCTTTCCTGGCCTCCTGTCCTTGGACACCATTCGACCCCCTTTTCACATAACAACTGGTAGAACCCATCACCGCTGAGGAGCTCCAAAAAGCGTTAAAAAGCTTTCCTATTGGGAAAACTCAAGGCCCTGATGGCCTTACATTACCCTGTTAGCCTCTCTTTCATCCGGAGCTGCAGGCCCCGTTGCTACGTCTTTTTAATTCCTTTGCAAACACAATGTCTGTCATACCGACGATGGCCGGAGCCAAGATAACGCTCATGCCCAAGCCGGGGAAAGATCCAACTTGATGCGCATCATACCAGCCAATTTCATTGTTAAATGTAGACGTTAAATTATATACCAAAATCCTGGCCCAACGTCTAGCCCCCCATCTCCCTGGCCTAATCGAGCCTGACCAGGTGGGCTTCATCCAGGAGTGCCAAGGAGCAGATAATCTTCGTTGTGTGGCCCACATAGTGGAAAAAGTCAGACGCCGTAATATACCAGCTTTCCTTCTCTCTCTTGAAATTGAGAAGGCTTTCGACCGGGTCCTTTCTCCAGGCGGTTCTGCAGCAAATAGGTCTGGGCCCGGTCATGATTGTGCAAATTATGGCCCCTTATGGGGCACCACTCGATTCAACGGTCTCCTCACCCCACCCCTCTCCATTCACCGGGGCACGCACCAGGGATGTCCATTACCACCTCAACTTTTTGCTCTTGCAGTGGAGCCCCTGGAGATAACCATCTGCCAATCGGCAGAAATTCGTGGCCTTCGGCTCAGGGGGGTTGAACATAAGATCGCCCTCTTCGCCGATGATCTCCTATTGACACTTACGGACCCTGCAAGCTCTCTCCCTGTGCTACTTGATGTGCTCTCCCGCTTGGAGTTGATCTCGGGACTCAAAATTGATCTTGCCAAGTCACATGTGCTTATCCTCACCCTCCCCCCCCGGCAGCTGGAGGACTTGGGGAATAAATTCCCCTTCCAATGGGCCCCACTCTCCATCCGCTATCTAGGTATCAATGTTACGGCTACTCTAGACTCGTGGACGCAGGCGAATTGGCCGGCTTGTAGAAACTCCATACAGGATGAACTCCGCTTCGGAAATCGCTCCCCATTTCATGCGATTAAGATGTCAATCCTTCCTAAGGTGCTCTACCTCTTTCAGGCGCTCCCAACACCCATTCCCCAAAGGAACATCCTGAGCCTTCAGCGGGAGGTTATTGACTTCATCTTGGGGGGGGGAGAGACCGCGTTTTTCTACAAAGGTCTTAATGCTGCCGCGAGACCGGGGAGGGTTGCCTTGTCCCGACTTCCTTGTCTACTACTGGGCATTGCACTTGCGCTGTTTTTCGGAATGGGCAGTTTGCGAAAGCGAAAAGCACTGATTCCACATGGACAGGGCCGTGGCCTGTCGCCCTCTGTGGGATTTAGCCTGGCTGCTTTGAGGTGCCAGACATCATAGCGCTTACATTGCCACCCTGACAAGGACTGTTTTGGAGATCTGGGACAGAATAGCAGTGACCCGAGGCCTTACCTCCTTCCCCTCTACTAATACAACCCTGGCGTTTTCATGTTTCAGTAAGGCTTTTGTGCTTAGTGTTATAAATGAATGCATTTAAAGGTGATAGGAAAGGAATGAGGCTTGCTTTTCATATGTGGAACCATCAAAAGGATTGGTGATCATTATTAAAAAAAAAAAAGAATTTTGACTATATGGAAAAACATTTTTTTTAAATAATTGCACTAAAATTGTTTTTGATCTCTATGATGTCTAATAATCATACTGTCAAAAATATATGGCTCCTAGCATCAAGGGAACACCCTGGGGTTCCCTAATATGCTAAAACATTGTAGGCTATTCATTTTTTAGTGCCCCTAGCACAAAAGTCGAATGTGGGAAAAATTTACTTTTTAAAAGCAGTTCTGCCACTCAGGGCAGTTTTTAAACTGATCTCAGGCTTCAGTAATGCACACATGCAAGTATAGAACAAGCAGCTGGCCTCTAAACTGCTAGACAGCACACCACACCCTGCACACACATGAAAATATGTATAAAGAAACCAGCAGAAGTTATTATCCTACCTTTAAAATTGTTAGACCCACAGGTAGGAACAGGACTGCCTTTCAGCTGTAATTCTTCAGAGTTTCTTTAAATTGAAAAGACCGCATGGAATAGCTTTACTGACAGGGGACAACAGGTTTAAGGGTCAAAGGCCAAAGTCTGTTTTTAGAAACTGACCAGCCCTACTGAACATGAAACTTCCATGCAGGGAGCCACTGTGACAGTCCTGATTCTCATATTGTAGGGTAAAGCACTACAGATCTGTTTTTTGGTAACATCAGCTACAGGAAATATTGCATATTCTGTTAGGAGCACATGGGGATATCACTGTTTTCTTGAGCCACAATACAAGTGTAGGAGATATGCAGGTGGGGTTTATCCTATTGAATAACATTATCAAGGGATAGCAGCGTTTGTAGGTCATATGCAGAGAATAGCTCTGCCATGTATATAGCACTAATGCTTTTAGTTTCAAAATTACTGTGCAAGGGCTGAGATAAGGAGGCAATGGGATTTAGTTTGCATTCATTCGCCCTCATGTTACACTAGTAAAGGAATTGGTAGTTGGTTATTAATGTTTTCTAGCTAGCTCAATGTGCTATTTACCTTCTACAAGTTTGTTTGTGCTCAGCTGCCAAAAATAGGGATAGATAGTGTCGACAGAAGTTAACCTGTTTCAGGTTTCCTACTGTCGAAATGGGAGAAAGGAGGTTAGCTCCTGGGCAAATTAAGGGTAAGCAAATGTATGTTTTCTCTCTCTTTTTCTCACTCTCTTTTGAGCCTGTCTAAGCTGTCTACGAAACGGAAATGAGACATTTAATTGGCTATTCAGTAATACTGTTTTAAAATTGTTAGAAATTGTTAGAATTAATAAAATGAATAAACAATACTTCATGTTACTGCCCATCCTGTCTGATGAAATTATGAAAGGATGAGTAGTCTAGATTGCTGTTCCCTTATTTGACCTTTATGGGGAAACTATATGTTATTCTCATGCTACATACAGTTTTTGCAAGGGCACTGTTAGTCTTTTATTAGCTAGTCTGTGTAAATAAGCTGACAGCCTTTATTAAAGCTGGTGAATAGGGTTTTTTCCTTTGAAAATGATGTTGCATAGTCCACATCGTGAAAAGTAGAATGCATAAGGTTTATAATGTCAGGGAAGGCGCCCATGTGATCCTCAGCAAACATTTTTGAAGGAAAATATTGTTTTATAGAAGTTTGTTTGTTACAACATGTTCTGCTGGAGAAATTTATGTACCCACTACGTTGAGTTTTTTAGTTCTTTATGTAAAAAGAATCCCTGTTAAAATAGCAGTTTTAGATTTTCACTCTGCACCTATAACATGAGAGCATGGTCCTAAGCGTACAATGTTAGATAGATGAAGTGCTTTGCTAATGTATGGGACGCCTAAAGACGAAAATACGTTTTCTGAAATAGAATATCCTCTCTGTTGATAGATTATTTCTGTGCCTTGTCTAAAGACCTTTTACTCTGTCTACCAATAGATATTTGCTGCCTTACAACCATTTCCAGAGGGGCACAAACATCAGATCCAGCCTGAGGAGTCAGCACCAGTCCAGCTTGAAGCCAAGGTGAAGGTAACCAGCACAGGCATTGCTGGCAACTAGGACCTCAGTGAAGGTAGAAGGCCGGAAGCACTGGGATGTGAAGTGTGTACCCCTGCCACTGTCTTGGGCGAAAGACGGGGTCACAAATCAGAATGGAGAATTGATCCTTTGTGGATACAGTTTTGGGTGCCCAGCTGAGAGAGTCACAGACCGACAAGGACGGCAACGAGGCTTTTGCTTGAGGTGAACCCCTTTGAAATAAGGGTTGCTTCAGGTACTTCAGCATCACGGGCTGAATCCTGGCTGTGAAGTAAATAAAGGTTTACACCTTTGTTTGTTGATCAAGAGATGCCTGGGTATACTGGGTACAATCTGCAGCCCCAACGAAAGAGCAGTGTGCCAGAGGAGCAATCCAGGAGTTAGGGAAGGACTTGAGTTCAGGGTACAGGTGCTGTGCCTTTGGTGCCTGTTAGATTAAAGAGAAGAAAACTGGTGCACTGCCTGAGACACTGGACAGGATTGCTGAGGGCATTTGCCCCGGAAGGTGATTGCCCTATCCTGAAAGAAGAAACTTTTCCCTTAAAACTGGGCCGTGATTTTTTTTTTGAGTTGCAAGTTGTGCAGCTCCACCGTTGGATGAACACTGCCTGTGAGGCTCAAACGGACACAGGGAGAAGACTCCCCTCTGGCTGGTTGTACAGTGGCTTCAATTTCCCACGGACTTCTTTTTGTTAGCAATGTACCCCTTTGGTCGTCCCATTTTTGAGAAGGAGCACCCCTTTGCGTCTCCTCGTCCTAATTCCTATGGCCCTGTTTGGTCCTCCTGGTCCCCTGCAGCCAGGATTCTTTTTGTAATAATATGTCTGACTGCTTTAATATTTGCATTAGGAATAATGTTCTGCAAGAGAAACCTTCTTCTGAGCAGTTAACAAATGTCACTTTGCCCTTTCCTTGAGTATATTAATTGATACTCTAGCCACATGAAAAGAACACTGAAAAAGTCTATTGAAAATGTTTTTATTAGATATGTGCTGTTGGCTATTCTGAAATTGAAATAGATGATCACTGAAATACATAGGAGCCCTGAAACATGGAATTGGATTAGATGGTTTTGGGATTTGCTTTCTGTTTAGGGTTGGACAAATATTGACAGTTCTGTTTGTGATAATAGTCATTACTCTCTCCTGCTATCTGTATGACCCAATGCTCTGTTCTCTTTGTGCTTCTGTCTATACCTTATATATGCCCGCTTAACAATATTTAGAATGAGTAATGCCCACCTAGCAATGGATTAGAATATTTATGAGAATAAATGTGCAAAATATTTTCTATGTTTTTTAGAGATCATACGAATGTCTTTAGCTCATGCTAAAAGGACCGTCTGTTAAAGATTGCAGGAAACGCTGTTAGCATGAGCTAAAAGCGATTTTGTTCTAGGCAGCCATTTAAGTTAGCCATGTGCTCACCATGTGCTATCTCCCTCTTCCAGAGCCTTGCACATGCTCAGAAAGACCTGTAGCTGCCAGAATGCACCTGCCTTAGACTGTAACTGTCAGGATGTTCTAACTGATGTCAGCAACTCATTACTCCTCCTACTTGTTGACTGTGCATTTATTTTCTGTATGACCATCTATGTGTGTAACTCTTCTCATGTGTACTTGTACCTCCTCCTTTTGAGCCCCTGTGTGGGTATATAAGGCCCCTGTTCTCTATACTCCTTAGACTGTCTTCTACAGTGGCCTGAGGGTACTGTGTGACGCAGTCTCCCTCATGTGAGGTTAATAAATATTTCTCTTTGATATTACAGCTTCCGTGCCAATCTCTTCTTTGTTGGTTTAAAGGACCAGGTGTATCAGTGAACCCCTAAAAAGGTTTTTATTTCTACACCACCAGACAAACCAGCAGTGCTCTCTAGACAAATAAATAGGGCAAACTCCACTTTGGATTACATGTTAGCACACCCTGAATTATTAACAGGAATTATTGAGTTTTTGATACAAGAAAGACTAGAGAGCGATCCCTCCACCCAAACAATTACATTAGAAATAACTCCACCTCGGGCCTCAGAAGCAAATGGTTTGTTCTCATTTCCACAGATGTGTCAACATGAGGCGCCTCATATAGAAGGACACGAATATAGCGAGTATCATGGATTTCATCATCCTCCACTTTAAATAGGAGCCGCTAAGCACATTGTTTAGCATCTCAGCCGTTCAGAATTGGGAAGCCTTTGTGAAGGCCCTTATATCAAAATTCCCTACTAAACTTCCTAGCAAACAAGGTTGCTGTCTGAAGGGGGTGGAATGGTTCACGCCACAACTACGGATCTTGAAAAGAAAACTCAAAAGGGAGCTTAGATACACTCTATTACTGAGCTGCCAATGTAGCAAGAAAGCCAAAAACAAAATCGTAAATATGAAACAAGCTTAAAAAATTCCACCTGGATGGTAAAACTCAACTTCATGATGGGCTTTTGGATTCAAATGTTGCATGTAAACAAACCCAAAAATTCTGAATCTTTCTGGACCGAAATTAACAAACTGGCAAACGGTCGCTACCAGCACAACGCCGGCATTATGGAACCTGCCTGGACATCACATAGAGTTGGAGCTTACAATCAGGCAGATCTGTGTCAGCCTCCAATAATAAAATCAGAGTCCCTCCAGCAGCCCGACCGACCAGAGCACTCAGTCTATTGAGGCGTTTCATCAAATCGTTAACCATACACAGGTCGCACTAATCCTGAAAAGGCTTAGGTCCAATGGGGCTCCTGGTGCTAATGTCCTCCCAAACGCACTATGTAAAAAAATAACCACCCCCCGCTCTGGGCAACCCAACTAACACCGCTATTTAACTATGCGTTGCTAACAAATACCATCCCAGAATCTTGGTGAGCCAGTATATTACAACCAATATACAAATCAGGCGAACACTCAAACCCTACAGACTACAGATTAGTAGCCCTAATAGAATTAGAAGCCAAAATGTATGCTTCCAACTCGCTTATCGACCTAGATGACTGGGTCAATCAATCAAACATTGTTCCGAAAACGCAAACTGCCTTTAGAGCAGAAGTGAGCACATTAACCAACCTGTTGGCAGTAATTCTACTCGCTGATCAAGTCATTGCCCAATCCAGCAAGCTCTATACCTGCTTCATCGATCTAAAGGCAGCTTTTGAAAAAAGTCTTGAGGGCTAAGCTGTGGAAAAAAAAATTCAAACTTCGGGGCTCCGGCGGACTTGCTGGAGGCCATTATCAATCTTTATAGCAACACTATAGGTAAAGATGCAGAGAATTCAAGGAAAAGGAAGGGAGAAAAACAGATAATAGAGCAAAAAGTGCAAGGATCTATTGATAGATTTCTTTCTAATTCCTCGGCCTTAAATAAACATCAGTGGGATCAGGCTAAGCGGAACCTGACTGAAGTATATAGTGCTAAAAGTGACACCCTCTTCCAGCAGGATAGACAAAAGATCTATGAAGAAAGCAATTACACTGGGAGATATTTGGCATGGCAGGCTAGGGAACGGGCCGCAAGGAATCAAATATTGGCATTGAAATGCCCCACCCTCGGTTCTTGTACTGAGGATTCGGGAGCAATAGGAGATATAATGGTCCAACACTACAGGAATATCTATGGCCAGCAATTACCAATTGATATATCATCTTTGGAAGATTTTCATCAGGAATATGAATTACCTGGGCTATCCGAAGAGGATAAAGGGCACATGAGGAGCCCTTTTACAAAAGATGAGCTGGGGGGGGGGGTCATTAAAAATCTTCCAAATGGTAAAGCCTGTGGCACGGATGGTCTGCCAGCCAAATTTTTTAAAACGTTTTTAGGTGTAATTGGGGACTATCTATTATTAGTTTTAAAGAAAACAATTTTTGAGGGCGGGGATATTCCTCTGTCATTTAGAGAAGGAAGTGTAGTCAGCTTTTTAAAAAAAGGTAAAAATAGTGAAGATTCCAACTCATATCGCCCCATTACGCTTTTAAACTCTGACTACAAAATAATAACTAAACTTTTAGCTAATCGTTTTAATGGAATTGCTTCATATTTAATTCATCATGATCAAAATGGTTTTATTGCTGGAAGGCAACTTGGCACGAACACACATTTTTTAGTGGAGGCACTTGACTATTTTGATACCCAGAAGATACCAGCATTAGTGCTTTTTTTAGACGCCGAAAAGGCATTTGATCTGGTTATATGGGAATCTTTATTCTGTATCTTGGGTAAATTTGGCATTCCCTCTAAAATGACGGGGTTGGTTGAGAAGTTATACTTGAATGCTGAGGCCAACATTATTATTAATGCAGCTAAGGCCGGCCAAGTAAAAGTCAAAAGAGGAACCAAACAGGGATGTCCGTTATCCCCGGTGCCATTAGCCTTTTTTATTGAACCCCTTGCAATAGCTATTAGGAATAATATGGATATTTGCCCTCCGCTTCCAACTCTGGATGAAATAAAATTATATGATGATGACATTATGCTCATTATAAAGCCAGAGAAGGAAGTGCAGGCAAAGGCCTTCCTGATTTTTGAACGGTATGAGGCATTTGGAGGGTATAAAATTAATTTTAAAAAAACTGAAATATTAATTTGCGGCGGTGGGGCTTCTAGGGATTTGCATCCCAATATTATCTCATGTTTAACACAAATCCGAAGAGATATTTAGGGGTTTGCTTCTCACCATTGATTTCGGAATTATATGATTTAAATTTTGTTCCATTATTACGAAAAGTTCAAGATCTGTTTACCCGATGGCATTTTCTCCAATTATCTATTCTAGGCAGGGTGGCTTTGATCAAAATGTCAGTGCTTCCACTTTTTAACTTTCTCTTTTCAGCAATTCCATGTGTTTTAGTTAATTCCTTTTTATGAAACTAGAGTCTATGTTTACATCATTTCTCTGGGGCTAACAGGTCCCCCGAATTGCACTGAGCACTTTATTTGAGGAGCGGGCAGATGGCGGGTTAGCTCTCCCTAATTTGAAGGAATATTACTACGCATACTTTGCACAATATATGTCTAGATTTAAGCAGGAATTACATTCGGGTTTTTTCGACAAATTTTCTTATGAATTTAATTTGTAAAGAAAACCAGATCCATTGCCCACTATCAATTATTAGATCTCCTAAATTAGTACGTTATAAGTGTCTACATTGTTTTTATCATAAACGTCATGCTTTCTATAGAAGATACTCTATTTTAGCAATTAATAGTTCAACTCCTATAGCGGGTCTTATTTCCTCTGCAGAAATCAAAGATTCGTCTACAATCATTCAAAATTGAAATAAGACAGGGTTCCGGAAACTTTCGGATTTCCTGCGGAATGATAGATGGTTGAATATAAATGAAATGTCTCATCTAATTCCCCGTAATTTTCTTCTCCTGGGGCCATATAACGCTCTAAGGAAGTTTTTTATTAATCTGGACTTGGCCCAGATTATCAATCAGAAAAGTTTAGTTCATGATTTATTAGAAGATACGGTTTTAAAAAAAACCTGGGGAATGGAAAAAACGTCTAGCCTCAATCAAGGGCAAAGATCTAGAGGCTAAGGCTATAATTAAATGGGAAAAATATGAGGAGTTGGAAATCACTGCAAATGTTTGGTCTACAATTAATAAATTAAATTTCAGCATGGTCAGAGGGGCTAATTGGCGAAGGATGTTATTCTTTAGTAAGCGGCTACTGTATAGAACTCCTAGCTTTATAGCTAAGGCCTATCCAAACCAATCGGGCAGTGTTTTTGGTACCACAATCACCCGTCTGTCAATTGGACGCATATTATATTACAGTGCCCCCTGATCCAGAAATTTTGGATCGACATTTTTGATTATTTAACAACAGAATGCAATTAATAAGGGGGCCCAATGCTCTGTTGATAGTGTTTGGTTATGATCCAGACCTCAGCCTACCTGACAAAACGATTAAACTCCTATATATCGGAATGGCTGTTGCCAGATCACTTGGCGATCGGATTTAATACCATCAAAATATGAAAGGGTCCGGAAAATGGCACAGGTTAAAAGAAATGAACGAGCGTATGTCTTACGAACGGGTGGGCTGAAGAAGTTCGATAAGATTTGGGCTGAGTTTTTTTAATGTTGATGCTTAATCTGCAGAATTGGTATTGGAATTTTCATCGGTGGTATCCTGACTTTTATGATCCTTAGGAAAAAAGTAGTAGCCCTATATTTCGTTTAGAATAGTTCTTGCGATCTTAGTAAACTATATAGGATCAAGTTACACTTTTGCTATATGTTTTTACTTGGTTCATATTTTAGGAATATAAGATCTGAGTATATGTTTAAAATTGAATATGGGGCAATGGATGTTGTTTTAAGACAATATGGGGCCAATTCTGATCCTGTAAAAAGGCTGTACGAATCGTTGTACGGAGCATATACCCTGTACGACTCGTACCCGGTAAACTTTGCGTACAACCTAGGAAGTACGATTCGTACAGAAAGCCTATTTCCGTACGTTTCGTAAAAAAGCCCGTAAGGGTAAAAAAAAACTACGATTCTGATCCGAAACAGCTTGTACGCGACGTCCGGACGTATTCAGGCAGATGTTTCCGGCCCAGCAAGTACGATTCGTCCCTACGTCACTCCGTACGGCTCTTTTTTTACGGGAGTCAAACACAGCCGGAAAAGCAGAGTCCGACGCGAACCGCTACGCAACAGAGCCCCGGTACGCGACATACACGCCATGAACCCCGTCGTACGTATCATCCCGGTCCTCTTGGCCTACGACCTGGTGCACCGCACCCGACGCACACGCCGCAGAAGATGAGAACAACACCCAGGGGCCAGGGTGGGGGTGAGGGGCAGGAAACAAACCCCATACTCAAAGCCAAACCTATAATAAGGAGGCCATACATTACCACCAGGGTCTGGTCACTTGGGGGGGCATGGCCAGCAACCCCTGCGTACCACAACAACGGAAGTGGACGTGTACGGTGCGTTGCACACGTACCCCTACGGCACCATTAGAACAGTGATACGGACCGTACACACGCAATGAATGCGTGGGTACGGGGCGTACCACACGTACCCCTAGGGCACAGTAGAACTGTGATATGGACCGTACACACGCAATGAATGCGTGGGTACGGTGCACTTCACACGTACCCCTACGGCACCATTAAAACAGTGATACGGACCGTGCACACGTAATGAATGCGTGGGTACGGGGCGTACCCAGTGCTTAATTTGTAAAATATTAAGTGCAGGTGCTCAAATTCTTTTAGGAGACCACACCCACTTTACCTGGCTCCACCCACTTATTTGTCTCCACCTACATTCTCAACTGGCACTGCTGAAAGCCAGACGTAATACCCGATCTGAATTTCAGCAAGGGAGCCTTCCTCAGGTAAAGGTTTAATAGGAGGTTCCACCCGCCCGAGAACATTTTGTGAAAAATGAATTCAAAAAGTGCATTTAAAACACAATTGCAGAATAAATTGGCTGAAATGACTAATGCATTGAAAGGGAACACCTATAATTACTACCTTATGGCCTACCGTCTTAATCTTGTTTATGCCTACGCTCATAAATAAAATGCCATCAAAATGCCATGCCAGAGATAATAGGGAGGGTTGAGTGCTGGCAGTGGAGCAATAGCCATGTAGACAGAGGCAGAGAAAGGACTAACACTGTGAAGAAAGGAGAGAGAGCGTCAGGCAGATGATACAGGGCAGTGAAGTTGGAGTCAAGGATGATGCTAATTTTGAATAAAATAAATCCAGGAGTTTGTCACAATTGTTGTGATGTGCGGGGGTTGTTCTTTTGGGCATCTGGGTTAGACACTTCTTGAAAGATGTTGCAGGTTTCTCTTGTTCGGTCAGATCTGCTAGATGAATTTTGTAAATTAAGAATTTATGGCTCTCTTTATGGTACTATGGAGGCCTTACAGGTATCCCTTAAAGAGGGGCTATCTTCAGTTAATATAGTCTTGCGCAACTTGCATTACAGGTTGCGACTGGTTTGTTTCTGTTCTACTGTGACCACATTGGACCATCTTTAGTGAAATTAATGCCAAATTTAGTGTTTCTTGTTTTGGCTGGGGCCAACCTCGCAGAGAGCAGTGATGTATTGTAGTATAGATTGTCCAGTAAGGCTTTAGTATCATCCTAGTTGAGCAAGTTAGTTGTAACAACATTCTATGTTTCCTCAAGCTCCTCTGTGCTGACATAAGTGTAACACTTGTATGGCATAATTGCATATCTCTTTCTTTGGAAAAAATGCAAGCTTTCTACAAATCTGTGTCCTAGTACATTCGTGTATATCATATGGAAAAATCTGGCATGAATGCTGCAGGTGTCATCAAGTCAAACCTAAAAGGTAGCTGACTTAAGATGTGCTGAATGCTAAACGTTGTGTATGTGACATTTATGTTTTTGAAAGGCATCAAGGATCTTGATGGATTGAGGTCAATGATGACAAATGTAACAAAATATGCACTTACTGGCTCCCTCCATGGTCATTATTTGCAGCCCAACACAAGACATGTGTTGTTTCATAAAATATATAATCCAATTTAACTTCAATCCGTAGTGTTTGAATCAATTGAATATTGGAATTGAGGCCTGGAAATGTTCCCCAGGCGTTACATCGGGTGGTACACCATCAGCATTGGGTTTTTATTAGTACTCCAGTCTTTACATTTTACCCACATAAGGCTGATTTATGAAGGTGTTTTGCAGTAAAAAAAGCTGTGATTTTTAAAAAGGAAACAAAAAGTATGGAGGTGAGAAAAGGAAAAAAACAATATTGAAAGGAAACGTGGAGAAAGGGTGACAAAGGGAAGGAAACCCCATTTATGTTAGCCTCAGCAAACTGGAAATACGTTTTGTATTATTTCATGGGCACACATTCAGAAGCAATTGTTTGTTTGGGGAATCTCCTTAAAACTCAATTTTATCATTATCTATTAAAAAAGGTTTCTTGAGCATTAACTCCCCTTTAAAGCTCTAGGGAGGGAGTTCTTTCTCACTCACCGGCGCCTTACAGGGATGTCAAGAGGGAGATATTTTCAATTTCAGGATACTCCCTTGTCTGGCATTGATAAGCAGTGCGACGAGTTATCACAGGTGGGCAGTGCAGTGGTCAAAGAGGGCGGGATCGGCAGGGCACGGTGTGCCCCTACTTTTTAAATTTAATAGAAATCGTTCCCCTACTTTTTTATTTCAAAAATGCGTCCCCGGATGCTAAAAATAACCAAGGCCCATGGATAATGCCCACAGTTCCCCTACTTTTTTCCCCCCACTTCGACCACTGGGGCAGTGTGATAGGCTGGCACCAGAGGGAACAACGAGGAGCTTGCACCAGGTAAGTGCAAGGACCCGTCCTCATCCTACATTTCCCATTGCTCCGTTTCTATCTCTCTTTATCGGGCTTGTGGCCTGAATGCTGGAGATCATTAATTTGCACATAAATTCAATATCTCGTCCCAGGATTAGACAATTCAATCCTTTGTCGTTGCTAGTAATTGTCCCGTCACACAGTGCAAAACAAGCTTGCATCACCCAGGGCCAGGCACACACCGAATCTTCCAGAAAAAAAACGATCAAACCATTCACTGACTTTTAAAGACATCACAGAAACTGAACATTTCAAAATAAACAGATGCCACCTTTCACGTGACCCCAAAGAAGCTGCAGTCAGAAAACATTACCGAACAAGCAGATGGGACTGTAAAAGCAGAGTTGGTTACTTACTTGGTTTACTGCCTTTTTTAAGGGGAACGCTGCTGCACACTGCATGACATGCTGCTACTTCCGTGAATTGTTCCGGACTGCTGGTGCGTAGTACGTGCGTGCGTGCCTCCTGACGAAATTGCGGGCAGGCGGCAAAAGATATTTTAAGAAGGTTGCGTACACTGCTGTGATTGTACAGGACGAAATCCAAATCTAGCCCGATCAGTGGTCCACCCACCAGTTAAACTGAGGGAATGCATGGATATATTATCGGCTCAGCTATTCAGCGGAAAGAGAGTTTCAACTGTCCACTACATTGACTGACACTACACAAGTTGTACAGTTGTTGATGTGAGTTCGCCCTGACATCTAGACCCGGCCCTGATAAATAAGTGCCGGTGCTAAGCACTGGAAAGCACCGGCACAAATTAAGCACTGGGCGTACCACACGTACCCGTAGGGCACAGTAGAACTGTGATACGGACCGTACACACGCAATGAATGCGTGGGTACGGTGCGTTTCACACGTACCCCTACGGCACCATTAGAACAGTGATACGGACCATACACACGCAATGAATGCGTGGGTACGGTGCGTAACACAAGTACCCCTACGGCACAGTAGAACAGTGATACGGTCCATACGCACGCAATGAATGCGTGGGTACGGTGCGTGTCACACGTACCCCTACGGCACCATTAGAACAGTGATATGGACCGTACACACGCAATGAATGTGTATGTACAGTGCGTACCACACATACCCCTACGGCACAGTAGAACTGTGATACGGACCGTACACACGCAATGAATGCATGGGTATGGTGTGTTTCACACGTACCCCTACGGCACCATTAGAACAGTGATACGGACCGTACACATGCAATGAATGTGTGGGTACAGTGCGTACCACACGTACCCCTACAGCACAGTAGAAGTGATACGGACCGTACACACGCAATGAATGCGTGGGTACGGTGCGTGTCACACGTACCCCTACGGCACCATTAGAACAGTGATACGGACCGTACACATGCAATGAATGCGTGGGTACGGTGCGTACCACATGTACCCATATGGCACAGTATAACTGTGATACGGACCGTACACACGCAATGAATGCGTGGGTACGGTGCGTGTCACACGTCCCTTATTACGGCACCAGTACATTTGGGATACGAGGCGTACACACGCCAGGAATGTGGGCTTTGAGGACTGGCCCAGCATGTTACCTTCATATTGATGTGTGTGTAGGTCCAGGCCAGCAGTGTACTGCTCCAAGGGGGTGCGTGGATGGGTGCAGAGGACTCCCAGCAGTGGCCTGCAATATGAGGGGTGGGTGCATATGACTCCCAGCAGTGGCATGCAATATGAGGGGTGGGTGCATATGACTCCTAGCAGTGGACAGAGATATGAGGGGTGGGTGCATATGACTCCTAGCAGTGGACAGAGATATGAGGGTGGGTGCATATGACTCCCAGCAGTGGACAGAGATATGAGGGGGTGACCGCTACGCAACGGAGCCCCGGTACGCGACATACACGCCATGAACCCCGCCGTACGTGTCATCTCGGTCCTCTTGGCCTATGACCTGGTGCACCGCACTCAACGCACACGCCGCAGAAGATGAGAACAACACGCAGGGGCCAGGGTGGGGGTGACTGGCAGGAAACAAACCCCATACTCAAAGCCAAACCTATAATATGGAGGCCATACATTACCACCAGGGTCTGGTCACTTGGGGGGGCATGGCCAGCAACCCCTGCGTACCGCAACAACGGAAGTGGGCGTGTACGGTGCGTTGCACACGTACCCCTACGGCACCATTAGAACAGTGATACGGACCGTACACACGCAATGAATGCGTGGGTACGGGGCGTACCACACGTACCCCTAGAGCACAGTAGAACTGTGATATGGACTGTACACACGCAATGAATGCGTGGGTACGGTGCGTTTCACACGTACCCCTACGGCACCATTAAAACAGTGATACGGACCATACACACACAATGAGTGCGTGGGTACGGTGCGTACCACATGTACCCCTACGGCACAGTAGAACAGTGATACGGTCCATACACACGCAATGAATGCGTGGGTACGGTGCGTGTCACACGTACCCCTACGGCACCATTAGAACAGTGATACGGACCGTACACACGCAATGAATGTGTGGGTACAGTGCGTACCACACATACCCCTACGGCACAGTAGAACTGTGATACGGACCGTACACACGCAATGAATGCATGGGTATGGTGCGTTTCACACGAACCCCTACGGCACCATTAGAACAGTGATACGGACCGTACACACGCAATGAATGCGTGGGTACGGTGCGTACCACACGTACCCCTACGGCACAGTAGAACAGTGATACGGACCGCACACACGCAATGAATGCGTGAGTACGGTGCGTGTCACACGTACCCCTACGGAACCATTAGAACAGTGATACGGACCGTACACATGCAATGAATGCGTTGGTACGGTGCGTACCACACGTACCCCTATGGCACAGTATAACTGTGATACAGACCGTACACACGCAATGAATGCGTGGGTACGGTGCGTGTCACACGTCCCTTATTACGGCACCAGTACATTTGGGATACGAGGTGTACACACGCCAGGAATGTGGGCTTAGAGGAGTGGCCCAGCATGCTACCTTCATATTGGTGTGTGTGTAGGTCCAGGCCAGCAGTGTACTGCTCCAAGGGGGTGCGTGGGTGGGTGCATATGACTCCCAGCAGTGGCCTGCAATATGAGGAGTGGGTGCATATGACTCCTAGCAGTGGACAGAGATATGAGGGGTGGGTGCATATGACTCCTAGCAGTGGCCTGCAATATGAGGGGTGGGTGCATATGACTCCTAGCAGTGGCCTGCAAAATGAGGGGTGGGTGCATATGACTTCCAGCAGTGGACAGAGATATGAGGGGTGGGTGCATATGACTCCCAGCAGTGGACAGAGATATGAGGGGTGGGTGCATATGACTCCTAGCAGTGGACATAGATATGAGGGGTGGGTGCATATGACTCCCAGCAGTGGACAGATATATGAGGCGTGGGTGCATATGACTACCAGCAGTGTCCAGAAATATGAGGGGTGGGTGCATATGACTACCAGCAGTGGCCTGCAATATGAGTGGTGGGTGCATATGACTCCCAGCAGTGGCCTGCAATATGAGGGGTGGGTGCATATGACTACTAGCAGTGTCCAGACATATGAGGGGTGGGTGCATATGACTCCTAGCAGTGTCCAGACATATGAGGGGTGGGTGCATATGACTCCTAGCAGTGGACAGAGATATGAGGGGTGGGTGCATATGACTACCAGCAGTGGCCTGCAATATGAGGGGTGGGTGCATATGACTCCTAGCAGTGGCCTGCAATATGAGAGGTGGGTGCATATGACTCCTAGCAGTGGCCTGCAAAATGAGGGGTGGGTGCATATGACTTCCAGCAGTGGACAGAGATATGAGGGGTGGGTGCATATGACTACCAGCAGTGTCCAGAAATATGAGGGGTGGGTGCATATGACTACCAGCAGTGTCCAGAAATATGAGGAGTGGGTGCATATGACTCCCAGCAATGGACAGAGATATGGGGGGGTGTACATCATCATCAGATGACCACACCTACATGGTGGTATGGACGCATCCCTAACTTTGGACTATGATTTTAGTGCTATTACAACACATCACTGACAGCAGGGTCCCACTCCCAGGACGATGGATGTCTGTCACACACTGCATGACACACCACATGTGGGTGTGAGGACATATAACACATGCATACCCACCCATGGTGGATGCAGCACAATACACACCCTGATTTCATGTCAACAGACTGTATTGTCATGTAACTGCATACAAAACTAAGATAGCCAAAGTGAACACACACTGTCACGCACATCCCAGGAGTGTTAGGAATGTACAGGTGCTGGTCCAGCCACCAAAATGTTGTCTCTCCTGGAAGGAATAGGGTTCAATTCCACCAGATACAATGCCCACAATTGTGAGTCAGGTGCCCAAATACCCTGCATAACAAGTACCATTTGTGTGGTAGGCCGTGATTTCACACATGCATAGTGCTGAAAAGGGCCAATTTGTCCCTGAAGGCATTCCTACATACCCAAAACACAAGTACAGTGACTAGCAAGGATGGGACAGACGATTCAGCAGGAGACATCGGTGAGCAGGCATGGCCATTGTTGAAGGGATCCATCACCAACAAAGGAAATGTGGACACAGGTCAGCACAACAATTGTGCAACTGTTTGCAGGGAAGATGTCAGGTGCCACAGAGGAAGGAACACTCCTTGGGACAATGTCTCCAAACTGAATGAACACACACTACCAATGATTCTTTGCAGAGACATTGTGATGGCACACAGATACCATGGTCCACCTCATGACCATCATACAAAAACATTTCTCAGAACCCTAAGACATTACCAGAACACCAACTCCCGGAGCCTCATCACCAACATCAAGTACCTGAAATGCAATAGTGTTGAAAGTAAAAGAAAAGGCTCTATTCAGCACCAACAATATACATTTAAAAGATACTCTGTACAAAGGCCAATGGCCAGTCCATTTCTCAAGTCATAGGGTGGACGTAGGGGACCGCGTCCACCCCTACCTTGCCTGCACTAAGGAACCTCAAGGTTCGTCGACCGGGGGGGGCATCATCTGTGGCAGGACCAGGCACCGCAGGGACATGAGGGGGAGGGGTAGGTGTGGTGGGGCAGCGCCAAAGGTGGAGGTGAGCACGGCGCTGCACACTGCTGCTAGGGCCTCCATCCTAACCCCTGCACCTGAAGATACCCCAGGGCCAACGGAGGGAGTGGTGGGCGAGGGATGGGGTGCAGCGCTCTTGGGGGAGGGGGTGGACATGGTGGGGGACTCAACTCCTGTGCCCGGAGACTTCCTCGCCCGCTTGTGGGGTGGTGGCTCAGTGGGGGCGAGGCCCAGCTCATCCATATAGGTCTCCTTAGGTGAGATTTTGACAGGGGAGCTAAGGGGAGTGGTTTTGGAGGAACAGGGTTGTGAGGACTGCGGACTGCGACTGTGGCTGCGTGTATGTCGTCTGCCCCCAGCCCCTGTGGGTGTGCCTACATCCCCCTGAGTGTGCGTGCCAGGAGGTGCCTTATTTGGGGGTGTGCTGGATGTGTCTGGTGGGGTGCGTGCCCGTGACTGTCTGGGTGTGCGTTGGGCAGGCATGGGAGAGGGCAGTGTGGATGGGTCCGGGTAGGGGGGGATGGAGCGCTGCAGGAGAGAAACTGCTGCCGTCAGGGAAGAATCCATGGACCGCAGAAACCTGTGTTGGTCAGACATCGTTGCTGACATGCCCTCCATGAACGACACCATCTGTGTGAGCAGTTTAGTTTGTCCATGGAGGACAGTCAGCACTGATGCCTTCCCAACCTGCAACTGCCGCAGTATGGCCACAGACTCTTTACTGAGGGCAGCAGGGGTGACAGGGGCAGGGGGTGCGGTGCCTGGGCCGAAGGAGACATGGTGGGACTCTGCATGGACAGAAGGGACGGGAGCAACTGGGAGGGCGGAGATGGTAATGGAGGAGGCGGGGACAGATGTGGGGATGCTGCCAGTTGGTGTTGCAGCCTCCGCCTCCTCAGGGAGGTCGGCCTCGGACCCGTCGCCGTCGTAGCTGCTCTCGCCTCCAGACAGGTCCTCCGACTGACTCCCCTCGCCCTCCGTGCCACTGGCTCCTTCTGACTCCACAGCACTGGTGGCACTGTTGCTGGGTCCCTCCTCCAGGTCCATGCAGGTGTCTCCCTCGGTTGCTGATGATGATACTGTGGGCAAGGAGAAGAAACCGAAATGCATCAGTCACCTGTATACATCTGACACATGAGCACAAGAACAATTGGTCACAGTGCATATCAGGGAATGCATCATGAGTAACAGCTAGATAACTCCGCACATATGTAAGCCCTGTACTGCCCAGTTGGTAGACCCACTATGCCACTTGGACACCAGGAAAAAAAGAACACAAAAGGCCACAACTTGAATGAGAAATACACTGAGAAGCTAGTGTCTGTGAACCGGTGGGCACAACAATACAATGAAGTCATGCCACCTCTTGTTTAACATGTAAGAAACTGTAGTGGTGCACCCAATGTAAACTGACACACCTCAATACTCAAGGTGTCACCACACTCAGAGACCTGTAAGTACTTTGGAACCCAAAACGAAAAAATGTTGATACCTTGGGACTCACAATACTTTACACAATCTACATGTTTTGAATGTGCCAATTCGACATTTCGTGAAAAGAACACTCATGTGCCTGCATGAAATATGTCGCACAAGGCAGTGTACACAAAAGTACATTTACACTGTCATTGAAGAAGCTGGGACCTTTTCTAAGAAGCCACTGTTAAAAATTAATGGTGTTGCAGAAAGTACATATACATGGGCCCACGGAGGTCTTGATGTCTTGAGACTCGTCAGTTTGTATCACCAACAACAAAGGAGTCTCACAAAATCAAGAGCACTGTGGGAACATGTATATGGAGAATCTGCAACACCATTTAATTATAACAGTGGGTTCTTAGAAAATGTGCCAGTGTGTTCCATGAAAGTGGAAATGTCGTTTGGTGTGCACTTCCTTGGGCAACTTTTTTCATGCAGGCACATCAGTGTTCTTAATACAAATCATCAAATTCCCACTTTTAAAACATGAAGAACTGTTGACAAGTGCTGTGAGTGCCAAGGTACAATTTTTTAAGAGTAACAACTTGAATTATGTCAGTTGTCACATGGCCATCTGTCATCTGATTACACAGTTGGCCACACATATGACCTACTGCCTGTCATCTTGAGTAGCACACATGTCCACACCCAGGACAATGCATAAGCTAATGGGCCTGCAATTGGGTAGCCTAGCTGTACTGTGGGGACACCCTCATGGCAAGCCAGAATGTACACACAGATGTCAGCACACAAAGTCCAAACAACGTTGCATCTGAACCACACACAGGTGCTAAAACATTTATGAGCAGGAATCATGTTTTTAAAAAAATGACACAGGCTGCAAAGCAGGTAAATTAAGCACTGGCCAGCATCACAGGGGCACTGCACGGTGATTCTTTGTACAGCCAAGTCTCACACACAAGTCAGACCTGGCAAGCAAAAATCAGGGTTGCACATGTATGCCTCTCCCGCACACCCCACCCCATGCCTGAGTCAATGTGATTGATACAGATCAAGAAGTGACACCTCTTATTCAGGGTTACAATAACTGTGCTGGAAAAATAGCTTAATTTACACAACATCACCTCGTGGGGCTGGCAACACATATTTGTGACAAACAACCATCTACAGATTGTTGTGAATAGCCACACAGGCACTGCCCAGTGTGAGTATGCACAAGCAAAATGGTGCATCCCTGTCCAGTGGACACATGTAGCACACATTTGCAAAATACTAACTAGGCCAGGGAACAATGCCACAGAGGCAGACCTATGCTGAACACACAGAGAATGTGCACAGTGTTGGATGACACACATGATTAGGAGGCCAGGGTGTCTCAGGGGACTGTAGTGGGCACACTGCTCCGTGGTCCTGGAATGAGCTGACTGTACCATGTTCAACCGTCATGGCAATATGCATATCTCCCACTCATGCACATCGTGTCTGAGGCCACAACATTGGTCATGCATGCTGCAAGGATGTTCAGTTGAAAGCTCACATCATTATCAGTACCAACAAATATGGACCCCCAACATAGTGAACAGGTCATGGCACAGGCAAGGTACCAACACAAGTCACAGACCACCCTCCCACATGATGGCGAAAGCAATGTGCACTTAGATTTACTGGCACCCTAGATGACCATGTGCAAATGTGATTACACACAGACCAGGGGACACATGTCAAGGAGGGGAAGGGATGAAAAAGAGCACCAGGTGACATTGGGGAACAGAAAATGCACTGCACATATTAACTCTGGGAGTGTATCCAGGCTACAGAGCACTTCCAAAAGCTGGCGACACATAACACGACAAACAGCCATGTACCTACCTCCTCCTTGCTGCAGTCTCTCCTGTAACTGCCTATCGAGCTCAGGGAATACCACCGCCAGGACACGTTTCATGTGGGGGGTCAGGCGTCGGCGGCCGCCGTGGGGGCGAGTACTGTCGAGCCCCAGCTGGACCCGGGCGATCCGCTGGGTCCAGCACCGGATGTCCTGCCACCTCTTGGGGACCTGTGGCAGCTGCCGACTAAGCTCCCCCTCAGATCTCACGGCCCTGACGATGTCTTTCCAGATCACGCCCTTCTCGTAGGCAGTTACCTGTCAGGATGACAAAATGACACAACATCAATACACCTGCTCCATGTCCCAGAGACATACATTTGAACATCATTGAAATGTTGAACAGGGCATAGGATGCAGACTGGAATTACATCATACACAATAAGAAATTGGCCTGTGTGCAAGACCCAATGCACTACATGGCATTGAAAGTCAACAGGTTGGCATGAGGGGTGCGACACACTCACTGATCATGCCACACACTGTGCAGCACATGCAACAGCAGGCTGAAGGCCAGCACGTGGCAAGCAGTCACATGTCCCACTCCACTGACGCACCATCAGCATACTAGACAGACACACCCAAGCACAGATCACTCGCCTGTCATTGACAACAGCGGATACAACCCTCACTCTGCACATGTGCCACTTGCCTGTGGGGTGTCACAGGTGTCGTGCTCGCTCTGCAACGGCTTACTTGTCACATCAGATGGGTTGATCTGTTGCCTCCTCCATGCAGCTGTGGTGCAACACTTCACATAGACACTCACCCACATGACAAGGAACATTCACACACATCACTGTCCATGAGGTCGTACACCTCATTTGGACACTCTCACCACAGGGCCACTCAACTCATACACATCTGTGGGTACAATCACCTGTCACACCGGGGGGACCACTGAATCACCTCAGGACAATAGGAAAAAAACCCACCAAGGATTTGCCAGGCTGAAAGTGTCATGCACTATGCAGTGAAAGTCACAGTAAGCACAATGCAAGTGAGGAGTGCACACAGGAACTACATCCTGCTCTGCATGAGAGACATCAGCATGTCCCCCCCTGGGACCCACTCTAAACAACATTGCATGTCTGTCCCACCTGGACACAATATTGACAGTCACACAACAGGTGCATAGGCAAAGTTAGTGGACTCAGCACTCACCTGCTCCCCTGGTCTCCCATACAGCTTGGTGTACTGTGGGAGGAGGACGTCCAGCAAGATTTCATTCTCCTCCTGGGTGAATGGCTGGGCCCTCTCCACAGTACGTGACATGGTCCAGAGGAAGCAGAGACAGCAGCAGTGTGGTCGACTGGAAAGTTGTGCAGGCAAGTGCCCTCTCATGGGTTCTGGCTGCCTTATATCTGTCTTGCTGAGGGGCATTCATTTAGAGGAGTACATAGTGATTGGTCAGACTCATTCGCATCCTACGTTTACTCCAATCCCTTTAAACATACACCAATGAATTTAAACATACACCAATGACAGCATTCGCATCGTTCAAATTTTGAGCATCATGTCAAGTCAACAACCACTTTGCAATATTGTATTTTGTGGCCAACTGACTGTTCCAGGACACATGATCGACACTTTTCAACTGAAAACTCTGTCTCCATGACAACCAGCATGCATTTAGGGCCTAATACTTGTCCCTTATGTGTCCCCTATGTAATTTTGAAATCCACACACAGGTACGGTGCGTTTCACACGTACCCCTACGGCACAAGTACAATGGTGAAATGAAGCGTACACACGCGATGATAGCGGGTGTGCGGTGCGTTTCACATGTACCCCTACGGCAAAAGTACAATGGTGAAACGAAGCGTACACACGCGATGATAGCGGGTGTACGGTGCGTTTCACATGTACCCCTACGGCACAAGTACAATGGTGAAACGAACGTACACACGCGATGATAGCGGGTGTACGGTGCGTTTCACACGTACCCCTACGGCACAAGTACAATGGTGAAACAAAGCGTACACACGCGATGATAGCGGGTGTACGGTGCGTTAGACACCTAAGGGTATGCACTAGTTCACACGTATGGGTACGCACTAGTAGTACAGTGCGTTAGACACCTACAGGTATGCACTAGTTCACACGTACAGGTACGCACTAGTAGTACAGTGCATTAGACACCTACGAGTACGCACTAGTTCACACGTAGGGGTACGCACTAGTGTTACAGTGCGTTAGAGACCTACGGGTACGCACTAGTTCACACGTACGGGTACGCACTAGTAGTACAGTGCGTTAGACACCTACGGGTACGCACTAGTTCATACGTACGGGTACGCACTAGTAATACAGTGCGTTAGACACCTACGGGTACGCACTTGTTCACACGAACGGGTACGCACTAGTGTTACAGTGCGTTAGACACCTACGGGTATGCACTAGTTCACAAGTACGGGTACGCACTAGTAGTACAGTGCGTTTGACACGTACGGGTATGCACTAGTAGTACAGTGTGTTAGACACCTACGGGTACGCACTAGTTCACACGTACGGGTACGCACTAGTAGTACAGTGCGTTAGACACCTACGGGTACACACTAGTTCACACGTACGGGTACGCACTAGTAGTACAGTGCATTAGACACCTACGGGTACGCACTAGTTCACACGTACAGGTACGCACTAGTGTTACAGTGCGTTAGACACCTACGGGTATGCACTAGTTCACACGTACGGGTACGCACTAGTAGTACAGTGCGTTTGACACGTACGGGTACGCACTAGTAGTACAGTGCATTAGACACCTATGGGTACGCACTAGTTCACATGTACGGGTACGCACTAGTAGTACAGTGCGTTAGACACCTACGGGTACGCACTAGTTCACACGTACGGGTACGCACTAGTAGTACAGTGCGTTAGACACCTACGGGTATGCATTTCACACACTTACAATGGTAATACAGGCGCGCACATGCCAGGAATGGAGGGCTACGAGTCGCACAAGGATGTCCATTAAGTACTTGTCATTGCATACTGTTATGTGCAGGCCCTAGGTGTGGCAGCCAGTGATATTGCACAGGTCATCTCATCTAGTTGCACAATTGATGTGTGATGACCTGTGGACACATGTCATGTGTGATGGGGCACTATGTGGCACACATCACCTTGCCACTTGCCACATGTGTGTCTGTAGTCCAACTGTGTCATGCACAGCAGCAGTGGGATGGCACAGTCATCACCACCCGCTCCTGTCTCCTGATGCCAGGGACAGGGACACTCAATCAACTGACATGTCACGATCTGCGTGCCCCTTTGTGCCTATGTCAGGTGTATGTCATGTGTTCCCATGAGCTTGATGTCAGTGTTCCGTCAACTGCATCTGCTGTTGGTGCATCCAACATGGGTCTGTGTGGCGATGGGCATGGGACACATCTACGCACACCAGGCCACATGTGGATTCCCACCGCTGTAGGGTCTGTGTGCATCGGACATCATATTTTCCCAGTCATACATGTCTGTGTTGTCTCAATGGCTGTGTCTTTCTCTTGTTACGTGTACCCCTTCATCGCAATGTGTTTGATATGTACATTTGACATTCCTTGTGACCTGTGCGTGTGCCTTGCAGTCAGCTGTGTGGATGAGATGACATCCTTCCTATGCAGCTTTGTGGTTGTGTGTCACTCCGGTGATATCTGTGGCTCTTCACTCAGACTGGCCACCAACTCATTTCAGGGCATGTCATGTAGACTTGACAATCAACAGGTGTATCTGGCTTTTTGTAAGAGTGCCAGCAAGCTGGCATATGTGTCCTGTATGTATTGCACACACCCGACTCCATAGTTACCTGATGTGTATTAGCAGTGTAACATGTGCTATGTTCATTGACATTGATATTGGCAGACTCTCAATCTTCATTCTTACAAACAATGTCTTGCAGGGCACCGCCTGTCCCAAGACCAATGCCGGACTTGGGTGCCATGAGGGAACGTGCCTGCATCCGACGTTACAGATTCACTCAACAGTTGATTGAGGACTTGACCGATAGGCTGGCACCACACCTCCAACCGCGACACAGGTATCCTACTGCGCTGACCCCAAAGATGAAGGTGATGGCAGCCCTACATTTTTTTGCCACAGGTACGTTTCAATTCACCATAGCTGATGTTGGTGGCATGTCACAGAAAATGTTCAGCCGTGTCCTGCGTGATGTTTTAGCAGCCATGTTGGAGCACCTTGATGAATTCATCACATTTCCTACTCCTGAGGAGTTGACAGATGTCAAGGGTGATTTCTATGCCCTGGGAGAGATGCCCCATGTCATTGGGTCCATTGATGATACACATGTGGCTTTGGTACCACCACAGGCACAGGAACAAGCCTATTGCAATAGAAAACATTACCACTCGATAAATGCCCTTGTCGTGTGTCTTGCTAACATGCTGATTTCCCATGTCTGTGCATGTTTTCCAGGATCAGCACACGGTGCCTACATCATGAGGCGTAGCAGGGTGCCACAAATGATGCTGCGGCTGCACAACGAACGAGCATGTCTTGTTGGTGGGTATACTCTGTTTGTCCTGTGTGTTGCGGTATCTTTGGCTCTTACGGCATCTCCTGACCCACTTTTTTACATGATGTTTCCATGTAGGGGACTCTGGATATCCCAACATGCCATGGCTAAGGACACCTCTCCGCAACCCAAGAACAGCTGCAGATCACAGGTACAACAATGCACACGGGCAGACCAGGCGAGTGATTGAGAGGACGTTTGGCCTCCTGAAGAGCCGATTCCGGTGCCTGGACAAGACAGGCGGGTCCCTCCCTTATGGCAGTTGAGAAGGCAGTGCCACTCATCCGGATGAGCAGGAACATCCACCCGTGGAGGATCAAGGGCTTGCTCACGTGGCTAGTGATGAGGAGGAGGAGGAGGAGGATGATATCCGGAGTCAGCTCATACGTAACTTCTTCTCATACTGGTGAGTCACTGGGTATGAGTGTGCAAGCTTGTAGCATTGAGTGGCATGTGTTGCAATGTATGTGTCCAGCTGACTGAATGCAAAGTGACTAAGATGTGTGTTCTGATGTGTCACTCGAGTGATGATGTCATGCCACACAGTTTTGCGGAGAGACTTTCTTTGAAATTTACATGTGTCCAACATTGTTCATGTTTTTTAAATGTCCCTGTGTGCGGCGAAAATTCTTTTAGGTGACTTCTTGTGTGTCTGTCATTCCCAGGTTTTTGGGCCTGTTGTCTGCTCGTGTCATCTTTGTCCTCCTTTCTATTCCTCATGAGCATTGCAACGTGTGCTGAATCAGCGTTCCATGCACGGACATGTGGAAATGTCAGTTTGGGTAAGGATAGCAGCAAGGCTTTTTGGTGGTGGTACGGGTTGGGAATGTGTGCGCCTGCTTCTGTGCATATGGTGGTACCATGCATACATGTCTTCTCACCATGGAGCATATAACATGTAGCATCACTCCCATGACATGATAGTCACCCTTCTTGACTGTCATCTGTAGTGGAGTGTGGCGTCCAAAGTGCCTCATCTCTGTCACTGCAGCTCTCTTGCCAGTTTGCATGTGTCATCTATGGCATGCTTGTCAAATATTGAGCATATGTGTATGTCTACTTCGGCAACATGCATGCAGTTCTTCATGGCTAATAATATCTATTGTGCATGAAGTCCTTGGTTGTGTACGTATTTGTGCAGGTTGCTCCACACAACGGGACGTGAACACATGCAGATGGTGTGTCTCCTGTGCGCAGCTCCGCATTTTGTTGCCTGACCCTGTGACCGTCATTTTTGGTGATTGGTCATACATTTTCTCGTAGTGACCCATGAGTTACCTGACACTCCTTCCTTTACATACACCTGTTGCACTGTGCCTTTCTGACCTCCTTGTCTTTGTGTGCTACTTTTTGCCTAGTTTCTCACCCCTTCCGCCTGCTGCTGCCTCACCTGTGGCACCGTCCCGCCGAGTGCCCTGATTCTGCAACCCACACGCCTCCAAAATGCTCCTCCCTTCCCCCCTCCACCCATTCTTAATGCAGCCAGCAGCTTGTCTGTGCCACTGTTGCGCCAACGCCGTGCCAAAGGCAGGACCGTGTGCGCCTGCAACGTGCACAGTGCCCGAGCCTCTGGTCTTTGCATGACCCACGTCACACAACAGGCTCATGCTGCAGCCAACCTCCAAGCAATGTCCTCCACACAATCATCCGCCTGATATCAGGCAACCCCTAAGCGCACACACGACACCTTCGCATGCTGAGTGTGCAACTCCAACTGCCTACACAGCGCTGCCCAGCCTACCAGACCCTGTCAGAACAACCAGGTCATGTGCCTACTACTCCACACCCGCTCCGTCCACCAGCACGCCATTGGACTCTGTTATCTCCTCAACACAACAGGGCCACACATCACCCTCATGACAGTAACCTGGACATAAGCATCCTCAGCACACGACTTCTTCATTGCCATCTCAGACGGATACAAGATCACCCGCGGGGACGGCACCAACAATCCCGGAGGATGAATTTCAATTGATTCACAAGTACACCCTCAGAGTCACAAATCCGGGTTTGCAGCAACTCCCTGGCAACCCTCAGAGTAACACTCATCTACAGATATCCAGGCCTACATCCACAATTGCGCTAAGCCATCTACACGTACATCTGCATGCACGCCCTCACCTCCACAGGCTACATGTGGCTGGGGGCCAGTAACTTCTGGCTGGAGGAGAACCACACCACCATCCATCATTGGTCCATCAACATTTTAATCGACTTCTCCGACAAGCAACACACTGCCCCACACCCTGCTAACGAACCTCCAAAGATGCTTGATGTAAGTCCCCACAGACAAGCTGTGTGGGACACTCAAAACAACACCAACGCAACACCCTGAAACCTCACGCACTGGATCAGCAACTGATCCAACAATCTTTCCACATTGACGGACTTTCCTGTGAAGCACAACAATAGTTAAGGCACCTGGGACAAGGCAGACCTACTGGACTCCTACAGACGTAGGCAGACTCTTGTGCACACCTTGCAACACAAAGAGCCATCAATTACCTTACAGGCCTGGAAAAGACCACACACAGCCATCACCATATCATCAGCAAGGACAAGTGGAGATCCTTCAGATAGTGCTGAGACAACAAAACACACGACATCAAGGAGCTCATCCGCATTGTGAGTGAACTGACAGCAGATCTCCATCCAAGACACCCCACCCTTACAAGGCAGATCACATCCCTTGCAACTTTGTACCACTGCTCTCCCTCAGGCCCTTTCCCACACAACATCTCAACCACATCATTTCCTATCCTTGAAGCCCACGTCCCGCGCGTCCTGAATGTCTCCTTTGAGTTGGCCACATTCCATGGGTGCTGGAGGCATGCAGAGACCCAGGCCCTTCTTAAACAACGGACGGCAGTACCGCAGGATCTCCTGGTACATCACCTGCTTCCCTACCCAGCAAATGTCATCCGGAAGACACTCAACAAGCAACTGACATATTTCCTCCATGCAACCAGCTCCAGGCAACCGGCACCAGAACATATTCCACAGTAATCACACCACTGCAACCGTCATCATTGCCACCACCAAAGACAACTTTGCACTGCTCAACAATGGTGAGCCCACCCCCCTTGACCTCTCAACTGCATTGTACACCATGTGCTACCACACTGTCAGCTCACAAATCTCCAACACTGGTATCCAGAGGAGGGCCCAGGATTCAATCAGGAAGTAGCTCACCAGCAAGGCCCAGGGAGTCTGCCTCCACCCTGCAGCATGTAGTACACTGGGGTCATGTGGTCTTCTCTCAGCGTGACGATCTTCAATGTCTCCATGACCCCCCTCTCCACCATCACATGCGCACACGACCTCATCATCATCTCGTATGCCATTGATACCCAGCTGCTCCTCAAACTCACCAAAGAGCCAGCCATTGCCAGATCCAAACTTCAATAAGGCATGAGATCTGTTGACGAATGGCTGAACATCAGCCACCTGAGGCTGGACTTGGACAGGACTGAGGTCATCATCTGAGGATTGTCCCCTTACGGCTGTGTCAACTCCTTGTGTCCCACTGGTATGGGCACCGCACCAGCACCCAGTGGCCACGCACGCAAGCTGGTGTTCATCATGGACCCATCGCTGACAATTACCATGCAACTCACCACCATCTGTACCTCATGCTGCAACACCCTCCGCATGCTGCAAATGATCCACAGATAGATCCACTACAAGGCAAGACAGACCGTCCCCAAGGTCCACGACACCAGCCGGCTCAACTACAGCACCGGCCTCTACGTAGAACAACAGCAAAACTGCAGGAGAAGCTGTCCACATCCAGGGTGCCTCCGCACACCTCATCTTCAACATCCCCAGCCCCAGCCACATCACCGTCCACCTGAGATAGCTAGAATGGCTCACTGTCTGCTGCAGGATCACCTTCAGACTCCTCAACCACACTCAGGAGGCAGTCCACAACCCCAGACCCAAAACAAACCTTGGACGTTTGTCATCCAACAACCCGTTGGCCCAACTCCGTGCAGCCCACCTTGCCCTGGCCACCATTCATCACATCTACATAAACACTGCATGCAGGAGATAGTTCTCCCACCTCGCCAAACAGACCTGGGATTCCATCCCCGGGCACATCAACATGACCCATGACCTCTACACCTTCATGATACTCTTCGAAATTGGTCTGTCTGAGCAGTATTGCAAGCCCCCCCTCAGCAGCTTGAGGCCATCACGGGTGAGTATTGGGCTCCATGTCTGTATTTGGAGATACATTGAGACACATGTGTGTCCTTGACCGGAGTTAGATCCAAGTATATGAATGGCTGGAGTTAGTTCCACACTCAGGCATACTTTGACATATCCCCACACGTATGTTGTGGACTCATGCTAAATGACTTCAACATAAAATTTCACGTATTAATTATTTAATTATAGGTCTGGGGCGTGATTTGTGCACTTAAAAAGGTGCAATGCAGGGACCATAGAATCCAAAGTTCACAGGGGGAGATGGGATCCTTGCCATTTGAAGTCATCAGAGTCCAGACCACAGTGTTTGGCATCATTAGTCAGACTGTGACCAGCAGGTCCATGTGGTAGATGATGTCAGTCAATAAGGTGATGCTGTCGCACATGAAGGCCAGGTGCCAGGCCAGGTGACCTGGGAGATGTGGATGGTCGGCTGCCTCTCACTGTCTTTTCCGTGGACGACCCACCTTCCTCCTGGGACCCTCAGATGGAGGCCTTGACGATGCTTGGGACGCTCTGTCGGACGAATCCTCCTCCTCCTCTCTCACTGTGGCTGGTGGTGGTCTTCGCCTGGTGGCACAGGGAGGGTTGCCCATGTTGTCGGCGATCCGACGGAGTGAATGGCTTATATCCCTTTGCACCGCCAGGAGCTTAGCCAGTCTTGCCTCCATCCGTCCTTGGTGTTCTTGTTAACTGGCATGTTGCTCGGCCTGCTGGTTCTTGATCTCTGTGAGGGTCAGCACTACCTGGCTGAACTCCCTGGTGTCACGCCGGTATGCCTCCATGATGTTGTGTATGTGTGACATACCGGTCCCTTCAGCTGGCTGGTCAGGTTCTCGCCTCCGCCTGCCTCCACTCCCACCACCCCTGCCCACACGAGCCTGGCCTGCCGTTGTGGGCACATCGGGTCTACGGGACCCCTGAGGGATGGCAGTGGCAGTGTTGTCTGCCTCCTGGGTGCCAGGCGCTCCTTGTCCCTCCTTGTCAGACTGGCTCAGTTGTTCACTGCGGGCAGGGCTCCTCGGTGTCTCCTGGGATGTGGCAGGAATGAGGGTGGTGGTTGGCACAGATGGTCCTGAACCAGGTTCTGCAGTGGCTTGGACACCAGAGGGTCCAGGTCGGTCGGGGTCATCCACGGAATGTTGAGAGGCGTCGCTGCCGGTGGGATCAGGTTCCTCCCGGGCCAGGGACTGTGAATCTTCACCCCCATTGTTGGGGGTAGATTCATCACGTTGCCCTGTGTGTGAGAGACAGACAATGTTAATGCTGTTTCATGCAACATGCATGTATCATACACATTCAAGTTGGCACTGTTCCTCCAGGTAGTTGTATGTGCCTAGCATTCTCCTCAATGTTCACTTGTGGATGGGTATGTTGCGGGGGTCAGATTGATATGTTCTCCTGAGTCTTTGACATGTAGATTTTTGGCTTGTATGCTTCTGTGGCTATGTATTGGTGTTGTTGTGTTACATGTCCATTGTGACAGTGTGTAAATCCATTGCCTGTCCCGGGGGTGTCTGCTTGTGTAAGGGGTGTGTGTGACAGGGCCTGCTGGTGGGTGTAGTGTGATTTGGCACTGGGGTTCCCAGGTGATGTAGCTGTCCCCCCATGGAGCATGCTGCCATGACAGTGAGTGTGAGTTCCTGTCCTAGGTATCTGACCTTGTTGTCTTGGTGTTTGTGTTTGCACTGGTCACAGAAGGGCCTTGTGCTGCCTACACCCGGGCCGAGTGTGAGCTATCTTGTCAGTACTTTCCCAATCCCTGTGCATTGTGCATGGTGCATGGGTATGTACCTGGGCCATATGGGATGAGGGCAATTGTGTCTGATTTGGAGTTCAACAATGTGTTTTGTGCCACCCACCCTCCCAGCATACGGGACATCCATTCTTGGTTTGCTGCTTCATGTAGCATGGGACATAGCATGGCCTTGCTTTCTCAATGGAGCATACACATGTTGGTGGCATTAGCGTTATTTTTGTTTGTGGTTCTGGCCGGTGAGGGCTTGGGGGTAGTTGCGTGCATTTTGTGTAGTTGGGTTGTGGATGCCATTACCACCATGTTACATAAGTTGTTTGTGTACTCACCAGGCTCTGGAAGTCCTTGCAGTCCATGTACTCCCACCGGCGGAAGCAGGGCCATCACCTTCTCCTCCCAGGGATGGTAATGTACTGGTCTGCGGGGCGCACCACCTCCAGTGATGTTGCTCTGGGCGTAGTCATCATTCATTTTGCACTTGACCGCCCTCGGCAGATCGTACCACCTGGCTTGGTATTCATTCCTGGTCCTTCTCATGGGTGCAACAGCATTCACCCTATCGACGATCCTCTGCCACAGGCGTGATTTTTCAGCTATGCTGGTCTGTCTGACCAATGTTCCAAACAGCTGTGGCTCGACTCTGATGACTTCATTGACAAGGATCTCCAGCTCCTCCCTTGTGAACTTTGGATTCTTGTCTGTGGGCATGGTGTGGGGTGAGGGTGTGGATGGTTGTGGGTGTGTGGGTCTGAATGTGAATGTGTAGAGGGGGTATGTGTGAAGGAGGTTGTGTGACGGTGTATATGTTAAGGTGGATGGGTGCAGTTGTTGGTGTGTGCTCTCTAGCTGCAGTGAGTCTGTTGCAAAGGCTCATGGTTTGTGTGTGTGGGCCCTTTTTATTGGTCCATTTGTGGGTGGGCCTCCGTTTGAATTTTTGGTGGGTGTGTTATAAGGGGTGGTTGTGAGTTTGCCCCTCTGTTTGCCTGTTTGGATGTGTCCAGGTCAGTCATTTCCATTTTTAGTGCACTGTAGATGTGTTTTGTGGTGTTGTGCGAGTCGAATAGACCCTCCTTGTGCTGTTTTACAGTGTCCGTGGTTCAGTACGGTACAGGGGTACGAATGGTACAGGCACACACCCCCATGCGTTGTGTATGTACGGTGCGTACACGCCCATTGCTATGTACGGTGCGTACACCGCCATTGCATATGTACGGTGCGTACACTGCCATTGCTATATACGGTGCGTACACCGCCATTGCTTATGTACGGTGCGTACACCGCCATTGCTATGTACGGTGCGTACACCGCCATTGCTATGTACAGTGCGTGCACCGCCATTGCTTACGTACGGTGCGTACACCGCCATTGCTTATGTACGGTGCGTACACCGCCATTGCTATGTATGGTGCGTACACCGCCATTGCTATGTACGGTGCGTACACCGCCATTGCTAGGTACGGTGCGTACACCGACATTGCGTATGTACGGTGCGTACACCGACATTGCATTTGTACAAGTCATTCCCCGTGTACGGGACGTTTTCCGTACGAATCGTAAATCGGAAAGCCGGTCCGGATCGTACTTGTACTCTCGGACTGTCTTTTTACGATTCGTACGGAAAAGTGTACGATTCGTATGGATCGGGCCGATCCGAATGTACTTTTTCCCGTACGAATCGTACTTCACGGGTCGGACGTGACTTGTACGATTCGTACGGAAAAAAATACGGATACGAGTCGTACGGGAAAAAAAAATACAGGATCGGAATCGGCCCCTATGTGTTTTATCTCGTTGGATCTAAAATGCAGTTTCTGATTTGTCAGCTTGTTGAATTTTTGATTAGGTGTTTTATGTTAAATTATAAATCCTGCTAATCTGATGTTATTGATGAATTTTGATGTATGAATATTAAGATGCTAATTTATGTAATATATGGATTTCAATTAAAAAATATTTTAAAAAAAGAAAATCTTTATAGCAACATTTAGGTACAAATCAAGATGAGCGATGGCCGAAGAATCACCCAGAAAATTCCAACCAATATAGGCATAAAACAGAGGGGTGTGCCGGCCCAGTTTATTTAACATCGACACAGCCGATCTTAATAGCCACCTGGCCCAAGTGTTGATTGACCTCCCCCAGGCTGGGCAAAGAACAACTAAGAAGTCTGCAATATGCCGATGACATCGTCTTACTAAGTAAAACACCTATCGGCCTGCAGCATTTGATAGACCAACCACTCAGATACGCAGCCAACCTGCAGTTGGATCTCAATTTCAGCAAATTTTAGCTAAACCAAGGTACTATGCTTTCCGAGCTCATGCAACAAAACGGAGGACAAATTCACCTGGCGGGCCAAGGGTAATTCCCTAGAACTGGTGAAGTCCTACAAGTATCTCGGAGTCCATCCTGACTCACATTTAACCTTCAAAACGCAACTTTAATCAAGAAGAGCCATTGCTAACCATCTGCTGTTTGGATTTGAAACTCTTCGACAGAAGACACAAAACACCTTGACACACCATCTCCTTCAGGTGGTGGGTGCTAAATTCATGCCCTCGTTATCTTATGGTCAGAGTTGCTCAGAGATAACGATGTAGGGACCCTAAACACCTTACAATCGAGCCTTTTACAAAAACTCTTTGTGATTCCACAGTATGTCTCACAAGACCAAATTAGGCTTGAGTTTGGCCTGTACCATCAGGGAGCAGTAAGGAAAGGGAGTTAGTCAAGAGGCTCAGGTAGGCAGAAGTAAACGCGCTCTCTCATCAGTGCTGGCTGGAAATAGAAAAACAGCCCTTGAAAAGAAATCACTCTTTACCGCAATACAGCAGTCAATCAAAGCAACGCAACTAGAGGAAGCAAGGCATCGTCATCTTTTAGGTTTTTAACTCCCTGGAATTCCGGCCTCAATCCTTTATCAAGGATGGAGAGTTTCGCCACTTTGATTGGCCTTTTGAATGCCTCTCCTTGGCAAAACTCAAACATTACTTTGGCAACATCTTAGCCCGGCTTCCACTTGCCTGACATGGCACGATTGCATTAATGCACAAAGCATCAAGCACTTTATTCTTTCGGACTGACTCTCCCAAATCTGGGCTTTTAGCCTCCATCAAGGATGGAGCGTCTCTCCAACCTGATTAGCCATTTAAAGGACTGTTTTAGTACAACCCGAACACTACCTTGGCAGCAGCTCAGCCCAGCTTCAACCCAACTTGAGACTGCTCCACCTAAATCTCGGTCTGGCTCTCACTACCACATGAGTGCATAAAGCATCTCACACTTTTTCTCTTGAACTGTTTTCCCTCAATTCTGGTTTTAATCCTCTATCGAGGAAGGAATGAGGCCTTCCCTTTTTCTTTATTGTCTTTCCACAGACACAAAAGGATGCCCTTCTTCTGGGAATGTTAAAATATATGTGTTGTCGCTCTGGCAACTGAGCAATTGTTGTCTGGTTTAGCACCAGTATTCAATGTCTCATACAGGTTTTTATTTTTAATTGATGGTTTGACTATGTACATCTAAGGTGAATGATTGCGTTACTTTTTAGAATTGTAAACTCATGTGAAGTCATACTGGCGAGAGTGCTTAATTTGTAGAAAATTAAGTACCAGGGCCCTTTTCAGAAGGCCACGGCAGCCTGCACCACCCATACCCTGCCTGCACTGCTAATGACAGTACCAACATAACACCTAACCATTACACTTACAATTGTGCCAATTCAGACTATTTCAGGCCCCACAAAGCTATAAACATGGCATAAGAGGCTGGTATTATAATTAATGTTAATAAACACTTTTGTTGTGCTCATCTCAAACTAAAAAGACAGCACCACCATGTGGTGGACTGTCACTAGAGCCGGTACTGACAATAAAGTATGGGTGCCGAGCACTTGAAACCACCGGTGGCACAAATTAAGCAAAGCTGGTGATTGAGCTATAGCTAAACTGGTCTGGCCCTGGTATCTAACGCACCACACAAGCCTTTTTTTTATTGATTGTTTGATAATGTATATTAAAAAGATTTTAATTAATCTACCAGTAAAAACATTTACTTACTTTGACTACGTTCTGCACAATATCTTTTGCTGCTGGGGTTTCCCTCAATTGACCTGTTTTGAAATGCAGAGAACAAGAAATGCCGAGACTTGACACCCAGATTTTACCAACAAAGACTAAAGTGGAATGCCCTATGGATCGACTGGTCTGGCTAATTTCTCAATACATTTTTCCACCAAGTCCCCTGACATCAAACTGACATACCCGAGTACTAGGATGATTCTTATTGCATCAGAGAGGCCCTGTCAGTGGTAGTTTAAAGACTTCCTTCACGGGTTAGAACAACCACACAAGAGACTGCAGTGCACAACAGACCTTCTGCAAATGTTCAGGAGCCAGAAGCTGGATACTAGCCTAGTATCATTGAGTTTGGTGGCCAGTTTCCTAAATTCAAACAATATGAACCTCCTATAGGATTGCATGGATTTTCCAAGAGAAGGTAAACACATTTCGAGCAGAGCTTCTTAAGCTTTTGGAAGGAAAAGGTGCTGCATTTGTTGTATTCAGAATAATGTACTTCCTACACACGTCAAGGATTCTTTATTTACTTCCATATCTTCTTTATCTGGCCAGATCAAGTTTGCAATTTTCTTCCATAGAAGTCCGTCCACTAGGCATTATTGCCTACAGGTAACTATTTTTTACAAGATCTCAGTGGATAAGGATTTCCTGGGGCATAAAGAAAGTTATTCCCAATTCACAGCCTTTCTCTTCTGTGGAAATAAAATTTCGTCCTTTTAAGACTCAGGGGTTCTTCATTCAAGCCTGTCTTTAAGCCCTCTTAACAACTCCTCTTCAGGAAGGCAGTTTTCCTTGTGGCTATAACATCTACACCAGGTTAGTGAAATACGGGTTCTATTTTCTCCTAAATCGTATAAGTTTTCAATTGTAATAGGGTGGTAATGAGGTATCAATTCCTATCTCGAATAGTTTTGGATTTTCACCTGCCAAAGGATCCCTCCATATTCTTTCCATGAGAAAAGTCCTGAAATTGTATATAGACAAAACTAATGATATCAGAACACCCCAACAGTCATTTGTTAATTATGGTCAATTATGTACAGGTTTGGTCTCATCTAAGCAATATGTATCTAAAATAATTTGTTCTACTTTGCAAAGAAAAAGCAAATAACACTTTTTCTGCTAAACTGAAAGCCCACACAACCAGGAGTAAAGTGGCTTCTGCTCTGTTACTGGTAGATATCCCAATTTCTGAGATCTGCACGGCAGCTACCTGGAGATATGTTCATAACTTTACGAGACACTACTGTCTTGATTTCGACTCTAGATCAGATGCACAAGTAGGGGAGGCCTCCTTGAGAAATTGCGATGTATAGGCTTCGAGGTTACCTTTTTTCCCTTTCATTGCAGTTCGATGGGATGGGCCTGCTATTCTATTAAATGCTTAGGATTATCATTGGAGATCCCTGTAGTAACCACAGAGGCAGTGGTTAATGAATAAGCTCCTTTATTCATAAGGATACAGGTACACATCAGTAGAGCAACCTTCAGCTTCATCAACTGGCAGCATTCACAGAATCCTTCAGTGATGTCATTCTATGACATCACTGAGTTCTATAGTGAGAGTATGAATTCTCCACACATCTCCCCCCTTTATAAAGAATTTACAATAAAACGTCAATAACTATACACGTTAAAATTCATAACAATAACAAAACATTCACAAATCATAAAAAATATAAGAATATGATCATTCAAAAGAATTTGGAACATCAATTTTGCACACGTTGCCTATGCTCCACATTTTTCTATCATCAAGAGTTACCACTGAGTTCATTACTTTTATCATCCTTTGTGGTTTAGAAAATTTACTTTCTCCTTTTTTTACCAAGCCCATTCTTTTAGTAATCACCCAGTCACCAATTGCAATCTTAATATCTTTCACTCCTTTTCTCTTGTTGAAATCATCTTTATTTCTTTCTTGAGACTCTCTAACTCTTTCTGCAATTCGTTCTCGATCTACCAAAACCTGATCTTTCTTTTGCAACCACACAGGAGATTCTTTGGTTGCCGGTTCTCTTCCCTTTAAAGCCACAAAAGGTGAAACACCGGTGAAACACCTGTGATAGAGTGAGGAGTCACTCTGTGTGCCCACACCCTTTTATCTAATTCTTCTCTCCACCTTAATCCATTACTTAATGATAATTGAATGTTGTCCATTATGATACGATTGACTCGCTCAACCAATCTGTTTGCCTGTGGCCTGAATAGCGCCACCCTTTCATGCTTAACACCTAGATTTGAAAGAAACTTCGCCCTTACCGTGGAAACAAGTTGAACCCCATTATCTGTAACTAAACACTTAGGTATTCCCTCTTCCAAAAATGCGTTTCTTAAAAATTCTATAACAACTTCACACGTAATATGTGCTATAGGTTTTACTATAAACCACTTACTATGGTAATCAACTAAAACTATCTAAAATCTGCTCCTTACACCTAATCTGTTAATAGGACCCAAGAAATCTATTTATAGCTTCTCCCAGGGTCGATTAGGAACATCAAGAGACCCAAGAGGAGGTTGACGAATTACTCTACATTTATCGCTATTACAACATGCTTGACATTCTTTTACAATCACTTCTACTTCCCTGTCCATTTCAGGCCACCAAAAACTCTGTCTTAACCTTCTTTTACACATGCTTCTACCCAAGTGTCCTTCGTGTACCAATTTGACTAACTTTCCTCTCAACATCCTAGGAGGAACCACACGGTTGCATCTTAAAACTTTGTTCATTTGAATACTTAACTGGTCTTTTACCTTTAGTAGATATTTCTTCAATTCTTCATTCAGAGTAATTTCATAGTTACAACCATCACGTATAACATTTTTAAGCTCCATGTATTCTTCATCACTATCTAGGGCTTCATTCCACTCTTCTTTTTTCAAGGCCAAATCTAAATCATTAATACTGCACAAAGATTCCAAGAAAGAATCCTCTTCTTCTCCCTCAACTGGCAAACGTGACAAACAATCAGCTATGACATTCTTTTTACCTCTTACAAATTCAATTGAGAAATTGTAATCCATAATTGATAACAGCCATCGATATATTCGTGGGGTCACACTACCTTCAAGACCTTTTCCACCTTTAAAAATGTGCACCAAAGGTTTGTGATCTCTTTTGAGAACAAGTGGCAAACCCCACATATAGAATTTAAAATGATTTATTGCCCAACAACAACCCAATGCTTCATTTTCAATAGCAGAGTAAGATCTCTCTGCTCCCTGCAAACGTCGTGATGCAAACCCAATCACGCTTTCACCCGCCGCTGATCTTTGAGTTAATACAGCAACTAATCCTATATTACTAGCATCAGTTGTTAAAATTGTTTTCTTAGTCACATCAAAATGGGCTAAAGTAGGAACACTAACTAATGATGATGTAATTCTCTCGAATGCTGTTCTACATGAAACATCCCAGTCAAATGATACACCTTTCTTTAACAACATCCACATAGGTTCCACAATGTCTGAGAACCCTGATATAAATTTTGAGCAGTAGTCAGCTAACCCAAGGAATGATTTTAACAAGTCTTTATCAGTTGGCTGCGGGGCATCTACAATTGCTTTTATTATGCTTTTCTTAGGTTTAATTCCATCAGCAGAGATCTCATGGCCTAGATAGTTTACTTTTTCTTTCCTCAGTTGACATTTTTCTTTCTTAATGGTCAACCCATGACCAGCAATCCTTTTCAAAACTTCATTTATCAATTCATCATTCACCATCCTCGTCGCCATAAAAATTTAGTAACCACAGAGGCAGTGGTTAATGAATAAGGTCCTTTATTCATAAGGATACAGGTACACATCAGTAGAGCAACCTCCAGCTTTATCAACTGGCAGCATTCACAGAATCCCTCAGTGATGTCATTCTATGACATCACCGAGTTCTACAGTGAGAGTATGAATTCTCCCCAATCCCCTAAAGGAAAAGAAAGTTTCTTCCCTGTAATCCTAGTTTTCCTTCGGGAGAATCTCTATTGAAATCATAGGCAACCCAGCCTCCTCTCCAGTGAAAGGGTAAAAGATAATTAATATTCCTTGTACATTTTTTACTGGATTCATAAAAAATACTTGAGGCAACTGCCACCTACAGGGCATAATGGGATACTTTATGGGTTGGAGTTTTTAAAGGTGCAGTCTTGCTTTTCAGCTTAACATTACTGAAACCTATTCGACTACATTGCCCTTCTTTTCCAATCATTTACTTAAATAAAAGTTTGATAAAGATGTTTATGTATGGCACCTACTGCTTTAGGGACATTTCTGTTTTGGTATCTTTCATGAATTCACATACTTGAATCATCCCTGTCGTCGGGGTGGGTATCTCACAGTAAAAATAGACATATATATAATAGTCGTAATGAACAAGTTACTTACCTTCGGTAACGCTTTTTCTGGTGGATACAGTATCTGCCTGTGGATTCCTCACCTTGTGAATATCCCCTGCGCCAGCATTCCACGTAACTTTTCTTCCCCAGCATTCCACGTCGACGTGGGCGACGTCATAATACACCGGCTCCGCTCGCGACTCCGATCGATGTCACCGGAGCCATAAGAAGCCCACGTCGGCGTGATGACGTCAGTTCCACCCATTTTTTCCCCGTGCCTTCGAGGCGAACAGGTGGACTAACGACAGACTCAAAGTATACACAGTATACAATACACCAACACATATGCATAGCATACAAAGAAAATGAATGCTAAATAAACAAGCATTTCCTACAATTGCACAACAAAGCATAAAAGCATATCAACAAGACCTATTTGATGGTATACAAAGGTGGACAACGGGGAGGCGGGTGGGTCAGTGAGGAATCCACAGGCAGATACTGTATCCACCAGAAAAAGCGTTACCGAAGGTAAGTAACTTGTTCTTCTGATGGATACATCTGCCAGTGGATTCCTCACCTTGTGAATAGATTCCCACAGCAGTCCCCACTCCCGGAGGAGGGTGTCCACCTTCCTATACCAGAAAGTCCTGTAACACAGAGCGCGCGAAGTGGCCCTCCCTCCTCATCTCAGAGTCCAAGCAATAATGCTTTGCGAAAGTATGGAGGGAGGCCAAAATCGCGGCTTTACAAATATCTGCCACAGGAACACCCCGGGCCAAAGCAGATGTAGAGGCTTTAGCTCTAGTTGAATGCGCTCTAATACCATCAGGAGGAGTCTTACCAGCCAGGGCGTAGCAGATCTTGATGGTCAGAATTATCCATCTTGACAGCGTGCGCTTGTGCACCGCCTTCCCCTTAGAACGACCAATGTAGCCAATAAAGAGCTGGTCATCAAGGCGAAAGTCCTTGGTTCTATCCAGATAAAAACTAACAGCCCTCTTCGGGTCCAAACGATGGAGTCTTTCCTCCTCTTTGGAAGGGTGAGGAGGAGGGTAGAAAACAGGGAGAGTAAAGAACTGCCCCAAATGAAACGGAGTGACTACCTTTGGCAGGAAAGCAGCCCTGGTCCTGAGAACCATCCTTTCAGCATGCAAGGTAAGGAAAGGAGGATTGGAACTAAGAGCCTGAAGCTCACTCACCCTCCTTGCCGAGGTTATGGCCACAAGAAAAACCACCTTAAATGATAACAGCCTCAAAGGACAAGTATGAAGAGGCTCAAAAGGGGACCCCATTAGAAAGGTTAAAACAAGATTAAGGTCCCACTGAGGCATTACAAATGGAGAGGGAGGAAACATGTTTGTAAGGCCCTTGACGAACCTCAGAACAACCGGGGACTTGAAAAGTGATGGTTGATCTGGAAGGCACAGAAAAGCCGATAAGGCCGAAAGATAGCCCTTAACCGTAGCCACAGCACAGCCCTGCTGAGCCAAGGAAAGAGCAAACTGGAGAACATCAGAAAGATGGGCTTTTAAAGGGTCAACGGACCTCTCTCCACACCATTTTACAAATTTAGACCACCTGTAGGAGTAAACGGACTTGGTGGAGTGTCGCCTGGCCGATAAAATAACATCCACCACATCAGGTGGGAGAGAGAAGGAACTCAGGTTGCCCCGTTCAATCTCCAGGCATGAAGGTGTAAGCTCTGGAGGTGGGGGTGTAGAACCTGCCCCTCCGACTGCGAGAGGAGGTCTGCCCTCAGAGGGAGACGGAGCGGAGGGCACGAGGAGAGGTGGAGAAGATCCGTATACCACACCCTTCTTGGCCAATCCGGGGCGACCAATATGACTTGGGCCCGGTCTTGGCGAATCTTCCTCAGAACGCGAGGAATCAAGGGTATGGGAGGAAACGCGTAAAGGAGTCGTGAGCCCCAACTCAAATGAAACGCGTCCCCCAACGCCCCCTGCATCGGATACTGGAGACTGCAGAATGACGGGCAGTGCGTGTTCTCGAAAGTGGCAAACAGATCCACCCGAGGAGATCCCCACGTCCGAAAGACGTGACGAACTACCTCCGGATGGAGCCTCCACTCGTGGTCGGCGGAGAACTGCCGACTGAGACTGTCCGCACGCATGTTCAGCACCCCGGCCAGATGATTTGCCATCAGACAAACCTGATGGTCCTGAGCCCAGGACCATAGACGTAAGGCCTCTCTGCATAGACAAAGAGACCCCACACCTCCCTGCTTGTTGACATACCAAATCGCGGTCGTGTTGTCTGTCAGGACTTGAATCGACTGACCGCGAAGGGAAGGGATTAAGGCCTTGAGCGCCAAACGAATCGCCCGCAATTCCAGAAGGTTGATGTGAAGCAACCTTTCCTCTGGAGACCACACACCCTTGATCTCCAGGTCCCCCAGATGCGCACCCCACCCTAAGGTGGATGCATCCGTTATCACTGTGGCCACTGATGGAGATAGATGGAAGGGCTTTCCCTGCGACAGATTGCCCTCTACACTCCACCAAGACAGATCCGCTGCAGCTTCTCTGGAGATCTTGACTGACTCCCTGAGATCCCCGTTGTGCTGATACCACTGCTTGCGGAGGCACCACTGGAGCGCCCTCATGTGCCAGCGTGCATGGTTGACCAACAGAATGCAGGAAGCGAACAGACCGAGCAGACGAAGGACCTTCAGAACTGGAACAACCGCTCCACTGTGGAATAAAGGGACCATCTCCTGAATGTCAAGAATCCTTTGAGGAGGAGGGAATGCTCGACACACAGTAGTGTCCAGTACTGCCCCTATAAACAGGTTGCGTTGAGAGGGCACCAGGTGAGATTTGGGCACATTGATTGAAAAACCCAAGTCGAACAACAGCTGAGTTGTCACCTGCAGATGATGCTGCACCATCTCTGGGGACTCTGCCTTCAGAAGCCAGTCATCCAGGTAGGGAAAAACCGGAATCCCCGACCTCCTGAGATGAGCAGCCACCACTGCCATCACCTTTGTGAAGACTCGAGGTGCGGTAGTAGGACCAAACGGGAGGACCGCAAACTGGTAATGTTGCGACCCAACCGTAAAACGGAGATATATCCTGTGCGACTTCAGGATTGGGACATGGAAGTACGCGTCCTGCAAGTCGAGCGACACCATCCAGTCTCCTTGCTGCAACGCTTGAAGAACCTGCGCAAGGGTCAGCATCTTGAATTTCTCCTGTCTCAGGTAAAAGTTCAAGATTTTGAGGTCCAGTATAGGACGCAATCTGCCGTCCTTTTTGGGAATCAGGAAATAACGGGAGTAGCATCCCTGACCCCTTTCCTGCTCTGGAACCACCTCTATCGCACCCTTTTGAAGCAAGGCTAGAACTTCTTTCTGCAGGAGAAGCAGATGGTCTTCCGAGCAATAACCTTGGCAAGGAGGGTAAGGGGGAGGAAACTCCCGAAAGGGAAGGGCGTACCCAGTCTCCACGAGGTTCAAAACCCAAAGGTCTGTTGTAACCGATTTCCAACCCCGTAGAAAGTAGGACACCCGACCCCCCACAGGCCTTACATGATCCAGGATGGGGGATCTAGGGCTGCTTCCCTGAGGCCACATTGGGAGCAGAGGAGGAGGAAGAAGAGGGGTTGCGTCCAGAACCTCTCCGACCCCTTTGCCTCCCTCTATTGGACTTATAGAGGGGATTCTGCTGCTGCTGCTGCTGCTGCTGCTGCTGGGGCTGCCGGTAAGAGAGAAAAGACGATCGCCCAAAGCCCCTAAATTTTCGAAAGGTCAAACCCTTCGCCGGTACTTGCAGGCCCAAGGATTTTGCAGTCAATCGGCTGTCCTTAAAACGCTGAAGGGCAGAGTCCGCTTTCTCCCCAAACAGCTTCTGACCATCAAATGGAAGATCGACCAGCGTAGCTTGAACATCCGCTGAGAAACCAGAGTTACGGAGCCAAGCCTGCCTTCTTACAGCAACAGAAGACCCCATGATCCTTGCCACGGAGTCCGCAGTATCCAACCCTGACTGGATAACTTGCCTGGCAGCCGCCTGAGTGTCCGCTACAACCTCCATGAAGGATGACTTATCCCCTTCAGGCAACTTAGGAGCCAAGGACTTAATGGAATCCATTAGAGCGTGCACGTAACGTCCCAGCAGGCATGTAGCATTAGTCGACTTTAACTCCATGCTTCCTGTCGAAAAGGTCTTCTTGGCTGCCTGATCAGCCTTTTTAGACTCCCTGTCAGCTGGAGACTGAGGAAAGGCACCGGAAGCATGCTTGGAGCATGAAGCCTGCACAACCAAACTGTCCGGGGACGGATGAGTGGATAAAAAGTCAGGATCCCCTGGTGCAACCTTGTACCTTCTTGCCACCTGTCTACACACTGCAGGCGAAGAAAGGGGCTTCTTCCATACCTCTAATACCAGCTCCAATAAGGCCTCATTGAAAGGCAACAAGGGCTCCGATGTCGAAGACGGAGAATGTAACACTTCTGTGAGCAGGTTGGATTTGTACTCTACAGAAGGCAGCTGTAAATCCAGAAGCTCCGCTGCTTTCTTAATCACTATGTGATAGGGAGCCAACTCATGAGGTGGAGAAGACGTGGCAGATGTATGTTCCCACTCTGGGGTCGTATCCAGCCCACTGGCTTCCTCAATGCCCTCGAATTCGTCTGAAGAAGAATCAACCTCACCTTCTTCCACCTCTCGAAATCTTCTTTCCTCCAACACCCTCTGGGCTTCCCTCCTCGACCGGATTCAAGGTACCGACGTCGGCGACATCGTACGCGGCGTCGGAGGAACCAGAGGAACCGGCGTCGACGGCGCCAGACACGGCGCAGATGGAGTCAGCCTCGACGTCGATGGAGTCGGCTTCGGCGTCGATGGAGCCAGTCTCGGCGTCGAAGGAGGCTCCGAAGCCTGCCGAACCTTCCGAGGTCGAATCGGATCCCCAGACGGCGCCGGAAACTGCCAAGAAGGCGCCATCGGCATAAAGGGCATAAAGGGGGCCTGAGCATACTGCTGAGGCACCCCCATCGTAAAGGCCATCGGACCCACGGGACCAGCTGGTGCTCCGGATGGGTAGGCCCCCCTATTAAAAATGCCATACATAGCATTCAAGAAATTTGCCGAATCCGTACCTGGGGCCGGGAACTGAGGCAAAGGAACCTCTTGTGGGGCCTCCGGCACCGGCTCCGCAATATCCTCCACTGGAGCCTCAGAATCTTCAGGTACTGGAACCGACTCTTCCTGCTCCTCATGCATAGAAGCATCCGACTCCACATGAACCGGAGTCCACGTCTTAGACGGAGCCGAAGACCTCGTCGGAGACTGATTCGAAGTCTGCTTCCTCGAAGGAGAACCCTCCGGAGACCTTGAAAGTGAAGGAGAAGGAGACAAACCTTTACTCCGACGTCGATGAGACGAAGCCGACCTCGACCTCGACTTCGATTTCTTGGACTTCGAGGATCGACGTCTAGAATGTTTACTCTTTTTATGGTGTTTCTTCGACCTCGACGACCTCGAAGTCGATGACTCTCTCTTCGATCTCTCCTTCTTCCTCCCTCTTTTTTCCTCACCAATCTTCTTCATGAAGAGCTTGGTCTTCCTTTCCTTGAGTGCCTTCGGGTTCATGCTTCTACAGCATCCGCAATCCTCCATATCATGTTCCGAGGAGAGGCACCATAAACAATTCTGGTGAGGATCCGTTATCGACATCAAGCCTCCACACTCCCTACAGGGCTTAAAGCCCGACTTCCTAGTCGAAGACATAGTCGAATAAACAGAGATACACGACCAAACTACAAAGTAGCACTGGAGAAAAAACCGCTGCGCGTCGAAGGCGCGGAAAAAAGGGAACCAACGTCATCACGCCGACGTGGGCTTCTTATGGCTCCGGTGACGTCGATCGGAGTCGCGAGCGGAGCCGGTGTATTATGACGTCACCCACGTCGACGTAGAATGCTGGCGCAGGGGATATTCACAAGGTGAGGAATCCACTGGCAGATGTATCCATCAGAAACATATCATAATATGCTATAATGCACTGCACAGTCAATGCAGTAGCCCATCCATGCCATTTTGTAAAAAAAAGAACCAAAGTTGAAACACAGCCAATCAGGCTCTAGCACCCTCTAGAACACTCCACAGTGGGGCAAGTCCCTCAGATTTTCTAGCACAAGTGACAAGAGTGATATATCAGTAATAAGGGAAGCCCCTCAGGAGAGGAGGATGGGTCGCATGTGAATCTATGAAAGATATCAATACTGTATAACCGAAGATACAGGTAAGTAACTTGTTTTTCTTATCCTGTATTGGATCTTTCATAGATTCACATGCTTGAATCAGAATAACTAGCAGTTATACAATTTTAAATCTTAGAAGATGGCGGGTATCATATGAATGTCTAGTAGATATCCTCATAAATAGATATATATGTACATATCTACTTCATATGTATGGCAATATAAAATAGAAGCATATATGCATAAAGAGAACTCAACATAGCGATACCAAAGGGGATGATGGACGGAGCGTTAAAGCAAATCAAACACACACCCCCAGTCAACTCATCTGAGTTTAATCCATCATCATTCTTTAGCTCACTCCACCACCTCAGTTCAGACATGGCCATATGCAAATCAGTCTGACCCGGTGCCTCATGGGAACAGTCCAGCCCGAACTGCCAAGCCATGTCTTCCCTGGACCGGAAACAAGCATCCTGGGACCGGTTTCGGGTTTATAACCCTCATCAGCCAGGCTATCTTGAATCCAGTTGCAAAGTGAGCAAGGGACCCACGTCTGGGCATACCCTGCCAACTTAGGGCAAACAAAGCGATACCAAAGGGGATGATGGACGGAGCGTTAGAGCAAATCAAACACTTACCCCCAGTGAAGTGATCTGGGTTTAATCCATCATCATTCTTTAGCTCACTCCACCACCTCAATTCAGACATGGCCATATGCAAATCAGTCTGAACCTGTGCCTCATGGGAACAGTCCAGCCCGAACTGCCATGCCATGTCTTCCCTGGACCGGAAACAAGCATCCTGGGACCGGTTTCGGGTTTATAACCCTCATCAGCCAGGCTATCTTGAATCCAGTTGCAAAGTGAGCAAGGGACTCACGTCTGAGCATACCCTGCCAACTTAGGGCAAACAAAGCGAAACCATAGGGGATGATGGACGGAGCGTTAGAGCAAATCAAACACTCACCCCCGGTCAAGTGATCTGGGTTTAATCCATCATCATTCTTTAGCTCACTCCACCACCCCAGTTCAGACATGGCCATATGCAAATCAGTCTGACCCTGTGCCTCATGGGAACAGTCCAGCCCGAACTGCCAAGCCATGTCTTCCCTGGACCGGAAACAAGCATCCTGGTACCGGTTTCGGGTTCATAACCCTCATCAGCCAGGCTATCTTGAATCCAGTGGCAAAGTGAGCAAGGGACCCACGTCTGGGCATACCCTGCCAACTTAGGGCGAACAAAGCGATACCAAAGGGGATGATGGACGGAGAGTTAGAGCAAATCAAACACTCACCCCCAGTCAACTGATCTGGGTTTAATCCATCATCATTCTTTAGCTCACTCCACCACCCCAGTTCAGACATGGCCATATGCAAATCAGTCTGACCCTGTGCCTCATGGGAACAGTTCAGCCCGAACTGCCAAGCCATGTTACACTGAAAATTCCTTTCATAAACTGTTTTACCAGTCGACATGAACAAAGAGATAAACCTCCAGAGGATCGCCTGTTAGTAGAGATGGCGGCCAGATGTAACTAAATATATGTGAACACAAGGCCGGATTTAGCCAGGGAGAGCAGATAAGGTCAAATTTTATCAGGCGACGACTCAAGTGGGTGCACTCTGTTACGAAGGCACCATGAACAGAAATGTTTCCATTTGAGAGTGTAAGTTTCAATCGTGGAAGGTGCCCTTGCTTTAAAAAGAATGTCTCTACAATCTTGCAGCAAGTCTAAGTCCTCAAACTTAGAGAGTTCACTAACCACGCATGTAGGTGCAGTGGGCTGGATGTGGCTGGAGAATCTGGCCCCTGCTCATTGTTAACAGTGTTGATGATACTGGAAGGCGATAAGATCGGCAATCTACGAGCAGGAGAAGCTCTGTGAATCAATGCTGGCGTGCCCAACGTGGAGCATTGAGAATCATTCGGCACAGCTCTCTTTTCAGTTTCATTAGAAGCCTTGGAATTAAAGGAAAAGGAGGGAACGTGTAGGCGCAGATCCCTGTCCACATTATTAGAAAGGCATTTCCCTAAGAACCTTTTTCTGGCTCTCAGCTGGCAAAGGACTTACATTTCTGGTTCATTTCGGAAGCGATCCAAGTTGGGCTTGCCTCACATCTGGAAGATGGACTCGAGAACCTTCTCATCTAGCTCCCATTTGTGGCAAGAGTTGGAAGTCCTGCTCAAAGCATCCGCCAGACTGTTCTTCACTCCTGGCAGATGGTCCACCTTGATAGATACGAGGCGAGAGAGAAGCCAATTCCAGATTTCATGTGCTTCCTGCGATATGATGTGGAAGCGTGTGCCTCCTTGTTTGTTCAGGTAATGCATACATGTGGTATTGTCTGTTCTTATCAGAACCGAGGCCCTCTGAATCCTTGGGAGGAAAGCCTGTAAGGCTAGAGAAATGGCTCTGAGCTCCAGAAAGTTGATGTGCATTATTGAGAGCGCTTTGGACCACTTGTCCCTTTTCCGGAGGTCCTGAAGGTGGGCCCCTCATCCTTCCAGAGAAGCATCAGTAGTGAGGGCGAAATCAGCCGTCCGAGAAAGGAACGTTAGCCCTATTGAGAGATTTCTGGAGCGCTGCCACCAGAGCAGAGCTATCTTCATGACTGGAGTTATTCGCACCAGGTCATTGAATGATCCGGTCACCTGAAACCATTGATTGCCTAGTTCCTCCTGTATTGGTCTCATTCTGAGACGAGCGTAAAGAAACAGCTGCAGGCTCTGAAGCATGAGATGAGCAGCAGCTGGAGCCAGACAATTGGTGAATACTCTTGGGGCTGACTGCAGACCAAAAGGGAGGACTCTGAACTGAAAATGAGCACCTGCCACAGTGAAATGTAGAAACTTTTGATGTTTGGGACGAATAGGGAAGTGGTAATATGCATCCTGCAAATCAAGTGTTGTTATAAAATCCGCATGATCGAGAAGCTGAAGTATCTCCTGGAGAGTGACCATGCGGAAGGACTTCTTCTGCAGATATTTGTTTAATTTTCTGAGATCTAGGATTGGCCTCCACTCTCCCGGCTTATTTTTTATCAGAAAGAACGGGGGGAAAAGACTTTCCCCACCTGAGAGTGAGGCACTCTTTCAATAGCTCCTTTCTGGAGCATAATCATGGTTTCTTTTCTGAGAAGTTTGAGATGAGAAGCCTCTTCAGAGGAGGACGAGGCAGTGGGATCTTTACAAATTCTAGGGTATGAGCATACTTTACCATGTCCACTTGTCCGAAGTGATTTTGCTCCATTGGTCGAAATGCAAGGAAATATTTGCAGCATTGGGGTTAGTGCTTGGCCGAATTGTTTCAGGTGCTTGGGAGGTGTCACTGTTTTCTAGCATTGTCCCTGGCCTGAGGGGGTTGCTTTCTTCTGTTTTGCTATCTGGAGGGACTCTAGCCAACTGCTGTTGTTGATAGCCATATCTATATTGGTATGTCTGTGGTTGGAATTTCTGATAGTTCCCTTGAAAGGAATATGATCCTCTGCCACCGGCCCCCAACGGGTGTCTTCCTATATTGGAGTGTTCCTAAAGCTTTAGCTGTATCCATGTCTTTCTTTATTTCCTGTAAGGCATCATCAATGTGGTTGCCAAACAGTGCGTAACCCATCAAAAGGCATGTCTAAGATCTTACTTTGCACATCAAGACGAAAGGTGGTAGACTTGAGCCATCCTTGGCGACAGAGAACTGCTGCTCCAGCTAGTTGCCTAAAACCTAGAGAGGCCAAATTCATAAATATGTCTATAATTTCTGATGCTGACTTTTCCCCTTCAAGCAGAATCTTTCTTGCTACTTGCTTTTTGTCGTCCGGCAAAAAATCAAAGTATGGCGCAACATCAGACCACATTTGGCGGTCGCATCTCTCTAAAATTGCTAGGGAATTTGTGGCACGCACTGATGCGCCAGCAATAGTGGTAAACTTCTTCCCAATGTTGTCCAAGCGCTTTCCATCCTTATCAGGTGGCATAGTAATGGGTACCGAAGGATTCAGGGATCTTCGCTGCGCAGCTTGGGAAATTACCGAATCCGGTCTAGGTTGTCCTACCAGGCATACAGGTGCATGGTCTGGGGCCTTCTATTTTTTGTAAATCCTAGGAAGGATTTCCGGCACTGAATAGGGATTCTTCATGATTTTTACGCCTTCTTCCCAGATATGATCTATGATGGGAATTGCGCGGACAGATTTTCTTTGGGGTTCTTAAATCATATAAGAAGCAGTCAGACTGCTTAACATGCATGGGTGCATGGGTAGGTGGAAACAAGTTGCCGCTCTCTCCATAATAGCATGGAAGCCTCAATATCCTCAGGAGGAGAAATAATTGCTTGAGGAGCCGGCGGAGAAGGTGTCGGATTTAGGAAGTCTTCCCACTCATCTATGGCGGTAGGCGTCTTAGGAATTTTACCTTCCTCAGTGACATCATCATCATCATCCTGTGGCATCTGATCTTGTGGCACAGGCACAGAATCCTGAGCCTCCATCATGGGTACCAAAGCTGCTGCTCAGTCTAAAGCATGCGGAGGAGACCTTTGTTTCTCAATAGAACCTGCTGTTGCAGGGAAGCCAGTGTGATAGGGCCGTAGCATAGCTGTTAAATCCTGTACTAATACCATAGACATCTGAATCATAGGCTCTTGGTGAAGAATCACCACCTGTGACCTTTCCATATGTTGATGCTAGTGCGTGTCATAATATTCATCTTCATTCTCTTGAAATTTTAAGTGAAGTTGAGAGGGGCTGCGGGCCGGACTGAAGAACCCATCATCCTCAGATTCCTCAAAAAATTTACTAGAACGCAAAGGAGAGATGTAAGAAGGTTCCTCGTAGAAACCTCTCAAAGACGGGATCGTCGACGAGAACATGGATGACAAGATTGGAGTCAATTGTAAGAAGAGGGCCTTCTTTGTTACGGCGTCAACAAGATTTTTGTTGGCGGTGAAACGGACACCGTCGATGCTTAAATAACTGTTGTCAACGACAGTCTAGTCATCGCCGATGCCGTTGACAGCAGAAATATTGTCGCTGACGAAGTCGTCGTCATCGGCGAAGTGGTCGTCGTCGATGGATATGGTGTCTACGATAAAAGCATCATCGAAGACGGGAGTGTCGCCGATGGAAGAGACGTCGACAGAGGCAAGGTTGTCGTCGGAGGCCTTGTCGACAGTGTAGGCGCCGACGGCGAAGAGGTTATCGTCGACGATGGCCCAGTCTTCATCAAAGCTTTCGTCGAAGACGCAAGCGCAGATGAGGAATGCCGAGGTGCCAAATCCAAAGGTGGTTTCGTCGGCAACGATGTCTTTTTTGACGACGAGGAGGTCTTGACAGACTCTAACTGAGTCTTAGGTTGTTTGGAGGCAGTCTTAAAGGCCATTTTTGAGGCTGCTTTTACAACAGATTTCTCCTCAGAAAGGAATGGCAACTTCCCTTTTTTAGAGGCAATATGTTCAGACTCATGATGGGTCTTTTTGAAGATTTCTTGTGTCCCTCAGGGGATTCCTCAGGTCTGTCCCTTTTCTTAGCCAGATAGACTGACACCTGGGAACTAATACTGCCTTCCTCATCAGACACCACATAGGTCTTTGATTTGAGCCTTTCCCGACAAATGAGTAATCTGCCTTCCCTTTCTTTTAACGTGTTCGAGGAAAAAGTCTTGCAGATCCTACAGACCTTTACTTTATGAAGAGAGTACAGGTAATAAATGCATACCTTGTGGAGATCTTCAAAATGTAGCCTTTTCTTTCCACGTGACCCACAAGGCCTGAATAATTCTTTTTAAGAAGAATCAGACATCATGTACTCACAAAAATCCAATTGAAGATAAAGAAACTGAGCATAGCTCAGGGAGACTCCTTGTCTCAACGACGTGTATAAGAATACCCGAGGGACTTGCCTCTCTGTGAAGGGTTCTAGAGGCAGCTAGAGCCTGATTGGCTGTGTTTCAACTTTGGTTCTTTTTTACAAAAGGACAGGGATGGGCTACTGCAGTGACTTTGTAGTGCATTTTAGCATATTATGATATGTAGTACTACTATTATATATATATATATGTCTATTTTTATGGTGAGGCTCCCACCTCGATGGCAGGGATGATTCAAGTATATGAATCTATGAAAGATCCAATATCGGATAACCTGCATTATAGGATGCTAAATTGTGGTTTTTTTTCTGTTACATAGGAATTCCTGGCCCTCCCAAAGGAAGGTGGAGATATAACAAAGAAATCAGTACTTCGGAAAATGTGCTGCAGAATCTCGCACGTAGGCTGAGCTATGCAGTTCTTATAGTTTTAATAGTGATTCCCTGGAATGAGAATTAGGATTACAGGCTAGAAACTGCTCCTAGAGACTCAGAGGTAAATTGTGTCATGAAACTCAGATGGAATGAGTCATCGCTCCAAACAATCACAAAGGCAGTACGTACCCTACAATCCCCTATAACCATCCGAAACCCACCTACCTCAATCAAATTTGAATGGTACTGGTGACCTAATGGCTCCAAGGGAAGTGATTCAGGAATAAATATAAAATTAACATAAAAATGTCAACATAATACAAAGCATAAACTGCATATTCACCTGCTGAGAATATAAAGAAGGAATCATTTAATTGGCATTGTGTTTCCTATCTGTGCTGTCTTGACCCACAAGCCCTAACACCTACCTGTGAAAGGGATGCTTACAACAAGCAACAAGACAACCTGCTATTGCACTATTGTTCTGAAAAAGGATAGAAAAGACTAATTAAAACTTCTCTTTGGGACAGTACTGTAGGGATGTGTAATCCCTTGTCCCAGATGACTGCTGTTCATGTTTTTCACTCAATTTATTTCTGCAAAACATGAGATACACAAACAAGTTACTTACCTTTGGTAATGCCTTCTCTGGTTGAGACCTATCTATTCCTCACTGTGTGCTTTTTTCACAGGCACTAGATTGGATTTGGTCACTTTCATAGGAATTCCCTCGAGAGTCAGTAGATGCCATTGTGTGGCTCCGCGTCAGTTCCCTCCCACCTCGGATGTAACGTCAGACCCACTATATCTCCGACACCAACTTGAGCTGACGTAAGTCTCTTGCAGATCTCAAGCCTGCACCGATGGACACAGAGCCACTGAGATCAGAATATGGCAGTGTCCAGTCTTGAAGTTCGGGATCTTATTTAGTATGAGTCCATTCCACAAAATGAGGATGGTTGGTCGGGCTAGGAATCTGCAGTTAGAGAGAGTCTCTACCACAAAAGGCATTACCGAAGGAAAATAACTTTTACTTCTGACTGAGACTTCACCTTGTGAATAGATACCAAAGCAGTACACCTCCTCCAGTGGTGGATCTATGCAAAGGCTCAAACCAAGAAATCATGTGGGACTAATCAGGAAAGTGCAATACTCCATGGTACCTGGCTATCCAGGAAGTAATGTTTTGTGAGCGTGCAGAGACACACCTGGTGAAAGTCCAGAACTGGCTCGCCAGCGCAGTAGTAACAACCTTCGATCTAGTGAAATGAGCGCAAAAACCTTCGGGGGCTGGTTCTTGGCTAGTGGCTAGCCCATAGTCCTATTTGGAGATCGGCCCTTTTACTTTGCAATGTCTGTTTTAGCTCCAGAGAAACTGACGAAAAGTTGGTTGTCTTGCCGACACTCCCTGATTTGGTCCATGAAGCGAAGCGTCCTCATAGGGTTCAGGAGAGGAGGGATGAGGCAGACCATAGACAGCTGGGAAGGTAATGTATTATCCTATGTGGAAAAGCATGACTACCTAGGGTAGGAATGCCGCTTTTGTCCGGTGGAACAATTTATCTGGAAAGAAGGCTGTGTATCGTAGAACTACGGACAATGCCTGGAGATCACTCACTTGCCTGGTCAATGTCCTGGAGATGACGAATGCCGTTATAGTGGTAAGTAGGAGAAGAGTATAAATGTGCATTGGTTCGAAAGGAGGGAACATTAGGAATTAGGTAAGTGAGTACTAAATTAAGGTCCCACTTCAGCATCACAAATCGTGTTTGCAGAAACATGTGGATGAGCTGCTTCAGAAAATGTAACAGGTGACTTGAAGAAGGATGACTGAATGTAAGAAGGCTGGAAGGGCTGAAAGGTACTGTTGCCACAGCAAGCCTTACTGGGATTAAGACAGAAATACATAAGAGAACATATGATAACTGTACATTCAGGGGTTGGGTGTGTCAGGAGGTACACCAGACATCAAACTTCTCTGAGCGTCCTGAGTAAACAGATTTGGTAAAAGATACCTCACTGCCAAGATGACAGAAATAACTTCTGTTGCTGCTTAATCTCCACACATGTACATGTAGGATGTGCAGGCTTGGGTGGAAGACTCAACCCTACTGCTGTGATATAAGGTCCTCTCAAAGGGGCAGACAAATCAGAGGATATGTGTTCCTGGCTGGAAATTTCAGACACCAAACTTTCCTTACATAGTCCAGGGCCACTAGGATGACTTGAACCTGGCCTTTCCTCATCTTTTTTTAGCACTCTCTGCAGTAGAAGGAGGAGCGAAAAGGCATACAGGAGTACTGATCCCCAATACTGATGGAAAGCGTCTCAGAGTGATAACTGCGTTAGGAACTCCAGTGCGCATAAGTTTGGACATTGCAAGTTCTCTGCAGTAGCGACTAAGTTTAACCAGGCTTCTTCCCAATCCTGGAAGATGCCCTGCCATTCTGATCATCTAGGCATCACCATCACAGATCATCCTCCCAGGGTTTTAATTTTCCTGCCAAGTTCTGAGCAACCTGGAAGATGATCTGGGATTTCAGCTACTCCCAGAGGAGCAGGGCCTCCTGGCACAAGAACCAGGACCCCACTCCTCTTTGTTTGTTGCAATACCACATGGCAGTCATTATGTTTGTGAGAACTGCACCCGTTCCCACTTGCAGGTTGATGTAGAAGCGAGCCTCCACAGAAAACCAGTGTCCTTTGATAACCACCTCTCCCAGATGGCCTCCCCTGCCCAGCAACAATGCATCTGTTACTACTGTTAGCTTCTGGTGGGGTAGGGAGAGGGGTCTGGCACCGGTTCAAAAATAGTGGAGCAGCTACCACTGCAGATTGCTTGTGGTATCCTTCAGCACTTGGGTGGACTCTGATAGGTCTCAATAGTGCTGAGCACACTGAGACTTTGGATCCGACTGCAGAGCCAGTATGGTGCCGATCACGATCCTGCAAAAACCGGGTACGAACCGTCGGACGGAGCACAATCTCCGCCCGACGCGTACCCGGTCGTCAATTTTCACAAACAAGGAATTACGATTCGCACGGGTACACCATCACCGTACGAATCGTAAAAAAGCCCGACCGAACCAAAAAACACCTACCAATGCGATCCGGGAAAGCGCCGACCTGACGTCGGGACGCTCGCAGCCAGCCATTCACGACCCAGGAATCACGATTCGCACCGACGTCACCCCGCACGGTGAATATTTTGCGGCAGCCAAAAACTGCCGGGAAATCAGGACGACGCGAACAAGGACCACCAGTACGCGACGGACAGACAGGACGACGCGAACAAGGAGGACCAGTACGTGACGGACACACAGGACGACGCCACCAAGGAGGACCCGTACGCGACAGGACGACGCGATCAAGGAGGACCCGTACGCGACAGGACGACGCGAGCAAGGAGTACCAGTACGCGACGGACAGACATGGACCCGAACCTACGAGTCATCCCTGCCCTCATAGCAGTACACCTCCTCTACAGGTTACGACGCAGACGCCGCAGAAGGTCAGAATAACTAAGGGAGAGGGGAAAGTGGGGTGGGGTGGGGGTGGCACGACCAGGGCAGGCCACAAAACAACCACATAAGTCACACACCACACATGGCCTGGACATACCTGACTCCCATGCCCTGGTCACCACGAGGGGGTGGGGGCGTGTCCTGATAAGCCAGCGACCGCCACAACGGAAGTCCGTCACCACGCGAACCGGCAACACAACCAGACAGGTACGTCCCGTACCCACGCCTGAAGAGCGTGGGTACGAGTCGGACCACGCCCACACACGTCACCCCAACAATGGCGGGACGGATCGCACCCACGTGGCAAAGGCCTGGGTACGGGCCGCACAAACATCACATAGCGTGGGGACGGATATGTACGGACCCTACCCCCACCCCGTATGCAAGGAGCGTACCCCCCAGCCCAACAGTGCAAGTACGACCCGTACCCCCACCCGCGTATGCATGGAGCGTACCCCCCATGCCAACAGTGCAAGTACGACGCGAACCCTCACCCGCGTATGCAAGGAGCGTACCCCCCAGCCCAACAGTGTAAGTACGACCCGTACCCCCACCCGTGTATGCAAGGAGCGTACCCCCCATGCCAACAGTGTTAGTACGACCCGTACCCCCACCCGCGGACGTACGGAGCGTACCCCCACCCCAACAGTGTAAGTTCGACCCGTACCCTCACCCGCGTATGCATGGAGCGTACCCCCCATGCCAACAGTGTAAGTACGACTCGAACCCCCACCCGCGGACTCACGGACCGTACCCCCACCCCAACAATGTAAGTTCGACCCGTACCCTCACCCGCGTATGCATGGAGCGTACCCCCCAAGCCAACAGTGTAAGTACGACTCGAACCCCCACCCGCGGACTCACGGACCGTACCCCCAGCCCAACAGTGTAAGTACGACCCGTACCCCCACCCGCGTATGCATGGAGCGTACCCCCCAGCCCAACAGTGTAAGTACGACCCGTACCCCCACCCGCGTATGCATGGAGCGTACCCCCCAGCCCAACAGTGTAAGTACGACCCGTACCCCCACCCGCGTATGCATGGAGCGTACCCCCCAGCCCAACAGTGTAAGTACGACCCGTACCCCCACCCGCGTATGCATGGAGCGTACCCCCCAGCCCAACAGTGTAAGTACGACCCGTACCCCCACCCGCGTATGCATGGAGCGTACCCCCCAGCCCAACAGTGTAAGTAGACTCGTACCCTCACCTCGAATGCATTGAGCGTTGTTAGAAAAGGTAGATGGACCGGGAGGGTCGGCCGGGGTCAGGAGGAGAGGTCTCCGGGGAGAGCCGTCTCCAGCGATCGTACAGACAAGTAACTTCCCCCCCACAGACAGATATCACACACGGATAAGGTTCAGTGTTCTTTATAAGCACTTATTTAAGGTACGGTTAAATGGTACAAGGAGGTCTGGACTCAGGGGTCCCCTCGATTAGAGTCTCGCAAGGTAGGGAAGGGGGTAGCGGGACAGTCTATTTACCAATCAGGTAGTTCGGATGAGATGATGATGAGCTCACAATCCTCGAGCTTGGTGGTTAGGTGGTATGGGCCGCGGCAGCGCCAGCAGGTCCCGGTGTGGATGGTCGATACAACGGGCCGCGGCAGCGCCAGCAGGTCCCCGGAAGATATACGGTCCGCGGCAGCGCCAGCAGGTCCCGGTGAGGATGGTCGTTACAACGGGCCGCGGCAGCGCCAGCAGGTCCCAGGAAGATGACTGTTGCAGAAGGCCGCGGCAGCGCAAGCAGGTCCCGGTGAGGATGGTCGTTACAACGGGCCGCGGCAGCGCCAGCAGGTCCCAGGAAGATGAAGGTTGCAGAAGGCCGCGGCAGCGCCAGCAGGCAGGACGATGGTTCACAAGAGCGGCTACGGCAGCGCCAGTAGACCGTCAGGGTTGAGTTCACTCGGTGTCTCTCGACTCCAGGATACAACTGCCTTCCTGCTCCGGAGCTGCCTCAGTTATAGGGCTGGTGCCCTTTGATGTCCGGACCCTCGCACTTGGAGGTCGGAGGGTCCGGGATGAAGGTGTCCAGACACCCAGCAGGGGGTGGAGCCAGTGCCTGGGGGAGCTGGGGGCGATCGGCACCTGGCGGGGGAGAGCCCTTGACACTTCGTTCTCCCATTGACCTGCCAAGTGGTCCGCTCACCTCCTGGGTGGAGGGTGGTGCCGGGATGTCGGGGCCGGCCAGGCCCGGGGTTAGGGTCGAGGGGAGGCCATGCGGCCGCGTGGTGCAGGGCCCAAGATGGCGGCTTGACCCGGCCGGGAAAGCCGGTGGGGCTGGACCCCGTGATGAGTAGGGGTCCGAGGGCAGAGGGTCCGTCGGGAGACGGAGTACAGGTGCTTGTCGCGGGGATATGCCAGGTGGGCCGGAGTTCGGGCCCTGTCGAGCGGGGAGGGAGCCAGCCGTCTGTGAGGCCTGTCCAACATGCGTCCCCCCCAGCTGAAGGCGGGGAGAGTCACCCATCTCCTTGGGGACTCTCTTCGTCGAGGCGGAAAAAGCGGGACAGGCCATCTGCGTTGGCGTGGTCTTGGCCTGGTCGGTGCTCCACGGTGAAGTCCATTCCCTGCGGGGAAATGGACCAGCGCAAGAGTTTTGGGTTCTCCCCCCGCATCTGCATCAGCCATTGCAGGGGTCGATGGTCGGTTTGTACCCGGAAGTGGGTACCGAAGAGATAGGGTCGGAGCTTTTTGAGGGCCCACACTACTGCAAATGCCTCCCTCTCGATGGTGCTCCAACGCTGTTCTCGGGCCAGGAGACGTCGACTGATGAAGGCCACCGGCTGGTCATGACCTTCGGGGTTCAACTGAGAGAGGACGGCCCCGATGCCGTGGTCGGAGGCGTCGGTCTGCACCACAAATTCCCGACTGTAATCGGGGGCCTGGAGCACCGGGGCGGTGCACAGGGCGGCCTTCAGCTCCTCGAAGGCCGCTTGACAATCAGGAGTCCAGTTGACCCGCTTCGGCTGGTTCTTGGATGTGAGACCCGTGAGGGGCCCCACGATGCTGCCGTAGTCCTTCACGAACCGCCGGTAGTAGCCGGTGAGCCCCAAGAAGGCTCGGACCTCGGTCTGGGTGACGGGGGGCTGCCAGGACTGGATGGCAGCAATCTTAAGTTGTAGTGGGGCCACCAGCCCGCTCCCCACTTGGTGCCCAAGGTAGGTCACAGACCCTTGGCCAATCTGGCACTTGCCGGCCTTAATGGTGAGGCCGGCCCGCTGGAGGGCTTGTAGGACCTCTTGGAGGTGACGGAGGTGGTCGGACCAGTGGCGGCTGTATACAGCGATATCGTCCAGGTAGGCAGCGCTGAATTCTTCAAGCCCTGCCAAGACCTGGTTCACAAGGCGTTGGAACGTGGCGGGGGCATTCTTCATGCCAAAGGGCATGACCTTAAATTGATAGTGGCCATCGGGGGTAGAGAAGGCTGACCGTTCCTGAGCCCTGGGTGTGAGGCCGATCTGCCAGTAGCCCGCCGTTAGGTCGAAGATACTAAGGTAGCGGGCGGCCCCCAGCCGGTCGACCAGCTCGTCTGCTCGGGGGATGGGATGAGCGTCGGTCCGGGTGACAGCGTTCAAGCCCCGGTAGTCGACGCAGAATCTCAGTTCAGGGGCGGAGCCGGGGGCAGCGGCCTTGGGAACTAATACGACCGGACTGGCCCAGGGACTGTCCGAGGGCTCGATGACCCCGATCGTGAGCATCTTGGCCACTTCCTCCTGTATGCAGGCCCGTACCCGATCTGGTACGCGGTAGGCCCGGTGCCGGACAGGGGGACTGTCCCCGGTGTCTACGTCGTGCAAACACCAGGGGGTGACCCCGGGGGTGAGGGAGAACAGGGCAGCGAACTGCAGCAGGAGGTCCCGGCAGTCCTGGCGTTGCTCCGAAGTGAGGGCGTCAGAGAGCCGGACCCCGTCCACGGGGCCGTCCTTCTCCTGAGTCTTCAGGAGATCCGGGAGGGGCTCGGAGTCTTCTTCTGTGCCACTGTCTGTAGCCATCAAGAGGCTTAGTTCGGAGCGCACAAAGTGCGGTTTGAGCCGGTTGGTGTGGAGGACCCGAAGGGGGTTCCGGGAGGACCCCATGTCGATGAGGTAAGTGACGGGGCTTTTGCGCTCGACCACTTTGAAGGGCCCCGTCCACTTATCTTGCAGGGCACATGGTTCGGTGGGGGACATCACCCATACTTGCTGCCCAGGCTCGAATTCAACGGAGGAGGCATTGTGATCATACCACCTCTTCATGTCCTCCTGGCTGGCCTCGAGGTTCGCCTTGGCCATCTCCCTGAAGCGCCGGGTCTGGTTTCGTAAGGCCAGGATGTATTTGAAGACGTCTGGAGGGGTCGTTAGGGGGGCCATCTCCCAACCTTCCTTGACTAGGCTGAGGGGCCCTCGCACAGGGTGTCCGTATAGGAGTTAAAAGGGGCTAAAACCGAGGGACTTCTGGGGAACTTCCCGGTAGGCGAAGAGGAGGCACGGGAGCAGTACATCCCACTGGCGACGGAGAGGCTCTTCCAATCCCCCAATCATCCCTTTGAGAGTGCGGTTAAAACGCTCCACTAGTCCGTTCCCTTGGGGGTGATAGGGGGTCGTGAATCTGTAGGTGACCCCGCATTGTTGCCAGAGGGACTTCATGTATTTTGATATGAAATTCGTGCCTCGGTCGCTGACGACTTCTCGGGGGAAGCCTACCCGGGAGAAGATCCCCATCAGGGCCCGGCCAACCACTGGAGCGGTCACTGTCCGTAGGGGCACCGCCTCGGGGTAGCGGGTGGCATGGTCCACTAGTACCAAGATGAACCTGTGTCCTTGTGCCGTGCGGGGGTCCAGAGGTCCCACAATGTCTATCCCCACCCTCTCGAACGGGGTGGTGACCACCGGGAAGGGTTGTAGAGGGGCCTTCAGCTTCCGGCCACTCTTCCCGCTGGCTTGGCATGTGGGGCACGATCGGCAGTGGTTCAGGACGTCATTCCTCATTTTCGGCCAGAAAAAGTGGGTCACCAGGCGACTGTACGTTTTGTCCTGGCCCAGGTGTCCAGCCAGGGGGACATCGTGGGCTAGGTTGAGCAGAAAGTCTCGGAAGCGGAGCGGTACCACCAGAACTCGACCGGCCCCCAGCTCGGCGATTCTTTGCTCGCTGTAGAGCAGGTCGTTATCCCAGTAGACCCAGTGGGTTCCGGTGGTGTCCCCGGCGGTTTGGGTGCTGGCTTGTTGGCGGAGTCCCTCGAGGGAGGGACAGGTCTTTTGTTCCTGGCGGAACTGTTCTTGGGTGGGCCCCCCTTCTTGCCGCCACTGAGCCAGATCAGGAAGGTCCTGGTGTTGCGCGTCTTCTTCGGTAGTCGGGTCCGGGAGGTCGGACTCGCCGTTGTCCTCTACGGGGGCAACCGGGGGCAGAGGTGCTGGCCATTCGGTTTCTTCTGATCGGGGGGCGGCACGGGCGGCCATGGATCGGGTGGTTATGCAGGCCCAGTCCGGGAGGCCCAGCATCCCCAAGTGCTCTCTTCTCTCGACGGTGGCCCACGGGGAACTCTCGAGGTCATTCCCCAGGAGGCAGTCCACGGGGGCATCGTCCCGGACCGTCACCTTCAGTAGGCCGGAGACCCCTCCCCATTCAAACGGGACGCAGGCCATCTTACACATGCTCTCAGAGTTATCTGCCGAGCGGACGGGGCAGAGAATGTTCGGCAGGATCTGCTCGGGCTTCACCAGGTGACAGCGGACGGCCGTTACGCTGGCGCCGGTGTCACGCAAGGCCTCGGCTCTCTGTCCATTAATGGTCACCCACTGACCGTATTTTCTGGTGTTGGCGGGTAGGGGAGCCCGCGGAACCATGTCCCTTCCCCCTAAGCATGCCAGGACCATGGCGGCCGGTTCCCACCCTTGCTGGTCCGGCTCATACTCCTCGGGTCCCTCCGATGATTGCTCTTCCCCCAGGGCAGCGGCAGCTACCTGGCAGGGCTTGGGTGGTTGGTTTAGCGGGCAGTTCGGATCGTTGGCGTAGTGGCCTAGTCGCTGGCACCGGTGGCACGTGACGTTGGCTCGGTACCCAGGCCGCAACGGGGGGTTGCCCCGGCCGGCCGGAGGCGGGGTGCTGGCCACGGGTGTTGCTGGTAAGGCGTCTCTCCCTCGCCCCTGGCCCCCTCCTCCTCCCCGAGGACGGTGCTGGCCTTGGTTGCTTCTGTTCTGGTCGTGTGGCCCTTTCCGGCCCACTCGGGTGCTTTCCCACCGGTCAGCTTCGGCGGCGAGCTGCCGGGGGTCAGTCAGCTTACTGTCGAGTAGGTGCTGCCTGAGCTCGACGAAACAGTTGTTTGACAGGTGCTCCCATACCATAAGGTTGAAGAGTTGTTCGTAGGTGGTGACCTGACTTCCCTTGATCCAACCCTCGAAGGCCCGGCTGAAATAGTTCACGTATTCCACCCAAGTTGTACCTGGGATCCGGGTGCAATCTCTGAACCTCTGGCGGTACATCTCGGGCGTGAGGCCGTAGCGGGTGAGGAGGGCAGCCTTCATGTGGTCGTAGGACGACATTTGGTGATCGGGGAGCTGCAGCAGGGCATCGCGACCCTCGTTGATGAATCTCCCCCAAAGTCCGGCTCCCCAATCACTCCGGTCGATCCGGTGGGAGGTCATTGCGATCTCATAGGCTTTAAACCACTGTTGTATGTCGTCTTCTCGGACATACTCGCGGACCACATCCTTGGGGATGTGAACTTTTTTCTCAATAGGCCCCGGGGTGTGTGGTCGCTCAGGCACCCCCAGTTCCTTATTCTGTTTGCGCAGTTCTATTTCCGCCAGTCGGCGCTCGTGCTCGAGCGTTATTTTTTTCTCTTCCAGCTCTCTTTGTCTCTGCTTTTCTTCTCGTTCCTCTCGAAGCCGCATATGCTCGAGGTTGAGTTTCTGTTCAGCTAACTTGAGTTCCCCATCCATCTTGAGTCGTGCCATCTCTAATTCGTGTAATCTGACTCTGTCTCTTTCTCGTATCTCCTCCTGTGAGAGGCCCGTTCCCCGCTCCTCGGGAGCCGTGGCGTTCCCCTCTGGTGTGATGCTGTTTTGGTCTGGTGTGACGCTGCTTTGGTCGGAGGGTCCTGCGACCCCAGTTTCTGTCCATGACTCAAGAGCGCGCTTTAGATCATCCTTGGTACTCAGGCCGGTGGTAGCAATGCCAAGTTCTATGCAAAATTGTCTCAGTTCGCGGTGGTTGTATTCTTCTAATTTCTCCATTTGGAACTTCTCGGTGGAGCTGCTATCTTTGGTTGACATCGTGCTTTGTCGTGGGGTGAGCTACTCTCTGTACGATTACGCGTTGATTCGGATCGCGCCGCTGGCCACCAATGTTAGAAAAGGTAGATGGACCGGGAGGGTCGGCCGGGGTCAGGAGGAGAGGTCTCCGGGGAGAGCCGTCTCCAGCGATCGTACAGACAAGTAACTTCCCCCCCACAGACAGATATCACACACGGATAAGGTTCAGTGTTCTTTATAAGCACTTATTTAAGGTACGGTTAAATGGTACAAGGAGGTCTGGACTCAGGGGTCCCCTCGATTAGAGTCTCGCAAGGTAGGGAAGGGGGTAGCGGGACAGTCTATTTACCAATCAGGTAGTTCGGATGAGATGATGATGAGCTCACAATCCTCGAGCTTGGTGGTTAGGTGGTATGGGCCGCGGCAGCGCCAGCAGGTCCCGGTGTGGATGGTCGATACAACGGGCCGCGGCAGCGCCAGCAGGTCCCCGGAAGATATACGGTCCGCGGCAGCGCCAGCAGGTCCCGGTGAGGATGGTCGTTACAACGGGCCGCGGCAGCGCCAGCAGGTCCCAGGAAGATGACTGTTGCAGAAGGCCGCGGCAGCGCCAGCAGGTCCCGGTGAGGATGGTCGTTACAACGGGCCGCGGCAGCGCCAGCAGGTCCCAGGAAGATGAAGGTTGCAGAAGGCCGCGGCAGCGCCAGCAGGCAGGACGATGGTTCACAAGAGCGGCTACGGCAGCGCCAGTAGACCGTCAGGGTTGAGTTCACTCGGTGTCTCTCGACTCCAGGATACAACTGCCTTCCTGCTCCGGAGCTGCCTCAGTTATAGGGCTGGTGCCCTTTGATGTCCGGACCCTCGCACTTGGAGGTCGGAGGGTCCGGGATGAAGGTGTCCAGACACCCAGCAGGGGGTGGAGCCAGTGCCTGGGGGAGCTGGGGGCGATCGGCACCTGGCGGGGGAGAGCCCTTGACACTTCGTTCTCCCATTGACCTGCCAAGTGGTCCGCTCACCTCCTGGGTGGAGGGTGGTGCCGGGATGTCGGGGCCGGCCAGGCCCGGGGTTAGGGTCGAGGGGAGGCCATGCGGCCGCGTGGTGCAGGGCCCAAGATGGCGGCTTGACCCGGCCGGGAAAGCCGGTGGGGCTGGACCCCGTGATGAGTAGGGGTCCGAGGGCAGAGGGTCCGTCGGGAGACGGAGTACAGGTGCTTGTCGCGGGGATATGCCAGGTGGGCCGGAGTTCGGGCCCTGTCGAGCGGGGAGGGAGCCAGCCGTCTGTGAGGCCTGTCCAACAAGCGTACCCCCACCGTGTATGTTCCAAGCGTACATATCCTGAAATCGGAGGTGTGTGTGCAGAGTCCACCCAGCAGTGCCCTGAGACAGGAGGGGTGTGTGCAGAGTCCTCCCAGCAGTGCCCTGAGACAGAAGGGGTGTGTGCAGAGTCCTCCCAGCAGTGCCCTGAGACAGGAGGGGTGGGTGTGGAGTCCTCCCAGCAGTGCCCTGAGACAGGAGGGGTGGGTGCCTATCACTCCCAGCAGTGCCCTGAGACAGGAGGGGTGTGTGCAGAGTCCTCCCAGCAGTGCCCTGAGACAGGAGGGGTGTGTGCAGAGTCCTCCCAGCAGTGCCCTGAGACAGGAGGGGTGTGTGCAGAGTCCTCCCAGCAGTGCCCTGAGACAGGAGGGGTGGGTGCCTATCACTCCCAGCAGTGCCCTGAGACAGGAGGGGTGGGTGCAGAGTCCTCCCAGCAGTGCCCTGAGACAGGAGGGGTGGGTGCCTATCACTCCCAGCAGTGCCCTGAGACAGGAGGGGTGGGTGCAGAGTCCTCCCAGCAGTGCCCTGAGACAGGAGGGGTGGGTGCCTATCACTCCCAGCAGTGCCCTGAGACAGGAGGGGTGTGTGCAGAGTCCTCTCAGCAGTGCCCTGAGACAGGAGGGGTGGGTGCCTATCACTCCCAGCAGTGCCCTGAGACAGGAGGGGTGTGTGCAGAGTCCTCCCAGCAGTGCCCTGAGACAGGAGGGGTGGGTGCAGAGTCCTCTCATCAGTGCCCTGAGACAGGAGGGGTGTGTGCAGAGTCCTCCCAGCAGTGCCCTGAGACAGGAGGGGTGGGTGTGGAGTCCTCCCAGCAGTGCCCTGAGACAGGAGGGGTGGGTGCCTATCACTCCCAGCAGTGCCCTGAGACAGGAGGGGTGTGTGCAGAGTCCTCCCAGCAGTGCCCTGAGACAGGAGGGGTGTGTGCAGAGTCCTCCCAGCAGTGCCCTGAGACAGGAGGGGTGTGTGCAGAGTCCTCCCAGCAGTGCCCTGAGACAGGAGGGGTGGGTGCCTATCACTCCCAGCAGTGCCCTGAGACAGGAGGGGTGTGTGCAGAGTCCTCCCAGCAGTGCCCTGAGACAGGAGGGGTGGGTGCCTATCACTCCCAGCAGTGCCCTGAGACAGGAGGGGTGGGTGCAGAGTCCTCCCAGCAGTGCCCTGAGACAGGAGGGGTGGGTGCCTATCACTCCCAGCAGTGCCCTGAGACAGGAGGGGTGTGTGCAGAGTCCTCCCAGCAGTGCCCTGAGACAGGAGGGGTGGGTGTGGAGTCCTCCCAGCAGTGCCCTGAGACAGGAGGGGTGTAACACATGTGTGTGAGGCCAGAATCATCCACATGCATACTGGCTACAAGGGAACATGTCCCCATGAACTCATGTCAACAGACTCCACACACAAGTACAGTGATCACCAAGGATGCCATGATTGTTGCAGGTGGACAAATGGCCCTGCATGCATGGCCAAAGTAGAAGGGCTCCGTCACACACACAGCTCATGTAGACACAGCTCTGCGCTAAACATTGGGAACACCCTGCAGGGAAGAAAGCTGGGTACACAGAGGAAGGAATACACCCTGGGACAAGTGCACCATGCAGTAACTGCTTACATGAACAAAGAAAGTTAGCCAACACCTTGTGATGGCACACAGATCCCAGGGTCCCACCAATGAGCAGTACACTACTACACATCCCACACACCCAAACCCTTACACACCACCCCAAACCATGTAGCAGCCCCACCAACACCAATACCAGCATAGCAGTAGTGTGATAATGAAAAAAAAATTAAGCTTTATTCAGCATGAGCACAATGTCCGTGGATCGCAGGCAGTTCAATCTTCACAAAGCCCATAGGGCAGTCAATGATTCTCAGCTGGATGGGGGACACAGTGGGATGCGTGTCCCCTACCTTGCCTGCACAGTCAAATGGCATCGTCTTCCACACTGGTGAGGGCATCAGGGGGGGGGGAAGCAACAGGCACCGCAGGGACATCAGGGCAAAGGGGCGGCGTTGTGGGTGCAGGGATGGAGGACTCCACCACAGGGGGTGGGGCAGGGCCAAAGGCGGAGGCCAGGATGGCACTACACACCTTTGCAAGGTCCTCCAGGGAGTCCCCTGCACCCGAAGGGACCTCAGGCCCCAAGGAGGGGGGGGAAGTCAGAGGGATGGGTCGCAGCGCCACTGGGGGAGGGTGGAGACAGGGGGGGAGACTCAACCACCCTGACCGGGGACCTCCTTGACCGCTTGCGTGGTGGTGTAACCGTGGGGCTCAGGGACAGAGCGGCCATGAAGGAGTCCTTGGGGGAGATGTGGCCAGGAGAGCTGAGGGGAGGGGATTTGGAGGGAGTGGACTGGGTGGAATGCGGACTCCCACTATGGCTGCGTGTCACACGTTTGCCCCCCGACCCAGTGGGTGTGCCTACCTCACCCTGTGTGTGCGTGTCAGGAGGAGTGCGGTGGACCTTCCCTGCTGGTGTGGTGCCCGTGTCCGTTGATGTGGGTGCATGCCGACGTCTGGGTGTACGTGGGACAGGCATGGGAGTGGGAAGTGTGGATGGGGCAGGGGTAGGTGGGGGAGGTCGCGCTGCAGGAGACCCACTGCTGCAGTCAGTGTGGAGTCGATGGACCTCAGCAAGTTGCGTTGGTCAGCCTGCGATGAATGAATGCCCTCCAAGAAAGCCTCGATGTTGGTGAGGGTTTTGCCGTGGGCATGGAGGACATTAAGGATCGCAGCCTGACCAACCTGCAGTTGCCGCTGGATGTCCACAGACTCTGCATTGGCGGCAGCAGTGGAGACAGGGGCAGGGGGTGCGGTGCCTGGCAGGAAGGAGACATGCTGTGACCGGGCACGCTGGGAAGGGACACGAGCAAGTGGGAGGCGGCTGATGGAAACTGAGGGGGCGGTGCGAGGTGTTGTTCCGCTGTCAGCTGCTGGTGCAGCCTCCGCCCACTCGGAGACATCGTCCTCGGACCTGTCAGCTTCGTAGTCTGATGTGCCAGTCGACAGGTCCTCGGCCACACTCTCCTCCGCCTCTGTCCCACTCGATGTGCCAGACCCGATGTCACGGCTGGCACTGGTGCTCGGTCCCTCCGCCTGGTCTGTGTCCATGTCTCCCTCTGTGTCCCCCGACGATGCTGTGGGCAGGGTGGAGAGACAGAAATTAATCAGACACCTGTACACATCTGTCACATGAGTCCAATCTACATAGGTAACATTGCATAGCCTGACAAGGAAGATCCCTAACATCTACTGAACAGGGTACCGATGTAGGGCATGAAACACACAGTTGGTTGAGCCACCATGCCACTGAAATACCATGGAGAGCATGAGACAATAGCTAAAGACAGGAAACGGAGTCTGACATAGCACCCAGGCCCTGGGGACAATCCAGCACTGCATCTGCACCACACAGCGTTGGCGAAAATACCGATGACCAGGGACCATATCCATGAACTTGAGACACATGCTGCATAGGTAATGCTGAAAACATGCCCAACATGACTCGGTCACTGCACATTGCGTGTGTGTCCAGACACATCACACACTGCCCAGACCCGGCAAGTGGAAATCAGGATTTGACACATAGGCATTGTCCGCCCCAACAAGACCCTACACGAGGCAAATTGTTGAGACACAGGTGGCACCAACATCTCATAGTCTGGGTGATACACACAGGGGCAGGCAAAAAGCAAGATTGGACGCCAAACAGCCAAGGTGCGCCTGTACAAATAATGAGGTACCAGTGCCCATCCTCAGATGAGTATAACAAGACACACAGGCACTGGCAACTGTGAGTATGAAGAAGGACAATCAGGTCAGGCTGCACAGTGGACACCTGTACAAAATAGCACGTCAATATACATGGTGACAGGGGACAATGGCACAGAGCACAACCTACGCTGTAGACACTGAGATTGGCCACGTTTATGATGACACATACACCACTGAGGAAAAGGTGCCCCAGGGGACAGTAGTGGGCACGCAACTACATGCTACTGAATGGTAATGACTGCAACACACGTCACCATCCCTGCACTATGGGTATCGCACACTCATGCACATCATGTCACAGGCCACTACATAGGACATGCGCGCTGTAAGGCATGACACATGAGAGACCAACTCCCATGTCTGGAGTCAGCATCAGTGCCAACTGACATGGAACCCACATGCAGTGAACTTGACAGTGCACAGGCAAGGTCCCACAACCTGTTACACACCACCCCCACACATGATGCTACAGTCATTGTTCTCGTGGACAAAGCGCCAGCCTACATTACCTTGTGAAGGAGTGACTACACACAGACCAGGGAACACATTGCAAGGAGGGGAAGGGTGGCAGGGGCACAGCGCTATACTGGGGCAAACAGGATCTGCACAGCACCTTTAAACCCTGCCAGTGAATTCATGCTACTGTGCCCTTACAAATGCCGGTGACACACAACAAACACACATGTACCTACCCCCTTCCGGCTGCTGCATCGCCTGTAAGCGCCTCTCCAGGTCTGGAAAGACCACCGGCAGCACACGCCTGTGGAGGTGGCTCAGACGGCGGCGGCCGCGGTTCTTGTGGCTCTCAGGTGAGTCCCCCAGCAGGAGCCGTGCAATCCTCCGCGTCCAGCACCGGATATCCTGCCAGCGTTTCCTCACCTGGGGCAGGCTCCGCCTCCGACCATCCACACCCCTCACGGCACTGACGGCGGTCAGCCAGATCTGCTCCTTGGCAGTGGCGCCTACCTGTGAGGAGGAACAAGTGACACCACATCAATACACCAGCCACATGTCACAGAGAGACATATGGGTACAAATTAGCTGGTTACAACAAGGCATGTCATGCAGCCAACGCATTGCACCTTTGTCATAGGGACATCATCCCCTGGTGAGGGAAAAAAGCAGTACGTGCCACAGTGGGTACACAGGTGGAATGATGGCAATGTCACAATCAATGATCAAGGCTCACACTGTGCATCACACCCACCCCTCCTGTCTCAGGGCACTGCTGTGAGTGATAGGCCCCCACCCCTCCTGTCTCAGGGCACTGCTGGGAGTGATAGGCCCCCACCCCTCCTGTCTCAGGGCACTGCTGTGAGTGATAGGCCCCCACCCCTCCTGTCTCAGGGCACTGCTGGGAGTGATAGGCCCCCACCCCTCCTGTCTCAGGGCACTGCTGTGAGTGATAGGCCCCCACCCCTCCTGTCTCAGGGCACTGCTGTGAGTGATAGGCCCCCACCCCTCCTGTCTCAGGGCACTGCTGGGAGTGATAGGCCCCCACCCCTCCTGTCTCAGGGCACTGCTGCGAGTGATAGGCCCCCACCCCTCCTGTCTCAGGGCACTGCTGGGAGACATCAGGCACCCCCCCCCTGGGACCCCCCGACAGTACATGGCATGTGTGTTACACCTGGACGCAATGGCAGAAGTCACAGTCACAACATAGGGACAGTCTGTGGCAGTGGCCTATGCACTCACCTGATACCCTGGTCGCCCATACAGCATGGAGTACTGTGGGAGGATCACATCCAGCAGAGCCATGTTCTCCTCCAGGGTGAATGGCTGTGTCCTCTCCACAGCCCTTGACATGGTTCCAGGGAATCAGTAGCAGCAGCTGGGTCGACGAATGCAAAGATGTGCAGGCAAGTGCTCCCTCATGGGACCTGGCTGCCTTATATGTGCCCTTCTGCCCAGTCTCATGCACAGGAGTACAGAGTGATTGGTCACTCACATTTGCATCCTATGTTTCCACCAATCCCTTCAAACCTAGCAGTCTGTGGGTTCTCTATCGGTTTCATTCTCCTGCATGATGTCAGCCCCACAAACACATTGCAACAAAGTAGAAGAATCCCAACTGACTTCTGCTGTGCACCTTCCAGAACAATTTCGAATTTTGAACTTGGTCTCCATGACAACCAGCATGCATGTAGGCCTTAATACTTGTCCCCTATGTAATTTGGAGCATCACACACAGGTACGATGCGTTTCGGGGCCCTAGGGCACCCCAAATGCATGGCAACGGCCCGTACATGCATGCCTACGCTCTCCATCACTATGGGTCTGCACGCGTATGCGTACCCGTAGTGTTACGGACCGTACACACGCATGTACGCTCTCTATCACTATGGGTCTGCACGCGTATGCGTACCCGTAGTGTTACGGACCGTACACACGCATGTACGCTCACTATCACTATGGGTCTGCACGCGTATGCGTACTCCTAGTGATAGTGAGCGTACATGCGAGTGTACGGTCCGTACCACTACGGGTACGCATACGCGTGCAGACCCATAGTGATAGAGAGCGTACATGCGTGTGTACGGTCCGTACCACTACGGGTACGCATCCGCGTGCAGACCCATTGTGATAGAGAGCGTACATGCGTGTGTACGGTCCGTAACACTACGGGTACGCATACGCGTGCAGACCCATAGTGATAGAGAGCGTACATGCGTGTGTACGGTCCGTACCACTACGGGTACGCATACGCGTGCAGACCCATAGTGATAGGGCCGTACACACGCATCTACGCTCACTATCACTATGGGTCTGCACGCGTATGCGTACCCGTAGTGGTACGGACCGTACACACGCATGTACGCTCACTATCACTATGGGTCTGCACGCGTATGCGTACCCGTAGTGTTACGGACCGTACACACGCATGTACGCTCTCTATCACTATGGGTCTGCACGCGTATGCGTACCCGTAGTGGTACGGACCGTACACACGCATGTACGCTCACTATCACTATGGGTCTGCACGCGTATGCGTACCCGTAGTGTTACGGACCGTACACACGCATGTACGCTCTCTATCACTATGGGTCTGCACGCGTATGCGTACCCGTAGTGGTACGGACCGTACACACGCATGTACGCTCACTATCACTATGGGTCTGCACGCGTATGCGTACCCGTAGTGGTACGGACCGTACAAATGCCTGTACGCTCGCCATCACGATGGGTACACATACGGCAGCACTCCCACAGTGATTTGGAAACATGCACAGGCCCTCTCAGCAGCAGTACGGCGGTTTTTACACATCACTGTGGTGATAGGCGACACACATGTAGGAATAGGGCGGACATACTTGTCCATGGATGGACATACTTGTCCAGGAATGGACATCAAGGCATCGTCTGTGCATTACTACATGTGTGGGGCACAGGTGTCACAGGCTGTGATGTGGAACATGCCTCCTGAGTGGAGAAGGCACCAGATGTATGATGAGATGTGTACATGTGTACTGTGTGAGGGTGCAATGTGTGCCAGGCATGCCCTTGACTCCTTTGACATGTGTGCATGTGGGACTGCGCACTTGGGGTGAGCGTCACTGGCATGGCACGGACACCAACACACGGAAGTGTCCCATGATGCCCGGTACAGGGGTCATGACACATGACTTGTCACTACCCACAGTGCACAATGTGACTATGTCATATATGTGTCCGGGATTTACATCAGGTTGATGTTGTAGCACCCTCAAAAGCTGCAGCCGTTGCAGCAACCAACATGTGGCTGTGTGTAGATTGTCATTGCACACTGTTCCCAACACCATGCCACATGTGTTATCGGATGTGAGGTGCACATGTATGCATGGGACACGGAGTAGCGTGACAAGGCCATGTCAGCAAACTCACAAGGAATGTGTGGTGAGTCATGACATGTGCACCTTCATGGCAAGGTGTGTGGGCTGGACTAGTGTAATGTCATGTGACCTGTGGCTCCAGTGTTCCGCTACCAGTCTCTGCAATCGGCATCACACTTCTGCTGATGTGTGGGTGTATGTCACTCCTGTCTTGCGTCGGGCAGTGCACTTGCACTGGGACACAGCTATTTCCATGGCGTGGCATGGGGAGGTTCTCAATCACCGTGTGTAGCTGGGTCTTGGAAGTAGTGTCACCTTGCATCCATACGGGTCCTGGGCATGTAGCACATGCCTGACTCCCTATGTGTGTATTGCCAGATTTACATGTGCTCAGTAGACATGAGTTGTTCTCGTAGTGCACTCACTCTTCCTTGTCACTTCCAAATTACTGCAGAGCGCCTCCTGTTGCCCGAAGAATTCCAGACTTGGCTACCATGCAGGAGAATGACAGGATCCGGCTCTACCGCTTCACCCAACCGTTGATTCTGGAGCTGACGGCGAGACTGGCACCACACCTGCAACCGCAGCACAGGTATCCGACGGCACTGACACCCCAGCTGAAGGTAATGGCTGCCCTACATTTTCTGGCCACGGGTACCTTCCAAAATACCATAGCTCATGTTGGTGGCATGTCCCAGAGCATGTTCAGCGGTGTGCTGCATGATTTCTTGGAGGCCATGTTGATTCACCTGGATGACTTCATCAAGTTCCCAACCCCTGAACAGATGACTGAGGTCAAGCGTGGATTCTATGCCCTGGGAGGGATGCCCCATGTCATTGGGTCCATAGATGGGACACATGTAGGTTTGGTACCACCACACGCACGGGAGGTGGCGTACCGCAATCGGAAGCACTACCACTCCATCAATGCCCTTGTGGTGTGTCTGTCCAATATGGTGATTTCACATGTCTGTGCTCGTTTCCCAGGATCAGCACACGATGCCTACATCATGAGGCGTAGCGGGATGCCTGATATGATGATGCAGCTGCGCAACGAACGGGCATGTGTTGTTGGTGGGTACAGTCTGTCTGTCCTGTATTCTGTATAGCCGACCAGCACGACCGCTACACCAGTTCTAACGATGTCCATGTGCTTCCCATGTAGGGGACGCTGGCTATCCCAACATGCCTTGGCTGCTGACACCTCTCCGCAACCCCATCACGCCGGCCCAGCTCCGCTATAACACCGCCCATGGCCGGACAAGGCGAGTGATAGAGAGGACGTTTGGCATGCTGAAGAGCCGATTCCGGTGCCTCCACAAGACCGGCGGTGCACTCCCTTATGCCCCGGCGAAGGTCTGCAAGATCTTCATGGTCTGCTGCATGCTGCACAACATGGCAGTTGAAAGAGCTGTGCCACTCATCCTGAATCAACATGACGAGGACCATCCACCCGTGGAGGACGAAGGGCTTGGCAATGGGGCTAGTGATGTGGAGGATGTGGACCCGCAAGAGGACATCCGGACTCGGCTCATACGCGACTTCTTTGCTTAGTGGTGAGTACCAGGGTCTGAGTGTGCACGCATTGGTCCCCGTGTGGCATGCGTTGTGATGTGTGTCTCCACCTGCATGTATGGCACGTGGGTCAGAGGTGTGTGTGGGTGTGTCACTGGAGTGATGGTGGCAGTGATGGTAGTATTTCCCCAGTCATGATTGTGACCTAGCATGTTGTCATCCATACATGTGTCGATTAACTGCACATGCAAGTGGCTGTGCTTTTTGTGGCTGACTTCTTGTGTGTCTCTCTTCCCCAGGTACCTGCGCATGCCGTTTGCTGGTTGCATTGTTGTGGCACTGCTATTCCTCATGGACATGACATCGTGGGCTGACTCAGCGTTACAGGCACGGACACGTTTGGAAGTCTCCATGGGGTAAGGGATGCATCTGGGGTGTATTGGGTGTGGCAGTTGTTCACGATGTGTGCACACTGCCCCGGTCGGGGTTTGGTTCCTCTACAGACATGTGGCATCCCCATGGGACACGACATGCAGCTGGGTACACCTGAATAGATGGGCTGCCTGGTTGTCAGTCATCAGTGATGGGATAGTGGATTGTGATGATGGCATCAATGTGTGTGACACTGCCCTCGGACACATACGGTTAACATTGTCTTGACATGGCGTGGGACTTCCACATCAGCGGATGTATGGTGTATGGCAGGCTCTCCGTGAGCAGCTGTGGGTGTTTAGCTGTTAGCCGACGCTTGTGTGCCAGTTCCCTGGCTATCACGCATTTGTGCTGCAGAAGGGGGGTGCCAGTGTTGGAGCCACATGTTACTCCACATGATGTGTTCATGTGTACTTCAAGTTGCCTCTGCAATACCAATAACATGACTAATAAAGGTGTCCCTATGCCTCCAAGGTGCCTCTTCTCAGTCAGTGCTGGTGTGTTGGCACGGTGCATCCTGCATGTCTGGCATGGTATTCCCTGATTGTGGCTATGTGTCAATGTGTCGAGTGGCAAGATGCAAGCTGTGTGTGTGTGCTGAGACTGTGTATTGGGCATGATGTCCATGACTGTGTGGGTATTGTGACATGTGCCATCCCCATGCATCCAACGTTGTCCATGACCCCATTCTCTGCATCCACCGGACTCAAGCTTGCAGGACATGGTTCTGCCACCTGTCTACACATACCTGGGTGCCCCCCAGGACACGGGCCAGGATCCCTGACCTCTGCGCATGACTGTTGCTGTACTCAATGTGTCTGTCAGCACGGTTGTTCGGCCACCCCCTCAGCTGGTTCTGACCATCACGGGTGTGTATGGTGCTCCATGTCTGTCTTGCCTAATAAACTGTGACCCATGTGTCCTGTGCCAGACTCAGGCCCCAGGGTGTGGATGGTTGAAGTGAACAGATGACTCAGGCATGTTTAGACTGTACAAGACACATGTTAGGTAATAATGCTACCAGCAGGCATCTACTCTTAATAGTGTGATTTATTATTGGGGGGGGGGGGGACAAAGTGAGGGGCTTTCCGGGATTAGGGAATCCAAAGTTCAGTAGGGGAGTTGGTGTCCTTGCCATTGGAAATCCTCAGAGTCCATGCCACAGTCTTTGTCAACATTGGTCAGCCAGTGACCAGCAGGGCCATGTGGCAGAGAATGTCTCTTGATGCTGTGATGCTGTTGCTCCAGTGGGCCAGGTGCCAGGCCAGGTGTCCTGGGAGATGGTGATGTAGCAGCCACCCTCACGGTCCTTTCCGTGGACGACCCGGCTTCCTGCGGGGAACCTCAGCAGCAGGCCGTGACGACGTCTGGGATGCTCCGTCGGATGTTTCCTCCTCCTCCTCATGATCCCTCCCTGTGGGTGGTGATGTTCTCCGCCTTCTGGCACAGGGAGGGTCGGCCATGGTGTCGGCCATCCGACGGAGTTCAGCGTGAATCCCCTGGGACGCCGTCACTTGCTCAGCCTGTCTGTCCTCCATCCTCCGTTGGTGTAGCTGTAGACAGGCTATTAGCTCCGCATGTTGCTGGGCCTGCTGGACCTTGATCCCCTCGAGGACGGACACAACCTGGGCCATGCCCGTGGTGTCCTGCCGGTATGAGTCCAGGATGTTACGGACATGGGAAAATACCGGATCCCCAGCCAACTGGTCAGGCTTGCGCCTCCGCCGTCCTCCACTCCCACCACCCCTGCCCACTTGCGTCTGGCCTGCACTTGTGGGAACATCAGGTCTCCGGGACCCCTGAGGGGTGGCATTGGCGTTGTCGCCTGCCTCCTCCTGGGTGCCCGGGACACCGTGTCCCTCCTGGCGAGCCTGGCTGCATTGTGGTGTTGGGGCAGGGATCCTGGGTGTCTCCTGGGATGTGGCAGGAGTGGGGGTGGTGGTTGGCACGGTTGTACCTGACGCAGGTGCTGCAGGTGGTTGGACACCAGAGGGGCCAGGTCGGTCGGGGTCGTCCGCAGAGTGGTGAGAGTGGTCGCTGCCGGTGGGATCGGTCTCCTGCAGATCCGGGTCCTGTGAGTGTTCCCCCCCAGTGTTGGGGGGTGCAGCACGACGTTGACCTGTGTGTGAGAGAGAAAATGTTAATTTTGATCCATGCAACATCCATGTTTCATCCGTTACAAAGTTGGCACATTTCCTCTTAGAATTAGGATCTGTCTTGCATTCCACTCACAGTGCACTTGTGCATGGGTGTGTCCCTTGGCCACCAATTTGGCCCCTTTAACTATGTGTGGCACAGTCTTACTTGCTGCGTCAAGTGTGACTGCAGTCAGCAGTGGAGTGTGCATGTGTGGCGAGCCATGCATTTGCGCCTTCCTTGTAGCACTGTACATGTGCACATGGAGTGGATCCACACACTTATATGATGCAGGTGGCTGTCCTTGTGCTCGTGTACAGGTTGTGACATGGCCCTGCGTTTTGCCATGATGAAGAGGGGGGGTTCTGGCACTGGCCACCCTTGTCTACATGCACGCAGTCCACCTGCTGACGAGCAGACATTCCCACACACCAAAGGACTGATTTGCTCTCCCTGTGTCTCCCTCCTTCTCTGTCCCCCTCTCCCTCCCTCTCTGTCCCCCTCTCCCTCCCTCTGTGTCCCCCTCTCCCTCCCTCTGTGTGTCAGCCTCCTCCCTCTGTCCATCTTCCTGTGTCTCCCTCCCTCTCTGTCCCCCTCTCCCTCCCTCTCTGTCCCCCTCTCCCTCCCTCTGTGTGTCACCCTCCTCCCTCTGTCCGTCTCCCTCCCTCTCAGTCCCCCTCTCCCTCCCTCTGTGTCCCCCTCTCCCTCCCTCCGTGTGTCACCCTCTGTCACCTTGGCCCAGCTTCCTGGGCACACACTGTTAGCAGATCTTTGAGTGGCCCTTGGCCTGTTGATGTGAGTTTGTTTCTGATCTCCAGGCACCCATTTTGTCTGCTGTGTGTCTGTGCGCTGCTGCTGTGGTGGTGTGTGCTGCCACTCTTTCACAATGTTGGCTGTTCATTAGCTGCTGTCATGTGCAAAACAGTGCCTTCACCCCCATGTGTTGATGCAAGGCGTCCGCCATTTGCTGGCAAGTCATTCCTGTGTTGGGACACAGTGTTTGTCTGGCTGTGACCTAGGCCATATGGGCAGAGGGCATTGTTGTCTGCTTTGGAGTCGCACTGTGGTAAATAATTTAATTACCGGGACTTAATTTGATACAGAAACATAATAAAATAGCTCAGTAAATAAGAGGCAGAATCCGTGGTATTAGAGGTTCGGAATGGGCTTTGTTCCAATGGTCGATTATAATCGGTTGCTCCAAGTTCCATCACCACGGAGGTTCAGGAAGTGAAGTACATACTTTATTGACAAGAAATGACTTTTATAGAACATACATTACAATGAAACAAATGCGGGAGGCGTAACAATTGATAAGGAAGATGATAATTCACATACGTAACCGAAAATGGGCGTAATGAGGAGTAAAAAGGAACATAATTGGTTATGATGTCATATATAGGTGGATCTATAAGATTATACTTGGCATAGATGCGCGCGCAGCAGCATGACGTGTGATTGACGTGCAACTAGGGGGTGAAGGGGACTTGACATTTAGCTCTACATGTGGAGACAAGAAGTCTGGGGGGTCAAGTCAACCTAATCCCAAATCATATCTAACATCCTATGTTTAAAGAACTATGTTATCCACAAAGGAAGGACTCTTGGACAAAATCTATTCTATACTGACTGTGTGTGCGTGCACAAGCGTCTAAGTGTCTATATGAGATGCAAGGGGCAGAAACCTTCCATGGTAACAGGGCTATGAATTACTTGCATGAGGACAGAGAGGCCGGGCCCTTTGCTCGGTAGCTGAAGGAAATGTTTACCTAAACTACTAGACAGGAATGCATCGGCTGAGGGGCGAAGCAGATAACTCGAAGGTGAAATACAGTTTTTGGCAGGCAGGCAAACCGGCCGAGGCAGGCACCGTTAGCCGCACAGGGAGTAGGACAAAGTTCATGGATACAGATGCGAGCTCAAGCTGAAGCTGTCAGAGGCAGAGAGCAGAGAAAAGCTTGATGGCAGAATCGGGCCTACTCGCCTGAACTGCAAAATGGAGTAACTGAGCCATATAAAGTCGGTGGCCTTTCGTACTTAGGAATCGAATATCCAGCCCATTCATGGCGGATCTGACAGAGGACATGTTGACGGTGGACGCACATGTGTTTGCGTCTTCAGAACTAGAACTGGAGGGAACATACATGTACTTGTGATTCATACATGGAACCGTTGGGGTCCAAGATAGGGGACATAACTGATCAGAAAAATCCATATTTCCACATTCCCTCCTTGTCCCCTACTTGCCCGTTAAGAGATATCAATCTTCATCAATCCATTGATCTGTTCATATAGCATCATTTGTTCTTCTTTCTTCTTCCGTGATGAATGAAATTCTGGTGGTGGAATACACGACGTGGCACACAGACCACAGATCGCTGGTCCACATTGTAGACATAGACAGCAACTGAATAGTATGAGAAGGCCAATACCTAGGAAAGATAGGACCTTCCATCCAAAGGTAGATAATACACTCCAAAACCAACCGGACCAAGTCCAGGTGCCTGGGTTCTGGTGTATCTGGCTTACAATCTTATGAAGGCGAGTTATGGCTTTATATACAGATGGCGAATTTTCTGGTATGAAAATGCAACAGCTTGATCCGATGACCCTACAAGCTCCGCCCCTATCAGCCAGGATGACGTCAAGGACAAGACGATTTTGAAGCACAACAATCCGCATAGCAGACTGCTCTTCTGTTAAATTGCCTAAAGCGGAAATAGTTTCATTCACTACTGCTTCAAGGGTTCTAGTTAATCTACGTATCAGCTTACTATTAGTAACAGTACCTATATAGGGAAAGAGACCTTTATTGAAATCTGTGTATTTTTCCCACGCTGTTTCAGTGTAATCGACTATTGGGAGATCTCTCCTTACTCTATTATTTACTAAATGAGTGTTTCTGTGATAATCAGGGGGAGCTAGAAAAACAGGTGGCAAAAGGAATCCAATGTAGCAAGTACCATCCCAGTCTAGAGGCAAACGTACATAGGCCGTCTGACCACATATGAAATAGGAATGGCGGGAAGCTCTAAATGTGGACTTGCCTTGATCACTAAATTCTACTACAGTAGTGCATTTACTATGGCCCATATGTATGGAACCATTTTTCCTTACACATAGTTCACCCTTTACTGGAAATATTGACAGAGCGGGCAAAATTGGAGTAGCTTCGGATTCGACATTTAGGATCATAAGATTAAGCGTGAAATTACCTAATCCATACACTTCATTTTCTAGATCAGTTCCTGTTCTCTGGGGAAGTCCCTCCTTGTTGGGGTAGCAGACCTTAAGCAAAACTAAGTTCAAATTTCCCCATACCCAGTTATCTTGATAAACTGCAGAATTCGAATCTAGAGAATTAATTAAACTAAACCATGCTCCACAGGAGCCGTTGTGTGTGAACGGGTATGGAAAGAGAGGTAAAATTCCTTTATAATTCTGATAGGGAGGGAGTCGGCCACATATCCAACAATTTGTAGCATTGCTAACCTGGTGGGAATGATGTAACATACTGATAAACGTGTTATTGCGCAGCGCAAATCTATAAGACAACTCAAGCGGAGGTAATTCACTAAAAGAATGTTCAGCAGTAACATTGTAAACATGTCTGGAAATAGGATAATATATGTGCAACAATATACTTGCAGTAATTATTAAAAGACTCAAGAAGAACAAAATTAATAACGTCACTATGCAATGACTACACAGTGATTTACAGTACGCCTGTCGTTTCAACATTTTTCGGGTGCTTTCTCTATTCAGGTCCAAGGGATACATGTCAGAGACAATTCAACCGCTTCACCTTGGAGAGGACTTAAACAATCAAATTGCTTGACTGGTTGGACCTAAGCTTCAGTTTATAAAGTTCAGAACTACTTTTTTCAACAAAAGGAAGTTTTGAGTCAATGGGTGAAGACACACGAGGTGCGATATTCACATCGGCTGGTAGTCCATGAAATTTCTTGATATGACTTGAATGAATCCAACCTTTTCTGCCCTCGATCTTCACGGCTGTTCTTGTGGTGAGCAACACCAGCTGAGGTGACCTCCACCTAGGTTCCAGCTGAGTCTTTCGATCAAAGTTCCTCACGAGGACCAAGTCTCCCGGAACTACGTCATGGGGTTTCACCTCGGTGTTGTCGGGAAAGGCTGCAGCTACCTGTGAACGACAAGATTGTAGTGCAGACATCAAGGAAGCCAAGTAATCTGTCAGCATATTACAGTCAATATCAGTTATTTTGCGTGGCATAGGCGTCCCCCACATATTTGGTGGTCTGCCGAAGATCACTTCATACGGGGATAGCCCTGTTCGAGAGTGTGCTACCATTCTCGTGTAAAAAAGTGCAACTGGTAATGCTACTACCCAGTCGACACCTTTCTCCCTGCATATTTTGGACAATCTAATTTTCAGGGTCTGATTATGTCTTTCTACGAGACCTGCTGCCTCAGGGTGTCGGACACAGTGGAATTTCCACTGATAACCTAACAAAAGTGAAACATGTTTCATTAATTCGGATGAGAACGGCTGGCCGTTATCTGAGTGAACAACACGTGGTAAACCGTATCGTGGGAAGAATTCTCGAACCAACTGTTTGGCAGTAGTCGGGGCAGTGTAATCTGAAACCGGGTATGCCTCCGTCCAACGGGAAAGAGCACAGACAACTACGAGAACATATTTGAATCCTCGACATCGTTCCATCTGGATATAATCCATCTGGAGGACTTCAAAAGGGTGATCAGGAGGATGAAATCCACCCTGTTCTACGGGAACGCTTTTTCCTGGGTTGAACTGGCAACAGATCATACAGGTACGAACCTTTTGTTTGGCTGCTGCTCGTAAATGTTTATTGAACCAAATGTGTTGAATGCTATCTAGCATAGCTTTTTCTCCTAGATGTGCTGGACTATGTATAGTATTAATTATAACTTGGACCATTGAATCAGGAAGGAACCACACAGATTTTTCCTTCATCATCCATCCTTGATCCGTTTGGATCCCTCCTAATTCGGTCCATTTCTTTATTTCATCTGGTGTAGCATGTGTCTGGATGTCAATTACGTCAAGAGTAGGATCTTTAACTGTCATACAATGTGTCGGCGTCGGGACTATTGTCTTTGTCATGTCGGATGTTTGTGTTTGAGCAGTCTGTTTAGCTGTTCTGTCGGCTAGATCATTGCCTTGAGAAATGATATCAGTAACTTTCGTATGAGCTTTACATTTCATAATTGATATTACAGTGGGTAGATGTATAGCATCTAATAAGGCATGAATGAGGGGTCCGTGCTGAATGTGGGCACCGTGGGAAGTTAAATAACCTCTCTCTCGCCACAGCACGCCGAAGTCATGTACAACTCCGAATGCATAACGTGAATCAGTGTATATGTTGACTTTTTTATTTGTGGCTTGAATACAGGCTTGTGTCAGAGCGATGAGCTCTGCGGCTTGAGCTGACAAAGTATTTATACGATTTGTTTCAATGACTTCAGTATCTGTTGTGACTGCATAAGCAGCCACTAACTCTCCTGTATTTGTTCTCATACATGAACCATCTACATACAACGTCAGGTCTGGGTCTGACAATGGGACATCGGTTAAGTCTTGTCTGGGTTTCGTCGTTATTGCAATAACTTCAATACAGTCATGGGCTAGTGGGTCTGTTCCGATTACTGGCAAAAGTGTGGCAGGATTCAATGTGTTACAGCGTCTGATTTCTATATGTGGCTGGAACAATGTTAGTTCATACCCTGTAAGTCGCGCTATAGTCAAGTGTTGTGTTTGCGTTCTATTTACAAGAACCTCTACTGCGTGTGGTACTTGAACTGTCAATGGATGTCCTAACACTATCGCATCGCTTTGTCTGATTGCTAAAGCTGTCGCTGCCACGGATTTTAGGCATGCAGGCAAAGCCTGAGCTACGGGATCTAATGTACTAGAAAAATAAGCACATGGTTTGTGTGCTCCTGCTTGTTCCTGTGTGAGTACTGACAAGGCAGTACCTTCGCGTTCTGTAACAAAGAGTGTAAACTGTTTTCTGTAACATGGCGTTGCTAAAACAGGTGCTTGACATAAAGCTTTCTTTAGGCTTTCAAAAGCTTGTGTATGTTCCTGAGTCCAAGGGAGAACAGTCGATGTGGCTGCCTCCTGTGTTGTCAATTGAATGAGCGATTTTGCTAGAAATGCATACTGAGGGATCCACTGCCTACAGTATGAAGTGAGGCCAATGAAAGCTTGTACCTCCTTTTGCGTCTTGGGTATTGGCATGTTAGCTATCAACTGAATGCGGTCGGGTGTAAGCTGCCTTCCCTCCTTGGACAGCGAGTGTCCAAGATAAACAACTCGCTGGACACAGAATTGCAGCTTAGAAGGGGACACCTTGTGCCCCTTTTCGGCTAGAAATTGTAAAACTGTCAGTGATGCTTTCTCACATTCGGGTTCGCTTCTAGCGGTGATCAACAGATCATCGACATATTGAAGCAAGGCAGTGTTAACTGGCATGTGGATACTGTCAAGTTCTCGTTTCAGTGCTTGGCTATAGATGCTGGGACTTTCTGTAAATCCTTGAGGTGCGCGTGAGAATTTAAAGCTGCGTCCATTTAAACTAAATCCGAACAAATATTGGCTTTCCGGATCTATTGGGACGCTGAAAAAGGCATTCTTGAGATCAATTACAGTAAAGAATGTTGCTTCGGAATCAATAGCTGTCAGTAATGACGAGATATCTGGGACCACAGGGAATTGTGGCACAATGCACGTGTTTAGTTCGCGCAGATCAATAACCAATCGATATACTGGCGGGGCCTTCGGATCTGTTCGTTTAAGAATCGGAATTATCGGCGAATTACATACATTGGAGTCTGTTTCCACAACTACTCCTTGGGCAATGAGCTCGTCAATGATTTGCAGCAAAGCCACTACAGCATCTGGTGGTAACTTGTATTGTCGCATTCGTGGTAGTACCACTCCTGCCTTTAATGTGACTCGATATGGTGTAATATTCATGCAACCAACATCAGTAGGGCCTTGTGCCCATAGATGTGTAGGTAAAGTCTGCAATCGGGGATCCATGTCTCTAGATACATAGTGACCTTTAAAATCACGTAAAAACAATCTTACTCCTTCCGGAGAACAACATATTATAGCTCCTAGAGCTTTCAGTGTTTTTATTCCTAACAGATTTTCTGGACATGATTTAGTAAGCAATAAATCTGTAGTTCGGGTCAAAGGTCCTATCGTAAGTGGAAGAGGTTGTGACACTTCATTAACAATAGGTTTTCCTGAAAAACCAAGGGAAATATTCTGTGAGCCTGAGAGGGGTGCCCCTGGAACTTCACTACGTTTTATGGTTGTTCGACTTGCCCCGGTATCGAGTAAAAATTTTCTGTCTTGGCCTAATAATTCACTATGTACATAAGGTCCTTCTTGGTCTACTGGGATCTCGATAAGGGGTAAGTCAACTTCCCTCTCCAGGCTGGTTCATGCGTATCGTTGATAATCAGGATAGTCGTACTGTGCAGTTTGGTACAGTTGTCGTGTCGTGGTTTGTGCGGCAGCAACAGGCAGCGCTGGTGCAGCTGGCACAAACTGTATAGACTGTGTTGGAGCCGGCATGGACTGTGCATGCTGCGCGGCTCCTTGTTCATTCTGATCCTGTCTAGGTGGCCGCGGTCTTTCTTTTGTATTACCTATGGCGATATTATGTTTCAAAACTGGACAATCGTGTACGTAATGACCTGGCTTTTTACAATAATTGCATGTCCCTTTTACAGGTCCTGTTGAATCACCGGAATGTGTCATACCCTTTTTGTGTCCTTCAGCCGGAACTGTCTGAGAAACTAGCATTTTCATTTTCGTGTCTTTCATGCGTCTGTGTTCATGTTCTTGTTCCTCTCTAATTCTATTGTGGTGGTACTGTAACATTTGTAACATTTGTGATGGAGTGTTACCTTGCCAGGTACTCTCGAATTTTAATACTCTGTTCTTCACTTGAGGCAAGGCATTTTCCACTAATTTTGTCACAAACAGATGTGGGTATGATTCGCTACTTGCTTTTATGCCACTATTTATACCAAAACATTTTTCAAATCGGGCATAGTAATCACTAGTGTCTTCATCTTGCTTCTGTTTACAGGCTGAAATTGTACCCCAATCTTCCTTTTTCGTAGTTAATAAACGTGGCAGTACCTGTACTAGTAAACCTGGTAGTGCTTTAGTTTTATCCCCAAGCCCTGCTCCTGCAGTTCGGGCCCTTTCTTCTGCTTCTAATGCTGACCATTCTATCTTTTGGTCTCCTACCTCCCAATCTTTTTCCCTGAGTTTTTCGTAAATGCCAGCAGGCATCAATACCTTTAATATTGTCATAATGTCGGGATAGGTATACTCTCCCATGAGTAACATGTCTTTAATTTCTCGGTGAAAACCCGCTGGGTCTTTGTCATGACTGGGTACCACTTTCTTCATTTCTAACAATTCTATTTTCGATATGGGCGTGTATACAAATACGCGTTTAAACTCATTGTCCTCGCCCTTTATTGGGTGTACTTCTCGTAAAGGATTCTGTCTGTCCATGTAATACGTGGTTCTTTCCTTAATGGGTAGTGAGACATGTTCTGAACATACAAAAAGAATGTACTGCTTTCTTGATTCTAGTATTTCTTTAATTAATTTAGTACCTGAACCTCTCCATCTATTCATGAGTAATTCAGTCAATATATCAGGCAAGGGACCAGGGTCCGAATGTTGACTCTGATATAGTATAAGGAGTTGTTGAATCATATAAATCCCAGCTAAACGCTGTTCATCTGGGGTGAGATTCAAAAACGTGCGTGCTACTGTATCATCACTGTACTTTCCGGGACTGTCAATCCAATGGACAGCTGACCTGGCTAATTCTTGTTCATCCACAGAATCGAGAAAATGATAACCCCTTCGTTCTCGGAGTAATTTGTCAGCGGCTTGGAACGAATGCTCGTTAGACCTTATATGGACTATGGGTGTTGGGAAATTCCTGTTATTATCTGGACATATCGGACGTATCGGGTCAATAAGACATCTATTACTATTACAAGATCTTCCTCTACCTACATAGGCTATGGTGTCCGACTGTCCTGTGGGCAGTCCTGATCCTTCTTCCTCGTTTTGTTCGAACTGGTCTACCGTTAACCTTTCTTCGTGTAGGCGTTCTATTTCTTTACGGATCTTTCGGCACATGGCTATTATACAATTTTGCTTATCATGTCTTCCTTCTGATATATTCTGGCTCCATCTGGTAAGAATTTGCATTGCTTCCGGGTCTACCCCCGGTCGGTCTTGATTTCTGATCACACAATTTATGAGGAAACGTAACAGTTCCCCCTGTATCTCCACTTTCTGATATTCCATAGCTCTGTTAATACATTCAGAATCTCGCCCTGTTTGAACAAAATGGTATATATTATCTAGATGCGCAGTCATTCCTGGTAACTTCCCTAAATACACCGTGGCTCGTCTGATGCGTAATGATGCCATGATCATTTCGTCCTCTTTGCCGGGCACAGGGTCATATCTACAATCTACAAGAAGTTCCTTAAGCGTACGGGCGTTTATGAGTTTGGGGGTACGTGAATGTGCTGACTCTTGAAAGGTAAGTTTGTTTATTCTGGGTGGCGTAGAGAAAATGTTGGTAGCACCTCCCGTAGCCCCGTCTGGGGTATCGGGCGTGAAAGGATTCGTTGAACGCGATACAGCAACTATAGGTGTGGACACAGCTATAGAAGTAGCTGTAGGAACAGATGCAGAAACAGATGTGCTTGCCGGAACTTGTGACAGGATTTGTTGCTGTAGAGATACGGGTACTGGATCTTGGCGTTGAACCTCCCTGGCAGGCGGTCCATGTGGGGCGGAATTAGCATACTCGGGAGCTGCGTCATCTAAATATGAGGAAAGAAAAACATCTTCTGCGGTTCTAGGATGCCCCTTAGGATGTACCTTTATTGGGAATAATGGGGGTGGCAAGTCTTTTGGTATCTCTGGAGTAGCCTTAGGTAATCCTTCGGCCAGAAGGGGATACATACCATTCATAAGGGCATTTCTTTGTCTGTCTACTTGTTCTGATTTCACTCTTGTACCTTCTTCAATTAATAGGTTTTCTCGTACTTTATCTGAATTCTCTCTATTTCTCTCTTCCTGTCGGAGGGCCTTTTCGGTACGTCTATGAGATTCTTTACGCCATAACTCAACGGCGTCTTTCTGTGACTGTCGGACTTTCCTTTTCCATAACTCTTCCTCTACTTTCATGATGCACTCTGCATCCCAGGTTCCCGCTGTGGGCCACCTCTGACTTTCTGGTAATTCCTTGGTGTAGTCTACCCATAAATCAAGAAATAATATAGCATCTAAGCCATGTTTATGATACATGAAGTACCCTGGAGTGTCCCTAGGAGGAATAGGAACGGCTTCTTCGAGTACCCCTTTTCTTGTTGTGATCTGTCTTAGTTTCGAAAAGAGCGGCATATTGAGAACTGATCTGATACTTGATTTTGAACAAACTTAATACAGTAAACACGATAATGAACAGTCATTCATACCACAATATGCAGAACGTACTTAAAACATTTAACATTTAACATTTACCTGAACAGTCAATAATGATGACGGTCTAAAGAAAACTTAATCACTAAAACATAATACTCGACTTTAACTGAATTATTCTGAATTTATATACTTGATATACTAGATATACTGCTAAACAGTACAGATACACTGCTGAAACAGTGCAGACCGGATTTGTGTACCCAAACCCGTCTTGACCGGCACAACCTATGTGCACGTCAGAATGCCTCCCCAGTAATGGTACTCACCGGGTAGCTCGGAAACGGAAGGCCTCGGAAACTGAACTGAACTTGAACCGGACTGGACTCGACTCGACTCATCGGAAACTGGACTCGACTCAGGACTTCGGGAACTGGTGGGCCTCTGTATACCTCGGATCTTGCTCTCTCAGCTAGGCTCTGGTCGGGATACTTCGCACTTCTCACCGCCTCGTCTGGGTGTTGATCGCAGCCTCAGTCGCCCCCGCTTGACCGGAGGGAGATACAGGAAATCCTGCTGGTACGCGTAATTGTCCGTCCAGCTGTGGCAGGAGACCGGGCCTGCAACTCACCGCCGGCGCGTGAGATGAGAAAGTGTCCCTGTTCGGGCGCCATTCATGTGGTAAATAATTTAATTACCGGGACTTAATTTGATACAGAAACATAATAAAATAGCTCAGTAAATAAGAGGCAGAATCCGTGGTATTAGAGGTTCGGAATGGGCTTTGTTCCAATGGTCGATTATAATCGGTTGCTCCAAGTTCCATCACCACGGAGGTTCAGGAAGTGAAGTACATACTTTATTGACAAGAAATGACTTTTATAGAACATACATTACAATGAAACAAATGCGGGAGGCGTAACAATTGATAAGGAAGATGATAATTCACATACGTAACCGAAAATGGGCGTAATGAGGAGTAAAAAGGAACATAATTGGTTATGATGTCATATATAGGTGGATCTATAAGATTATACTTGGCATAGATGCGCGCGCAGCAGCATGACGTGTGATTGACGTGCAACTAGGGGGTGAAGGGGACTTGACATTTAGCTCTACATGTGGAGACAAGAAGTCTGGGGGGTCAAGTCAACCTAATCCCAAATCATATCTAACATCCTATGTTTAAAGAACTATGTTATCCACAAAGGAAGGACTCTTGGACAAAATCTATTCTATACTGACTGTGTGTGCGTGCACAAGCGTCTAAGTGTCTATATGAGATGCAAGGGGCAGAAACCTTCCATGGTAACAGGGCTATGAATTACTTGCATGAGGACAGAGAGGCCGGGCCCTTTGCTCGGTAGCTGAAGGAAATGTTTACCTAAACTACTAGACAGGAATGCATCGGCTGAGGGGCGAAGCAGATAACTCGAAGGTGAAATACAGTTTTTGGCAGGCAGGCAAACCGGCCGAGGCAGGCACCGTTAGCCGCACAGGGAGTAGGACAAAGTTCATGGATACAGATGCGAGCTCAAGCTGAAGCTGTCAGAGGCAGAGAGCAGAGAAAAGCTTGATGGCAGAATCGGGCCTACTCGCCTGAACTGCAAAATGGAGTAACTGAGCCATATAAAGTCGGTGGCCTGGAATCGAATATCCAGCCCATTCATGGCGGATCTGACAGAGGACATGTTGACGGTGGACGCACATGTGTTTGCGTCTTCAGAACTAGAACTGGAGGGAACATACATGTACTTGTGATTCATACATGGAACCGTTGGGGTCCAAGATAGGGGACATAACTGATCAGAAAAATCCATATTTCCACAGCACTATGTGATTCTTGGTGCCCAGCCTCCCGCCATCCGGGTTACCGTGTCATGTGTTGTTGTCTTCTGTGGCCTGTGACTTGACATTGTCCAGCTGGGTGCATGGGGCATGGTGGCAGCAGTGGCATGTGCCTGCTCATGGAGTGTGGTTGAGTCATGCGATGGCTTGTGGTGGTTGCGTGCCTGTTATTAATTTTGGTTGTGGTTGCAGTTCCCCCCATGTGAGGTGCGTTGTTTGTGTACTCACCCGGGTCTCGGAGTCCTTCTACTCCTTCAACTGCCTCCACCGGCAGTATGGCCATCACCCTCTCCTCCCAGGGATGGTACTGTACAGGTCTGCGGGAGGGCCCTCCTGCGGTGGCGTTGGCCTGGTCGTGTTCCTCCTGCCTCTTGGCTCTGACCCTCCTCCGCAGATCGTACCACCTGTTCTGGCAATCCTGCTTGGTCCTCCTGGTGTCCGCAACAGCATTCACAGCATCGACGATGGTCTGCCACATGGCTGTTTTGGCTGCCTGGCTGGTGCTTCTGACCAATGTTCCAAAGATCTGTGGCTCGACTCTGAGGATTTGATCAACAAGGACCTCCAACTCTCGGTGACTGAACTTTGGATTCTTGGTAGTGGGCATGGTGAGGGATGTGGGTGGGGATGGTGTGGGTGTGGGGGGTGTGTGGATGTTGGGGGGGGTGTGGATGGTTGTGTGTGTGTGTGAATGTGATGAGAGGGTGTTTGTGAGGGTGGTCGTGTGAAGGTGTGCAAGTGTAAGATGTGGTGTTGCTTGTAGTCTGGTTCTGTGGTGTCTGGCAGCAGTGAGTCTGTTGCAAAGGCTCATGGTTTGTGTGTGTGGGCCCTTTTCATTGGTCCATGGGTGGGTGTGGCAGTGTTTGAATTTTGGGTGGGTGTGTTATAAGGAGTGGTGGTGTATTGGGCCTCTGTTTGTTTTTGACAGTTGCAGGTCAGTGATTGTGTTCTTTTAGTGGTTGTTGGCCATGTTTAGTGGCTGTGTGCCTTTCGAATGGTGTATTCTTGTGTTGTTTTGTTTTGTCCTTGTTGTGTACGTGCGTTTTGAGCGTGTGTACGGTGTGTACATGGGCCATTTGGTTGTACGATTATGTCCTTGTGTGTGGCTTTGTACGACTCGTACATGCGGTTGTGATGTTGGGGCATGGGGTGCGCTCCGTACTTAGGAGGTTGTGTTGGGGGTGCGCCAGGAACGTACTGGGGTGTAGGTACACGGGGGTATGACACGTACTGGGGTGGGGGTGGGGCTCGAACGTACTGGGGTGTACATAGACGGTGGTACGACACGTACAGGGGTGGGGGGGTGTACATTGACGGTGGTACGACACGTACAGGGGTGGGGGGGTGTACATTGACGGTGGTACGACACGTACTGGGGTGGGGGTACGACTGGAACGTACTGGGGTGTACATAGACGGTGGTACGACACGTACAGGGGTGGGGGGGTGTACATTGACGGTGGTACGACACGTACTATGGTGGGGGTACTACTGGAACGTACTGGGGTGTAGGTACACGGTGGTACGACACATACTGTGGTGGGGGTACTACTGGAACGTACTGGGGTGTGGCTCGAACGTACTGGGGTGTAGGTACACGGGGGGTACGACACGTACTGGGGTGGGGGTACGACTGGAACGTACTGGGGTGTGGGTAGACGGGGCTATGACACGTACTGGGGTGGGGGTGTGGCTCGAACGTACTGGGGTGTAGGTACACGGGGGGTACGACACGTACTGGGGTGGGGGTACGACTGGAACGTACTGGGGTGTAGGTAGACGGGCCTATGACACGTACTGGGGTGGGGGGGTGGCTCGAACGTACTGGGGTGTAGGTACACGGGGGGTACGACACATACTGGGGTGGGGGTACGACTGGAACGTACTGGGGTGTAGGTAGACGGGCCTATGACACGTACTGGGGTGGGGGTGTGGCTCGAACGTACTGGGGTGTAGGTACACGGGGGGTACGACACGTACTGGGGTGGGGGTACGACTGGAACGTACTGGGGTGTAGGTAGACGGGCCTATGACACGTACTGGGGTGGGGGTGTGGCTCGAACGTACTGGGGTGTAGGTACACGGGGGGTACGACACGTACTGGGGTGGGGGTACGACTGGAACGTACTGGGGTGTAGGTAGACGGGCCTATGACACGTACTGGGGTGGGGGTGTGGCTCGAACGTACTGGGGTGTAGGTACACGGGGGGTACGACACGTACTGGGGTAGGGGTACGACTGGAACGTACTGGGGTGTAGGTAGACGGGCCTATGACACGTACTGGGGTGGGGGTGTGGCTCGAACGTACTGGGGTGTAGGTACACGGGGGGTACGACACGTACTGGGGTGGGGGTACGACTGGAACGTACTGGGGTGTAGGTAGACGGGCCTATGACACGTACTGGGGTGGGGGTGTGGCTCGAACGTACTGGGGTGTAGGTACACGGGGGGTACGACACGTACTGGGGTGGGGGTACGACTGGAACGTACTGGGATGTAGGTAGACGGGCCTATGACACGTACTGGGGTGGGGGTGTGGCTCGAACGTACTGGGGTGTAGGTACACGGGGGTACGACACGTACTGGGGTGGGGGTACGACTGGAACGTACTGGGGTGTAGGTAGACGGGGCTATGACACGTACTGGGGTGGGGGTGCGACTGGAACGTACTGGGGTGTACATAGACGGTGGTACGACACGTACAGGGGTGGGGGGGTGTACATTGACGGTGGTACGACACGTACTGGGGTGGGGGTACGACTGGAACGTACTGGGGTGTACCTAGACGGGTGGGGGCATACATATACGGGGGGTACGTGTCAGACGTACGGGGGCTGGGGGGAGAGTTGGGCGCGTATGCGGGCACATGTCTCCATGGTTGCTATAGGTGTTCGGTGCGGACGGTGTTTTTTCCATACGGTTGTAGGCTCGGACGCACGGGATGGATCGTGATTCCTCGGTCGGACTTGGATTCTTACGTTTGTAAGGTAAATCGTCCGAGGACGTGTCGGACACATTTTCCGACCCGAGGACGTGTGGGGAATGATTCCCAGTGCGGTTCGTATGGACTTTTTACCATGCGAATCGTGATTGCCAGTTCGTACGGCACTTGTACGATTCGTACGGTAAAAAGACCCGATACGAGTCGCACGGGGGAATTTTTTACCGGATCGTGATCGGCACCTATGTGTCACCGTGCGTGGTCCACGACCAGGATACAGGAGACAAGAGGCCCAGAGTGTCAAAGCAGCTCTGACTACAACCCACGTCAAAGGTTGAAACATTAGGATCATAGCACAAATGTCCTGGACTCACTGAGTTGGAGGCATGGCTTGGAAAAGGTATGTATCGAGGATGGCTTTAATTCAGGGGAGCTGTTATAAATTGGTCAGGTATGAATTTGACACAATGATGGAATAACCCAGCGATGTAACACCTTGCCCGTTGTCTGGAGATATGAGGGGAGCCTGATTTTAGCAGTCAGTCATCAAGGTATGGGAAGACTTCTACTCTCAAACTCCGCAGAAAGGCTTGACCCCCACCATCTCCTTTGTGTGTGAACACTCAAGGTGCACTGATGAGAGTAAAGAAGAGAACAGTGATCTGAACGTTGTCTTGGTCTACCTGAAATAAAGTGCAAATAATATCTGTGGGACTGTAGGATGGGAAAGTGAAAACATGCTTCCCGCAAGTCCAACGTTACCATCCAGTCTCCTGGATCCAGGGCAGACAGAACTTATGCCAGGGTGAGCATTCTGAACTTGTGCTTCCAGAAGAAGTTCAGAGGGCGAAAGTCTGGATGGGGCAGAGGCACCTACTCTTCTTCAGAATCAGAAGGTATTGGGAGTATCAACCAGTCCAGACCTCTGATGCCGGCACCCTCTGTGCTGCTCCCTTGGCCAAGAGAGTGTGAACATCTTCTCCACGCAGCATGGACATGGTCCACCGGGACGTGTTGTGATCTGGGTGGCATGTACCTGGGTTAGCATAGAAAGGGTAGGGAGTATCCTTTTTGGATGATATGGAGCATACATTGAGCAAATGTGCTGCTTCTTCTGCCAGGGAGTCGGAAAGGGATACTCTCAGCTTGAACACCGACCTCAAAAGGAGTGAGAGGCCTGTTGCTGCTTTGGCGATTATTGTCTCTATCTCTGATTTAGCTGCTACCAAAGCCTTGAAAAGGGTGATGCTTTTGGGGGAACTGCATAACTGACAGATCAAAGCCCAGAGAGAGGAGAGGGCCTTACTCTCCCTAAATCTTATAAGAACCGAGTCTCCTTTAACTCCGAACTGCCTAGAGTCAACAAAGGGCATGTTCATGAGTCACAGCTAGACCTCAGATGAGAAGCCTCTGGATCAAATTCAAGCATGAAGCCTAAGCACCACGCTGGTGCCAACTGCCCTACGAAGGCAGTTGGTAGTGTCCAGACTGAATCTAATTGAGTAATTTTCAGTGTCCTGTCGATCCAAAATAAACTTTTGCAAGGTTGGACGAAGTTACTATGCGACAGCTGGAAAGATGTCTGCCACTCTGTCCCATAACACATATGAATACATGCCTAGAAGTCCTGCTGTGCTGAAAAAGCATAGGGTGAGGCTTGTGAAGGACAACATTTGTTTTGTTTATGTATGCATCTTTTGGATTCCCTGTGAGGAGGTGCAGTAGGGAAAGAATTGGGGGTCAGATGGTTTGTAGATGCCTGCCCTACCAAGCTCTCTGGAGTAGGGTGCTGAAGAAGATAGCTGGATCTCCAGAAGCAGGTCTGTGCTGCCTTACCATCTCAACATTGGAGAGCAAGATCTTGGTTTTGGCCCAGGTGCACATCAGAATATCAGTCAGGGCCTCTTGAAAGGGGAGTAGAGGCTCCTAGCTGGATAGTGTTGGGTTGAGGACCTATGTAAGCTCGTTGGTTTTGATTTCTTGAGTGAGAAAAATAAGGCTTAGCACCCCAACTTCTCTTGGAATTACTATAACAAAGGAGGTGAGCAGTCTAAATATCGAAAATTTAATTTCGACCTACAATAATATCGAGTCTAGAATATCGAAGGGACAGAATATCGATGTCAAGAATATCGATAGACAGAATATCGACCCTAAGGTAAGTAATATCGATTTTTTTTTATATCGATGTTAGTAATATCGAAGTTAGTAATATCGATATGAAATATATCGATGTTACTAATATCGATGTCACTAATATCGATATGTATAATATTGCTATGTATTTTATTATGTATTTAATATGTATGTGTTAATTATTTTTTGTTAAGTGTTCTACTGGTTTTAAAATATATGTATACAATTTTTATATGTTAATAATGTTTTTTTAAGTTAATTTTGTGTTTTAGTACCGTAGCGGGTTGTGGGTTTATAGGGGAATAGGGTGGGAAGTAATTTAATTATATGAATTTAATTATACATTTTTGGGAATTATAAATTAATTTTAAATAATTTTTGCGTTTAAATTCTGTAGCGGGTTGTGGGTTTATAGGGGAACAGGGTGGGAAGTAATTTAATTATATGAAATTATTTATACATTTTTAGGAATTATAAATTAATTTTAAATAATTTTTGCGTTTAAATTCTGTAGCGGGTTGTGGGTTTATAGGGGATTAGGGTGGGAAGTAATTTAATTATATGAAATTAATTATACATTTTTAGGAATTATAAATTAATTTTAAATAATTTTTGCGTTTAAATTCTGTAGCGGGTTGTGGGTTTATAGGGGAATAGGGTGGGAAGTAATTTAATTGTAATTAAGTAATATTTTTATTTATTTATTGGTATTGATAATTATATTTGTGTTAATTAAGTATTAATTGGTGATTAGTTTTTATTAATTGATTAATTGATAATTATGTTAACTGTATTATTTTATTATTTGAGTGTTTCGTGCGTTTATAGGGGAATAGTGTTGGTAGTAATTGAAATCTAATTAAGTAATTATTAAATTTGTTGCTGTGTATTGATAATTAATTAATTGGAGATTAATTATTAATTGGTAAATATTTTAAATTATAATATTTTGGTTATGAAAATTGGGTTATTGTTGATTAATAATCAATTGGTAATTAGATATGTTTAAATATTATTTATAGATATTTCTAATTAATATATTCATAAGTAATTATTAATTGGTAATTAATGTATAATAATTATTATTTTTGGTATAAAAAATATGCAATTGTTTAATATTTTTTAATTGGTAATTAAAGTTTGATAATTATTTTTTGGTATAAAAAATTTAATTGTTCAATATGTTTTAATTGGTAATTAATATTCATTAATTAATATTTATTGGTATTTATTAATAATTTATTGCTAACTAATTATTTATTGGTAGTTATGTTTTTAATAAATATCTATTGGTATTTGTAAGTAATTTTGAGTTATTTAATAGTTACATTATTAATTATTTTAAAGAATTATTGTACTTATAAGTATGTTATTTTTAACTTCTAAGCTATCCAACACTTTCCCTACTGTTGCACTCTCTGGAGTTAGAATAGTAATTTTTACCCCTACGCAATCCAACACTTTCCCTACTGTTGCACTCTCTGGAGTTGAAGTAGTAATTTTTACCCCTACGCTATCCAACACTTTCCCTACTGTTGCACTCTCTGGAGTTGGAATAGCAATTTTTACCCCTACGCTATCCAACACTTTCCCTATTATTGAACTCTCTGGAGTTGGAATAGTAATTTTTACCCCTACGCTATCCAACACTTTCCCTACTGTTGCACTCTCTGGAGTTGGAATAGTAATTTTTACCCCTACACTATCCAACACTTTCCCTACTGTTGCACTGTCTGGAGTGGGAATAGTAATTTTTATCCCTACGCAATCCAACACTTTCTCTACTGTTGCACTCCCTGGAGTTGGAATAGTAATTTTTACCCTTACGTTATCCAACACTTTCCCTACTGTTGCACTATATGGAGTGGGAATTGTAATTTTTACCCCTACGCCATCCAACATTTTCCCTACGGTTGCACTGTCTGGAGTGGGAATACTAATTTTTACCCCTACGCCATCCAACACTTTCCCTACTGTTGCACTCTTTGGAGTTGGAATAGTTATTTTTACCCCTACGCTATCCAACACTTTCCTTACTGTTGCACTCCCTGGAGTCGGAATAGTAATTTATACCTCTACGTATCCAACACTTTCCCTACTGTTACACTATCTGGAGTGGATATAGTAATTTTTAGCCCTCCGCTATCCAAAATTTTCCTTTCTGTTGTTGTTTTTTGGAGCTGGAGTAGTAGTTTTATTGTCTCTGCTATTTAATATTTTTTTAATTATTTTAGCTAATGTAGTATATAAATAATTTTAACAATATTTAAATTAAATTTAATTTTTTTAATTTGTTATATATAATTATTTAATTTTTACTTATGTTATTGTTTTATGTGTGTAATGTTTTTGCAATTTTTAATATTTTTAAATCATTTATAATTTATTAAAATAATTATAAAAACATTATTAAGTAAGTATATATTATATATTATATGTATATGTTTAATTATTTTTTTATTAAATTATATTGATTAATTATTAATATTATGAAATATATTTAATTCTGTTTATTTTATTTATAAGTATTATTATGTTTATTTTACATATTTTTTGTAACCAAAATAAAAACGATATTTTTAAAAACAATATTTTTGACATCGATATTTTATTTTCGATATTTTTGTACTTACCATGTTGTAGATAGGACGTTGATATTCTTGACATCGATATTTTTGTTGCGATATTTTTGTAGGTCGATTTTCCGACCTTCGAAATTTTGTCAGCGATCCAACAAAGGAAGCAGACTCCTCAGTAGCCATAGGGTTAGGTAAAGACAGGCCAATGTCCGGCTAAGGATCCAGATCAATGACATCCTTGAGGTCGTCAAATATGTTGCCATCCCTCTCTAATTGGTTGTTATCATCTGAGTTCCATAGAACTATCAAGCTGCCATTGTCTGAGTCTGACAGAACTATCAGAGCAGTGTCCCATTTTAGCATAGGCTTTGATAGTAGCGTGGAGTGTGGCATCGAAGATGGAATCCTTGGTGGTTCTGATGCTGGCGTCAGCAGACCTACACTGGGGTAGGGGTCACCTTGTTTCTAGGTCAAGGGCCAGAGTTGGTGTTGAGGAACACTAACTCGACTGGGGGTCCCTTCAGATCCACAGGGGTCCGAAGGTGCTACAGAGGATTCAAGTGAGGCATCAAAAATTCCTGCTGTAGCTACTGTGGTGTCACTGTCCGTTCCGGAAAGGGGCTAAAGCGGGACTAGCGCCAGAATCAGCTCCATGTGGGGTGAAAAACTCCATGGTCTGGACCGTTGTGAAGCGAGTGGTGGAGGAAGTGGGACAAAGGAAACCCATGCTTTGATTTTTCAAATGTTTTTTGTGTGACCTTTTGGACTTACCTGAGCCTGGTGACCTCGATGAAGACTGATCATGGGAGCAGCCTCAAATGAGAGGGATCACGTCTGAGCCCTCAACTTCGACCACCGTAACCCTGACTTCGACCATAAGAGCTTTTTTGATCAATGGAGAACTGAGCCTCACAGTTGTGGGTGGCCTCCTTATTCATCGTTGCACAATACAGACATGACAACGAGTCGAGTTTGGAGCCAAGGCACCATAGACAAGCGTCATGCGTGTCCATCACTGATATCTGTCAGTTACAGACCTGTAGTCTTAAAAGGTGACGTTGTCTGCACACTATATAAAATGTTAGGGGAAACTATGTAAGATATGACAGGATTCGAGTTCCTGATCCGCATCAGCAGGCACAGACAGAAAGGTACTGATGTCAGTCGCCAAAGTGGCATAGGTATAGTGGCCCTAATGTCACACCTGGGGATAGATGGACATGAAACGGAGCCTCACCAAGCGACCTAACGAAGTGCAAGGGAAATGCTACAAAAGTTTACAAATCTGACGCCTAGGGAAAGTCATATGGTGAAGGACCTAGGGTTAGAACTCTCAATCAGAAAAGACTGCCTTAAGGTGTTGAATATACTTGGCATACATTGCCATCCATGAGAAGTTGATCTTAAATGCATTTCATTCTACTTGCCCACTATCAACATCTGATTTGTCACAATTATTGGTGCTGCTCAAGCTCACTGACTCAAGCTCCTGCACAAATTAGCCTTAATCGCAAACCCAAGTTTCATTTACCAGAGAGTGCAGAGATGAAGAAAAGTAATGTTCTTCAATATACTAGTAAACAACAGTGCTATGAACTGTCACACAGAAGATACTAAAATAAAAAAAAGTTTCCATCAGCTGTAAAACAGACGACCAACAAGTTGGAGGCACTTATCTGAACTCGAGCCAATGTCCATAAATTGACACGCCTGGCTCCACTGGATGCTGCTGTTCTTCAGAGTAGTTTTCTTGGCTGCACTTGGCTGCTTCACTGTGACACAGACAGCATTCCATGAACACCACAGTGACCCTGTCCTGTAGAATTCTCAATGTGAAACACTGAGATAGAAAAGGGAGGGGTTTATATACTTACAGACCCTAGAGGGCGACCGTAAATTCCAAATCGTACAGTACGTCATTTCTCGAAATGTACTTGGACTGCAGGGAGACGGAGGTTCGGTGTTCATTCAGAGGAAAACATGCATTGTTATTTTAATGATAAATAATGCTAATTAATTGTTACAAAGAAAATTAAAGCATCACAGCACATGAGGTAAATTAAATAAAAGCAACACGGCACTTGAGTAAATGAAAGCTTGAATCAAAAGAAAACATAAATATTAGACACTACTGTGTACGCACAATATTGACTTTGGATGCCTTTTCTTCGTGTATTCACATATCTAAAAATCCATTTGGTGAGTCAAACTTCGAATACCATAATGTTTTACAAGATGACGTCATGCTTACCCAGTGTGGTCACTTCATGACAAGTTGTTGTAAATGTTGGGTCTGCTGAGTGGAATGTTCATTTATTCTTCCTAATTGATAGTCCAGCTATGCATCTGACACCATCTAATATAGGTTGCAAATCCTTCTCAACGATATGCATAAAGCAGAATGCCTTCCGCTAATAAGGAGATGGCATGGGTCTACCCGCTATGTTAATCCCATGCTCTTCCTCAATCTGTTTTACATGACAAACCAGTGACTCCATTACCAGTGTCAATAGGATTGGCAACAGTGGACAACTGTATCTCATTCCCCTCTACACTGGCCATAATTCAAAGTTGATTTCTTCGATCTTAAACTGAGCTGTTTCCTCAAAATATAGACGTTCTACCCACAAGATAATGCTCTGCCAAACTGAAACACCAGCTGACTCAGTAGACTGAAAAGGCTTTCTCCCTTGTCCATTGATACGATGACTAAGCTCAGAGAGGCTTCCCACAGTCCATCCACGACATGAAACAATCTCCACACACACAGGCATGTGCATCTACCCTGCATACACACATTATAGCCTTCGTGACCGTTGCAGACAGACCTTTCATGAGTCAGAACATTACTACCTGTCCAAGTGTCTTATGAACCAGATTCAATAACTAAAAGGTGAGTAAGATGATCTGTTGTGTATCACGATTATTTCTGGGCAAGACCACACTGCTTCTCGTGAGGTTGAAGGTTGCTGAATACATATCATGAAGCCTCTCGACTGCTGTTCTTGAAATATGTCATGGAATTTGGCCAGTAAACAATAATTTCATGAAGTTTGCCTCCTGGAAGCCATCTGCATCATTGGTGACTTTATCTCAGCAGGCCTAAGAGAACAATCTAAAAGTTCCCTCTGTTCCATATTTTACCCTGGTAGATGGGTAATTTGTGCATAGTTACTTAGAGATGTCTTGTCCGCCTATGTCTAGAACAAGTACATAAAATAGTAATCAGGAAAGATTTTATTCAGAATCAGAATAACTTTATTCTGGTGCAAAATGCAACCATAAAAATACACAATCCAAGTCAAATACATAAAATATATAAAATGCTCATTTGCGTACCGTTTAAAATAGCATAACACAGGATGGCATATAAAAATACATTAGGGTACAGTCAGACAAGTCCATACTAGAACATAACAAGAGAAGGAATTAATACATTACTCAAAGTGCATAGTGCTTCGTGACCGCACAATGGCTCTCAAAAAAGAGCCAACACGAAGGCAAGACTGCTCATCTATCAATTGCTGTAAACATTTTAAAGGCTGGACTACACTGTCTAAGGTTCCTATACATAACGATAGGAATTAAAAAAAATTTGGTGTGCTTTTTATAAAATTCACAAAAAAAGATAAAATGCAACATTGTTTTCCCAGGTCAACCATCGCAAGGACATAAGCATGTGGAAATGCACTATGTGAATACCGAAAGTCAAAGTTAAGATTTTGGTGCCGATTACGATCCGGTAAAAACCGGGTACGAACCGTCGGTCGAAGCGTTTTCTCCGTCCGACTCGTACCCGGTCGTAAAACTTTACAAACATGGAATTACGATTCGCACGGAAACACCATTTCCGTACAAATCGTAAAAAACACCGACCGACGAAAATATACATACGAATGTGATCCGGGAATGCTGCGACGTGACGTCGGGACGCTTTCAGGCAGCGTTTCACGACCCAGGAATTACGATTCGAACCGACAGCAGTCCGGACGGCAATATTTTCATGGCACCCAAAAAGTGCCGGAAAAGCGAAGTACGGCGCGAGACGACCAGAGTAGGTGGCCCGGTACGCACCGTACCCCCCCCGACCCCCGTACATACGCGCCGTACCCCCCCCCAGCCCGCGTATGTACGCGCCGTACCCCCCCAGCCCCCGTACGTACGCGCTGACCCCCCCCCAGCCCCCGTACGTATGCGCCGACCCCCCCCAGCCCCCGTACGTACGCGCCGACCCCCCCCAGCCCCCATACGTACGCGCCGACCCCCCCCAGCCCCCGTACATATGTGCCGACCCCCCCAGCCCCCATATGTACGTGCCGTACCCCCCCAGCCCCCGTACGTACGCGCCGACCCCCCCAGCCCCCGTACGTACGCGCCGACCCCCCCAGCCCGTGTACGTTCGAGTCGTACCCCCACCCGTGCATGTACACCCTTGTACGTGTCGAAACCCCCCGTGTATGTACACCCTTGTACGTGTCGAACCCCCGTGTATGTACACCCTTGTACGTGTCGAACCCCCCGTGTATGTAAACGCGTGTACGTTCGAGTCATACCCCCACCCGTGTATGTATGCGCTGGGGGTACGCACCGTACATACACGGTGGGGGTACGACTCGAACGTACACGGGTGTACATACACGGGGGTGGTTCGACACGTACAAGGGTGTACATACACGGGGGTTCGACACATACAAGGGTGTACACACACGGGTGGGGGTACGACTCGAACGTACACGGGTGTACATACACGGGGGGGTTCAACACGTACAAGGGTGTACATACACGGGTGGGGCTACGACTCGAACGTACGGGGGCTGGGGGGGTACGACTCGAACGTACGCGGGCTGGGGGGGTCGGCGCGTACGTACGGGGGCTGGGGGGGTTGGCGCATATGTTAGGGGCTGGGGGGGTACGGCGTGTACATACGCGGGCTGGGGGGGGTACGGCGCGTACATACGGGGGCTGGGGGGGGTCGGCGCGTATGCGGGCACATGTCTCCATGGTTGCTATGGGAGTTCGGTGCGGACGGTGTTTTTTCCATACGGTTGTAACATCGGACGCACGGGATGGATCGTGATTCCGCGGTCGGACTTCACTTTTCACATTTGTACGGTAAATCGTCTGAGGACGTGTCGGACACATTTTCCGACCCGAGGACGTGTGGGGAATAATTCCCAATGCGATTCGTATGGACTTTTTCCCATGCGAATCGTAATTGGCAGTTTGTACGGCACTTGTACGATTCGTACGGTAAAAAGACTGGATACGAGTCGTACTGGGAATTTTTTTGCCGGATCGTAATCGGCACCTATGTCTCAGATTACTTTTGTGAATCGGGCCCATCATTCCCATGCACCAAACAAATAGTTGGACGGTGGTCTATCACGTCTCGAATTCAAATAAGCTAAGACAGTGGGCTTTAACATTTCCACATTAAGGGGCCGATTCCGATCCTGGAAAAATTTCCCCCGTCCGAATTGGATCCGGATTTTTTTCCGTACGAATCGTACAAGTAGCGTACAAACTGCCAAGTACGATTCGCATGGGAAAAACTCCATACGAATCACATCCGGAACATTTCCCCACACGTCCTCGGGTCGGAAATTGTGTCCGACACATCCCCGGACGAATTACCGTACGAATCGGAAAAATGAAGTCCGACCGCGCAAGTACGATCACTCCCGTCCTTTCGATTTCACAACTGTATGGAAAAAACACTGTACGGACCGAACTTCCTTAGCAACCATGGAGACACGTGCCCGCATACGCGCCGAACACCCCACAACAGACCCCGCATGTACGCGCAAAACGCCCCCCGGCCGCGGATGTACGCGCCAAACCCCCACCAGTGTATGCATGGAGCGTACCCCCACCCATGTATGCATGGAGCATACCAACTCCCCACCCGTGTATGTACAGACCGTACCCACACCCCACCCGTGTATGTACGGACCGTACCCCCACCCCACCCGTGTACGTACGGACCGTACCCCCACCCCACCCGTTGTATGTACGGACCGTACCCCCACCCCACCAATGAATGTACGGACCATACCCACACCCCACCCGTGTATGAATGGAGCGTACCAACACCCCACCCGTGTATGAATGGAGCGTACCAACACCCCACCAGTGTATGTACGAACCGTACCCCCACCCGTGTATGTACGGACCGTACCCCCACCCGTGTATGCATGGAGCGTACCAACTTCCCACCCGTGTATGTACGGACCGTACCCCCACCCCACCCATGTATGAATGGAGCATACCAACACCTCGCCAACGTATGTACGGACCGTACCCCCACCCGTGTATGAATGGAGCGTACCAACACCTCACCAGTGTATGTACGGACCGTAACCCACCCGTGTATGTACGGACCGTACCCCCACCCGTGTATGCATGGAGCGTACCAACTCCCCACCCGTGTATGTACGGACTGTACCCCCACCCGTGTATGAATGGAGCGTACCAACACCCCACCAGTGTATGTACGGACCGTACCCCCACCCGTGTATGAATGGAGTGTACCAACACCCCACCCGTGTATGTACGGACCGTACCCCCACCCATGTATGTACGGACCGTACCCCCACCCGTGTATGCATGGAGCGTACCAACTCCCTACCCGTGCATGTACGGACCGTACCCCCACCCCACCCGTGTATGTACGGACCGTACCCCCACCCGTGCATGCATGGAGCATACCACCTCCCCACCCGTGTATGTATGGACCCTACACCCAGCCCCCCCTGTATGTACGGTGCGAAACACCACCACCGACGGACGGTGCGGACCAACACCCTGCCCGTGTTTGTACGCACCCTACCCCAGGCCCACACACCAGCACCCTCACCCAACATCGCGCATGTACGAGTCGTACTAAGCCATAGCAAAGGACAGCACTGTACAACAACATGGCCCATGTATGCACCGTACAGACGCAAAAAACACTCCTACTGAACCAGGACAAACCAAAAAAACACAAGGAGAGTCAATTTGAGGCACACAACACCACAAAACATATCCAACAAGGCCAAATACATCCTATACACTGACCTGCAACTGACAAACAGATAAACAGAGGCCCAAACCACTACCACTCCTTATAACACACCCTCCCAAAGTTGAAACACAGCCACACCCACAAATGGACCAATAAAAAGGCCCAACACACACTAACCATGATCCTTTGCAACAGATCCACTGCTGCCAGACCCCAGAGACAACGCACTGCACCATACTTCAACCATCAATACACCTTACAATTGCACTCCTTCACACAACCACCATCACAAACACACCCTCATCACATTCACACACACACACCTGCACAACCACACTCACACGCCCACAACCATCCACACCCACACCCCCACAACCATCCACACCCACACCCCACACAATGCCCACTAACAAGAATCCAAAGTTCACAAAGGACGAGCTGGAGGTCCTTGTCGACGAAATCATCAGAGTCGAGCCACAGCTCTTTGGAACATTGGTCAGACGGACCAGCATATCCGAAAAATCTGCCATGTGGGAGAGGATAGTCAATTCCGTGAATGCTGTTGGGGCCACCAGAAGGACCAGGCGTGAGTGCCAAGCCAGGTGGTACGATCTGCGGAGGACGGTCCGCCGCAAAATGACGGACGACCACAACCAGGCCAACATCACTGGAGGAGGTCCGTCCCGCAGACCGGTACACTACCATCCCTGGGAGGAGAAGGTGATGGCCACGCTGCCGCCGTTGGGAGTCGACGGACTAGAAGGAGTCCGAGAGCCTGGTGAGTACACAAACAACTCACCTCACATGGGGGAACGCCATATACAACCCAAATACCAATCATGCACGCAACCCTCCCAAAGCCAGCACCGGACACAACCACACTCCAAAAACATACACATGCCACTAGCGCCTCCATGCCCCATGCCCCAAGCAAGGCCATGCCAAGTCACAGGCCACACAAAACACCAACACAAGACAGGATGTCCCCGATGCCGGGAGGGTGGGCCTCAAAACTAACATAGAGCAACTCTGAAGCACACAACAATGCCCTCAGCCCATATGGCCTAGGGCACAGCCATACAAACAGTGTGTCCCCACACAGTACTGTGTTGCCTGCAAATGGTGGCCGCGTTGCAGGATGACATGGGTATGAAGGCACAATTTGCACATAACAGCAGCTAATGAAGACGCATCACTCTGAAAGAGTGTCAGCACACACCGCCACAGCAGCAGCGCAGACTCAGACACTCTGCCCAATGGGTGCCCGGAGATAAGAAACAAACCCACATGAACAAGCCAATGGCCTTTGAAAGACCTGCACACTGTGTGTTCCCAGGAAGCTGGGCTGAGGTGACAGAGGGTGACACACAGAGGGAGGGAAAGGGGCAGAGAGAGGGACAGAGATAGAGGTGGACACAGGGAGACAGACAGAGGGAGGGAGGAGGCTGACAGAGGGAGGGAGAAGGGGAGACGGACAGAGGGAGGAGGTTGACGAGGGAGGGAGAAAGGGAGACGGACAGAGGGAGGAGGCTGACAGAGGGAGGGAGAAAGGGAGATAGAGGGAGAAGGACAGAGGGAGGAGGCTGACAGAGGGTGGGAGAAAGGGAGACGGGCAGAGGGAGGAGGCTGACAGAGGGAGGGAGAAAGGGAGATAGAGGGAGACGGACAGAGGGAGGAGGCTGATAGAGGGAGGGAGAAAGGGAGACAGAGGGAGACGGACAGAGGGAGGAGGCTGACAGAGGGAGGGAGAAAGGGAGACGGACAGAGGGAGGAGGCTGACAGAGGGAGGGAGAAAGGGAGACGGACAGAGGGAGGAGGCTGACAGAGGGAGGGAGAAAGAGAGACAGAGGGAGACCAAATCACCCTTGGGTGGTGTGGCCATGTCCACTCGTCAGCAGGTGGACTGTGTGCATGTAGACAAGGTTTGGCACTGCGTGAACCCCCCCCTTCAACCTTTGATAAACACTGGGCCATGTGTCAATCTGTGCATTAGTACATCCGTGCTGCAGGCACAAACAGAACCTTACACCCAGTATACCCACCCACTGTGTTTGTCAGAACCCTGTCACAAATTGTTAAGTTACCTACCTGCATTCTCAAATAGCATGGAAAAAACAACATTTGGCCACGTACAGTTCAACACGAAAGGCGGCTCTGCATGGCTTGCTACGCCCGCTCAATACACTGCTGACTGCGTTCCCAAAAGATGCATCAACTAAGATTGTGTCACACATAGGTAAAGTGTTGAAAGCTGTGGCCAAGGGACATACCCATGCACAAGTGCACTGTGAGAGGAATGCTAGCCAAATCCAACCACCCAGAGGAACTGTGCCAAATCAAAAATGATTTAAACATGGATGTCGCATGTAACACAATTAACACTGTCTCTCTCACACACAGGTCAACGTCGTCGATCTCCCCCCAACACTGGGGGGGAAGACTCACAGGACCAGGCTCTGCATGAAGAGGACCCCACCGGCAGCGACGACTCTCACCACTCCGTGGATGACCCAGACCAACCTGGCCCCTCTGGTGTCCGACCACCTGCAGCACCTGCGTCAGGTACAACTGTGCCATCCACCACCCCCATTCCTGCCACATCCCAGGAGACACCCAGGAGCCCTGCCCGCACACAACAACACAGCCAGTCTGTCCAGGAGGGACAAGGTTCTCCGGGCACCCAGGAGGAGGCAGGCGACACCGCAAATGCCATCCCTCAGGGGTCCCGGAGACCCGATGTGCCCACAACGGCAGGCCAGGTGCAAGTGGGCAGGGGTGGTGGGAGTGGAGGACGGCGGAGGCGCGAACCTGCCCAGTTGGCTCAGGACCCGGCAATGTCACACGTCAGAAACATCCTGGACGCATACCGGCGTGACTCCAGAGGCATCGACCAGGTAGTGGAGACCCTCAATGAGATGAAGACCCTGCAGGTCGAGCATCATGCCAGTCATCTACAACACCATGGACGGATGGAGGCAAGACTGGCAGAGCTCCTGGCAGTGCACAGGGACGTGAGCCAATCACTCCGTCAGATCGCCCAAAGCCTGGCAAACCCTCCCTGTGCCACCAGGCGTAGACCAGCACCAGAAATAGGGAGGGAGGAGGAGGAGGATTCATCTGACGCAGCGTCCCTAGCATCGTCAAGGCCTGCTTCTGAGGGTCCCCGCAGGAAGGTGGGTCGTTCACGCAAAAGACCGTGAGAGTCAGCGGAACATCACCATCTCCCAGGTCACCTGGCCTGGCACCTGGCCCTCTGGCCCAACAGCAGCACAGCAGCAACTGACATTCTCTGCCACATGGCCTTGCTGGTCACTGTCTGACCAATGTTGACAAAGACTGTGGCACAGACTCTGATGACTTTCAATGGCAAGGATACCAACTCCCCCTGTGAACTTTGGATTCTACACTCCCGCCAAGCACCTCTTGTCACCCCCCCAAACACGTACCCCAGCACCAATAAAAATCATCACAAACACAAGATGATGCTGTCAGTTTGCATTGTTCCACTGCATGTGTGTGTTGTAAAGTCAAACCATGCCTGATTTCAGAAGTAACTCCAAACATCCATACCCTCGGGTCTGAGTCTGGCACAGGACACACATGGGTCACAATGTACCATCCAAGACAGACATGGAGCACCATACTCACCCGTGATGGGCCCAACCAGCTGAGGGGGTGCCCGCACAACTGTGCCTACAGACCTATTTAGAAGAGCAACAGTCATGCGCAGAGGTCAGGGATCATGTGGAGTGTCCTGGGGTGGGAGTCCCAGGTATGTGTAGTTACATGGCAGAACCATGTCCTGCATGCTTGAGTCAGGTGGATGTGGAGAATGGTGGGCCAGCCAAGGTTGGATGCATGGAGATGGCACAATTGGGTGTTGGATCACAGTGCCACAAGGTTGTGTTGTGGTTGTGGGCTGCTTCCTGAGAGTGTGCGTGGATTGAGAAGGTCATCCTGCAGCTGGCAGGGATCCACTCCCCCCATCTCTGTTGGACGTTGATGTGGCCTGGTCGCTGGATGTAGTAGCAGAGCTGTGCAGATGCACCCTGGATGTGGACAAGTATCATGGGATTTCTAAGGCACATGTCCGTAGAGTGCAGGGTAGGATTAGACACGGATGTCGTAGTTGACCTGGGGGATGGTCTCCCTCTTGCCTTGAGGTGGATGGAACTGGGGATCTTGTGCATAATGCAGAGCGTGCTGCCGCATGAGGCACAGATGCTGCTGATCAGCATAGCACATGTCAGCAAGCAATCCATGATGAACACCAGCTCGTTTGCGTGGACACTGGGTGCCCTTGCTGCAGGGCCTGCAGCAGCATGCGCCATGTCAAGGAAACAATGCCACAAGTAGCACACAAAGACAAGGATCTCAGGAAGGAACTATGCAAAAGGTGTATGTCAAGGAAGGAATGTCTGGTTCAACATGGCACACACACACACAATGTATTTACATGCAGCACAGTGGCCGTCGTAGAGACTGACATGCCACAATACCTACACAGCCATGGACATCATGCACAATACAGAATCTAATCCCTGACAAACAGCTTGCATCTTGCTACTCTACACATAGACTCATATGCACCATCTCTGAGAACAATGCCAGACATGCCGCATGCACAGTGGCAACAGACCACCATTGACAGAGATGAGGCACCTTGGAGGCAGAGGGACACCTTTATTACCCATGTGTGTCGGAATGCTAATGCAACTCTGTCAACACATACACAGGTCATGTGGATGAACACGTGGGACCAACACTGGCACCCCCCTTACCACCACAGATGCTGGAAATCCATGGCACTGGCACACAAGTGACGGGTTACAGCTAAACACCCCCTGCTGCTCACAGAGAGGCTGCTATACACCACTGAGCCCCTAATGGGGAATTCACACACCATGTCAACCCGGTGCAACCCGTATGTTTCCGAGGGCAGTGTTACACACATTGATGGCTCCATCACAATCCACAATCCCATTACAGATGACTGTCACCAAGTCTGACCATCAATTCAGGTGAATTCTGCTCCATGTCATGTGCCCCATAGTGATTCTACATGTATGTAAAGTATCCAAACATGAACAGGAGCAGTGCACACACATTCAAAACAAATACCACCCCCAAAAAGCCGTGCGGCAACCCTTACCCAAAGGAGATTTTCGAACTTGTCCGTGCATGTAACGCTGATTCAGCACATGTTGCTGTGTTCATGAGGAATGGCAGGAGCACAACAATGCCACCAGCAGACAGCATGCGCAAGTACCTGTGGATGGGAGACACACCAGAAGTCAGCCAAAAGAAGCACATCCGCATGCATGTGCATGTACTCGACACGTATTAGGTTGTCAACATGCTAGGTGACAATGATGACTCTGGAAAAACATTCTTCTATTGCACCATCACTCGAGTGACACATCCAAACACACCTCTGACTCACTTGGAAGACATGCAGATGGACACATACATTGCAACACTTGCCACACACAGCCCAATGCGTGCACACTCAGACACTGGAACTCACCACTAAGCAAAGAAGTTGCGTATGAGCATGTCCTCTACCGCCTCCTCCTCCTCCACATCACTTGCCTCGTGACCAAGCCCTTCATCCTCCACGGGTGGATGGTCCTGCTCATCTGGATCCAGGATGAGTGGCACAGCTTTCTCCACTGCCATGTTGTGCAGCATGCAGCACACGAGGAATATCTTGCAGACCTTCACCGGTGCATATGGGAGTGTGCCACCGGTCTTGTGGAGGCAACGGAATCGGCTCTTCAGGAGGCCAAACGTCCTCTCTATCACTCGCCTGGTCCGCCCATGGGCGTTGTTGTAGCGGTGATCGGCAGCCGTGCTGGGGTTGCGGAGAGGCGTGATCAGCCATGGCATGTTGGGATAGCCAGCGTCCCCTACATGGAAACATCATGGACAAGAGTGGGTCAGGAGAAGCAGTAAGATAGGAAGATGACGTTAAATACAGGACTGCCAGAGCATACCCACCAACAATACATGCTCGTTCGTTGCGCAGCTGCAGCATCATTTCAGGCACCCTGCTACGCCTCATGATGTAGGCATCGTGTGCTGATCCTGGAAAACGAGCACAGACATGTGAAATCACCATGTTGGCAAGACACACCGCAAGGGCATTAATGGAGTGGTAATGCTTGCGGTTACGGAAGGCTACCTCCTGTGCCTGTGGTGGTACCAAAGCCACATGTGTTCCATCTATGGACCCAATGACATGGGGAATCCCTCCCAGGGCATAGAACTCACGCTTGACAGCTGTCAACTGCTCAGGAGTTGGGAATTTAATTAACTCATCCAGGTGCTCCAACATGGCCTCTAAAAAATCATGCAGAACACGGCTGAACATGGTTTGGGACATGCCACCGACATGGGCAATGGTATGTTGAAAGGTACCCGTGGCCAAGAAATGTAGGGCTGCCATCACCTTCATCCTGGGTGTCAGTGCAGTAGGATACCTGTGTAGCGGTTGGAGGTGTGGTGCCAGCCGTGTCGTCAGGTCCTCAATCAAACGTTGGGGGAAGCGGTAGCGGTGTATACAGTCATTTTACCTCAGGTCAGCCAAGTCCGGAATTGCTCGAGGGAGAGGCGGAGCCCTGCAGTGAATTAGAAGGGACAACGAAGAGTGAGTACAGTACAACACCAATGTCAATGTACAGAGCACATGCTCAACAGGCAATACACATATGCTACATACAGAGTCAGGTCTGTGCAATATGCCCTGGACACGTATGCCAGGCATGTGACACTCCTGCCAAGAGCCAGCTACAAACGTTGATTCTCAACCTCAATATGCCATGTCATGAAACTAGCTGTGGGCCAGTGTAAGTGAGCAGGCCGACGCATTACAGGAGTTACAGACATCCAAATATGTGCAGAAGAAGGATGTTTATTGTACAGACAGGTTGCGGAACACTAGAGGCACAGGTCACATGTCATAGAATAAGGACAGACCACACACCTTGCCATGAAGGATTATATGTCAAGACTGATCACACATACATTGTGAGTATGCAGATATGTCCTTGTTTTGGAACTCCGTGTCGATGCATACATACACACCTAACGTCGGATTACACATGTGTGCTGGTGTGCGTAAGAGTGTGCCATGCCCATCTACACACAGACACATGTTGGTTGCAGCAACTGCAGATGCATTTGACCAAACACCTACAGCAAACCTATGGGAACACATGACACACACATGACATAGCTACAGCGTGCAACGCGGGCATTCACTTGTCAGGGGTAACATTCCGTGTACCTGGCATCAGGGGACATTTGCGGGTGTCGGTGACTGTGCCATGCCAGTGACGCATGGCCCACCAAGTCTGTACTACATGCACACATGTCAAAGAAGTGGATGTGTGGCACATAGGGCACCATCACACGTGACATGTGTACACAGCTCATCATACTGTAATTAGCTTCACACCTCAGGAGTATGGTGCCACATCACAGCCTGACCCACCTGTGCCCGACACATGTGGCACTGCACAGACAATGCATTGATGTCCAGCCTTGGCCATGTATGACAGCTCAATTCCTTCCTGTGTGCCGCCTGTCACCACTGTTAGGTGTGAAACGCACCGTACATATGCTCTGAGGGCGTGTGTGGGGTCCCTATCACTATGGTGGTGCTGGCGTATGCGTACGCCATAGTGATACGGACCGTACACGCGTGTGTACGGTCCCTATCACTATGGTGGTGCTGGCGTATGCGTACGCCATAGTGATACGGACCGACCCTCCACACGCGTGTGTACGGTCCGAACTACTATGGCGTACATGTACGCGAGCACCCCCATAGTGATAGGGACCGTACACACGCGTGTGTACGGTCCCTATCACTATGGGGGTGCTCGCGTACGTGGACGCCATAGTAGTTCGGACCGTACACACGCGTGTGTACGGTCCCTATCACTATGGGGGTGCTCGCGTACATGGCATGTGTATGGTCCCTATCACTATGGGGGTGCTCGCCGTACGTGTACGCCATAGTAGTTCGGACCGTACACACGCGTGTGTACGGTCCCTATCACTATGGGGGTGCTCGCCGTACGTGTACGCCATAGTAGTTCGGACCGTACACACGCGTGTGGAGGGTCGGTCCGTATCACTATGGCGTACGCATTCGCCAGCACTCCCATAGTGATAGGGACCCTACACACGCGTGTACGGTCCGTATCACTGTGGCGTACGCATTCGCCAGCACTCCCATAGTGATGGGGACCGTACACACGCGTGTACGGTCCGTTGCAATGCATTTGGGGTGCCCTAGGGCTGTGGAACGCACCGTACCTGTGTTGTGACATAGGATTGACATAGGGGACACATGAGGGACAAGTATATGGGCCTAAATGCATGCTGGTTGTCATGGAGACCGAGTTTCAGGTTTGAATTTTGCATCATGTGGCCAGCAGAAGTCGGTTGGAGACAATATACTTTGTTGCAATGTGGTTGTTGACATTACATCATGCTCAATTTTTGAACCATGCAAAGCCTGTCACTGGGGTTGTTTTAAAGTGATTGGACGACACGTAGGATGCAAATGTGACTGAGCCAATCACTCTGTACTCCTGTCAATGAAACAAGCCAGCAAGGAAGATATAAGGCAGCCAGGTCCCTTGAGAGAGCACTTGCCTGCACATCCTTTCATTCCACAACACTGCTGGTGCTTGTGATTCCTCTGGCACCATGTCCAGGTCTGTGGAGAGGGCCCAGCCATTCACCATGGAGGAGAATATGGCGCTGCTGGATGTGATCCTCCCACAGTACACCATGCTGTATGGTCGACCAGGGGAGCAGGTGAGTGCAGACTCCACTAGCTTAAACTGTGCCCCTTTTTGTGAATGTGACTTCTGGCATTGTGTCCAGGTGTGACAGACATGCAGGGTTCTTCATAGTGGTTCCCAGGGGGGGGAAGGGCTCATGTCTCCCATGCAGAGCATGCTGTAGTTCCTGTGTGCACAACGCACTAGCATGGTGCTTACTGTGACGATCACTGCATGGTGCATGCCGCTTTCGGATTGCCTAATCCTCCTGGAAATGTTGTTTCTACAGTCCTGATGTGAGTCTGTGCGCCCCCCAGGGTGACAGGTGCCAGTACCCACAGATGTGTGTCTGTTCAGTGTACCTGTGGTGAGAGTGTCCAAATGATGTGGTCGTCCCCTGGACATTGGTGTGTGTGTGTGAGTCCCCTGTCATGTGGGTGTGTGCATATGTGGAGTGTTGCACCCCAGCTGCATGTGGGATGGATACACCCTGCCCATCTGATGTGAGCAGGGAGCTGTGCTGGATGTCTGCCGTGCTGAGACAGCCCCACATCTGTGACACCCCCAGTCTAGTGGCACATGTGCAGAGTGAGGTTTGTAGCGGCAGTTGCCAATGCCAGGTGATTGTTCAGTGCCTGTGTGTGTCTGTGTACTCTGCTGAGGTAGCGTAAGTGGGCTGGGGCATGTGACTGCTTAGGGGTACTGTTCGGATTCCTGTTGTAGCTTGGGATGCACAGTATGAGCCTGCATCATTGATTGTGTTGCACCCCTCATGCCACCTGTGTACTTTCAATGGCACCTACTGCATATGCCCATTCCCAGGCGGATGATGTCACTATGACAAAGGTGCAATGAGTTGGCTGCATACTATGGCCAGTTCAAACATGTATAATTTGTAATATGTGTGCCTCTGTATCATTGATAAGGTGGATTGATGTATTGTCACTTTTGCATCCTCACAGGTAGGCGTCTGTGCCAAGGGGGAGATCTGGAAGCAAGCCGTCAGTGCCGTGAGGAGGACGGAGGGTCGGAAGCGGCGCCTAGCCCAGGTGAGGAAACGCTGGCAGGACATCCGGTTCTAGACGCGGAGGATCGCACGGGTCCTGCTGGGGGACTTACCTGAGAGCCACAAAAACCGTGGGCGCCGGCGTCTGACCCACATCCATAAGCGTGTGCTGGCGGGGGTCTTCCCCGACTTGGACAGGCGCTTACTGGAGAAGCAGCAGCAGGAAGGGGGTAGGTACATGTGTGCTTGTTGTGTGTGACCAGGTTTTGGAAGTGCGCAGTTGCATGGATACACTGCCAGGGTTTAAATGTGCAGTGCATATCCTGTTCCCCAAAGTAAAGCGGTGCTGTTCTGCCTCCCTTCCCCTCCTTGCCATGTGTTCCCTGGTCTGTGTGTAATCACTCTTGCACAAGGTCATCTAGGCTGGCAGTTACTCCAAGTGCCCAATGCTTGCAGCATCATGTGTGGGGGTGGTGTGTAACAGGTTTTTGCACGTCGCCTGTGCCCTGGCCAGTTCTGTCATTGTGGGGTCCATGTTAGTTGGCACTGATGCTGAGTCCCGACATGGGAGTGTGTGTTTCATGTGTACTGCCTTACTGCCTGCATGTCGAATGTTGTGCCCTCTGACATGATGTGCTTGAGTGTGAGATATGCATAGTGCAGGGATGGTGGCTTGTGTTCCAGTCATATCCATCCAGGGCCATGGAATAGTGTGGCCACTACAGTCCCCTGGGGCACCTTTTCCTAGGTATCATGTGTGTCATCAGACAATGTGGACATTCTCTGTGTCTTCAGCATAGTTTGGGCCCTGTGGCATAGTACCCTGGCCTCATTTGTATTCACGTATACTGTGCTACATGTGTCCACTGTACAGGGTGACCTAATTTAGCTGGTGCATACTCACAGGGGCCAGTGCCTGTGTGTCTTGGTACAACTATCTGATGATGGTTGTTTGTCAGTGATATATGTGGACAGGCGCACCAGGGGTAGTTTGTGTGCGATCAGGATTAATTGCAGGCCATGTGTTTTCATCCCAGACTAAGAGGTGTAAGTACTTCCTCTGTCTCAATCACATTGTCTCAGGTGTGGGGGGGGTTGGTGCGGGCAAGGCCTACATGTCCAAACCTGAAGTCTCCTTGCTCGGTCTGGCCAGTGTGTGATGTTTGTGTGGCCAAACACTCAAGGTGCAGTGCCCCAGTCATGTTGGCCATGGTTTTCAGTATTACCTTTGCAGCATGTCCCAAGAGTTGATAGACATGGTTCCTGCTCATCCCTTTCTTGGCTACGCTGTGTGTCGCAGATGCTGTGCTACATTGTCCCCAGAGCCTGGCTCCTCTGTACAATTTGATATCAAGTTATTTGCTATTGTGTCATGCTCTCCATATTTTAACAGTGGCATGGTGGGTCAACAAACTGTGTGTTGCAGGGACTACATATGTACCTTGTATTGTAGATGTTACTCTTGTTGCCTTTCAGGCTATGCACTGTGACCTATGTAGAGTTGACTCAGGTGACATATGTATACAGGTGTTTTCTCCTGTCTCTTCACCTTGCCCACAGCACCGTCGGGGGACTATGAGGGAGACACTGGCACGGACTGTGAGGAGGGAGCGAGCACCAGTGCCAGCAGTGCTGAGTTGGCTGGCACATCGAGTGGCACGGAGGCCGACGGGAGTGCAGCGGAGGACCTGTCCAGTCAAACCACCACCGACTATGACGCAGACGGGTCCGAGGCTGAGCTCTCCGAGGGGGCGGAGCCTGCTCCCACAGCTGACACCAGCACTCCATCACTACCCGCCCCCTCCATTCCGATCACCGGCCTCCCACTTGCTCGTGTCCCTTCCCGCCGTGCTAGGTCACCACGTGTCTCCTTCTTGCCAGGCACCGCACCCCCTGCCCCTGTCTCCACTGCTGCCACCAATGCTGAGTCTGTGGACATCCTGCGGCAGTTGCAGGTTGGTCAGACTGCGATGCTTAATGTCCTCCATGACCACAGCCGAGTGCTCAACCAGATGGAGGCATACATGGAGGGCATTTCAGCTGCGCAGTCTGACCAACGCAACTTGCTGAGGTACATAGACTCGACACTGACTGCAGCAGTGGGTCTCCTGCAGCACTACGTCCCCCCCTACCCGTGAACCATCCGCACTTCCCACTCCCATGCCTGTCCAAAGCACACCCAGACGTCCCCATGCACGCACACCACCAGACACAGGCACCACACCACCAGGGAAGGCAAAGCGCACACCTCCTGGCACGCACACACAGGGTGAAGTAGGCACACCCACTGGGTCGGGGGGGGGGGAACAGAAGACACGCAGCCAGAGTGGGAGTCCACATTCCTCACGACCACCACCCTCCAAATCCACTCCCCTCAGCTCTCCCGGCCAAGAGTCGGACACAGGGTCAGTCCTGCCCAGTGTGTCCATCAGCCCCAGTGTGGCACCACCCCGCAAGCGGTGGAGGCAGGACACCGGCAGGGGAGTTGAGTCCCCCCCGTACACACCCTCCCCCAGTAGCGCTGCGACCCATCCCTGCGCCCCCCCTCCTTGGGGCCTGTGGTTCCTTCGGGTGCAGGGGAGACGCTGGGCGACCTGGCAGTAGTGTGCAGCGCCGTGCTAAATCCACCTTTGGCGCTGCCCCACCCCCTGTGTTGGAGTTGTCCGTCCCTGTACCCACAACACCTACCCTTGCCCCTCCTGTCCCTGCGGTGCCTGGTCCTTCCCCCCCACATGATGCCCCCTCCCCTGTGGATGACAAGGTAGTCTGAACTGTGCAGGCAAGCTAGGGGACACGCATCCCAATGTGTCCCCCACCTAGATTGGAACTATGGACTGCCCTATGGGCCTTGTGCATATGGAACTCTTCATACAATACATTTTAGAACATTGCTGAATAAAGCTATTTTATTTTCCTTGGCACACTACTGCTTTTCTGGCATTGATGTTGGTGGTGCTGCTCCATGATTTGGGGTGGCGATAATGTGTTAGGTGTCTGGGATATGTCGTAGTGTGCTGTTCGTGGGGTGGACCCTGTTATCTGTGTGCCATCACACGGTATTTGCTATCAAACTTTGCTCATGTAAGCTGTTACTGCATGGTGACATTGTCCCAAGGTGTGTACCTTCCTCTGTGGACCCTGACATCTTCCCTGCAGGGTGTTGTGAAGACATTTGTGCAGTGCTGTGTCTACATTTGCTGGGTGTGTGACGGACCCCTTCAACTTTGGCCATGCATGCTGGGCAAGGTCTCCACCTGCATCATTTGTGGCATCCTTGGGGGTCACTGTACTTGTGACTGGAGTATATTGACAGGACTTCATGTGTACATGTTACCTTTTCCGCACTATGCATGTGTGTACTCCCAGCCTCGCACACATGTGTTTTGTGTTCTGCTGGGTCTTTGAGCACCTGACTGACAATTGTGGGCATTGTATCTGTGAGTACTCCACCCCTTTCTTTCCATGGGCACAGCTGGGGGGACTCGGCACCCACCCCTCCTATGTCTGGGCACAGCTGGGAACACTCTGCACACACCCCTCCTATGTCTGGGCACTGCTGGGAGTGATAGGCACACACCCCTCCTATGTCTGGGCACTGCTGGGAGGACTCTGCACACACCCCTTCTGCGTCTGGGCACTGCTGGGAGGACTCTGCACCCACCCCTCCTGTGTCTGGGCACTGCTGGGAGTGATAGGCGCTCACCCCTCCTATGTCTGGGCACTGCTGGGAGGACTCTGCACGCACCCCTCCTATGTCTGGGCACTGCTGGGAGGCCTCTGCACACACCCCTCCTGCGTCTGGGCACTGCTGGGAGTGATAGGCACACACCTCTCCTTTGTCTGGGCACTGCTGGGAGGACTCTGCACACACCCCTCCTGCGTCTGGGCACTGCTGGGAGTGATAGGCACACACCCCTCCTATGTCTGGGCACTGCTGGGAGTGATAGGCACTCACCCCTCCTATGTCTGGGCACTGCTGGGAGGACTCTGCACCCACCCCTCCTGTGTCTGGGCACTGCTGGGAGTGATAGGCACTCACCCCTCCTATGTCTGGGCACTGCTGGGAGGACTCTGCACCCACCCCTCCTGTGTCTGGGCACTGCTGGGAGTGATAGGCACTCACCCCTCCTATGTCTGGGCACTGCTGGGAGTGATAGGCACACACTCCTCCTGTGTCTGGGCACTGCTGGGAGTGATAGGCACACACCCCTCCTGTGTCTTGGCACTGCTGGGAGGACTCTGCACGCACCCCTCCTATGTCTGGGCACTGCTGGGAGGACTCTGCACACACCCCTCCTGCGTCTGGGCACTGCTGGGAGTGATAGGCACACACCCCTCCTGTGTCTGGGCACTGCTGGGAGGACTCTGCACACACCCCTCCTGCGTCTGGGCACTGCTGGGAGTGATAGGCACACACCCCTCCTATGTCTGGGCACTGCTGGGAGTGATAGGCACTCACCCCTCCTATGTCTGGGCACTGCTGGGAGGACTCTGCACCCACCCCTCCTGTGTCTGGGCACTGCTGGGAGTGATAGGCACACACCCCTGCTGGGAGTGATAGGCACACACCCCTCCTGTGTCTGGGCACTGCTGGGAGGACTCTGCACACACCCCTCCTGTGTCTGGGCACTGCTGGGAGGACTCTGCACGCACCCCTCCTATGTCTGGGCACTGCTGGGAGGACTCTGCACACACCCCTCCTGCGTCTGGGCACTGCTGGGAGGACTCTGCACACACCCCTCCTGCGTCTGGGCACTGCTGGGAGGACTCTGCACCCACCCCTCCTGTGTCTGGGTACTGCTGGGAGTGATAGGCACTCACCCCTCCTATGTCTGGGCACTGCTGGGAGGACTCTGCACGCACCCCTCCTATGTCTGGGCACTGCTGGGAGGACTCTGCACCCACCCCTCCTGTGTCTGGGCACTGCTGGGAGTGATAGGCACTCACCCCTCCTATGTCTGGGCACTGCTGGGAGGACTCTGCACCCACCCCTCCTGTGTCTGGGCACTGCTGGGAGTGATAGGCACTCACCCCTCCTATGTCTGGGCACTGCTGGGAGGACTCTGCACGCACCCCTCCTATGTCTGGGCACTGCTGGGAGGACTCTGCACACACCCCTCCTGCGTCTGGGCACTGCTGGGAGTGATAGGCACACACCCCTCCTGTGTCTGGGCACTGCTGGGAGGACTCTGCACACACCCCTCCTGCGTCTGGGCACTGCTGGGAGTGATAGGTACACACCCCTCCTATGTCTGGGCACTGCTGGGAGTGATAGGCACACACCCCTCCTATGTCTGGGCACTGCTGGGAGTGATAGGCACTCACCTCTCCTATGTCTGGGCACTGCTGGGAGGACTCTGCACCCACCCCTCCTGTGTCTGGGCACTGCTGGGAGTGATAGGCACACACCCCTGCTGGGAGTGATAGGCACACACCCCTCCTGTGTCTGGGCACTGCTGGGAGGACTCTGCACACACCCCTCCTGTGTCTGGGCACTGCTGGGAGGACTCTGCACGCACCCCTCCTATGTCTGGGCACCGCTGGGAGGACTCTGCACACACCCCTCCTGCGTCTGGGCACTGCTGGGAGGACTCTGCACACACCCCTCCTGCGTCTGGGCACTGCTGGGAGGACTCTGCACCCACCCCTCCTGTGTCTGGGCACTGCTGGGAGTGATAGGCACTCACCCCTCCTATGTCTGGGCACTGCTGGGAGGACTCTGCACGCACCCCTCCTATGTCTGGGCACTGCTGGGAGGACTCTGCACCCACCCCTCCTGTGTCTGGGCACTGCTGGGAGTGATAGGCACTCACGCCTCCTATGTCTGGGCACTGCTGGGAGGACTCTGCACCCACCCCTCCTGTGTCTGGGCACTGCTGGGAGGACTCTGCACACACCCCTCCTGTGTCTGGGCACTGCTGGGGGACTCTGCACACGCCCCTCCTGCGTCTGGGCAATGCTGGGAGTGATAGGCACACACCCCTCCTATGTCTGGGCACTGCTGGGAGTGATAGGCACACACCCCTCCTATGTCTGGGCACTGCTGGGAGTGATAGGCACACACCCCCCCTGTGTCTGGGCACTGCTGGGAGGACTCTGCACACACCCCTCCTGTGTCTGGGCACTGCTGGGAGGACTCTGCACACACCCCTCCTATGTCTGGGCACTGCTGGGAGGACTCTGCACCCACCCCTCCTGTGTCTGGGCACTGCTGGAAGTGATAGGCACTCACCCCTCCTATGTCTGGGCACTGTTGGGAGGACTCTGCACACACCCCTCCTGTGTCTGGGCATGTACGGTCGGGACATACACGGGTGTGGGTACGCTCCATTCATACACGGGTGTGGGTGCGCTCCAATCATACACGGGTGTGGGTATGCTACGTACATACACTGGTGGGGTGTGGGTACGCTACATTCATACACGGGTGGGGGTACGCTCCATTCATACACGGGTGGGGGTACGCTCCATACATTCCCGTACCCACAATTTGCAGGCCTGGGTATGTACCGTACCCAGGCCTTAAGAGCGTGGGTACGAGTCGTACCACGCCCACCACTATGTCACCCCAACAATGGCGGTACGGCCCGTACCCACGTTCTAATGGCCTGGGTACGGGCCGTACCAGCATTGTTGGGGTGATGTAGGGGTACGTGTGGTACGACCCGTACCCACGCTCTGAAGGGCTGGGTACGGTGCGTACCCCTACGGCACCCCATTGGGGGTCTGCACCGTACCCAGGCCTTCAGAGCATTGGTACGGGTCGTACCACGCCCACCCCTACGTCACCCCAACATTGGCGGTATGGCCCGTACCCACGTTCTTAAGGCCTGGGTACGGGCCGTACCAGCATTGTTGGGGTGATGTAGGGGTACGCGTGGTACGACCCGTACCAAGGCTCTGAAGGCCTGGGTACGGTGCAGACCCCCAATGGGGTGCCGTAGGGGTACGCACTGGACCCAGCCCTTCAGAGCATGGGTACGGGTCGTACCACGCGTACCCCTACATCACCCCAACAATGCTGGTACGGCCCATACCCAGGCCTTTAGTACGTGGGTACGGGCCGTACCGCCATTGTTGGGGTGGCGTAGTGGTGGGCGTGGTACGGCCCGTACGGTACGTACCGGTATTGTTGTGTTGCCGGTTCCCATCAACATCCACTTCCGTTGTGGCAGACGCTTGCGTTGCTGGACACGCCCCCACCCCCTCGAGGTGACGAGGTCCTGCAGGTCAGGTATGTCCAGGGCATGTGTAATTTGTGACTTGGGTGGGGGTTATGTGTCCTGCCCCTGCCCCCCCTTTGCCCCTGGGTGTTATTCTGACCTTCTGCGGCGTCTGCGTCGGTGCCTGTAGAGCAGGTGGACTGCTATGAGGGCTGGGATGACACGTAGGTTCGGGTCCATGGCTGTCCGTCGCGTACAGGTGCTCCTTGTGCGCGTCGTCCTGATTTCCCGGCAGTTTTTGGCAGCCGGAAAATATAATCCGTGCGGGGTGACGTCGGTGCGGATCGTACTTCCTGGTTCGTGAACCGCAGCCTGAATGCGTCCCGACATCACGATTCGTACGGAAATGGTGTTTCCATACGAATCGTACTTGCATGTTTGTAATGTTTATTTCCCGGGTACGAGTCGGACGGAGAAAACGCTCCGACCGATGGTTCGTACCCGGTTTCTCCAGGATCCGAATCGGCACCTATGTCTACAGGATCGAACTTGATTAAATAATAACAGTGGCACATGCTTTTTAAGTCTCGCCTAGCATTGCAGTGCGAATGACCTGCCATCACTTTGTGAGGCATGCAGTAAATACTGTAGTGTGGAAGCTTTGTGGAAGCTCCGCGCACTCTCTGCCCATTGGCTTTTGTCTTAAATGCTGCCTTCCGATTGGTTTGAGGGTTGTTAGTCCCTCCTAATTCATCATTTGTATCCTTCCACGGCTATTGGCCCCTTTACTCCTAACACTTTTTTCTTTTAGGTCTCGCCTAGTGTTGCAGTACAAGTGCGCTGCCATCACTTTGTGAGGCATGCAGTATATACTGTAGATTGGAAACTTTGTGGAAGCTCCGCCCACTCTCTGCCCATTGGCTTTTGTCTTAAATGCTGCCTTCCTAGTTGTGTGAGGCTTTTTAGTCCCTCCTCATTCATCATTTGTATCCTCCCACAGCTATTGGCCCCTTTACTCCTAACACTATTTTCTTCCCTGTCTCCCCACCCCACCGCCCCCTTCTTCAGTCTGTGACTTCTAACCCTCCCCACCCCACCACTTCAGTTTGTGTTTTCTTGCCTGCCAGCACTTCCGTTTTCATCTTTATTATTGCCACCTTGAAATATGCGAGTTCAAGATGCGTGCTGTACAAAAACTTGTCTTGTTTAATGAACTAGATTTTAATGTCACTATAAATATAATAAGACTCTAGGCAACATTCAGGGTATGCATGGCAACTGATGCCTCTTAATTCACAAATGGCATTGTTGTCGGGCGGAAGGAGCGGCAGTGTTTTAGCTCAAGCTTAAAACGAGCCCTTTTAATAACTTCCTCTCAATTCAGTGCTATAATCTTGTGTACTGAGGTGACGCGCTAAAGAAATGCACTTTTTTGAATTCTGAAGAGACATTATCGCACATTTACATCATGTTTACTGTACGATTAACATGCCGATCGTTTTCATGGCTCGCCCACTGGCTTGTATACGCTTGGCTCGTCTCCGGCTGGCTCTACCTGCTAATTAATATATTGGCTCGCACACCTCTAACAAAGAGAGATGAATGGATACATGACAGTGAGCCTGGTAGATGGTAGAAAAAAAGACTGGTGCAGACAAACAGACAAAGTCAGTCTCCATTGCCTCACGTCAGAATCATCACTTTCAATAACCTGGAAATCTGCCGGCAACTCCTGCATGCCCCAACCTCATCCCCCTCACCTATTCTTAGCAGAAGCTGCAGATTCTGAGCTGTGCCCTGCTGGTGCAGAGGAGCACAGCAGAGTCTGTAGAAGTGCTGGGATTCCTAGCCTCTCCGGACGGGCACCTAAGCCTTCCAGGTGCCGTCACACTCAGAATAAATGAATACATTTTGTTCTGTGCTTTAGTCGCCCCACTGTGAGCACTCTCTGGTAAAGGGAGCTCTGTGTTAATAAACACATTCAGAGAGGTGGTTGTGTACAAACAAACAACAGCCACAATACCGTACGTTTTGAACATGTAGTTAAATACCTGCCCATCGAGTACCTCATTGGCTGATCATTCCATGGTACTACCAAAATTACATTTGGACACATTTGCTCAAATGTAAAACACTCCCTTCTATGGGTCAATTAACAACTCGGGGCTTTGGGGTTAGGTAACTTACTCTGGATGCTGTGTAAAATAGTAAACACAAAAATTAATGCAATGAAACTAAGCAACCAGTACTGTCTAAAACACTGTGAAAACTGACACGCATTCTGGCATTTTGTTTAGTTAATGTCGATTTTCTCATAGATGCGAGTAAAGTACTCTTAATATCTTAATGAAATCTGCACACTTTTAACTAATAGCACCGGGTGACCTTTGACAACTAGGCAATGAATACATTTTCATGTCCCCCACCCCCTTGGCAAACTTCATTGCCTCCCAGTGTCTGGGGGATAACCAAGACGCAGGAGAGTGAGTCAAATAGTCTAGAAAATGAAAGAGAAGCCGGGATTCAGTCCAATGCGCCGATCCCGATGGTTAGTCTGTAAGCACTACTTTTATTAATTAGTTTCGCAATAGTAAAGCGCCACGGTGTGCATGTGTAGTGACACTTCCCCCATGAGGTACGTGCCAAGCAATTATTGACACAATCCACACTTTGCGTCTTTTTCAATATATTTATTACGAAGTGCAGGTCCTTTCCAAGGGATTTTGCACCCTACATATATTCACGCAAAAAATAAAACCTGTAGGTAAAAAACATTGCCATTTACAACTTCAATAGCTCTAACTCACAAATGCGAGACCTATTTGCATTGCAAATGCTTGGTATTTTAAATTACTACTGGAGCCAGGCTCCAAAAGAGCGTGAGACAGCCCAATATCCTAGAAAGTTTTCTTCACAACGCTATCCATGGTATAATAAAGCCCTCATCACATGCTAAGCAGTCCTTGATAATATCTCTTGTAAGGGCCGCCTCCTCCGTTCTCCAAATTGATAGCCACAGGAGTAGGGGGCGAGCTCTAATGCAATTGTCCATTTAAGTCAGACCCAGCTCCTCGTAGCAAATAAAATGGGTGGAGGGTTGAGGGGCTTTTACTCTACCTGAATGGCTTCGAATTTTGCAATACCCCATATATTCGACTTGTATGTTGCAACAGGGACACACTGGGTCACATAGATCTGTAACAGTGGTAACAAGGCCTTCCCCCAAGTAGACTGAAGTAAACTAAAAAGGGAGCCGACTGCCCTAGAAAGCTTCAGCCTGGGGTGTGTGTTGTTAGGTGCCCAAGAGCCAGCTGAATCAAAAATGACCTAAAAAAACAGACAGGCACTGGCAAAGCCAATCGGTCTCGGCAATGCGAATCAAAAATGACCTAAAAAAACAGACAGGCACTGGCAAAGCCAATCGGTCTCGGCAATGCAAATGCTATTGGTTTTGTCAATGGCAATGTCTTTTAGCCATGTCATGTAGCAGCCTGGAATATAAAGTGCCATCTTTAGTTTTCACTTAATATATATTGGGTAAACTGATGTGAAATGTTCGCTTTAGCAACTATTACATAAATTCAATCACAATATAATACAACACATTACCAGGAGGCCTCCAAATATTGTACTTCCCCCACTCAGGTAACCCCAACCCCACAGCCCAGGGACCGTAGATGATCTGAACATCTAACAAGCAGTTGCAATGCAATAGGTCTCGCATTTACGCGAGTTTAAGCTATTGGCATTGTAAATGACAATGCCTTTTATTTATGTTTTAAAAACAAAAACAACAAACATTGGCATAGCCAATAGGTCTCGCCTTTGGGACCTTATAAGTGTTTAGCCATGCAACAGTTGATGTTGCAGCACCAAGGATATTGTGCTGTATAACTAAATACTTATAAGGCGCCAAAGGCGAGACCTATTGGCTATGCCAATGCTTGTTATAATGGGTTAGGACAGTTTTATACATCTCTTTTTGGGTTGTGTCGTAGTTCACAGTGTTGTAGATAAAAGGCAGAGAAGATAAAAATTTGGAGATGGACTTTAATTTCATCACCTGAGATCCAAGTTTGTTATCTAGTTAGTCCTGGTCTCCAGCGTGCTATCACTGCTCAACCATGTGTCTAGAATGTTTCCGCTGCAGCCGCGTCTCGGTGGGCACAGAGAGGTGACGTGCATACAACCGAGGCGGCGCCAAGAGGCGAGTGTGGCGAGCAGGCTGTGGAGGACCCGGAAACCGGGGGTCCCTAAGTAATGGTGCTGGGTGGGGGCCGCAGTGAGGCTGAGGGGTTAGCAAGCGTGGAAGTCCCGAGCTGGCATACGGGAGGGGGACTGTCGAGGAAGGAGGGAGTTGAGAGAAATGGATGGAGGTGTTGGAGTGAGGGTAGGTGATGTTGGGAGCAAGACAGCGTGAAGGGGAAGTGCAGAGTGCGGCAGAAAGGGAAAGTGCAGGAGCGGTGAAGGTTGAAGTACAAAACGAGAAGGATGTGTTCGCAAAGGAGGGGGTGGCGTAGGGCTGGGTGAGATACAGATGTATATGGATGCAGTCTGTAGTAGTAGTTCTTTTTTCAATCAAAATGGAGATCATTCACAAAATATATAAACAGCAGTCTTCTTAATAAATTATATTGTACAATAATAAATACAAAGATAATGACATATGCAGTCTGTATATGTTTCTGTGTATGAAAGGAGATGAGTGTACAGGATGGAGGGGTGAACAGACCTAGCAAAGGGGGCACAGATTAGGAAGGTGGGCACGTACCAAATGAGAGGAGGGTGGCGGTGGGTGCACAGCACGAGATTAGAGGGAGGGGTACATATGGGGTGGGGTACAGCATGGCATAGGGAAGGGTGAACAGAATGAAATGAGAGACAGGACAGCAGCACTAGAGCCGAGAGAAGGGTGCAGGACTGGAGGATTGGATTCCAAGTAATGCCAGGGACACGGGTGCATTGTAGGGCTGTTCAGAATCACAGACGCACTAGGTGTTCAGAATAAAAGTGAAAGATATACAAAATAAAACAAAAGTGACATGTTGACTTCGAGGGTGGAGGGGTAGATTGACTGAAAGGGCGAGTTGTTGAGGGAGAGGCGGATGAGATCTCCTGAAGGAGGGAATGCAAATCGAGGACTCAGGGCAGGATGTTTTACAAAATGGGTGAGTTACAGAGTCTGAGAGAAAGTAGGTGCAGAGGACGTGAGAAGGTAGGTATGCAGAATGAAAGATGACTAGGTGTAGATAATGAAAGAAGGAAGAGGTACAGAATGAAACATGAGTAAGCTATAGAGGGCATGAGAAGGAAGGTGCACGGAATGAAATATAATTGAGGCGCAGAGAATGAGAGAAGATAGGTGCACATAATGAAAAATGCCTGAGGTACAGAGCCTGAGAGTAGGAAGGGATACAGAGTGAACAAGCATTGGCCACGAAAGTCATCGCGATCACGATCGCTGTGAAAGCAAAAGTGATCGCGATGATGCGCTAAAACACGCAAGGGATGCGCGCGCAAGCGCGCGTGCTTGTTGCGCGTTCTAGCAAGCTGGCTAAAAAGCTGGGGGGGAAAATGCTACCGCCAGCCACAGCTTGCGCGCGCCCCTGCACATGCACTGCAAGCTGTAGCCGGCGGTAGCATTTTTTGAAGCCCTCACTTACTAAAGTCTCTTCGAGCAGCGCATGCGCGCTGACTCAGCGAGACCTAAAAGGCATTGTTATTTGCAATGTCAATAGCTCAAAGTTGCGTAAATGCGAGACCTATTGCATTGCAAATGCTTATTTAGAATTGGTCAGAAATCTGGCAGCAGCCTGAAGGACAGCTCATAGGGAGGGCACATCATCTTTCTGGAAGCCATGAGATGGGTAGCCATATTTAAGTCAGATGATTACCTTGGCCTTAACCAGTTTCGAGAAGGGGGTAACACTCTCCAGATGGATGATGTGCATCATCCAACTGAGATAATTCACTGGCTTCATCGGTTAGGCTGATGGGACTTTGATGCCTGTGCGGTAAAGATTCTGCGACAGGAAACATGTTTTAGTATCTAACACAGGCGGAGACACAATCCCTGATACCTATAGAAGCCTTGTGTGAGCTTTGGCAACAGGCTTCAGAGCCGAGCCAAAACGCAGAATGCCGACACTATCAAACATTTTCATTGACTACATAAACACTGCAAGTAGATAACATTAAAAAATTAAGTTTCGACATTTATAGAAGTAATATCGAAAACAGCTCTCCTAACCCGCTTGATTCCTCTGGAATAAGGCGGCTGCGTTAGGAAGTTACAACAGAATCGCATGGCAGCCATTATTAGTGACCAGTTACGGGGCACGGGGAGATAAAGTAATTTGCCCAGAATCACGGAATGTTAAGTATCCCTGCCGAGACACGAACCCGGTTTCACCAGCTACGAGGTCGACCACCCTAGTCGTTGGGCCACATTCTCTCCCATCCATGAAGTGCATTAGGAATCTACTCAGGTCTCGAGCCAGGTTCTTCTGTGAGATTGTAGTGTGTGTCACGCAGCCTAGTGTGCCAGCAAATGGTGGTGCCCTCTTGTGCATACAAACATCAAATATTTTCCCAGATCCAGGGGAAAGGCACATTTAGTTAATGCCACATTGCTTGCGGTGAAAAGCACCACTCATCAAGCCTGTGTTTTCTAAATGCACTTTATGCGTGCGTCTTAAGTAGTAAGGCCTAAACTGTACAATTACGTCGCCACTGGCAGTACAACGAGGTGAGCTCACTGCACGTATCTCCTCGCTTGACTCCCTAGAGGAGTCGTGTAACGAACAATACACGCCCTTTATGGCACCTTTTATCATCCTCGGCCCAGCGGCACACAAACTCAGAAACCCTGGATATATTGCATCAGATCCATGATAAATGAATCTGAAAGGACGCACACGAGGATAGCCCGCGTGCCATAATTATCTGAGGTGGAGTTGTTCTGGCGGCCTAATGTCGCCGAGTGTTTTGTTGCTTGGAGGCCATGTTTGCATGCCCCTCCTCTCTGGCACAGTTTCTTTGCACCTGTAATTCGTGCTGTGTATATTCTCGGTTTTGTGCAGACATTTTGTTTCACTTGCAGAGCGCAATGCTTTCTGAAACTAGAAAAGGTGCGCAGACTCTCAAACCATGGATTTTCCATGAGCTGCTAATTCGATAGCCTTTCATTCAATTAGCATATTCGCCTGCCATTAGCAGAGGCGAAGCAGACAGAACCAATTTGAGGCCGCGCCGTTCTTGTAGAAACACAGAAGCGCGCTCACGGACTCTGAAACAACTTCGGCATAAACGGTAACATACTGTGACCTGACCACTAATGCTGCTTGCAGCTATATAGCCAGCTGATTTTCATTTATTTTATATTGACCTGGTTTTGTTCAAAGAATATTCTTTACAGTGTGCAGAAATATCTTATTCATATGGTAGAGCCCATGGCTGGAAGGTGTTGGCTTGTTTGCTCTACTACTTTCAATTTTAACAAGCTCTCGCCGTTACGCATAAGGCAGCAGCATATTTATATTTGCATCGCACTTTCACTTTAAGTGAAAACGCGATGCAAACATGAACACGTGGCCGCCCTTGCCAAAGGCGACTGAAACAAGCTGTCGCCATTATGTAAATAATAAAAAAAGTGCTTTACCCAGTAATTAAAGGAGACCTTGTCAAGCCACAAGGAAACGATCCAGTCCGGATGGGCGATCCCAAAAGGAGACAGGGCGGTAACAAAGAAGCCTAGTTTTCAATAGGAAGCCAGCCTTTAGCATAAACGATGACGCCAGCCAATTGGAATGATGGCCGGGGCTTCACGTCCCCTTCAGAAATCTACCCGATTACAATAAGCCTCGCAGAGCGAGCAGCGCATGCGCGCTGCAACGCAGGTGTGAGAGACCTAAGAACTAGCATTTGAAATGCAATCGTTCTTGCATTACTGAAAGTTTGAGCTATTGGTGTTGCAAATAATGTTGCAACGCCAATAGCTCAAACTTTCAGTGATGCGAGACCTATTGCATTGCAAATGCTTGTTTTAAAAGGTTACGTGTCTTAGAGATTGGCTGCTGTAATAAGCGAGCGGCACTCAGGAGACAGCAGCAAGGGAAATGGTTAAGAATAGAGGAGGGATGGGGAGATGAGAGGGTTGGACAGGACAGCAAGTACTATCAACAGTGAACAGCTGGAGGGGGAGGTGATTGGGGGATGGGAGAAGAACAAGCTGCTCTGCACGTTTGGAAAGGCAATACATTGCTTTGTTAATGTGAAAGAACTGAAAATAAAAAAAACAATTAAAGGTGCTCTAAAGGTGAATGTGGCATCATTCATAAACAAATGAAGGTGCAAGGCCATGCTATGTTAAAGCGCAGCACTCTTTAAAGTGAAAACGGAAATACATAAAATAAAGCGTGTCGTGCCCGGCTGATTAAAAAAAAACAAGCCAGACCTAGAGAGGCAGCCCAGTGCTGTTGTGTACGCCGTGGCTGTAAATCAGCGTATATTTTGACATTCTACTTCAGGGCGGAGCGCACAGCTCAGCCTGCACTGTCTCTTATACTGTTCACACCACATATGAGCGGATCATCCACAGTCTACTGTCACTCCAGGCTTTTCTGCGTTGTAAGGCAATTAGACATTTTACGTTGAGATGTGCATATGTGTTAGAATACCAAAGGAAACAAGCATTTGCAATGCAATAGGTCTCGCATTTATAAGAGTTTGAGCTATTGGCATTGCAAAATTACAATGCCTTTTATTTATGTTTTGGTTTTAAAACAAATAAAAGGCATTGTCATTTACAATGTCAGTAGCATAAACTCGCCTAAAAGCAGTGTGTGGAGTGCAGCAGTGTGTGGAGTACAGCAGTGTGCGGCGTGCAGCAGTGTGTGGCCTGCAGCAGTGTTTCGTGTAGCAGTGTGAGGCATGCAGCACTGTGTGGCGTGCAGCGGCGTGCAGCAGTGTGCGGTGTGCAGCAGTGTGGTGCAGCATGCAGCAGTGTCGTGCAGCATGCAGCAGTGTCGTGCAGCGTGCAGCAGTGTCGTGCAGCGTGCAGCAGTGTCGTGCAGCGTGCAGCAGTGTCATGCAGCAGTGTGTAGCAGTGTCGTGCAGCAGTGTGCAGCAGCAGTGTGCAGCAGTGTCGTGCAGCAGTGTGCAGCAGTGTCGTGCAGCAGTGTGTGGCGTGCAGCAGTGTTTCGTGCAGTAGTGTGCGGCGTGCAGGAGTGTGAGGCGTGCAGGAGTGTGAGGCGTGCAGGAGTGTGAGGCGTGCAGCAGTGTGCGGTGTGCAGCAGTGTGCGGCGTGCAGCAGTGTGAGGCGTGCAGCAGTGTGAGGCGTGCAGCAGTGTGAGGCGTGCAGCAGTGTGAGGCGTGCAGCAGTGTCGTGCAACATGCAGCAGTGAGTAATGCAGCAGTGTGCAGCAGTGTGTGCCATGCAGCAGTGTGTAGCATGCAGCAGTGTTTTTCGTGTAGCATTGTGCGGCGTGCAGCAGTGTGCGGCGTGCAGCAGTGTGTGGCGTGCAGCAGTGTGAGGTGTGCAGCAGTGTTTTGTGTAGCAGTGTGAGGCATGCAGCAGTGTGCGGCGTGCAGCAGTGTGTGGCGTGCAGCAGTGTGAGGTGTGCAGCAGTGTTTTGTGTAGCAGTGTGAGGCATGCAGCAGTGTGAGGCATGCAGCAGTGTGAGGCGTGCAACAGTATGGCGTGCAGCAGTGTGAGGCATGCTGCAGTGTGAGGCGTGCAGCAGTGTAAGGCATGCAGCAGTGTGAGGCGTGCAGCAGTGTGATGCATGCAGCAGTGTGAGGCGTGCAGCAGTGAGGCGTGCAGCAGTGTGAGGCATGCAGCACTGTGTGGTGTGCAGCGGCGTGCAGCAGTGTGCGGCGTGCAGCAGTGTGCAGCAGTGTGCGGCGTGCAGCAGTGTGCGGCGTGCAACAGTGTGTGCCGTGCAACAGTGTGTGCCGTGCAACAGTGTGTGCCGTGCAGCAGTGTTTCGTGTAGCATTGTGTGGCGTGCAGCAGTGTGAGGCGTGCAGCAGTGTGAGGCGTGCAGCAGTGTGAGGCGTGCAGCAGTGTGAGGCGTGCAGCAGTGTGAGGCGTGCAGCAGTGTGAGGCGTGCAGCAGTGTGAGGCATGCAGCTGTGTAATGCAGCAGTGTGCGAAGCAGTGTGTGGCGTGCGGTAGTGTGCGGCGTGCAGCAGTAGCAGTGTGTGGCGTGCAGCAATGTTTTGTGTAGCAGTGTGAGGCATGCAGCACTGTGTGGCGTGCAGCGGTGTGCAGCAGTGTGCGGCGTGCAGCAGTGTCGTGCAGCATGCAGCAGTGTCATGCAGCATGCAGCAGTGTCAGGCAGCATGCAGCAGTGTCGTGCAGCATGCAGCAGTGTCGTGCAGCATGCAGCAGTGTCGTGCAGCAGTGTGCAGCAGTGTCGTGCGGCAGTGTGCAGCAGTGTGTGGCGTGCAGCAGTGTTTCGTGCAGCAGTGTGTGGTGTGCAGCATTGTTTCGTGCAGTAGTGTGCGGCGTGCAGCAGTGTGCGGCGTGCAGCAGTGTGAGGCGTGCAGGAGTGTGAGGCGTGCAGGAGTGTGAGGCGTGCAGGAGTGTGAGGCGTGCAGCAGTGTGAGGCGTGCAGCAGTGTGAGGCATGCAGCAGTGTCGTGCAACATGCAGCAGTGAGTAATGCAGCAGTGTGCAGCTGTGTGTGCCATGCAGCAGTGTGTGGCATGCAGCAGTGTTTTTCATGCAGCAGTGTGCGGCGTGCAGCAGTGTGCGGCGTGCAGCAGTGTGCGGCGTGCAGCAGTGTGAGGCGTGCAGCAGTGTGAGGCGTGCAGCAGTGTTTTGTGTAGCAGTGTGAGGCATGCAGCAGTGTGAGGCGTGCAACAGTATGGCGTGCAGCAGTGTGAGGCGTGCAGCAGTGTGAGGCATGCAGCAGTGTGAGGCATGCAGCACTGTGTGGCGTGCAGCGGCGTGCAGCAGTGTGCGGCGTGCAGCAGTGTGCTGCATGCAGCAGTGTGCAGCAGTGTGCGGCGTGCAACAGTGTGTGCCGTGCAACAGTGTGTGCCGTGCAGCAGTGTTTCGTGTAGCATTGTGCGGCGTGCAGCAGTGGGAGGCGTGCAGCAGTGGGAGGCGTGCAGCAGTGTGCGGCGTGCAGCAGTGTGAGGCGTGCAGCAGTGTGAGGCGTGCAGCAGTGTGAGGCGTGCAGCAGTGTGCGGCGTGCAGCTGTGTAATGCAGCAGTGTGCGAAGCAGTGTGTGGCGTGCGGTAGTGTGCGGCGTGCAGCAGTAGTAGTGTGTGGCGTGCAGCAATGTTTCGTGTAGCAGTGTGCAGCATAAAGCAGTGTGCGGCGTGCAGTAGTGTGTGGCTTGCAGAAGTGTGCGGCGTGCAGCAGTGTGTGGCGTGCAGCAGTGTGTGGCGTGCAGCAGTGTGTGGCGTGCAGCAGTGTGAGGTGTGCAGCAGTGTGAGGCGTGCAGCAGTGTGTGGCGTGCAGCAGTGTGTGGCGTGCAGCATGCAGCAGTGAGTAATGCAGCAGTGTGCAGCAGTGTGTGGCGTTCAGCAGTGTGTGCTGTGCAGCAGTGTGTGCCGTGCAGCAGTGTTTCGTGTAGCATTGTGCAGCGTGCAGCAGTGTGTGGCGTGCAGCAGTGTGTGGCGTGCAGCAGTGTTTTGTGTAGCAGTGTTTTGTGTAGCAGTGTGCGGCGTGCAGCAGTGTGAGGCGTGCAGCAGTGTGTGGCATGCAGCAGTGTGAGGCATGCAGCAGTGTGAGGCATGCAGCAGTGTGAGGCATGCAGCAGTGTGAGGCATGCAGCAGTACATGAAATACAAGCATCTCACTGCTAATGGGTTAAACACTGAATATAATACCATTTACCAGCACAACATGGGTCTAGAGACACACAGAAAGGCAGAATAGAGTCCGCTATTTCAGATCACATTCTCAGCCTACAGCTTGGTGCCATTAGCTGGTGCGCTTACACCACCACTGTTAAGCGCCCGGCTTTTAACTAGTGCACCACGTGCTGCCCCACGAGGCCGCCAGTAACTGCAACACTGGGGCTCGTGCCCCAGCCCTTTCACTTTATAAATCACTGTTAGCAGATCTGTTAATCCCACTGGTGCAACTCCAGTGAGGCAGGACTACGGCTCCCACAATGCATCACATTATTAAACGAAAGCTCAGGACTGGAAAAGACTCGAGATCTGACTGTTCAACTGAAACCCCCACCGCAGCAGCCTCAGCGCCTGGTTACCCTTGGGGGCGATTAGACGCACTTTACAAAACTTGTTGATGTTAAATCGATAATGAATACGTGGTTGCTGGCGAATGAGTGCATCAGATAATCTGTGCTAGAAGTAAAATGTGGACTTTATGCCACACCCGAGCGAATAAACGGAAATACTTCTTTGCTCGGATACCAACCCTACCTTGTTCTCTCTCTTACACGCACATCACGCACATGGTCACTGCTTATCATGAACTAGCATTACGGGCGCTCTATTACACAAATAAAAAGCCATGGTGAATGCTGCTGGATGCTGTTTGGCAGGTGGGAGGGGTAAATAAAAGGCCACAGTGATTAAACAAAGAAAGTGAAACCAGCCATGGCATCTTGCTGGATGATGTTTGGGAGACAGAGAACAAGAGCGCACTGAAGCTGACGAGGAGGGAGTGGGAGGGTTAGTGGGGGCGGGCGCAGTGGTGCGGGCCGCAGTTGTAAAAGGCAGAGAGAGGGTGAGATTGAGGAAGGGAAAGATAGGGATCAAAGGAAAAAACAAGGGGGTGGCAAATGGTGTGCACTTTGATGTCCTCAGTGGCCGTGCGGCTCACTGAGGACATCAAAGCAAGTGATCAGGCAGTGCTTTTCAGGCTGCCAAATGGTGCGCGCGCCCGGGGCACATGCACTGTATTTGGAGGCCTGAAAAGCCACTGTTTGCACTTCCAAAACTCGCTTACTATAAGTCTCGCCAGAGCAGCGCTAAAGCGCTGTCTCAGGCGAGACCTAAAAAACTGAGACTGGATGAAATGCTTGAGTGGCAAAGTTGACATTTTGTGTGCGTTACGTTTATTCGCAGTTAGGATATTTTACAAAGAGCCACTTTCCGGGGGAATAAAGCTAGAAACGCAACTGAGTCTTACCCGCGTATCCTTCCTGAGTGCTTTCCCCCAGGGGCCTGGGTGATACTGCCATGCATACGCAATCCACTCCCAAGAGCCACCGATCACACACACTCAAACAGGAGGTCACGGGCTTCGTTTCCATAGGGAGAGAGGCACCAGAGGAACCCATAGCAGCAAACAAGTCCTAGGGTCATGGAGTGCGCGCACGTGACCCCTGAGAATCTAAGGACGAAGGCAGTTGTGCTAGCTGGCCTGGAAAACAAAGGTACGTCCGCCATTGTTGCTGATTAGGAGCAGCGTGCCGCGGTGCTTTACAAAAGGGGGCGCCTGGTAAAATATTAAGAGTGGCTCCTGTGTTGTTGTTAATATTAATGTGGATGCCAGCTGAAATCTAAAGTGGGGCACCCGGGAGCGGGACGACGATGATGAGCAGACAGTCAGCAGAGAGTTGAAAAGCAGGTACTGTTGCAGGAAAGCATGTTGTGTGTGCAATAGGAGAAAAGTATTTAAGAAAATAGAGCTCACAGACTGTAAATAAAACATACTAAGTAACAACACACGTAATGTAGTCAGTCGTCATGGTAGGGTACAAAAAGGAGGTACTAAAGAGGGACTACTAAGGCTATTCAGGAATCTAAAGCAGGCATTTAGAATGGACAGTAACAGGAGCTAATTGAAAAGATGGGCGGACAATAAGCAGAGCTTCAAGTCCATCCTTGAATACAGCATGTCTCGAAGAGTCAGCGCAAGGGCTGCCTTCGCAAAACCGAACAAGCATTGGCATAGCCAATAGGTCTCGCCTTTGGGACCTTATAAGTCTTTAGTTATCCAGAAAAATATCCTTGGTGGAACAACATCAACTGTTGCATGGCTAAACACTTATAAGGTCCCAAAGGCGAGACCTATTGGCTATGCCAATGCTTGTTTTTTCTCCTGAGTGTATGTAAAGCGCTCTGATACACACGGGTCAAGCTAGCGCTATATAAAACTTGTAAAATTTAAAAAAAAATTACAAAATTAAAATCTACTGAATGAGACAAGCTAAACAGAGCAACAACTGACAATTGGGCAGCACAGAAAGGATAGGACTAGAAACCACACCATAGAACGCGGGTAGGATGCGGCTTAAACATGAGAGGAAAAGCAAAAGGAAACTAAGTCTCACAATAATCAGACCAGAATAAAAGCTGTAAAAAGAACCTGGACAGCGACACAAGTGTGAGGCAAAAGCAGGGGGTAAGGATGAGCTACACCAGAAGAATCCATCAAGAGAAATCAATCCATTTATGACCAAACACGAACGTGAGGATAGCACGCGACTAAACCAATGGTGCAAAGAATGGACCAGAACCAAGAGAGGAGAACAGACGGGACCTGACGAAAGCCACAAGTGACCGACTGCACAGCAAAGATGGGCAAGGATAGTAATTACAAGTAAATAGAATAAGGCTGAAGCACTGAACCGCATCTATCCGTAGGGGTCGGATGCAGCGGTTCTGAGTCAGGGTACAATAAAAACAATCTGATTTTAATTCCAGCCTGCTTTCAGCTTTGGGACACTTTGCAGTTTGTCGAGGCCAGGAGGCTGCGTAGGCCCTGCAGCAGTGATCACAACAAGATGTGCGGACCCCTGGCTGGTGTCTGTGGCACGCCCCTGGCAGCACCTCCAGGAAGCCCAAAAAATGCAAAATATTCCACTCATCGAATCCAGAAGTGCACATTGCACAATACCCTGTGTGGGCCTGGGAGTGGGGAACAATAGAGGCTGATCTCACCTCTCAAGGAGGGAGAGACTGGGAAGACTGTTTCAGAACCGGGGGGGGGAAGGGGACAGCATGAGTGAACAGAAAAGATGGTGAAGAGAGAAGAAAGTAATGAGGAAGTTACTATGAGACCAGCAGAGATGGGGGCAGTGAGAGAGTGAGGGAGTGAGCACAGCATGAGGGGCGAGAGGGGAGAACGCTCACAGGTGAGTTACATGAGGTTGAGGGAATAGGAGTGGGGGAAGAAAGACGTGGCAGGATGGAGACAAGGAAGAAAGAAGGAAAGGAGCCCTTAGAATACAGAAGGAGACATCGGGGTAAGATGAAAGGCGCAGAAGGGGGATAGCGTGGGGAAAGAAGGGTCAGGAGGACTTCAGGGCAATAACGGGAGCGGAAAAGTGGAGCCTGGAGGGGGCAAAGGGCATGACCTGGTGGAGGAGGGAGAGCAGAGAAGCATAGGGATGTTAGGGGGCAGCCTAGCACAAGAGAAATTCGTAGAAGCAGAAGAAAGAGTGGGATAGCTTGTGGTAGAGAAAGAGAAGGGCGACCGGGCGAGCTAAATGGGGCATAACATGAAGGGAGGGTGGAAGAAGTGAGCAACATAAACGGAAAAAAATAGAGCAAATGAGGGCAAGAACAAGAGAGCATGGCATAGGGAGAATGAATACAGAAGACAAGAAAGGGTGACGTGCAAAAGAGGAAAGAAAAGAGATAAAAAAGCATTTGAGAGCAAGATAGAATAACCGAGGGGTAGAGACGAGGAAACAAGTTAACAAAAACCGTAGCAGGCATGCAAACTTCAGCTGCTGACACTGTGAGCCAAAGCAAAGCAAGCGCGCGCGTCTTGATTGAAAGCAGAAAAACAAGCGTGCGGGAATGTGGCACGGCCCTGCGGCCGCGAAAGAGCAGGCAAATGCACTCGTGCTTGTGATGGCATCCGCCTTGCGGGAACGAGCAGCGGCGGCGCGAGAGCCATATGTTTTCAATTACCACGCACACCGCTGCTAGCTCCCGCAAGGTGGATGCCAGCACAAGCACGAGTGTGAGGTAAAGGAGCAAACCGATGGCTAAAGGCCCTCCTAGTTCAGCGCATGTGCGCTGCCTAGGCGAGACCTAAAAACTGCTCTCCAGCACCAGAACAGCCAGGGTTTCTGCCTACTAGCCCTGTTTGAGCATTCACTGTCCAAAAAGTGAAAAATCACATTAACTTTGTGCAGCCTAACATCATGATTTTTTTCCCTATTAGTGTAGACTGCTTCCCGTTATAAAGGTGTAAGAACGAAAGTAATAGGCATTGTTCATTCACAATTTTGTTTATCACATAACCAAATGTAATTTTTTTTTTTACCTTGTGTTTGGGGAAGTGAACAGATATACTCGGGAAAATGGCGTTTACCACAGACTACACATTTGATAAAGTGAAGGAGCCAGGAGCAGAACTCAGCCAGTAGCTCAAGCCTTTGGAAGCGTACATTAACACACACGCATTAAAACTTTATTTAAGCTTTTATGTGATCCTCAAGGATACACAGCCCTTGCTGACATCCAGGGAGGGGTCGAGAAGAACAGCAAGCTCTGAACTCTAGACAATACCTTTACAAGCTGCAGAAAGAGTTGTAAAACCCAGACGCGAACGAGAGCAGGGTGGGGCAGAGATGAAACACGGAGAAGGGGTGGGTGAAGAAGAAAGGACAGGGTGGATGGGTGGCAGGAAAAGAAGCAACAAAGGATGGCGATATGGAACACAGCATGAAAACCCAAGCACTCATATGGAGTGCTTTAACACAAATAAACAAGAAAGTAACAGTGCGTGCTGTTACACATAATCAGCCTGAAAACATGCCAGATATTTGAAGCAGAACTACAGAGGAGACAGAAACCCTGTACTCCCGAACAAACAATGAGCAGTAAAAGGGAGAGTGTGAACCTGTTGCGGTTCTTGAATAATATGGTCGCAGAGAAACATAAAAAAAGCAGCCCAGTATATGCAAGTTCGAAATTGCAATATTTTGATCTAGTTTTAAAACAGATGAAATATGTTTTCCTAATGCTTACAGATGAAGTTGAAAAAAATGGGAATATGGAGCCATATATACAGAGGCGTTGGGAATATTGGGAATGGCCTGTAGTCAAGAACCATTTGCGGTTTACAGATGGTGGCCATTGGGCCCAAAGTAGTCTCATAGGTGTGTACTTGTGTGTGTTTTTGGGGCACACTGATGAGAGTTTCAGTTCACAATGTTAGAACTTAGTTGGTGTGTTGTGCATAGAATTAGGGCTTTTGAGAACTATTTTTGGAGTGTGAACCTCACTGAGCAGAATCGCAAACTGCATATTGTATAAAATAAGCTGTAGACAGTACTAAGACAGGAGTAAGATGAGATATGTAAGGAGTAAGATGTGATCTGAAAAGGTACTTAGGGTCTAATTATGAGTCTGGCGGTCCTTGGACCGCCAGACTCATGTGGGCGCGACGGTAGCGGTCTTACAACCACCCTATTACAATTAGGGTGGTTGGACCACCATAGCCCCCCACCGCAGCTGCCAGGAAACCGCCAAGCACTTTACGATTTTTTCTTCCACCGCGGTTTTCATGGCGTGGCCGAGAGGAAACAAAGGTGGCCCTACATGGCCCCCTGGTGCCTCACGCCATGTAGATGCACACAGGGGTCACAACGTGTGTCCTCCTGTGTGCATGCACACCAGTTCCTGCATGGCATGGACTTTACAGTCCATGCCATGAAGGAACTATTTTTGGTGTTCCCATTGCTGTGGCCATTTTAAGTGACACTGCCATGGGAATGTAAAGAAGAAGCCCACCAGACACAAAAAATACTCGGAATCTGCTGGGGGAGGGGGGTGGGGGGTCCGCTCATGGCTATGGCGGTGAGGCCCAGGACGGACCCAGCGCCGCACTGCCAAACTCGTCATCAGGCCATTAGTATTTTTCCAAAAAACGGAATGGTTTACATGTTTGTTATTTTCTAGTTAATGTGTGGGGAAATATTCAGCACCTAGATTATCAGAAAACTGTAAATTTCCAAGATCACTCTAGATCCGTGGAGGTGAACTAAGCGTATACTAAAGTGAGTGGGATGGGTACAGCTTGGACCCATAAAAGCAGGTAGGTACCTGTCATGTAATTGGTCCGTTTTATAGAACTCCTTCTATCCTTTGCGTCACACTAGTCCTTCACGCATCTTTCCGGCGATGCCTGCAGCATTTTCTCCTCCTGCTCTGTCCCAGTATCAGGAGGGCAAGCAGAGGTGAGGAAGAGGCAACAATACTCCTGCCTCCCCATTAAGCCCCACTCTTCGGGGCTGCTGGAAACCCAGTTTCCAGAGTAGGCAGGTCAAGTCATAACAACATACTGAAACGGGCCTAAAAACAAACCGGACTCACAAAACTACATCGAAAGAGTGCAATAACGATATACGTTAATTCACCACACTGAAAACAAATATTCAACGCTGTTTTAGAATAAGAGGCTGTAATTTGGGGGAACAAAGAAAGAAAGAGTGAGAGCATTTAGTGCTACGAGGGACGGGATACCGGCGCTCTGTGGCTTGAAGCCTCCCAAGGTTTTGTAGACACAATTGGATTTTTGAAATAGAGGACGCCTTGGTTGGCTCGAAGAGAATGGGAGGCGCGGTAGTGGAGAAGGGGAAAGCCGGATATAGGGCAAGGTGAAGTAAAGGACGGAGAGAAAAAGCGCACAGTAACTGGTGCTCGTGAAAAGCGCTCATAGAAAAAAGCAGTGCATAAACAATTAACTAAAATGGCAGTGCCTATTGTTAAAATTAAGTTGAGTGGTCCACTAGGGGAGGGCTAAACACCGGAAAAGACATGTTCATGTCCTTAACCAACGGGAAGAATGACAAATGGAGCAACAATGACGCGAGCCCATGGGAAGCCTATGGGCAGGCTGAAGCCTAGCACAGTAAATACAGCATGTCTCGGTTCGAGACAGCACATGCGCACCGTCTAGAACCGAGACCTAAAAAAGTGCTAGTGCTTTCTAAACGATTGCAGCCAACAGCAAGAGTAGAAATCTAAAAACGCTTGGGGCTTCATAAAACTAGTTTGTAAATTGAGAGTGGCCATCAATTGGATAAAAGAGGACACCAACAGAAGCAGAGCTTTTGGCGTACCGGCCACCAGCACAGCGTCATCCATTCACCTTTGGGATGTCGGAGGTAATGGTGGAAAAATGAGGGCTAAGCTTCTTAATATATAAGCAATGAAGGTGCTAAAACGCAGCCTTGTCTCACTCCTCAGAAGATTTATATTCTGTTGGAAGGAAGTGACATGTCTTTTAAAAGGAAACACCACATTAGTAAATCACACAATTGCAACACATTTATATGCGTGATTTAGAACCATTTCTTTTGTGAGACAATATATACAACACATACATAATACCAAACGTTATTTATGACAAAAATATATACAGCAAACCAATGATCACAAGACAAACATCGATAAATTATGTGTGCCAGCCTGAAATTAAACCAGTCCTGCATTTGCACTGAAAACACAAGGCGGACAATTGCTCATTCAAAGACACATGTCTACTGTCCTGCCTGTGGGAGGGTGAGGATGCATATCCCACTTCAGAGTGTTGACAACCTAGAAAAAGGGGGAAATCATTTCTATTCAGTCCCCTCATGGCACACCCTATTCTACCTTCCCCCACACTCAATAGCCAACGTGTTTCGAATCCCCAACAATTCCGGGATTCTCTTCAGGACTCGGACTTGGTTTTGTTTGGGCTCTAAAAAAAGAAAAAGAAAAAATATGTTGCTATAAATCTGACGACCCCTTGTATGACCAGAACTTAATGGCCAGCACATGTATGATAGGTACCTCAATTGTGCTGCAGACAGATGTCCATTATCTGTTGTTCAATTCATAGTATTAATCGAGGATACAAAAAGATAGCCATCAGGGCATTAAATGTTGTTATTGTTATTGTTATATTGGATTTATATCGCGCCCAATCACCTGCAGGTCTCTAGGCGCTCGGAAATCGATGGTAACAACAATAATCTTGGCAAAACACAGAATGAAAGACACTCCCTGGTCTAGATTACACTCAGGATTCTTCTAAACAACAGTGTTTTTAGCATCTTTCTAAACCGCAGAAGGTTCCCTTCTCTGCGCAGCACCTCAGGCAGCGTGTTCCATAGCTGAGGAACTAACACAGAGAAGGCTCTTCCTCCCTTAGTTACTAATTTGTAACGGGGACAGACCAATAGCTGAGAGTCTGAGAATCTAAGTGTTCTCACTGGGCTGTACACCTCCAAACGATCTGTAATGTAGGCTGGTGCCTGACCGTAAATTGCCTTATGAGCCGTGCATAAGGTCTTAAATTCCACTCGCTCTTTAATGGGGAGCCAATGCAGGCTATGTAGCAGGGGGGAGGCCTTAGTTCTCCTTGGGAGTCTGAAAATAAGTTGTGCAGCGTCATTCATCACGACCTGTAGCCTGTTAGTCAGAGTTTTAGGTAGGCCGAGATAGAGAGCGTTTCCGTAATCTATCCTTGAGATAACAGTTGCTGCTACGATTGAGCGCATCATCGATTGAGAGAGGACAGGGGCTAACTTCCGCAGCTGTCGAATGATATTTGTACAGCTTCCCACCACGGAAGAGATTTGACTGGACATTGAGAGATCACAATCCAGTTTGATCCCCAAGCTCTTTACATTCAGACTTGGTTTTGGAGCAAGGCCTAACTCCGCTGGCCAATAGAGGTCACTCCAAGGTGAGGCGGTGGATGGAATCACCAATACCTCAGTCTTATCTGGATTGATCTTCAACAGATTTTCGGTCATCCATTGTACAGTGTACCTCAAGATGTTCTGGGTATTGAGTTGTGCGGTCCTTGTATTGTCGACACTCAGCAACAGCTGCGTGTCGTCCGCATAATTAAAGACTCTACAGCCCCTACTGGCCAGTTATGCAATCAGAGGTTGTAGGTAGAGATTGAATAGGAGTGGGGACAGGGCAGATCCCTGTGGCACCCCACATTCCAAAGTCCCCACCTCCGATGTTTCATCCCCCAGTTGTATCCTTTGTGTCCTTCCCAGAAGGAAAGATTGCAACCATTTAAAGGCCAGGCCTTTGATCCCAAAATCATTCAGTCTATCCAAGAGTAAGGCATGACTGACCGTATCGAACGCCGCTGATAGATCTAACAAAATCAGGGCGCTCGGTTTCTTACAGTCAGCCATGCCTCTTAATTCATCCATCACCGAGAGCATCACCAACTCGGTGCTGTGATGAGCTCGGAACCCTGCCTGTCGCTCATGGAGTAGATGGTGAGAGTCCAGATACAGAGACAGGGACTTTAATACATGCTGTTCCAGTATTTTTGAGAGGAAAGGCAGCTGGGAAATAGGCCTGTAGTTCTTTAACACTGCAGGATCTGCACCAGGTTTCTTCAATAGAGGCCTTACACGTGCCTCCTTGAATTCCAACGGTAGGTACCCTATTTTCAAGGATCTGTTAAGGAGGGAGATAATGCATTCCTCCAATAAGGGATGAGCTACACGAAAGACACTGGGTGGGCACGGATCTGCTGGAGAGCCAGATTTAATTTTATCCATCAGTTTCTCCAGACTCAACGCATCCAACTCTGGAAACACTGTGATAGTGCAGTCAGCTGAGTTATAGGGGGCCGAAGTTATGGCAGTCTCCTTTACCATCCCACTCTTTATTTCCATAATAATGGTCTTCACTTTTTCTAAAAAGTACCCCTGAAAAGAATTACAATTTATAAGGGACTTGGAGTTTTCAGGTTTTTTACTCAACTCTGACAAAATTTTAAACGTCTCTTTCTGGACGTTGGCTGCCTTACTTAAGCGGGACTCATAATATTCTGCTTTAGCTAGGGCAATGAACTTTTTATATAAATGAAGGGAGGCTTTATAGAGATTCCTAGCTGTATCCTGCTTAGATTTCCTCCAACCTCTTTCCAAGGCTCTGAGCTTTCTTTTATGCTCCCTTAATGATGGCGTAAACCAGGGAGCCCCCTTACCAGGTCCCTTTATCAACTGTGATCTTACTGGCGCTATCTGGTCGATAGCCTGAGCCAAGCTCCGCGTTAGATCCGCGTAATCTCGGTCCAGACTACATTCCAGATCCGAAGGCTGGTTCATTGACGGTAGCGCCTTTGTTAGAGTTATTAAATCAACCTCTGCCCATTTACGGGTTCTCCTGGTTTCCAACGATAGGTTGTGTATATGGCCATCGATACGTATCTCGCAGGACACTAGATGGTGATCTGACCATATGCATGGTACAACATCTTTAAGAGTGACATTTGTGTCTGTAGTCCACACGAGGTCAAGAACATGACCTTTAGTATGTGTGGGAACTTCCACAAGTTCCACGATGTACTACATGAGAAACACATCGTATTTCAAAGGATCATAGAGCAGAGTTCCTACCTTAAATTTTATGGGTGTGTGGAAGCTCTTGATAATGATTTAAAAACGGTCCAGGATCTAGGAATGGTAAGTGAAATTATTATCAGTACTGACTCTGCCTGCATTCTGTGTGCGCATTAAAGTTAAACAGTGAAAAGCTGGCTCGCGCTTCAATGTTACCTTGAGACTTGTGAAATGTAGTTAGAGATTGTGGGCGCGTCGCCGTGAATCTCTTCTGCAAAAATCCTGACTGTTTCCTGTATGAATGGAAAACTACATGAAAGGAGGCTCAAGGACCCAAGCCTTCCTTGTTTTCACTCATCATGAAAACAGCATTAGATCAGCTCCAGGATTGGTTGGATTTGCGTTCCAGTCGGCAGGAAGGAAGTCCTTCTCTTTCGTGCTCGTCATCACCAGGATCCCGCCAGGAGAGGAGAGAATGACCGGACAGGGCGCAACATATATGGTGAGTTTTTGGCATCGCCCCCCACCATATTTTTATGTTGCTAGCCATCACTGTTCACAAGTGCTTGTTAATATTGGAGCAAATGGCAACATAAGAACAGACTCTTTATCTACCTCAGCAGTCAGGAAGTTCATAACCTGCTCCTGGTTATTTTTGATTACGTTCTCCAGGAATTGAGTCAGATTTCGGAGTTTCCGAATCAAAGTTTATTAGTGGATGATCACAATTTACTAGTCCCAACATCAACGTTGGGTTTAAACCTTGTTGCTATAGCGCAGCTGCTTTAATGGGGTTATGCTCCCCGAAACTAGAAGGGATGGTTGCTCCATGATATAGGATGTTGGTTAGGCTACTAGAGATGAAAATGCAGTCAATAACAGATTAGCTCCCTCTTCCGCTATAAGTGGGCAGCCCAGAATCCCTAATGCCACCCACATCCATGATGTTGTTCAGATCATATAGTGAGAGATAAGCCTCTAATTCCTTGCGTCTGAGATCAGCACCCTCTATGAGACGCTTATCATTATGTAGTTCCGAATACTGGATCAGCCTGGCATTAAAGTCGCCCGTTAGGCAAAGATGGGTCTGACACCCCCTATCAGTGACCTTACCAATGAGTGAGTCAAGAAATTGAAATAGTACAGGGAACTTCATGTTCGGAGTATTAACAAAGTCATTGTTATAAACGTTAATCAGGTGTAAACTAAAATTTCCTGTAAAAAAATCAGAAAATCCTTTCCAGGGGTTTCCAGGGCCTGAGCATGACCACTGGCCAGCAAATGTATCCAAATAGATAGACAGACCCCAGAAACAAGTCCATACCTAGATGGTAAAGGAAGCACACTAAAACACTGAAACCCTTGGAACACCGAGGACTGAAAGTCCCAAGGTTCCTGAAATAACAAAATATCATAATTTCGCACAAACAGTTGCCAGTCTGGGAGGTGAACCTTAGAGTGGTGACCCACTACATTCCAACGTACTATTTTCAAAGATGGTACATGTGGGTTCGAATTAATAAAAGGTGAAGAAAAAACAAGATTTCGGGATGAAGATGAAGCCTGATTGGGCACTGCCTTTTGACCTGCAATCACATTTGAACCCAGTCAGTGAATATCAGTAAGTTCATAAAGAGCTTCAAATGTATTCTTGCATCAAAAAAAAGCTTGGGCTGTGGATAACTGCGTGTGAAGGGGGGCATGGATGGTTTGTAAAAAAAAAAATCCCTAGGGGTAATGTGGTTGTCCCCCACATTCGGCTTCAATTCATTTCTCACAGAGGTCGTTTGTCTACAATTTACCACAATACAGTCTCCTTCTATATATTTATCCGAAGGTCACCGCCCACCCAACCCTACGTAACATTATACTCTAATTGCACCCCATTACATCTACAAAGCCGGTGAGTTACCCTGTTAAGCAATTTCTCCCACGATTCAGACTGGTTGTGCCTTAGGTGTGGAACACCAGCAAAAACCAACACAATTCTTACATTGTCCATTTTCGAGGAGATGCCTGATCCGCATGCATCTATTGAATTGGAAATAGGATCATCCTTGGTGCCAGGGCGTGAGGCACCTGCTACTGAGGCAGAGAGTGGGTGTTCACAAGGGCAGGCAGGTGCGATTACATCCCGCTCGACCACTTGTGGACAAGGATTGTCCCCTGGGGATGCATGGCACACGCAGCGTCAAGTGCAGGTGTTAGGGTTTCGATGCGAACAGTTCCTGTCATTGGTTTCCTCTCACAGACCAGACAAACTGGTCAATTGCTTCCCTAAGAGGTATATTCGATCAATAATAGGTCTCAATTGGTCCTGCAGCATAGCTGAGAACGTGGTGCACAGTTCCTCAAAAAACGGCCTTAATTGGCGGTAGTCTGGACAAAAACTGGCTGTTTTTCTCCTGGTCACAACCATTGCCTTCACTCAGCACAGGCGCGAGGATTGGCAGATATATGAGATTATTGGGAGAGGATTGTGTCCTGTATCATATATTGAGGTGCACCAACACCTGACTGCATGTGAAACTGGCACCCGGATTTTCTTTTAGAGCCAGCACACACAAAATCCCGTGTGAACATTGACGCTTAGGCTTGAAACTGGCCACTGCCGTGAGGGAGAGAGGGAATGGGAGTCGCTCGAACAAGCCCCTGCCATGATTATTTGCACTGTGCGATTGAAAACGGCACCCACAGCGCTTATAAATCCTTACTGCGCTTCGCTTTGTCGAAATTAGTACAACCCACTTAAGAAAACTACCATGTCAAGCCAAATGGACTCAGGACAGCTGCTTTGGAATGCTACGGGTCACCGAACTCAAGAAAGCTGCTTCGTTTCACAATAGCAAACCTTCACCTTTGCTCAAATTTAAAGCTTCTATTTGTCTTTGTAGCAACCCTTGAAGCATCCATAGAATACCTTTACTGTAGTCCAGCATATTTCTTATGCATGGCATTGAGTTGTGGGGTGAGTAAAATACCTATTTTCAGTCTAAAAATAAAACCACCGGGTTGGACAGTCACTTATTGGTCTATTATTTGCATCAGTTTTAGAAAATTACCTCATTACTTTCCTGAGATGGCTTGGACAGCTTGCACTTGCTACCATGTGAGTCAAATACGGAAGGGGTGAACTTGGATCATTGCAGAACCTTAAAAAGACTGCCCCCAGGGCATCAGTCAAACATTCCCAGCCACCACAGCTAAGGGCCAGTAGCCCCTGCCTGCCCTGCCCTCCGTACTTAATTTGTAAAAGAAGGAGTTTGTAGTGCTATAGGCACACCCATGTATTGGGACCAAGAGATGACCTTTGACTATTATTGTTATAGTTGACTTTATGTGTTTTAATTAATTCTGTACTTGCATTTTGCCTTATGATTTCATTCCGTGTCTCCTTGTAGCTTCAGAGTGGGAGTGTTTCACAGAGTAGAACAGCCTTGCCAGGAACAGGACATGTGGGATGTGTGTTTGAAAGCATGAGAGAGAGAGAAATGTGTGGAATGTACTTCTCTGTCTCTGAGTGTAGTTTTATAGGCAGTGGTGCCCAAATGTGCTTTATGTTATACATTGGGAAGTTTTATAAAGTTTTTACTATTGGCTTTGACATGCCCTAAACTCCACCTTGAATTCTGACTCTGTCTAGCTTGAGCTCTGCACACATACGCAGGCCCCCAGGTTACTCACGTTATTTAGGTTCTTCACGTTCAAGATTGCTTTTTGTACTTTTGGAGATGTTTTCTACTTTCACACGCGTCACTAAGATAAGGGCCTAGAATGTGTGGGAGTGCAGGAGAATACGTGAGAACTTCTTTGCCTTGGAATGCTTGCATAGAGCTCAGCCAGCATCAGTAAGTTCCTGTGCTGTAGAGGATGTCTTCTCATGCATTGAGAATATTATAAAACTGGGGTTTCTTGGCTCGGAAGCTGGATTTTGTACTGAGGGACAAATGCGTCTACTCAGTGCTGCATTTCCCGGCTTGATGAGTCTCTTGACCCCGGACTGTGATTTGGAATCCTCCAGTCTTGTGTGGGCTACGATGAAGCTATTGCAGCCGGAGAGGTATTCTTTTCTGATTATTGGCATTACGATGTGCAAGTGTGTCTGTGTGCACAATCAGGTATTCAGTGGTTCTTGGCATTCATTTATACATGTGGCATAATCATCTGATGTATTCTGTGTACATATTTGATATATTTCCATGCTTTCCTTTGACAGGGTTCATTTCCTATTCCTTGCAGTGGACGTCCAGTATTAGATTTATTATATATTTTATTTATTTATTCAGTGTTTTCTATAGCGCGAACATGACCCAATCTTGGGTGTCAGTGCGCTTTACAATTCAACAGCAATCAGTTTCCATCTATGTACGAGTCCTTGAAGCCTACACCAAGGTATAAGTATCCATCTAGCAGTGGCACAAGCTTAAAATTTACAAATAATATACGTATTTAGTCTTACTGGTCCTCAACTCGGGTTACAGTAGTACCAGTCATGTCATACTTACGTTTAAAATTAATACCACTACTAAAGAAAACTAGGAGTCCGCACTGGTTACAATGTTACAAGTCCAGTCAACTACCCATGTGGCTTGATAGAGGTACCTTTCATTAGCCATCGTCCATGTAATCTTGCGAAGGGACTTAAAGTATCCAATAGAGCTGATTGTAGCCAATAGAGCTGAATCGATGAAAGCATGCTTTCATCTATAATTATTATTATTACTTGCTTGTGTTCTATTTCTCTTGCATTTGATCTATGAATGTTCCATTATTATGATATGCTTACAAAAAATATACTATATATATTTGCATGTTCTTTTACCTGTTTTCATTTGACATCTGGGATAAGCCTTTCTGTTAGAGAGTGCTGCACTAATAAAACCGCACTCTTTATTCTGAAAACTGTCGCTTGATGTGCCTCATTTGATGAGGGTGAAGCCCTTTCCAGGTGTTATCTTGCCTTATGTGGGAGTGCCTCTGTTTGGGAGGGCTGAATTTCTTTCACTTGGGAGTATGACGCAAGACAGACTGCCAGTGCCTAAAGCTCTGCTCAGATGCCCACAGCAGGTGATATTAAATGGTAGCACAATGTTGGTCCTGGCCGTCTCTGCAGGGTCACCCCGAACCATTTGCCTTCACTCCCTTCCTTTGCTGAACTTGTTTATGTTGGTTTTTAGAACTCTGTGCACTTCAATGCTGCTAACAAGTGCTAAAGTGCTTGAGTTCACTCCCTTAAACATGGACAAATTGACCTACACTTTATTGGTACATTTAATTTACTTGTAGGTCCCTAGTATATGGTACAACAGGTACCAAGGGATTGTAAATTAAATGCTACTCGTGAGCAGCAAATCTTATTGTGCCACCCACTAAAGTAGTAACAGGTTTCAGGTCTACCACTGCAGCCTGTAGAGCAGTACACATTTTGCCATGCCTAAACCTTCCTTTTTAATACTTATAAGTCTCCCCCTAGGTAGGCCATAAAGGCACATAGGATAGGGTGCACAATATTTAGAAAAAAAAAGACGTGGGTTTATGTTCTCCTAAAGTCCTTTTCCACTTTTGTAAGGCCCATCCCTCCCACTGACTAACACTGGGTTACCTTATCTCAATGAATAACTGCTAACTTTGGTTTGAGAGTGGAAAAAAATATACTATTTACACTCAAATGAATTGTAATTTAAAATCCTCTTTAATGGAAAATGCCACTTTTAGAATGTTGGCATCTTCCAGAACAATATTTGTTGAGGCTTTCTAGGAGTTTGCATCTGTCTGGGCCTGTTAATGGCTGCCCCATTAAGAATGCTCAATGGCTTGCTACAATAGTTGCGACCCACAAACCTGGCAAACCACCACGTCTGTCTTATAGGCCGATCTCCCTGATAAACGCTGAAGCAAAAATCTTAGCTAAAACATTGGCCACGAGATTACAGCCGCATCTCACCACAGTGATTCACCCGGTTCAGTCCGGATTTATGCCCAATCGTAATACTGTACTTAATTTGAGACGGCTACGTAGTGTTATTGCGCGCAGATCCACTATAGAGGAGGACAAAGTTATCCTATCTTTGGATGCACGAATGGCGTTCAACCTTGTTGAATGGCCTTTCCTGTTTGCGGTCCTCCGTCACCTGGGATTTGGTCCCAAATTCTGCGCATGGGTTCAATTACTCTATACACAACCCTTGGCGCAGGTCGTAGTAAACAGCTATATATCAACGGACTTTCCGTTGGGACGGGGGACGCGGCACGGTTGCCCACTATCACCGCTCCTTTTTGCGCTAGTCTTAGAGCCTCTGACCATGTGGATATGACAAGATCAGGTGATACGTGGGTTGAAGTGGGCAATGGGTTGGGAGGATCGCATATTGCTTTATGCGGACGATATCCTATTATATTTGGCATCCCCGGCACGCTCAATTAACTGCCTTTTAGACATCTGTACGGCCTATGGACAGGTCCCCGGATATACCATAAACTGGACAAAATCACTTCTCTACATCTTACACGGCTCCCCACCGCGACTTCCACAAGGCTGTACGCTTCAGATGACGGATAGTGGCTTTAAATACCTAGGAGTGTACATAACACACGACAAATCACAGTTTATCGCGCAAAATCTTACACAGCCCCTGATGAGATTTAGTGGCGACGTCAAACATTGGCGCACATTACCACTGACGTTGTTGGGAAGGGCAGCCCTCTTTAAAAGGAAGGCACTCCCCAGTTTCCTTTATGCACTACAGAACACACCGTTCCCAGTCACCCCAGCAAACTTTACAGCGATAAATGCAGAAGTCTGCTCTGGGAGGAAAAAATTAGGGGTGGGCGGATTTTGCGCAATTAACTTTCGCAAATTATCGCGAAAATGCTAAAAATCTCCGCAAACACGCCGGAAATATCGCGAAGACGCAGAAGTTTTTTTCCCGCCTGTTCGCGGTATTTTTTGCGTGATTCGAGCCAGGTCTGGTGGTTCAGTGGACTAATGCATCCACTGCAGGGGCCTGTGTTTGACTTCATGGTCACAGGTTAAAATCCTGGCGGGTCCACTCAGCCTTTCATCCATTTGAGGTCGATAAAATGAGTACCACTGAGTTGGGTAACAATATACATCTGTTATTTCAGCGCCAAGATACCCCGTTGCTGGGGTGAACGTGCACTTTACAAATACACCTGTTATGTTATGTTATCGCGGATCGCCAACTTACCCATGCGGTTGCTCACGGGCGCGGCCATCTTGTTTTCACTTGTCCCGCCCTCTCGCGATGCTTACTTCCTGGGGTCCGGCGCACCCAGGCCCAGCTGATGCACCGGTGGTCCGACATCCTGGACCGTGAGCAGGACCTGCTGGACCTGCTAGGAGTGGAGGTCCCGGGGCCTATTTAATTATTACTACTTTGTGTCTGTTCTTCTGCTCTGTGTTATATATTGCGAATATCTTTTTTTTCTTCTAACCAGGTAGAATGTTGCTGCTTACATTCCAGGTTAATTACGTTTAAAAGTCTTCTGTGATTTTTTATGACACAGGTGCTCTTCTACGCAACTACTAATCTTACTTGTTTGCAACTTTGCGTTTGCACTCGCTTAGCGTGATTCTGTACGAGTTTATTTTAGAGAAATTAAGTTACGTAATGCTACAGTGACTCTAGTCCACTCCTTACTTTGTCCTGTCACTAATAGATAGGGGCGGGTTGATACTTAGGTTTAGGTACTTTGTAAGGAATATGCTACTTACCAGTATGCATCTGTTCTTGGCATGTAGAGCTGCAGAGCCACACACTAAGGGTAAGATCGGCATCTGGTGTTGGGCTCGGATGATTGCAGGTTGTTGTTGTCTTCGGAAGAAGTCTTTGGTCACGAGATTGGTGACTCCTCCCCTGGACAACAGTGCGCATGGGCATCCACTCCATCCTCAGATTGTTTTTCGCCATGATGGGAATTGATGGAGTGTGTAAGAAGTAAAGAGAAAGGATGTCCATGTGTAGTGTCTAATTAAGACAATGCTGGAACAGATACAGGTCCCGGGGAGGCGGGTGGGCGTGTGTGGCTCTGCAGCTCTACATGCCAAGAACAGATGCATACTGGTAAGTAGCATATTCCGTTCGAGGCATATGAGCTGCAGATCACACACTAAGGATAGACTATATAGCAGTGTCTCCCCTAGCGGTGGTCACCTGTATCAGTTGCAGCAGTTTGGAATAGAGTTTTTAAGACAGCTTGGCCTACTGAAGCTTGTTGTTTGGATTGCACATCAACACAGTAATGCTTAGTGAAGGTGTGTGTAGTAGACCATGTGGCTGCTTTGCAAATGTCTTCTAAGGGGATGTTCCCTAAGAATGCCATAGAGGCCCCTATTTTACGCGTGGAGTGCGCCCTAGGGGGAACGGTAAGAGTACGTTTAGCTTTTTGGCAACATATTTGGATACATTTGACTATCCATCTGGCGATACCCGATTTGGAAATGGGGTTGCCTTTGAGTGGTGGAGCGAAAGCAACAAACAGTTGCTTGGTTTTCCGAAAAGGTTTGGTTCTATTGATGTAATAGAGCAAGGCCCTTTTAACATCTAAGGTATGAAGTGCCCTCTCGGCTACTGAGTCTGGATTAGGGAAGAAGACTGGCAGTTCCACAGACTGGTTTAGATGGAAAGGGGAAATGACTTTAGGGAGGAATTTTGGATTCGTCCTAAGAACCACTTTGTTCCGATGTAGTTGTAGGAAGGGTTCTTCGAGAGTCAAAGCTTGTATTTCACTTACTCTTCGCAGGGATGTGATTGCGATGAGGAAAGCCGCTTTCCATGTTAGGAACTGCAGTTCGCATTTGTGCATTGGTTCAAATGGTGGACCCATGAGCCTTGTTAGAACAATATTAAGGTTCCACACCGGGGAAGGCGGTAACCTTGGAGGAATGATTCTTTTAAGACCCTCCATAAATGCTTTAATAGCTGGTACCTTAAAGAGGGACAGGTGTTGTCTATTTTGCAAATAGGCTGCTAATGCCGCTAGATGTAGACGTATAGAGGAATACGCTAAATTGCATCTTTGCACGTGCAATAAATAGCAAATGATGTTCTGGATGGAAGCATCCAGTGGTTGTATGTCATTGTTAGCGCAGTAAATGGCAAATCTTTTCCATTTTGCAGCATAGCATGCCCTAGTAGTAGGTCTCCTGGCTTCCTTAATGATATTCATACAGTCTGTAGGAAGGTTGAGGTACCCGAACTCTAAGACTTCAGGAGCCAGATTGCCAAGTTCAGTGTTTGAGGATCTGGGAGTCTGATTTCTCCATGGTTCTGGGTTAAGAGATCCGGGGAGAGATGCAGTTTTTGATGTGGAACTAGCGATAGTTCCAAAAGTGTGGTGAACCAGGGTTGACGTGCCCAAGTGGGAGCCACTAGGATGAGTGTCAGCGACTGTTGTTTCAGTTTGCGTACCACAAATGGAATGAGAGGGAGAGGCGGAAAAGCGTACGCATATCTGCCTGACCAGTTCATCCATATTGCATTGCCCTTTGATCGCGGGTGTGGGTACCTGGCGGCGAAGGTTGGGCATTTTGCGTTTTCTGGTGTGGCGAACAGGTCTATGTCTGGTTGTCCCCACTTTTGGAAGAATGGGAGTAAGACTTTGGGGTGTAGTTCCCATTCGTGTATCTGCTGTGTGTGGCGACTTAAGAGGTCGGCCGCCCGGTTCTGAACCCCTGGGAGGTGTTCTGCTAGTAGGTAGATGTTCCGGGGAATTGCCCATCTCCAAATTTGTTGCGCCAGTTGGGACAGTTGTAGAGAATGTGTCCCTCCTTGTTTCTGTATGTAATACATTGTGGTCATGTTGTCCGTGCGGATGAGGACAGTTTTGTTTTGGAGATGCACTTGGAAGGATTTCAGTGCTAGGAACACCGCTAGAAGTTCCAGGTGATTGATGTGGAACTGTTTTTGTTGAGTGGTCCACCGTCCCTGAGTTGTGTGTTGAAGGAGGTGGGCTCCCCACCCTGTGAGAGATGCTCCCCACCCTTGTGGTCAGCACAACTTGTGGAAGGGGCTCCAAGAACGGCCGCCCTTTGGACAGGTTGATGGTGTTCCACCACTTCAGTGAGCGGAGTGAGCGGCTGTCCACCAACACCAGATCGGTAAGTTGTCCGTGGGCCTGATTCCACTGTTGTGCTAGACATTCCTGTAAGGGACGCATTTGAAGGTGTGCATAGAGTACTATGGAGATGCATGACGCCATCATGCCTAAGAGTTGCATGAACACTCTTGCGGGGAGAGAGGGTTAAGTTTGAAATGTTTTGATCAGACTTTGTATGTTGGCTATCCTGGCTATGCTGGGATAAGCTACGGCTTTGGCTGTGTCTATGGTGGCTCCCAGGTATTGTTGTACTTGGGAGGGTTGAGGTTGAGATTTGGGATAGTTGATGGTAAATCCCAAATTGTGCAGGGTTTGAATAGTGCAGTGGGTGTGGTGAACGCATTTGTCTAGAGTATTGGCTTTTATGAGCCAGTCGTCCAGATAGGGGAAGACATGGATTTGTTGTCTCCTGAGATATGCTGCCACAACTGCCAAGCACTTGGTGAACACCCTTGGTGCAGTTGCTACTCCGAATGGGAGAACTGTAAACTGATAGTGCTGACCGTCTACCACGAATCGTAGATACTTCCTGTGAGCGGGATGCATAGGGATGTGAAAATATGCGTCCTTGAGGTCTAATGTGGTAAGGAAGTCTCCTTGTTGAAGTAAAGGAAGGACCTGTTGGAGAGTGATCATGTGGAAATGATCTGATTGTATGTACTGGTTCAGTAGTCTGAGGTCCAGTATGGGTCTCAAGGTTTTGTCCTTTTTGGGAATGAGGAAGTATAGAGAATATACTCCTGTGCCCTGATGTTGTAGTGGAACAGGTTCTATTGCGTTTTTCTGAAGCAAAGACTGTATTTCCTGTTTGAGGAGTGTGAGGTGGTGAGACGTCATGGGACGGTGTCTGGGTGGTATGTTTGGGGGCGGGTTTATGAGTTCGTGGCAGTAGCCATATTGGATAATTTGTCTTACCCACCTGTCTGTAGTGATGGTATTCCAGACAGGTAGGAACTGTTGAAGCCTGCCCCCGACCGGAGTGGAATGGTCTGGGGGGAGTGGTGGTAAGTCACTGTTTGGTGGCTGTAGAGGAGCGGGTGTTGTTGTTACCCCGTCCCCGGCCTTTATTATTGTTTCCCCGATACCCTCCTCTAAAATATCCTTTGTTAGGGGATGTTTGACCTGATGTTTTGAAGGTGGAAGAGTTGTCTGTTCCCACATTTTTGGAAGCTCCTCTATAAAAGGAGCGACGAAAGGAGCCTTTGGGTTGAGTAGACTGCAAATCTCCCATAGATTTTGCAGTTTCATTATCTTTCTTCATTTTTTCTATGGCAGTGTCTACTGCCGGGCTGAATAGTTGCTCCTGATTAAAGGGTTGAGCAAGAATGGAGGTTTGTACTTTCGGCTTGAAGCCAGAGATGCGCAGCCATGCGTGGCGTCTAAACAATACGCCTGTGTTGACTGCCCTAGAGGCGGTGTCCGCTGCGTCTAATGCACATTTAATGGAGGCATTTAAAAGGTGTCCTTTCCATCAGCCGCGTCCGGAGTCGGTCCGATATGGTTTTCGACGTCGAGTTTTGAAGTTATGAGAGTTGTAGTGATTGCTATAAGTTTTCTGCTGGAGTGGAAAAAAGTTCATCCGAACCCAATGGCAGAAAAAAACAATCTGAGGATGGAGTGGATGCCCATGCGCACTGTTGTCCAGGGGAGGAGTCACCAATCTCGTGACCAAAGACTTCTTCCGAAGACAACAACAACCTGCAATCATCCGAAACCCAACACCAGATGGCGATCTTATCCTTAGTGTGTGATCTGCAGCTCATATGCCTCGAACGTATGAGTTTCTAATTTGTTAGTGGTATGTGTGATGCCCCCTAAGTTACAGGACGTGCTGCTAGTACGGCATTCTTTATTAGAACCTTTTCTAGTTTGTTCAATTAGTGGTGGTAATTGGCTTAGCACTAGCAGAACATCAGCACCAATCAATCAACCCAAAATTTGGTGTATACAAAAAATGTAGTCATGTGTCCTCCATTTGACCATATGCATTGTTGAGGAATAAAAGAAGTGGAAATGCATAATTAATGTACAATTGGCATGCCTGGAATAGGTGGGCTAGGTTGGGTGGTACGTCGTACTTAGGCTTAGTTGTAACTTAGTATTCTGGAATCAGAATGGAAGACTGGATTACTGTTGATAAATAGTAACTTAAGTAGTCGATCCGCGAATCCCCCAATACTACTTGTTGACCAGATGAGATCGGTCAATTTAGTTATTGCAATTGTTGTTTACATAAGTGTTTTTTGACCGTTGTTGAAAAATATTGTATTTGTTTGACACCATCCATCAATATTTGTCTCTTTCTTATATCTTTCCTGTTCATCAGCACCCAGGGGCAGACAGACAGGGAGTGGGGGTTCGGCGGGGCAACAGTCCGAACAGCACCAAGAGGACACCAATCCTCTGCTGGCCCCACTAAGTCTTCTTGTTTTTAATAATATTTCTTATTCCATAACTTTTACTGCACCATATTTTTCACGAACTATTGTTTCAGTTTCCAAATGCTATTTTTTTACCAACAATTATCCTTCGATCTGTACTGTTTCAAAAATCTTATCCCTGCCTCTGCTATGATGACTCTCAGTACTACTACTACTAATACTATCAGTCTGTCTGTACTGTAGTAGCTAGTCTTGCCCAGTGGGCCAGTGCCACTCTTTATGTGAAGGGTTGTAATATAAAACTCATATTCACCAGTAGCTTTAGCCATTGAGTCCAATCCTTTGGGTCGTCGTCTTGTACTACTTCTAGTCTTATTGATCTTGAGTCTTTGTTAATCTTGAGGCTTTGAAAATTCACAACAACAAAAGCCCAACCAGATTTATTACTATTTTGATATGATAGCCTATAGGACATACTACTACTGTTGTAGGGATCTTGCACATACACAGACCTTTGCACAAGAAAATTGGATGTTGGTGATGGTAGGTTGGACCTTCCTCACACACCTCAATCAGAAATTCAGCACCCACCACAATTCCACTGCTCGAATATAGTACTGTCTTGTCATAACTATTAGGTCTCCGAACCCTCCCCCAAGATACCCAACAAGTAGACAACCCAGAACATAACACACCCAACCTCTCAGTCGTGGAAGCAATGCACATGCACACCCTTACTTTAATTTGCTCACTCATGTAAGTTAGTCCACACCAAATACCACCAAGTCTATTTAAGTTCAAAATGTTTATTTTGAATTGAGAAGCTCTGTACATTGTTTTATCATAAAATGCAGCACCAACCGGAAAATCAGTAACATTAAAACAATAAACATTGTTACACTTATACAGTTGGGAATTAAATCAAGATAACTGAACAGTGGTGGAAGGCAGCACCACCATCCCCTAGGAATTTAGTTTATATAAATTTATAAATGAAGATGTGAGTGAAGGGACCCTTCACCTTAGGAGAACCTAGTACTGGTAGTTGTTGCATCATTCAGAAGCTCTGCAAAGCTCTGGTTCGTAGAAGGGAATCTTCCGTCTGTAATGCGAAAAATGAAATGGTGTGCGTTAGTATATTGCAACTTGCAAGCATTTCTCAGCCGTGCCAAAAAGTGTGGCATTTATGGATAAGCAATATAGACTAACAGTACACTAGTACTTCCTAAAAAAGTGGCTTGTTAATGTTTTTGTTGACCGCTTGTACGCAGCGCGTAGACTAGACAGTAGCAGTGTGAGGCAGGTCATGTGGGCTCAAAGGTGTCTTATACAAGAAGCTGCAAGGTAACGTCACATGTGCAAAAATAAAAGACACAAGGGTAAAATGGTATCATGGCTCGGGCTAATTAAGCAAAGGCTACAATGATCATATATAACTATTAGTGTCTACTCTACTACTACCTGATTTGTACTAGTGATGTATGTTAGTATTAACTCATTTTTCAACCTTGCTACTGATCAATAGGGGGGAGGTGTATATGACGCCTAATAAATGTGTAATGTTTTCTAGGCGCACTACCGACCACCATTGCCGGGGCCAGCGAAGGCGACGCGGAGGGCGAGGATGCGGCAGTTGCTGCAGATAGCAATGGAGCGGTAGGGGGAGTGGCAGCACCAGTGGCAGGCGGTGGTAAGTTAGATTCATAATCCTTAACTATTGTTGAACTTGACAGTACACTCACTGCAAGGGTGTACTGTATGTATATGTATACTGTACTGTTGAGATTTAGGGCCCCATTAGGATGGCGGGCGTATTGCCCCCGCCGGGCCGGCGGTATTCACCGCCGACACCACAGGGGCAAACCTCCCGCCATCCCTGTAGAAAAGAGTCAGACCCCCATATGTCGACCAGGCGGAAAAGGGTTCAATATGGCGGTGGTGTCTCTCTGAACACAGCGCCAGCCATATAATCTGCATTTTGGAATGCCTTTGCGTGGCGGCATTGCCGTCTGCCACGGAAAGGCATGCAGACATTGCAGAGTATGCTTGGGGGCCCCCATGGAGGGTACCTACCTATGCTATGGTACCCCCCCCCTGCCTTTCAAAGCAAAACGTGACAGGCTCCGTGCGGGGCCCATCATGTTGTGCTTGGAAAAGCAGCACAACATGTATTTTTAGCATTGCTTTCAGCACCGCCAACCAGAATGTAAAAAAACAGTATGCGCCCGCCACTGTGCCAGGCACAATAACAAAATAGAGCAAATGGCCAGGAGGAAAAAATACAGGGAAAATAAATTCAAAATAGAGGGCGGAGTATTCCTCTATTGGTAGTACATAGTCCTATTCTTCATACATAAGCAGTTCAACAAAAGAAACAATCACATACCAAAGATCACATACTTTAATTAGTGTAATCTCGGGATTACTTCATCCAGATTAAAGGGTTTTTTTTCTCTATACAACGGACATATTTACATACATATACAAAAGACATGTATTACACACATATATAACACTTATGTACAGAATGGCAAAAGGGAAAACACAAAATGTTAGGAATAGTAGTACAAAATAATAGCAACAATCTCAAGTCCTAGCACCCAAATTATTGGAAAGAAAGTGATCACCTATAACCTATAGGTAATACACTAGGAGGAAGTCTTATAAACACAATTGGCTCTAGGGTCAGTACAGAGCCTCAATCAAAAAATTGTGCATGAATTCTTCTTGGAATAAATCACATAATTTTCTCATCAGACTCCTGGAAAAAAAGTCTGTCGACGCGGACGCGTTTCGGCCAAAAGAAACATCACGGCCTCCTCAGGACAGGGGTGAAGAAAAGTGACCTAAACAACAAATTCCAAAGGGGTAAACAAATAAAAATGTTCATTTATAACACAAACTCTCTCAATCTATGTGCCAAACACCGAAAGGACCGAAATGATACCAAAGCAGGGTGAAAAATAGAAATAATGAATAATAAATTAAAAATTAAAAAATAAAAAATAAATAATAAAAGGCAAAAGGATTAATCAAGCAAGGGAAACGAAAAGGAAATTAAACAACCAACATGAAAGAAGAAGAAATCAACCATCTCCAAAGCAACGTGTGTCACACTAAATAATCTATTAATACCAATTCAAAAACAAGAGAGGAAACAAAAGGGAGAAAACAGCGATAAGGTAACCACCACTCACCAATCTAGAGGTGGACCCAGACTCACCACTGTGAATAAAGCCCAAAAATATTATCCAAGAAAAGACCAAGGTAATAATCACATACCAAAATTCCATCTGTCAGCGCTAAACCAAAGGAAATAAATCCGACAGCGGCAGAGGGGAAGAGCGACTCTTCTATCCCACTCAAGAGCACACCTCCAGGCCCTCAAATAAACTATGTGGTGCCAACCTCATTAGAGGGACATAAATCTAGAAGAAAAATCGAGAGGGATACTAAAACTCAAGTCGACCATTCCTCAGAATAGTAAAACATAGGAGTTAAAATGTCCAAATCACTCGCGCAGACACAATGCCACAGGAGAAGCAGCATAACCCCACTCTAATTCTTACCTTCACACTAACGGGGACCGGCACAGACTAACGGACCTTCCTTCTTCGTCTAGGCACAGGGCAACGAGCCCTCCTCGCAGCCTCGATAATGACTGAAAATCGGCATCCCACGTGATCGGGACCCGAGCCAAACTACAAACGTAGAAAGCGGACTAATCATGCTACTGTCTGCTGAGATAACACGGAAATAGGACAACGAGCGCCCAAAGATGAAAAACGAATCTCTAAGTCTAAGATACGATGGGCAACATCCATGGCGAATAGCCTAGCATCTCAAGTATGGCGCTCAAAGGAGTAGAAAAGAAAGGAGAAGAAAAATATCTCAGAGGTAAAAAGATATATATAATAAAAATAATATGTGTACAGCGCTATTCAAATCAAGTCACCAAAAAACTACAAAGCAACAACAAACTGGTTAAAGGGCCACCAGTAGTCCCAAAATCCACACAAAGTACAAAGACACCCCAAAGTAAATAAAGTAATAAGAAAAAAGGGGAAAAAAGAAATACACCTAAGTAACAAAACGGGCATTCAGTGTCGGCACAGAGAGGAGCTCACAATCTAGGACTCACATTAATACCAACAAGTAGGGGAGGGGGTTATGTACCAAACTGTCTTCCCTAAAACATATTACAAATCCATATAAAATATATACAAATACTCAGACAGGAAGTGTCATGGGACTGTACAAGATATACATTATTACTCATCGTAAATCAGTACAAAAGTAGATGGAACAGAACAAAGATAGAGCATCCAGCTTACCCAGTATATGGACGCGAACTAGATCAGTGCCCAAATCTCATCACGATCATTAAGGCCAATGTTTGCAGTGTGATATTTTTCGATCATACGAGCCTCAAGTTTGTTCAAAGAAGCCTGAAGGATACGGGTATTAGGAGCCTTGACCACCAAGAGCACAGACCATCTTATATCATTTTCATTATGATTACACTCCACAAAGTGTTGAACAAGCGGAGCACCCTGCGTCTTACAGCGTATTCTGGACTGATGTTGTGTCACTCTCATTTTAACAGGTTGTGTGCCAGGCACATCATCCTAATTAATTGTCCCCACGGGACCCCCACCCTTTTTAGCATGGCGGGCGGACAAAGTCCGCCTGCCATCCGATGACGTAAGTAAGCATGAGTTGTTGGGGACGTTTGAAGAGTGAACTAGAAGACTAGAATCCCTTTAATTTGCATAGGAGCGGGCGTATTAAGTAACCAATGGGCTCATCTATCTGATTTCAACTCCGCTTTGAAAGTTTTATGGAGAAGAGCACCTGGTGCACTGTTCAACTAAAAAGTGAAAGACGGGTGGAAGTAAGAAGGACGGGCGGGATTTAAAATGTTATGTACTACTGTGCTTTATAGTGCTACTCTACCATGCCACTATGTGTATAAATAATTAACTTGTCTTACTGTTTTTCTAAGAGTATATTTTACAATTGTCTTGTTTTTTTCTTTTTGATACACAGCTACTCCTAAACTAAACCGCAAGGAGTTGGCCGCCAAGGCACGGCGCCGGAAGCTGGAGGCAATCCAGCGGGAATACCGGTGGCTGGTGGTCGTAGCCAAGGAGGAGGAGGAGACTGCGGCAGCAATTCAAGCCTCCTCCAGTGCCCCGGGCCCCAGCCACCGCCCTCCAGCGGTACGGCCCCACCGTCTGGCGGCTGCCCGCCGCCACCGTAGTGCCATCTCCGGTGCCCCCCCCCACTGTGGCTGCAACTGCCTCGCCCTCAGACGCCGCATCGCCCGTCTAGAGCACCAGATGCGTGTCCTCGTGGAGTCCCGCCCCACACCTTAGTCCCTGTCATTAAGTTCTGCCCCTTTTTAAATTCTTGTTTGGGTGGGTGGGAACTTGTTTGGGCGTTGGGTTTGGGATTTTTTCTTTACAGACTTTTTCTCCTATGGACAATTGGACATTGGTTGGGGTTAGGGAGGGGGGTGGGTCAGCTTTTGTGGGTTTAGTTTATTTTTGTTAGGGTAAATTAAATATATTTTTCTATGTTACATGCAATGTTGTTAATGTTTTGTAGGTGGGGTAACTGTTTTACATCACACTGTTTCCTTGCTGGTGCATGGCCGCCCATAGCCTGTGTTTGATTTAAATAATTGGCTGACTGTGTAAGACACAAACAGATAGATGCGACACACCTCACTGATTGACTTGTCCTTCTATTACTTTCAGTCTCTCCTCTAGTCTATGCATTCTTTATCTGGACTGGTGTGTGAAAATGAAATCATTGACAACATGTCCATTATTAATTCTGCCTCCCCCAAACTTCTCTCTTACCTGTGCTTGATGTTTATGTCCAACTGTGGCACAGCAATGGCTGCATGGTGGTTTCCTTTTTCTAACATGCCATGATTGGGGTGGTGGTGGTGGTAGTATAGTAGTAGTAGTAGACACTGGCAGGGCGGCAGCATTTGCAAAAAAAGAAAAGGAGACAGTCAATCGCCTTTGAGAGACTGTTAGCGGAGTAGTAGAATGAAGTACAGTACAGAACTTACCGAGCAACAATAATATGCTCAAATATTAGACAACAAAACATAATGGTGGTTGGGATAGCCTACTAGACAGAGTTACAAACTATAGTTGTGTCGAGTCACTTGACTAGGCCTACAACCTAACAGTTAGTGCTGTATATGAGGAATGACAACAAACAAATCCAATCAATGCCGGCAATTCATTCTGAGGTATATGTTCCTTTGTTAAATAAAATAACCTAAAATATCCTACTCATGGGTGGGCAAGCAGAAGAAGATCATCGCTCTGCCTTGAAATTGAAGTACTGTTGATTTCGCCACATCCTACCCAGCAAGTGTGTGATTAAGTATTAGTGTACATTTAATTTAGTCACACCTCGACAATAAGTCACACAGCCCGGGGGAAGAGGGTTAGGGTTTGTTGAATGGATGGGAAGGGGGTTTTTGGGAAAGGTTTGACATAGAAAAACAGTATGCATGGACAAACAAATGACAATCATTGAAGACTACCATATCCATATGTTAAGGGAGAAAAAGGAAATGCATGCATGATGATGAGAGACCCGGATTACATACACTTCTAGTTCTTGTTCTGTTGTTCCGGCCTTAATACTTTTACAGATAGCAAATAGAAATTTTAAATATTGGTAGGGAAGAATCGTAAACAGAGAGCAAACCTAATGATGATAATAATAACAACTCCAAGAACACACTGTTGTAAAGATTGTATTGTATTAATCAAATTATTTAAAAGAAGATAAAAGTGGATACTGTTACTGTGTTATCCTGGTAAAAAATGTGGACTGGATTTGCATCTCGGCATTCCTCTTTGTCCTCCTCTCGTCCATCAATCTTGGGTGTGTCGCCTCGCCACTGCCCGGCTGGAAACAAAAATGTCGATTTATTGGTAAGGTAAGTGTGCATTGTAATGTTTTCCAAAGTATAGTGCAAGGCCCGGCCTGTAATTATAGATGGAAAACCAAAGGGGATATTGAGAAACAAAGTTGAAACAAATGCCCAAGTCATGGTGTAGTGCAACAAGAACACTTTCCGAGGTGGCATGTATGTATGCATCATCTCTACTCTAGTCTGTTTCCAGCATTGACCTTCAACAATAACAGGAGAGAGCAGGCCCACAGTGCTTAGCAGTAGCACATCCTATGTTAAGACTTTAGAGTACTTTTTTTTAAAGAGTTGGACAAAGGCAAAGCACATTATCCATTCTAAACATAGCATTTTACACTTTAAGTTAGTAAATCAATGCACCGCAGTCATCCCACCGCTACACTCTATTTCACTTCTACAGACATTTGGGTCTGCTGTGGTTGTTGTTGACATGTTTACCTTTAGGCTTTTAAGTTCATGCCACTCATGAAACGTCCTCCTGACTTCATCATCATCTACTTTTACTGACTGACTGTGAAGATCGGCCTGCAGTAGAAGTAAAATTGTTATTACACAACAAGAGTAGAAATATTATTGACTTGAGTCAGTCTTTAGTGTGTACAGAAAGATAGATTACTAGTACTTTGACTTCACTTTGTGCACAACACACAAACAACGAAAACACAAAGACCAATCGCTCAGAGTCAGGTGTCCTATGCATGCCATTAATTGTCATTACCTGTTCCTTCTCATCTTAAGTTAACGGGCCGTCTATTTCGCCATCATCATGATGGGCGGTGCTGTTGTGTCATCATACTCATTGCGCAGATATAGTGAGTCCCCTTCCTGTATTGAATTAAAAGCAATTTCTTATTTGCAAGAAGGGGAAAATTGAATTCACCTTGAGTTAAGTTTAGTGTGTTCTGTAGAAAGTTGATTAGTGGCAGTGCACAATTACATAAATTCATGCACAACAAACACAACAAAATCATTCAGTCTGCGACTCTGCGTCCAATGCATGGCATCAATCATTACCTGTTCCATCTTATTTTCAGTTAATGGCCAGTATCTCTCGGCTCTTAAAAGGAGGATAGCTATAGTAGTCATATGATTCATGCTTCACTTCTTTTGGCAGGACTAGGAAAGTTTGATTTTTTTCTTGCAGTATTTTACCATCATCCAATCATCATTCATGAGGGCAATGGATTTGGGCGGGAGATTCAGTATGATGGAGTAGAGGAGCTGGATTCGGAAGACTGTACTGTCAAATTGCAGACACCTGAAAATTGTATATTAAATAAGAAGAGTAGAAGACGGTGGTAATGGATTTGTTGTGATTCACAAGTTTGTAACCGGAACGACAGACACACAAATAACGGTGGGAAAAAAGGGAGGAAGACAGTAAGTGCAAGCCTAATTGTCAGGGAAGTATAGCTCGTCCTCAAACTCTGGGGGGTCAGCCAGTAGTAGGTAATCATCATGTGACACACTACTTCCGTCACCTGAGCCGCTGTCCTCATCTTCCTCCATTGCTTCATGTATTGTGTAATTCGGTGGTATGAAGTGCTGATTCATTTTGATCATTGTTAACCTCTCCACGTTTTTGGGCGAGAGACTGGTCCTTCTCAATGTTACAATGGAACCAGCAGCACTGAAAACACGTTCGGAAGAGACACTTGCGACAGGGCAAGCCAGATAGCTTATCGCCAGCCTGCTGAGCTGTGGCCATTCAGACCTTTTCCTATACCAATACTGCAATGGGTTTTGATCAATGTACACGTCTGCTGGGTCATCCAGATAGGCCTGGACCATCCGCTCAATGTTCAGGGTTGCTGCTGGTAAGCTTTTGTGCTGTTTTTTCTGTGCATCAGCACTGTGCTTATTAATGCCTAACTTTACATACTAATCGTGTAATGATTGTACTCGGCCTAATGATCCAGTTATTGTTTCTGTGGTCGATAGTGATGGTGAGTGTTGTGATCCAAACGCACTGCCCTCAGCTGACGAAGTTGCACTTGATCCTGCATGGCCTGCTTCAGTACTTCTTGTGTGTTGATCTTGCGGGCTTTTAATTAGCAGCCGTTCGTTTTCCAACTTACTGGCTGCTTCAGCTATACAACTTTTGTAGCGGGCAACATCAATCTCGGAAAAAGCAAAGAAATGTCTTCAGTCCAAATTTTGCACGTGGATCCAGAATTGTGGCACAAATGTAATGTTCTTGTGACAAAATTTTATTTTGTATCCTTAAGCTAAGCGCCGGGATAAGCTCTCCACCAAGTCATGGGCTTGCCTTTTGTCCTCTACACCTTTGTATGATTCAGACACATTATTCAGCTGATGCTCTAGCATTTGCAATAATGGGATAGCTTGGCCCATTGTACAGTCCTCCTTGCTGACTTCACGTGTGAAGACCTCAAAAGGACACAGCATCTCAGTCAGGCATTTAATTAGGCTCCATTGCTCCATCTCAAGGTTCATGCCTTTTAACAGTAGCATCCCCGCTTCTGTTCCAGACATATTCATGGAGTGACCTGTACTGCTCATACAGACGATCAAGCATGTAATACGTTGAGTTCCAACGTGTTGCCACCTCCTGGATGAGTGCCTTGACTGGCATCCTATGTTCACGTTGGATGATCCTCAGCTGCTTCCGAGCTTTAAAAGAATGGCTGAAATGAGTGCATATTCTTCGGCAGATGGCCAGTAAATTGCTGACTATGGGTTATTTTTTCAGAAAGTCTTGAACTATAATGTTTATGCAGTGCGCCAAACACGGAACCCTGAAATAGGAACCAAGTTCCATGGCCTTAAGTACATTACTGCCATTGTCTGTGGCAACAAAACCAATACCAAGCCCTCTTGGCCGCAGCTATTCCAAAACCTTGCTACGAAACTCGTGTAAAATGTTTTCAGCCGTATGAGATTTCTCCATGGCGAACATGGCTACAGTTGCATGTTTCCGTGTACCTTAAAAAATCGCATATGTGTCAACAGCACCTCGTGCAGATAGCTTATCTCTAACCCCCACAAAAGAGATACAGTGTGCAGTGATGCACATGTAATCTGTGGCTTGGCAACTGGTCCACATGTCTGTTGTCAGGTGGATATTGTGCACAGCACTCTGCTGCAAAGCTTGTCCAACCAATTCCAGCACATCATGATGTAGTGCCGGAACAGCAATTCTTGGGAAATAGGACCGGCTGGGAACCTTCCATTTAGGGCAGATGGCAGACACAAATTCAAGGAAACCCACCCCTTCCACAAATGAAAAAGGAAGAAGGTCCAGCGCTAACATTTTAGCCAGCTTCGCATTGTACAATTGTGCCGTTGGGTGGTTGCGTTGGAACTGCCCCTCCAATCTAAACATGCTCTCAATGGTAGGCTGGATTACTTTCCTTTGTGGTGCTGTTTTCATTAACCCACTAAGGCTCAACGACACAGATTGTCTCATTGCGGTACTCGGTCGCCTTGGTGTCTCACTCTCAGTCTGACTCAGAGTATGGCTCTTACTGCGGTGCCACTCTGGTGTTACTGAGGAGGATGTGGCTGTTACTGCACTACTGGGGACAGGGCTAGAAATGCCTCCCTCTTCTTCACCTTCCACCGCAATAATATCGCTCCCTGATTCATCCTGACCAGCTTCAATGGGTTGAGTTTTTCTACTTTCTTTTAACTTAAGTAGGGGATCCTTCCACACGATAGTGTGGTGTATTCTGAGATGACTTACTTGTCCTCCGGTACCATAGTTTGTACCAAGCTTACCACGCCGAACACCTTGCCAACAAATTGAGCATATAGCAACGTTCTCCTCCTTGGCGCTAACAGAAAAGAAGTCCCAAACTGGGGAGGCGAACTTTCTGGCACTGCTGGATGTGCCACTTTCAATACCAGATGAACTGGAGAGTGTGCTTGAAATGTGACCCTGTGCACCTAGACTGTGACTTTTACTACCACTACCTACTGAGATGGTTGAGCTGGATGTAGGTCCCTGCCGGGCCTTGGAAAATATGGCAGCTGGAGGTAGTGGTGGTGTAACCTGTGTTGGTGATATCTGTGCTACATCCCGCTCAGTAGCAGCCTTTCTGGATAGGGTGAGAATGTTGGTCTCCAATCCCTTTGGGGCGGGAGTAATGTGCGTGATGACTGGCTCGTCTTCATCAACATCATCACCCCCCTCTTCTACATCTCCCTCCATAACTCTAAGTTTTTCTGGGACCTTCCTTTTCAGAAGCATTGTCTTGTGGCGTATATCACTCTCAGACTGAGCTGGTGGGAGTCAAGTGGCATCACGATCATCAGAAGCGGGGCTTGAAGAAGATGATGGATTAAGCCTCCTTTTCCTTGCTGGTGGTCTGGAAGACAATAGATCTTCTGAAACAGTGGTTTGACTTTGCTCCACTTTGTCTGCAGGAAGCTCGATTTCCTGAAATGCCCCTACGTCAGGAGCAACAACTACTATGGTGGGCTGTTGCGGCCGCTGCTGTTCTTGTTGCGGCTGCTGCTGTTCTTGTTGCGGCTGCTGCTGTTCTTGTTGCGGCTGCACACTGATCTGCTGAGTTTGCGCCTGCGTTGAACTTGATTGTGTACTACTTTGCGGTAATGACATTTCTTCAACATCGCTGCTCGTTAGTAGACTGGCTACCTCTGCAACACTAAAGCCCTTGGGCCTAGGTTGGTGGGGTTGGACCGCTGTGCTGCTCCCAGCTTGGTTCCCGGACAATGCTGCTGCAGGTGTAACTTTTTTGGTGCAAAAAAAAACATTGGCCGGCACACCACCAGTCGTGGTTAATGGCACTTCCTTTTTCTGTTCCTTCTTCTCACCGGCAACTTTCTTGGTACTGGACCTGGTACCTTTCTTTGGGGCCATCTTCTTCAGATGTCAGGCAGGATGCAGATGCACAACAAGTTCTGGTCACACGTGGATGTGATGCGCAGCAGGACTTCTGTCTGGCTGGCAGTACAACGGGTAGCCGGGTGATGCTGATGACACCTCCTCCTCTGTCTTTTGTGCACCTAAAAGCAAATAAGCCAGGAGAAGAACATCAGTGAAATGTTGCATTTGTTGTTGTGGTTCAGTTACTTAGTACTGTACTAGTGCAAACAAAAGATAGTCTAGCCATTTATTACTTTTTTTTTTAACAAGGTTTATGTTATACTACTGTGTACAGTCACACACTACACTGTCAGGAAGGATAGGAAAGTTAATAATAACCACCAAATTAAAAATGTAATGGAAGTGGTGTAGACCCTATTTGCCATTAAATTATTTGAGCATCTCAGCATCCATGGAGCTGCTGCTGGCAAAGGGGGTGGATGGATGGAAGCAGTATGCCAAATAGCCAATAGGAAAACCATGCAGGCCTATGGCAAAAGCAGGACACTAATAACTCCCAGTCCAAACACAAAAAAAGGCCACCACCATCATGGACACTCACAAATCACAAACAAGCCGGGGGCCTGGGAAACACCAGGAGCTGACAAAAGGCCTATAAAATCCAGGTAAAGGATGCATGCTAAAGCACACTGCTCTGCCTTTTTAATGCAACAAAATGGAAATACGAACATTCACAGGCCCCAAAAAGGTTTGCAGGGTGCATGCATTGCACACCAACATACCAGACACATACAACAAAAGCATGACTTTAAGACAACCAACATCAGAAAGGCCACCTCAAAAAAACACACTTCCCCAACTCAATCCAATGCCATCCATGCCCTAAATGATGTCTAAAAATTCAACAGACCACACAGAAAACACTTGATTAATAAAGCTGTGGCTACCTGCTCTGAGGCTAGTGGATGAAAAAGCAGGCCTGTTGGCAGACAAGGCCAGGCAAGCTTGCAGGCCTAGGCTTCAAAATGGCCACCAGCCACATGGCCAGGCCCAACAACATCAGAAAGGCCACCCCAAAAAAACACACTTCCCCAACTCAATCCAATGCCATCCATGCCCTAAATGATGTCTAAATTCAACAGACCACACAGAAAACACTTGATTAATAAAGCTGTGGCTACCTGCTCTGATCCTAGTGGATGAAAAAGCAGGCCTGTTGGCAGACAAGGCCAGGCAAGCTTGCAGGCCTAGGCTTCAAAATGGCCACCAGCCACATGGCCAGGCCCAACAACATCAGAAAGGCCACCCCAAAAAAACACACTTCCCCAACTCAGTCCAATGTAATCCATGCCCTAAATGATGTCTAAATTCAACAGACCACACAGAAAACACTTGATTAATAAAGCTGTGGCTACCTGCTCTGATCCTAGTGGATGAAAAATCAGGCCTGTTGGCAGACAAGGCCAGGCAAGCTTGCAGGCCTAGGCTTCAAAATGGCCACCAGCCACATGGCCAGGCCCAACAACATCAGAAAGGCCACCCCAAAAAAACACACTTCCCCAACTCAATCCAATGCCATCCATGCCCTAAATGAGGTCTAAATTCAACAGACTACACAGAAAACACTTGATTAATAAAGCTGTGGCTACCTGCTCTGATCCTAGTGGATGAAAGAGCAGGCCTGTTGGCAGACAAGGCCAGGCAAGCTTGCAGGCCTAGGCTTCAAAATGGCCACCAGCCACATGGCCAGGCCCAACATCAGAAAGCCCACCCCAAAAAAACACACTTCCCCAACTCAATGCAATGCCATCCATGCCCTAAATGATGTCTAAATTCAACAGACCACACAGAAAACACTTGATTAATAAAGCTGTGGCTACCTGCTCTGATCCTAGTGGATGAAAAAGCAGGCCTGTTGGCAGACAAGGCCAGGCAAGCTTGCAGGCCTAGGCTTCAAAATGGCCACCAGCCACATGGCCAGGCCCAACAACATCAGAAAGGCCACCCCAAAAAAACACACTTCCCCAACTCAATCCAATGCCATCCATGCCCTAAATGATGTCTAAATTCAACAGACTACACAGAAAACACTTGATTAATAAAGCTGTGGCTACCTGCTCTGATCCTAGTGGATGAAAGCAGGCCTGTTGGCAGACAAGGCCAGGCAAGCTTGCAGGCCTAGGCTTCAAAATGGCCACCAGCCACATGGCCAGGCCCAACAACATCAGAAAGCCCACCCGAAAAAAAACACACTTCCCCAACTCAATCTAATACCATCCATGCCCCAAATGATGTCTAAATTCAACAGACCACACAGAAAACACTTGATTAATAAAGCTGTGGCTACCTGCTCTGATCCTAGTGGATGAAAGCAGGCCTGTTGGCAGACAAGGCCAGGCAAGCTTGCAGGCCTAGGCTTCAAAATGGCCACCAGCCACATGGCCAGGCCCAACAACATCAGAAAGCCCACCCCCAAAAAACACACTTCCCCAACTCAATCCAATGCCATCCATGCCCTAAATGATGTCTAAATTCAACAGACCACACAGAAAACACTTGATTAATAAAGCTGTGGCTACCTGCTCTGATCCTAGTGGATGAAAAAGCAGGCCTGTTGGCAAACAAGGCCAGGCAAGCTTGCAGGCCTAGGCTTCAAAATGGCCACCAGCCACATGGTCATGCCCAACAACATCAGAAAGGCCACCCCAAAAAAACACACTTCCCCAACTCAATCCAATGCCATCCGTGCCCTAAATGAGGTCTAAATTCAACAGACGACACAGAAAACACTTGATTAATAAAGCTGTGGCTACCTGCTCTGATCCTAGTGGATGAAAAAGCAGGCCTGTTGGCAGACAAGGCCAGGCAAGCTTGCAGGCCTAGGCTTCAAAATGGCCACCAGCCACATGGCCAGGCCCAACATCAGAAAGCCCACCCCAAAAAAACACACTTCCCCAACTCAATGCAATGCAATCCATGCCCTAAATGATGTCTAAATTCAACAGACCACACAGAAAACACTTGATTAATAAAGCTGTGGCTACCTGCTCTGATCCTAGTGGATGAAAAAGCAGGCCTGTTGGCAGACAAGGCCAGGCAAGCTTGCAGGCCTAGGCTTCAAAATGGCCACCAGCCACATGGCCAGGCCCAACAACATCAGAAAGGCCACCCCAAAAAAACACACTTCCCCAACTCAATCCAATGCCATCCATGCCCTAAATGATGTCTAAATTCAACAGACTACACAGAAAACACTTGATTAATAAAGCTGTGGCTACCTGCTCTGATCCTAGTGGATGAAAGCAGGCCTGTTGGCAGACAAGGCCAGGCAAGCTTGCAGGCCTAGGCTTCAAAATGGCCACCAGCCACATGGCCAGGCCCAACAACATCAGAAAGGCCACCCCAAAAAAACACACTTCCCCAACTCAATCCAATGCCATCCATGCCCTAAATGATGTCTAAATTCAACAGACTACACAGAAAACACTTGATTAATAAAGCTGTGGCTACCTGCTCTGATCCTAGTGGATGAAAGCAGGCCTGTTGGCAGACAAGGCCAGGCAAGCTTGCAGGCCTAGGCTTCAAAATGGCCACCAGCCACATGGCCAGGCCCAACAACATCAGAAAGCCCACCCGAAAAAAAACACACTTCCCCAACTCAATCCAATGCCATCCATGCCCTAAATGATGTCTAAATTCAACAGACCACACAGAAAACACTTGATTAATAAAGCTGTGGCTACCTGCTCTGATCCTAGTGGATGAAAAAGCAGGCCTGTTGGCAAACAAGGCCAGGCAAGCTTGCAGGCCTAGGCTTCAAAATGGCCACCAGCCACATGGTCATGCCCAACAACATCAGAAAGGCCACCCCAAAAAAACACACTTCCCCAACTCAATCCAATGCCATCCGTGCCCTAAATGAGGTCTAAATTCAACAGACGACACAGAAAACACTTGATTAATAAAGCTGTGGCTACCTGCTCTGATCCTAGTGGATGAAAAAGCAGGCCTGTTGGCAGACAAGGCCAGGCAAGCTTGCAGGCCTAGGCTTCAAAATGGCCACCAGCCACATGGCCAGGCCCAACATCAGAAAGCCCACCCCAAAAAAACACACTTCCCCAACTCAATGCAATGCAATCCATGCCCTAAATGATGTCTAAATTCAACAGACCACACAGAAAACACTTGATTAATAAAGCTGTGGCTACCTGCTCTGATCCTAGTGGATGAAAAAGCAGGCCTGTTGGCAGACAAGGCCAGGCAAGCTTGCAGGCCTAGGCTTCAAAATGGCCACCAGCCACATGGCCAGGCCCAACAACATCAGAAAGGCCACCCCAAAAAAACACACTTCCCCAACTCAATCCAATGCCATCCATGCCCTAAATGATGTCTAAATTCAACAGACTACACAGAAAACACTTGATTAATAAAGCTGTGGCTACCTGCTCTGATCCTAGTGGATGAAAGCAGGCCTGTTGGCAGACAAGGCCAGGCAAGCTTGCAGGCCTAGGCTTCAAAATGGCCACCAGCCACATGGCCAGGCCCAACAACATCAGAAAGCCCACCCCAAAAAAACACACTTCACCAACTCAATCCAATGCCATCCATGCCCTAAATGATGCTTGAAAGTGAAATACATTAAAAAAACACCAAAGGAACAGTTGCTTCATCATGCACACACCCATGAGGCCATGACCATGACTAGCTCGGGCCTACTACTGACTACTAATACCCACAACATTAAAAAAAAAAAGGAATGATGATAGTTACCAAAAATAAATTGTAGTTACAACAACTGCAATGCCCACAATCAAACAGACACAACAACCACTTACTTGTAAAATATCCTATTCAAAATATCCTCAAATCCAATTGCAATGATGCAGCAGACAAAAAGAGTGATCTTTCCAGCTCAAAATCCAAAGGCAGAATGAGCAGGAGATGGACAAAGCACTGGGAGGAGCCTGCTGGACAGGAACAGGAAGTTGGAGATTCTGTGTCACTTCCTCCCTCTCCCCACCTTTTTAAAAAAGGACTCCTTGCACAAAAAAGGACAGCCAATTGTCAATCTGAGGAGTTGTTTTCATCCAAAATCATCATTTGCAGAAGGTTTCATGCTGCTAGAGCTGATATTCTTCTCCAAATTGAAAATTTTACATGTTCGAGTTCTCGAGCTTCACATTACTTCCGCCGGATGTCGATGGCGTGTCGAAAATGACATGATCGCGTTCTCTCGCTCCCTGTCGCGTTGGATATGACGTGTTCGGGGTCTCTTTCTCCTTTTCGCGTTCGATTAGACGTGCTCGCGTCCTCACGCTCTCGCTCGCGGTGTAGAATGACGTGTTCGAGTTCTCAATCTTCTCATACTCGCGCGGTGCATGATCGCGAGAAGAATGACGTGATCGCGCGACAAATTACGTGATCGCACGACAATGCGAGCGCGAACTGTTGCGAGACAGCGCAAAATGGCTACCAACAATCCAATATCTCGTGGAGAACGCGACCGGGTCGGGAAAACTTGTCAGCGAATGCGGGGATTCAGGTAAGGCGATCGCGCGCACGCGAGAATGTATTTTTTTACAGCGCGAGCAAGAAACAAATTGTCGCTAAGCTGCAGAATGCGGAAATTTTGACATTATCGCGCTTTCCGCGGAACGCGAAAATGCCAAATTATCGCAATTCCCGCGAACGGAACGGAATTTTGGCCCAGGCCTAGAAAAAATGCCCCGTATAGCCATGCAGAAACTTACGAGAAGTTGGTACGACGGTGGCATTGCCCTTCCTGATATCAAAGCATATTATTGGTCTTCCCAGCTTGTTGCCATAAACCAATGGCTCCACGTGCCCCAGGATGACCCAACATACCAAATGGATAGACACCTACTGGACAGGGTGGGGATTATGGGTGCACTATATAATAGGGTCAGGAGAAGCAGCCTCACGGGTCCGACAGCACACACTGTCCATGTCTGGGCTGAGGCCCAGCAAGCACTGGGATGGGAGGGAGTAATAACGCAAGCAATGCCATTATGGGACACGAAAAGGCTGGGTACACTACGCAGCACCAAAGGGTTCCAACACTGGGACCTAATAGGCATAGCAAGGGTAGGGGATCTATGGAAGAAAGGGGAAATGGTTACATTCGCCCACTTACAGACCAATATGGACTGGCAAAGACCGAAATATTTAGTTACATGCAGATCAGGCATGCTCTTCAGTCAGTAATTCCACCGGGAACACGACTCGACGAATCCTCGCCACTAGAAGATAGGCTCCTGACAGATTACCTCCACATAAAGCTATCTCCCAAACCTGTCGCAAAATTGTAAAAAACCGACCAGACCCTACAGAGGCGCTGAAGGCTAAATGGGAACTAGATATAGGTGACATAGACGAAGCAGACTGGCGAGAGGCGCTCACGTCTCCTCGGGAGGCAGCAATACCATCTCAGGTACCATAAGCTCAGGTTGGTGCAATTAAAAATCTTGCATCGCAAATACTATACACGGACGCTGCTACATAAAATAAAACGGACGGACACACCACTTTGTCTTCGGCAATGTGGAGACTTAGGCACACTCTTCCATACCCTATGGCAATGTCCGGAGATTGCGCAGTAATGGAGAGCGGTGATGCGCACGCTCTCATAGGTGACGACGGTCACGATTCTCCCAGAGCCGAAACGCTGCCTTCCTAATGTGTGGGAGCCCACAGACTTAAATATTACAGATCAGGATTGGGTAACACTGGGCATGACATTGGCAAAGCGAAATATAGTGCAACAATGGGGATCTAGGCAAACACCTACTCTTCACCGGTGGTGTAATGACATGGATGTAGCAATGGTGGCGGAAAAGTCCGTCTACACTCATCGAAAGTGCCCCAAAAAATGGACAAGGGTATGGGGAAAATGGAATACTTATGGTGGGACTATATGTGAACCCCCGCATGAAGATTCTATGTCAGATATTAGTGAATAATCATGCTATAACTTGTACAGTTTGCGAGATGTGGTACAGTTGTTTATTAGGTACTGTAACTCATACAGGTCAGTCTCCAATGTATATATGCAACATTGAAAGTTTATATAACCTGCTGTGCCTCCTTATATGCACCGTAATATTCAATTGTATTGGATATTCAATTGTATTGGATGTTATTGTTATATTCTAAATGTCAATGAAAAAAAATAAAAAAATAAAAAGAATGCTCATTGGGGTCAGACAAGGAACAATAGGACCTGGGTGTACCTGGGAGAGAGCCACCCTGCCAGGATGGCTGGGGGTGGAGCTACGTCCTGCACAACTTAAACTTTAAAGGGCTTGCCTCCAGCACACACAAAGGAGACCGACAGCAGCCTTTTGTCACTCCAGACTTCTTGAAGCCTTGACAGAGGAAAGCAAGACCTTTCAAGAACCAGATAGGGCAGGACAGTGTCCCCCCACACACACAAAGGCTGGCACCAGGTATGAAGAGGGAACCCTCAGAACCACTTTTCAGTACACTCCTAGACCTGTGGACACTACAGAAGGACTGCCTTGCCCTACTGCTGAGGCCTGCCTTGTTCCCCAAAACACTGCCCTGCTGCATGACACATTTTCTATTCTCTGAGAAAGAAAACGGGATCTTCTCTCTTCATCTCGGGCTAACCTGAGTGACTCCAAAGGTCAGTTGGCTGACCTCCTGTCCTGAGCTACAGGGACACAACAAGTTCCAAAGGCCTCCATACAACTGCCCAGTAGACTTGCTGCAACTGGACCTGCTATGGGACCTGCCCAAGCTGCTACAGTGAGTCCCTAATCCCCAGGAGGAACATCCCCAGATCCTAGACCCTTGACTGGCCCCAGAGTGCACTCCTCTGTGATGAAAGGAGAAATACTTAAGTTTTGGGCTCCTTGTGGCGGCGAGCTGGCTCGTTCACGCCAAGACTCTGCCGACCGCAACGACTGCCAATGGGAAGCTCAGGTGAACCCGACTGTTTGCGCTCTTATGACTGCCAGCAACAACAGGAAACACAAGACCTGCACTTCCCGCTACAGCAAATACACCCAGCGAAGCTCCAGCAAAGACCATCCACAACTCCCATCTGAATCTTTGCGCTACCGATGGCCAACCGCGATGCCAGGCCTAATCATTGAGCTACAGTGATGATTAGCCACAACACTCTCCCTGCTTCTTGCGGCCTCCTCCACCAAGAACAGAACTTTTCATGCCAGACTTAGAGAAGGTAACAATTTCAGCAAAAATAACCTGGTCTCTGTATTTGGTAAACGCTCTATCGTGGTCAGCCTGAACTTGTGACTTTACCCTGGTCTAGCATGACCAGAAGACCATGAGAGGCACCGTCTGCTTTTAGGCACTATATCTACCTAAAACTTTAAAACTGAATATATGCATTTCTACTGACTGGATTTGTGTTCTTCTGGTATGATTTTATTTATTAAAAGTTTCTCTATTGTTCTAAATTGGCTTGGGATTTTTTTAATATTGTGTAATAAAAAAAGCCTTATGGGAGACTAGACGGAGCGCCAAAGAGCAAAACTGGCTAGATCTCTTCCAAACATACAAGAGTAAGAACCAGGAGGTCTTCTGGAGCATTATCAATCAGATAGAAAGCGGCGAAAGGCAGTTAGCGGGCAAAATTTCAACCAGTTTATTTGGCTCCTTCATGTTAAATAGTTATATCAGACAAAAGGAGGTTGAATTCCTAGAGCCCTGTGAAGATCATACATTTCACTCCTTGGCATACCATCAAAATGAAATAAACAGGCAAATTAGTCAAAGCAGCGGCGATGGAGCTCATGGCCCGCATGACTTGCTCGCTGCTAGCTACAAGCAAGACTAGGACTATTGATGATCCTCTTTCTACAAACTGTTCAATTATTGCCTAGCTACTAGAACCACGCCAAAGTAATGGAAAGGGTCGTTACTCCACTCCATCTACAAGAAAGGAGCATATTCAAGTCCACACAGCTATCATCTGATAGCTCTGTTGTATGAAGAATCAAAGTATTTTGCAAGTCTATTGTTGTCAGATCTGGAAGCCTGGACAGTTAAGGAAACACTAATTGCTTTCAAACAAACCAACTTTAAAGCAAAATCAAGCATAATCATTAATATAATCTGTTTAGAAATGCAAAAAATTAAATCAATCAAAGGAAACAGCTACTTTACACCTACTTTATTGATTTCATCAAGACGTTTGATCATGTCAACAGGAACTTGTTACGGCAGAAATTGGCCTTCTAGAATATACCGAACAAGCTGCTCTGCGCTCTTCAATTTCTCTACACTAATACTTGCGTGCAAACTAAGTTGAGTGAAAACCATGCCCTCTCTCCTAAAGTGCCCATGCACAGAGGACTTAAACGAGAGTATGTGCTCGCCCCCATGGTCTTCAACCTGTTTATTTAAAAAATGGAAAATGCTACTTACCCAGTATGCATCTGTTCTTGGCATATAGAGCTGTAGAGCCATATGCTTTAGCATAGATCGCCATCTGGTGTTGGGTCCGGATGTTTGCACTTTGTTTTTGTTTGAAGAAGTCTTTGCAGTCACGAGGTAGGTGACTCCTCCTTTCGGTGATAGTGTGCATGGGCATCGACTACATTCCCCGATTTTTTTGTCGCACGGATGATGATGGAGTTAGTAAGAGTAGAAAAAGATGTCCTTGTATAATGTATCTAAGTAAGATAATACTGCAACAGATAAAGGTACCCGGGGAGGTGGGTGGGCGCATATGGCTCTACAGCTCTATATGCCAAGAACGGATGCATACTGGGTAAGTAGCATTTTCCGTTCGAGGCATATGAGCTGTAGATCATATGCTTTAGCATAGACTATACAGCAGTTATCTGTATCTGTTGCAGTGGTTTGAAATAGTGTTCTTAAAACAACCTGGCCAACACTAGCTTGTTGTCTTGCTAACACATCTATACAATAGTGCTTTGTGAATGTGTGTGGTGTAGACCATGTTGCAGCTTTTCAGATGTCATCTAAGGGTATGTTCCCTAAGAATGCCATGGAATCCACTAGTTTGCATGTAGAATGCGCCCTAGGGGGAATTGTTAATGTGTGTTTAGCTTTAATGTAGCAAATGTGTATGCACTTAACTATCCACCGTGCAATACCTGCTTTTGATATGGGATTGCCTTTATGCGGTAGTGAAAAAGCAACAAAGGGTTGTTTCGTTTTCCTAAAAGATTTAGTTCTTTCAATGTAATATAGTGTTGCTCTTTTTACATCTAATGTGTGAAAAGCACGTTCTTCTACTGAGTCTGGTTGAGGGAAAAAAACTGGTAACTCAACAGACTGATTGAGGTGAAAGGCAGAAATGACTTTGGGCAAAAATGTGGGATTTGTCCTAAGAATCACTTTGTTTTGATGAATTTGTAAAAATGGTTATTGTATGGTTAGTGCCTGGAGCTCACCAACTCTTGTAAGAGATGTGATGGCTATAAGGAAGGCTATCTTCCAAGTGAGAAACTGTAGTTCACATTTGTGCAGAGGTTCAAATGGTGGGCCCATGAGTCTTGTAAGGACTATGTTAAGATTCCACACTGGAGAAGGTGGAAGTCTAGGAGGAATGATTCTTTTGAGTTCTTCCATAAAGGCTTTGATAGCAGGCACTCGAAACAAAGATAAGTATTGTCTGTTTTGTAGGTAAGCTGCGATTGCAGCAAGATGTAGTCGTATAGAAGTATATGCTAGGTTAGACCGCTATAGGTGTAACAGATAGCAAATGATGTTTTGGATTGAAACATCTAGTGGATTGATTTGATTCTTTGTACAGTAAATTACAAATCGTTTCAACTTTGCTGCATAGCAGGCTCTTGTGGTTGGACGTCTAGCCCCTCTAATGACATTCATGCAGTCTGGTGGGAGATTAAATTATCCAATCTCTATGATTTCAGGTGCCAGATCGCAAGGTTGAGTTGATTGGCATCAGGATGTCTTATCTCTCCATGGTTCTGAGTGAGAAACTTGGGGGAGAGGTGTAGTTTTTGATGAGGAACTAATGATAGTTCCAACAGGTTTGTGAACCAGGGTTGTCGAGGCCATGTGGGAGCAACTAGGATATTGTGAGGGAGTGTTGCTTGAGCTTCTGAACCAGTAATTGAATTAGCGGGAGAGGTGGAAAAACGTAAGCAAATCTCCCTGACCAATTCATCCATAGCGCATTGCCTTTGGACAATGGGTGTGGATATCTAGACGCAAAGTTTGGGCATTTTGCGTTGAGGTATGTGGCGAACAGATCTATCTCTGGATGGCCCCACATCTAGAAGAATGGGAGGAGAACTTGAGGATGTAGTTCTCATTCGTGAATTTGTTGTCTTCGATGACTGAGCAGATCTGCGATCTGATTGTTTACTCCTGGGAGGTGTTCCGCAAGGAGATATATCTTTTGAGGTATGGCCCATCTCCATATGCTTTGAGCTAGGTGTGAAAGCTGTAGAGAGTGTGTCCCTCCCTGTTTTTATATGTAGTGCATTGCTGTCATGTTGTCTGTACGAACCAGGACAGCTTTGCTTACTAGATGCAGTAGAAAAGCTTTCAATGCTAGAAAAATTGCTAGAAGTTCTAGATGGTTTACGTGGAGTTGTTTTTGTTGTAGGGTCCACATGCCCCGAATGGTATGTTTTTGAAGATGAGCTCCCCAACCAGTGAGGGATGCGTCTGCTGTTAGCACTACCTGTGGAACCGGGTCGACGAATGACTGCCCCTTGGAAAGGTTTTGTGTATTCCACCACTGCAGTGAGCGATGGGTGCGGCCGTCCACCAACATTAGAATTGTTAAGTGACCTTGAGCCTGGTTCCACTGACGTGCCAAGCATTGCTGTAGGGGACGCACTTAGAGTCCTGCATTAGGGACGATTAGAATGCAAGAAGCCATCATTCCTCTCAACTGCATGAACACTCTTGCTGGTAGTGAGTGTTGAGGCAGAAACTGGGATATTAGATTTTGCATGTTGCGTATCCTGACTGGGTTGGAATATGCTAGAGCTTTGCAAGTATCTATTGAAGTTCCTAGTTACGCTTGCTTGTTGGATGGCTGAAGGTGAGACCTTTCAAGGTTTACAGTGAATCCCAAGTTGTAAAGCAGTGGAACTGTCTTGTAAGTGTGGTGTACGCGGCTGTGTTGTGATCTGGCTTTTATTAGGCAATCGTCCAGGTAAGGGAAGACGTGAATGTGCTGTCTTCTTAGACGAGCTGTGACTTCTGCGAGGCACTTGGTGAAGACTCTGGGAGCTATAGTTACCCCGATGGGGGTCATTAGACAGCCTGCTGGAGGAGGTGTGATCACCTTCTGCCGGGCAGACATTGTTCCTGGAATCTGACAGCGAGTGCTCTCACCTGCAGGGGTCAGAAACTTGTCTGTGGTGGCCAACACCTGACTAGTAGGGATACAGGTGGCACCGCTAAGATGCTGTCTGGGTGCCTGCCTTTATAAATCCAATACTGGCATCAGTATGGATTTATTAAGAAAAGATGTTTGATACCAAACATCAGTATTTCCAGTGAAGCTATTGTGTAGCTGGGTAGCTCGTAATGAACAGTGCCGAGTACATACCTTTAAAATGGCTTCCTGATCATTTGCAATGTCTAGCAATGGAGTTAGACATCACAAGGACATACCGGCTCAAGCAGATGTGCTCTCACATGTAATATAATGCACCCTGCCTGAGGGCTCTATAGCCTGCCTGCTGTAGGGGTGACTTACATATAGTACATGAAGTGAACTTGGGTACTGCACACAGGGAGTGAGCAATGTTGTATTTTCGGAGTGGCTTACACAATTTCACGCATCCTTCAATGGCAGTCTGTATTCAGTTTGTGTGTGAGTCCCTTTGGGTGGAATAATACATGCTGCAGCCCTTAGGGACCCTCTTTACTCCCTATGCCCTGGGTGCCAGGGGTACCATTTACCAGAGACTTACACAGGTGCTAAAGTCCTTGCCAATTGGGTTTTAATTAAGCATGTGTCTTGTTTTTAGGGAAATTGCACTGGCACTGGTGCCTGGTTAGCTGGGACCTAGTGCACTTCCAATCACCATCAGTACCAGTGAGCAAAAAATTGAGGGACAATGTCAACAAGCATTGAAATGCAATAGGTCTCGCATTTGCGAGAGTTCGAGCTACTCACGTAAAGTAAATGTTTTTTTACTCATGTGTTATGGAGTCATCTGGATGTATGTGGTTCGCAGTGGAATTATGTGGTATGTGTGCAGGGGAATTATGTGGATAGTAATTATGTGGTATGCAGTGTATAGGAATTATGTGGAATGGGATTGTGTGTTATGGCGAGTTACTATGTGGTATGTTATTTGGTGTAGTGGAGTGTTATGTAATTGAGGTTTTTTTTTGATAATCAAGTTTATTGGTATTTTGAGAACAAATCACAGAAAAAATAGTGGCAGCACAGTCAGACATGGTAAAGAGGTTAATTACATTTGAGAGAAGGACGACTAAGACTCGTACAACACTTTGGAAATGAGTGCCGCACCTGCGGGCAACCATTCTTTCACGGGACCCAGCCGTGACCCTCAGGGCACCAAATTGAACCACTTGCCCCATATTTTACCAAAAAGCTCGGGACGGCCACGGGCCTCGAAGAGGGGTTCCTCCAGAGTACCGCACCAATCCACCCCCGTCTCCATTTCCGCATAGTAGGTGGCTTAGGCTGGATGTATGTGGTTTGCAGTGGAATTATGTGGTATGGTGTGCCGGGGAATTATGTGGATAGTAATTATGTGGTATGCAGTGTTTTGGAATTATGTGGAATGGTATTGTGTGTTATGGCGAGTAACTATGTGGTATGTTATTTTGTGTAGTGGAGTGTTATGTAATGGAGGTTTTTTTTTGATAATCAAGTTTATTGGTATTTTGAGTACAAATCACAGAAAAAATAGTGGCAGCACAGTCAGACATGGTAAAGAGGTGAATTACATTTGAGAGAAGGACGACTAAGACTCGTACAACACTTTGGAAACTGAACCACTTGCCCCATATATTACCAAAAAGCTCGGGACGGCCCGGGCCTCGAAGAGGGGTTCCTCCTGAGTCCCGCACCAATCCACCCCGTCTCCATTTCCGCATAGTAGGTGGCTTAGGCTGAGACCATAGCGCCGCTATGTCGCGTTTCGCCACCGCCATAGCCATTCCGAGGAAGCGCTCATCAGCCCGGGAACCATCAAGGCTGTCGAACACTCCCAGGGTCAGGCGTAACGGGTCGTGGGGAACCTCCCAACTCAGGGCCTGCGTGAGCTCCAGCTCCACCCCCACCCAGAATGGTGCAAGAGCGGGGCATTGCCATGTCATGTGGTAGAAGTCTGCAGGGGCGTGGTTACAACGCGCGCAAGACGGGGACGGTCACATACGGGCGCTGTAGAGGCGAGCAGGGGTGAGGTATGCCGTGTGGAGGTAGTAAAGTTGGACTAGGCGCAGCCTGGAGGAGGTCATCAGGGTCTTGGGAGCCATAAGGGCATCCCTCCACTCCGCATCCTCCAGGGGACCCAGCCACTTCTCCCAGCGAGCTCGCAGCAGGGCCAGGGAAGCGGGGCCATTGTTCACCATGGTGCGGTAAATCCGCGACACCCCCCCTCTGCCTAAGTTCCCCATCATCACTTGGGCTTCCATAGGGCTGAATTCGGGGAGGGATGTGGGAGATTGTATGTGTGTTCGGAGGGCATGCCGTAGCTGTAATTACTTGTAAAATTGGGAGGAGTGGAGGGAGTAACGCTGCTGTAAATCCGCAAAGGATCGAATGTGGTCCCCTACCCATACGTCCCCCAACAACAAAATCCCGATGAGGTCCCATCGGCGGAAGTTCACGAGTGATGAGACCTTCTTCAGCCAAACACTACTCCACAGAGGCGTCTGTCTGGTGAGTTTCCGATCCCAGTTCGTGTGACGCAAAGCTGAGCGCCAGGCCATAAGTACCGTTCGAGTGATGGAGGGGAGGTCCCATAAAGGAAGGCTTAGAGCTGTGCGAAATCCATTGACCAGAGTTCCGCCCGTGAACCAGTCATGGATCACAATGAGTTTTGTGGCCAAGTAGTATAGGTGTAGATTGGTTACCCCCATGCCCCCATCATAGGGTGGTATGCGGCAATGCACCAAAGACAATCTTGACCTCCTGCCACCCCACAGGAACCGAGTAAGGTCAATGTCTACCTCTCGGAACCAACCCCCCGGGGGATGAATGGTGATATTTTGTAAAATGTATAAAAAACGGGGGAGGACCATCATTTTAACAAGAGCGCTCCTGCCGAGGGGATTGAGGGGGAGGGATTGCCATTTCCTGAGATCCGCCTTGGCCTTAGTGACCAGGGGCATGATGTTCAGGGCCCATTCGAGGTCTGGAAGGAGGGCGACCCACACCCCCAAGTACTTAAACAATTGCCTGCGCAGGGCTATGTTCGTCTGCCAGTCGAAGCACGCCCGGGATGGATGCAAGGGAACCAATGTGGACTTAGCCGGGTTGAGCCGGAGGCCAGAGACCCGGTCGAAGGCCAGGAGGGCGTCCAAGCACCTCGGACCTGAGCTCTCCATGTCTGCCAGGAAGAGGAGGACGTCGTCGGCATACAATGCGATCTTATCGATCTGATACGGGTCCCAAGCCCAGCCTCGTATGAGGGGATCCTGACGGACAAGGGAGGCCAGAGGCTCCATTGCTAAGGCAAATAAAAGCGGCGAGAGCGGACAGCCCTGACGAGTGCCTCTCCGAACGGGAAACTTCTCCAAAAGCACGCTGTTAATGAGGACCCTTGTTGTGCGGTTTGAGTATAGGACCTGGATGAGGCACCGGAATGGAGAGCCGAAACCCATCCTCTCCAACACGTCCCCAGGTAGTTCCAGTCCACCGTATCGAATGCTTTTTCGAAATCAACGAGAAGCAGAGCGAAATACGGTGTGAGGTGGTGATGATGCGCCACGGCAAGGTGGAGACGACGGATGCAGCGTCGGGTGCCCCGGGCAGGCATAAAGCCACACTGATCCGGGTGAAATCCTGTAAGAGTGGGCGGAGTCGCTGGGCCACGGAAGTGGCGAAATTTTTTGCCTCGGTGTTTATAAGGAAGATGGGGCGGTAATCCGCACAGGCAAGGGAGGGCGGCTGCATCTTTGGAAGGACCACAATCGTGGCCACGTCGGTCTCGGGTGGGAAGAACCCTGGGGCCGATTCACAGAACTAACTTAAGATAAAAATCCTAAACTTACTACTTTTGGTATTCACAGAAGTTAGGATTTTGTCTTAAGTTTGTCTTAAGACAAACTTAAGACAAACTTAAGACAGACTTAAGACAGACTTAAGTCAGACTTAAGACAGACTTAAGATAGACTTAAGTCAGACTTAAGACAGACTTAAGACAAAATCCTAACTTAAGTCTGTCTTAAGTCTGTCTTAAGTCTGTCTTAAGTTTGTCTTAAGTCTGTCTTAAGTCTGTCTTAAGTTTGTCTTAAGACAAACTTAAGACAAAATCCTAACTTCTATGAATACCAAAAGTAGTAAGTTTAGTATTTTGTCTTAAGTTAGTTCTGTGAATCGGGCCCTAGGTGTCTACTACCTGTTTAAACAGCTTCATTAAATGCGGAACCAGTGTGTCACGATAAGTCGCGTAGTATTCTTGGGGGTAGCCGTCGGGCCCGGGCGTTTTGCCGGAGCGCAACAGTGTAATGGCCCCGTGTATCTCCTCCTGGGTGAGGGGAAGATCTAGGGCCCGATTCACAGAACTAACTTAAGACAAAATCCTAAACTTACTACCATTTTGGTATTCACAGAAGGCACTTACTCATTTTGGTATTCACAGAAGGCACTTACTCATTTCGGTATTCACAGAAGTTAGGAGTCCTAACTTTAGGACTCCTAAATGCCTTCTGTGAATTCCGAAAGTCTTAAAATTAGGATTTTTCGCAGTTTAGTAGTAGTATAGTTAGGACTCCTAACTTTAGGACTCCTAAATGCCTTCTGTGAATACCGAAATTCTTAAAATTAGGATTTTTCTCAATTTAGTAGTCAACAGCTGCAATTACATTTAAGCTAATATCAATCAAGATACGGTGATGGATCAAACCCAGATCTGTTGACTGGGTGTGAGTGTTTGATTGGTTCTGATGCTCCGTCCATCACCACCCCCTTTTGTACCGCCTTGTTCGCCATAAGTTGGCAGGGTATGCTCAGACGTGAGTCCCTTGCTCACTTTGCCACTGGATTCAAGCAAGCCTGGCTGAAGACGGCTGAAATGCCAGAAACCGGTCCTAGGAAGCTTGTTTCTGGTCCAGGAAAGGCATGGCTTGGCAGTTCGGCTGGACTGTTCCCATGAGGCACAGGGTCAGACTGATTTGCATATGGCCATGTCTGAACTGGGGTGGCAGAGTGGGCTAAAGAACGGTGATGGATCAAACCCAGATCTGTTGACTGGGTGTGAGTGTTTGATTGGTTCTGATGCTCCGTCCATCACCACCCCCTTTTGTACCGATTGGAATTATGTGGCATGGTGTTGAGAGTGTGTATGTGCACTGATGCGCTGGTGCTGCACTGATGCAGAGAAGGTGCTGTGCTGATGCTTAGGTGGTGCTACACTGGTGCTGAGGGTGCTGAGTGGTGCTGAGGGTGCTGAGTGATGCTGAGGGGGTGCTGAGTGAATCTGACGTGGTGCTGCCCTTGTGCTTAAGTGGTGCTGCCTAAGTGTTGAGTTGCTGCTGAGTTCGCGGGCACTAGTGGTGGTGCATTGATTCGCAGGTCATGCTGTGCTGATGCTAAGGATGCTGTGGTGATGTGTTGATGCTCAGGTGGTGCTGTGGTGATGCTCAGCTGGTGCTGAGGTGGTGGTGCTTCGCTGGTGCTGAGTTTGGAGCCACACTGTTGCATATGTGGTGTTGCACTGGTGCTGAGGTGGTGCTGCTCTACTGCTGAGGTGGTGCTGCATTGGTAGTGAGGTGATGGTGCGCTAATGCTGAGGTGGTGCTGTGCTAGTGCAGAGATTATGCTACACTGGTGCTGAGGGGTTACTCAGCTGATGTTGAGGGGTCGTTCAGCTGGTGCTGCACTGATGCTTAGGTGCTAAGATGGTGCTGCACTGATGCTTAGGTGTTGCTGCACTGGTGCTGAGGGTGGTGAGTGGTGCTGAGGGGGTGGTGAGTGATGCAGTGCTCGTACTGAGATGGTGCTGTGCTGATGCAGAGGTGGTGGTGCTGTACTGATGAGGTGGTGATGCTGTGCTGTTGCTGAGTTGGGGCTTCAGTGGTGCTGCGCTGGTAGTGAGGTGGTGCTGCGATGGTGCCGATGTGTTGCTGACAATGGAGGAGGGGTTGCAAGCTGCGCTGGCCTCCTGACGAGGGACCGGGAACTTTTTATTTTATGTATTTGTTTATTTTTGCACACATTAATCACTGGTGGAACTCACAGCATGTCCAGCCCTGAAAGCATCTCTTTCTCCTGCACCCATCGAGAGGTTTTCCCTGTGCCTCAGATGGCAGGTACAGACAAGTGCACCACCTCCCCATGCCGCCGTTTACATGATTTCACTACAGAATGATGGCGCAAGCATAAGCTGTGTGGCATTTTTATGAGAAAGACTGACTTTATTTGTTTCAGAAGTTTTAAGCAAAATTTTAAATAATGTATATACATGCCTATATGGAATATTTAATATACAATTTGCAAGTATTTATTGGAAAGTAAAACAGGACATGTAGATAAAACAATTTTACAGTGAGGGGGGAGTCGGTGGTTAAAGGGGTGTGTATAATACATTGTATACAGGGTATTCCTACTAATATTTATAGAATTATTTGTGATATGCAGAAGTACATACCATTTTTCACAGGAAACGAATGATAACTACAATGCAAGCTAATGAATGAATTAAATAACTTGACAGCACCTGATAAAATTCATACTGCTAGAAGGGGGCCCGCCTGTAGAATCTAGGTGGTACATACATTTCTGGAGGTCCACTTTCATATTATATGATGTGCTTTGTAAGTCCACTTTCTAGTGTTCTGTATGCACTTAGAAACAGGAAAAAATATTGGCACCTACCATGGATGTTTGAAGTATAACAAAGACACCACCTAGACGTTGCCTAACCTCCAAATGTATAAAAAAAAAAGACGAATATAATAAAGCAAAAAGACTTGTTTACTAGGTGTCTCGTTCTATTACAAAACATTAAGACTAGCTAAGATTCCTAATGCCTAATGGGAACAGTCCAGCCCAAACTGCCAAGCCAGGTCCACCCTAAGTGCACTGGGTATGCCCAGACGTGGGTGCCGGGCTCACTGTGCCACTGGATTCAAGCTAGCCCGGCTGATGAAGGGTGATGCCCCGAAACCTGTCCCAGGATGCCTGTTTCCGATCCAGGGAGGACCTGGCTTAGCAGTTCAGTCTGGACTGTTCCCATGAGGCACATGATCAAGACTGATTTGCATATGGCTGGGTTTAAACTGGGGTGGCATGGTGAGCAAAAGAACGATGTATTTAACCCAGATCTGCTAACTGGGGGTGAATGTTTGATCTGCTCTGCATTCTGTCCATCATCTGTGTGTCTTAATGTTTCAGCATTAGCAACAACACAGGCGCCATGCTTAATATTTTAGCAGGCGTCCGCTTGACTTGCTGACCTTCCTAATGCTTGTTTGTTGTTGCTTCCAGTCTCCGGTATGCTGGTGTTACATGGGGGTTATTGACTGTTGTCAATGTTTTCCGCATCATCTTTATTCACTGCTCTCAGTATATTTCACATTATTATTAATAGTTTTACTTGTGCATGTGTTTCCCTATTAACATAGAATTCTGTAATGGATACTGAGGTCGGTGGGAGACTCCAGCTCAGCTCTTCAATTGGTCACCCGGCTGTAGTCCAAGATTCTTTCGTGTGCTCCTATTCGGACTTGGCCTTTCTCAATTAGTTCATCATTCCAAATTTCTTGTTGGTATGAACGTTTTTCTACCACTGCTGGTCCACAACAGTGTGCCGGAGAATCGCTCACCATTTTGAGTCTCACCGCTTTCTCTTGCTAAGCATTGGCCATTCTTTCATTTTCAGGTGCGTTTCATTTTATTGCTTTATTTTTGGGCATGCTCTGATTGTGTCTTGCTGCTAATGCAGTTGTTTACTGCGTTTGCATAATCCCTTCCTGTTTAGTATGTTTTTGGACCGTTTCATCTTTATAAGGTTTGATGGTTTATTTTTAAGTGTCATTGTTCAGCCTTTATCTCAACAATTTGGGGTTCTTGTTGCTGCCAAGTCAAACAACGTTTTTTAGGAGCTGCGTGAGCAGCCTCAGTGAAATACTACACGTTCCTGACAAGTGAATGGGGTTTAAAAATAGAATTTCAATTCCTGGTGGCTGCTGTGTGGAAGCTCTCCAAGAGGAATTACCAGCAGTGGTGTGTGGCTGCTTTTCATCTGTATAGTGCACATGATGCCTATGCTTTGACAGCACAGTTTGTCCTCTAAATACCAGGAAGCTGATTTTGAATATAAGGAGCTATTGAATACGTTTACTAAGAATGGTCCAACTCTGCGGGACACACATTCGCCCTTTTTGCCTGGCATGCTCAGTGGTTTTTCAGTCACTACTGTCTGAGATGGAAATTGGGTATGACGTTGAAGCTGCTATGATTGAATCAGCATAAGCTGTAATTTAATGAATATTGTGTTGGAGCATTATACAGATCTTCATAAGCTGGCTGACAGAGTGTTTTATTTGTTGTGATCCTATATGAGAAGTGTTTAGCTGTCATTTGTGAGTGACCTGAGAGTTGCGCTTGTCTTAGGATGCAAGGCCAAGTAGGATGATGGAGGAAGAGATGTGCGAGATAGGTATTCAGATTATAGTTAGGACTACAGCATATAGGCAAATACACAGCATTATTCAAAGCAGTTGGGTACTAAGTGTGTACACTAAAAAAGCATTTGCAATGCAATAGGTCTTGCATTTGTGAGAGTTTGTGCCATTGGCATTGTAAATGACAATGACTTTTATTTATGTGTTTTGAAAGCCTGCAAGCGGTACGTAAACAATAGTCCTTGCTTACGAGAAGCAAGGCTTACAGCAAAAGAGGCATAGTTACTGCCAGCCTTGCTTCTTGTGAGCAACGACTATTGTTTACGTACCGCTTGCAGGTTTTCAAAACACATAAATAAAAGGCTTTGTCATTTACAATGCCAATCGCTCAAACTCTCGCGAATACGAGACCTATTGCATTGCAAATGCTTGTTTTTAAAATACTGCCGTTGGGTGAACGCGTTGTGTTTAGAAAGCGCATGGAATGCATTTGCAGGAGCTCACTGTGATTGATGGCCGTTATAACGAGGCCAGGAATAGGGTGGACACTTTATACCTAATGTTGTTAAAGTTGCATTTAAACAGAATGCTTTCACTTGACGGAAGTTTATTTTTGTAAATAAACTAACAGGAAGGATTTCTGTTTTGCTTTTTAAGTATAAATGAAAATGCTTCCTAAAAATTCATTACATGTTGGTTAAAAAAACACACAAGCAAAACAGCAATCCTTCTGTTTAGTTTATTTTAAAAATGCCCCGTCGGGTAAACATGTTGTGTTTAGAAAGCACATTGAATGCATGGAATGCATTTGTTGAGGCTCACTGTGATTGATGGCCCGTATAACGAGTCCAGGAATGACCTATTTTGCATCTGCTATAATGTTCATTAATGGAAAGGCACCTACTTGGCTCAGTCAGCTTATGTTCAATGCGGCTGGGAAACATTATCTGGAGCACTGTTGTGTCTTCCGATGCAGCAGGGGACACGCATTTGTTTTTTTGTGTCACCTGGGATGGTCTTGTTTATGGCTCATATGCGGCTGGGTAACGTCATCCGGAGTAGTGTTGCCTCTTTTGGTGCAGCAGGGGTAGAACAACGAAGTTGGAGGAAATAATGGCAAGCGCCCTGAACCTCCCACCCAATTCTGGAGGGTTGGCATGTAGGATCCCTGCCATATCAGTAGGTGCCCTCAGTCAGTTTCTTACTGAAAAGTAAACATGCAATACAGGCGTTTATTTTTTATTTAATAAAATGTTGACAACAATGTTGTGCACATGTGTAAAGAGGCTCCTCCCTAGTTTCACTAATTAGCAACTTTGCTCGCTTTGTCGTACACACTGAGGGGTTGAGTGCAGACGGGGTGGATGTGCCAAAAGAAGTTAGTTAATTAGCATAACTAAATGAACTCCCGTAGGGTGAAAACGGCATTTAAAAACACAGGCAGAAAACAGACGGGGTGGAGGTGCCGATAGAGGTCCGCGACGGGCAGACAGCAACAATTTAAAAAAAAATTGTTCTCTTAAAGGACGGATAAGGAATGTGAGCGTAAGTAAACTGTACTTGGCCGGTGCTCCTCAGCCTTAAACGGAAGTGAGGTATCGGCTGAGCCAACAAGTCAGGAGCAGCCAGGAAGAGCTGCACTGAAGTGAACCTGTGGCAGACAGAGGGTGGGAAAAAAGTAATTTGTATTGAATAAAACAGGTCTAAAGCTCGCCCAAAAAAGTGTAACTTTCCTACAACATGTACTTTCAAGTTTTGCATCTCCTGGTAGTGAAAAACACCTAAATTCATTTTTCACTACTGTGAGGCCTACCACTCTCATGGATAAACATTGGTAAGTCCTTTATACACTTTTAAGCAGTAATTCCAGTTTAGAAAGGAGTAACAGTATCATGATATATAACTTTGGAATGGTAATGACATTACTGTTTTAGAAAGGCTACTTTTAGAAAGTTGACATTTCTTTGCTCTTACAGCTCTGTGTTCCTGCAACCTGTCTCCAATAAACATCTAGGGTGGGTGTCAGCCCACATTATTACTCATCTGCATTCTGAGGGCTCTTCCTGGGCAGAAGGGAAGGGAGAGGCTGTCACTTTCACTTGTATAGGCAGTGACCTGTCCCCACACAAAGTACTGATTACCCCCTTCTGATAGTCTGGAGCCAGGGATAGGAAGAAAGGACATCTGTGCACTACAAAGACCCTTTTTTGAAGTCACCCCCACTTCAAAGGCACAACTGGGTATATATACCAAATCAGACACTTCCGGACCTCCAACTGGACTCTGTCAGAAGAACCTCTGTGCTGCATCAAGGGCTGAAACTCTGCTGGGCTGCTGACCCCAAAGGCTAGCTATTCTGGTGTGCTGCCCTGATGCTTTCTGACTCTGCTGAGGAGAGCTGGACTCTGCCTTGCAACCAAAGTGATCTACAAGGGCTTGTTGTCTTGCCTTCTGTTGCTTGAGACTTATGGCTATTAAGCCTTTACAGCTGCTCTAGTGCCCGGAAGTAGGGCCAGATACTTGCACCAGAGAAATCAACGCATCTCCAATCTGCGCATCAACCCTGTTGCAGGAGTAGAATTGGCAGATCACTCTCTGAACCAACACGTAGCCTTGAGATCCCAATTCATTGGAACTGCACATCGTCGCCGCAGCAGTGTGGAGAGATCGACCCATCCCATCGACTGCATGGAGAACCCCGCCTCATTGCACTTCAGAATCAACACATCAATCTGACCCATGTGAATATCTGGGCATGTCCTTAAGATCCTCTGACACCAAAGCTGTAAACTCCACACACTCTACCACCCCCCGGGCAAAAAGACCATGTTCATAGACCAGATGATAGAAATCATCACAGCAAACTCTATTTTCTTTGGAGACTTCAATCTTCATTGGGAGGATCATACTGACAATCGACCTTAGATTGGATCATAGCTAAAGAAAAAGATATCGATAACATTGTAATCACCCCCTGCGATTGGTCTGATCATCACATAATTACCTTCGAAATACCCTTCATAAAAACCAAAATGCCCTCACAACCAATTAATCCCAGAAAATGGACTTGTGACACTAGAGGAATCAATATGGATAACGTCGCAGCTCGCTGTGAAATAGAACTGTAACCACCTAAGAACAAGGTTGACGTCAGTGACCTCACGAAGTACTATAACAATACAATGTCGAGCATTATTGAGGACATAGCCCCTTTAAAATTTAAAAGGATCACTGACAAAGACAAAACCCCCTGGTTTAACAGTGCACTAAATGAAGAAAAACGACTACTGAGACTTACAGAGCGAAAATGGCGACAACAACCTTCGTCACCCCACTTAACCCAACTGAGACAGTCCCGGAAAGCCTACAATAAAAGCATTTTAAACAAAATAAAGACTTCTGCAGGAAAGAACTGGATAACACAATAAACAGAACAAGGAAACTATTCGATCTACTAAAAGTTCAATCCAATAAATCTGCCAAATCTGCACCAGCCACTATAAAAACAATCTTAAATGGTGAAGATTTCTCCTCCTTCTTTACAGACAAAGCAAATTCACTGGAGGTGGAGCTCAAAAAAGCAGCTGAAGACCCTGAAATCGTTAAGAGCACCTTAGATGAACATCAGTATCAACTAGATTTGGAAAAACCAAAAAACAATGCTCGTTGGTCAGTATTCAAGCCTGTCTGTGAACTAGACATTGCAAAGATCACTTCGACCATTAAACCTAACAATCATTATAAAAATCCCATACCTGCAAAGTGTTGGTCTTCAATAAACCATCTGCTCACCCCGTCATGGACAAAGGTCATCAATGCTTCGTTGACACAAGGCGAAATACCGGACTGCCTAAAAACTGGGCAAGTCACTCCAATTTTTAAAAAAACAACAGAGAACCCCTCTGATCCCAACAATTTCAGACCAGTAACAAACATTCCCATGCTACCCAAAGTCCTGGAAAAATGTGTGCAACAACAATTGAGCCATCATATTTCGGAATTCAATCTGTTAAATTACTTCCAATCAGGATTCAGACCAAACCATAGCATGGAAACAGCAATTTTGCACATCGTGAATGACGCTTTACTTGCCCTTGACCATAACGAAACATGTCTCCTAACCCTGCTTGACCTTTCGTCGGCTTTCGACACGGTAAACCATGCCAAAATACTGGATCGCATGAAAAATAGAATGGGATTAGAGGGAACAGTCCTAAAATAGTTTAGCTCCTTCCTAGAGAACAGATCGCAAAAATTCATAGTCAACCAAACATTGTCAGGTTCAACCAGAAATACAATCGGAGTTCTGCAAGGATCAACACTATCCCTGTCGTTATTCAATCTGTACGTAGAGCCAATCATGGAAACATTACAAAGAGCAAACATTTCTTTCAACATTTACGCAGATGACACTCAGCTGTACATCAAAGTCACATCGACAGAAGAGATAGGTATCATAAACCAGGCACTAATGAGAACCATCCATTGGCTAACCAGCAACCAACCACCTGAAGCTTAACCCACATAAAACCGAATTCCTGCTGATCACGCCCCAGAAAAGCGCAACGAGTATATTAGAATGGACCAACCTAATTACGGCTTTAAAGTGTCCTCCGAAGATTGTTGACTCCACCAAATCCTTGGGAATTATTCTGGACAAAAATTTTAACATGCTATCACATATTAACACGATGGCAAAAAATGCCTAGTTCCATTTAAGCTACCACAGAAAACTGAAACCGTTCTTAAATAAGTCAGATCTCAAAACAGCAGTTCAGGCACTTGTCATATCAAGGATAGAGTATGGATGCACAACTCTGGCTGGGCTCCCCAAGATCTCAACAGCCCCACTGAAAGCTTGTCTTAATGTGGCCACAAGACTTATAACTGGATCCCAAAAATCCGACCATATCACCCCTCAATTGAAAGCACTCAACTGGTTGCCCTATGAAGCAAGAGTTCAATTCAAGTTGGCATGTATCACTCACAAAGCGATACATTACAAAACACCAGGGTACCTAGCCCAGAAACTCACACTATCAGGAGGTTGCCGTGTCTCCAGGAGCCACGCAGATCTATTACTGAAACCGTCACGTTTTCGTAAGAAAACAATTTATGACCGAGCGTTCTCCGGTGCAGCTCCTAGAATCTGGAACGCTCTGCCTCCTAACATTAGAAGAATCCCATTCATTGCTGCATTCAAAAAGGAAGCAAAATCTTTCTATATGAGTAAATACCTCCCATAATTTCAACAGTCTCGCTATCGTCAACGGTCCTTTCATGATCATATTCTTCCTACCTCTCATCAAACATTAACCTTTTTGTGGGCTTGTATATATGTATTTTAAGCTTAATGCTTAGTTCTAATCATTGTACAACAACTGATGACTTGGTAAAATAACTGGTTTTGGAAATGCAAATGTAAAGCGCTCTGATACCCTACGCAGGGTCATGTTCCTGCTATAGAAAACACCAAATAAATAAATAAAAATCTCTGCTCGGAGGTTTGTCACTGATGCATCGCCATCACTGTGTGGGGTAAATCGACGCAGCTTCTCGACTGCAGGCTCGACATTGATACATCGCTCACCTAAACCCAGCATCTTGCTGTTGCGACTAGGATCAAGGTACTCTGTTTCCTGGGCATGCGTGGCTCATGTATCCAGCCAGCGCTCCATCGTGGTCGGCTTGAACAGTTGGCTTTGTCCCAGTCTAGTGCGACCAGATAACCCTCATAGGTGCTTATTGCTTCTGAGCACTAGGAACACTTTTATTCTTTAAAAATTCTTATCTCAACTTCTACTTATTGGATGTTTGTCGTTTTGATCTTGATTTATTTTTAAAATTATTACCTATTTTTTCAAAACCAGTATGGTGCTTTCATTGTGTTACTATGTGTGTGCGTCGCGCAAATACTTTACACATTGTCCCTTAGAAAAGCTTGACTGCTCTGTGCCAGGCTACCAGAGGGTAAGCACAGTTTAAATTTTACTGTGTATCTAAATTACCCTGACTAGAGTGGTAGTCACTACTTGGACAGGGTGCATACCTCTGCCAACTAGAGATCCAATTTCTAACATTGTTGATCTGTGGCTGGGATAGGGCTTGTGTTTGTGCAATATCATATAGTAACTCAGTGTTAACTACAACTTATGTCTCTCTCTGGAGAAGTAGCAACTGCAGTAATTGATTTTGAGCTGGCCAAGTTAGAGTCCTAAACTGTGGCTCAGCTTAAGGATTTTTGCAAGGGGTTTCAAGTGCCCACTAAAGGCTTTACTCAGAAGATGGAGCTGCAGAAGGCTTTGAGAGCCTGGACAGTGGCCTGTAATGCAACGGCTGAGGTCTCAGAGAAGGAAGAGCAGGAAATTGAGTAGGAGGATGAGGAGCTGATCCTGGCATCTGCTGTGGATCTCGGACTGCCTGTAGAGGGGTCAACAACTTGCTGGAAGCAGTAGAGGTTCCCAGAGCAGAGAGCAGTCCCTCATCAAGGACCCTGTCCCCAGAGGACCTGGCAGAGAGGAGGGAGGAAAGAAAGCTCAAGCGGGAGCTTGCTAAGTTAGAGCAGGAGCAGAAACCTGCCCAACTTACAAAAGAACAGGCTTTGCCTGAGAAGAAACAAGCTTTGGAGGAGAAGAGGCTGGCCATGGAGAAGAGGAAGATGGCCCATGGGTAGAGTCTCAAGGAGCTGGACATAAGAGCCCTACAAAAGGGTCCAGCAGTAATGGTGGTAGCATACCTGCAGTGTCTACTACTGCAGTAAAGTAAGAGTCCGGACACGCAAGGATTTGGGGCCCAGTTATGTGGTGGGGATGACGGGGGCAAGCAGTTTGAAGGCTATAAAGTGGCTCTAAGAGTGCACAAGGTCCCAGAGGAGTCCTTAGGAGCGACACACTTCTCACATTGGAGATGGGAGACCAGACAAGCTACACTGCAATGAAGGTCATCTGGGTCAGTAAGTTTGGACTGACCCCTGAAAAGTATTGGAAACAGTTCAGGGCACGCCCCACGCTTTTTAATATTTACGTGAAACCTCTGGTGGCCCTTATACAATCGTTCGGCTTACTTTAAACCTCCTACGCCGACGATACACAGATAGTGTTATCTCTACAAGGAGGCAACGAAGCGGAAAAGGCCTCCAGCTGCCAGGATTGTATGGCTGCCATTACTGGATGGATGGCCGCCAATTGCCTGAAGCTAAACGCAGGCAAGACTGAGGTGATCATATTCGGGAACAATCCTAACCTCTGGACCACGGGCTGGTGGCCCAGTGAGATGGGCCACCCTCCCCTTCCAGCACCTAAAGTAAAAAACCAGGGTCTAATTGTAGATAACACTCTTTCATTTGGGGACCAGGTTAGTAGAGTGGTGTCTACATACTTTTTCATTCTAAAAACTCTGAAAAAAATCAAACCCTTCGTAACAGCTGAAAGCTTCAGATCCATAGTATCCACTCTAGTTCTGTCCCGTCTGGATTACTGTAACAGTCTGTATCTGACAATCCATAACAAATACCTTAACAGACTCCAGATGGTACAGAATGCGGCAGCAAGGTTGCTCACAGATACTCCAAGGTACATGTCAATCAGGAACGGTCTACGAGATCTTCACTGGCTCCCTATGAAACAACGGGTCCATTTTAAGGCCCTCTGTATCGTATATAAGTCCCTACAGGGAGCTGGGCCATTGGACCTCAGAGAACGCTTCCAGTGGTATGTCCCGAGGAGAACATTGCGTTCTATGGAAGCTAAGCGGGCAGCCGTCCCTAGGGCAAAAAAGGCCAACTGGGGCGGAAAGAGCTTTGTGCTCAAAGCCACCAACGCCTGGAATGAACTTCCGTTTTTTCTAAGGTCTGCCACGGAACTTCTAACCTTTAGAAAAAATCTGAAAACTTGGCTGTTTTCAGCCTAGGTTCTGACAATGCTCCTGGGGTGGGTTCTCTCTTACGCTGTCTCTTTCAGGTAAACGGCTTGCAGCGCCAGGACACCTTCGGGTAACAGTGCGCTTTATAAATTAATATAACATAGCAAGATGTCATCACAAACATGGATGGATTTCTTAGAGTTTGATAGCAAGGCACTGAAAGGCTGGGTGAGGGGCAGTAAGTTTTATTTTGATTCAGGGCTATACAAGTTCATTTTAAAGGAGCACATGCTGAAACTTATTTTTCAGAGCTGTGCCAAAACCTGATTGATAGTAAGCTTTCTGACCCCAGAGTGTCCAAAAAGGTATCTGGGGGGTGGGGGCGGGGGGACATTCCCAAAAGTGTGGTCAGTGTTCCAAACCGAAAAGGGTGGGAATAAAAAGGAGGTCTCCCAAGACCCCCAAAAACAACTCACAAGGGAGTCTTATTTCCAATCTGGCCACCAGAAGAAAAACTACCCTGCCAAAAGTCAGCAGCCGAAAACTCCCAAGTGCTATGAGTGCTTTAAGTATGGATAGAACAAGGGGGATCACAAGTACCCAAAAAAAGCACAATCTCCCACTAGAGGAAAGGTTCCAGGGGAAGAGAGTATAGTGCTGAGGGAGGAATTGGTCCCAGTTGATGGGGGGGAGGTTAGTGGGGTTACCCTAGTGTTCCTTTGTGACAGGGAGACGGTTCCTAAGATCCATGTGCCCTCTAATACTACATAGTATAGGCAATGGGTCACCATCACCGGGCAAGATGTTGAGGAGCTGAGGGATACATGTATCAGCATGAATATGGTAAGGAGTCAGCCGGTGTCCCCAGACCAGGTGATTCCCAATCCATCCACCAGGTTGTGGTGGCTGGCAACATAGAGGGACACTCTCCAGTGGCCCTTATTCCACTTGAGTGGGATGGGGGGGGGGGGGTTTCAGGTCTTCTTAAAGTTGCTGTGAGCCATGCCATGCCCGTGGACTGTTTATTGGGTAATGCCCTTGAGCACACTACCTGGAAGGAAGTGGAGCTCAAGGCTCATGTTGAGATGACGGGGTTACCTGATTGGATCTGACAATCACAAGGTCCATGGCTGCCCAGGATGGGATGCAAAAAGGGCTGGTGCTTGGAAAAATGGCTCTGCAAGCTGCTAAACAGGGGAAAGGCAGAGGGCATGGGAACCCAGCCCCTGAATGTCTTCCTAGTGAGGTGGATGGGGCCCCTGTGAGGGCATTGCTCCCATTGGTGACCTGTCAGAGCTTACTGGATGGCATGTGGAAAGAGGACCCACCAATGAGAAGTTCTGTAGGGTACAGCGGGAGTGTCCAACCATTGAGGGCATGAGGCAACAGGATGAAGCCCAAACAGCAGGTGATGCCTATTAAAGGAATCACATTAACTGGCAGGGCAGCCTCCTTTACAGTGAGCCTAAGGACTTGGTGGTCTCCCAATGCCTTCCTACTGGAGCGGTCTCACAAAACCTCCCTGGCAGGACACATGGGCCAAGAAAAGACATTTGCAAGGCTTGTTCCCCACTTCTTTTGGCCTATGATCAGGATTCCCTCAGATGCATTCTGTAGGACTTGTGTGACCTGCCAGGCTAGTGGAAAGGCAGGGCAGAGGTGTAAATACCTCCATAATCCCTTGCCTGTCACTGGCACACCCTTTAAGAGGGTGGGTATTGACATTGTTGGGCCTATAAATCCCCAGACTGCTTCAGGCAACAGGTTTATCCTGGTTCTGGTGGATCATGCCACTAGGCACCCAGAGTCAATCCCTCTGCAGACCACAACTGCACCTGCAGTGGCAAAATCCCTGATGAGGAGTTTTACTCGAGTGGGTTTACCCAAGGAAGTGGTGTCTGGCAGGGGCACCAACTTCATGTCTGCTTATATGCAGTCAATGTGGAAGGAGTGTGAGGTAATCTACTCTACTCCCTACCATCCACACAAAAAATGGGCTTGTTGAAAGATTCAACATGACCCTGAAGGGCTGGATAGAGGATTGCCTGAGGAGTAAGTGGGATATCCTCTTGCCATGCCTTCTGTTTGCATACAGAGAGGTGCCACAAAAGAGAATGGTCTTCAGCCCCTTCGCTCTTCGGTATAGACACCCAGTCAAAATACCTCTCAGTTTGGTGAAAGAAGGGTGTGAGCACGATGCCAGGAATATTCCCCAAGATGTAGTGAGCTGCACGCTGGCCTCCAGAAACCAAATGGCTAATTTTTGGAAGCGAGCTTCAGACAACTTGGAGGCCAGGCAGAATGTAACAAAACAATGGTATGACCAAAATTCTACCACTGTGGATTTGCAACCTGGGCAGAATGTGTGTGTTTTGGAACCTGTGGAGCCTAGGGCCCTCCAAGATCGTTGGACTGGGCCCTAAGAGACGATTGAAAGGAAGGGTGAGGCCACCTACCTTGCGGTTTTAAGAATCCGAGGCAATCCCACATGGTGCTCCATGCCAGTCGCCTCAAACCCCACTTTGAGAGGTCTGTGCTCACCATGCTGTTGGTGATCTCTTAGCCTCCAAGAAGAAGGATGGATATGTGGAGGGAGTAATCTGCCCCCCAGTCTGACTCCTGAACAGAAGAGGGACTGCCACCAAGTGTTGGGGCAGTACACCGCTCTGTTTTCTTTCATCCCTGGGACTACCCACCTGTGTACCCATGACGTGGACACAGGAGACAACCTTCCTGTCAAGATCAAGACTTATAGGTTGTCTGAGAAGGTGTTGGCCAGAATTAAGGAAGAGGTTTCCAAAATGCTGGAATTGGAGGTGATAGAACTCTCCAGTATCCTCTGGTCCAGTCCTGTGGTTCTGGAACCAAAAGCTGCCCCACTGGGGCCCACATCTGAACCCAGGTTCTGAGTGGTTTATAGATGGCTCAACTCAGTCACAAAGACAGACGCTCATCCCATCCCTGGGCTGATGAGCGTATTGACAGGTTAAGGGCTGCCCAGTAGTTAAGTACCTTTGAGCTAACATTGGGGTGCTGGCAGATCGCCCTAACAGGGGGAGCAAAAGAGAGGTCAGCCTTCTCCACTCCAGAGAGCCACTATCAGTTTAAAGTGATGCAATATGGACTCAAACATGTCCCTGCCATCTTCCAGAGGTTGGTGAACCAGATCCTTGCTGGTATGGAGGCTTTCATTGCTGCTTATCTGAATGACATAGCTGACTACAGTAGCAGCTGGAAGGACTACCTTTTTCACCTCCAGGAAGTGCTTCAGGGTCTACAACAGGCAGGCCTGACTATCAAGGCCAGTAAGTGCAAGATAGGGCAAGGGACTATGGTATACTTGGCATACATGGTGGTCAGGGGTAAGGTGCAGCCCCTCCAGGACAACATAGAGACTATCATGGCCTGGTGGACCCCCAATCCCAGACTGAGGTCAGTGCATTCTTGGGCTTCATTGGGTACTATAGAAGAATTGTCAAGGGATATGGCACCAATGCTGCCCTCTTGACAGAGCTGACTTCTAAGAAGCAGCCAGAAATGTGATTGGGACAGAGGTATGCCAAAAAGCATTTGACTCCCTTAAGTAGGTCATATGCACATCCCCTGTGCTCAAGGGCCCTGACTTCTCTAAGGAGTTTATCGTTCACACAGATGCCTCAGAGCATGGCATGGGGCAGTACTTTCACAACTTTATGAAGAGGGCCTAGACCAAGCTGTAGCTTTCATCTCCAGGAGGTTACTCCCCAGGGAACAAAGGTGGAGTGCTATAGAGCTATAGAAAGAGAAGCTTTTGCTGTGGTCTGGGCATGGAAGAAGTTGAGATCATACCTGTTTGGTACTCACTATCTGATTCACACTGACCACAGGCCCCTAAGGCAGCTAATGCAAATGAGGGGTGAGAATCCAACTGCTGAGGTGGTCCATTTCCCTACAAGGTATGGAATGCAGGGATGAACACAGACATGGGGCAGACCACGCCAATGTTGATGGTCTATCTAGGTTTTTCCACCTTAGTGATAAGAACTCCATAGAGGTTGGGTGGATCACCCTACTTTCAGTTGAGGGACGAACACATATTAAACATGTCAGCCTTAGGGTGGTATTCCCCCAAACGTTTTGCTTGCTTACCGCCTCTATTTGCTGATTCTTTTTGTTGGCCATAGGACTCTGATTTGCATATTGCTGGTTCTGAACTGAGGTGGCGAAGTGAGCTACAGAACAATGATGGAGTCAACCCAGATCTGTGACTGGGGTGAGTGTTTGAAAAGTTTCAGAACTCCATCCATCATCTCGTTATGGTTGCTTTGTACCCGTGAAGTGGACACAGGTGACAGTCTGCCAGTAAAGAACACAATTTACAGACAGCCTGGCCATGTCAGAGATTGCATCAGGACAGAGGTCCAAAATACGCTGGAATTAGGGGTCATTGAACCTTCAGATAGCCCCAGGGCTAGTCAGTATCCCTGGTACCAAAACCTCACACCAAGGGTGGAAAAAAAGAGATGAGGGTTTGTGTGGACTACCGAGGCCTTAATGCAGTCACTAGGACTGCTGCCCATCCTATTCTAAGGGCAGATGAGCTCATAGATACTTTGGCATCAGTCATGTTTTTGAGTACATTTGACCTGACGTCTGGCTACTGGCAAATTAGTTAGCTGAGGTTGTCAAGCCAAAAACAGAATTTGCAACCCCCAGTGGGCATTATCAATTTATTTTGATGCCCTTTGTCTTAAAAACGCACCTGCCACATTTCAGAGGCTGGTGAACAAAGTCCTAACAGGTCTGGAAGCCTATAGCGCAGCATATCTAGATGATATTGCTGTCTTTAGCTCCACCTGGGATGATCAACTGGTCCACCTCAGAAATGTTCTGGCGCCCCTGCAAAAGGCAGGCCTCACTATCAAGGCTACCAAGTGCCAGATAGGACAGAGCAAGGTTGTATATCAGGTCTAAACTGGGGTGGCATGGTGAGCAAAAGAATGATGGATTTAACCCAGATTTCTTGACTGGGGGGTGAATGTTTCGATTTGTTCTGCATTCCATCCATCAATTGTGTCTTTTGCTTTCTTGCCCCAGGTTGTATACTTGGCTACCTGGTAGGTGAAGGCCAGGTTCAACCATTAGAGAACAAAATCCAGACCATCATAGACTGAGCTGCTCCCACTACCCAGACTCAGGTCAGAGCTTTCTTGGGCTTGACTGGGTACTACAGTAGGTTTGTTAAGTAATATGGGTCCATTGTGACTCCCCTTAATGATCTCACCTACAGGAGAATGCCAAAGAAAGCTCAGTGGACAGTTAGCTGTCAAAAGGTATTTGATGAGCTGAAGCAGGCCATGTGCACTGCTACCATTCTGCACAGCCCTGACTATTATAAAGCCTTCACTGTCCAGACAGCTACATCTGCGATAGGGGTAGGAGCTTTTTTGACACAACTAAATCCAGAGGGCCAGGGCCAACCAGTAGTTTTTATAAGCAGAAGGTTGACCCCCCAGGGAGAAACGTTGGTCAGCTATAGAGAGGAAGGCCTTTGCTGTGGTTTGGGGCTGGAAGAAGTTGAGATCATACCTGTTTGGTACTCACTTCATTGTTCAGACAGAACATAAGCCCCTCTCATGGCTTTAACAAATGAAGGGTGAAAATCGCAAACATTTGAGGTGGTCCATTTCCCTTCAGGGGATGGACTATTCAGAGGAACATAGGCCTGGGAGTAACCATGCCAACGCAGATGAACTCTTCAGATATATCCATTTAGATAATGAAGACTCAACTGGGCATGGTTAGGCTCATCTCCTTACGTTTGGAGGTGTGTAGGAAAGTAGGATCTGCTTTCATGGTCACTCCCACTTTTTGCTGTTGTCCTTCTGTTTTCTGACTAGTCTGACTAGGATCCTGCTAATCACGACCCCAGTCTCTGTGCTTCTTTCCTAAATTGGACTTGCTGAGTACTTGGGTACCCTCCAGATTGGCTACTGGTGTATATGGTACCAAGGTGCCCAGGGCATATGCACACTGGGGTCTCCCGTGGGCTGAAGCATGCATTATGCCACCCCTGAGAGACCACTCAAATTGTGACTCCAGGCCTGCCATTGCAACCTGTTTAAGCTGGTGCTAGCCCCATTTACGTCAGAGATAGGTTTACCTATATCGAGGTCACTACACTTAAAACCTATACGTCACCCCTAAGGCAGGCCTTTCAATCCTGAAGGCAGGGTGCTGGGTCCTAAGTGTGAGGGTGCCCCTGCATGAGCAGGGCACCTTCGGAGTCCATTCTCCCAGGTTGTAAATACATCAGCCATTTAGAAATATAGAGTGGCCATGCGTCGTGACTATCTCTAAACTGGCTGTAACGAACCCTGTCATGTTTGGTATCAAACATGTTGGAATCATACCCCCACACCGTAAACGGCCCTCAGTTCTCTCAGTACCAGTCTTCCAGGGCTAGGGCTTCCAGTCTAGGGATGCTGCTGGCCAGAGACACATTTCTGCCCTCCTGCTACTGAGCGAAGCTTGAGCAGGGGAAAACAGAATAGGTATCCTTTCACAGGGAGGTGTGACCACCTCCCAGACAGAATTTAATGTATTGGGACAGGGTGGGGCACTTGCCAACGCTAATGAGACTGCTTGAGGGGCAAATTTGGTGCCCTCCTTGCATACTCCAGTTCAAACCAGCTCTGGGAGCCGTTAGCTCCCGCTCTGGTATGAAACTAGACAAAGAACATGGGATATCCTCCCCACTGTCCAGCTCCTCCTCTGGGAGGGACAACTGAATCAATCCCAACCCTTTCCTAAGGGTACATGAGAGCTTACCTGAGGGTGGGTCCCTAGATTAGCCGTGGGATTCAATCCCGATTAAACTCTGCATCATCTTCTACCGTCTGGATACTCTGACCACGTCGGACAGACCGTGTTGGACTGATCACATCGAACTTGGCTTTGGGGAAACGAGACCGCAACTAGGAAGACTTTGACTACTCCAGGTCTCATTGTCCTGCAAGTCTGTTGCACCGTCAGTGTCCGTGCTCCATACAGGTTCCTCACAGGGCCTGTGGACATACAAGACACCCGAAGGAGTCTCCCTTTGAGTGAAGGAGTCACTCCCCTGCATCCGCAGGCACCTCAACGTAGCTGACTGATTTGATGATCCTGGGCTCCTACGGACTCTGCCAGACTAAGTAAGACATGTGGCCGCTCTAGAACTCCCTCGAGGCCTGCACTGTCTTCAGATTGAGTCTGAGGCCAGTAACCTCTTCGGCACCGCTGGAACCGAGCCCCTGTGCACCGCGTCGGCCGGCCGTTGCTAAGGCTGGGCTCTGACTTACCCAGTCATGGTGAATCACTTGGACCTTGCTGGCCCAGACACTGCACCTTCCTTGATTTCCACGCCCTCCTGGCTCTAGACATCTGATGTGGGACACCTAGTAATGGATCCTGGTCTTCCACAGCGTTGCCTGGACCTCACAGCTTCAACTTAAAGGGCACTGTCAACCATCCTGCATCTATCAACATCGGTGGGCATTCGTCTTCCGTGCTTCCTGGTCACTCCTGAGTGGCATAGACTTTGTCCCCTCTGATTGCAGGTTCATCTCAACTTGAATCCAATTTTGAGTTTTTACGGACTCTTTTGTCGTCTTCTCAAGTGGCATCTTTCCTCAAGTCCTCCATTTTGTTCTACGGTGGTTTCTGACGTCACTTGACACCTATGCACCTGGCTTCCTTGGTGTAGGTATTCTGGTTCCGTGGGTATCCACGGGAGGGGTGACTAGCCAACCTGTCATATTCCACTGGGTTTCTTCAGGGTCCGCTGGGAAGGGTTGTTCTTATTTACAATTGCAACCGCAGGGTCGTAGCCAAGATGGCGATCGAGAAGGACGTGCCTGCTCGTCGCTCCGTCCTGCTGACTGGGTCTCACTGACACAGCGTTGCGTAGTAGACCCAGAGGAGTCCCTGGGCCTTACTCCCCCACCTTCAACACCTCTGGGGGCCAGCGCAGCCAAATCCAGTTGGGGACAGCCGCAGAGAGAAGGTGCTCAGCCGCGGCTCAGTCATCACAGACGGCCGCGGGTGGCGTAGAGCTACTGCCGGATCACGCCGGTTAGTGTGCGGCCTCGTGGCTGGGCGGCTCTCCCCTCGGATGGAGGTGATCCGGTCCAGTTCCGGTTGACTGGGGGCCACCCTCAAGTATGCAGCAGGTCCGGGGTGGACACAAGACAACCCGGAGCAGAGGCAACGGCTGTGGGCCCGTGCGGTGAGAGGCGCTTGAGCCGGAGGAAGCGGGCCTAGCCTTATCCCCCCAGCAGTCACTCCGGAGGTATGAGCACTGGTGCCGTGGGGTAAGGACGCCGGGATTTCTCACCGGCTGTAGGTGCTGCTCAGCTCCTAGTTCGGTGAGCAGGAGGCCTGCTAGGCCTGGAGACTCGCGGTGTAGACTTGGCCGAGTGGCCACGATTGAATACAAGGGGGAGGCATGTGGCGTTCCCTCCCCCTGCTTAAGTCCGACTAAACGCAACTGTGCAAAAAGTCTCCGGCCTTGGTGGCAGCGGTCCAGAGACCTATGAAACCTGGTTTGGATGAGGTAGACTGCTGGAAACACGGATCCGGCTGCCGCCAGGTTGCCGCAAACGGCTCTGGCCGGGGCTGCGTGAATACCCCAGTTGGATGGCTGGTGTGTGACCTTACGACCAGGTACCCTCCCCCGGGTGGCGCATACCCGACACGGCTGAGTCCGAAATCGACTACTGTGAGCTGACAGGTCTGTGGCGCAAAGGAGACTGGCCCGAAGCAGAACAGCTGGCCTGAGCCTAGACTGCGAGCAACACAAGCCCGTAAAGGGCAAGCCGAATCTCCCCCATCCCCAGGCTGATGCTCTGAAGATAAGGTTGGTGCTGCCAGGGGGGTGGGGGGACATTTTGCTCGTTGCGGGCGTCTCCCGCTCCCATTTCAGTGGCCAAGAGATTTGCCAGGCTTACAGGACAGCCCTGGAGGATCTGGGCCTAGAAGGCTGAGGGCGGAAGTATGGGGGTGTGGGGGGGGGGGGGGGGGGTGAGGAGTGTCCCCCCATGGTCTGGCCCTGAAAAACAGAACTGTACAGAAAAGCAGCCTCCCCTGGTGCTGGTTACTTGGTCGCAATTAGTTTCGGTCAGACCCAAACAGCTAATAAAGCTTGACTCGGTCCGGTAGCGGACGAGAGTGTTGAAAGGCCCGGAGCTCGATTAGGACTGGTGGGTTTGGTGCTGGTCCCGATGGGCAAAGTGATAGGCTGAACCAGAATCCGGCTGTACTGGTGCCCGCCTTCGTGATCGAGACTGACGGGACCAGGCCGCTCTCCGGCAGTCTGAACTGGACAGAGTATCCTGGAGCCCAGGGGCGGAGTGGTCCCTGGAGACCCATACCCAGCGTGGTGAGCCCCGAGGGGGTACTGGACGGGGGTGAGGTGTTAGGAGATGCAATGCACTATACAGAGGGATACAGCACTAGTCAGGGGACCACGCCATAGAAGCCAGCAAGACACAGGCATGCTTAGAAGACCAAGAGGAGTGCACCGTGCAGTTGGGAAATGGCATCAAATAAAAACAAGAAGGAACGCAATGTTTAGGATCTCCTCCTTAAGTCTAGCACTACTAATACAGACGTGCGCCTGGGAGTTCCATGGGCCCGGAAGTAGGAGATGCGGAGGCCCCAGTAACACGCTCCTTCCTTGAAACCTTGTTCGCCTCCCTGAAGGATGATCTGCACACTATGAAAAAGGAGGTAGCCCAAGAGCTTAGGGAGATTCGGAGGGACCTAGACTCGGTGGGAGAGAGAGTAGACATGCTAGAGGCGCAGGCCTCCGCCAAGGATGAGGAGATAGACCAGCTTCAACAGGAGGTCCTCTGCCTGGGGGACCAGTACCTGGATCTCCAGGCGTATTATGAGGTTATCAAAAATCACTCTGGATGTAACAACATACAAATCCGGGCGGTACCTCAGGGGGCGGAGGGGTCAGATATCGAGACGTATGTTGAGGAACTCTCCCGCTTCATTCTAGGTGCCCCGCCGGACCAGCGCGTCAAGTTGGACCGAACGCACAGGGTGGGTCCAAGGAGAGCGGTCCAGGCCCCCAGTGAGACATTCTCATTTGCATCCATGATTTTCAACTCAAGGAACACATTTTCTGAGAGGCCCAAGACAAGCAGCACACCGAGTTCTGGGGTTCCCACCCCTCTTGTTTCAGGATTTGGCGGCCTCCACACTGCAAAAGAGGAGAGAGTTCAGGCCAATCATGGCTCACCTGCACATCACTGGAGTACCCTATTCTTGGGGTCATTCTTCAGGTTGATCTTTAAATGGGACGGCAAGACTCACCACATTCACACAGGAGGCCAAATAGCTGCTGAATTTATCAGAGGATGACTAGGAGGATCCCGCACAAGCCGAAACCAAAAATAGACCCCCGAGAGCGGAGAGATGGCAGAGGGTGGGTCGGACCTGGAGCCTATCGCCAGAGAGCGGAAGGCTCTGGGCAATAAGCCATAGCCTCACTGGAAGAGGACACTGTCAACCCAGACCGAGAGGCACCATGATTACGCTGGGTGGAATTGGCCCTGGGACCCAAGGGTTTGAGTTATAGAGATCCCGGTCATCTTGACTGAAGGGGCCCGGGTGGGACGGGGGACTGAATGGGTCCTGCTGACATCTCATGCCTACTCATGGGGTTTTCCACCCAGGACTATTATTCTGTTTGTCAGTTCTTGTTATTTTTTTATTGTAATGTTACGGGGTTATTGAGTCCTCCTCCACCCCCAGATATGAAGCCTAATGCTCAAGGAGGCCCTTCTGGAGCTAGATCACCATCACACAATACCTGCCAGATCACAAAGTGGATGGCCTTTGCGGTCATTATACAATGCCTGGCCTTTCTTTGCTATCTAATAAGTCCAATAAAATGACCGTAACCCTTAAGATACTTTCGCTTAATGTAAAAGACCTCTATAATCCGGTTAAAAGGTGGGCCATTCTTTCATTCCTAGAAAGCACAGATGCGCATATTTGTCTTCTTCAGGAGACGCACCTATTGGCTGGTGACACTCACAGATTAAGGTCCAGGGCGTTCCCTCAGCAGCTTTTCTCGTCCCACTCCACTAAGACAGCTGGGGTAGCCATCCTTATTTCCTCTAAGTTTAATGGTAGAGTAGGCCCCAACCAAGCGGAACTTTGGGGAAGGCTGCTGGCTCACACCTTCACATTGGGCTCCCATGCCTTCACTATTGGCACAGTATACGCCCCGAACGAGGGGCAGGAGGGATTTTTCCATGAGGTGGTGCTAGAGTTATCTAAATCCCCCGATAGGTTGTTGATTTTAGGGGGGACCTTAACCTGGATTTAGATAATGATGTTCACAGATCGGGTCAACAACATGGGCAGACTGGAGCTCTTACAGAAGAGGGAAAGCGGCTGCTGGCAGACACAGGGCTGACTGACGTATGGAGTACTCACAACCCAACAGACAGAGAGTATACTTTCTATTCACATCCCCATAAGACCAATGCTAGGATTGACTACTTTTTAGCCACCGATATAGTTGCCAACCAGATACAACAAATAGAGATACTCCCTAGCTCACTATCTGATCACTCGGCAGTGAGCATGACTCTAGCCCTCACTGGTCCTCGACCCATACGCCGCTTTTGGCGGCTCAAAGAAACAATGCTTCAACGCCCCACAGCAGTGTAACGAATCACAATAGCGACAGTAGACTATCTAGAAGTGAATGACACTCCCGACAACCCCAAAGCTACACTATGGGATGCCCTGAAAGCAGTGGTCAGGGGAGAGTTTATCGCTATCACATCATTTGATAATAAAATTTGGAGAGAAAAAAGGGAGCAACTTTATTGTGAGGTGACAGAATTAGAACGTATTCATCAGAGGACGGGTGCCCTAAGGGTCTGGAGGCAGCTAAAAGCTACGCAAACCCAATTAGCAGGCCTGGACATTGACAGGGCAGAGTATGCAACGCTAAGGCATAGGCACTCCTTTTACACTGAAGGGACAGAAGTGGGCGTCTCCTGGCTAACAGATTAAGGGCACAGCAGCAGGCTTCCAATATTCCTACAGTGGTCGATCAGTCCGGTCAGGATCAGGCCTCCGGCCAGGCCACTACACAAACGTTCCGGCAGTACTACGCGTCCTTATATGGAGCACAGCAACTACCTGACGATAGTCCTGCCCAATACTTGAATGGCTTGAATACCGCCAAATTAACATCTGACCAGGGCAAACAGCTCGAATCCCCGATCAAACTGGGAGGTAATCTCGACCATCTCCAAACAAAAACTGCTTAAGTCACAGAGCCCAGATGGCTTCCCATCCCTTTTTTATAAAAAACTTCTGCTTCACGCTGGCCCCGATAATTATGAGGGAGTGTAACTTGATTAAGTTCTCCTCTCCAATCCCATCCACAATGCTAGAGTTGTTAGTCACAGTAATCCCCAAACCAGGGAAGGACAAGTGGCACTGTGTGTCCTATCGGCCCATCTCCCTTCTTAACGTAGACCTTAACCTGTTCACAGGGATCCTGGTGCAGCGACTCTCCCCCCATCTACCGGGTTTGATAGACCCGGACCAATCGGGCTTCGTGCCCAGACGTCAGTGCTCTGATAACACCAAACGCCTTCTACACATCATCGACAAAGCAGAGCGTTTTGGTATTGAGCACATGATTCTCTCTGTTGACGCCGAGAAGGCTCTCGAAAGGGTGCATTGGACCTATCTAACAGTGACCATGCGCCACTTTGGCCTGTCAGAGAGATTTATAGGCTGGGTCCTAAGCAGTTATACCAACCCAACTGCCTCTGTCCGAGTGAACGGCCTCACCTCGGACACCTTTCCTATTCAGCAGGGAACACGGTAGGGCTGCCCGCTCTCACCACTCTTATTCGCCCTCTACATGGAGCCCATAGCCTAAAGGGTGAGTAATGATCTTTTGGTATCGGGGTGGTATTTGGGGGTGAGGAACACAAAATTAGTTTATATGTGCATGACGTAGTTGCCACCTTGGTAAACCCAAGAGTCTCCCTGCCTGCCCTTACAGCTGAATTGGAACAGTTTGCACAAGTGTCGGGATTCAAGGTCAATGTCTACAAGTTGCAAGCTCTTAGCCGGTCCCTCTCCCCGGATACAACAGAGGTACTCAAACGCACACACCATATTCAATGGGCCCAAGAGACCATCCCCTAGTTAGGCCTTCAACTCGCAGCAAACACACAGTGCACCACCTCATTGAATTATACAACGCTTCTGCTGCACATACGGGACTGCCTCAATAGATGAAGACTGCATTTGCTGTCTTGGTTGAGCCCTAGCTAAACAACCCCTATGGGGTCCCTTTTCTTACAAAGGATGCACGGCCCCACAATTTATACCCATCGAAAGTTACACACGCTACACTAACAGCTTGGGACAGAGTGGCCACATCCCGTAGGCTAACGACGTTCCCTTCTCCGCTCACTCCTATAGTGTACAATCCTGCATTCACTCCCGTTCTTGATAAGGGAGCATATGCTCAGTGGACAAGAGAGGGCTGCCGGTCCATAGTACACTTCTTCAACGTTGAAGGGCCCTTATCATTTGAAGACTTCCGTACAGAAAAGAGCATCCCAAAGAGGGAAAGCTTTCGCTACCTCCAAAATCGGCACTGGGTCATGCAGACAGCGGTTCGGGATCGGGCTCAGAGGGCCCCCGCGCCGTTTGAGAAATGGTTGGTGACGAAACACATGGACTCTCGCCTGATAGCAGAACTCTACAGATTTTCTCAGATGCACCCCCAGGACAGATAAATCCCCTGGACAGCTGAGATGGGAGGGGGAATTGCAACTGTGACTTACCCATTGACTTGTGATGTTCACGCGGTAGTGTTCACACTCTGCACATGGCCTCAGTGGGGTTTCTGGGTACTTACCTTGAGTGGTTCCTTGGGTCCACAACATTTCTCCGTCTTCTGGGTCCAGTCTCAACTTCAGTCTTGGTTTGCATACCACTATTTTAGGATTTGGTTTGGTATTGTGTTTCTATCTCCAGGCAGGAGATAGTACAATTGTGTTAGCAAGTGTTTGTAATAAAATACCTATTTTTATAACTACACTGTGTGATTCTTTTTCACTTAACCTGTACCATAAGATTAAGTACTGGTAAAACAGCTGCTTTACACTCCTTCTGTACTGCTCTCCACAGCTACCACTTCAAGAGCTTCCCAAGGTAGTCTAAGACCACTAAAATCACCATAAGGGTTGTCTGCATTAGTGCAGGGTGCCACACTTACATAAGTGAGCACCATATACTAAGCCAGCCTCCCACATTCAGCACTAGGGGCTATGGCATCTAAAGTTTTTTAACCTGGGAGCATGTCTTGAAGAAATCCTTAATGCAGCAGCCTTCATATTTCACCTTCAAAAGGTTCTACTTTAAACCAGTCCTTAATACTGCGTCGCTGGTGGTGGAGATCCTTTAAACCAGCATAATCCAAGCCTCTGGTCCTGACATAGAATGTAAAATTTCCTACATATAGGAACAGAAAGTTTCAATTCTATTAAAGACGCGGAGGCAAGGCTTAACCCACCCTTTATTTTGCCACCCTGCCAGTACATAATATTTTAGTGACATCTCCAACTTTTCACAAGGGGTTATGCTCCTAATGTTTTTCAGGACGGACTCACTGGAGTATTAATGTTGTGCACTACGAAAACCACAAGGCCAGAGAAGTGGCCACGCCCACTGGGGCGGTCTAAGTGAATTTAAATTGAGTTGCACATTGCCGGTCCTGCTCTACGTGTGGTTGCCAATGATTAAGAGTCAGGAAGACTCGAAACGCGTCTGGCAGTTAATCTACGATGATGTCTGTGTCAAAACCTGCATGCAGCCCCCTTGAATATTCTACCTGCTGTGGCTCTTCCATAAGGGGCACCTTTTTGACTGGATATATATATATATATATATATATATATATATATATATATATATATATATATATATATATATATATATATATATATCCTGTGAGACTGTAAAGATCGTATAAGGGAGGATGTCATGAACAATCAGCAGAGTAGAGCAGAAGGATGAGAAAACCCTATTTGAAGACATTTCTTAAAGGCGCTTGCCCAAACTTAGATTCGGCTTGAGTATCTGATTCTAAACAGTAATGTTTTGGGAATGAGAGCAGAGAGCTCCAAGTTGCTGCCCTGAAAGTGTCCTGAATAGGGACTTGCCTCACCCAAGCAGTGGTTGCAGCTTTTCCTCTAGTTGAATGAGCTCTAGGTTTGCCTGGTAAGGACTTGTTGGCAATCTGGTAACATAGGGTAATGCATGAAACTATCCAGCTAGCTATGGATTATTTGGAGGTCGCTAAACCTTGTCTCATAGCCCCATAATTTATTGACAAGTGGGAAGACTTTCTAATAGATTCTGATCTGTCTAAGCAGAAACAAAGGACTCTTTTGAGATCGAGAGAATGTAATGCTCTCTCTGCTGCGGAAGCAGGATTTGGAAAAAAGGTAGCTAAGAGCGACAGATTGATTGAGGTGGAACTCTTTACTACCTTTGGCACATATGGGTGATGTGTACGTAAAACAACCCTATTGTGGTGGAAAACTGTAAAGGGTTCCACAAAAGATAGAGCCTGCAATTCACACACTATACAAGCCGAGGTAATTGCAACAAAAATGGCAGTTTTCCATTATAAGTGTTGAAGCGATGCTTTATGGATGGGTTAGAAGGGTGGACCCATTAATATAAACAGCACTATATTCAATTACGGAAATAGAGAAGGATTTCTGTGTGGAGGAAAAACCTTCTTGAGACCCTCTAGAAAGTCTTTGACAACTGGATTCCTGAAAAATTACTCTTGCGTTACAATATGCAGTGATAGCTGCCAAGTGAACTCTTATAGAGGACAGCTGCAGACCTGACTTGGCTAGATGTAGTAAATAAGGTAGAATTATATGTTCCTGTACTGTGATGGGATCATAGTTATTTGCACTACACCATATGCAGAAGCGTTTCCACTTAAAAGTGTAGTAAATACTTGTAGAAGGACACTTTGCTTCTTTCAAAAAGCTCATGCAGGTGTCCATACTGGGTGACCTCAGGAGCCGTGCTGCCAAATCCAATGATTGGATTGTGGGGTGAATAATTTTGCCTTGATGTTTGGAGAGACGGTCTGGTCAGAGTCTGGTCTGAGTGGGAGACGCTTGTGGTGGATAATGGACAAGTGTAGAAAATCCGTGTACCACCATTGTCTCAGCCAATCTAGAGCTTCGAGGATTACTGTGATGCGCGATCTGGGGTTGAGACAGAATATCGAATTTGAAATATCGAGTGACATTAATATCGAGTCAAAAATATTGTGATAGCATAATATAGAGGTAAGTAATATTGATGTTTAAAATATTGAAAATAGGTTTAGTTTAAAATATCAATGTAAAAAAAATATTGATGTTAAAAATATAGTTGTATAGAATATTGATTTTTTTAAAATGCTGTTTTATATTTTTCAACTTATTTATTTTATAAACAATGTTATTTGTAATTTTTTTTAAACAATTTTTGCGTTGTATCATAATTATAATGTTCACAATAATATACATTTTCTGTCAAATATATGTTTTAGTAGTGGGATGTTGGGTTTATGGGGGTAAGGGTGGGGAGTAATTAATTTAAAAAAAATATTTAATGTCATTTTTTAAGGAATTTTGATTATTTATGTAATATTTTTAAGAGAAAAAGTTTTAAAAGTGGGATATTACGTTTTGAGGGGTTAAGGATGAGGAGTAATTAAAATAAATATTGTGTATATTTTATGTTTATAATATTTAAAAAAATAATTTATTAATTTTATATTGAAATGCTTTGTTTTTTAGGCATTAATAAAACTATTAGAAGTATAATTTTTTATAATTTAAGATTATTTGATAAAACGTGTAGAATGTTCAAATGTCTAGTAGTTGGATGTGGTGTTTATAGAAGATATTGTTGGGTAGTGTATGAATATTTAAATAAATGTACACATTTTTGTAAAATAATGGCCCAAAATTTTTTGTAGATTAAAAAATTGTGAAAAACTTTTTTTTTTTTTTTAAACAATTGGGTTTTATTCTCATATTTTTTTTATTTTTCAGTTTTCGGGGTACATTTTGAAAAATGTTATCTTTATTCTTGGTTCGATACATTTCAGGAGCATATTTTTTGTTTTGTTTTAATATAATTAATGATTTAAAAAACCTTATATGTTTATAGATTAATTTTAGTAGTGTTTATTGTATTGTGGAATTGTTTTGTGGATTTTTTATTTTAATTATATAACTTTTTAATATTAAGAAGTTATAATTTCTGATTTTGATTTTTTTTTTATTTTGAAATCTTTTAAAATAGGTGGTTTTATTAAAAAAAAAATATTAATATAATGTGTTTTTTTTGCACTATGGTTTTAAAGTTGTTACTTTTCAATTGCTTTTATGTTTACAGTGTGTTTATTTTTGTATATTAAATTTGTATAAAAATTGGAATTTTAGTTTTGGTAATTTTAGTTTTTAATATTTTCTAAAACCTTTGTAATATTTATTTGTAATGTGTTTATGTTAGTTAAAAAGTTTACATATTTAAATTTAAAGATATAAATATAACTGTTTTTGTATTTTCTATTAATTTTGTTTTATTGTAGTGGGAGTACTTCATTTTTGGGGTGTGGTGTTCAGTGCTTTACCTGATTTTAGTAATTTTGGAGCTGGAATACTTAATTTGTAGGGTTTAATGTCCAACACTTTCCCTGAATTTAGGGCCTGAATACGATGAAGGTGGCACCGCCACCGACAGCCCATCAGTGGCGGTCCCACCACCATCGTAACTGGGTTTTCGGGTGGCAATCGGAGAGACCGACCGCCACCGATCCGTCGATCTCCTTCAGAGGAGCAGCAATACCTACAATGGTGGTGGTGCCTACCCGGCACCGCCGTAGGTATTAAAATGTTCTTTCTGCCATCCCATTCATGGCGGTGAACCGGCCATGAAAAGGCAGGTGGAAAGGGACATTGGGGGCCTATAGCGGGACCTTGTTCCCCCCTGGTCCTCACCTTTGGGTTTTGAGGTGGCACCTAAGGTGCCCTTCTACATATCCCTGCACCATGTGGCAGGCACCGCAGGGAAATGTGTTATGTCCATATTTTGTACTGCGGCATGTGCTGCAGCCTGCAGCACCCACCTCAAAACAAAATATGGACATTGCCACCCCTGTGGTGGTCACATACCTCCGACTTGTAGTCGGGCGGCCCCATTTATGAAAGGATGACGGTTGGACGAAAGTCCGACCACCATGCTAATCGGCCCCTTAGGTATATTGATGTAGGAATAATTTGTAGGGTTTAGTGTCCAGCACATTCCCTGAATTTAGTTATCTTAGAGGAGGAATACTACATTTGTAGTGTGTGGTGTTCAGCATTTTCCCTGAATTTAGGTATATTGGAGTAGGAATAATTAATTTGTAGGGTTTATTGTCCAGCACTTTCCCTAAATTTACTGATATTGGAGTAGGAATAGTAATTTTTAAGGTTTAGGGGCCAATTAGGATGTAGGGCGGATCGCCACCGCCATGCGGGCGGTGGCGATCCGCCCTACATCCTTCCCCGCCCGCCACCCATTTCCCCCCACCATATTAGTATGGTGGGGGGACCGTGGCGGACGGGAAGACCGTCCACCTCTTTTCCGCCTTGTCGACCGGGCGGAAAAGGGTTTAATATGGTGGCGGAGTCTTCAAGACACCGCCATCCATATCAGGATGCAGGCAGGAGGCAGCCTTTCCGTGGCGGCGTTGCCGCCACAGAAAGGCATGCGGATTGGGCAACCAGGATTTTGGGGGAGCACATGGGGGTACCTATGGTACCCCCTGCAAGTGCATGCACAACATGGCAGGCACTGCGCGGTGCCTGCCACGTTGTGCATGCATATGCACAACGTGCACTTTTGGCACTGCGGCGGGTGCTGCTGAAAGCACTGCCCGTCGCAATGTTAAAAATGCGTGATGCGCCCACCAGTGTGGCGGGCGCATCCTAATATCCCCCACTGGACCGCCGCACATATGGCATTTCCGTCGGGATGGCGGGCGGGCAAAGTCTGCCCGCCATTCTAATGATGCCCTTAGTGTCCAGCACTTTCCTGGAATTTAGTGATATTGGAGTAGGAATAGTAAGTTTTTTAGCGTTTAGCGTCCAGTAGTTTCCCTGAATTTAGTTAGATTGGAGTAGTAATATTTAATTTGTAGGGTTTAGTGTATAATGATTTTTGTGAATGTAGTTTTAATGTAGTTGGAATAGTTAATTTTTAAAGTGTAGTGTGTAGAATTTGTTGTTACTTAGACTTTATTACAGTATATTACAAATATTTATTGGTATATAATTTTATAAAACACAAAGGGCCTAATTATGATGTTGGTCGGAGCAGCCTCCAGCCAACATTGTTTCGGGGAAGGGGACCATAGGTCGGCGGTTACGACAACCCCATTTGGATGCGACCGCACACTTCTATTTTTCAATGGGAGCTTGTGCGGTGGGCCAAACCGGCCGCAGCACAAGCTCCCATTGAAAAATTTAAGTTTGTAAACATCCCTGCACCGTGGAAGGCACCTCTTGAGGAGGACCCGGCAGGGCGTCTGCCTTACTAAAGTCAGTTTCCGACAGCCAATCCATGTCAGAAAGGCCAACATGGATTGGCTGTCGGAAACAGACAACATAATCTTGAAGGCGGAAATGCTGTCCTAAAGCGATTATGAGCGCTTTCCGACTGCCTTACTCGCTCTCTGTGCATGGTACAGGCCCCCAAGTGGGTGTCCGACAGCTGATTTGTGTCGGAGAGACCGAGTCGGAACAGCTGTCGGAATCCAACATCGTAATTGGTCGGTCAGAAACACGGCCCGTAGAGCTCTACAATGCAGCTCTGACTGACTCGGACTCTCCGAATGCCAGTCGGAACTGATTTCGGAATGACCGACCAACTACCTTGTATCATAATTGGTCGGTAAGAAATGTCACCGAGTCAGTCGGATACACGGGTTCCGACACGGATTTGGGCAAACCGAATGCCACTCGGAGCCTTTCCAACCGACATCGTAATTGGCCACTTAGGGGCCAATCCGATCTCGCTCGGAAAGCCCTACAACTGACTGTCCCATAGAGCTTTCTGACCGACTAGTGTTCCGGGGCTCCGAATGACAGAGTACGATGCGCTGCAGCGCTGATGGACTCGGGTCAATCGAAGCCCCATTGAAGTCAAAGGGAGCCTGTCGTATGTCGCGTACATAGGCTTTCATTGTGAAAAATATATGTCTTGGAAAAGGGCGCCCCCCTGTCGCGTGTTTGCCTCATCGCCACCCGCAACGTACACGCATGGGTGAGGGGGACCCCTAGGTCCCCCCGCTGTCCAAGTCGTCGGGCCCCGGGTGAAGGGGGTCTGGTGTGGACCCCCGAAGTACGCTTCCCAGAGCTTTTTCGACCCAGAGGCTCTGACTCGCCCTGGCTGCTCACAACGCACATCGTACTTTGTCGGCCGGAAATCGAACGCATTGCGCCGTACGCGTCAGACATCTTTGAGTCGCTAAAGGAGGCATCGCTGACGGGTATGAGTCAGTCGGGCAGCGAGGCGATTATCGCTTCATACTCGCACGGAAATCACACGTTCGACTTGGACTCGCTACTGGCAGATGCCGCTAGGAGCCCTTCAGAGCGAGATCGGAATCGGCCCGTAAGTGTTAAATTACGATGTGGGAATGTATTTGTTTTTGTGGGAGGGTGTGGTGTGTTTTTGCAGGTTTACATTCCTGAGTTATGGTGGGGACGAAGATGTGTATTCTAAGGAAATATTATATAGTTTGATGGAAACTATTATTTTAAAATACATTTCCTTTTATTTTTCAGGTTTCCTGGAGCGTTTCTTTTTTTTAATCTATTTTCCAGGTTTTTGATGTATTGACTACAGAGAGGATTGTGTTGGTAGATCTCTATTTATACAGTTGTATTTTTTAATTTTGGGAGGATTTAGGGACTTATTACGATGTCGGTCGGAGTTGCCTCTGACCGACACCATCGCGGACTCGGGACTGACTGACCTGAGGTTGGCGGTTCCGACCGCCTGATTACGATGGGTCGGATTCCCACTGTTCTCAATGGGAATTTGTGTCACGGCCGCAAACCGGCCACAATACAGGCTGCCGTAAAGAAATTGGGGGGGGGGGGTGTAAAACCCTGCACACTGTGGCAGGCACCCCATATTGCCTGCCACACAGTGCAGGGGGGTACCCTGGAGCCCTCTTCAACTACCAACCATAGACAGCGGAGGCAGGGGAGCCCCTATAGTCGCTTTACGACAGCCTTTCCGTGTCGTAAAGGCTGGCACGGAAAGGCTGTGGTAAACTGACACTGGATTTTAGTGCGATTTCGACTGGTCGGATCACAAACCGACCGAGTCAGTTGGAAAGCCTCCGACCGCGGTCGGAAAGCCTCCTACTAGTGGTTGGAGGCTTTCCGACCAACATCGTAATCAGCCCTTTTGTCTTTTTATGGAATATGATTTGGATTGTTGTCGTTTGGGATTTCTTTTGGTGTAAGGACGATCTACTGCAACAAAATTGTAAGTTATTTTTATATAAACGGGTGGGAACTTTTGGGCCTTATTACGATGTCGGATGGAGTTGCCTACGACCGACACCGTCTTGGTGTGGGAACCGACCGACCATAGGTTGGCGGTTCCGAACACCGGATTGCAATGCGACTGCACATGGTGCTGTCGCAAACTTCCATTTCGCTATGGGAACTTGTGCTGTGGACGGAAACCACCTGCAGCACAAGCTCACTTAGTGAAATAGGAGTTTGTGTAAACCCCTGCACCATGTGGCAGGCACCTCACGGTGTAGGGATTTTCAGAGGGGCAACTTAGGTTCACCCCAGACCCACAACTAAGGCCGCAGAGGGATTGATGCCCTGCTAGGGGCGCCCAAAGTCTCTTTTCGACAGCCTTTCCATGTCAAAAAGACATGGAAAGGCTGTCGGAAACAGACATCATAATCCCGTCAGCAGAAATGTCGTCCATAAGGGATAGGTATCCGATGGGCTACTTGAGCCCGTCGGCACACAGTCAGTTGGACCGGCCGGTTTAAACTCTGACCAAAGACATTAAAATTCGGCGTTCAGAGTGTAAACCTACGGTTTCGGTTGGTAAGCCTCTGACGAGCTGTCGGAATCTTACAGACCGACATAATGAGGCCCTTAATCTATTAATTTATGTGCAGTGGATTTATTTTTATTGATGATTTATTTACTTTGTTTCATTTTTTTATTCCGTTAATTGGTTCTCATTTTTTTTTTTTTTTTACATTTAAATGATATCTTGTCATTTGTTATGGTTAAAATATATATATTTTTTTACATAATAAATATACTAAAAATTGTTGTTAGTGTATCTTGGTTATTGTGGTAGGTAGTTTTTGTGTAGATTTTAAAGAATGGATTTTGCTATTGTTTCTCAGTATTCTAGTCCTTGTGTGTTTCGGTATAGTCTTGTTTTATATTGCAAATGTTCATACATTGTTTTGGTTTGTTTACTTAGTTTAGGGCCTATTTTAGTTACAGATTGGTCTAGTCTAAGTTCCTGGTAGCTTTGTTCCTTTTGGGTAGCTTTCAGTAGTCTGTGTAGGGTTGGTTGTGTTCTTCGTAACGTGGATTGGAAAGTATTATGCCATCCTTCCACAGCATTGTTGGTTTTAGCTTGTTGGGCTAGGGTACTGCCATACACATTCAACCATTGAATGTGGAATTTAGGATGGCATCTGGGTCCTGATTTGTGTAGTCACCCTACCCATGTGTCTTCAAAATAGTCAAGCAGGGGGATTAATTTTCTTTCATTTGCTTGGTAGAAGGGACTTTCTATTAGTAGGCTGGGAACATAGGCTAGGGCTATTCATTTTTTTATTTGATTTGCAAAATTACTTTTTGTTGCATATTCTACACTTAAGGTTGACTTTGGTAGATGGCGCCATATACTTTGATTAAAGTGATAGTAGCAGCCTTGCATTGCTGTGTGGTGGTAGATTTTTAAGATAGCTTGTATTATTGCTTGTTCAAAGTTAATGATAATTTTTTTAGGGTAGTAATTATTAGTTTGTTGTTTAATTTCTCTTAGGAGGTCTATGTAAGGTGTAGATTGTTTATTAGGTAGTAATGCGTATATAAAGGGGATATTGGTGTTGTGGTATTCCCCATGGATTGTGTATAGTTGGTAAAATGGGTTTTTAAATGTCTAATCAATCATCCATGTTTCGCATTGTCCCAGTTTTGTATATTAGTAGGGGTCACTTCTGCCCCACACCGACTCGGTCATGGGACTGACCAACACCCGGTCAGCAGTCCCGACCACCTTATTAGGATGCGACCGAACAATTCCTATATTTTACTATGAGGGCATGCCTTATGGCCGTAAACGGGCCGTAATGCATGCTGCCGTAGTGAAATAGGAGGTACGGTTCATCTCTGCACCCTGTGGCAGGCACCACAAGGTGACTGCCACAAGGTGCAGGGATCAACAGAGGGGTCCCCCTCGGCCTCCAACCAGAGGGCCTGCTGGGGGCCATCTAACATGCTTTCCGACATGGTTTCCATGTCGGACAGACCGGCATGGAAACCATGTCGGAAACAGTGATCGTAATCTCAAGGGCGGAAAGAGCCCCCTTTGAGATTACAGGCCAGATTCCGAATGGCAGACGGGCTCTCAGAACCCGGACTCCAACGCAATGAGCCGGTCGGAAAGGAAACCGACTGGCCCATTATGATGCGGCCCTTTATGGGCTGTATCGTAATCTGCCCCTTATTGTTTTTGGAGTTGGTGGTGTTAGGCTGGTGGTTTGGGCTATTAGGCGTTTTAGTGTTGGGATGACAGGTAGCTGACCAGTTACGTGCTCTGGAACATGGGCCAAGATATTTTTTAATATTTCAGTACTTGGTTGTTGGGAGCCAGTGCTTGCTGCTGTAATGTTTTCTAAAACGTCTCTGACATCTATTTCAGTGACGTTGGGGGGGGTGGTTATGTCCTTTTACATTTATCACTATAGTTTCCCTAGTTGTCGCCCTCCCATAGCAGGAATTAGAGTAGTATTTAGTACATTTCCAATGAATATGGTTAGAAGATGTTGTTTCCTGGCTGTAAGTGCAGCTGTGAGAGGCTGGCTTAGTATATGGTGCTCACTTATGTAAGTGTAGCACCCTGCGCTAATCCAGACAACCCTTATGGTGATTTTAGTGGTCTTAGACAACCTTAGAAAGCTCTCTAAGTGGTAGCTGTGGAAAGCAACCTTCAGGTTTAGTCCAGAAGGAGTGTAAAGCAGCTTGTTTTACCAGTACTTAATCTAATGGTATAAGTTAAGAGAAAAATAATCACGCAGTGTAGTTATAAAAATATGTATTGTATTACAAACACTCACTAACACATTGCAATATCTCCTACCCAGAGATATAAACACAATACACACAATACTTGGTAAATAGAACACGAAAGTAGCAGAAATACACCGTGGTCTCCAGGGGGAGACCAAACCATATACTAAAATAGTGGAATGCGAACCACGACTCAAGTCAAGAATGGGCCCAGAAGACGTAGAAGAGCCATGGACCCAAGGAACCACCCAAGGTGAGTATCTAGGAACCCCACGGATGTTGTGTGCAGAGTTGGAACACAACTGCGTGCTCAATGTTAGTCAATAGGTAAGTCACGGTTTTAATTTTAAAGAGTAAGGACCCTTCCCAGCAGACCCTGAAGAAACCCCGTGGAAGATGGAAGGTTGGAGAGTCATTCCACCCGTGGATACCCCAGGAACCAGGATACCTACACCAGAGAAGCCAGGTGCAAAGATGTCAAGTGACGTTGGAAACCGCTGTAGACTACAATGGAGGACTTCAGTTAAGAGGCTGCTGGAGAAGAAGACGAAGGAGTCTGGTGGAACCGAAAGGTGGATTCAGGATGAGAGGTAAATGCAAGAGGACAGAGTCTATGCCAATCAGGAGTGACCAGGAGGCATGGAAGACGAATGCCCACCGATGTCGGATATGCAGGAGAGGTTGACGGTGGCCTTGAAGTTGCAGCTGTGCAGACCAGGAGATGCTGTAGAAGACAAGCTGCTGTTCACGAGCTGTCCCACGTCAGATGTCGAGGCCCAAGGGGTCAGTGTCCGGCAGGGGCAACAAGCCATGGTAGCTGCAAATAACATAGTCTACGAAAAAGGTGCAGTGTCAGGACCAGCAAGGTCCAAGTGACTCAGTCAGTCAGTCAGTCAAACCACTTTAATTGATTAATTAAAATCATAAAAGTACATCACAAAAATTCATACTAATATTTTGATACATCGTAATAATACAATATGATAAAAAGAAGACATCATAAAAATCATCCAGACAAGTACATGTAACACTAAAAACATATTCCAAGCTGGGCGTCATATTTTTTCCTTGACCGCACAGCGGCAACCAAAAAGTTAGCAATGTTAAAAATATTCCATGGGCAGTCTAGTAATTGCAAGTACATCAATGCAGGTTCAACTTGAAAGAATCCTCTCCCTTGCAACAAGGGCAAAATGTACTTCTTTCTGCTTTCAGCATAAAATATACAGAGTAAGATAAAGTGCGCAGTGTCTTGAATTGAGCAGCCATCACAGTTACAAAAAGCAGCATCTTCTGGTTTACTCCAGCCTTGAAAGGTCCCTAAAATGAAATGAATCAGGTTAAAACGAAATCTGGTCAACAGCCAGCGATGATAATGTTTCGTAACCAACTTCAGGTAAGGCTCAATCTGGGGAGAGGTTATTAATAAAAAATGATCCCTTACCGACGGTTTTTTAAGTTCCTCACCCTCCCGCTCTTGGGACCTTAAATTCAGAAACTGGACTTTAACCCAGCCAATATCCCCCTTAGTAATCACTTCTGGGTTCTCGTAAATCTCTGGGCGCCCTAACTTATAAAACATTTTCCTGATGTACAAGAGCCAAGGGATATCAGCCACTCTGTCTAGTCCAATGCAGTCTTTTAAAATCAATCTATTAAGAGAAAGTTCTGGGTTCAACCATGTTTTCAGCCAAAATATAAGAGGGGCCAAACTTATATGATCGGACACATAATCCATCCCCAATTCTTGGTGTATTGAAAAGGTTGGGGATGATTGGGGGATGGAGAGCAGTGAACGAAAAAATTTGTTTTCTACCATATGGACTCCCTCCGCTTTTCTATACCCCCAAATTGCAGCACCATAAATCGCTAAAGCTAAACATTTCGCCCTATAGATGGCAAGGACTGCGTCACATGGTTTACCACCCAAACGTCGGGCAAAACTTAAAATTGCAGAAGAAGCTCTACCTACGCTGTTATTTTTTGCTATAAGCTGTGGAGCCCACGAGCATCTGTCACCAAATAAAACCCCAAGGTAGGTGAATACCTTTACTCTCGTGACCTCCACTCCTTTACAATAAAAGTGTTTCACTTTGTTTTTCCATATGCCCAGGGACATAACATGTGATTTGGAGCTATTCACCACTAGTTCCAATGAGCTCATGAACTCCCCAAAGGAGTTCAGTAGTCTCTGTAATCCCAGAGGGGTACGAGCCAATAGGACAGCATCGTCTGCGTATAGGAGAGCATGGAGGGTACTGTTGCCTATACGCGGAGTGTCCAAGCTGGCCTTACCTAAAGTTAAGTCTAACCTGTTGATATATAAGGTAAAAATTAAGGGGGCCAGGATGCATCCTTGTCGGACCCATCTGACCGATTTAAAGTGGCGAGTGCATTTACCCTCGTGGGAGACCCTAACTGCAGCGTACAAATCTTTGTGCAATTCCGCTAAGAAGTGAACCAGACAAGGATCAACCCCCAAGTTCAACAAGACCATCCACAGCTTCGATCTGTTCACCAGATCGAAGGCCGTGGATAGATCCATAAATGCAAGATATATGGATCCTTTGGTGGCTTTCGTATACTTGTTAATTAACAAGTACAGGTTGAGGCACTGGTCCATAGTACCCCTACCTGATCTAAAACTGAATTGCACATCCGATAAAGTCCCTCTCTCTGTCACCCAGTCTGAGATTATGTTCAGGATCACTTTGCCCAAAATTTTGACCGCAGAGTCAATTAATGAGATGGGCCGGTAACATCTCAGGTCACCCCTCTCTCCCTTTTTAAAAATCGGTATAATAATTGATTTAGACCAAGACTCCGGGAACCCATTCGCAACGCTAGCATTAAAAACATTGGTTAAGATGTTACTCCAGAGCTCAATGTCCCCTTTAAAGAGATCCAACGGGACACCATCAGGCCCTGGGGCCTTATTAGAGGCAGAGTCTTTAATGGCCTTCCCTACGTCATTCTTGTTAAATGTTAAATGGTTTGGGGGGGGAGTAAGATTCAGGGATCTTAAAAATGTCAAGAATCAAATTACTTGCATAAATACCTTCAAAGTGGGTCAACCACTCCCCCTCTGGGATGTTAATGTCGAGTGGGGCGTTTTCCTTCCCTGTTAAGAGTGGGCTGTTGACTATACTCCCGAACTTTGCGCTATCCTTGAGGACCTCAACTGAGGTTAGGGCATCCCAGGCCTCCTGCTTTAATTCGTTTTTTCGACCCTGGATAATAGATTTATAATCTTTCATAAGGGTGGCTATTAGGGCCTTATCCCGGGGTATCTTTAAGGCAGTTAATACATTTTGATGAGCCCTGGAACAACTAGTATCAAACCACTTTTTCCCATGTAAGGGACGCGGTTTGCTAGTGATGGTTAGGTCTGAAGAAACCTGCTTACAGATAGAACCAAAGACGGAAATTAACTCTCCGCCCGCGGTAGAAGGGTCCATACACTTCCTAAACTCGTCTCTTGATTTCACATATAGGTTCTCCATAAAATCCTCCGGAACTACTTTGGCCCACTTTAAATTCCTTCCTTGGTCACAGGAGGCCACGGAAATAGAGGCAACTGGGGCCAATGGGACCTCCTTAGGACAGAAACTCTTATCTAATTCTAAGATCACAGGATTGTGATCACTAAATGGTGAACGAAAAACATAGTACCTATGAACCAACCTTAAAAGAGCAGGGGATAGGAAAATATAATCAATAATTTATTCACTGTCCCTTGCTTCAAATGTTGCTATCCGTTCGCTCTTAGTTAAAAAACATGGCTCAAAAAGATCCGCCAGTTGAAGGAGCTCTTCAAGGGCCTCACCCTTGGAAGAATGTTCAAAGTGTGGTGGGACAGAGTGGGGAGAGCCATGAGGATCAACAATCTTACAATTAAAATCACAAAGATGAATATTAAAATCACCCATAAAAATAATTTGTACAAAAGTGGTTTGACGAGCATTATACAAATCTAAAAATGTTGATAGAAAACTAAAGTGCTCATTCCCGGTACACAATCCCCCGCATTATACAAATTTATAAACAATATTTTAGATTGAGACTCAGTAATGAATTCCACCATTTGACAGTTATGGGAGGCTGTATCTAACTGCGAAATCTTGGCCTTGAGTTTAACAGAAAAAAGAAACAACAGCCCTCCCTTTGCTCTGCCTGCTGCCGATGGCAAGGCAGGCAGAAAATAAGATTTAAAACCATCAATCCACAGGTTGTTTTCCCTAGCCCAGGTCTCCTGTAGAGCTATAATATCAAAACCTGCAACAAGCTTTAACCAATTTGCATCATCTTGTTTCGAACGTAACCCAGCTACATTCCAACTCATGAGCCTTATAAAGACTCCAGGGTCCCCTAAGTTAACTAGTTCATTTCCAATACTGCAAGGTTTGGGGACAGAGAGACCTAGTCAATCATTTACATCCAACTGGGATAAGGGTAAAAACCTGTTGGATGTAACAGTAACATCTAAAGGCCTATCTACCCTGTTATTTCTGGGGTTCACCTTGGAAAAAACTTTAGGGGAACTCAACGGCGCAGCCTCTTCGCTAAGTGCAGCACAGGGGACAAATGCCGGTGGGGTCTCCGAACGTATTGCAGGTCGGTAACTCCCACCTGCTTTAGAAAATCTATGGGGACGGCCCTAATGTTACCAACCTCCCCAGCCATATCTGAAGCATCCCATAACATACGTGTTGCTACATAAGGGTTATTAAAATTAACCACCACACAGTCCCCATTGACTTTTTTCTTGGTGCCTCCTATCCATCCAACTCGCCTAGCTGTTAGGATATAGCGTGAAATATTAGCATCGCCCCAACAATTCTGATCACACCATTTCCTGGCGACCGACAATAGTGCTTCGGTTGATTCAATCTTACCGTGCACTAATGGCAGGACACTAACCAGAATAACCACTAACGGGTCGGCCTCTGGGGGGAAATTAAAGCAAGATTGAGTTTAAGTGTTAGATGGAATATGCCTGCTAACAGGTTTAACCCGAGGCCTAAAAGGGACTGAAGATCTAGTCTGCCTAGTCGGATACGCCTTCGAGTCCATTACTTCTACTGTTGTTGTTTGGGGCTAGGCTTGGGCGATACAGCAACGCTCGAAATCCTAGATGGACCCCCCAATGACCTACTATTTGCACCATCTGCTGAGGAATAAACCGGTCTAGAAGAGGTACTATTTAGAAGGGGATTGCGGGCCTTGTTTATAGCAGAGAGGGTGGAATCAATCTGGGCACATTTCTCTAGTAAGCTAGCAACACACAGGTTCAGAGTGTCAACAATATCTTTAGCCATACTGGTAAGGGTCTCCTCAAGCCGGCTAGAAAAAATGTTCTCCACCATATCCCGGACCGAAGAGTAGAAAGAGTCAATAGTCACTGGGCTAGTGTCCGGTAAGGTACTTATAGATATAGGGTCCCGCTTGTTTGGCTTTTTACTCGTTCTCTTTGTGCCCTTAGATTGAGATTTTGATAATCTTTTTTTTGCAGGGACCTGATGAGGGGTAAGTTGAGGAATGATCGTTGGTAGAGCCGGGACCATCTCTTCACCTGCAGGACTGTGTGGGTCCGGTACCTGGGCTGGAGGACCAACAATAACAACTGGCTCGAGTGGGACAGGATGTTTCCCTGTGGGCTGCAAGGAGGCAGTTTGTTGTGCTACGATGGAATCAAGTCCAAGTTCTCTCTCAGCCAGCGCGATTTCTGAACTTAAAACCCCCACTGCTGAAGTTAAACATGATATGATAGTGGCCGACTTTCTAGGGACTTTAGCTTTTGCCCCCCCCCTGGTCCTGTGTAGTATGAAGTTTCCGCTTACCCATTCTTGGTCCTTGAACTCGACTGGAAAGAGAAGTGGCCCGGCCTGGCCTCTTCTGGCCCCTGACGGCCACAGACGGCCCGCCCTTTGCCCGGGCTTCGCCCGGCGCTGCCCGCGCACGTCCCGCGGGGCGTGAGGCGCGAGGTACATTTCAAGGTCCGGTGCAGGGGGGAGGGGCCACTGGTGTTGACGCTGCCCCTCTGCCTCCTGGTGCCTGTAGTCCTCCGGGCGCTGATGCGGTGAGTAAAACACTTCCTTGCTGGCACCTACGGCGCCGCGCGTCCCGCGAAGCGGGAGGCGCGAGGTAGATTTCAAGGTCCGGTGCAGGGGGGATGGGCCGCTGGTGTTGACGCTGCCCCTCTGCCTCCTGGTGCCTGTAGTCCTCCGGGCGCTGATGCGGTGAGTAAAACACCCCATTGCTGGCACCTACGGCGCTGCGCATCCCGCGAAGCGGGAGGCAGATTTCAAGGTCCGGTGCAGGGGGGAGGGGCCGCAGGTGTTGACGCTGCCCCTCTGCCTCCTGGTGCCTGTAGTCCTCCGGGCGCTGATGCGGTGAGTAAAACACTCCCTTGCTGGCACCTACGGCGCCGCACGTCCCGCGAAGCGTGAGGCGCGAGGTAGATTTCAAGGTCCGGTGCAGGGGGGATGGGCCGCTGGTGTTGACGCTGCCCCTCTGCCTCCTGGTGCCTGTAGTCCTCCGGACGCTGATGCGGTGAGTAAAACACCCCCTTGCTGGCACCTACGGCACTGCGCATCCCGCGAAGCGGGAGGCAGATTTCAAGGTCCGGTGCAGGGGGGAGGGGCCGCTGGTGTTGACGCTGCCCCTCTGCCTCCTGGTGCCTGTAGTCCTCCGGGCGCTGATGCGGTGAGTAAGACACCCCCTTGCTGGCACCTACGGCGCTGCGCGTCCCGTGAAGCGGGAGGCGCGAGGTAGATTTCAAGGTCTGGTGCAGGGGGGAGGGGCCGCTGGTGTTGACGCTGCCCCTCTGCCTCCTGGTGCCCGTAGTCCTCCGGGCGCTGATGCGGTAAGTAAAACACCCCCTTGCTGGCACCTACGGCGCTGCGCGTCCCGCGAAGCGGGAGGCGCGAGGTAGATTTCAAGGTCCGGTGCAGGGGGTAGGGGCCGCTGGTGTTGACGCTGCCCCTCTGCCTCCTGGTGCCTGTAGTCCTCCGGGCGCTGATGCGGTGAGTAAAACACCCCCTTGCTGGCACCTACGGCGCTGCGCGTCCAAGTGACTCACCACGAGCAGGTAAGTCAGACCCCGAGAAAGCAGCGGAGCCCACTGAAGCCAAAGAAGACCCTCAAGAGGACCCACGGGACGAAGGCACAGGTGTCACAAAAGGACCTCGAGCAGCTCACCAATGAAGAAGACCCACGGTGAAGAGGAAGCGATGATGGCAAAGATCTTGGCTGCAGGAGCTGTCTGCGGCTAAAGCTTCTCGGAGCCTGAAAATCTCTGGAGGAGAGAGTCAACAAGCCTTGGCAACGGCAAGTCAACGTGGTGCACAGGGAGTCTGTTCCAGTGGTTCCGATGAGGGATACTGGCCTCAAACTCTGTATGAAGACAGTGCAGGCCTCGAGGGAGTTGCAGAACCACCACCTGTGATGCTGAGCCTTTCAGAGTCAGTGGGAGCCCAGAATCAGCAGACCGAGCAGCTGCATTGCGTTGCCTGCAGATGCGGGGGTGACTCCTTCACCCCAAGGGAGATTCCTTCAGGGGCCTTGGATGTCCACAGGCCTAGTGAAGAACCTGTATGCAGCACGGGCACAGATGTGCCAGAATACCAGCAGGACGAAGAGACCAGGAGCAGCAGGAATCCTCCCCGTTGCAGTCTTGGTTCTTAAAGCGAAGACCAGAGAGTCCAGACAGCTGAAGTTGAAGTGGTATGTGATCTGAATCCTGTCCCATGACATATCTAGGGACTCACCCACAGGTAAGCCCTTAAGTACCCTTGGGGAAGGGGTCCCTTCCAGATGAGGGGCTGGACAGCAGGGAGAATACTGCCATGTCCTTTGTTCAGTTTCATGCCAGAGTGGGAGCCATGGCCACTCTATATGTCATAATGGCTGTTGCACTTACAACCTGTGAGAATGAACTCCAAAGGTTGTAGGGGTGTCCTGCTCATGCAGGGGAACCCTCACAGTTCAATTCAATTCTTTCTTTATTTCGGTTTTGATTTAAACCATAAAAGATATACAATGATTAATCACATTTCATATTAAAAGAATACATTTAAATGCATTTGAGCCCAAGGGTTCCACTTTAGACAATTTTCAAAAGAAGTAATAGTTCATTATACACCCTCACAGTTAGAACCGAGCACCCTGTCTTCAGGATTGAATGGCCTGCCTTAGGGTTGCCTATAGGTTTTAAGTGCAGTGACCTCAGATATAAGGAAACATATCTGTTGTAAGTGGTGTTAGCACCAGCTTACACAGACTGCAATGGCAGGCCTGTAGTCACAATTTGAGCGGTCTCTCATGGGTGGCATAATACATGCTGCTGCATCCCATGGGAGACCCCAGGTGTATTTAGGCCTTGGGTACCTTAGTACGATATACTAGGGACTTATCAGGGTACACCAGTAGCCAATCTGGAGGAAACCTAAGTGATCACTATGTCGAATTTACAAACTCATATATGAGAAACAATAAAACGATTATTATATAAAAATAGATCATACAATCTGAAAGGGAATGCAGTATAATAATAATATCTTCTTTATTCGTTTTTTTTTCACAATGAAAAACCATAAAAGAAACATGTTGAGCATACAAATACATGTTAAAACAAGAGTAATATTACAAGATTAAAATTAAAATTGGAATTCACACCGTTACAAAATCGTATATCCTACAAATAAGGACTCTCGTAATATCATTACATCATCAGGGCTTAGGACCAGCATGAATTTTACAGATTTTTCCTATGCTTTATAATACATTTTAGAAAGTTAAGAACGAGATAACACACCAGTTCAGATTCTAGCAGTTGGAGGCGTAGCATGGCAGGGCGACATTGTCTAAGTCCCCATCGTTTTAATAGCGATAGTAGCCAAACCTTCCTGTGTGAATGATAACATTTACAAAACAAAATTGTATGTAAATTAGACTGCATTGATTCATCATCACAAGGACAAAGAGTGAGAATTACATCCCACGTATTTCTCTCAGGGAAGGTTACTAGTCTATAAAAAAAGTTCAATCTGAATCTTGTCAGTAACATTCTATCATAGGTACTAATCTGTAATGTTAGATATGGCTGGATAGAGTAAGTAGTCTGAATCATGTTAGCATGGAGGACCGAGGATTTTGTGGACTCAGATGTCAGTCTCAAAGACTCTAGATGAGTCAAGGCCAGTTTTTTCAGATCTCTCTTCGGTATTTCAATAATATTTTTTGGTATTAGATAATATTTCTCCAGGCCAAGATCCTTAAAGAAGTTTCTTACATACCAAAGCCATTTTATTTTTGGAGAGTGATCAAGAGTCATGGAGTCTGTCATAATTTCCTGGGTTAAGGCATTTTTAATCGGAGGTCCAGATACGCCGCCAAAGCAATAATGGTTGGATCCGTAATAGATCCTCTAAATAAGGGATTCCAAGTTCCAGGTGAGCAGCATAGATTGAGGTACTACTTGGTGTAGCTAGGAGGAATCTGAGGAAAGTATTTTCAGCCTCCTGAAGGGCACCAACATTTACAAATCCCCAGATTCCCGCTCCATACAAAGCAATCGCCTGGCACTTGGCTATGTAAATTTTTAGTAACTCCACTGGGGGCCTTTTCCCTAATCTCTGTGAAAAACTCATCAAGGACATTATGGCTCTTTTGAACAGATGGTATCTAGCCTCAACTGCTGGCCTCCAGTTAAGTCTTTCGTCAATCATAATACCCAGGTAGCAGTACTGGGTAGTTACCTCAAGTTTTTGGTTTTTAAGGTAGATATTCTTTGATCGTGTTTTTCCTCTGCCTGCTACCATGACAAACGTTTTTTTTAACATTGACTTGTAAGTCCAGCCCAGCCATAAAGTCAACATATCTATTCAGGGACTTCTGTAATTCACAAGAGGTGCGTGCCAGGATGACTGCGTCATCAACGAGGGCGGGAATCATGCGCCGTTTTACCCGAGGAAGGTCCAGAGCCCCCCTCAACATCTCTACCTCCAAGCCATTTGTGTACAGAGAGAAGAGGAAGGGGGCCAGGACACACCCCTGCCTGACTCAACGCTTTACTCCGAAAGGCGCCGTCAACTCCCCCTTCGTACCAAACCGCACCCTTGCTGATGCTTTTGAGTATAGCTCTCTCAGGAAGTCTATAAGAGGGGGATCCACTCCCATGTGTGTCAGGATTGTCCAGAGCTTTACGTGTGAAACACAGTCGAAGGCGGCGGATAGGTCTACGTAGACCATATACACCGTGTCCTTCTTTGCATGAAAATAATTTCCCAGTATCAGGCTAAGATTAAGGGCCTGCTCCACTGTTCCAAACCCCTCCCGAAATCCGAATTGGATATCTGAGATAATATGTCCCTCCTCAGCCCACTGCCGGAGACGTTCAAGCACGACTCTACCAACGACCTTGCCCAAAGAATCCAATAGAGAGATAGGACGATAACATTTAACGTCCTGACGATCTCCCTTTTTAAAAATTGGGACCATGATTGATTTGGTCCAAGAATTTAACAGGCCCACCTTTGTCGCTGCGGTGCATACTCTGGTAAGGATAGGGGACCAGAGATCCAGATTGTATTTAAAAAGATCTACTGGGACCCCATCAGGGCCTGGGGCTATCCCATTTTTACTTAGTTCCAGGGCCACTACGACCTCAGTAATATCAAAGTACAGAAAAATTGGATATTCAACTTTTGGGAGTGAGAATTCTAACCCTGTTGATGAATCTGTATCTTTAAAAATCTTAGAAAAGTGGGCCACCCAGGTATCTTCGTCTATGGCCACTTCTATCTTGGGACTATCTTTGTCTAGTAGGTATGGAGATTTGACAGTTCGCCAAAAAGCCAGACTGTTTTTAGAAACGGCACTAGTATGTAACTCATCCCATAATTTCTGCTTTAATTCATTAATTCTTTGCTTGCGTACACTTCCGTATTGCTGTCTCAAACGTTGGATCTGGGCGGGGTCTCTATCTCTTTTCTTCAGAGCCTTCTTTAACTTAGTTAAGGCCATAGTACAGTTATGATTAAACCACCCTTTGGTAGTTGGATTTAAGGTCTTTGGAGTTATTGTAAGAAGTCCCTTAATTTTCTCTAGTATTTGTGAGAAATTATTTAGGACTTCTTCATCAGATTCTAATAAATCAAGGCACTTAATTATGTTTGTATATGCCTCCTTCACCAATTTTCCGGTTATTTCTTCTGGATTTATCACCCCCCATTTCAGAGTATATCCATTTTGCCTTCCTAGCTCCAGGTTATTCTGTGCAAGAGTTTTCGCTATAGCAACAGTTAAAGGTTGAGAGTTGATTGGATAGAACTCAATCCTGAGAGCGGAATGATCGCTTAAGATGTTTAACAGGACCTCAAATGACCTAACTCGGGGGGGCAGTCCTAATGACAAGAAGATATAATCTACTGTTGTTTTATGACCCCTGCCCACATATGTCGGTTGCAGGAAGTTTGAACCTGGACTTGGCTCATTAGCTATTACAAGTTCCAAGTCTAATAGGACATTATTCATGGCAGTCCCCACCTTGCTATGGACAAAGTGCATAATGGGGGCATCATGTTCGTCCACAATCCCACATCGATGTTTTCCGACGTGTGGGCATGGATGTAGGTTCAAATCTCCTCCCCATATAAGATGAACTGCCCCTTTTCCTGCCATAAGACTATGGGTTAGTTTCTCTTTGATGTTAGAAAGAAGGGTCAAAAATTGGTCCTCCTCTAAGTTATTATAGAGGTTAAGCAGAAGGACAGACTCTTTTTTATTGAAGGCTAAGATAAATAGTTGAAAATTTGGGTCGGAAGCAACTACGGATACTTTTAGGTGGTTAACTGTATTAGCGATGTATGTAATCAACCCCCCCCTTGGGTCTGCCTATACTATTGCCCAGGGCTGGAGTAAAGTATGTTTTAAAGCCCGGGAGATGGAGCTCCGTCATGGACCATGTCTCCTGTAGGCATATAATTTTACCCTGTTCCAAAAAATTCGCAGCCGACCCGTCCTCAATTTTGGAGCGAAGACCCGCTACGTTCCAAAAGAGGATAGGTAAAGGCTGCGATTCTATGTTGGTCACGACTTCGTTTGCTAATCGAATCGTTTTTCCCTCAAACATTGGATTAGGTATCTTAGAATTAGTAGAAGTCGAAGTTAATGGTCAGTCGACCAATTCAAGAACACTGAACCTATTTGCCGTTGGAATACTGGCCCAGGTGTCCCTTTGGGGCGGCTCTCTATTTGGCATCCTCTGACTGTGGGAACTCCACTCGTCTCGTCCTCCACCCCCGTATCGTGGTCTCGGTATGTACCGGGACCCATCATATTTACACAGACGAGGACCCGCTAATTGCCATGGGTTGGCATATTTACCATAACGTATGGCTGCTGTTTCCCAGGGATGATCGTAGTTATTATTGGGAGACTCTCTAGAAAGTCGCCTAGTTCCTATTTCTCCCTTAACGTTCGGAAACTCCCATGAGCAAATATGATCTACTGCCCTGGGGTCTTCGAGTGATATCAGAATGCAGTCTCCCGATATCGTTTTCCTGCTGTTTCCCACCCAGGGGGTTCTACGTACCATCAGGATCCTACATGACCCAGTTGCTGGAATGGGACGATTAATATTTAACCAGTATTGGACCTTATTTTTCAGTGACCATGTGGGTTCTATGTTATGATCCTCTAGCTCAGGCACACCTGTCATGACTACTACGTATGGACTAGCTTCCGGTGGCAAATCGACAGCCAATCTAATTTCGGGAATTTGCCCAGTATCGTCTCTGTTAGTTCCGGGCGACACGAAATTAGTGGCAGATTTTTTTGAAGACAAAATATTAGTTTTAGGCAAGAGTTTTTTTGGTGCAGATATTTTAGAGACTGGAGTTTTTGCTGTCGAGGCATTACCATGGGGAGGGGTTATAGTGATGTTAATGAGGGGTTCCACTGCTCTATTGATGTCTCTTGCTTCAGAAGGTGGTATTTTAGATGAAATTTCTAGGGGTAAGGTTTCGAGTGTTTTATTTTGTCTGTATGGAGTATTTTTAGGGGGCGGCTTGATTCCCTCCCTTTTTTTGTCCCCCTGCGGTTGCTTGGATTTCGTAATATTGACAAGATTCGATAGCTGGTACTCAATCTGTGTCAATCTTACTTCAAGTGGAGCAAGGACAGATTTTAGGAGATCTGCGATATGATTTATCAATTGTGAATTTTCATAGTCCTTTATTATCTTACTGGATGGTAAGTCGGTAGATGCTTCTACACTAATTGGATCTTGATTTTCTTGTGTGGACTGATTGATGACCGCAGAGTCGACTGACTGATCTATACTAAGTGGCATTATCTCTTTACCAAGATGACTAGTCTCACGGGGGGTAAGATTTTTTAACTTTTTCTTACGTTTCTTTATCGCCCCCTCCCTCCTCCCCCTTGTTTGCCTTATTTCATCTGGTGTTAGTTCTTGAATCATTTCTGGTGTCCTTTCTAGGTCTAGACTTAGCTGGAAATCAGAAAGTTCGGAGGCCGACAAGTCCACATTGTTTGGCAGGCTGCGCCTGCCCTCACAAAGCAGCTGACGCTCAGTATTATTTGGCCTTTCCGGGGTTTTTGCGTTCCTTAAATTTCCTATAGATGATCTCTTAGCCAGGTCCAAGTCCAATGACACCCTACCTTCAATTAAACTAATACTTTGGTCAATAAATGTGTTTGCCTTAGCAATAAAATCATCCATAGGACCTAGAAGCTTTCCCCCCCCCCTTACTTTGGTTTTCTTTCCTCTCGTTACAACCATAGTTTCTAGAGGCCAATATGGGTAGAAAGGGACTTATATACACAAGTTATCAACACAGCTGAGGCTTTGGGAACGTGCAAACACGAAGGTAATAAGTTCACACAAAGTATAGTAATAAATGGACAGACCTCAAAGTATATACAAGATTAGGGACGTGGCCCGGTCCGGTCTCTTCCGTCCTCAAACGGCCCGCCCTTTGCCCGGGCTTCGCCCCGGGCGCTCCCGCGCAGCGGGGGAGTGACTGCTTTAAATAGGAGAATACGTAGGCGAGGGGGGTGTGGCGTCCAGGGAGAGCAGCCCAGGCGTAGCCAGTTGGGCTCGCAGGGGCTCCTGGACAATGAAGTCCCCTGCTGCTCGCAGCCCTGGCCAAATGCGCTCACCCCGGCAGAGGCAACCCCGTGTAGCAGCCCTTACGGTGATCTACGGGCGCTGCGGGACCCGCGCAGCGGGTCCGGCGAGTTGCTGTTGCAGGAACGACAAAGAGAGTCACAAGATAGTCCTGCGTCAGACCAGGAGGCGGTATGAATCCCAAGAATAGCAAGTTGATGGTCCGCTTTTACTCCCGTCTATGCAGGGGGGCGTGGCGTCCAGGGAGAGCAGCCCAGGTGTAGCCAGTTGGGCTCGCAGGGGCACCTGGACAATGAAGTCCCCTGCTGCTCGCAGCCCTGGCCAAATGCGCTCACCCCGGCAGAGGCAACCCCGTGTAGCAGCCCTTACGGTGATCTACGGGCGCTGCGGGACCCGCGCAGCGGGTCCGGCGAGTTGCTGTTGCAGGAACGACAAAGAGAGTCACAAGATAGTCCGGCGTCAGACCAGGAGGCGGTATGAATCCCAAGAATAGTAAGTTGATGGTCCGCTTTTACTCCCGTCTATGCAGGGGGGCGTGGCGTCCAGGGAGAGCAGCCCAGGTGTAGCCAGTTGGGCTCGCAGGGGCTCCTGGACAATGAAGTCCCCTGCTGCTCGCAGCCCTGGCCAAATGCGCTCACCCCGGCATAGAAAACCCCGTGTAGCAGCCCTTGCGGTGATCTACGGGCGCTGCGGGACCCGCTCAGCGGGTCCGGCGAGTTGCTGTTGCAGGAACGACAAAGAGAGTCACAAGATAGTCCGGCGTCAGACCAGGAGGCGGTATGAATCCCAAGAATAGCAAGTTGATGGTCCGCTTTTACTCCCGTCTATGCAGGGGGGCGTGGCGTCCAGGGAGAGCAGCCCAGGTGTAGCCAGTTGGGCTCGCAGGGGCTCCTGGACAATGAAGTCCCCTGCTGCTCGCAGCCCTGGCCAAATGCGCTCACCCCGGCAGAGGCAAACCCGTGTAGCAGCCCTTACGGTGATCTACGGGCGCTGCGGGACCCGCGCAGCGGGTCCGGCGAGTTGCTGTTGCAGGAACGACAAAGAGAGTCACAAGATAGTCCGGCGTCAGACCAGGAGGCGGTATGAATTCCAAGAATAGTAAGTTGATGGTCCGCTTTTACTCCCGTCTATGCAGGGGGGCGTGGCGTCCAGGGAGAGCAGCCCAGGTGTAGCCAGTTGGGCTCACAGGGGCTCCTGGACAATGAAGTCCCCTGCTGCTCGCAGCCCTGGCCAAATGCGCTCACCCCGGCAGAGGCAGCCCCGTGTAGCAGTCCTTACGGTGATCTACGGGCGCTGCGGGACCCGCGCAGCAGGTCCGGCGAGTTGCTGTTGCAGGAACGACAAAGAGAGTCACAAGATAGTCCGGCGTCAGACCAGGAGGCGGTATGAATCCCAAGAATAGTAAGTTGATGGTCCGCTTTTACTCCCGTCTATGCAGGGGGGCATGGCGTGCAGGGAGAGCAGCCCAGGTGTAGCCAGTTGGGCTCGCAGGGGCTCCTGGACAATGAAGTCCCCTGCTGCTCGCAGCCCTGGCCAAATGCGCTCACCCCGGCAGAGGCAACCCCGTGTAGCAGCCCTCACGGTGATCTACGGGCGCTGCGGGACCCGCGCAGCGGGTCCGGCGAGTTGCTGTTGCAGGAACGACAAAGAGAGTCACAAGATAGTCCGGCGTCAGACAAGGAGGCGGTATGAATCCCAAGAATAGTAAGTTGATGGTCCGCTTTTACTCCCGTCTATGCAGGGGGGCATGGCGTCCAGGGAGAGCAGCCCAGGTGTAGCCAGTTGGGCTCGAAGGGGCTCCTGGACAATGAAGTCGCCTGCTGCTCGCAGCCCTGGCCAAATGCGCTCACCCCGGCAGAGGCAACCCCGTGTAGCAGCCCTTACGGTGATCTACGGGCGCTGCGGGACCCGCTCAGCGGGTCCGGCGAGTTGCTGTTGCAGGAACGACAAAGAGAGTCACAAGATAGTCCGGCGTCAGACCAGGAGGCGGTATGAATCCCAAGAATAGCAAGTTGATGGTCCGCTTTTACTCCCGTCTATGCAGGGGGGCGTGGCGTCCAGGGAGAGCAGCCCAGGTGTAGCCAGTTGGGCTCGCAGGGGCTCCTGGACAATGAAGTCCCCTGCTGCTCGCAGCCCTGGCCAAATGCGCTCACCCCGGCAGAGGCAAACCCGTGTAGCAGCCCTTACGGTGATCTACGGGCGCTGCGGGACCCGCGCAGTGGGTCCGGCGAGTTGCTGTTGCAGGAACGACAAAGAGAGTCACAAGATAGTCCGGCGTCAGACCAGGAGGCGGTATGAATCCCAAGAATAGTAAGTTGATGGTCCGCTTTTACGCCCGTCTATGCAGGGGGGCGTGGCGTCCAGGGAGAGCAGCCCAGGTGCAGCCAGTTGGGCTCGCAGGGGCTCCTGGACAATGAAGTCCCCTGCTGCTCGCAGCCCTGGCCAAATGCGCTCACCCCGGCAGAGGCAACCCCGTGTAGCAGCCCTTACGGTGATCTACGGGCGCTGCGGGACCCGCGCAGCGGGTCCAGCGAGTTGCTGTTGCAGGAACGACAAAGAGAGTCACAAGATAGTCCGGCGTCAGACCAGGAGGCGGTATGAATCCCAAGAATAGTAAGTTGATGGTCCGCTTTTACTCCCGTCTATGCAGGGGGGCATGGCGTCCAGGGAGAGCAGCCCAGGTGTAGCCAGTTGGGCTCGCAGGGGCTCCTGGACAATGAAGTCCCCTGCTGCTCGCAGCCCTGGCCAAATGCGCTCACCCCGGCAGAGGCAACCCCGTGTAGCAGCCCTCACGGTGATCTACGGGCGCTGCGGGACCCGCGCAGCGGGTCCGGTGAGTTGCTGTTGCAGGAACGACAAAGAGAGTCACAAGATAGTCCAGCGTCAGACCAGGAGGCGGTAAGAATCCCAAGAATAGTAAGTTGATGGTCCGCTTTTACTCCCGTCTATGCAGGGGGGCATGGCGTCCAGGGAGAGCAGCCCAGGTGTAGCCAGTTGGGCTCGAAGGGGCTCCTGGACAATGAAGTCCCCTGCTGCTCGCAGCCCTGGCCAAATGCGCTCACCCCGGCAGAGGCAACCCCGTGTAGCAGCCCTTATGGTGATCTACGGGCGCTGCGGGACCCGCTCAGCGGGTCCGGCGAGTTGCTGTTGCAGGAACGACAAAGAGAGTCACAAGATAGTCCGGCGTCAGACCAGGAGGCGGTATGAATCCCAAGAATAGCAAGTTGATGGTCCGCTTTTACTCCCGTCTATGCAGGGGGGCGTGGCGTCCAGGAAGAGCAGCCCAGGTGTAGCCAGTTGGGCTCGCAGGGGCTCCTGGACAATGAAGTCCCCTGCTGCTCGCAGCCCTGGCCAAATGCGCTCACCCCGGCAGAGGCAACCCCGTGTAGCAGCCCTTACGGTGATCTACGGGCGCTGCGGGACCCGCGCAGCGGGTCCAGCGAGTTGCTGTTGCAGGAACGACAAAGAGAGTCACAAGATAGTCCGGCGTCAGACCAGGAGGCGGTATGAATCCCAAGAATAGTAAGTTGATGGTCCGCTTTTACTCCCGTCTATGCAATAAAATACAGTGTAAAAATGTTCTTTCATTTTTTAAACTGTATTTTATTAAAATGTTTATAAAATGATACATTTTTTAAATATATGCGCAAATAATGTGAATTTGCTGATTGGTTTGTGGTAAATTGCCTGATATTTTTGTATAAAAAATTGTCTTTGCCAATAACAATAAAAATCTTTTTATACAGCATTCCCTTTCAGATTGTATGATCTATTTTCATATAATACTCATTTTATTGTTTCTCATATATGAGTTTGTAATTTAGCAACCTGGAAACCCATTTTTATTAGATTTTATTTAGATCACGGATTGACCTTTTCTGGCAAGCTAGTCGGGGTACAGTACCAGTTATGTCTAGATTTCACGTGCTCAAATTTAGGAAAAGGAAACTTTTGTGTTGGTTGTGAATCTATACCCACCCCTTTTCCAAGGATCAGGGTACCTCCTTTATATTTTGATACCATATTTTTACTGTTACATTTTTATTTATTTAACTCGTTGAGAGCTCAGCTCGTCATGAGTCACAGTGGATCTGTGCTCATGATAAGCTGAGCTCGTCATAACGGCCGCGGCCCGCCCACGCGCGATTAAATCCCCGCCTGTGCGGGAGAATTAATCAGTGGGCGGGGTCGTGACGAGCTCAGCTCGTCATGAGCACAACTCCACTGTGAGTCATGATGAGCTGAGCTCGTCACCAGCACAACGGCGCTGCGCCCCCCCCCGCACCGCGGGGGAATTACCCCCGCAGGGCAGGGGTTAAATACATACATATATGTTGTGCTTGTGTTTTCTTTATTTTCTTTGAAGTTCTTTGATTTTTTTCCTTGCTTTCACGTTGCTGTTTGGACCTGTTGGGGGGATGTATTTTTTATTATGAGTTAAGGGGCCAAATATGATGCGGCCCAGAAAAGCGCCGACCGACGGATGGAGCCTTCCGGGGCGCATCGTAATTAGCCCCTCGGTTTAGTTTCCAACGGCCACTTTACAATGCTGGCAGTCAGAAGCTAAACTGGCCGGTCCACGGCTGGCTTCCAACGGGCTCAAGGAGCCCATCGACCAGTTGGAACCGGCTCGTAAAATTTACGAAGCATGGTTTCGGGCATGGTTTCCATGCTGCCCGTCGGAAAGCGTGTTTGGGGGGCCCCCTTGTGGGTGAGGCCTCTGGTTCGGGCCGAGGTGCCCCCCTGTTGATCCCTGCACCCCGTGGCAAGCACATTGAGGTGCCTGCCACAGGGTGCAGGAATGACCAGCACCTCCCATTTTCCTATGGGAGCATGTATTACAGCCGGTAAAACCTTGCAACTTGGAGATCAAAGGTTTCTCGGGATTAGGTTAAGGCCACATTCTTCTGAAAAATCATGGCTTTCAGTCTGCTCAGAAAATCAAACCATATAAAGAAAACATTCAATGAAGGTCATAGCGTTGCCTCCCTAATCGTGTGGGTAGGTGGAAACAATACTTTCAGGGCCAGTAGAACTGCTTTTAGTTGGAGCAGATTTAGGTGGTATTTCTTTTTTTTGTGTGGCCACAAACCCGGATTGTTAGATTATTCAAGTGAGCAACCAACCCTGTTAGTGATGCATCTGTGATGATTATCTGAGATGGTGCTGCCTTCTGAAATGCTTCAGCACATTGACGTGCATTTGTTGTCAGGAGAATCGGATCCTCCCAAAGGCATGTCCGCTGAGACCATTGATCTTCCAGACATGTTTGTAGAGGTCTCGTGTACAGGCATGCATTCGGTACTATATTGATGCAGGATGCCATTGATCCTAGGAGAGATGCTACCTTGAAAATCATTGGCCTGGTTCAAGTGTCTAGAGTAGCTCCTATAAATATCAGGTACTGAACCAGTGTTGTAATGGACTTCTGTGCATTGATCTGGAGACCTAGTTTTGCCAGAAGAGATGTTGTGGTGGCGTAGTCCTCCTTTGCTTTATGAAAAGACTCTGCTCTGATGAGCCAGTTGTCCAGGTATGGATATACGAAAATACCTGGTTTTCTTAGTTTAGCCACAACCACTGTCATGCACTTGGATAAGGTTCATGGAGCTACTTTCAGACCAAAGGTGAGTATCACATACTGGTAGTGGTATGAACCCACTACAAACCTGAGAAATTGTCTGTGACATGGTAGTATGGGTATGTGAAAATATGCGTCCTTTAGATCTACTGCATACAACCAATCAGTTTTCCTCAAGTGCAGGAAAATTTGATGCAGTGAAAGCATTCTGAATTTCTCTCTTTTTATAGATTTGTCGAGAAATCTGAGGTCCAGACTTGCCCAAAATTGGTTTAGGTGATTTTCTTCTTCACCAGGAAGCATCTCGAATAAGATAATTTACTCCTTTCATTTTTGTGGGACTACTTCTATGGCTTTGTAGTGGGACAGTTGTTTCCTGCTTGAGACTGCGCAATTGGGCCGTCATGGTTTGTTGTTGAGAGGCTGGTGGTAGAGCACTAGTGCAGTAGTCTCCGGAACAGAAGTTTTTTTTCCACACACTGCTGTTGCAATTACAGAATCCAGTTTAAGATCAGGTTTGAAGAAGTCTGGATCTTGAGGCAGGGGTTTGTATTTCTTCAACAGCCTCAGAGTTGCAGATTTCACTGTATCTGGAGTCAGAAATGTTTCCTGAACAATGTCTATAAGGCCTGGAATAAGAGGTAAAAGAGGCCTTGGTGGAGCTCAAAGTTGTAGAGTTTTCAGCATTACAGATACTGATGGCTGAAGAGTATCAACTTTGATGTTGAGTTTGGATGCTTCTCTGACTAGAGCGTCTTGGAATGTGATGACCTCATCAACTGGTCCAAACGGAGAGCATAGCGGAGATGTTGATGTATATGAAGAGGGTGAATCTGGAGATCCTGGTTGTGATTGAGTTGATGGTGATAATGAGCGACTGGGAGATCGAGGCTTGTGGGAGTTTTTATAGGTGATGGAGCTTTCCAGTTGCGAATCAGTGACATTGAGGTCGCTCGAGTGTCGCTGCACAGGAGAAATATTTAGAGGTTGCAACGGAACCTGAAGAGGATCAGAACATGGAATAATGGGACAAATTGGCGGAAGACTTATATCTTGTTCAGGTGATCAAGGGTCCATAAGCTGGAATGAACCTTACCAATGTGATGAGGATGAAGAGATCTCAATCTGAATGAAATTTGATGTCGAGAGTGGGGTATTCAATATCGTACACTGTCTCTAAAACAAAACCGGAGAACTTGTTGGAGAGACTTGTCTTTTCGACGCTGAGCGTTTCGATGTCGAAGTCTGTTGTGATCGTGACATCGAATGACGTGATCATGATGGCGAATGACGTGAACGTGACGCCGGACGGTGAGATCTTAACGTTGATCGTTGTGGCCTTTCTATCAAATGATGAGATGTCGACACTGAGTGAGAGTGTAATGGGCGTGCCATACCTGTCTTTGGCGTTGAGGAAGGTCTTGCAGCCGATAATGACGTCGAATAGGGATGATGAAGGAGTTCCGCCAACGTTGAGCCTTCCTTCGTAGGTGAGCAAGAAGGAAGTAGACTTTTCGACGGTGACGTCAATGGTTTTGACGTTGTCACATGACAATAGCAGTGGTGGTGTGGCGAACTGGATTTTTCTCTTAAGGGTATCTTTACCCATTTTGTGCCATTTTTCAGAAGGCTGAAGAGCGGGAGACCTCTCCACTCTTCCCTTTTTCTCCTGTCTTTGTCCGCCTTCAAAATCTTCCATCCATCCATGAAGTCTGATGCCTTCTCTGTCTTCAAGTGTCTTTTTAGGTCTCGCCTGACCCAGCACATGCGCTGGTCTGGCGAGACTTTTTGTCAGGGCTCCTAAAAGTGCTACCATGGCCAGCCTAGAGCTACAGTGCATGTGCGCGGGCGCGCGCACGGCGCTTGATCGCGATTACTTTCACTTTCGCGGCCACACGGCCACTTTGATGTTCTCCGTAAGCCAATGCAGCACTCGCGGCTTCAGCTATGTTGATGCCCTTTGACCTCATGCTAAAAACACGCTTCAGTTGCTAGGGGAAGCGATGCTTGGCTTCAGACTCTGAGTGCAGCAAACACTGGGCCCGGCCACACAGGCTGCTTGTGCACAAGTCTTCGTTTTCTTTTCACCCCTGCCCTTCTTGCCTGTGTAATCATGAGTGACTGCGTCATAACTTGAGCACACGCAGTAATATAGAGGTTATTGCTGGAATCCAATGCTCAATATTAAAGGATTTCCTGTGTGTCCCCTCTTCTGTTTCAAAATGCGCAATTAGTGAAATGTAGGGAAATGTTGCTCTTTCCTCCTTGTAGTACGACTGACAGTGCATGCCTTGAAAAACCTGCAAAACATTAGTAAGTAATCAAAGGTGTCGTGATTAACTAATAGCGCTCGTTTGAGGTTTCGTTTACAGTGATTGAAAAATTATAAAATTACCAAAATTATTATTTTGCTTGGTTCCCTCTGTTTGCCTGTACTGACGTTCACACACGCAGGGAAGCGTTTTTGTGAGTCAGGGGGTTGTTTTAGAGTTTTGTTCAAAATTGAGGCATGTCCATAAATGTCACATAAATTATATTTACTGTAAAATACTTGCTGAGTTTATTTAAATAATCTTTGCTGCTGACGCTTCTCATGGCACCGCATGTTCTTATGAATCCAAGTGCATTTTGTCTTCCCCTCACAAGATGCTTGTTAACTGCCTAGCATGTCAGAACACCACCCAAAATAGTTTTTTTGTAAACGTGTTAAGAAAAATATTCACATCTACAACGCCAGTAGTTCTAACTCTCATTTTCTAGATGATCACTCCACTGCAAACAAAATAACATAAGTAAAAAAGCATTGGCATAGCCAATAGGCCTCGCCTTTAGGACCTTATAAGTGTTTAGCCATGCAACAATTGAAGTTGTTGCACCAAGGATATTGTGCTGCATAACTAAATACTTATAAGGTCCCAAAAGCGAGACCTATTGGCTATGCCAATGCTTGTTTGTCATTTTACTGCAAATGTCACATCCTTTTGTGAGGTGTTGAGGAGATAAACACACCACACACACCTTGTGGGCATTCAAGGAAGCTTTCTTTCTGCCATTTCGACAGAATATTTCTTCAGAAAAACAGTAAAAAAATATTTCACTCGACAGAAGAGGTGACAAAGTGTCAAGTAAAAAGCTCTGAAAAGCACTCAAAGTATTTTTAATAAGCGATAAAGGTGAAAAAATTCACCAGAGGTGTTCTTCGATCCTGTCAGAAGGAGCAGGAAAAGATAACTGACTCTAACAGGCAAAATGACACTGCAGTACATGGTGGGATAATGTCCCTGTGGAATTCTTAAAGGTACAGGTCACATATTGTGCTTTTAGTGTTAGTCTAACAGGCTGTTTTTCCTTTGCATTCTATATCTCCAGGCACAGTTTTCTTTTCCTATGAGAAAGTTGTGCAAGTTTTAAAGTTCATGCCTCCTGTAGTTCCTATCAGCATGCTCCAGGAAAATGCAACCCTGACAGTCTACTCTATAAATGTATGGAAAATGACTTTCTTTGATTGACACTATACAGATCCTTTTCCTGGATTTTCTATATGTATTGAAGAAGGTGTTTTGGGGTCCGTGCAGGCAGCACAGAATTTTTCAAGGTTTATAACTATCAATGAAGATCCTATGATGCAGAAGAAATGTTATTCTTTCACATAACGATTGCTCACACCTAGTTTAACACTGAATGGGCAGGTATGTCTATAAATAGATATTTCAAGTGTCACCAGTGTTATTAGTCTCTAATTTACTCAAATCGAAATATAAGCCCACAGGTAATTTCAGTGGAATTAAGTAAGCACAAAGACCAATTACTTTTTGAAGCCTTTTGGTTTTTTTGGGACAGACTGTCTAATTGTGATAATGAGGCTGAGTATTATGCAACAATGGATATAGCGAGTTTCCAATAAAACTATAAAAGTGATGAAGAGAATATTCAATTAGGGTTGGTTTAAAATGTACCAAATTATGTGAGGGTTTATTTGAAAGGTGCTATCTTGGAAGATGAATTACTTACAAGACAAAAAGGTGCGCTTTGTGTTCACATCGCTTCAGTACCAAATGGCTGTCATAGACTTCCTTGATAATGCAAGACCGGATCTCTACTTTTGGTTAATAATCCTTCCCACATTACACTAGATAAAGTGAACTTCAAGTGAGGTGAAAATTTAACAAAACAACTTATGGATGTTCAAATTTTTAGCATTTTATGCGAATACGAATCTCGAACTCAAAGGGTTTAGTGACAAGAGTGTCTCAAACAAAGCTATAAATGAACACGACTTTAAAAATATTCAAATGGCATCTTAATGCTTGTGACCGCCCTATAATTGTTTTAAACAAAAACAATTCTAATTACATTAAGGGGCCGATTCCGATACGGGTCGGAAAGCACTTCGACAGAGTCGGATATGGAATGTTTTCCGACTGAGCCGGACCCCTACAGTCCGACCGAGCGACTACGATGCGCACGTATGCTGTCAGACTCGGTTCGGTCGGACTCCCATAGCAGTCAATGGGAGCCCGCTGTACGACGCGTACATGCGCTCCCATTGACTGAATGGGTACGTCTCGAACAAGTGCGCCCCCCACAGTGGGTACGCGTCGGTGCCATCCGCACCGTACATGCCTGTGTTGGGGAGACCCATAGGTCTCCCCCTCTGTCCGAGTCGTAGGGCTGCGGGTGTCAGGGGGTCCGATGCGGACCCCCGAAGTCCGACTCCGGGCGCCTTTGCGAGCCAGACACTCCGGCTCGCACAGGCTGTCCGACACGTGCATCGTACTGGCTCGGTTGTAAATCACATCCATTGCACGCCACGTTTAGCTTCCGACCGAGACGTACGGAGCGGTTCGGACCCGGAAACGACTCGGTCGGTGAATCTCACGTAGCACGCATCGTACTTGCTCGCTCGTACAGCTGTACGATTCGGCCGGAAAACACGCGTACGGCTCGTAGTTTTTCCAGCCGGATCGCCTTCGGTGCCCTTCCGACCCGGATCAGAATCGGCCTCTAATTAGAGATTAATAAAAGGCCATCTTACAATTTAATTTGCACAGTATTAAAATTAAAAAAAAAATATTTGCAGTGATAGTAGGTGGCTAGAAACTTAAAGGGTTTCTTTGTTAGTGTGCAAAGGGTCAGGTTGAGCTATAAATGGATTCTCCTTGTGTTTCAGTTCCAGGAACACCAGTGTTTCATCAGTATCCCAAAGTTTTTGAGGCATAAAGATATTCTTGAAGTACATCATTTGCTTTAACTGAAGTATAGGACTCTATGCACTGCGAACCAAAAGACAGTAGCAACCGCAGGGTAGAAGGCAGAACCCAGCAAAGACACAAGTCAGAGTGGTGCTATCTAGCGTCTCTGCTTCTCTCTTTTATCGGCACTCTCACAAAAACCCGAATGGCAGCAAACATATTTGATTCTACGTTGATAAACATGAAGGCTGGGAAAATAGAAGAAAAAAGGAGAGCGAGGAATAGACTGAGCAAGTAGGTCACACAAATTACTTCAAACGCTGTGAGACCAAAACCAGGAATATGTACTCAATTAACAGTGAGTATTTTGCTAAGATGTGCAGCAAAAGAACCGATATGGGGATCATGCATGTAGAAGACTGATCTTTGTAGCATAACACCTGTGCACATGCCTACTATGCTCTACTGCCCTAAAACTTTGTGCATTCTTTTTTCAGGAACAGCGTCTGTAGGTAAGTGGCCACATGAGGCTAGGCTGATGCCATGATTGACACACAGTCCCAACAGGTACATAAGAAAATAAGTTACTTACCTGTAACTACGGTTATCCAGTATTGGTATCTTTCATAGATTAACACGCCTTATTCATTCCCCGTCGTCGAGATGGGGGTCTCACTGTAAAATATTCAAGCAGTGCGCCTAGCATTCACATATATTAAAAACCATCAACAACAGTTATATATATATTTTCTTTGTGGATCGCAGTGGCAGTGCGACCATGTGACCTGGGGCTGGACTTTACCCTCCAATGGGGGCTTCACAGGACACTTAAAGGCGGGGGCGGGGTTAATTCCAGACAACAGCGGCATCTGAAGAAGGTTAACAGTGCCGAAATGCATCATGCCTAGGCTGTATTCAAATAAAGGTTTCCATGGTTTTTCCTCGAAGTGGCCTCTTGCCTTTCCTTACCTGGAGCAGTTTTCGTTGGATATATATATACATATATGTATATATATGTATAAATAAATTTGTATATAAATTTTCAGACATACGCAACACTGTTATTAAAATAAAGAAAGAGCTTCTCTTATGTCAAACAAAAGAGGCTGACCTTTCCTTACCTGGAGCGGTTTTCGTTGGATATATGCGTGCCGGCCAGTGGCGTGAATGAGGCTCCGTTCCTTCAAGTGGTGGGAGTAATGCTGGCATCAGCTGTTGCAGCTCTTATTTCTCTCTAAGTTATTGGATTAACTCCTGCCCACCTTTGTTACAGGCGACGCCAGGGATGCTGCCAGGTGCAGCTCGTGACTTCACGGGGAGCCGTTTGCACTGCCATTTCGACTCACAGCCCGGTGGATATCTGTGCGGAGGTTCGGAGCATCAAGGGGACCCAAGGAGGCCTGATGACATCAATTTTAACTGGACTGTTCGTCCCTACATAACGTGCCTTTTTCCCTGTTACCTTCCCACGAAACCTGCAGCCAGAAACACTGTTTTCTGGGAGTTGGAGTGCTTTGTGGATCGCAGTGGCAGTGCGACCATTTGACCTGGGGCTGGACTTTACCCCCCAATGGGGGATTCACAGGACACATAAAGGCGGGGCAGGGTTAATTCCAGACAACAGCGGCATCTGAAGAAGGCTAACAGTGCCGAAATGCATCATGCCTATGATGTATTCAAATAAAGGTTTCCATGGTTTTCCCCGAAGTGGCCTCTTACCTTTCCTTACCTGGAGCAGTTTTCGTTGGATATATATATACATATATGTATATATATATGTATAAATTTGTATATAAATTTTCAGACATAAGCAACACTGTTATTAAAATAAAGAAAGAGCTCCTCTTATGTCAAACAAAAGAGGCTGACCTTAATTGAAGAGATGCCGCAGTACCGCTTGTCCAACCGCTGCATCTTCTCGTTGCGTAGATTGCAGACAGTAATGCTTTGTATACGTGTGGGCATTCTTCCATGTCGCAGCACTGCATATTTTGCCTAATGTCACTCCAGCAAAGAAAGCTGCAGATGCAGAAATAGTTCTTGTGGAGTGTGCTTTAGCTCTTGTTGTCAGGGGCTTGTTAGCCTTTTCTTGACAGAACTGAATCGCGGATGAGACCCATCTGGCGATTGTAGCCTTTGTTACAGCTGTTCCTTGTTTTTCTTGTCTGTAAGCGACCAGGAGCTGATCTGTTTTTCTTATCTCTTTCGTTTTGTGTAGGTAGAATTTAAAACATCTCTTGACAGCCAATGTATGCAATGCCCATTCTGCTGAACTATCACTGGCTCATTGAGGTGAAATTGTGATGGTACCTTCATATAAATGTTGGATATGTCCATAAAGTTACATAGTTTTCAGTGAAATGTAGAAAGGGTTCCTTGATTGTAAAGGCTTGTATTTCACTCACCCTCCTTGCAGCAGTAAGAGCTAGTAAGAGGGATACCTTCCATGTGAGAAACCTAAGCTCTGCTTTGTGAATTGCTTCAAACAGTTTTCTCATCAACGGCGCCAGGACTACATTGAGCTTCCATTCTGGAGGAGGCGCACGGACAGGGAGAAATGCGTGGAAAAGGCTTCTAATTAACTGCTTTACAAAACTAGATGTACAGAGAGAAGGAGCCTGAGGAGATTTCCTATTTTTATTTTTTTATTTTTTTAAACAGACTTTATTAGGTCACAGAACAAAATGCAGTCAATCCCCATCCCCAATATTGAGGAGATTTCCTATAGCAGGAAATTGCAGCCAGGTGAACCTTTACTGACGAGAAAGTGAGACCTTATTTAGCTAGTGAGAGGAGGGGCGGCAAGATCTGTTCAGCAGGGGCTTGCAGCGTGTGAACATTATTTCTTTCGCACCAAAAAATCTTTTCCATTTCAAACGATATGTTTTGATAGTACATTTGGCACAGGAGTTAGCAATAATTTCTCTACACTCTTGTGTAATATTTACGTCCCTAAGCTCCAGGAATTCAGGAGCCATGCGCGCAAATGAAGAGAGTGTGGATCCGGATGACTTACTTTGCCCTTGTTCCTCGATAATATTGTTGAGGATGGCTGTAGGCGAATGGGCGTCAACTACGACAGCAGGAGCAGTTCCGGGAACCAGTATTGCCAGGGCCAACATGGAGCTATCGGGATCAGACGACAGCCTTCCGATTTCATCTTGCTTAGTACCCTGGGAATTAACGGGATGGGGAAAAGCGTAGGCATATATCCCTGACCATCGCATAAAAAGTGCATTCCCCCTTGATCGCGGAAGAGGGAATCTGTTGGCATAGTACTGGCATTTGGCGTTCTCCTTGATTGCGAAGAGGTCCAAAGTTGGTTTCCCCCATTCTCGAAATACCTTGTCCAGCTGGGATTGTTCTATCTCCCACTCGTGGCAACTGGAGTGAGACATGTCTGCAAGGGTATTGTGCAGATCCCTGAAATGCTCAGCCTTTAACGAGATCCCATGATGTGTTGTCCATTACCATAATTCTTGCCCCTCTTCAGAAAGCGTAATGGATCTTGTTCCTCCTTGCTTGTTGATATAGTACATGCTGGTGGTATTGTTCGTACGCACCAACACCGAAGAGCCTGCTATTCTTGGCAGGAAAGCTTGGAGAGATAGGAATATGGCTTTTAGCTCTAAGCTGTTGATGTGCTGTTTTCTCTGCGCCGAAGACCATTTGCCTTGAATTTGCAAGTCCTGTAGATGACCTCCCCAGCCCTCCATGGAGGCATACTTTGTTCAAATGAAATCTGGGGTGCTCCGTAGGAAAGTCAGGCCTTAAACGAGATTTGTCGCCTGAAACCACTACTATAGTGTTTTCATCATCCGTGCTGTGATTCAAATTGCATCTTTGAAGGATCCAAAAGCCTGTTGCCACTGTTTCTGTAGCTCCTCCTGAAGAGGCCTCATTTTCAGTCGGGCTTGAGGTACCAGATTTATCGCCGAAGAGCACATCCCCATTTGCAAACAAACTGACCCTTTTTTTGATATCGTCTTTGCAAGCCTTTGCAGACGTATCCGCCTCTCCTGAGACAAGAACGCTTTGCACTGAATAGTGTCTAAGGATGCTCCCAGAAAAGATATTACTTGAGTTGGAAGCATAACCGATTTTAGTGTAAGTCCCAATGTTTCGATCAAACGGAGGCAAGTTTTCGTTGCTCGATCGGCCTCCTGCACAGTTGCTGCTTTGAGCAGCCAATCGTCGAGGTACGGAAATACTTGAAAACCCTGAGACTGTAGGGTCACCGCTACTGGCACCAGGCACTTGGTGAAGATCCGTGGTGCTGATTTGAGTCCAAACTGGAGCACTTTGAATTGATAGTGGTTACCAGCCACTGTGAATCACAGGAACTTTCGGTGGTTTGGGTGGATTGGGATATGGAAAAATGCGTCTTCCATGTCGAGGGAAGTCATGAAATCTCCTTTGTTTAAGCAACCCAGTGTATCGGAGAGCATTACCATCCTGTACGTCTGCTTCTTGAGAAACGTATTGAGATTCCTTAGGTCCAGAATCGGTCTCCATTCTCCTGATTTCTTTCTTATTTGGAAAAAACGAGAACAAAAACCTTTCACTTTCTAAGCGATTGGTACCTCCTCTATTGCTTCTTTGAAAAGCATGGTCAAATCTTCCTTTCGTACTAAGTGAAAACAAGGGGGAGGGGTACCCCTGGGTGGAGTGGTTGGTGGTCGCTGAAGAAACTCTAGAGTGTGACCATTGGTGACAAGGTCCAAAACCCAACGATCTGATGTAATCTCCTGCCACCGTTGCACGTAACCAGAAATTTTCGCACCCACGGGTAGGGAGGGAAGCTGGACTGGTACCCTGACGTCCTGTACTCATTGCTTTCTGTCTGAGTCACGGCTTTGTTGGGGTGCTCGCTTGCGGCCTCCATGGCGAGAGAAACCAGCCGTCAAAGAATGACGATACGATTGAGGGTTATAAGATTGTCGATATGGGGATTGGTATGGTTAATATTGCAGAGCTCTCTGGTATCCTCCTTTATAAGTGGCAAATCCTCGCCTTCTAGCACCTCTGAAAGGTACTCTTCAGTACTGCAGTGCTCCCAAAGACTTTGCGGTGTCCGTATCGTTCTTGATTGCCAATTGAACCTCATCAATGTGTTTACCGAAGAGTGACTCACCGTAAAAAGCCATATCAAGAATTTTAGTTTGTACCTCAAGTCTAAAAGTTGTTGCTTTTAGTCATCCCTGACGTCGAATTACAGCCACTCCTGCTAACTGCCTAAAACCAGTACTTGACACGTCAAGGGCACAGTCAATTGTCTCTGAGGCTGCAAACTCACACTCCAGCAAAATTTAGCATGCATCTTGCCTGCTTTCCTCCGGGATGAGGTCTATTAGCCCTGCCATTTCAAACCACATTTGGTGGTAATAGCGGACGATAATGGCTAGAGCATTTGCTGCTTTGATTATCACAGCTGCCATTGAAGAGAACCTTTTTCCAAGGATGTCCATTCTACGCCCTTCCATATCTGGGGGGGGGGGGGGGGTAGTAATCGGGGTAGCCGGATTCTTAGACTGCCTTTGAGCAGCCCGGCAGATGACTGAATCTGGTTTCGGATGTCCAATAAGGCAAGATGGAGAGTTATCCGGAGCCCTCTATTTCTTTTCCACACGTGGCAGCACCAGTGGTATGGATGCTGGCATTTTCATAATTCTGATACCCTCCTGCCAAATATGGTCAATGATAGGTATGGAGCGCACTACTTTTCTTGTGTCCTCTCTGAAATCTTAAAGGAAACATTCTGTCTGCTTTACTGTCATGTCATAGGATAATGGAACCTGCTGGCTGCCCTTTGCATTTAGGTGTAAAACCCCCCGATATCCTCTGGATAGCAAGTCAGAAAAAAGGTGCGGAGGAGGAGATGGTGTCGGAATCACGTAATCATCTCAAGGCTCAGGAGCTGACGTTGGATCTGGCAGTTCACCTTCCTCTACCTCTTCTTCTGAGAAGGAAGTGTTTTGTGCTCCTGGGTCGATAGTCCCCGAGACCGGTAAAATACCAGGTGTGCTCGATAACTGAGGGCCTGGTGTATCTGTAGATTCTTCTGCCTGAGGAACTTGGTTTACAGATTGATTTTGCTGAAGAGGGAACCTGTGCTTATAATCTGCCAACGTGGCTTGAAGGTCCTCGGTTAATGAAGGTGGTAGATGGGCCACATCCCTGGGGCACGATTCTTGACGGAAGTCAAACTGATACCTATGTCGTGGAGCCATAAGGCAAGGGAACTTACTTCGTCGACAGTGCTGTCATCAACGGCGCTGTCGTCGTCGTCGATGGTGTCGTCGTCAACGGTATTATCAACAAAACAAAACTAAACTTCCTACACGTAAGTGCTTCAATAATAGGCAAAATGTCCATAGGATAAATCCAGCCCAATGACCAACAGTGTACAAAAAGTATATCAATTCATTTATTGAGTCATTTTTCTTTTTTTTAGGACATAGATATCTATTTTTCATTTTGTGTGAACTAAATACAGTATACAATAAATAACAAAGATAAGATAAGACATATCATATCCAGCACACAACATAATGACAGTAATAAATGACGGTAAAATACAAACAAACAAATTGTTTTTCAATAGGAACAATAAAACACAATAATGACAGTATTGCAAAACAATAGACACAAATTACAAAAAGCAATGACTATACATGAGACACAAGACAAGCGCCGACGCGTGTTTCGGAGATCCTATAGAAATTAAACAGGCTCCTTCTTCAGGTGTAGTGTGGGTCTTTTAGTAAACAAGTTAAAATATTTAGATTCCGACGTCATATGTAACCGGTGCTGGAATTTGAGCGATATTACCAACTGTTGGTTTGGAGTTTTAGTCACATATAGTGGATGGTGCCAAACCGCTGAACGACCTTTGGGAATATTTTTAAACAGTAATGGGAACCGAAGCTCCACAGTAGCCACAGTGTATAGAAATAAATGATAGGAGACTGCGGTCAGCTAGAACGTTAGTGAGAGCACTTCCTGTGATCTGCTACGTGCTACCGAATACCAATAGGGCTCAATAGTAACAGAAGGAACAATTTGTGGATGGAGATAGTATTTAGAATGCCGGATAATCATATATTTAGGTGTGAATGCCTATAGGCATCTATCAAACCGCTTTCGAGGAAGTAGATTTAACATGGTATCTATAGATAGCTATAGCTTAATGGTCTTCTCCATATTTTGTGAGTGGTGGAGATTTAAAACGATGTCTTAGTTGATGGAATGGTAGTCGAAGGAGGGGTGTCGAAAGTCCTTGAAGACGATGGAGCTCTCGTCGACGAGATGGAGACTCTGGTAGAGAGAATAGGAGACAAGATCGCCGTCATTGTAACTGTTGCCGTCGACGATGATGTCGACGATGTCACACAAATTGTCGTCGACGAGAGAGAGATTGTCGTCGATGATGTCTTCTTCAGGTATTTTCTACTTACAGGATCAGAAGATGAAGCTCTAGGGTGATCTCTATCCTTCCTGACAGGTGTAGAGGGCACAGATAACTCCGGTTCAAAAGAATGTTTGGCAGCCTTCTCCTTACCGGAAGCCCTTTCCTGGAAAGGTTTAAAATGTTTCCTCCCCTCACCTGAGGATCTGTCCTGAGATCTAGCTCTCTTGTGGGATGTTGAAGCTCTGTCTTCTTCTTCATCAGAAGAACGAGAATGCTGTTTTGTGGTTTGGAGCCACAATAATAATCTTCCCTCTTGGTCCTTGAGGGTCTTTTTAGAGAAGGTGAAACAGATTTTACAGTCTTTCACCTCATGCCTGGGATATAGGCAATAAACATTATTTGTGTGGATCATCTACATACACCCTTTTCCTCCCACAGGTGTTACAAGGGTGGAAAAGGCCTTTCTTGTCTGACATGATGTCTAGAATTTGTTAAGCAGAATAGAAAATTGAGTATCACTCAGAGCGACTCCCTTCTACACGACGTCCGGTGAAAACCTGAGGTGAACTGGTCTCTGCTGGGAGTGTTCTAGAAGGTGCTAAGAGCTGATTGGCTTATGCCAACATTTGGTCCTTTTTTAAAAAGAACATGGATAGGCTACGGATTAGATAGACTTGGGCCATTATAGTCTATTAAGGGTTTAAGGCACTGCTTGAATATTTTGATGATTCAGGCATGTGAATCTATGAAAGATACCCCAATACTGGATAATCATGCTTGAGTATGCATGAGAGCTATCCTGGAATCGTTTTTGTCAAAAAGAAAAAGCATTCCAAGATGACCATCATGCCTACTCATGAGTGCTGAGGCCCCTTTAGCCATCTAGGATTTGTTTTTGTTAAACTCTATTTTTAACCCTTTTGAAGATTATCCATGCCCATTTTCAAAAGGAAATTAAGGAGTAGTATGCAACTACCAGGCCCTTGCAAAAACAAGTGGAAAAAATTAATAGTAAAACAACAGTAATGTGCAGAGTGTGGGAATAAAAGAAGGCCGCCAGAAGTTAATCGGATAAACCAAGTGGGAGACGGAGTGGAGGAAGCAGGATGTTAAAAGGGGTGGCTAAAAAACAGAGAGTGAGTGTGGAGGGAACATTAGTGGCTTGAGATAATCTGTGGAGAGTGGGAGCTGGAGAGAAAATGCTGTGTGGAGAGCAAGACAAGGAAGAGTAAGGAAATCAATGCTTTCCCATGGACTGTTAAAAATTAAGTAAATAGCTTTCTTGCATCAAAAGTGGAAGGATACAACTCATCCAAACAGTAACCATCAAAACAAGAATACTATAAGGGCAGGACAAGCACAAGGATAGGTATTTAAGCTTTTCACAAAAGAGTAGGGTACTGGGATAGCCAAAAATGCCATTCAATCATGATAAGGAAGTGAGCTAAATCCCTCTCTAATTATATGTTAAAGTATGGGATAAAGGGCCAGACATACGACCCTTTTTTGCAGTCGCAAAAGGGAGATCGGACCGTTTACGACTGCAAAAAAGGGTCCAGGCAAGTTGCAACTCTCGCTATTAGGAAAGGGTGTCCCTTCCTAATGGAGAGTTTCAATGCCATGTACTATTGTTTTGCGACCACATATGCGATCGCAAAACACTTGCAGTTTACGACCTATTTCAAGTAGGTGGAAAACCACTCGCAAATGGGAGATTGTGAGAGTGTGCGAAAATATTTTTCAAGAGCAGGCAGGGTCCCAGGAACCACTGCCTGCCCAGAAAAAAATAAACAGAAATATTCATTTTTCTTTTTTAAATGCATCCCGTTTTCCTTCAAGGAAAGCGGCCACCATCCATGGGAGTGCTATCCATTTCCAATGGGTTTGCAAATTGCGCTTGCCTCATGAATATTAATGGAGCATGCAATTTGGTACCCCATTGGGAATCACAAACAGTGTCTGAGACAGTGTTGTACATTTACTTTTGCAAGTCGCACATTGCGAGTCACAATTCAACGCAATTTGCCACTCACAAAAGTGAATGGTCGTACATCTGGCCCACAGTGCTGTCTGGAGAAAGACTCCATAAATGCAGTTTTTATCTGATGGAGTGGGGACAAGGAGACCATAGTCCAACCAGCATATTTAGCATTCACATGGGCCTTGGACTTGTATACTATGGTCCTCTGTATTAACTCTGAATGTTCTTTTTTTTATAGTGCCTTGCAAAACTAGAGGGAGGGGAAAGACCAGTGTGCCTCAGGCTGCTGGAGGGGGAGTGTTTCAGATAGCCATGGGGAGGGGATGAATGGAGTGTCTTAAGCGCTGGGGGAGAGGAATGGCCATGTGCCCCTGTTTTGAATGTGGCTCCTCACCAATAAGCCACACCCAATCCCTGCACTCCCACTTGGGAGGCAAATATACCACTGCACCTTTGAATAATATACACTTTTGAGCATGTCTTACCACCCCTGGCACAGCAAGACTGCAACACAAAACAAACAGCACCTTTTGAAAATGGGTTTTATTTAACAAAATGCAAAGACTCTATCACTTTTAGAATAAGGCTTGGGGTTTATTACATAATACTCTCTAAGCAAAGGCTATCTCAGGTACCAAATGCATAAGAGATTCAAATATATGTAGCAAACTTATAATCTAAAGGCATGAATCAATAACTGAGCAAACTATAATACTGATTAATAAACAAGCAATAACTGATATAAGATAAGGTACACTGGACGTCCTGCAAGAGATCAGAAAGATATACATATATAGAGAGCAGAGGAGTACTCTGGATGTGCACCTCCCACACCACAAAGAAAACACCTCCAATGATCAAAGAACCACACAACTAAATACATCACCTGGTGCATACACTGCCCACTTCTGAATGGGGGAATTACAGCCGGGGATCAGAGCTCAGCAAGCCAGGGTTCAATCCGAGATAGACACGTCTGCCCTCGCTCGGAATCCAAACTCCCAGTTTCTCAGCCTGCAACCCTCAGCTATAAACACACTAGAAGATTCGTGAAAGACCTCCTCCCACCGCCAGAGGAATTTTACCAGAACTGGCCAAGTTCCAAGCAAGCATCTCCATGGCAGTAAGGAGCTCTCAAGTCTCTTCCTCCATTCGCACTTCTTCCAGCCTCTGTCTTGACGAAGCTGTCACAAGGCCTTCCACAGTACACTAAACAAAAACAATCGCTCAGGAAAACACCAAGACCTTGAATGTGAATAACCCAAACAACTTGCAAGCACGGCTGTGCACGCAGCAGCAAGGCAGAGTCAGACATGAGGCCCTGTCAAAGGCAATAGTCCGCACCTATAATTCTCATCCACACAACTTACAAGCACCACTGTGCACACAGAAAAGTTTGAAGCAAGGTAAAGTCAGAAGGGAGAATGACATTAGACTACGTCAAAGCCAATAGGTCAAAGTCATAATTCACCTAACCCAAATAACATTATACACTTAATCCCTCAGTATACAACATTGAGCACATGTGTGCACCACCACCCACAAGACTGCACCTCAACATCCCATACCTTCTATTCTTGGAAAGACTATTCCACTAAAAGACAGAAGAAATGCAGGCATATGCAAACCCATCCTACATTAAGGCTAAGGTAACATAACACACTTAAGTCAGTACAGAATGGTGGTGGTTGAGGGTCATCATAGTGTGTCAGACCACAAAAGTGGCTGATTCACTACAGCCCCTTGCACCCAAAGGAGGAGGTAGATGGGCTTTACATCTCTGATGTTGGGGGGGGGGGGGCAGCACAACACAAGTACCCTTGGGGCAATCATGCCAGTAATGCTTGCTTGTGGAACATTCACCGGCTTTTCCACTAGTAGAGATTCTTGTTTTCTGCTTTCTCACCATGATGGAATCACTAGTAGAGGAACCTTTTTTTCCAACTTTTGCAATGTGAGGGGAAGAATATTTGATACATGGGTTGTTTTCCCATGGCATTTAGTACTTTTCTAGTACCTCTGCATAACAGCATAGCACAATGGATGCAAAACCTAAAAAAGAGCCATTATGCACTGCTGGTGAACTCTAGATGTAAAAACAGTTGCCTACTCAGCTACAGTTGTATGTTGCATAGCTGTTCATGTGGAAGTGGATAATTATTCAGAACAGGGTAAGTCTATGCCTGAACTGCCCAGAATTTTCTGCAGCTTGATCCTAACACTGTAATAAAGGATGATGATATATCCAAGACAGTTATTCATTTTCAGGTGCTTTCTGATTGGACTTCAAGTGTGAGATTTCATCAGAGGAGGTGAAATTTGGCATTGTCCGACGGAGTTTGATGGTGCTGCGAGATCAGCGGCGAAAGGAGGAGTGAGTATTAATAGGGTGTATGTGGTGTGTTAGACTGCTGGAATGATTTGATTGTGTGATGTCTTGTAGACATGGTCCAAGGATTGAGATTTGAGTTACATGTCCCGAAGTGGCTTAAGATCCCTGGATATATTAAAAGGTATAGAAGACACCGAGATGGTGATTGTCTGATCAAAGAATTGCGGAGCGGTCGCGAGACGTCATCGACAGATCCACCTAAGACAGGGAACTTTGTGTGAATGGGAAGCATGGTAGGCCTTGTGTAAAGGGGTTAACTATACTGACTCGAGTGATCCACGCTGTTTGAGGGTCATCATGTGTGAATGTTCTTGAGCGATTGAGTTCTATTGATGTTTTAGATAGCAGACAATTACGGATTTAAGACGACTGTGTGAGTGAATGTACATAGGGAAATTGTGAAGGAGGATGAGCCGCTGCGAGGAATGAAGGTGACGACAGAGAGTGTCGTGCCATGATAGGTCGGTTGGTGTAACGCCGCGCTGGCATTGGTGGTCATCGGGAAATTATGATTGAAAAAGATTGTTCAGTCGTAATTTGGTGAACAACAAAATTGCCATTTGAAATCATGTGATGTTTTGGGGTGTTGAAGGATATTTTAAGGGGCGATGAAGGGGTTGTTACTCGAGTGGGCAAAGAGGCGCCACCAGAGGATACTCCAACATATTATATGGTGACAAAAGGTGGGCTCCATACTATAATTTGGCTTACAAAAATTTAGGCTGGATGTACTGAATCAGCACAGAAGAGCAATGCTTGCACTACAACCTTCACCTAGACTAACACAGTTTGAAGCGTTAGATGCATGGATGCGTGTAGCTCATGCTAAGCAAAGGAAGAAATATCAAGGGAGAATGAGAAAAACTGTAAGGGTATATCAAGACATGCAGTGGGATGCACAGCTTAAGAAGTGGAGAGTGGATACCATAAAAGGAGAGAGGTTGTACCCAGTGCTGGTAGGAGATGGAGGGTCCCAGGATAAGAGTGGGAGGCCAAATAGAATTGACAGTAGTGAAAATGAAGACAGCTTGTTGGATGGGTTATTAGCTGACCGTCCTCCACCTTACAGTCCACATTCAGGGGAAGACAGGCAAGACTCAAGAAGTGCAGCGAATGTGGGAAGTGCAGCAGCTCAAGTGGGTCCTGGTTCAGGAGTCATAGGAAGGATATCTGTAGGAGTGGGGGGGGCTCTTACAGTACCGGTTACCGGTTACCATTAGTCCAGTTGTTCTGGGTTTATGATCCAAACTCAGTGGGAAACCTTAGTCAGAGACAGCCAATACATGCTGAAGGGAGCCGATTGGGAAGAACAGTGAGCACAAATGGGAAATGTCCTTCCTTAGTGCCTATGGAATCCAGTACCCCTTTAGCAGCTACCGCTGACCCTTCCGGAGTACGCATTGGCTCCAGTGCTGTACAGTCTATACCCATGGTAAACACTAGGTCTGATCTGCAGATGTGGGAAGCACCCGGTGAGAGGACCAAATGGTGTGACGTTAGAAGCAAACACAAGTCAGGAAGCCTCTGGAAATCACCATGCCCTAGATGTTGCAGACTTGGAGTCCTGGTTGAGAGACCATAATAACAGAAAGCAGAGTCAGAGTAGTACACCAAGTCAAGGTACCATCAAAGTTGCAATGAAGGTGAAGCTACTGGACGTGGTGAGATTCAAGGCTGAGGTAGACAAAATCATCAGTGGGAATTCACCTTTGGACAGAATACAGACCTATGAGCTAGATGACCTGTTGTTTGTAGCGAAGGATGCCACCCGAACTACAATATAAGCACATTAGAAGTTGTCAGAGGTATGGAGTAGACTTTTCTCGAACGATAACCTTACAGGGATATCATAGGCTCACCTACAGTGACCAGGGCAAGAGAGTGACAGGGTTGAAGATGCATATCCGAGAATTGCTTATAGGAATAAGGACTTGGAGTATGCTGGATAGGTGGAAAGAGAGATGGTTAAAAAAGAAGAGCGCAAGAAAGGAAAGAGACACCTCATCCAGGAGGGGGAACACTGGAAGCTGAGGCATTTCCGGTACGGGAAGTGCCTAGTGGAGGGTTTGTGTAATGTGCTTGGAGTATGGGTGACCTTGCTTGCTGCTTTCACAAATGATTTGACCAGGTTGAGGGTAAAACCTGCTAAGTGGTATAACCAAGTCGATTGCTTTGTTAAAATCTCAAAAGTATTGTGGATTGACTTGAACACATTGTTTGAAATTGTGGTTCCTAGTGATCTATGGTCTGCTTATAAGATCGCTATTGAATAGCCTACTGCTGAACCAGGTAGGGACCCAGTAACTCATGGTCCTTCACTTATGGTTATGAAGATGTATGATCAAGTGATCACATGGTTGCAGTCCAAAATAGCCCTTCAAGACATCGATTGGGTTAAGATAAATTGGACGACCCAGGAGCCTAAATACATGCTTACTATGAAAGGTTGTACAAGCCTTTAAGCAGTAAAGTGGATTAGATACACTAGACCAGCAGCAGCCGCTGCAGGTAATAGCGGTGGGACGGGGGACAAGTGAGGGGAGATATTGAGAGATGGCCACGAGGGAAAATGAATTATTTATTTAATTTCCCCTCATGGTCATCTCTCAAAATCCCCCCTCACCTGGCCCCACCACCCCACCGCTAATACCTGCAGCGGCCGCGGCTGCACTAGACCCTAAGAACATGGGACAATTTGTATCCAAATTTGTGACTGGATTGAAGCTGGAGATCAGCCCAATGATCCAACAGCACTTAATCTGCTGGCAAAACAAATATGTAGATGAAATCCTAAGGCACACCAGGTACTGCAGTGACAAGGTGGATTCTGAGCATAAGAGGATAAAAGAGAAATTGATGCTGGTTCAAATGCGGAATTCCCAGGGAGAGCAGGTACAGGCACTAGTGGGGACCGTAGCTCGACGTCAAGGGAAAGTTGCAGGAGGTGTCCAGGTCACATCAGTCGCAGGGTCAACAGGACAGGTAAGAGGAAGAGGTGTCCCTATAGTTCCTAGGACAGGGATAGATGTTACAACCCTGAGGAGGACCACTGCCTGTCATTTTTGCCAAGGATCGGGCATTGGAAGCGTGAGTGCCGTCTTATTCCTGCAAACTAAGTGCAGGAAGGAGACCTCGTGCAGGTGGCAGATGGAGCACATCAGTTGCAGACGGTGACTAGGCCGAGATCGCTAAATTCTGGACGGAATCAGAACCAGTTAGTGCAAACGCCTCAACCTCAGAGAATCTCGCAGGGCAATAGAACTTATCACCAGATGACTTTAATTGAAGCTTTGGATGGATCTGACCCACCCATCCTTATGACAGTACGTGAGGGGGGAGGAAGACTGTACACTTGGCCCAGTGTTAGAGGTAGACAAGAGTGAACCATATATAGAGGCAGACGTACATTACATTCTTGATTGATACAGGTACTACCCGTTCTACTATGAGATCTGCAGTAGCTCCAAACCTGGGAAAATTGATCCAAGTTGTAGGAGACTCTAACAAAAGAATGAGAAATCCTTTGACAGAAGAGGTGTCGGTGAAAATCGGAACCTTTCAGGATCACAATCACTTCGCGGTATGTGATTCGAGTCCAGTCTGTTTGCTAGGGCGTGACCTCTTGTGCAAATTGATTTGTACACTCTACTGCACACCAAATAGAATTGAGTGGCAGACTAATGATGAGGATATTGCCTTCAAATTGGGCAATTTGAACCATTACACAGATGTTTCCTTTGTTGACGGCGGAAGACATACCGCTGGATTTGAGAGATACCGTTTCTCCAGTGGTATGGGATTTCACTGGGGAGGAAATCGGACTGATATGAGGAGTCGAGCCAGTCCACATATGTGATAGGCTGGCCCAGTATATGATTTACACTTATGTAAGTGGACACCCTGCACCAGTCCAGACAACCCTTATGGTGATTTAGGGGGGTCTTAGATATCCTTAGAAAGCTCTCTAAGTGGTAGCTGTGGAGAGCAGCCTTCAGGCTTAGTTCAGAAGGAGTGTAAAGCAGCTTGTTTTACCAGAATGTAATCTTATAGGTATAGATTAAATGAAAAAGAACCAGATAATGTATTTATAAAAATATGTATTTACTATATACCACTCACTAACACATACACATATCTCCTACACGGATATATGCACAATGCACACAATACTTTGCATAGAAATCACATAAATAGCATGAAATACACAGTGGACCCCAGGGGAGAGACCAAACCATATACTAAGAAAGTGGTATAAGAACCACGACTCGTGTCAGGACAGTGCCCAGAGGACGTAGAAGTGCTGTGGACCCAAGAAATCACCCAAATGAATGACTAGGAACCCCATGGAGATTGTGTGCAGTGTGGGAACACAGCCGCGTTCTCCGTACAAATCAATGTGTAAGTCGCCGTTGCAATTTTAAAGAAAAAGGACCCTTACCAGTGGACTCTGAAAAAACCCCGTGGGAGATAGAAGGATGGAGAGCCACCCCACCCGTGGATACTCTAGTTCCCACGTTACATACACCAGGGAAGCCGGGTGCATAGGTGTGAAGTGGTGTCGGAAACCGCAGACGACCCCAAAGGAGGACTTCAGGAAAATGCCGCAGCTGGAGAAGGAGAAAGTGTCCTGTGGAATCTGAAGGTGGATTCACGATAAGGAGTACCTGCAAGTGGAGGGGACAGAGTCTATGTCACTCAGGAGTGACCCAGAGACCTGGAAGACGAATGCTCACCGATGTCGGGAGTTGCAGGAGAGTTAATGGAGACCTTGACTCTGCAGCTGTGAGGACCAGGCAACGCTGTGGAAGCCCAGGAGCCATTCACGAGCTGTCCCACGTCCGTTGTCGAGAGTTGAGGGGTCAGTGACTGTAGGGAGCAACAACAAGCCTTGGCAACTGCAAATAACTTGGAAGTCAGAGAATGTGCAGTGTCGGGGCCAGCAAGGTCTAGGAGACTCACCACAAGCATGGAAGTCAGGGCAGGCCCGAGCAATCAGGGAAGCCCAAAAGAAATCAAAGATGATCCTCAGCAGGACCCACAGGCCGAGGCACTGGAGTCGCAAGAGGACCTCATGCATCTCACCAAAGATGCAGGTCACGGTGCAAACGATGCAATGTGGACGAAGATTTTGGTCACTAGAGATGCTTGAGGCTGGGGCTACTTGGAGCCTGAAGATCTTGCTGGAATGAAGCCAACAAGCCTTTGCAATGGTAAGTCGACATGGTGCACAGGGGTTTGGCTCCTGCGGCTGCAAGGAACTTGGGGAGACGGCAGGGCAGGCCTCGAGGAATGTGAAGAACCACCACCTCTGTTGCTGAGGCTTTCGGAGTCCGTGGAAGCTCAGGATCAGCAGACCGGTCAGTTTAGTTGTGGTGCCTGCAGATACAGGGAAGTGACTCCTTCACTTCGAGGGAGATTCCTTGAGGTGTCTAGGATACCCACAGGCCTTGGAAGGTTCCTGTATGGAGCACAGGCGCAGACGAGCAGGGGGACAAAGTCGAGCCCTAGCGAGGTCCAGTGAAGTCAATAGTGCCCAGACGGTGGAAGTTGAAGTGGTGTCTGAATTGAATCATGTCCCACGACAAATCTAGGGACCTACACCCAGGTAAGCCTTAGAGTACCCTAAGGAAAGGGTTGGGACGATTCATGGGACCCTCCCAGGGGATGGTTGGACAGGGAAGATGATACTCCCATGTCCCTTGTCCAGTTTCACACCAGAGCGGGAGCCAACGGCTCCCAGAGCTGGTTTGAACTGGATTATTCAAGGAGGGCACCCTCATGCAGACTGAGTGGCGCTGGCAAGCACACCCACCCGGCCCAAATACACTAAATCCTATCCGGGAGGTGGTCACACCTGCCTGTGACAGGATACCTATTGTTCTGCCTTCCCCTGCTCGAGCTTGGCTCAGCAGCAGGAGGGCCGAATCATGTTTCTGGTCGGCAGCAGCCATGTGGTGCTGTCCGGGTCTAGAAGACTGGCACCGGGAGCACTGAGAGCCTAACAGAGGTCCTTTCTAGTGCTTGAAATCATACCTCCCACACTGTTTACAGTGTGGGAGGTATGATTCCAATGTGTTTGATACCAAATATGATAGGATTCGTTTGAGCCAATTTCGAGATGGTCATCTCGTAATCATGCGGTGCTCCTATGGTATATGGCTGTCTCACTTATATCCAACATAGGGATTCTACCATGTATTATGTGAATATATATGCACCCATGTGTGTGCTGCTATTTTTATTTTTATTTGAAATGTTTAGTCATACGTGAAAAATGGTGCAAAAGGATCAGAGCTCCTTCTCTCAATTTGTGGGAAGGGCAATGTTTCCAAAAATTTAAAAATACCCCTCACACACTGAAACCTGATTCAGTGTCATGCTTCATCATTTGGGGTCATCCTGCCCCTCTACGGGACGGGGCGTGCTACGACTTACGTAGACGCAGGAGCACTTTATTCAGTGATTGGTGAGTATGTGTAGTGCGTGGGATCGTGAAAAGAAAATGTGAGATGGTTACAAATTCTCTGGCTAGTGGAACGAAAATACTTTATTGTCTTCCCTGGCTGAGAATAGTAAACGTGGGGAGGTGTAGATGGTGTACTATAATGAGTCATCTCCTACAAGGTCGACATGTTTCAATAGCCATCCCCTTGGCTTTCTTCCTCAGGACCCCAAAAAAATCAGTTACACCTCGATGGGTGATAGAATAAATGTACATATGCCTGATAGTCACAAACAATGTCCTTTCTTCCCTGTTATGAGAGTAGAAAAATATACCACTTGTATATCTTAAGAACCTGAAAAGAAAAATATTTTGGATAAATCATGGCTTTCTTCATTTATCTTTATCTATTCACATCACCATCACGTGGAAAGTTTTGAGCTTTTTTTGTGATATATTTCTCTTGTGCAACTCTGTTGTAGGAAATGGTACCATTTAGTAAATAACCTCTACTCATAAATCATCTGAAAGAACACTCCTTTTGATTTCTAGTGCCCAGTATCACATTTATTCATCATTCTTTCATACATATGTATCTCCTAGCAAGATACATCTTATGTTACAATGCATTCATACTTAAAGGAAGTATTTGTACACTCCTATTGTGCCCTAAAAGGTTACAGATTAATGTTCACAGCAAACGAGCACTCGCATTCATACTCCCATGATGAGCCATGGAAAAAATGGGAGATGTTTGGCAAAAGTCTGTGCACTCGTCCTTTTAAACTGTGATCTCATGGTGTGTCTTTTTTTTAAAAAAATGGTATTCATGCTCTCAAAAGGACGTGCCATAATAATACATACTTTAGAATTTAATCGTTATCGCTCCATGAGCTCACACGAGCGGTGTAGGGCGCCTTCAAATAGACACTGTGGGTATTTTAAAAGAACAGAAGGAAAAACAAGGTTTTAATACCAAGGTGGTTTTTAAACAAACAAGCGTGGTCTCTTTGGCTTTTTTAAGGACATGCCATTGTCCTACTTACATGCTGGAAGAAGCGCGATCACCAAAGGAAGCACCTTCTCGTGGCTCACCGGAACCTAACTGAGGTTTGCCAGAGCCCGGTCTTTTAAAGTGCAAGGAGGCATGCTCGATAGGAAACAGGTGTGGCTTGAAACACTAGACCTTGAAATTTTAAAGATGGCCGCCGGTAAATGGACCCAAGACAGGGTTCATCTAGATCCACTTCCTGTTGGAAAGATTAACATTGAATCGGTTGAAAAATCAAGCATACATTTGTTTGTTTTGAGGCTTATTTTGGAGGAGTTTCAAAAGGCAGCCAAATGGAGGTTGAATTCAAAGGAATTATTAAACAAAAAAGAAAAACAAATTGTTGCGCTACAGATGCACGGATGGAGTCATCGCAGACGTGCATTTATGTATGTGTTTTTTTAAAAAAACATGTGGGGCCACATTTATGAAAAATGGAAAACCTAATGGAAAAAAGGTAGAGAAAAAATCCCAGCAGTAGAACGCTAGAGGCTGGAAAAATATTAACTGGAAATTTTTTCCTGTCAGAGGATAAGGATTGAAAAGCAAAAAACATGTATATTTAAAAATAGAGTGTGTGTACACTCTGGTTTCAAAAATTATAGTTTCTCTAAAAAAGAAAGAAAAAGGAAGAAACCCAGTTTCCAAGGGCATAAACCTCCTATTTGTTCAATATTAGTTATGGGGGCGATTGTAGTACTGTATACTCCTTATGAGTCTGGCAACTTTTTGGTTGATCATTAGTTGCCAGGGGATTCCTGTGTTAGATTTTGTATACATCAGAGCTGGTTCCAAGGAATCTCATCGTTCAGGCCTTTCTCAGGAGTCCTCAAACGTAACACCCACCGTCGTTCTTTTTCTAACAAATACCTTTCGTTTTGGATTTGTTCGATTACTGTCCACGAGAGATCTTCCCACTTATGGCCTTTTTCCCAAAAATGGGCTGCCATTTTGGTGGTACTCTTTTTGCATTTAATGTTACTTTTGTGTTCCCCTATCCTTACCTTGACAGGGCGTGTGGTCATTCCTACGTATTCCAAAAGACACGGGCACATGATCAGATAAACCACATTTTTTGAATTGCATGTTGTGAATCTTCTTTGGTCTCATTTGGTTCCATCATGGAACAAGATTTCTTTGCTTTTCTTTGTTAGTTTGCACACATTGCACATTCCACAGGGATAATGCCCAGAGATTGGGGGCATTAAACTGGTTTGCATTGTCTGTTCTTCTCTTCTTTCTTTTGGTCTGGTGTGTACCACCAAATCACGGATACTCTTACCTCTTCTATGAGGGAAGATAGGTTTTGGTAGATTGATGCTTCAACTGTTGAGGATTTGCCAGTGTTTGTTTACTATTTTTGTGATACCATTGGAGTTTGTGTTGAAAGTTGTTATACATACTGGGCGGTTCTCTTCCTCCTTATCGATTTTGGGTTCCAAAAGGCTGTCTCTGTAATTGTTGCGTGCCCTTTTGTATGCATTATCAATCACCTTTTTTAGGATATTGGCGTTTTTCCAGTTTCTTTTTCAGATTGTTTTTTGAAATCTTCGATTTCCGTGCAGTTCCTTCGTAGGCGTAGGAATTGCCGATAAGGGAGGTTATCGCGGAGATGTCGAGGGTGGAAGCTATTGTACAAGGTGCATTCTTTAAACAAAAGGGCATCACAAAAAATTGATAATGCCCACTAGAGGTTGAGAATGTTGTTTTTGGCTTGGCATCCTCAGCTAGTCTGATTTGCCAGTAGCCAGCAGTCGGGTCAAATATACTCAGAAACTTGGCTGAGGCCAAAGTATCTATAAGTTCATTTGCGATGGGAATTGGATGAGCACCAGTCCAAGGGACTGCATTGAGATCTCTGTAGTCTACACAAAAACTAATTTCTCTTTTTCCACCCTTGGTGTGAAGTTTGGGCACTAGGATTACTGGGCTAGCCCAAGGGCTATCTAAGGGTTCAATTACTTCCATCTCCAGCAACTTTTGGACCTCTGAGCTGATGCAATCTCTGACATGGCCAGACTGCCTGTAGATTTTATTCTTAACAGGCAGACTATCACCTGTGACCACTTCATGAGTACACCAGGTGGTTTGACTGGGTGTCAGGGGGAACATATGCCTGTACTGGTTGAGGATTTTCCTGCAATCTGTCTGCTGTTGATCAGTGAGGCTGCCAGCAAGGCCACTCCTTCTAGTGATCCATCATCAGGGTTCTGAGAGAGGAGATTAGGGAGAAGGTCATTCTCTTACTCCTGTCCCTAACCAGTTGCTTTGAGCAAGCCCATGTCAGCCCTGTCAACAAAAGGTTTCAGGCGGTTCTCATGAAGTACCCTATGGGGACTTTTTGGAGTACCTAGGTCCACCAAGTAGGTGACCTCACCCTTTTACTCAAGTATAGTGTGGGGTCCACTCCATTTGCCTTGGAGAGCTGCTGGGATCACAGGCTTCAACACCCACACTTTCTGGCCTGGCTGGTAAACAGTCAGGACAGCCTTTTGGTCATGCCAAGCGTTTTGAAGTTCTTGGCTGGCCTCCAGATTTTTGCTGGCCTTCTTCATATACTCAGCCTTGTATGAATACAGTCCAAGTACATAGTCCACTAAGTACTGTTTGGGAGGTTTGAGAGGTAACTCCCATACCTCCTTCACTAGACACAATGGACTCCTAACTGGATGTCCAAACAGAATTTCAAATGGGCTGTAGCCAACCCCCTTCTGAGGAACCTCTCTGTAGGCAAAGAGAAGGCAGGGTAGTAAGACATCCTATTTTCGCCTAAGCTTTTCTGGGAGGCCCACGATCAAACCCTAAAGGGTCTTGTTGAATCTTAACAAGCCCATTGCATTGAGGATGGTAGGGTGTGATAAATTTGTAAGTCACTCCACACTCTTTCCACATTGCAGTAATGTAACTAGACATGAAGTTGGTACCTGTGTCTGTCAAGACCTCCTTAGGGAAGCCCCCTTTGGAAAAGATTCCCAAGAGGGCCCTGGCCACTACAGGAGCTGTAGTGGTTCTAAGGGGAATGGCCTCTGGGTACCTAGTGGCATGGTCCACCACCACTAGGATATAACTTTGCCCAGATGCAGTAGGAGGGTTCAAGGAACCAACCATGTCAATCCCTACACTCTCAAAGGGAACCCCAACCACTGGCCCTTGTGATGCCACCTGACTTACCAATGGCTTGGCAAGTGGCACAGGAGCGACAAAACTCCTTAGTGTCTTCAGACATATGGGGCCAGTGAAAGTGAGGGACAATCCTGTCCCAAGTCTTACTTTGCCCTAAGTGTACTGCCAGAGGACTATCATGTGCTAGGGTGAGCAGGAAACTTCTAAACGTCTGGGGTACTACCACTACCAACCTCCTGGTGGCACCAGGCTTGGGGTATCTACCCTCTGAGTACAGAAGTCCTTCTTCCCAGTATATCCTATGGGACCCACTGATATTCCCTGTTGTCTTGGAGGCAGATTGCTGTCTGAGGGGTTCAAGAGTGGGGCAGGTCTGCTGCTGCAAACTCAAATCTGCCCTGCAAGGGCCCCCTGCCCACAAGAACTCAGCCTGGTCGGGCCCAAGTTCCTCTGGGGCAGTACCTTCACCTAGGCTAAGATCCTCTTCCTAAGGAGACCGATCTTCACTCTGAGTCTTTGAGGAGGATAAAGCTTTACCCTTTCTGCTACTTCTCTTGGAAGGCACCGGGTCCATACTTCCAGGGTCCAGGGCCTGTTCAGTGGTAAGCTGTTTGGCCTGAGCCCTTGTGACAGCAAACACACTTGCAGAGATGCCCAACATTTCTGCATGAGTCCTAAACTCTACTTCATCCCAGGCTGAAGTTTCTAGATCATTGCCCTACAAACAATCTACAGGTAGGTCTGGAGATACCACAACCTTCTTAGGTCCAGTTACCCCTCCCCACCTGAGGTTCACAACTGCCAAGGAATGGTCAGTCCTGACATTGCTTGCATTGGTCACTTGGTACACCTGTCCAAGTATGTTCAGGTCAGGTGACACACGTTTCTCTGTCACCATAGTGACACTGTCCCCTGTGTCCCTGTAGGCCATTGCCTCTTTTCCATTGACTGAAGGCTGTTGTCTGTACTTGCACAAGTTAGTGGGACTGACCAGTAAGGTGGCAAGATCTATGCCATCATCATAGACCAAAACAGCCTGAGCTGGAATCCTGACTAAGTCAGAACCCACCTCAGAGCCCAAGATTAACCCTACTAATCCCTTGGATGCTGTACGACCACTTGTACTGGAGCTAGGGGGTGCAGTTGCCTTAGGGGCAGTGGTAGTAGGAGTTTCCTTGGCCTTTGGACAATCAGCATCCTTTGTCCAATGGATCTTTACCTTACAGATATAGCACCAAAGTTTCTTTTTGCCTTTCTTGGAAGTTTGTGACGACCCCCCCCCAGATGCAGTTTTTTGGGGCCCATGGGAAGACTCTTTCTCATCTTTGCCGTTGTCCCCATCCTTATCTTGAGTTTTAGAAGACTCTTGCTTCTTCTTCTGGTCACCTCCATTGCCCTGGTTTTTCTGCTTCACCCAGGTGCGAACCTATTTGTCTGCCTTCTTTCCCAATTCTTTGGGAGAGGTCAGATCAGAGTTCACCAGGTACTGGTGCAAAAGCTGGTTCTGACAATTATGCAGGATCTGCTCCCTCATAATAAAGTTGTACAATCCTTGGTAATTCTGTACCTTACTTCATGAAGCCAGCCTTCCAGAGCCTTAATGGCACTATCCACAAAATCTACCCAGTCCTGGGTGTGTGCTTTTTGGGTGTCTCTGAACTTAATCCTATGCTGTTCAGTGGTTAAGCCAAACCCATCTATGAGAGCACTCTTCAGTACTGAGTAATTGTCAGCATCCTCTTCTCTAACAGAGAGGAGCTTATCTTTACCTTTGCTATCAAAAGAGAACCAAAATATAGCTGCCCACTGCTCTTGGGGGACCCTCTCAATCAATCAATCCATCAGGGAATTGTAAGCACGCTACTCATCCGTGAGGGTCTCAAGGCGCTGAGGGGGGGGTCCGCAGATCGGTTTAGCTGAAGAGCCAGGTCTTGAGGGTCTTCCAGAAGGTGTTCAGGGAGGGGGCGCATCTGATGTCTGCTGGTAGCTCGTTCCAGGTCGTGGCTGCAATGTGAGAGAAGGAGCTTCCGCCTGCTCTGGCTCTGTGGATGCGCGGGGTTTCGGCCAGTGTGAGGTTTGAAGATCAGAGGTTTCTTTTGGGTACGTGGAAGTTGATTCTGTTGTTGAGGTATTTGGGTCTGTTGTTGTGTAGGCATTTGTAGGCGCGAGTGAGGATTTTGAAAGTGACTCTTTTCTCCACGGGGAGCCAGTGGAGACTTCGTAGGTGTTGACTGATGTGTTTGTGTCGGGGGATGCCGAGGACGAGTCTGGGGACGGTGTTCTGTAGTCTGGAGTTTGAGGAGTAGGGACTTGTTGATGCCGGCGTAGAGTGCGTTTCCATAGTACAGTCTGCTGGTGATGAGTGCGTGGGTGACTGTCTTCCTTGACTAAGGGGGGATACACTTGAAGGTCTTGCGGAGGATGCGGAGGGCGTTGAAGCAGCTGGAGGCGACGCCATTGACCTATCGGTTCATGGTGAGTGATGAGACGAGTCCGATGCTGAGGTTCTTGGCGTGGTCTGACGGGGTAGGTAGGCTTCCGAGGGCGGTAGGCCCCCAGGTGCTGTCCCATGCAGAAGGGGTGGTACCGGGGATGAGGACTTCTGTCTTCTCGGCGTTGAGCTTCAGGCAGCTGTTAGTCATCCAGACTGCGACGTCTTGCATTCCTTTCTGGAAGTTAAGTTTGGCAGTGGTGGGGTCTTTGGTGAGGGAGAGGATGAGCTGGGTGTCGTCGGCGTAGAATACGATGTTGAGGCCGTGTTGTTGGACGATGGCTGCGAGGGGGGCCATGTAGATGTTGAAGAGGATGGAGCTCAGGGATGAACCCTGTGGGACTCCGCAGGTGATTTTCGTGGGGTCGGAGAGGAAGAGTGGGAGTCTGATCCTTTGGCTTCTTCCGGTGAGGAATGATCGGATCCAGTCCAGGGCTGTTCCTTATATGCCTAAGTTGTGTAGTTTAGCGAGTAGTGTGCGGTGGGAGACAGTGTCGAAGGCTGCTGATGGGTCGAGAAGGATAAGGGCTGCGGAGTGGCATTGGTCCAGGAGGGTGCGGATGTCATCTGTGGCAGCGAGTAGGGCGGTCTCTGAGCTGTGGTTGCTTCGGAATCCGGATTGGGATGGGTCGAGAACTGCTTTTTCTTCAATGAATTGTGTCAGAGTCCTGTTGACTGTTTTCTCTGCAACTTTGACTGCGAAGGGGAGAAGCGAGATGGGCCGATAGTTCTTGAGGTCGGTGGGGTCAGCTGTGGGCTTCTTGAGCAGAGGTCTGACTTTTGCGCGCTTCCAGTCGTCTGGGAAGGTGCTTGCTTTGAAGGTGGTGTTGATGGTGCATTGTAGTTTGGGATGGCGGCCGCGGCTCAGTGGTAGATGTGAGGGCGTGCAGGGGTCGGTGGGGGCCCCCGAGTGGATGCTTTTCATGGTCGAGGCGGTGTCTTTGGCAGTGGTCGGTGTCCAGTTGGAGATGGTGGGCTGTCTGGTGTTTCTGGGGGCGGTGGGACGTCTGTGGCACCTGCTGGATGGTCGATGAAGTTGTCGTAGAGGTTTTTGATCTTGAGGTGGAAATAGGTTCCAAGCTTGTCGCAGAGGTCTTGGGATGGGGTGATGTCTGTGGATTCGCTGCGTGGGTTGGTGAATTCTTAAATGACACTGAAAAGTTCCTTGGAGTTGGTGGAGTTGGCCAGGATTTTGTTGTGGATGAAGTTCCTCTTGGTGGCTCGGATCTGGTTGTGGTAGTCCGTCATGGCGTCCTTGTAGGTGGTGTGGTTTTTGGTTGTCTTGGTGTTTCTCCATTTCTTCTCCAGGAGTTGACAGGTGCGTACAGCTTCTTGCAGAGCGGTGGTGTGGCTTTGGGGGTGTTCTGGATCTGGAAGTGAAGGTGTTTAGCTGAGGGGAAGGTTTCCCTGGAGGTTGTGAGGCGGAGGGTACTCTTGTGGGCGATGGCGAGGCCCCCTCCTGGGTGGTTGGGGTGGTCTTTCCTCTGGATCTTGTATCCATCTGGGATGGCGGTGCTGATGTCGGAGGTGGAGGATGCGTTGGTCTAGGTCTCTGTGAAGAAGGCGATGTTGGGCGAGAGAGAGTCGAGTAGGCTCCAGATTTCCATGGCGTGTTTGTGTACGGAGCATGCGTTGGGAAGGATACATTTTAGGGTGTCGCCGGTGCTGGCATCGGCGGTGTTGGAGGCCGGGGTGGCGGTGAGGGTCTGGCGGCAGTGGAGGCAGGAGAATTGGCCGTGGGTCGTGTTCGGCGAGGCCTGTTGGCATTCTCTAAGTCTTCCAAGACGGTGGTGGTGTCATAGCGATGGGTAGTGGGAGGTCCAGGGTTCCTGGTGCTGGCCGGGTCGCGGACGGACGCAGACGGGCTTGCATTTGGCACACAAGCGGCATGCCCGATGTGCGCGTCCGCTGCGCAACTGTGCAGCGGCCGCCATTAAGTAGGGGAGGTGGGAGGGAGGAGAGGCTGGGAGGCGGGTGATGGGAAATACCGAGGGGGGGGAATTCCCAGGAGGAATTCCAGGGGGGAGGGGCCGCAGGGGCAGCAGCAGCAAAAGGCGAAAGGAACAGGCAGGCACAAGAAAATAAAAACAGTGGTGGAATTAGACCAAGACACATATGGGCACAATAACATTGGCACAACAGTGAAAAATTAAGAAAAAAAACTGATGAGAAAGGTTACGGTGGTTACAGGCAGTCTGGTCCCAGATGGAGCGGACAGCAGCCTCGAACCTCCCAAGGAGGAGCTCGGGGTCTGGAGGCCAGAAACGGCACAGCAGAGCTGTGGGGGGAGAGTGGACCTAGACCGAGGGTCGGAGGTCTTACTCCTCTGAACTTTACAGACCCTTTCCAAGAGTTATCCATTTGTGGATGTCATACCCTTCATGGTAGGGAGGGACTATCTTGTTCAGGTTCCTATGTCCAAAGTAATTCTCTCTAACTTTAGGGACACTGTTGCTGCCACCACGTGACTCTAGTCCCAATTTCTTCCTAGTTCTCTGGACTTCTAGGGACTCTTTGTCAAGGGCCAACTGATCTTGCCTGAGCCTAAGCCTTGCTTTGTCACGTTCAAGCAGTTGGTACTCCCAGTCCAAAGAGTTGTCCCTCTTACTAGATACAGACTGTCCTGAAGCATTGGATTTCCTAGAGGAGGATCTAGACCTCCTTAGTCTAATCTGAACCCTTCCAGGAGGAACAAAGGAGGACCCATCCCTAGGGTTACCCTCTGTGCCATTTGCCCATTCCTCTTGGGGATTTGAGTTTTCCAGGTGGGAGTCATGAGACTCCTCCTGATCAGGATCAGTATCAAGGTCATAGAGGGGGTGCCCTCCTGACCTATCTTCTGTCCCCTGCCCACCCACTCTTTTCTGTTCATCTGACCCACTAGTTTTCTGTAGGTCATCTAACAGTAACACCTTTAAGAGGAGTTGAGTATTGGCGCATTTCCCTGTCTTGAGCTTTCCAGAGGCACACAGTGCTTTCAGTTCTTGGAACGAAAGCTCACTGTATCTAGAGGTCAGAGAGCCACTGGCTTCTCCTTTAGAAGACATACTAAGTGTGGTGTGGTGTTGCACCTACCTAACCTAGCAGGAACTAAACTCTGAGGTTGGAGAAAGGGCGTGCCAGACCCTTAACTACCCAACCCTAACATTAGTAGAACTTACTATTCTAAGCTTGTAATACATGTGCCTAGTATTAGTGATGGTTTTTCAATTAATCAACACCAAGATTTATCTGGTAAAACAATGCAGGCTTGAATCTCAACCGCTGCACACCAATGTGAGAGGCCGGCCTGGTATATGATGTACACTTATGTAACCCTTATGGTAATTTAGGTCATAGGCAACCGTAGAAAGTTCTCTAAGTGGTATCTGTGGAGAACAGCCTTCAGGCTTAGTCCAGAAGGAGTGTAAAGCAGCTTGTTTTACCAGAATGCAATCTTATAGGTATAGATTAACTGAAAAAGAACCACACAATGTATTTATAATAATATGTATTTATTATATAACACTTACTAACACATACACATATCTCCTACCCAGAGATATGCACAATGCACACAATACTTTGCATATAAATCACGTAAATAGCATGAAATACACAGTGGACCCCAGGGAGGACTAAAACATATACTAAACACCGCCAGCGAAGCGACCCTCGGATACCTCCGTTCCAGACCCGCCGAGTCCCAAAAGCCAGACGGGAAATTATGTCCAAACCGGCGGCCTAAGAACGATGAAACACTCTTCAGCCCAGCACTGAACACCGCCGCCTTAATCAACAATGCCTGACTGGGCAATGGCCGCCAGACGCAGAGCCACAAGAGGAAACATCCAGTAATAAGGCCCCAAGAAGACCCCACGAGCCTCGATCCACCTTACCAAAGCAAGGCTGGACCTTCTCGACCCTGACTGAAAATAGGCTGTCCCGAGGAGGGAGCTGAGCCCCGGGACTCAACATAACCTGATTTCACTTTGCCTGACCCCGTAATGGCCGCCATTCACATGGAAAATCTCCCATCATCAAGGATAGAATCACCCCGCAGAACGTACTCATTCTTCGGGCCCCGCAAGTCGACTGCTCCCGCTCCCCAGGGCACACGAGCACAGAACTACAGCCCCGTCCTCAATCCCCCGGACGTGCTCGACCCGTGAGGGCTGCCCCTAGGTAAACTCCCAGACACTTAAATGTTTTAAAGGGACACACAACTTCGATTATGAAGCGGTCCATGCTTCAATTAAGCACAGTCCTTCGCGTGAATCACATGGGCTTCCTAAACATGTCACATGATCGGTAATGCATTCATCTGGAATCAAAGCACACAGGATCTTCAATACCATCTTTTCTCGACTGCAGTGAACTAAAAGGTATCCTTTGAAGCAGCATACCTAATCAATGCGTATCTTATTTCTAAATGACTCTGGGAATACGTAAGAAGACTTTTTTGTATAGTGCCTGACCCTAAGATGGCCGCCCTCGGCCGAAACACCAAGCTCTCCTGATTACTTCAGTGGAGTTATGGAGACCTCGCCAAGCCAAAGCAGGGACCGGCAGCAAAGGGTCCCGATCCAATGCCCCTTCGACGCTCCGGACATCTTAACACGGACGCACATGTTAGTGTAGGCAGCCCCTGGGTGCCTGTCCCCAAAATGGCCACCCGGGATCTAATCTCTGAACCACCGATGCAACTTTGCAGAGGTGTCCCTGCCACCTCATAGAGGGCACCCTTAACGATACAGGCCCCCCTCCTAAGATATCAGCCCAGCACAGACCCTCAAACCTGGTCCTAGAGAAGCCCTACGCCGCCCGTCCCCTCACTATTCGATCCTTTCTCCCAGTAGAGTATTCCTCGAGCTCCCCAATCCCCCCCACCTGACTAGAAAACACTCTCTCCTCCACACGACAACACTTCTATTACACCCTTTAGGGAACCCGCCTCCCTCCGAACCCAGACAAAATGCCTCTGGCCACGCTAATTGTTGCCACCCCAAGAACACCGAATTACCTGAAACCTCACGGGCTGAACTCCTTTGCGATTAATTTCCCCTCCAACCTCTCAAGTAAAGCGAAGAGAAATTTCGAACATAGACTGACCTGACAGCACCCCGAAACACTATTCGCAGACACCTTCCACTGCTCCTCCAAAGGGCAGATAAAAATGGATCTTATCTTCCATACTGAAAGACCCGACAATTGGAATGCCATCCTCACCACACATCTTCAAATCTGCAAAACTACCATCACATCCCATAGCCACAAACTGACGACCTCTCTCTTGAACCACCAGACGCAAAGCGGGAACATCCCCATAACCATCTACTCGAATGGCACAGTCCTGATACAAGCTAATAACGATAAACTTGAGGTTTTCGACTCCCTCTTCCTCCCTCTTCGGCCCCCTTGCACATTACTCGACCCGGCCCAACCCCTCTCTTCCCCCCAGTGAGCCTTCCACGTCAGGTGAGGCGCCAGACCCTTCTCGCGTCCTCTAAGAGAACCTCCTCCCTGCCCTCGCGAGTCACCTCCCGCAACTCTGCACCTCCGAATAACGATCTCATCCCCCCTGGCGGACGACCCTCGCCTCCTCTACCTTCCTAACCAGCCAACCAGGAATGAGGCATACTCCCAAGCTCAGTCTCCCTACGACTCTACTCTGCCCGCAGGCCACACGAAGCCAAATCCACTATATGAGCCAGTGCTCCTCCTGCCCATGATCCCTCCCAGAGACAAACCAGGCAGCTCCTCCTCCAATAGCATCCATAACTGGGACCCACCCCCCTCTGCCCGAGACACCCTCCCTCCCACCTTGGATAGCATAATGCATCGCCTCAACCACCTTGAAACTCAGCTTGAAATCCTGATCCGAGGCCTGAACGAAACTTTAACCAACCTGGACACGATCTGAAAGCCCATTCATCCCCCCACCACATCGGCAAATCTCACCCAACCCTGGCCTTTCCAAGGTACCGCCCCCCCCAGCGGGCCTCTTGTCCCCCCCAGGTCCAAGTCATCGACCACTAGAAGAACGGTTACTGAGAATCGCTTAGAGAGACCCAGAAGATCAAAAGCCGCAATGTCCTCTTGAGAAGCGGCAGACCTAGCTTCAACCTCCAACTCTCCCTCCAATTCTATGGCGATACCGGAGGCTTCGGATTATGCTTTTCTCTCTTCGCTTTATTACATATACATTTGCACAGCAACCAGAGAGATTTCGAAATTTCTTTCCAAAAGGCTTATAACAATACAATTAGGAACTACAACTCCCTACAACCAGGGAGGAACGCGAGTATACAGTCCTTCCTCTGTTTCCATTGCATCAGGTACATAACGTCTTGTCTATCCTGTCACTTCCTCTTTCTTCGCTGCTCCCGCAGCCAAATAAGTTCCTTTCTTTATTCTTCTTTATTTGTTGGTTCTGTAGCGGTTATTGCTTCAGTATTGCGCGCTATTCATGTGGGAATTCTATTGTGTTCCATTTACAGATCCCTAAGCCAGCCGCGGGAACTTTTTCTGCTCCTACGCGGCCGGCGCGCCAACCTGCTGTTGCGGCGCCTTCTCGGACCGCTAGGGGCACTCTCTCGTCTCGCTGCCCTCGCGACGCGGCTCCTCAGTTGTGAAGCCGCGCCGGTAACGGACCAGAGCCTTGCCCCGATACTGCCTCACCTCTGACGTCCGTTTTAACGGATCGTATTCCCGCAGAATATATAATTGAACGCCCCGGCGGGGGTCCGTATAGCGGGTTTTACCTGCGGTGAACGCGCGAAGTAGCGCTGGTATCTCCTGCACATTTTGACCCAATTTGCATATCCAATTCACGTGCTATGCGAAAATAAACCAATTCCAGCATTATTTTGGCATTTCTTGTCTGCTGTCATTGTGCGCAGGGAAGCAGTTTGCCCTGTCAGGTCCTGAGGGCAGCGGCGCGTTCGGGGTTAGTGCAAGCCCATTGTGATCCTTGGGGTCACCCAAAAACTTTCCGCCGTCTCTGGCCTGCCCCTAGCTGGTGGGTTTTAGCCTACCTAAGCCTCCTGGTTGCGCAGTGCATTGTCAGTGGTTACTTACCTTTTCCTATATCATGGCTGCCCAATCAGATTATTATTAGGAGGAAGTCCAGGAGTATATGCCCTGGGATGATGAATTCTTTGACGCAGTGGACTCTTCCATCTATCGGGTTGTCCATGAGGTTATGGGTCCGATGGAACAACGCCTTTCCAACAGAATTGTGCAAGAATGCAGTAGGTTAGCAGCTGCGCGTCCTGAGCATCCGATACTGGCCGGGGGGCAGTCTGCGGAGGGTCCCCCGCTGTCCAAAAAACAGCATCCGGAAGGGGTAGACGTGGATGCTTTTGCGCGCCTAAAGTCGGCATTTTTGGCGCAAACGTCGTTGGGAGCCCCAGCGACTCCTCCAGCGAACGCCCCGCAGGGTACTTTCGATCCTCCTTACCCCGGTTCAGGCCCGGATGATACTCAGGGGGACACGGATGATGAGACGGGGTCTTCCCGTCCGTGGCGGCCGTCTTCTACTCCCTCTACTTCCGTGACGCCGGAGGAGGACGCAGACATGCTTAATCCTGACGAGATTATGCCCCCCCGGTCTGCGGCCTGGGTTCCCGGAGACAAGGTGGTAAAATTTGTTTCAGGTCGTCTCCGTAAACCCCTTGCGCAGGAGGCCAGGAGTTGTTTACGGGCCGAGTGTCCGAGGCCTACCCAGCCTGACAAGATAGCTTCTACGCCGGAATTGGACCCGACAATGGCCACATTCCTGGCTAAGTATGTGAAGGACCCTAGGAAGGGTATAGATAGATCCTGGAGGTCCTGTCAGGACAAGCTCCTCGACGCTATCGGGCCGATGACCAAGATATGGGATATGGCGGAGGAGTCCAAAGTTTCAGGGTCCCCTATTTCCCCAGAAGTCCTCTCCAGTTGGGCCCAGCGTGCTATCATATTTATGGGCAATGCTAATTGCGCCCTTTCAACCGAGCATCGTCGCTCGTTGTTGATTAAGCTTGATCCAAAGCTAGGAGACCTGGCCTCCTCCGAAGCTGGTGCGGTGGCCCAGGGTGGCCTATTCGGGGAGCCCTTCATTAAAGAACTGGGCAAATTTGTTTCTACATTCACATCGCTCGACAAAGCTCAATCCAACATCCAAAGTTTTTAATCAGCAGGTTTTCCGCGGGGCCGGTCAAGGCAAGGGCCGCTCGTCCGGCCGAGGCTTTCAGCAAAACCCCTCAAAGGGACAAGGCTCTGGTCGCGGACAGTATAATTCGACCGTGAATTACACCAACTTCTACCCCACGCGAGGACAATGTTTCCGAGACCGGGGAGGCTTCAAATCCAATTCCGGAGGGGCCAATTCCAGCGGTAAGTGTTATTCCTGCAACGCACGTTCGCATTGGCGGTCGACTAGCGACCTTTCACAGCGCATGGGCAGCTATAACCTCGGATGCATGGGTTCTTCAGACCATTCAAGGTTTCCATATAGAATTTTACGGAAATCCACAACAGGAGGCTCGACCTCGACCGCTAGCTTTCACCTTCTCAAACGCTCAGTTGATCGACGAGGAGGTCTCCGAGCTGCTCCGCAAAGGAGCCGTTCGCCGATCAACTTTGCACCCTCTGGGCTTTCTCAGCAATATATTCCTGGTAGACAAAGCCAACGGGGTCACCGACCAGTTATCAACCTCAAGGAATTCAATGGTTGGTTGATGTACCGTCACTTCAAAATGGAGGGGATCCACCTTCTTCGAGACGTCCTGTTGCCAGCGGAGTGGATGGTGCGCTTAGACTTGAAGGATGCTTACTTGGTAATTCCCATCCATCCCTCCCATCTGTTGAAAACTAAAATGGCGATATGATTAAGCATTCACTAAAGACATGAATTCTCTCTAGTTAAAACATGTCTTTCGTCTTATGTTGCCTAATGTCCGGACTCCATTTTGTACTGTCATGTCTCCACGTGCTCAGCACGAGAAGAGTCCTATCTTCGTGTTAGTTGCTCTTGTAATCTGCCTAGTAACAGTCTATAAATAGTTCCTTTGTCCGTCTGGCGCATGTCCAGACTTGACTACATCTGTTATCAGTTAGTCCTTGCTTGACCATGTTTTCGCGGGCTTAGGAGTGTGTTAACTCCGCCCACATATTGATTCTGTATCGAAAATGTCCATAAAAGGTAATGCTTTTCGCCTCATGTTGTATCCACCCACTTATGAGGCCCCTCTGTTGTATATAAAAGGGGACCGTGTACGCAAGTTCTTTGTGCTACTCTATGCAATACTGAAGAGTGTTGTATGGGTTGTAGGACCACCCTTAAGGGTTAATAAACTCTGTCTTTGTATTTGCAGTTTCCGTGCCAACTTCCTTCTAGTTTTCGTTACAGGAGGGCGAACCCTTGTATTTGCGGGCCTGGCTGGGGCCTGTATTCATCACATCGGCGATTCCACCAATTTTGTTGGAGAGATTTAGTATACGAGTTCACCGCTCTTCCATTCGGTCTTTCCTCGGCCCCTTGGTGCTTCACCAAGTGCTCCATCCTGTGGTGGAATTCCTCTGAGCTCGGGGCATTCGCATGATCGTATACTTGGACGACCTCCTTCTCATGGCACAATGTCCTCGGACACTATCGCGTCAGCTCCATCAGACGGTGTCTCTTTTACAGGGCCTAGGTTTAATTATAAACGAGGCCAAGTCAGTTCTAGCTCCTTCTCAATAAGTCACCTTTCTCGGGTTCGTAGTGGATTCGGTCCACGCGACCTTGAGCCTTCCGTCGAGGAAGATGGCGAAAATCCGCCACGAATTGCGGCAGACAGTTTCCAAACCGTACACCTCCTTGAGGCACCTGGCTCATTTGGTGGATCTCCTTTCGTCCTCGATTCAGGCAATTTTTCCCCTGCATTATCGGGCCCTCCAGTGCCTAAAGGTGTATCATTTGCAGAGGGGCAGGGCATACGACCACTCGGTTCCTCTTTCAGCAGAGGCGAGAGAGGAGATCGCTTGGTGGCTATCCCATATGGAGGCATGGAACGGACGCGCGATTTTCGGCTTGGTTCCAGATCTTGTCATAGAATCCGACGCCAGCAGGTCGGGCTGGGGCGATCGTTACGGGGACTTCTCCACCGGGGGAGTTTGGTCCTCGGACGAGCAAGCTCTTCATATCAACTACTTAGAACTTCTCGCAGGTTCGTTTGCAGTACGATGTTGGACCAAGGACAGAATTCAATCCTGCGTCCTTTTAAAGATGGACAACATCTCTGCCGTGCGGTATGTCAATCACTTGGGGGGCACCCGTTCCCGGGCATTGGCGAATTTGGCAAAGGATTTTTGGGGGTTCTGCCTGGAGCACCAAATCTCGGTCACGGCGGAATATCTTCCGGGCCACAGCAACCAGGTGGCGGATTGGCACTCGAGGCACCTTTACGATTCCAGCCTTGGAAGCTGGACCCTCAGATTTTTCAATGGTTGAACACTCGTTGGGGCCCCTTCTCGGCGGACCTCTTTGCCTCTCGGCTAGACCATCAGATTCCCCGGTTCTTCAGTTGGAGACCGGACCCAATGGCCCTGGCCACGGACGCCTTCCTTCAGGATTGGAGCGTGGAACAGGGCTATGCGTTTCCGCCTTTTTCCATGATCACAAGGACGGCGGCGCAGATCCGCTGGCAGAAGGCGGAGGTCACTCTGGTGACGCCTTGTTGGAAGTCTCAAGTTTGGTTTCCGGTTCTTCTGGAACTTTCCTGGGATTTTCCAATCCTACTCCCCCTGTGTCCTCAGTTGCTTCTGAGCCCGGACGGGGTTCCGCATCAACTAGTCACACTGGGGAAGCTCCACCTTATGGTGTGGTGACTTTCCGGTATTGGTGGGCGCTGCCGGGTCTTTCGGGACACGCTGAGACCCTTTTGTCAAAGGCTTGGGCAGATAGCACCACCAAACGTTACTTTTATTATGGTTTTGATGACAGATTTGCATACCTCATTGTAAGTTGTTTGTTCTTGTATCATTTGCATTACTCGTAGGAGATTTTCCTCGACTTACACTCTTTTGTTTTTTCAGGCAACGATGTTTCAAAACAGGACCAGTAATGGAATGGCGTCACTTACGCGAAGAAAGAGGAAGTGACAGGATAGACAAGACGTTATGTACCTGATGCAATGGAAACAGAGGAAGGACTGTATACTTGCGTTCCTCCCTGGTTGTAGGGAGTTGTAGTTCCTAATTGTATTGTTATAACCCTTTTGGAAAGAAATTTCGAAATCTCCCTGGCTGCTGTGCAAATTTATATGTAATAAAGCGAAGAGAGAAAAGCATAATCCTCGCCTCCGTGTCCTTAATAGAATTGGAACTTACCGTCACGATGCTAGGCAAATTCAGATTCCTCCCCCAAATCTATGATCCAAGTGATTACGGGAGTCGGAAGAGAACACCCTCCACCGAAAGATTCTAGACCCCCGGCTCACCTAACTTCTCTACCCAGGGCCCCATCTACTAAGAATCTGAGTAAGGAAGGGTCCACCATTAACTGCATGCTCCTAAACTGCAGATCTGCCTCTAAACATGCAACCGAACTAGCAGAAGCCATCCTCTCCCATGATATAGACCTAGCATTCATCACGGAGACCTGGCTTAACAATCTCTCCTACCCCAGCATGGACATGCTGGTGCCTCCTGGATTTATAATGATCAACAAAGACAGAAAAGCGCTGACTCTAAAACTAGTCTCACCCCTGAGGCGGAAGCCGGGGGCTCTGTAACGATTTTTAATTGTGTGCATTAGCATTTAAGTTGGTTCATTTAATTTCCATTTTGACTGGTTTTTAAGGTCGGGAGCCGACTGGCAGTATAGTCGCTTCCTTACGCCGTTCCAGCGCAGCAGATTACGTGCTGACGCTGGGAGTAGAGGTGAGCAGCCGCCATATTGGGGGAACAAAGGGTGGCGCGCCAGTAGCTGACTGATCCCCGCCCTACTCCATACTGGATAAAAAGGGAACGTCATCCCGTCCGCGCAGCGGGCTGGCACAGCGGGCGCGCCGGCGGCGCGCCAAAGGCGAGCCCGTCTGTGCCCGTCCGCACCGGACCAGCGCCCAGCACCATAGCCCCTGGCTCAGCAGCACAAGAATGGATCAGATATTCATCGGTTGACCTACTACAGCTGAGACCCTCCAGTGGGACTGGGTGCTCACAGTATGATCCTGGCGCCAACGCCGGAGTGAGCAGCTCCTGCTGTCTTAGCTGTAAGTCTTTTATACCTTTTGTTAACACTAAAACCATTCCACCACAAGCCTACAATGCTAAGACTAAGAACATCACCTTCTCACTTATTAATGCGCGCTCTTTAGGCAGGCACAGGCAGGAGATTGCTGACCTGATTCAGGACAAGAAAATAGACTTGCTCTTTGTCACAGAGACATGGATGGACGAGGCGTCCGACCCTGATCTAGTGGTGGCAGTGCTGCATGGCTTTACTGTATACCGGCAAGATAGACAAGGGAAAAAAGGCGGGGGTTTGGCAATTATTACCCGGAACTCTTTTCCGGTTAGAATTTTTCCTATTTTTTCGAAAACATGCGAAGCCTTACACTTCGCCATTAAGCTCACCCCCTCATATAATCTCAAAGGAGTACTTATTTATAGACCACCGGGTGCTCGTTCTGAATTTTTGTCCACCTTTATGTCCCTTATGGCACCCCTTGCAATCGAGGATACCTTTATGGTTTTGGGGGACTTAAACTTCCACCTGGAAAAAATGGAAGATACCGAAACTATATCTCTTATGGCTGATCTTAGCACTCTAGGACTAACCCAGTTGATAACAGTACCCACACATGAAGCGGGTCATACATTAGATGGTATCTTTTCTAATACAAAAGAGATAAAAGTAAGTGATATACTGCCTCTTACTTGGTCTGACCATTTTGCTATTCTGAGTAATATTTCCATTACCCAGACTTATACACCAAAACAGGCTCCTTTAACCCAAGAACTTTTCAGAGTCTGGAAGGATGTTGATAATGTGACCCTAAGGGTATTCTTAATCAATTCCCGTCCAACTATTTCTGCAGATGCTAATATAGCTGTGCAGCAATTCTCTGATTGGCTAGGTAGTGCAGTGGAGACACTGGTTCCTTTTAAATCTATGTCCAGAAATAGGAAAATGCCGTCTGCACCCTGGTTCTCTGAAACGCTAAGAAAACAAAAACAAATCTGTAGGAACCATGAAAGAATTTGGCGAAGGTCTTATGAAAGCGAAAGTAAAATCTTATACAAAAACACATTGCTCATCTATAAAAAAATTATCAATGAGGCCAAAAACAATTTTTATGGGGAACAAATTGAAAATGCAAGAAATTCAAGTAGGCAACTGTATGAGGTGGTGAAATCTTTGGCTGGGAAATTACCTGACCTGGTTCCCCCGCCTTCTCAGGCGCTCTGTGACGCTTTGGCAAGTTTCTTTTTCTCGAAAGTAAATGATATTTACTCTGAGTTTTCAGTGATTGATAAACCTATGACTCTGGTTCTTAGTCCCCTAAGTAAACACCTTGACTGCTCACTAGCTCAATTTAAAGAGATAAATGAAGATCAAATAGTTGACATCATCAAACTTATCAAAACAGGCTCTGCCCTTGACCCCTGTCCCCCTAAGTTTTTTTCCCCAATAATTGATTTGATCAGCGAAACCATCACGCAAATTTGTAATGCGATGTTTAAATCCGGGAGTTTCCCGGACAGGCTAAAAAACACGCTATTAAAACCACTTCTTAAGAAGCCCGGTTTAGATAAAGATTTGCTGAAAAATTACAGGCCCATTGCTAGCCTGCCGTTTTTAGCCAAGGTGGCCGAGAAAGTAATGAACGATCAACTCTCAGAATACATTGAACAAAATGTCCTGCTTGATGACTCTCAGTTTGGCTTCCGGAAAATGCATAGCACGGAGACCGCGCTAATTAAAGGCGCTGATGACATTAGAACCATCAGAGACTAAGGGGGCACGGCGGTACTGGTTCTGTTGGATCTGTCTGCGGCCTTTGACACGGTCAATCATTCCCTCTTGATTGACCGTGTCAGAGAGTTGGGCATTCACTCTAAGGCTGGAGCCTTGCTTGCCTCCTTTCTGTCTGGCAGAACCCAGGCCGTAACACTGGGGCCATTTAAATCGGCAGATTTGGCTCTACCCTGTGGGGTTCCTCAAGGCTCATCCCTAAGTCCGACACTTTTTAACATCTATGTGTCGGACTTAGCTAGGGTCATCAAGACCCACCGGATGAGCCTTACAACATACGCCGATGACACCCAGTTGGTGTTAGCTATCAATAATGACGGAGAAAGAGTAGCGGCCCAGTTTCAGGAAGGCATGCTGGCAATCAAGCAGTGGATGGCCTGTAATTGCTTAAGGCTGAACTCCGAGAAGACTGAGTTGATTATTTTCAGTAAACTATCACCTATGTGGTCATCTATTTGGTGGCCCCCATTACTTGGAGCCATACCAACTCCAGTTCAGAAGGTCAGGAATTTAGGTTTCTCTTTGATGAGAAATTAAATTTTGTTAATCACACTAATCAAACAGCTTCCTCAGCATTTTACAAACTTAAACTCCTAAGAAAAATAATTCAATTTCTTCCAGAAAGTGCTAGGAAAACTGTAGTGAGCTCATTGATATTGTCATCTCTTGATTACTGCAACGGTCTATTTGCAAATGCTCAAGGTCGGGTGGTCGCCAAGCTACAACTGGTCCAGAATGAGGCTGCAAGATTGCTATCAGGGACCCCCAAATTTAAACCAATTACGCATGTAATCAGGAATTATCATTGGTTGACGGTCAAAAACCGGATCAAATTTAAAACCCTGTGTCACACTTTTAAGGCCCTCCATCAGTTAGGGCCGGAGTTTCTTAAACAGAAGCTCACTCTCTATTGCCCTACCCGACAACTAAGATCCAAAAATCTACACCAACTAGTGGTGCCACGGACCAAGACTGTCACCTGGGGAGATAGATGTTTCACTAACACCGCAGCCAGACTTTGGAACACTCTTCCGTTGGTGATTAGATCTACACCCACACTACTCCAATTCAGGAAATTCTTGAAAACCTGGCTCTTTGACCAGTAGCTGTTCTCTGTTACCTCATTATTTTAATTCGCTTCCGTCATCAAGGAGGCATTAGCTGAGTCATAGCGCCAAGACGCCTACGGGCAGACGTTGCGCTTTATAAATCTTAAAAATAAAAAAATAAAGAGGAGGAGGTATAGCAATAATTCACAAGAATAACATCTCCATTATGGAAACTGCCTCTTGCCTGTATAGCTCCTTTGAATGTCTCTCAGTCAACATCAAGACAAGTGATAAGAGGCCATCACTTTGCCACCTCTTGTACCACCCCCCAGGCAATTCTTTCGAATTCGGGGAACACCTCTCCGACCTGATTGCCCACTGCTCACTCGGAAACTCAAACAACATAATTCTTGGCGACCTCAATCTAAGATGGAATGAAACAAATAACCTGCTAATTCAAACCCTAAACAACCTCCTACTAGAAACCAATCTGACCCAACACTGCTCAGAGGAAACGCATCACAGAGGAGCAACCCTCGACACAATTATTGCCCAAAGCAATGCAATCACCATCAACCACATCCTTCCCGTAGACTAGTCCGACCATCACATCATCCTATTTCACATCAACCAATCGGTCCTAACTCAACACCCCACGCAGCACCTCCCCAAATGGACTAGAAACACAGCTCAGATCCCTCGAGGTGATCTAGAAGAAACGATAAGCTCGCTCCTCCCCAACATCACTGATCACCTCCCAACTACCGAACTCACCTCTCTCTACAACTCAAATTTGACGTTCACCCTGGACCAACTAGCCCCTCTGAAACTAAAAAAATCCAGGAGAATTCCATTCAGATCATGGTTCACCACTGACATCAGCGAAGAAAGAAGACAACAAAGAGCCTCAGAAAGAATCTGGAGGAAAAATCCCACCGTCTTCCACCGCGATCAACTCCAAGCAGCCCGCAGGAAATACAAAAAGCACATTAAGAACAAAAAAACATCTTTCTTCTGCTCCGCGCTAGACAACGCAAAAAACAGACCTAAAGAGCTCTTCAATATCATCAGGAAACAAACCTCCAAGCCCGTTGCCTCCTCAACTCAGGCATTCAAAGAACATTGTAACAACTTCTCCATCTTTTTCAATGACAAACTCGCCAAGATCGATCTCTCACTTGGCTCCAATCTCATCCTCTCCCCCGAGATCCAGTCGCCTGAAACCAACGACAGCGCTTCCTTGAACCCCCAAAACATTGGTCTTCCTTCATTCCCATTCAGGAAGTAGAGATAGTCAAATTAATCTCCAACGCTAAACCATCAACCCACGCCCTTGATCAGCTACCCCCTCAACTGACCAAGGACTTGAAGCTTGTCCTAGCCCCGCTATGGTGCAAGATCATAAATAGCTCACTGAGATCAGGAGTTGTACCAGATTGCCTCAAAGTCGGTCAAGTCACGCCACTGCTGAAAAAGCCCGGCCTAGACACTAAGGATCTGAATAACTTCAGACCTGTCTCGAACCTACCTCTTCTGTCCAAAATCCTGGAAAGATGTGTACTTCCTCAATTGACCCAACACTTGGACAACATCAACCGTCTAGATCCCCACCAATCGGGCTTCAGAAAAGGCTGCAGCACTGAAACCACAATCCTCAATGTCATAGACGATCTACACAAGTCACTTGACTCTGACCAATGTTGCCTTCTCATCCTCCTGGATCTATCGGCTGCATTCGATACGGTCGATCACAAACTTCTCATCAAGGTTTTAGAAGAAAGGGCAAGTCTTGAAGAGACGGTCCTACACTGGTTCTCTTCCTTCCTCCATAACCACTCACAAAGAATAAAAATCGAAAACTTTGAGTCTGACCTCCACCCCGTTAACAGGGGTGTTCCACAAGGGTCAGTGCTCTCCCCTCAGCTTTGCAACATTTACATTGAACTCCTTACCACTCTACTCAGAAAATCCAACATCCCTTTCCACCTATATGCTGATGACACGCAGTTATATCTGGAAACCACCTCCATTGACGACATCCAGAGACTCAACGCCACACTCAGTGAGGTACAACATTGGCTCTCAAGTAATCACCTAAAACTCAATCAAGAGAAAACGGAAATACTCCTCATCTCCAACAAGGAAGAGAACCCCCAAATTGCAGAATGGCTCAAAGCTATTGATGCCCTCAATGGAAACCTCACCCTGGCGGATTCGGTAAAATCTCTAGGTATCACCCTAGACCCGAAACTGGACATGAACAAACACATTACGAGATCCGCTAAAAGTGCCTTCCTCAATTTGAAATTATTGCACAAAATAAAACCCTTCCTCCCGCCCAAGGACCTTCAACAAGCCACCCAAGCACTGGTGCTCTCCAGACTCGATTACCGGATTGCAGCCCTGACTGGTACAGCAAAATTCCACCTCGACTCCATCAAAACAACCTTTAATGCAGCAGCCAGAATGGTCACCGGAACTAAGAATTCGACCACATCTCGCCCGTACTCAGAGAATTAAAATGGCTCCCAATTGAAATGCGAGCCAGCTTCAGAACAGCCTGCCTCACGCAGAAAGCCCTTCACACAGGCAAACCAGAATACCTGGCTGCCAAACTCAAAAAACTGTGGCCAAATCTGGAACTCCATCCCCCCCACATCAGAACGATCCCCTCGTTTCCAAAAATCAAAAACCAGCTCAAAGTCCTCATCCTCGACCCCTCACTGGCGAACTGATAGGATCCATGGAAGTACCTTACCTGGCACTCCATCTAACTTTAACTCTGTGCCCTGTGACATTGACTCTGATCAAGAAAACTGATCGGATTCTCGTCTTGTGTGACCTGCACCCTCCTTGTTTCCGTCTGCTCAATCACTCCTATGTTCGAACAATATCCGTCGTGAATCCTTATGTTCTACTTTAATCTCTGTATTGCCTCTTTGCATATAAGTTACCTGCTGTGAAGCGCTCTGATACCCTCGGGTCCAGCTAGTGCTATATAAAACTCCTAAAATAAAATAAATAAATAAGAAAGTGGTATAACAACCACGACTCGTGACAGGACAGAGCCCAGAGGACATACAATGTTGGGGACCCAAGGAACCACCCAAGGTGAGCGACTTTGAGCCCCACGGAGATCGTGTGCAGTGTTGGAACACGACGCGTTCTCCGTACAAATCAACGTGTAAGTTGCGGTTGCAATTTGAAAGAAAAAGGACCCTTGCCAGTGGACCCTGAAGAGACACCGTGGGAGATAGAGGTTGGAGAGCCACCCCACCCATGGATACACTAGTAACCATGTTACCTACACCAGGGAAGCCGGGTGCATAGGTGTGAAGTGGTGTTGGAAACTGCCGTCGACCCCTATGGAGGACTTCAGGAAAATGCAGCTGCTGGAGAAGGAGAAGGTGGATTCAAGATGAGGAGTACCGGCAAGCAGAGGGGGCAGAGTCTATGTCACTCAGGTGTGACAAGGATACACGGATGACAAATGCCCACTGATATCAGGAGTTGCAGGAGAGTTGACGCTTACCTTGAAACTGCAGCTGTGAGGACCAGGCGATGCTGTGGAAGACGAGGAACGGTTCACGAGCTGTCCCACGTTGGATGTCGAGAGTTGAGGGGTCGGTGTCCTTCGGGAGAACCAACAAGCCTTGGCAACTGCAAACAACGTTGAAGTCGAAGAAGGTGCAGTGTTATGACCAGCAAGGCACAGGAGACTCACCACAGGTCAGTCAGGGCAGGCCCGAGCAATCCCAGGAGGCCAAAAGAAATCAAAGATGACCCTCAGCAGGACCCACAGGCCGGAGACACTGGAGTAGCAAGAGGACCTCGTTCAGCTCACCAAAGATGCAGGCCACGGTGCAAACGATTCGATGTGGACAAACATTTTGGTCACTGGAGATGCTTGAGGAGATGCTTGAGGTTGGTGCTACTTGGAGCCCGAAGATCTTGCTGGAAGGAAGCCAACAAGCCTTTACAACAGTAAGTCTACGTGGTGCACAAGGGATTTGGCTCCTGCGGCTCCGACACGGGATTCCGGCCTCAAACTTGGGGAGAGGGCAGGGCAGGCCTCGAGGGATGTGAAGAACTACCATCTATGTTGCTGAGCCTTTCAGAGTCCGCGGTCAGCTTAATTTCGGTGCCTGCAGATGCAGGGAAGTGACTCCTTCACTTCAAGGGAGATTCCTTCAGGTGTCTTGGATGCCCACAGGCCTTGGAAGGTTCCTGTATGGAGCACAGCACAGACGATGCAGCAGACGAGCAGGGGGACGAAGTCGAGCCCAAGTGAAGTCCAGCGAAGTCCAGAGTGCCCAGACGGTGGAAGTTGAAGTGGTGTCTGAATTGAATTGTGTCCCATGACAAACCTAGGGACCTACACCATGGGTAAGCCCTTAAGTAACCTAAGAAAAGGTTTGGGACGATTCAAGGGACCCTCCCAGGGGAGGATTGGACAGGGGAGCGGATACTCCCATGTCCTTTGTCCAGTTTTGCACCAGAGCGTAGGCCAACCGCTCCCAGAGATAATTTGAACTGGACTAAGCAAGGAGGGCACCACATGTACCCCTAATGCAGACTGAGTGGCGCTGGCAAGCGCACCCACCTGGCCCCAATACACTAATTCCTGTCTGGGAGGTGGTCACACATCCCTGTGACAGGATACCTATTGTTCTGCCTTCCACTGCTCAAGCTTGGCTCAGCAACAGGAGGGCAGAATTGTGTCTCTGATCGGAAGCAGCCATGTTGTGCTGTCTGGGTCTAGAAGACTGGAACTGAGAGCACTGAGAGTCTAACAGTGGTCCTTTCCAGTGCTTGGAATCATACCTCCCACACAGTATTATTCTAACATGTTTGATACTAAACATGACAGGATTCGTTTCAGTCAATTTTGAGATGGACATTGCATAATTAGGTGAGGCCCCTCTATATGGCATATGGCTGTCTCACAACCCAGAAGAATGGACTCTGTAGGCTGTAGATGTGTCCTGCTCATGCAGGGGCACCCTCACACTTAGAACCAAGCACCCTGCCCTCAGGATTACAAAGGCCTGCTACAGGAGTAACAAATAGGTTTTAAGTGTAGTGACACTAGATGTTGGAAACCTATCAGTTCAGTTCAGTTCATAAACTTTATTCGGGTAACTTGATACCCATAAAAGCACAACATCATAACAAAACCTGTATTCCTATATATTTCGGAAGTGGTGCTAGCACCAGCTTACACAGGCTGCAATGTCAGGTCTGTAGTTACAATTTGAATGGTCTCCCATGGGTGGCATAATACATGCTTCAGCCCATGGGGGTCCTCTGGGGTACCTATGGCCTGGGTACCTTAGTACCATATACTAGATACTAAGCAGATCCTACTTTCCTACAACATACAAGTCAAGCTTAATGCAGAGTTTCCAAGAACAGCTCAGTACAACCTGACCCCAGAAACGGTGGCAGGGATTACACTGTAATTGAGTCCATGATTGGCTGGGCATCCTAAAGAAGATCATGGAATGTCTGTGCAATTCACCTATCATGGGATTGCAGAAGATGAGTGGGAAATAAGGCATTGTCCAAGACCTGCGGAAGGTCAATAACATAGTGATTCCGTGTTGTCCTGTGCTCCCGAAACCATCTGTGATCCTATTTCAGATTCCTTGTGAGGCTGAGTGGTTTAGAGTGATTAACCTCTGCCAAGCATTTTTCCTCATCATATTGTATGAGGAGAGCCAATTTGTATTTGTTTTCCGTCCAGAGAATCGTGTCTTAACATGGTGTTGTATCCCGCAAGGGTATACTGAAAGCCCATCCATATTCAATCAGGTCTTGAAGAAGAATGTTGAGAGCTTGATTCTGCCCCGAAACTCAGTTTTAGTTGAGTACATCGACGACCTCCTCATTGCGTCTGAAACGAGGGAGGCTTGCAGGGATGATACAATTGCCTTACTGAACCATCTGGCTAACAATGGGCATAAGGTTTTTCAGAGTATACTTCAGTACTGTCTAAATGAAGTGCAGTATTTGGGTCATCAAACTGAAAAGACAAGAGAAAGGTGTCGCCAGAGCAAGTGGAGGCGATCATGAAAATTAATCCGCCTAGTACAGAGAAAGAGGTCAGGATGTTTTTGGGAATGGTTGGTTACTGCCGACAGTGGATTCCTAATTTCTCTTCAATGCAAAACATCTATAGATGCTGACCCACAAGGATGTGTGTGATCCGGTACCTTGGGATAACAATTGTTTGCCAGCTTTCCTGGAGTTGAGAGAGTGCCTGTAACGTGCTCCGCCTTTAGGAATGCCAGATTACAAGGCATTCTCATTATTCTGTCATGAGCGGGAGGGTTGTGCTCTTTCTGTACTCACCCAGACACGTGGAGATGCCTGTAGATCAGTGGCTTATTTCTCAGCTAAATTAGACCCTGTAGCTTCAGCGTTGCCCGGATGTCTCAAATACGCTGCTGCCAGGTGTCAGTACTGAACGATGTGAGAACATTGTGATGGGTCATCCACTTACAGTATATGTACCGCATTCAGTTGAGCTCCTGATGACGAGAACTAAAACACAGCATTTGACCAATAACAGGTTGGCAAGGTATGAACAAGTGTTGTTCAATGGCGAGAATGTTACCCTGAAGCGTTGTTCTGTGTTAAATCCTGCTACCTTGTTACCTGTTCCAAATACAGATTGGAAAGATTGTGAAGACCATGACTGTTTGGATGTCACTGAGCTTTGAACAAAACCCGAGACCTGACATTGTCGATTAGCCAATTCTTTTTGATGATGGGACATGCTTAAGAGGCAATGAAGGTAATTTGAGAGCAGCGCTTGCTGTCTGTACCATATCTAAAGTGGTGGAAGCTGCTTGCTTACCGGGAATACACTCTGCCCAAATGGCTGAAATCATTGCCTTGCCCCGTGCATGTCGAATTTCTGAACAGATTGGAGTTACCATCTATTCTGATAGCCAGTACGGTTTTGGTGTGGTTCATGACTTCGGACAGCTATGGTCACAGAGAGGGTTCTTAACGTCATCAGGTTCTCTGATCCGGAATAGGGAATATGTGAGACAACTGCTGGAAGCTTTGCAATTGCCAAGAGAAGTGGCTTACGTTAAGGGCACAGCCCATGGAAGGGGAAATGACTTTGTTACTACAGGGAATAGGTACGCAGACGAAGTTGCACGTTTCTGTGCCCTACATGGATGTGTTTTCAATGGGGAATATACTGGCAAGAGAACAGAGAAGACCGAACTCAGCATGATGCTAGCTGTTGCAGACACATGGGATGAGGTCGGACGTTTGCAAATGGAAGCCACAGACAGCGAACAAGCGAGTTGGATCAGAGAAGGTTGTGAAAAAGGGGAAAATCACATTTGGGCGTCAGTTGACGGCAGAGCAGTATGACCAGAATGTCTGTTACACCCAATGGCAGGGAAAATTCATGGAGTAGCTCATATATAACGGGATCCAATGGTCAGGTTGTTCAGACAGACATGGCTCAATCTGAGGTTTTGTGTGATTTCAGAAGTAGTATGTATTCTGTGTGTTACGTGCCAACAAATGAATGCTGGGAAGAAGACACTTGTTGTCTTGAGTCACATTGACATGTCAGGGGATCCCTTCAATTGGATCTAAATGGATTTTGTTGAGATGCCTATGTGTAAAGGGTTGAGATACATTCTGGTTGTTGAGTGCATCTTTTCTCGATGGGTTGAAGCTTATCCAACTAGGTGTGATAGTCTCACAATAGCGAAGTTGTTGTTGAGGGAACTCATTCCTAGATTCGGATTTCTGACTATGTTGGAATTGGATAGAGGGACACACTTGCACAACCAGGTCATGAAGTTGTTGTGCACCGCCTTGTCTGTGGATCAAAGACTGCATTTTAATTACGGGCAAGAGCCATCAGGCATGGTGGAACAGATCAACAGTACACTAAAGGTGAGACTAGCTAAAGCGTGTGCCTCGATATCCCTGAAGTGGCCTGATGTGTTGCCTTTGGTACTCATGAGTTTGTGCAGTATCCCTGACAGGAGAACTGGGTTGTCTCCACGTGAGTTAATAATGGGAAGAGCAATGAACTTGCCTGCTGTGCCTGCCACTACATTAGTGAATATCACAGATGATTTAGTCCATGACTACTGTAAAGGATTGGCTGATGTGGCTCGTTCTGTGTTTCATTGGGTCAAGCAGCAACTGCACAGACTTCAAAGGGCCTCTGCCACGACCTGAACCCAGGGGACTGGGTGCTCATCAGAAAGCACGTGAGGAAAAACTGTCTTGACTCTCAGTCGCATGGACCACATCAAGTGATACTGGTGACTAACACTACTGTGAAGTGTGGTGGAATACGGACTGGGTTCACACTTCCCATACCCTACAAGTCACAGGTCCCTCCGATGAAACAGCTCCCCCAGAAGAATTTCCAGCCGTGACAGAGGGGGTCACTGAAGAGGGCAAGTCAAGCTGTGGAGGTTCCTGAAATGACTGGATATACACCAGATCAATCTGAGGGGGGTCAAGCTACACAAGGCCCTTGTATAGAGAGACGGTAACATTGCGAGTGGTATGGAGTCTGACTGAGCAGAAGAGCCATCTTTGCCAGTGACAAATGGTTGTGTGCAGTTAAGGAAAAAAAGATGCTGCAGGTGAGACGTTGCCTGTCAGACAGAGGAGGAAAAACCTGAGACTTGCACCCAAAAGAGCACTTGCACCAATAAGTGAATCTTTGGAATCTGATCTGAGTGAAACTGAGCGAGCCACAGAAAGTGCTAGAAAGTCCAGGAGAGCTTGAGTGTTGTGTCAGAGATATTCCTCTCCCGAGTGGAATTATCTGGTTACAAATGCCAGGGAGAGGGAGGTCCAAGATTTTGATCCTGATTGTCAAGATCTTGCTGAGAATTCCTGTAATCGAGGTTAATGAACTTCTGTCATTGACTGTACCTTTTCCACCAAGTTTGAGTGGCCTACGGGCTCTGATTTAGGAAGACATCGAATTTCCAAGTTTCAGAGCGCCACAGTCTACTCAAGAGATCGCAGCATTGAGAGCTGAACTATTACAACGAGCCATTAAGAAGGTTGGCTCTAATCTCATAAATTGAAACTTCTGAACAGTAAATAAGTTTCGTGAGAGGAAGGTAACTTATACCCGAGTGGAAGAAGAATAAAATCAGGGATCTTTTACTTAGGAGAAGAAAGCGGGCTAGGGAAGTCTTCCAAGCTGTGTAAATACTGTACAATAGACTATTAAACAGCTTCAAAAGAACTTGCTCAAGAACTTTGTTACACATGAATAAGAGGCGGAGAAGAAAGACTCTGTTTGTGGATCCTCTTATGAGCTGTAATCCGAGCAACGTTGAAAATTGAGTCTGGAAATTCGAATCGTAGGCACAAATGTATTGTAGATACACTTATTGTAGAAGTAATCATAGTAATAGCTGTAGTCATCACTGAGTCAATTTTAAGTACACACAAGGTGATGAACATGGAGTGGGGGTACATGGGACATCTATACCTACCACTGCTGTCTCAAAGGAGGGTAAATTAGGATAGGAAAAAGGCTTAATAGAGCAAACTCGTTGCTTTCTTCAAGTAGATTTATCTAAAGGTGAATACACGCCGAATGCTTATGCTAAGCTGCTGTATAAGAATGTTGATACTATGGAATCGAGAGATTGTTCTGACTGCATGCATTTACCTGCTTCAGTTGAGAAGGGGATTCGCTACCACCAACTACCCTTGATGTATGGCATTAGCTGGAAGTTACTTCTTAGCAGGATTTATGGAAATGGTCATTACGAGTACTACTTCTTAAATTATGATGTGGTACTCTCAGAAATACCAGTCTATAAACATTTGAACAAATATGATTACTGTAAGCAAATTGAGAGAATGGATAATTATTTCGGACCCACAGTAACATTAGACACTGATTACACACATAGACATAATCCAGACGGGGAACAACATTTACAACGCAACTTTTACAACGCACTACACTTACAACGCATTTTTTACAACGCAACATCCATTACAACGCATTCCATTACATAGCATGACACTACAACGCATTTTTAAAAACTACCTTTACAACGCATTCCATTACATCGCATACTACCTTTACAACGCATACCATTACAACGCATAATATTACACTACACTATCCAACACTTACCCTACTGTTGCACCCCCTGGAGTTAGAATAGTAATTTTTACCCCTATACTATCCAACACTTACCCTACTGTTGCACCCCCTGGAGTTAGAATAGTAATTTTTACCCCTATACTATCCAACACTTACCCTACTGTTGCACCCCCTGGAGTTAGAATAGTAATTTTTACCCCTATACTATCCAACACTTACCCTACTGTTGCACCCCCTGGAGTTAGAATAGCAATTTTTACCCCTATACTATCCAACACTTACTCTACTGTTGCACCCCCTGGAGTTAGAATAGTAATTTTTACCCCTATACTATCCAACACTTACCCTACTGTTGCACCCCCTGGAGTTAGAATAGTAATTTTTACCCCTATACTATCCAACACTTACCCTACTGTTGCACCCCCTGGAGTTAGAATAGTAATTTTTACCCCTATACTATCCAACACTTACCCTACTGTTGCACCCCCTGGAGTTAGAATAGCAATTTTTACCCCTATACTATCCAACACTTACCCTACTGTTGCACCCCCTGGAGTTAGAATAGTAATTTTTACCCCTATACTATCCAACACTTACCCTACTGTTGCACCCCCTGGAGTTAGAATAGTAATTTTTACCCCTATACTATCCAACACTTACCTTACTGTTGCACCCCCTGGAGTTAGAAAAGTAATTTTTACCCCTATACTATCTAATACTTACCTTAAATGCAATTTAATATTATGCGTTGTAATGGTATGCGTTGTAAAGGTAGTATGCGATGTAATGGAATGCGTTGTAAAGGTAGTTTTTAAAAATGCGTTGTAGTGTCATGCTATGTAATGGAATGCGTTGTAATGGATGTTGCGTTATAAAAAATGCGTTGTAAGTGCATGCGTTGTAAAAGTGTGCGTTGTAACGACATACATCCAATCCAGACCCTCCAGGATTTTGCAATTTGCAAAAACCTGCGTAATCGGCAGTTTTGAAAAAATGCTGCGATTTTTACAAAATTGCCTGCAAAATTTGCTTCTTGTCCCCGCAATTATTGCATTTCAGGCCAAAATGGCAGAATTTTGCACTTCCCGGTCACTATTTTTCTCTTTACACCACACCCTCCTGTTAAATTCCATGCAGTTAGAGCTCCTAAGCCAAAGCCTGCACTGCCCTGCCCTCATCCGCCCCTTTCCCTCTCTATAGACCCCCTTTCACTCCTCCACTTGCATTTATTTAGCGTATTTCTTTCATCATTAGTTTCAGCCCATTTGCCAGACTACTCATCCTCCCTCCACCCCACCCCTTAAATCGTGCTTCTTCTGCCACGGATAGGCCATCTGCAGCTTCAGAGACACTGTGTGCAGATTACCAGTTAAATTCCAAGGAATGGGGAATAAGAATAGCATGGACACAGGTTTCCCGAGCACACATCTGCATGTAATCCCTCATTCAGCAGGGTTTGATGCCTTCTGGGTAAATGGAAAGGGGGGGGGGGGGTTGTAGGTATGTGGTGAGGGGGGTGTCTGGGGCAGCTCAGGCTTTGCTTGGGGGGGGGCTGGCGGGGGTAATCCACACTCCCTGCGTGCCACAGGTGATTCGATAGGGGTTAAACTGCGCTTGCGTCCGTACCCACTACCAGACCCTTAAGCAATATTACCGGTTATTTTTTATGGCTATTAAAATCAGTTCTGATTTTCACGGTTGCCACACAATACAGGTGTACAAACAGGAGTGTAGAAAATATGATGTGAGCCTTGGTGGAAGCAGGGAAAAGGACCCCTTTCACGGCTGTAGAGGTGGTAAAATACAGCACTGTAGGAGTTCAACTGGCCCTCAGGTCTCTGGGCCCCAGAGCCATTGCACCTGCTGCACCAATGGTAACTACATCCTTGTGGGAACACTAATACAGTCATGATGAGGCAGAGCAGTATCCCATGTGGCAATACCATCGTCCCTGACTCCTAATCGGAGCTATGAGGCAGACAACAGCTCATATTAGTGTTTCAGAATCAGGCCACGTGCTTCAAGGCGCGCTGGCACTTTATGTGGCACAGCAGCTAGCCTCCCAAAGCATTCTGGTACTTGTAGGGCTTAATGTTCTCAGCCAAACAAGACAGCCCAGCCGCCCAACCCCACTGCCCGAATAACAGTCACTACATACTTCAGCTATACTCAACACAAAGGCGTATAACTGGGTCTCAGGGGTGGGGGGGGTGATGGTGCCTGGACTCGGGTAAACAGGGCATGTGCTGCATCGCCATTTAGTTGCTGGGTTGCACCTTAACTACACTGTGTTCATATGAAGCACTAATAGCACTCTGAAGTATATCCATTTTAGCTTTTGCAGCCCCCTGGGTGTTTTGCTGCATCAGGAACAGTACAGATAGGGGCAGTCTCACTGCGCACACACTTTAAACATGCCTATTTCACAGTGGAATACTCTGCTAAATCAGTTTACATTGATTTATGGCTGAAAAGGAATGATTATTAGTACAATAAAGTGGTACAACAATGCAGCTAAATTTCTGTTTTCGTGCCGCTAAATTTGCAAATCTATGCCACAATATCCTGGGGGGTCTCATAATCTAACTTGCATATTAACAGACATAGAAAAATGTGTTATAGGCCAAGTAGAAGATAGACGTAGGGGATTAGTTGTCCAGTCTGATAATAAGGACAAAACTTCTGAGTGAACCAAGGAGGAGGTGGCTCATAAGGCTAAGGGAAGTTCCGGTCCTATAGCTTTAGATTGGGAACAACGAGGAAAGCTTTGCATACGTCAAGTTCAGAGCTGCTATGATACTGTATTTGTGGGACAGAGTGCGTGTGACCATATCTTTCTAGTCAATAGTCCTTAGAAGATGTTTCTGCAAGAGTTGGTTTGGATGGTTCCAAGAGTGTATTTTGTGTGTAGAAAGAATGCATATGTTTGGCTTCCGAGCAAATGGTATGGCACATGTTATGTGGCAGTCATGTTTCCAAAGATATATCATGTGGAGGATTTGGAAAGAAAATTGAGCGGTAGAGAAAAACGTGAACTGAGTTCTGCTGAAGTTGTGGGAGATATATTTGGAGCGATGAAACCTGGTCTAGGAGTGGTGTTGAATGACATCAAGATTAGAAAGCTGTCTACTATTGTCGATAAGTTATTTGTCACTACAGCTCAGTCCTTGCTACTCATAGATGGGGAGATGGTTTCAATAAGGGCGATGGTGATGCAGAACCACCTTGCATTAGACGTGGTATTGGCAAAAGAAGGCAGAGTCTATCAGATGTTGAAGGTCCAACAGTGGTGTACTTCTACTGATAGAAGTAAAGATTTGAGAGGATATATAAAAACATAACTGACATACATCATGAGATACAAGACCTAGCAGCCGAGGGAGTTTGGGATACAATTGGAAGTGGATTTGGTGCAGTCAGAAGTTGTTTTGCAAACTTAGGAAGTGGAATCTTTGGATACATCTTGAAGCCGATAATAATTGTTGTAATCTGTATTATCATCTTGATAAGGATAAAAAGAGCATACAAGTGGCGCAAGGCAAGTGGAGAACTCATTGAGGGAAAGAGAGAGAAGGGTGGAAAGAATTCAGGAAAGTCAGTACGAGAATTTGAAGAGATTGGAGGAGTTCAGACAGAAGAGATTAGCTACGACATCTATTTAGATCAGTCTACTGTGCAGGGATATTTTGGAGTGTTTTATGATGACTCAACATCATCAGAGGGGGGAACTGATAGAGTGGAAACCGCATCCTATTTGTAGGGGTGCATTATAATCATGTGTATATCGCACCCGCTTATAATCCTTTGTTGTATTAACATGAAGTGTTAAAATTGCATGTATTAACATGGAAATGTGACATATTTTTGGCCTTTGGATGTTACATGAAGAATCAACTTAGAAAGTGTATGTAACTAGCAGAAAAACAGTAACACGTGCTGGGAAACAGACTACTGTTTATGTATTAAATGTGCCTATTAATCATGACATTTCATATGTAGGTAAATGCATTAATTGAAATTGCCTTAATGCTATGTGAATTCATGAAGCTCATATGATGCTTTCTTATGTTAGCTAAACTTCATAGGCCTGAAATGCAAGTCCCGCTTTGGAATTAACAGTTTAAATTTCATGTGTGCTGTGGAATCTGTTCTTTCTCACATATTGTGTTGCAGGTGAAGAAGCGCTTTGGTTAGATAGAATAATGTATTTGTTTTACTAGTCAGGCGAGGAGAGAAGAAGTTACCATCGTGTGGCCTGAGTCGATAAAGGAAGGTTGTTGTGCTTCACAAAGGAAAAGACCTGGGAACCAAGGACAAATTGTAACAAGAGAAGCACACCGTCGTCGCCGTGGAAAATTACCTTCGGGACGGTCCCAGAGCAGATGGAGTAATTTGCAGTGTTAATGCTACCTCTGAATAAGGGGTCTTGGAATTAGGGATAATGCGCCACTTCTTCCTTTCCTTCAGAGAGGGCGCATCTTAGTATGAGCTCTGTCTCAGTAGCTTTATGCTACATGGCCCATTGATCGTGGAGAGACTTTTTAGGAAGGCTCCAAGTACTGACACATTTTTATACTTCCTTCTGAAAATGCTTAGTTAGCAATGTCTCTTTAGTGCTAGAGTAGGGATAGATTTTTTTCTTTGATAATCAATTTTATTGAGTTAAAATCACACAAAACAATACATTGGTAGCAGAATCAAATACAATTAGACGAGAGTCGACAGCCACGCAACTAGGGACAAAGGAGCATAAGGCATACAGCAGGGTAAAGTAATGCCCGTAAGGGACATGAAGCCTACACATCCGCAACATTCTTTGGGAACTAGGTTGAACCATTTGCCCCACACCTTCTGGAAAAGTTCAGGACAACCACGGTCTTCAAAGAGGATTCCTCTTGGGTCCCACACCAGTCTACTCCCCGTTTCCACCACCTGACACTAGGAGGCTTGGCCTAGGACCACAGTGCCATAATGTCCCGCTTCGCCACCGCCGTGCCGAAAAAAGCGCTTATCTGCTCGGGAACCGTCTAGGCCATCAAACACCCCCAGGAGCAAACGCATCGGGTCATGTGGGACCTCCCACCCCAGGGTCAGTGTAAGTTCCAGCTCCACCCCTGCCTAAAACGCCTCCAGGCCCGAACATAGCCAGACCATGTGGTAGAAGTCTGCAGGAGCATGATCGCATTGTGCGCAATTGGGGGAGGACCGCAGGCGGGCACTGTAGAGACGCGCAGGGGTGAGGTACGCCAAGTGCAAGTAATAAAGTTGGACTAACCTCAGCTTAGAGGAGGTTGTCAGCATTTTAGGAGCCATAAGGGTGTCCCTCCAGTCCGCGTCCTCCAAGGGGCCCAACCACCCCTCCCAACGGCCACGCAGGGAGTCTAACGAAGCGGGACCGTTATTCACCAATGAGCGGTAGATCCGAGACACCCTACCTCTACTCAAATTCCCCATCATCACCTGGGCTTCTAGAGGGCTGAATTCCGGGAGAAAGATGGGAGACGGAATGTGTACGCGTAACGCATGTCTAAGTTGCAAGTATTTGTATACTTGGGAGGGGTGGAGGGAGAAGCGCTGCTGCAAGTCCCCAAAGGATCTGATATGGTCCCCCACCCAGAGGTTGCTGAGAAGCGAGATCCCGATGCTGTCCCAGCGGTTAAAGTCCGAAAGAGACGAGGTCTCCCGCAGCCACGTACCACACCACAGAGGCGTCTGTCTAGTGAGTTTCCAGTCCCACTTTGTGTGGCGCAACGTCGTGCGCCAAGCCAGGAAAACTGTCCTGGTGACTGGGGGGAGATCCCGGGGTATAGGAGCTCCATATAAGTAAGCCTGGAGTTGAGGGAACTCCATGGAGTGAAGTTCCACCTGGTACGCCGGGTCGGACCAGCCGCCCGCGAACCAATTATGGATCACTATGAGTCTTGTGGCCAGGTAATACAGGTGGAGATTGGTGACTCCCATGCCCCCGTCATAGGGAGGTATACGGCAATGCGCCAGGGACATACGTGGTCTCCCACCTCCCCAGAGAAACCGGGTAAGGATACCGTCAAGTTCAAGGAACCAGCTCCCCGGAAGATGAAGGGAGACGTTTTGTAAAATATACAAGAACCGAGGAAGTACCATCATTTTAACGAGGGCACTCCTGCCCAAGGGATTGAGCGGGAGGGACTGCCACTTCCGAAGGTCAGCTTTTGTCTTGTTAATCAGGGGCGTAATGTTTAAAGCCCATTCGAGTTCCGGGAGGAGGGCGATCCATACACCCAAATATTTGAAGGACAGCCTGCGCAGAGGGATGTTCGTCTGCCAATCAAAGCAGTCCCGCGATGGGTGGAGAGGCACCAGGGTGGATTTCGCCGGATTGAGCCACAGGCCCGAGACCCGCTCGAATGCGGAGAGGAATGCTAGACAACGCGGGCCAGAACTCTCCGGCTCCGCTAGAAAGAGGAGAACATCGTCCGTGTAGAGAGCGATCTTGTCGACCCGATAAGGGTCCCAAGCCCACCCACGGATAGCAGAGTCTTGGCGTACAAGAGATCACAAGGGCTCCATCGCCAGCGCAAACAAGAGCAGCGAGAGTGGGCATCCCTGGCGAGTGCCCCTCCGGATGGGAAATTACTCTGAGAGCACCCCGTTGATCAGGACCCTCGCCGTGGGACTGGAGTAAAGGACTCGGACGAGGCACCGGAACGGAAGGTCGAACCCCATCAACTCCAAAACGTCCTCCAAATATCCCCAAGCAACCGTATCAAATGCTTTCTCAAAATCAAGGAGAAGCAGGGCCAGGTACGGGGGGAGGAGGTGGCGGTGCGCAAGAGCGAGATGGAGGCGACGTATGCAGTGCCGAGTGCCTCGGGTGGGCATAAAACCACTCTGATCCGGGTGGACCAGGGTGTGTAAATGGGGACGGACCCACTGAGCCAGGATGGTAGCAAAGAGTTTCACCTCTGGATTGATGAGGGAAATGGGGCGATAGTCCGCACAGGCGAGGGAGGGCGGTCGTGTCTTCGGGAGAACCACTATGGTGACCACGTCTGTCTCGGGGGGAAAGTGTCCACCACGTGCTGGAACAGTGCCATCAAGAGTGGGACCAGAAGGTCTCGGTATGTTGCGTAATATTCTTGCGGGTACCCATCTGGCCCAGGCGACCTGTCCGAGTGTAGGATTGAAATGGCCCCATGGATCTCCTCCGGGGAAAGGGGAAGATCTAGGGTCTCGGAGACGTCCTGGGGGAGTCGGGATAGCCGGGTCCCGGTCTCCGACAGCACTGTCGCCAGAGAGTCCGCAGGAGGCCCAGCCGCATACAGCTTGGCGTAGTACCCTGCAAAGGCCTGAGCAATGGCCCTCGAGGTGAAATGGTGACGGCCGATTGCATCGCAGACCTCTGGGATGACGCGGTCCGCCTTGGGGTACGAAATTAAGTTATGGAGCAATTTGCTGTTTCTATCACCCCAGTCATACACGCGCGCCACCGATGAACGCCAAAGCATTTTGGCTGAATCCAAGGAAACCTGACCAATTTCTTCTCGTATTAGAGCAAGTTGCCGGGAGGAGTTAAGAGTTTCAGCAGCGGCCTGGGCCGCCTCCATCAGTGCAGCACGGGCCTCCAGCTGCACTAGGCGGGCGGCCTGAGCCACGCGACATGCATGAACCAAGCCCCGCATCGTCGCCTTGCCAGCCTCCCACAACGTGGCCGGCGAGGCGACCAAGCCTGTGCTAATGCAAAAGTACTGCCGCAGCTCCTGTTCGAGGGCTTCGACAAAGTCCTTGTCCTGCAAGAACCAAGCGTTCATACGCCAGGTTGTACGGACGCCCCCATGTTGAGTCCCGAGACGAAGGGAGACCGGGGAGTGATCCGAGATTCAGCGCGGTAGAATATGGATTAGTTACTTACCTGTAATCCTAGTTCTCTTCCAGGGGTATCCTCATCAAAGTCAATAAGCACTAGAATATTCCCGCCTTTGCGCGGGACCCCGGAAACACAATCATATATGTGATAAACATATATGCATCTCCACATATATACATATATATATATATATATATATATGAATAATAAAAAAGCAAATGCAGCCTTTCATAAGTAGAGCTGAATAATGCTGTAAGGACTCCCCTGTACCTAATCAATAATATAACCAATATCAAAAAACAGGAAAGAAACAACAGCAAATCATGTTTGAACATTGTTTTAATGCTTTGCATTAGCACAAACACCTCAGATAGGACTGAAAGCATTGTCAGCTCACAGGCTGCATTGCAGAAAACCTCAGCCTAGAAAGGCTAGAAAGCTAACTCATAGCAACATAGAAAAACTGGCACCATGCCTTTAAGGCAGACATGACCCCTAGCTTCCCATCATGCCTCAGGGGTGACAGTTAGGTCAGTTGTTATTTGCGGTGACACAAAGCCATAAAACAAAGAGCTGACAATGCCCTTAAAAATAAGGCTCCTTTGCCCGGGGAGGTGGGAGGGTTGCTTATGACTTTGATGAGGATACCCCTGGAAGAGAACTAGGATTACAGGTAAGTAACTAATCCTTCTCTTCCAGGGGATCCTCATCAATAGTCATAAGCACTATAATAGAATAGCGAGCCTCACCTCATCCGCTGCGGGCAAAGGAAAAATAATAATCAATAACAATCAAGCTCAGACAACCAAACTTGATAATTCAGACATTTCTGTTATCTGAACAGATTTCTCAAGGAGGCCTGGCCTACTTGAGTATCTGCCCTGGAGTCGGATTCAAGACAATAATGCCTTGTGAACGTATGCACAGATCTCCAGGTTGCTGCCTTGCAAATTTCTGCCATTGGAACATCATGCAAGAAAGCTACTGTAGCTGCTTTTCCCCTAGTGGAGTGTGTTTTAGGTGACAACAATAGGGGCTTATTTGCCAGCTGGTAGGCCAATTTTATACAAGACACTATCCATCTGGAAATGGATCTCTTGGTAGCTGGAAAACCCGTTCTCATGGAACCATAATTTAAAAACAATTGGTCAGATTTTCTGATGACCTTAGTTCCCTCTAGGTAGAATTTAAGTACCCTCCTAAGGTCTAATGAATGGAGTGACCTCTCCGCAGGAGTTGCAGGATTGGGAAAAAATGACGGCAAAGAAATCGTTTGATTGATATGAGAATCAGATACCACTTTTGGCAGAAAAACAGGGTGAGTCCTCAATACTACTCTGTTGTGGTGAAAGACAGTATAGGGCTCCTTGGAAGATAGCGCTTGGATTTCGCTTACTCTACGCGCTGATGTAATCGCGACTAAGAAAGCGGTCTTCCATGACAAATGCTGCAGTGTGGCTTTATGGATGGGCTCGAAAGGAGGACCCATCAACTTAGAGAGGACCAAATTCAACTCCCAAGGAGGAGAAGGAGGTCGAACAGGGGGATAAACCTTCTTCAACCCCTGTAGGAAGTCCTTGACCACCTGCAGTTGAAAAAAGGAAGGCTGGCTTGGAGACTTTCTATAGGCCGTAATAGCCGCTAAATGCACTCTGATTGATGAATATTTCAATCCTGATTGAGCCAAGTACAGGAGGTAAGGCAGAATAACCTCCTCCTGACCTGTGGTTGGATTAAAGTTAATACGAGTGCACCACAGGTAGAATCGCTTCCACTTAAAGGAATACGAAGCCCTTGTAGAAGGTCTCTTTGCTTCCTTTAGTATGCGCATACAGTCCTGTGGCAAGTTCAAATGTCCATATTGGAGGACCTCAGGTGCCATGCTGCCAAGTTCAGTGAGGGAAGGTTGGGATGAAGGATCTTCCCGTCCATCTTGGTTAGCAGATCCGACCTGCACGGCCACCTCTTGTGGGGGTGCACCGACAGTTGTAACAGATCCGGGTACCACCATTGCCGAGGCCAGTCTGGGGCTATCAGGATCATGGACATATTGGACCGGATGAGCTTGGACACCACCTTCGGTATCAGAGGCAGGGGAGGTAAGGCGTAAGGAAATATTCCGGACCAGTCCATCAAAAGAGCATTCCCCTTCGTCCCTGGACGGTGGAACCTGGAGGCGAAGGCGTGGCATTTTTTGTTTAGATCGTCTGCGAATAGATCTATGGAAGGCTGGCCCCACTGACGGAAAATGTCTGTCACTACCTCGTCGTTTAGCACCCAGTCTGGCTGATCTTCGAAGTGCCGACTGAGTGCGTCCGCTCGCATGTTTCGCTCCCCTGGAAGGTGCACTGCTGTGACGGAGAGGCCTCGGGCTAGAAGCCAATGCCATATCTTTTCAGATTCCAGGGAGAGAGGACGAGAGCGAGTACCACCCTGTTTGTTGAGGTAATACATGGTGGTCGTGTTGTCTGTCTGGACGAGGACTGAATTGGACATGATCGAAGGCTGAAAAGCTTTCAGGGCTAGATGTACGGCCCGCAGCTCTAACATGTTTATGTGGTAGGATTGCTCCTTGACAGACCACCGACCTTGCATTTGCAGGCAATTCATGTGCGCCCCCCATCCTTGAAGCGAAGCATCCGTTACCAAGGACTGGGTGGGAACAGGTTGGTGAAAAGGGACTCCCGGCAGGAGGTTCCGTGGATGAGTCCACCACAGAACAGATGCCTTTGCTGTTTGTGAAAGTACAATCTGGTCTTCCCAGAAACCGGTAGTCTGGTCCCACTTGTCCTCCAGATCTTGTTGTAGAGGCCTCATTCTCAGCCTGGCGTTGGGAATGAGGAATATGCAAGATGCCATTGATCCCAATAGGGACGCTACTTGCCGGATCGTCGGGCGAGCGGTCTGGAGAAGAACTTCGCACTTCTGCCGAATTGATAAAAGTCTCTGCTCCGAAGGAAACGCTTTTCCTAGGTTTGTGTCTAGGACGGAGCCCAGTTAATGGATCACTTGTGTCGGCTGGCAAACTGATTTTTCCATATTTACATGCAGGCCTAGCTTGCGAAGCAGAGCCAGGCATACCTGGAAGTCGCTCTTTGAGGAGATAGTCCTTTCAAGAGCCAATCGTCCAAGTATGGGTATACGAACTGCCCTCGTCTGTGTAGAGCTGCCGCTACCACCGCCATGCACTTGATAAAGACTCGTGGGGCAGATTTTAGCCCGAAGGGCAACACTCTGAATTGGTAGTGATTGTTGCCGACCAGGAATTCGCAATGACGAGGAGTCACAGGAATGTGGAAGTACGCATCCTGGAGGTCCACCGAGCACATCCAGTCCCCTGGTTGCAGATGTGGACATATTTGATGTAGCGCCAGCATGCGAAATATTTCTTTTAAAATGAGCTTGTTTAGAGACCGCAGATCCAGGATTGGTCTGAACTTGTGCTCCTGATCTCTTTTGGCACAAGGAAGTACCTGGAGTAAACTCCTTTCCCTCGCTGTGAGATGGGAACTTTTTCTATGGCCTTTATTCGTAGAAGCGCCACCACTTCCTGACGTAGTAATTTTAGCTGGTGAGGACGAGATTTTTTCGGAGGAATGTCCTTTGGAGACACACGGAAACGTAGTGCGTATCCATTGCGCAGTATGTTGCGCACCCAATGATCCTTCGTTATGTTGCACCACTTTCTCAGATGTTGCGAAACACTTCCTCTCACTGGAGTGGGCAACGGCGTCAGAGGAAGCTCTGGCTCATTGCTTTCCTGTTGGTCGAGTGGTAGAGGAGGATTGTTGTTGGCTACCTCCTCTACCCCTGGTAGACTTTCAACCCTGAAATTGTGATCGCCCTTGGTTCTTGCCCTGGGACCACTGAGGGGTTTGAACCCTCTGTTGGAATCCCTTGCGTTGGCTGGGCCTGTACCTTCTTCGGAACTCCTTTTTCTTTTCTAGCCCCACCGCCTTCGAAGTGTCCAGCTCGGCCTTCATCCAAGCCATTTCTTCATCCGTGTGGAAGCCAAATAATGAAGAACCCGAAAAAGGCAGGTTAAGGATCCTCTGCTGAGCATCCGGTTTAAGGGCTGTAAGCCTGAGCCAGGACGACCTTCTCGCACAAATTCCATGTGCATACGAATGTGCTGATAGCGTGGCACCATACGCTGCAGTGCTAATCATCTGATTAGCTACCAAGGAACCCTCCGTAACGATCTCTTCAAAGTCTTTCTGGTCTTCCTTTGGTAGCTTGTCTTTGAACCGATTCAAAGAGTCCTATAAGGATCGGTCGTATCGACCTAACAAGGCCGCTGCACTCAAGACTTTTAGAGAAGAGGCTGCCGAGCCACAAACTTTTCGCCCCCAAGAGTCTTGCGACTTACTCTCCTTGTCCGGAGGGACCAACGCATGGGCAGACACCGCATGTGTCTTACGTGCTGCTGCAACTATGACAGAATCTGCCGGTGGATCCGTATTTAAGAACACAGGGTCTGTATCCGCCGGATTGTATTTCTTGAGGATTCTGGCCGGTGCAGCCTTAATCAATGAAGGGGTCAGAAAAATGTCCATTACTGGTTCCAGGAACCAGAGGCAGCAACGGACGCGAAACAGATCTCTGGTGCAGCGTCTCGAAGATCACTGTTGTTGCGACCTGGGGAGTGGACATTGCAATGTTCAGCTTCTGAGCCCCTCTCTGCAGCACATCCTGATAGGTGTTAATATCATCTATCGGGGATACTCGCGACTGAGGGCTGTCCGATAGAGTAGGCGAGTAGTCCCTCTTAGATGAATGGGTGGAGGAAGATGACCATGAGGGAGTCCTCCGTCTGCGGTGATGTGACGCAGGAGGCCTACGCTCCTTAGAGCTACCTGCACGGTGATGGCGCACCGTGGAGGCGATCTATCCACCTCCTGGACTAATCTTTGCAGAGGGGACCTGTGAACAGGACTTGTGTAGGAGTCTTACTCCAGTGATGCACTGGTAAAAGCCATCTGGGAGACAGATGTACCGAAGGAGAGGTGTGATGCGACAGGGATCTCTGTCGTGACCTCCTCTGATGTTCAGGAGACGCAGATGGAGAGCGAGGGTGTCTCGAGGAATGAGAAGAGGAATGCCTTGACGCCGATTCCGTCACCAAGACTATCGAACCTTCCTTAGATCTATGTGAACGTGCTCTCGATGTCGAGCGTATATCCCGCTACGACGGAGGCCTCCTCGACGTCGAACGAGATCTTGCAGCCGTGAATGTTCGACCAGGCTCAGGAAGTGGTCTCGGCGTCGGCTGTGACTTCCTCAGCGTCGATGGCGAATGGCACCTTGACGGCGGGTGAATACTTTCTCATCTCGACGTCGAGTGATGTGGCCTCGACGGCGACGAAGGGCTGACTCTCCTCGACGCCGATCGTCGATGGAATGACGACGGTGGAGGGCTGGTAGCTCTCGACGCCGAACGACGTTGGAATGACGTCGGCGGAGGGCTTCTTGACTTCGACATCGAACGTCGTCGGGATGACGTCGAAGGTCTCGATCTCGACGCCGATCGCCGCCTGGTTTGCGATGGCGGAGAACTCTCTCTGCTCGACGTCGAACGTCGTCTATGTGACGGCGATGGAGGGTTATCAGTTCTCGACGCCGAACGTCTGACCGACGTCGACAGAGGTCTGCTGGCTCTCGACGCCGATCGTTGCCTGGTTGATGTCGGCGGAGGGCTTTGGCTCTTGGAAGCCAATCGACGTCTTGAAGTCAGCGGTGAACTGGAACTCCTCGACGCCGATCGTCGCCGGGTTGACGACGGCGGAGGTTGACGGATTCTTGACGTCGATGGCATGCCTTCATGTCTGCGCTCTCTCGACGGCGGGAAACGGTCTTTTCTTCGCTGCATGCCCCTCCGGTAGCTGTTTTCTCAGCGCCGAGCCCAACGCTGAGGGTCTAGAAGAGGATCTGGGCCTCCTGGAACCTTTTGTTACCGGAGACCTGCCTCTGGAAGCCCTCTCCGCCAATCCATAGAGACAAATCCTCTCTCTATCTTTTAAAGTTCTTTTTGAGAGGGTCTGGCAATGAGGACAAGCCTTTGGGACATGATCCTTAGGTAGGCAAAGAATACAGACCGATTGAGAGTCTGACGTGGCCTTCTTTTTACCACAAGAAGGGCAGGGATCAAAAAGGGATGGCATTTTGTGTGGTAAAAAAAATAATCAGAAAAGGACAACACCTTACTTGACTGGATGAAAGACGTCGAAGTAAGTTAAGATTTTTCTGAAAAAGGTGGAAAATTTCTGAATAAGACCAGAAAAGAGTGGAGCTGTGTAACCAGGGTCCTGACTGAAGGAGCCGGAAAGAACAACTGACCTAACTGTCACCCCTAAGGCATGATGGGAAGCTAGGGGCCATGGCTGCCTTAAAGGCACGGTGCCAGTTTTTCTATGTTGCTATGAGTTAGCTTTCTAGCCTTTCTAGGCTGAAGTTTTCTGCAATGCAGCCTGTGAGCTGACAATGCTTTCAGCAGTATCTGAGGTGTTTGTGCTAATGCAAAGCATTAAAACAGTGTTCAACAATGATTTGCTGTTGTTTCTTCCCTGTTTTTTGATATTGGTTATATTATTGATTATATACAGGGGAGTCCTTACAGCATTATTCAGCTCTACTCATGAAAGGCTGCATTTGCTTTTTTAGTAGTTATATATATATATATATATGTATATATGTGGAGATGCATATATGTTTATCACATATATGATTGTGTTTCCGGGGTCCCGCGCAAAGGCGGGAATATTCTAGTGCTTATACCTATTGATGAGGATCCCCTAGAAGAGAACCACCCCGACACTAATTGGCAGTCGGTGGCCGGCACCAAGAACAGATCAATACGAGAGTGGGTGCGATGGGCTGCAGCGGTGTGGGTGTATTGGTCCCGGCGAGGATTCCACACCCTCCAAGCGTCGCAGAGACCCAGGGCAGAGGACCAATCAGAGAGTCGCTTAGCGGAGGAGAGGCGGGACGCAGAGGTGTAGGAGAGTAGGGTCTGCTTTCTATGTTCACCCCCACTTTTTGCTTTTGCTTCACTGGTTTTCGACTTAGATGTGGCTGTGGGCCTGCCAATCAGACCCACAGCCCAGCTGTTCTCTCTCTAAATTCATACTATGTACTTTAGGTGCATAACCCAATTGGTAAGGATCACCTTATTGGCCCCTGTATAGTGTACCTTAGGTACCCAGGGCATAGGTGTACCCTAGGCCTACCAGGGGCTGCAGCATGTATTATGCCACCCCTGGCTGGCCTTCCATTATGACACAACTGGCTGATCACTCAGCTGGGGCAAGGTCGTGTAATCACCCCTTGCTTAGGTGTAGTATTCCTATACCTACCTTGTATTTAGACACATGTGTACCTATCAGCCACTCCTATGGCAGGCCTTAACAATCCTGGAGGCAGAGTGCTTGGTAACATATGAGATGGTGCTCTAGCATGAGCTGAGCCTGTCTGCAGCTTTCGGAACCATGTCCTTATAGCTGTTCTGTGATATAGCCTACCATATACTCTTAAATTACCTTATAATCTTAAACGGTTATGGTAACTATGGTTTGGCTTTATCAAAACATGTCGTGTAAGGTGTCTAACACTGTGGAATAATACCCCCATGCCATTTCTGGCAATGAGGATATTATTCCTCCCTTCTAGAGGGAGAAGACATGTTGAAACCTACTTACCCAGATAAAGTTAACCAGAGCCCCAGCATCACAAAATGGATACTGCTGCCACAGACACAAGTCTGACCTCCTGCTGCTGGGAGTCCTTCCAGCAAGGGAGGCTTGGACAATAGGTTTCCTGCCTTGGGAGGTGCGAGCACCACCCCAGACAGGACTTAGTGTATTGGGGCAGGGAGGGATGAAAGAAACTAGACACTGCCTGGGGCACACAAGTTGTCCCATGCATAGTCCAGTTCAAACCGGCGCTGGCGCGAAACTGGACAATGGAAAGGGGGTGTATCCACTCCCCTTCCTGGTCCGACCCATAGGAGGGACCTTGCAGGTAGCCCAGCCCACTAGCCCAGTATATCAGTAGGTAGCTGAGCCCTGCAAAATTAGATTATCCTGAATCAGCAACTTGAACAGAAACTCTGGACCTTCGACATTCGACCTCAGGAAGAAGACTGAAGAATCTCCCTTGTGGCCAAGGAGTGACCACCCTGGGCAACCAGGCACCATCCAGCAACCGCTGCTTGCTTTGCGACTGATCCTACGAGGGACGACTGCAGAGACTGACCAGCGCCGAGACTTCCAGACCAGTGTTCCCTCGAAACCGCGCGCCTGCGCTCCTCCATGCCCCGGAGCGCACACTGCTGTGTCTGTGGCGCGCACACATCCCCAAGAGCATTCGCACCGCCACTTCATTTAGCAAGTGCTCCCTCTTGCTAAATGTCTTTTGTTTTCGAGAGTGCGGCTGTGGGGTTCATTGCATGCTTTTGTTTAAATATTCGTGGTAATTGCAGAGCCAGTCACGAGTTGCGATTAACACTAATGCTTTAAACAAAAGCACAAATCTGCCCGCAGCCACGCTTTAGAAAACAAAAGAAATGAAGCACCAAACACAGCGTGTGCTTTTAGAATCCCTTAAAAGCACACGCTGTGTTTGTAAGCCTGCTGTATTTCTTCTCTAAATAGAGCTGGGCTGCGGGGTGATAGTGTGTTAATTGCAGCCCATGAAGGGCGCTGCCATTAACATGAAAAGGTTAACAGAGGCGTACAATCACCCCGCAGGTGCGCTCTATTATGAGAAGAAATGCAGCAAGTTTACAAACGTGGCATTTGCTTCCAGGTCACAATCTACAGCAGTGACAATTTTAGGAGGAGAAAAATCTGAATATTGAACCATTCCTTGATAGAATAATTCCCACAGAGGCTAAGACCTTGCATATTCGTTTTTGAATTGGCACATTGCCACTTAGGACCTTTACATTGAGTTGTGATAAAAACGGAGAAGCACTAGTATGTTGACCATTCCGTCCTAATATGTCGGAAACTGATGTACACTTTTTACTAATTTGTCACAAGTACAAAACCCCAAGATCCAGAAACCCAGGTGTGAAACAGTGTGCGGTGAATTCCAATGCCATGGATGATGTTGCTTTTGGGGCGCACGCACAGTGGCCCTGGGAGGAGTTAACAAAACTCCATTCATTTAAATGGTGGGGGAGCACAGGCCGAAGGTCACAATGAGGTAGTGGGTGGCAACAGATTGTTGCGCATCAGTAGAGGAGGCGGCTGAAGGAGGGGTGCCTCGCTTCTGATAAATTTGCAGTACACGGATGTGTTTAGTGGGGCATGGTTTCACTCTGAAAGTGTTATGAAGCAGACGAGCCCTCGATTCAGAGGATGTGTCATCTCGTTTCTTGCAGTAGAGACCCAAGAGAAGGAAGGAACTAGCTGCAGACAATAATAAATGTAGGCATTCACTGATCATCTGGAGGCCCTGTGACTGGTTTAATCTGCCTTTAATCACACCAGGTCAGCAGCGTCATGCTATTTCTAACTATCGTTTTTTAGGTGGGGGGAAATCATGCACGAAATACCAGGTTAGAATTTGAAAAGGCGTCTTCAAAATTAAAAAAGCCACACAGAAGCATTTCACTTTAATAAATCACATTTTGTCGACTGCATTTATTAAAAGTGAGAGTTTTAAAACATAAACTGAGTAACCTTCCTGCGCCCGACTCCTGCCCTGATGACAATGGCACCAGTACTTAACATATGCTGTTGTTTGCCAGTGGTGGCCCCACCTACACTTATGCTCAGGGACATCTTAAGGATTTTGGCGGCCCGGGGCCGATAGTTTTTAGGGGGCCCTTGTTCAGAACAGTTTTGAATTATGATTCCGTTTAAGCTTTTTCATGCCCTCTTAGGCCAGGTCACTGACAGTGCGTCCAATTCTAAAGTTGTTACATCTAATGTTCATGGATAGTGGTGAGTGTTTTTAATATTGTAGCACAGCAGCAGCTCATTTACATTACTGTAAATAATCTCTGTGACACCCGCCCACTTCTCATATATGAAGTCCTGTTTTGATCTAAATGAAACTTTATTTATGGGTGTTGCGTGAAACAAACACAACATTTTGCTGCAAAATCTTTGTAATAGACTTTCACGCACCACTCACATCACAACTAAATTAAAGAGAAACAGTATTTAAAACAATCTGTCAATGAATTATTCAATGTCATCAGGGCAAGCCTTGCAGAACAGAGCTGGCTCTATCAGAGGGCCAGAGCCCACTTTGCCCATGCCTTAAAATGTCTTTGTAGAGGTGACACAAGCTTGAAAGTGGAAGCACAAACCATTTCTCTCCGAGCCATGCAGCTTCTGTCATCAGCACTTCTCCTCCCTTTTTTAACAAGAGCAGTTCAAGCATGAAAGGCAAAATATCCTAGTTTGCAAATGTTTTCTATATAATTCTGGTTCTGCAATATTTACCGCATAATGCATCATATGCTGCATAATTTGATGATTTTAACAAAAAAACTGTTTGTAGCGCAAACGGATCAAATGTTACTAAAAAATGTGACTAGTGTTTCTGCAAAGTGGACGGCCCTTTGCAAAAGTTGTCTCATCACCTTTGTCAATGCTGGATTTGTATGTTACACTGGTACTAATAAGGCAAAACTTTTCCAGAGACTGTTACCATCTGTAAAAATGATAAAGTATCAGAAAATATACTGCATTACGCTGCAGCCTTCTTTTTGCTGCATAATTTAATCAACACTGTGGTACAATTTTTTCCTCCATTGCTGCATAATTCCAGTGGCCCCAAATGTGCTTGTGCATGAAGCAGAGACTGTGAAGTTTGTGAACTTAGTTTGGTGTGCTTGCAAATCCTGCATTGCTGACCCCTGGTGAGATACAGCTACTACTGCTGAAATAATACCAATGGAGGGACCACCTACCGGTGTGTCCAATCTCCGAAGCATGTGCGTGCTTCTGGTCACCAAAAGGGTGGTGTGATTGTGGGAAAACAGCAGGCAAGACTCGCTCCATGGATCACCCTCGTGATGGCTGGTACCCCCAGAGTAGACTCTAGAAAGGCTGGTTGGGGCACGGCTAATTGATCTGTTAAATTCTGGACTGCCTGCTCTGCGCTGTTCATGAATATTATATCTCTGACGCATAGCTTTTTAAATTTGAAGGCACAGTTGCATGCTCTCATATGTTAGACAATTTTAGCATGCTGGTGCTGCCTCATTGGCAGTGTGCCTCAATTACAGTATTGTCAGAGGGACGCTAGAATACGTGACTAAAGCATTATAACTAGCATTAAAAAGAGTTACTCGAAAGCCTGATGCAGCCCTACTTTAACCCAGCCCTGAAACTGCGAAAAGTAACATTTTAATAACGTTATTATGATTTTAGTTTTCCTGCTCAAAGAGAGCATTTGTTAAAGTTTTCATGTTAATAGCAGTGTCCAACATGAGCTGAAATTAACATGAAAACTTGAACAAATGCACACAATCACCCCGCAGCCCAGCTCTATTAAGAAAAGAAATGCAGCAACATAGCTTCTAAGGTTTCAAATTGCTATGTGGGACCGTTTCAAACCTGCCTTAACACCGTTCACGTGGATCTGTATGTGAGGAAATGCACCGTCTTTTCACTTTTTTAAGCAAACGTTTGGAGTGATATTTGGTGCTGCACCCACATGCGCGCCAGGTTACTGGCGCACATAGCCATGGTTGCAGTGCACATAGAACTTACACTGCCACACACAGAGGAAACAAATTAGAGAGAACATTGTTCCAGGCACCTCTGAACCAGATCCACCTCTACAGCAAAGCTGAGACCCGTGGAGGCGACGAGGGACGTGGGACCGGCGACTTGGGAAAAGTGGCTAGTACCTGACTAGCGCGACTTCTGAGGCTTCCTCGAGGCTGTGCTTGGGGAATTGAGAAGCCCCCATCCCGAGCACCATCTGCAAAGAAGATCCGCTGCCCACACTTCACGTGTTCTGCGTGGGGCCCTTCTGCACCTGAGTTGCTCGACGTGTTGTCCGGTTGCTGGCCCGTTGGCTAGTGACCTCTGCGACGACGAACCTTTGATTTCACCTTGCTGGTCCGGCTCCTCCAGACTGGCACTCGCTCCTCTGTGAAAGAGAAGCACCCCAGACCTTCCTGGTCTGCACCAGAAGCAAGTCCTCCATTCTGCGTGGGTTCCGCTTGCCAAGGCTTGTTGGGTCCTAACTCGACATCAACGCCGCCGACAGCAAGAGCCTTCGTGGGACAGCTCGCCTCCTGGTCCTGGTCATCCTCGACGCCTCCTGGTACCCGTGGCTGCTGCGACAAGCTTCACCTCTTCACCTGCATCTGCACGACATCGCCTGGTTCCTTCCCGGCTCCTGGCTGGTGACCTAGACTCTGTCCCTTCTGCTTGCAGGTATCCTTCCATCTTGATTCCATCCTTGGGATCCACCGGACACTCTTCACTGACTGTCTGTCAGCAACTTTCCTTCAGGCATCCATAGGAGTCAACGACGAAACCCGACGCAAGTTCACACCTATGCACCCGCAGCCCGTGGGCTAGGTAACTTAAGTACTCCGGTGCTCACAAGGGTAGTGACTATCCTAGGGTCTAGTTTCCAAGTCTCGAACTCCTAGCTATTCCAGAAGTGTCCTAAAACTGTTAATTTCTAATAACTACTATTTCTATCGACTTTTACGCATTACGCGTGAGTGTTTCCATTCTGCACCTGAATCCCGTGGGCCTCCCACTTCCTAACCTATGATAGTATAGTGTAGCCCCAGCGATTCCCTAGGCCTAGGCCTATACTGTGTTCGTGACAGTGGTTCTTATACCACTTACTTAGTATATGGTTTGCGTGGCCCCTAGGGCCTAACTGTATTACTTACCTGTGTGACTTAATGTATGCTTAAATAAGACTGTGTTGTACTTACCTCGAATCTCATAAAGAGTGCTGAGGGTTTGACTAGAATAAATACATTCTACTTTTATATATATCTGTTGTGGTGTCCTTTCATTTGGTATTCAAGGGATTACATATGGTATAACAGCTGGCTTCACATGCCATACAGAGTTTAGCCTAAGACTGCTCTTGTCCATGCTACCACTAGGATAGCTGGTCTATAAGGTTGACTTTACAACCAATCACCATAAGGGTTGTTTGGACTGATACAAGATGTACACTAGAATTAGTGACATCATATATCAGGCCAACTTCTCACAAGAGGGAGCACCGGATGTGTCGCGCGGTGGATGCATGACAGCATTTAAATCGCACCGACAACCGCCAACCCAGGCGGGAAGGAGGAAAAAACGCTTGTAAGGTGTCGGAGGGTGGATGGCAGCGTGGCGGGAGGAACATATACACTCAGGAGATTAATAAGGTGCCCCTCGATCTTGCCGGACAGGGCCAAGTAGTGGCCTTGTGTATCCGTCAGCTCGTGTCAAGGTAAAGGGAAGACCTTTGTGGATCAGTATGGTCACCCCCCTGGAGCCCCGCGAGAAGCCTGAATGCCAAACCCTGTCGAACCCATAGCGTACGAGGAAGGTGCAGTGGGTGCCCATCAGGTGCGTCTCTTGCAGGAATAGGATATCGGGGCCCTGACGGTGGGCGCTACGGAGGACAGCAGTGCGCTTAATGCGGTCTAAGAGGCCATTGATGTTCCAGGACAGGATATGGAGGGGTCTACCCAGGACGGACATCATTAGGGTGGACAGTGTGAGTAGAGGGCTGCGCAGAGGGTGACCGGGCTCCACTGGAGTGGACGAGCCCAGGGTGGAGCATGGGGGGGGGAGAAACTCTCGGCCGAGCGGGACCCGTGTCCCCACCGAAATCCCAAGTACTCGGGGAAGCTCCATAGGGGACCAGGGATGGCGGCCCGTAGGCGGCCGAAAACAATAAACATGTAGGCAACAACATGGTGTCCCTCCACCCACGCTCCATCCCCCACCCCCCCATTGCATGCGGGGCCTGAGAGTAAGGTCCACGTGGTCTGCCAAAGCTCTAGTCAATGACGGTGGCGTGTATGCTTAGTGAGCTACCAAGAAAAACAAACAAGATTAGCGGCTCATGAGCAGCCGAAAACAACAAACCTGAGGGAGACAACGGTCTACCCCCCCTCCCTTGCCCCTCAACTCCCCCCACCCTACACTTCCAAACATGAAGCATCTGTCGCCCTGAAACCGCACCTAAAACAACAATAAGAAGCTCAAAATATTAAGCTAAAACGCTTAGCAGGACGTGAGCGTATCAGTGCAGGCCCCAAGAGCAAGCACAAAGTACTCTGGCTACCCAACAAACCAGCAAGTCAAGCAGTGTTTTAGCAAAGGTGGACCCCTCCATATATACGGATACATCAGGGTTAACAGCTGCAAGGCACGATTAGGAACAAATTTGGACCCCACTCAGGTGGGCCACCGGAGTCAATCCGCATCACCGTTGGCAGATCCATGAAGCACGGGGCTCCGGGATAGGTTTGAGTCCGACAGGGAGGGCCGCAGTGGCGCAGATGGGATCGAAATTGGGCCCGACCCCCCCCCCGATGACCCAGACAGGCTAAGAGGATCATGGCTCCGAAGAGGTGTAGGAGGTGGGGCATCTGAGACCTCGCCACCGGGGATAGCGAGACCCCTCCCTGCCAGCCGTTCTTCTTGCGGGAGCGATTGCGGCCTCTCTGAGGTTTCGGAGGAGATGGTTGGGAGTGCCGTGGGCCACCAGGAAGGAGGGCCGGACGCGCCTGAAGCGGGCGCTCCTCCGTGAGCCAGGTCCAGGCCTCTTGGGGGGTATCGAAGAAGACGGTCTTGTCCTGGAAGACGACCCGGAGGCGGGCCGGGAAGAGGAGAACATACCGGAGACCCAGGCCACGAAGTTTCTGTTTAACATCGTCATAGGTGCGCCTTTGGGCCTGCACCTCCCTGGTACAGTCAGGGAACACCATCATTGTATTATTTTGAAAGAGCAGTGGCCCCTGCAACCTCACTGCCTTAAGGATAGCGTCCCGGTCTCGAAAATTGAAGATCCTCATGATGATGGGACACGGCGGGGCCCCGGGAGGGGGACAAGGAGCCAGAGAGCGGTGGGTGCGCTCAACCGCAAACCAAGGAGAGAGGAGGTCCTTGGGCATCCAGGATCGCACCCAGGTCTCCATGAATATATCCGCCCGGCCCTGTTCGGCCCCCTCTGGAAATCCGACTAGGCGCAGGTTGTTCCTCCGTGATCTGTTTTCTGCATCCTCAGCCCAGCGGTGGAGCTCGGAAGTCCGGTTCTGAAGCTGAGCCACTTGGGTCTTAAGCTGGGTTATGTCATTCTCCGCTGTGGAAATACGCGACTCCGTAATACGGGCCGTGGCGTTATGGAGATCTTGACGAATGAGGGCCACGTCAACCCGTACCTCACCAATCTTGCTTTCGACTGAGGCCTGGGAAGCTCCAATGGCCTGCAGAATGGTGTCCAGGTCACCCCCAGCAGGAGTGGGGGGGTGCCGCAGTCCCCTCTCCAGGGTCCCGGTCGCTGGTAGTATACCGGTCCATCGTGGTTTGGGTTGGCGGGGCAACCGCCTGCGTGTCACGGACTCTACCCATCGTCACCAGTAAAGAAAGTTGTCGTGCAGGTCAGGAGATAAGGCATGGCCGGAAGTCCAGCAGGAGGAGGAGATCGGCACCCAGACCGTCGGTATTCAGGTCCGGGTGCTCCCCGGGATGCCCGAGCCGACCCCTCACACAGAGCCGCAGCCCGAGACAGCCGGAATGACGTGGAGACACCAATTGCAGGAAGAACTCCGACCCAAGACGGAGATCGCTGGGCCGGAGACACAAGGGGCCAACGCACCCCCAGCCAGCAAACATGAAGCGGCCCCTCCTAACGAACCGTGGCACCAGAAGGCAAGGGAGGCAGCAAGAAGAGGGGGGGCGGGGAAGTGCCACCACCACCCCACCTGCCACCCGACTATGATGGCCGAACCCAGGCCCACACACCAGCAGGCAGCCTCCAAAGACACAAGCCAAACCAGATGCCCCCAAGGGACAGACCCCCCGCCAGACCAGAGCGACAGCGGTGGGTGCTTGGAGCCCAATGAGAGAGAGGCCAGGCAGGTCCAAGGCCTCCCACAGCCAGCAGGCACAGGGGCACCCCCTGAGGCAAAGCGCGTTACAGGGGGGGGCCCGGAGCAGCAGGACCATCACTCCGTCCGCCAACCGACACAGTGGCCGATCACCGCCCCCCCACAGTCCGGGGCACAAGGCCCCCACCAAGCACCAGTACCTCCGGAAGGCCCGAAGCAAGAAGGGGTCCCCGCTCCAACACCAGTCCGAATCAGCAGGAAAGGTGTGGCGAAGCAGCCGAAGACTGAACCCCCTCAGGTCCTCAAGCACAGGGGGGTGCCCCTCGAGAAGAAGCGCAGGGCGCGAGGGGGGGAGGGGGAGGAGGAACACCTACGTCCCCCCACCGCCTGCCACCTGACACAGTGGCTGAGGCCCCCCCGCCCCACTCACCGGCGGTCTGAGGCCTACAGATGACACCAGGCGCTAGCCCCTCCACGAATCCGGCTCAGCGGGGACCAGGGCAGATGAGGAGAAGAACGCCCGCAGCCCCAGCAGGTCTCCGGAAGGGCCCCGCAAGGCCTACGATGACCCCGAGGCTCGGACGCCTATACAAATCCGGTGCGGCAGGCTGGGAGCGGGTCCGGCCAGAGGAAGGGGACCACAGCCCCGGAGGGCCTCAGGGAAGCACAGAGCTACACCTCCGCAGGATACAGTGCGGGGCGATGTCCGGGCATCCCACATCCACCAGGGAAGGCCTCACCCTGCAGGCACGGTAGACCGCGCAGTCAGCGCCGGTCGTGGGAGGAGAGCACCAAAAGCGATCGGGGGAGGAGCCCATTCCCCACACCACTGCCCGACACCGGCAGTCAAGGTACAACCATCCGCTCCCGCCGCGGGTTCACCCAAGGAGACGCGAGGGTAGGCCCTCCAGGGCCACAGGCCGATCCTCAAGATCTGAGCGCCGGGACACCCCTGGCGGCCGCCCCACTCCGCCTCCAGCCCCAGGCGTCCCCACACCAGAGGCGACCGCACGCGGACCCTCCCAGAGGGCAGCCAGGCCCGACCACCAGCGGAACCAAGGGACGGCAGCAGCCGCACCGTTGGTGGTGCTGCTGACAGTCAAGCTGGGCTGCTAGGAATCCGTCCCGTAAGTGAATGCGCTGCCTCTCACATCGGCCATCAGCCCCACATGTTACCTCGGGAGTCGATGGGGATGACACCAGGATCTACGACCACCACCACACCAGCAGGAGATCGGTCCAGGCAAACACAGCACCCTTGGCAATGCTCTTGTGTGAACGGGTGACTGATGTCTCAATGTCGATGGGGTGATATCTCATGCCTCCCAGCTCCAGTGCTTAATCCAATGAGGCGGACCCCCAAGGCGCCGAGCCTAGAGAGGAGGGTCCGCCGGAGCAGCCATTTTGAGGACACCAGGCAGGGTGAAGAAGGCAGCGGTCCTTCACAGCGAGAACACCGGTCCGCCCACAAGAAGGATCCAGAGAGAGCCGGCGGCGTTGGGAAGCTCAGCGGGGATGCATAAGAGGTGAGCAGCAGCTGGTACCGGGCGGATGCCAGGCGGATGACGGAGGGGTCCGGAGCACTCTTAGAGTGCGTCCGCCATCTTGACGCCTCGGCCATGCCCCCTGAGTAGGGATAGATTTAATGTTTTTCACTCACCAACCCTCAATGCAGGGAAACTTGGACTAATGCTTCCTAATCTTCTGTATCTTACTTTTTGAACTAATCGTATTGCTTATGCTGCATTGCCTAATGTGGATTTGCAGATTTGGCTTAATGTTAATTCCTATGTATTTCAACACCTTGTGTTGAGGTATCCGTATGTTCAGTTATTTTTGGCTTTGTAATAAACTAACTAACCTTAAGTAGTTGTCCGTGGTTACTATGTGTCCAAGAGGATTATTGTCTAATTGATTGGCTTATAGCGACTTTTCTCCCCTCTACACTTTCATGTCGTGAAAATGAACCATTGGATTGTGACACTAGAATAGGTCTAGAACTAATGGGCCGGCCCTTTCAGTATTATATCCTAAAAGTGGAATACCATCTACCCCAACTAATAATTCACTTTCTCACATACATCTCATCTGATGCCAAACAAGAAAGGGTTTTGGAGGTTTTAGCCAGCAGTGTCAGAGACTACTTGTAGAGCAATAGCTTTTTCCAAGAGTTTACCCCAAAAGGTGTGTTTTCCAACAGAGCACTGCTAACCAAGTAGGATTTCTTCAATAACAGAATAAACAGACCTACTCATAAAGCATCAGACGTTCACCTGGGTGAGCTATACAATTCTGAATGTCTGTATGATGTGTTAACGATGATCAAATATACTTTCTTTTAAAGGATCTCTTGTGAGAAAATTGAGGCCTGGTGGAAGAATGTTGGTGAAAGAATTTACAAGATTAAAAACATTTACCTAAATAATACCCCATAGCTCATCCTGTTTTAAGATCTACTCCACTGCATTATGATTAGATACTGTGTACAGTAGTATAGTGATCTATGAACAGAAAAATTCCTAGGAGTTATGAAAAGTGTTGCGATGAAAAACAGGTAATCCAATCTGGTAGAAAATTCCATTATTTTAAGAAAGACATCGATGATATCTTTAGATTGTCCTTAGTTAAACGCCTTAGTTGTCAGTCAGAAAATAAAGCTGGTGTGTTTGATTAATTGTGGTATGTTGTCTTAAGACATTTGGTTTATTATGTGATGGAGAATGTGGCTTAACAAAGAGTTTTAATCATCAATATCTTTTTCACAATGTGTGCATGTTTGCTATCTTACTTTCCTCTTGTTTAACCTTTAAATTCTGTAGTGTGAGTGCACTATATTAAACATATTTACAAATCTGTTTTGTGACGTGAAGGTCGCAATGAGTATGCCCTCATCTTAGGCAATGGACTAGTGCACTTCCTCTGGGTACATGACGTAAAGTGGTGTGTGGCAGTGTTGTGAATTTATAGCGTAAACTGACCTATTTCAGTTGTGTCAGTGACAGCGCACACTACTGACCCCTCTCATGTAAAATTCTGCTGTAATGTGAAACCCAGAATCTTTTGTCGACACTCCATGTTTACGTTGTGTGTATGTATGTGCAGTACATACGTAGCACAGGAGGACTGTGTGCATGTTGTATGAGTACTGAGGCAAGTGGGATCCGTGTTTGGCGCCCCAAGTTAAGCATGGCACAAGAAGATGAGAGAGGAAAACTTTCCCAGACAGTGAAAGTGTATTGCCTGCATTCCAGTGGCTGGAGGGAGGTCACCCTGACATTGAAATGAGGAGAATGATACAGTGCCACTTATAGAAATTCCATGAGAGCCTCGATAACGAAAGGCTGGCTCTTTGTTTTTCTGAGCACTGGCATTTGGTAGAGGCCAGGGGTGACCATGGAACTAGAGTTTTTGTTGTTCAAAATAAGCAGCTATATAGACAGGCCTGCCCCTTTGTCTGTCTCTAATTACTGGTTTAGGAAGGTGGTAGCCAGCTGCGGATTACTCACACTTCATTGAACACGTTATGAATACTCCCGCTTGAAGCATGAATATCATTCTATTATTCTAATACTATTGCTATCTACTGTGAGAGCTATCGCTTTCTCCAAAGTCTGTATATGGAATCAGCCTGGAAACATCATTTGAAAGGCAACTAACTCAAACCGGTTCTATAAACTGAGGCAGAAAATCCACATCTCCTGTCTGAAAAATGTGTAGAAAGTGTGATCCAAATCACCCCCTTTTGTTGCAGTTCCAGGTTTTTATGACCAACTAGGGCGTAGTCCCCAGCATACTCGGAGGGCTATTGTGTGACAAGGGATGGTGTTTGTATGACGGTCAGTCTCCCAAGGGTGAGGAGACATAATTCCAAGTCTGCAACTTTCTGGAGAAGTTCGGGGTCTGCCAAAGCTCCTGCATGCCTGCCTCCCTGCTCAGAGTAGGAAGGAGGGTGCCTGGCCCTACAGTAGAAGAGACAGTGCAGAATGGGAAGCCCAGCCTGTTCCTAGGGTGTGGGACACTCAGAAGTAGCTGACTGCTAAGAAGAAGCTGCAGCAGAAACAAGAATTTGCCAAGTTGTCACTATGCAGCCCAGCGTTACTGCCAACAACCTAGAGGGTCCAGTGCTGTTACTGCCACCTGAGGTGCCCATCGAAGTGAAGCTTGCAGCATTGAACTTCGGGACCAAAACTGCCAAAGATAAGCACTCACCTGCATCGACCTCTAGGGCTGCAATTACCAAAGAAGACTTTGTTGGCGCTAAGGCCCCAACTGCCGCCAAGCCTGACGAGCACCTTAAAGTGGGATGCTATGCCTGAATGAGCACATAGTGTAACTGATACTGTAAATGCTAGCCTCAGCACTGGGATGGGCAATACTTTATTGTATTTGTTGGTACAAAGTTGAGTTCTGGCCCCCCAACAATACCTCTCTGAGAGGCCTGTGACTACTCGTCTTTGCTACACTGCGTCATATATTGCATAACTTATTGTACTAGTTCCAGTTTACAGAGGCATAGCAGGATGAATCCCTGGACACTAGTGGCAAATGGCCTCAACCAACACTGTTGGGGCCTCATACCCCTTGTCTTCTAGGTGTACCCCCCCCCCAATGTGGTCTGACAACTGGTGGCAGCAGTAGGAGCCGCAAGTTCCATCTGTCTTAAGCAGAACAATAAGTTCAACTTAAGCACAAAGATAAATACCTGCACAGTAACACAACAGATACAAGTTTGTTGGGAATAGACCTTCACAGTATGCTCTTACATCAGTTCAGTAGCCTGTGTTTAGAGAGGTGGAAGGCTCCCAGAAAAAATGATAAGAAGATCCATGTAGGTTTTGTACAGGACCATTTACAGAAACTGGGCAGTAGGGAAGAAACTATGATTTATTTTAGGCACGGTACCATGATAGGAAGCAAGGGAAGGAGTGCCATAGTGCCAGACTGTCTTGGCCACTTAACTCAAGTATTCCCCTGAAAAACCCCTATTGTGTCTCCAATTTGTTTTGCATGGTTTCACTGAGACATCCCCCTTTCTAATGTCAAGGACACCATTGTCATCAACTACAGGAGATATTTACTTAGGTGCTTAAAGTCTTACTGAGACCCTGAACTTGCAGCTGGTTCGCCAAAAAGCTAAAGAGAAGAAGCCTAGTGAGTTCAAGGGAAAGAAGTTGCGACTAGATCACAAGAAACAAGAGCAAAGGAGGTGTAGAGACAGCAGGTAAGGACCTGAGAAGAAAGGAAGAATAAGGAGAGGGAAAAGGAAAGGGAAAAGAAATTCAGGAAAAAGAGAGAGGAAGGATTGGGAGAGGGAAAGGACTGCCTTAGAGAAGGAACACTCAGTGGAAGTACCTGTCATGGTTCCAAAAGAGCTGGTGCACATATATATGGAATTTCAAGTTGGAGTGGTTTGTGAGTTCTGAGATTGCTTGGACAGCAAAGGCTTTGAATTATGTGTAAAAGAAAGTAACTTTAATTGTTAACTTACCATTAGAAGGTAGAACAGTCATTGGGAGAATGCCTGTCACTGATCAAATCAACTGTGAGACAATGAAGGAAGCTCTGATCAGATGATATGGACTGAAGCCAACCCAGTACAGTTATAGATTCCAAGAAATTAAGAGAGCGGTTTGTGTTCCGTTTGAAAATTAGATTCTTGGTGTAATGGATGATTCAAATGAGGATGATAGGCAGCAGCTGTTTGATCATAGGGGTGCAGGGGCGTTGACCTCCTACTGCTGCAAGATTCTACGTCCCAGGCTCCTTATGACAAATGAAATTAGCCTCCTACGCCATACCTCCATTCAATTGTATTTCCTAATGGGGCCGAGGTTTGGAGCTCTCAGTGGGTGGGAAGAGCAGCCGAGACTGAAACTGAACGGTGCATGTTAGATTGACTGGTATTTTTAATGTGGCCAACCTGACATGCGCACTACAGGCTTCCACATTGAAGGCTATCATGGAGCTGCGTCAGCAAAGACACAGCCCCATCGGTCATCAATGGAGCGTTGTGCTTGCATGCCTCAGCCAATACTAGCACTGCTCTTATGCTGCTTAGTATTATATGCAGCATAAGAACAGTGCTTGGATTGGTTTGGTAGATCAAGCTTATTTTTCCAGACCAGGATTGGAAACACATTGCGAGGAAGGAGGACTCGGAGTGCTTGCAGTAGAAGAAGATCGTTGAGGTAAGTCTCTTTTATTATATTCATGGTAATGCCCCACAAGACAGCAGCCACCACTGATGATAGGGTTGAAGACTGTGAACAATTGTGGTAATAGTTGAGTGGGGTAATAGTGAATGGGGTTAAGTACTCATCTTAATGGTAACCACAATCCTCTTCATGGTGAATCCTCAAAGTGATCAAATTAACCTGAGCACATGCCCTGGTGGCTATGGTACATAGCAGACAGTCTTAACTTAAAGGCAACTTGTAAAGCATTTTTATTGAAGTCAAACAAGAATAAAGTCAAAACACGACATAGAAAAAACTTGAACGAATTTAGAAACAGAGTACATTTTAATAAATATAATCACACCAAAATGACAAAACCCCAATAAGCAAAATCGGAGTTAATTTAAAAAAAAAAAAAAGGTTAAATGTAAAAATTGCACCAAAAGTGTTAAGTGCTAACCGTGGTCATATGGTTGCAAGTGACCTGAACCTAGAAGTAAGTCAAGGCCAACCCACGATGGAGCTCGTGACACATTGTTAGCTATGACGCACAACTACCTACAAACTCACCAAACGATCTTGCATTCATCGCATAACATGGTTAGTGAGTAATGCCACACAAATTCCTTATTTGAAATTAATGGAAACGAAAATGATAGGTCATTGCCCTATCCATTGTAACTCAACAACAGATATTTTCTTCTGTCTACAAAGTAATGCAACTATAAAGTTGTTGCTAATAATATAATTCGTAAATGATGCCATTCCCCTAAGGGTAAAACAATTTGTTGTTCTCTCGAAAACTACAGTAGCATTCAAGTGTTCTTTAGTGTTTTTTCTTTCACCTATATACGAAGGTGTGACTGCATGGAACTTGAGACAATTTGAACATGTGTCCTTCTCTACAGACGGCCACTTGAAAATTCGTTTTGAGGCGATAGAATAAGTACACGTCATTTAATTTATGAATCTTTAATGATAACTTCAGAAGTAACTTTAATATATTCCCTTATTTCGCGTTCCAGGGCACGATGTAGATGTCTTAAATAATAACAATGTGCTTACGTCTCTTCAAATCCTTCTTTGGTGAAATATTCATGCTTCAGTAGTGCAGATGCTGTCGCCCTATCAGAAGGCTCAATTTGTAAACAAACCTGTAAATGGATGCAAACGGGTCAGAATCACGACCATTAATACAACTTGTAATAGATATTTTAAAATAAAGCACCTTAATGAAAATAACAAACGAGATATATCAAAGTCCAATTAAGCTTTGTCCATGAGAAAGAGAAATGCTACTATTGTAGTAAAATCACCTGGTGTTGATATCGGTTAAATATTCTCAGTGAGTAACTGTGGGAGAGGCTTACGCTATTTACTCAACTACAGCTTTTTGTGGCTTATTTACAAGCCCCTTGCGCCAACCATACGTCACTTTTCCCATGTTAAAAATTACGCAAAAGTGGCGCAAGAGACTTGTAAATAAGCCCCTTTGGGGCAGATTTATGTTCTCTGGCGCATCCCTGCAAATCAGCATGGATGCGCCAGGGAAGATGCGTCACGCAAGTTTGCCCTTGCGCCACCGCATATGCGCCGCATTTACAATGCGGTGCATCATGGCGCAAGGACAAGCAGATGCGTGACGCATCTGCCGGCGTAAGGTTGGCGCAGTGCTGAAGTTGCGTAGCAAGCACGACGCAACTCCAGCACTGTTCCAACCTACCCTATCCCTAACATGGTGCATCAAGCCTTACGCCTGCTTCAAGCAGGCGAAGGGTTTTGACGCATCAGCGTTGGGAAAGTGACTCAGAGAAATCTTACAGATTTCACTGAGTCACTTTTCAGGGCCGTTCCTGCGACGGAACGCCCCCCCCTGTGTCGAAACGCCCACGTGAAACCTGACGCAGGTTTCACGTGGCGCAGGGCTTTACACCGTGACGCATCTCCATAGATGCGTCACGATGTAAATGGGGCGCAACGTGGCGCAGGGTTTACGCCGCCGCTGCGTCACAAAAGTGACGCAACGGCGGCGTAAAAGGGGCGCAAATCCCTCATAAATCTGCCCCTTTGTCTTTTGTTACACCATATTGGAGCATATCACATCCACCATCTCTGAGGCTCAAACTCAAGAATAAGGGTTCCACTTGCTGTGCCTTTTTAGGTCTCTGTAGAGACAGCTAGAGCGGTTTTACATATCTTTGGTAATAGAGAAAACAAGAAATAGTACGGGTATGTGGTCTGTCCCTTCAGTCATCAGGTGCTTCCATCCATTACTTGTTAGAGTGTCATCCTAATTTTGGATCGGCATGCAAAAGTATTTCTTTTTCATAGATTGCAGCCATTAGATTTATTCGCCTGCCTATGTAGTGCTTTCATCAATCACAATGAATGGATTCTTGTATCCATGCACTACAATGGAAACGCACTGCTGTCATGACTAGGACTATACCGCACAGCAGCAAGTCTTGCTCCCCTTTCAGCCCAGCTGAGTGTCACTACGCAGAAGAAGCGATTGCCTGTTATCCTGCCTGACCAATACATGAAGGGCACATTATTAGAATGCAGGGCTCAATTGTGACAGAATATTAGAGCTCACACTGTGAACACGGGATCCACACCTCCTGCAATATCACTCTTTAAGCTGCAATGCTCCAGCCAGTTGAAAAAGTTACATTCCTTTGGTAATGCTCTTTCGGGTGGATACTCTTAACTGCAGATTCCTTACCTTGTGATTACCTCCAGATGCCAGTCTGAATCTGGAAAACATTCTACAACAATTCCCTCGTATGTTGGTAGGTGGTATCATGCATGTAGCTCGGCATCAGATGCATCCCGCCCCGGATATGACATCAGGGCCTCTATATAGCTGCCACCTCTGCACACTGTCATTAGTTTCTTTCTAATATCTTTCTGCACTGTCAGATGTGGAGCACCTTAGTAATCGGACTGTGCCAACGTGCAGATCTCTATGGTGGATTCTTATTAGTGTTGCAGCGTTTCTGAAACATGCAAAATGTGCAGATATCGTGGGGAAATTATTTGTGATGATTAGTGTTTTTAATGATCCACGAAGTCGTGACTGATGAACTAATGATGCAGCACTTAGAACAAGTTACCTAAGTGCTGCTGTGGGGGTTCCTGAGTGCGGCTGGGCTCTGCTCTGCTGAGGCACTAACTCTCTACCCTTCCTTTGATCTACCGACGGCCGGGCTTAGCTCCGCCGGCCGGGAAACTACATTTCCCAGCAGCCCCTCACTGGCGACGCTGTTGCTGACCCGTTCATCTGCGCCAGGAGGCGTATAAATCTGTGTGTGGCCCCGAGGACTTGGTGTGCTGCTGTGGGGGTTCCTGAGTGCGGCCGGGCTCTGCTCCGCTGAGGCACTAACTCTCTACCCTTCCTTTGATCTACCAACGGCCGGGCTTAGCTCCGCCGGCCGGGAAACTACATTTCCAACAGCCCCTCACTGGCGACGCTGTTGCTGACCCGTTCATCTGCGCCAGGAAGCGTATAAATCTGCGTGTGGCCCCGAGGACTTGGTGTGCTGCTGTGGGGGTTCCTGAGTGCGGCCGGGCTCTGCTCCACTGAGGCACTAACTCTCTACCCTTCCTTTGATCTACCGACGGCCGGGCTTAGCTCCGCCGGCCGGGAAACTACATTTCCCAGCAGACCCTCACTGGCGACGCTGTTGCTGACCCGTTCATCAGCCCCAGGAGGCGTATAAATCTGCGTGTGGCCGCTCGTCCCGCGAGGACGCGCGCGGGACAAGCCGGGCCAAGGGCGGGCTGTCTGTGGCCGCCGGAGGTCGAAGGAGGCCGGGCTGGGCCACCTCCCTAAGCCTGGCCGGATGTGGGATATATGAGAAGTAAAACCATTCGTACATTTTGCAGTTTGTGTACACGGGCCGACAGTGATATTCCAGAACTAAAGGTAGGGGGAGGCGATAGTAAAATAACTGGATATGGCAAGGCGCCGAGCCAAAGTACCAGCTGATACAGTATGCAACACTATTGATACATATTTGGTAAAAGCTGTTAGTGTCCTTACCCAAGAAATAGATCGAACAGAAAGATGATTATCTATGGGATCAATTTGCACCACAACCAATAGATCAAGGAAACCCCAGTAGAGCAACTACACATAATAGCTAAGTGACCATAGGCATGTCCACCTCAGATGGAGTTAATATTAACGACAGCACCCAGTCTAAAATTTCGAATACTCCTAGATTGTTTGACACAGATGATAGCTCTGTTCCTTCATTATCCCTCTTGGCTAACCCAAAAGGTGCACGGAAAAAAAACACAGGGCAGGGCAACATAATGAGAAAAAGGGGAAAAAAATTACCTACAATGGAGAATACGGTCACTACACGCACAAGGGCTAAGCAAAACTCTGCGGGTATATTTAAAATAGAAGCAGTCTTTGATAAATTAATTGAGCTGATTAGGCCCTTACACGAAAAAGTGGATAACTTGGCTAGGGAGGTTCACAAATTAAGACGTTCCGTTGATAAAAACAGGTTGCATGAACTACAAAGAGCAGGTGTAGAAGCAACCATTATACCAGAGGGTATTATTGAAGGAAGTACTGGTCAACTAAATATGACCAAGAATAAACCTTCCACGGTTCCTACCACAAACACTAGTAGCATTCCTGTTAGCAAACAATATGTTACACGTCAGTCCTGTGGAGGTTCAGTCACAAGTCCTCAATTACCTGTGGGAGGAAATTCAACAGCTAGTATAAACCAGGGAGCACAAATTAACATAAAAACTACACCTATAGAGCAACTATGTAGGGATAAGGAAGTCCACACGACAGCAATAACTACTAGACAGTCCCCACCTTGTATCAATTTGCCCCCGGAATGCAGTGCTTATGTGGCAGTACTCGCTAACATACCTAAGTTAAGATATGGGCAAGTAGAGAATCACGATACACTAAAAAATAAAATCCTCCACTGGTTGGCTAACAACTGTAATTTCCCTATGGAGGGGGCTAACCAGATTATATTAACACAAAGGGTGGGTTGGGTAGGCCCCCTTAGGAAAAACTTTGAGGGGGATTGCGTCATAATATATTTCAAATCTCGTTCATGGGCCAAAAGCTACCTTAAAAATGCTCCACTACCATCGGCGTGGGAATTCAATACAACTTTATTACCATTAGGCTATTTTTATAGGCACCTATTGGAACCCAGCCATTCAACCAACAATAACTCTGCAAATCACTCGAGACATACAATAGATTCAAGGCCTTTGAATCCTTGGAGGATATTGATTGACTTAATTTGCCAAAAGGTACAAATCAGGATAGCTATTCTATAAGCCCTATAACGAATGTAACACCCGAAGAACGTAAGGGAGAAAAGAGATATGGCAACCAGGATACCTGCCACTTACTTAGCGCAGCAATAGCTGCACAAACACCCACTGCATTTAAACTTAACACAAACGAAGTTGTTAGCACAATAGAGGGACTGATACCCATCAGTACACCAGTCAAGTTATATATGAAAGATACTCCCCTATCCCGAGAAATTCCTGTAGCAGTAAATAATTGATGTACAGCTGCTAACTTAGACCTGGATTCGGGTTATAGTGTTGTTACTTGGAATATAGCAGGTATAAACAGAAAACTGGATACCCCATTCTGGAGGGATTTTATAACTACAGGTTATGATATAATATGCCTCCAAGAAACTTGGCGTAAGGAGCCTATTTTTATCGAGGGTTATACCTCGTACTGCTTGAATGCAGTTAGCTCAGTCGTTGGTAGGGCCAAGGGAGGCGAATTACTCCTAATATCAACTAAACTTAATACCTGCAAAATTAGAAGTTGCACCTCAGTGGATATTTACTCTCAGGTGTTACGATTAGAATTTAACAAAGGAAAAGATTTAATATTGATTAATTTTTATAATAATGTTTTTAGTGCTGACAGAGGTAAAATCCTAGCCCCGTTGGAAAACAAAATTGAGAGGGCTCTGGAGTTATCATGTAACCAGCCCATTATCTTATGGGCTGGAGATTTTAATACTAGCTCATGCCCTTTTGCAATGAGTGATTTGTGTGGGACTAGAAGGGAGAGCGGAAACATGGAAGATGTTGACTATTTACACTTCCCACATTGCACCTATGGCACAGTACTAAATAACATGATAGCAAAGTTTGATCTGGAAATGCTAAGTTGCACGAAAAATAGGGAAAATTTCAACTGCCCAACTTTTAAAGGGAGAAATGCTAATACTTACATTGACCACATTCTGCTCTCCAATAACACCGCTTACTCTAACTTATGGGTCAATGAGCAAGCATTAAGCGACCACAATAGCATATCTATAATATTACAATGCTGGGGTAATAAACAAACAAAGGGAAACAACTGTATTAATAACGCCGAAGCCGTGAGACCAAATGGTATGAGGATTAGATGGTCGAGGATCGTCCCTTATAAAATACATGAGGAGGTGATAAGAAAATGCAGCAAGGAGATAGACTACTGCCTTGGTGAGGAAGTTAATCCTAACATTATACTCACTAGCTTTCTTAGGATTATTGAAACAATAGAAAGCCTGCTCACTAAGAAAAATAACGGAAAAAAAGAAATAAATTCAGGATGGTTTGACAAAAGTTGTACCCGCGCCCTACATGATTTAAAACAGGCTTTGAGCACCAAACCACGTAATTCCACTAGCATTAAACATTTTCGCGGTATCTATAAAGTAGCCCTTGCTAATAGGAAAAGAGACCTTCAAGAAGAGGCCTGGAACAACCTTAACTTAGCGGCAGATACTAATAATAGCAAACTCTACTGGGAGACTATAAATAGCTCCTTTTTAAAGAATGACAGAGTGCCCGAAATAACCTCACATGTAGACTGCAACTCATGGACCGAACATTTTTTAAATATTTTTAACCCTGGTAGGCTAGTTTTAGATTCTTCAATGTATAACGACTGTACATGGCCAAGGTTACCCCTAGAAATAGGTCTATATGAGGGCCTAACTAACAGTAAAGGAGGTAAAGCCCCTGGACCAGATGGGGTCCCACTGGACCTATATAAAACTGAGTTACATCTGTGGGCCCCTATTCTGACTAGGCTTTTTAACGCGACTGCGGTGGGACAGATACCTATTTCATGGGGCCAATCCTTAATTATTCCCCTTTTCAAAAAAGGTTCCAAATCTGAGGCAAGTAATTATCGCCCCATCTCTCTTTTGGATTCCTCAATTAAAATAATGAGTAGAATTATGCTAAAAAGATTAGAAACCTGGGCCATGGACAACACAATTTTATCAAAAGCACAATATGATTTCAGAAAAGTTCTGGGGACATTGGAACAGTGCGTAAATCTTTACCTCCTTATTAATAAATACACAATCGCTAAGGAGGGCAACCTGTTCCTCTGTTTCGCAGACCTGAGCAGCGCTTTTGATCTTGTAGATCATAAAATTCTATGGGAAATTTTATTAGAACTAGGTGCCCCAAAGGAATGTGTATATTTTCTAGCATGGCTCTACTCAAGACTGTCCTGTAAAGTTCGCTATGGACCCTCAGGGGAATGTACACCGTTTTTTAAAGTTGCCAGAGGAATCCGACAGGGTTGCGTTTTAGCACCCTTTTTATTTTCATTATTTATTAATCAAATTGATTCTATCTTAAGTCAGCTACCTTCAGATGCCCCTATTATAGACGGGAGTGCTATCCCGATCTTATTATATGTGGATGATGCTGTCCTTTTATCGCGAACACAGGTTGGATTACAACGTCTTATTGATAACTTTGTGTTATTTATTGAAAATAGAAAATTGATAGTTAACAAACCCAAGACTTTCGCGATGATTTGCGGCAAGAAAGTAAAGCCGGTTAGCACCTTCTATATTGATAAAATTAAGATGCAAACGGTCAGTAGGTTTTGCTACCAAGGAATAACATTCTCCGGAGATGGGAAATGGGCAAATGAGGATGACAACGTGAGATTGAAAATGAGTAGAAACACCAATAGCATATTTAGATTCTCCGCCAAATTGGGGCAAAGAAGAATAAAAGAAATGATGGACATTTATAACGCCAGGTGTGTTTCATCGGCACTGTATGGGGCGGGAGTGTGGGGCCATCATTGTGTGAATTCTTTAGAGAGCGATGAAAATGAGTTTTAAAAAAAATTATTATGTGTCCCCCCCTCAGCATCAACTATGTTAATTCACGAGGAAGTGGGTATAGAATATGTCATGGATTTAGCTGCATTACGCCCATTATTACTCTGGCGTTCTATTTGGTCTAAACCTGAAACATTATTTACACAAACAATCATCAAAGACTGTCTGAGGCTTGACCATTCATCACGTATACCATGGTTGAGCTATATTTTTCATTGGTTTAATCTTCTATATGATTGTAATATCCGCTTGAGACCAGAAGCTGCAGCGCTGATATCCAAGAAAGATCGAAAACTGAGGTTTTTATCATATAAGAGAGCGGCCAGAGAGAAGCAGTCTAGAAACCTACCAACTGCAGTATTTTATTATGATCTAAATTTAAATAAAGGTTTTCAGACATATTTTACCACTGTAACACGTAATTCTCATCAATTTGTTCTAACCCGTTTAAGGTTGGGGATTGTTCACCACTTAGTGTCATTCCCGCATATGAGAACTAAATCTAACTCTATGTGCCCTTGTGACAATATTTCAAAACAAAGCTGCTGCCATTTTTTATTGTTCTGCAAGTTTTATTACCATTTTAGGAAATTTTATCTTAAACCTATCTTTTTAAAATATAATGTTCGGTCCACTAAAACAGCAATGAAGTTAATATCATCTTTAGGAAGTTCAGATATTTGTTTTTCTACTGCATCTTATGTGTTAAAATGTGTAACCATAAGGAAGTCAATAATTTGCCCTGTGTAGTTTTTATTTTAATTGCGTATTTTGCACATTATCATGTACTGATAGCAATCTTTCTGTACTTCTAATTTTGAGGAGACTGTGGATGTTTATTGCACTTTAATAATGCCTTCATTGCACTTTGCATTTCTTTGCACAGCTAATATATATTCGTCACTTTATGCGGAAATTGCACATTGCCAAATAATGTTAATGGAACATTTGCTTGGCATTGAAAGGGGCTGAATTTGTACATTATAATGCATTCTGTTCATTGTATATGGCAACTTTTTGCTATGAAAATTAACCTCTTTGTGACCAATTTTGGTTTTTTTTTTATTTAAAATTCTGTTTTATTGTTTTGTTCTGCTTATATGGTTGCATTGTACAAACCGAATAAAGCTTTTGAATTAAATCAATTAAATTAAATTAAATTAAACCTAATTCAACTGGAAGTGTAAATAACTCTATGAATAGTTATGCCACATTTTTGTATAATAAAACATTATTCTTAAAATGGATTTAGTGTCTGATGTTTTACTCAGCTTTCTCCTGCTCATTCCACTTCCCAATTAGTGTCCCAATGCAAAGCCATCTTTCCCTTCATTTCCGCAGAGCATCAGGTGAATTACATCAATATAATATCGACAGGCAACAATGTTAGCAAGCATGCATTGTGAATAAAGCTTCCATCGTCTACTCAAAGTATCATTTTCAAGGACTTCTGCTGGAATTGTTAGTATGGTTGTGTTAATTCTATGAGCATTGTTTAAGAAGTGTTTTATTTGTGCAGTACATCTTCGAAATACAGTTGATGGTGGAGCAAGCAGAAGATTTCTTTTATCTTAAGAAGTAGGTTAATGCTAAAGATGAAGAAAATTACATTGTTGTTTCTGATTAGCCAATGCAATCCTAACCATGACCATATCATGCTGAACTTGCAGAATCTATTAATAGTTTATATGATTTGTCTATCAAACCTGTGAGTTTCTGTCTATTTTCCTCATAGGCAAAAGGCCATGCCCCTTTTTGCTCTTAAACTTATTATTGGGATGCTGTCTGTACTCTTTATGAGTTTGACACTTGGAATATTACTAAAAAGGGATTATAAGGGTTTATTGATTTTGCATTTATCTGTATTTCTGTATTAGGCCTTCAAGGCATTTCATGCATTTTTCCCTGTAGCACATTTTATTTATTCTGTATTAAATTCACTTTATGACTTATTTTTTATCTGGAATTGAGTTCCTCATGCTTTCAATATTTGATTCCATTTAACTACCTAACTTTTGTTTGCCTGATGAGGAGTGTAGTCTCCAACCGCTAGATCACCTGGAGACTCGGGAGACAAATTATTTTGGTAAAATATCAGGGCGATTAAATATTGGGTTTCAAATGATTATTGGACCCCACAAGGTTAGCAACAGAGGAAGGTTAGTGCTTGAGCACCTCCTCTTTAAAGAGTTCCCCAAAGATTTTTGGAAGAATTTTGGCCTTAGGTGTCTGGAAAGGAGTTTTGCCTTACAACTTCTCGGTGTTGGATCCTCCTGCGGGGTGAAAAGCTATATTGCTGTACAGTCGTGAATGAACCTGAAGTGTAGGTATGAATAGGGAGAATTTGAATGCATGAGTTTGTATGCTTTGTGATGATGGAATTCTGTTTTTGTGGTGAGCTGCTGGGTTATATGATGATGATTGTGGCTTGAATTGGTGGGCTTACTACTATTTTGAACTTGTATTATTCACATTTGTAAACCCATTTGATGTTGCTTTGTTTATAGGAGAGAATTGAGTTGGTTATCGTATTTTGTTGGCAATCCAAGATCTTGAGATATTATTACCTTGGCAGTGATTGTGGTATGTAGAGAGCGGCAACGCTTACACATCTGCAGGGATTTACATGAATAAATCTTCTTTTTTGGGTTTGAGTGGTTAATTTGAGTTACTGTGCTTGCCCTTAATGCATGGGGGTATTGTACATTAACTTGGGGTAGAATTCTGCTGGTCAGAGGTTTGCCTACTGATAACTTTGTAGGTTCTTTGGGATTCAATCTTGTTTTCTGGTACTGTTTTTCTCTCCATTGCTCAAAATAGTTACTATTGTGGAGAATAATCTGACTTGAGAAATGCTGATATATTTTCCATTCTAGAGTGCACAGGCAAGGCGTTTATTAGTTTTTAAAGGTTTCTTGTGGTTTTGTAATTGTTTACCTCTTCATAAAGAAAATGCGCTGTGATTGGCTAGTCAGCCAGGGAGCCATGCTGGGATTGGTGTGACGTCACCATGTTAGCATAGCTGCGCTGTAATCGGTGGACCTTTTACAGAGCAGCGCTGCAATTGGTTGTTGTTCGCTAAGTTTGTTTTCAATGTTGTTTTGACTTCATAGGTTGTTTTGAGCTTGAATAAGTGTAACCATGGTTAGAGTATTTACAAAACTTAAACCTAAAAAACAGAATAAGCCTAAAAAGGGTAAGAAGATGCCAAAGAAGGACAGGTCAGAATTTCAAATGATGGAAGAGGTTGGGTATTATACAAGTGTTTGGATTCCCGACTGGAATAAATATACAGCACATCATAAGAAGTTAGAGTTTCCTATGGAGGGCACCGTTAACTTTGAAAAATTAGACTTTTAAGACAGTCTATGACAATATGCGTCCCACGCCTAGAAGTACAAAGTTTAAAGCACCCAATAAATCAGATGGCATGGCAACAGAGAAAGAGAGAGAGAAGGATAGATATTTTAAGAACTCCTTCAGGGGTGTAATGTACACACATTGCTATGTTAGCATAAGCGCCTTAGATGTAAAAAGCCATCTTGCCACTTTGCTGCTTTTGCACACGACACTGCAGGAAGCTGTTATTACAAGAAAAACTGCTTGCTTGCTTTTTCTTTACATGAGAACGGTCTGTTGTTCACATCCCTAGACGTGCACCGCGACCTTAGTCTGAACACTGTGTGCAGAAGCCGTCAAGGTCAAATAACAATGTATGCTTTTGAATTCAGGTTGATCGGCCCACGCTCTAGCCATAACACGCACACAGCTGCTAATATCTGAAAGTCGGGTGCCTTTAATATTGTATTTTGCATGCATGAGTCAGACACTTGGAGAAAACCTTTTCCAGACACAGAGCAGAGCTGATCCTGTGATGTGATTCACCTAAGCTGATAGTTACGGTATGGGGTTCCCCATTCAAGCCTAGAGACCTTCTATTAGTTTCATAATACTAGCTTACTAGTAAAGGGAGGGTGGTTGTTTTCAACTATCATTTGTAATAATGATTTCTCCCTTCATTTTCTATGGTATTGTAACAATGCTGATGGTTTTGTTTTTAATCATTTGTCTGCTTATGTTAGCCAAAGTACTGCACCTTAGGGCACGGAGTTAAACATTTTAAACTTTACCGTGTCTCTGATTACTCTTGTTGTGGACTGATATGAGAATAATAACGAAAAGGTGTTCCTGATTCCCACCGTTCCACCGGTCCAAGTCGCTTGTTCTGGGTTGTCTAATCATTGGTAGCTTCGAGATGATACGGAGAACGAATGAGACACAGATTTATTTATTTATTTGGAGTTTTTATATAGCGCATAGTTACCCTAGTGCATCCCAGCGCTTGTCCAGGGCGACAACCATTAGCAAAAGACAGGTTCAGCAGCATCCGGCAGGAAAGAGATGGGTTTTATGAAGTTTACGAAACCGAGAAGTACAAGTCTCTGAGCGCAAACTCAGAGGAAGCACGTTCCACAGAATGGCTATATTGACCGAGAATCTTCGCCCACCAGCACAAGCCCTTTTCACTCTGGGAATTTGGAGCAGATGTTACTGGTCAGAGCGCAAAGATCTATTAGCCTTATAGGGCACAGCTAAATTCCTCAGCATAGGAGATCCCTTCCCCTGAAGAATTTTATGCGCTGTGCATAGAGCCTTGAATTTAACCCTTTCCCGCACCGGGAGCCAGTGCAGGGCCTTCAAAGCGGGTTCAGCTGACTGCGTCCTTGGTATACTCGTAAGCAGCCTTGCAGCAGCCTTTTGAACCTGCTGAAGTTTATTGAACGTAGCTTCAGGGGCACCTAGAAAAATAGTATTACTATAATCTAGTCTCGTTACAATAAGCCCCTGAATGAGCAGCTTCCTAGATATCCAAGGAAGCAGAGGCAGGACTTTACGAGCTGAACGGAGAAGACCAAAACATACTCCTGCCGTTTTTTTCGCCTGGGTCCTGAAAGAAAGATCTTGTTCCAGCCAGATCCCCAGACTCTTAATCTCCTCTTTAGGACTCGGGAGGTCTCCCAGACAGCTAGGCCAAATAGTCGAAGGGAGAGAAGGAATTTTATGCCCTAACAACATTATTTCGGTCTTTGAACCGTTCAACTTTAAAGCTGATTCACAGATCCAGGTGTAAACTTTGGACATACAGGAGTGCAGCGAATCTGGGTTATCCACAAGTTGGGATAAAGCGACCACCAGCTGAGTATTGTCAGCATAGCTGACGATTTTAATACCAAATGGGGCCACCACATCCTCCAGGGGGGCCATATATACATTAAACAATGTGGGGCTAAGGGAGGAGCCCTGTGGCACACCACACTGGAGGGGGATAGATGCCGACCGTTCACTGCCTTCCCAAACCTGGTACGTCCGGTCGCAGAGAAATGACATAAGCCACTTCAGAGCCACACCTGTAACCCCTATATCTGACAGCCGTTGGATCAACACTTGGTGGTTCACAGTGTCGAAGGCCGCACTAAGGTCCAGGAGGATCACTGCCACGGACCCTCCTGAATCCAAAATGCTCCTGGCTTCCTCAACGACTGCCAGAAGAGCGGTATCGGTGCCCTGACCTGGGCAAAATCCAGTTTGAGAGTCTCGCAACAGGTCATTAGACTCCAGGAAGTATGACAACTGACTGTTCACCAACCTTTCAGCGATCTTACCGAGTCCAGGAAGCAAGGAAATGGGCCTGAAATTTGCCAGATCCGATGGATCCAGATTTGGCTTTTTCAGGAGAGCCTTTACCACTGCTCTCTTCCAGCTCGGTGGCACCAAGCCCTGGACAAAGGATGCATTAATTAGGTCTGTAACCGGGACCGCAATAATGGTTGCTACCTGTTTCAGGAATCTCATAGGGACCGGATCCCTAGGGGAACCACTCTTCATAGCGCCCAGTTCCTTAAGGACTTCCTCTACTGATACTGGCCCAAAGGTGTCCAAATGGACAAGAACTCCCCCTGGCTGACTGCCAGTATCTATTCTCTGGACAGCCTGGGGCAAGGCATTTAGAATGTTCTCTATTTTCATATGAAAATAGTTCGCCAGCTCCTTGCATTTCTCACCTGGGCTATCATGAGTTACCAAGGGCTCGGGAACTTTAAGAAGTTCCTTTATCACTCTAAAAGTCTCTCTAGAGGAGTTAGAGGAACTTTTTATTCTCTCCTCAAAAAATTGTGCCTTAGCGCAACGAAGAGCAGATTTATACACCCTAATTGCCGCACGATACTCCTCTCGCCTGGCTTCCACCCATTCCTTTCTCCAAGCCCTCTCCAACTTCTTATATCCCTTCCTAAGGGTTCTTAACTTGGGTGTATACCATGGGGCAGAACCCATTCTCTTCTCCCTCTTTAGCACTCTCTTTTTAGGGAGAATAGCGTCAAGAGAGCTGGTCAGCCACTGATTAAGGTTCGCATCTGCGATTACCGGGTCCGAAACTGGGGAGGGACACGTACATTCAAGGTTAGTAATCCAGTTGTCCACCGATAACCTAGACCAGACTCTCTCCAAAGTATGGACCCTATGGAGAAGGGTGGCCGTTGATTCCACTTGCCAAGTTAACGGAACCAAGAAGTGATCTGACCACGGGAGAGGATAAGGGGGCATAGACCTAAGATGGGAAATATTAGCAAAAATAGGGTCAAGCAGATGACCCCTATTGTGCGTAGCTCCCGCGTTGATTAAACTCAACTCATAAGCTTTCAAATCACACTGCAGGTCTACCGCCACTAAATCTGCCGGGTCATTAAAGTGGAGATTAAAATCTCCCAGCGCCATAAAGTTGGCCGTGGAAGAAGCCAAAAACGTGACTGTTTCCATCAGCGAGCTGACGAAATTGCCCACACAACCCGGTGGGCGATATACCAATAGGCCTGACACCGACACCGTGGCTGAAATCCGTAGGGAGAACTGACAGCTCTCACAATCCAACACCCCCCCAATCTGAGCCCTGCACACAAAAGTATCCCTATATATAATGGCAATGCCGCCCCCTCGTCCCACAGGCCTATCCAGATGGTATATTAGAAAGCCTGGGGGGAGGGCTCGCACTATATCCACCCCAGAACAGGATGTGATCCATGTTTCCGTCAAGAACAGAATATCTAAATCATGATCTTGTATAAGAAAATTAATTTCTAATGAGTGGCTCGGAAGGGATCTACAATTCAGCAGAGCCATAGACAGGGCATTCTTTCCCTTAGCTGACTGGATCGACTGACATATCCTGCAGCCAGAGAAAAGTTTAGATCCTTTGTGGATATACTTACAAGTTAAATCTTTAAGGGGGCGTAATGACATGATGTCCTCACGAGAATATGTACTCCTTATTTCTGGCGTTTTGGCCAAGGATCCTGGCCCTAAGCCCGTCTGGGCCCGGACGGGCACAGACGGGCTGGACTCTGGCGTGACTCCGGCGGGGATCCGGCGTCTCCACTGCGCGTCAGCATGACCATCCTTGTGACGCTAGACCGTCGAAACAGATGGCGCCGCCAGGCGTCCTTCACTCACCCAATATGGCCGCCAAAGTGCCGAGTGGCCGGGAAAAGGACCCGCAAAAGAGCGGTGGATCAAACTATTACTGTGCAAGTAAGTGGGCAACACTATAAAATCAGGGGAGAAAAACAAAAATAAAAACAAATACAAAACGGGGATTTTAAAAACGCCTAGTAAACAGGCAAAACGACAGCAATAAGCGCAGCGTGCTCTAACCGCTCTTGTAAGGTCAATCAGTCGACTGGCAAGACAAAACCTCTGATTTACCCTCCTTAAGAAGAGGTCGAGCGTCCTTGTGACGCTAGACCGTCAAAACAGATGGCGCCGCCAGGCGTCCTTCACTCACCCAATATGGCTGCCAAAGTGCCGAGTGGCCGGGAAAAGGACCCGCAAAAGAGCGGTGGATCAAACTATTACTGTGCAAGTAAGTGGGCAACACTATAAAATCAGGGGAGAAAAACAAAAATAAAAACAAATACAAAACGGGGATTTTAACCCCTTCGAAGCTCATGACGGAGCGGTTCCGTCATGAGCATCGGTTGGGCTGTGCTCATGACGGAACCGCTCCGTCATGAGCACAGCCCCTGGGGGAAGCGCTGGCGCTCCCCCCCTGGGGCATCGATCGTGCCCCCACAGAGGGGGATGGCAGCGGAAGAGTTTCCGCTGCCACCCCCGAGCCCCCCACGCTTCCTGATGACGTCAGCGCGCGCCGGCGTCATCAGGAAGCGTTGGACGCACTGGAATTCATTTCTTCCAGCACGTCCAACGGGGAGGGTGAGTGTTTTGCTGCGGTGTGGCGGGGGGGGGGGGGGCGGAATTCGCAGGCCTTGAGGCATCGGGGGAGAGGAAAGAGTATTTCCTCTCCCCTGATGTCTCAATGCTGGGCATTCCTGTACCACGCTCGCGCACAGCGTCGCGATCGTGGAGCAGGGATGCCCCACTAGACACCAGGGATGTCCATTTCGTCATTTGGGAAGCGACCCCTTGGGCAAGGGTCGCTTCCCAGGGGGAATAATTATTGCACAGACTTTTCTGCCCCCCCCTGGGAGCAGATCGGTCCACTTTCGGTCCGTTTCTGCCCCCAGGGGGGGGCAGAAAAGCCCACTAGACACCAGGGATGTCGTTTTATTGATATGGGAAGCGACCCCTTGGGCAAGGGTCGCTTCCTGGGGGAATCATTTATGCTCAGACTTTTCTGCCAGATCGGTCCACTTTTGATCCGTTTCTGCCCCCAGGGGGGGCAGAAAAGCCCACTAGACACCAGGGATGTCGTTTTATTCATTTGGGAAGCGACCCCTTGGGAAAGGGTCGCTTCCCTGGGGGAATCATTTATGCTCAGACTTTTCTGCCCCCCCCGGGGGCAGATCGGTCCACTTTCGGTCCGTTTCTGCCCCCAGTGGGGACAGAAAAGCCCACTAGACACCAGGGATGTTGTTTTATTCATTTGGGAAGCGACCCCTTGGGCAAGGGTCGCTTCCTTGGGGGCATAATTTTCTGGAAGACTTTTCTGTCCCCCCCTGGGGGCAGATCGGTCGACTTTCGGTCCGTTTCTGGCCCCAGGGGGGGGGGGCAGAAAAGCCCACTAGACACCAGGAAATTAGTGTAAATAAAAATGGAAGTGACCCCTTTGGCAAGTGTCGCTTCCAGGGGACAATTTTTATAATATGTATTTGGCCCACCCGCCCCGGGACAGAGTAGCCTTTTTTTTACCTGCTGTTTTCTGCCCCACCTGGCACATAACCCGATTGACCATTTGGGTAGTAACATAGCATGTTATAATGTTTATTGTTATATTTTTTGTCAATTGCAATAGTAATGTTTTTTTTTTTTACTTTTTTGTTCTAGGTGAAGGCTTTTGCTCTTTTCAGTTTGACGTGTTGTTACTGGTGGTTCTGCTGTTTGTGAAGTTTGGTAAGAGACTCTTTTTTGTACAATGTAAATGTGTTTGATTTTCTGCATGAATTTTTTTTGCAAATGGTGTAATAATAGCAGTATGTTTGTTTTTTGAGTGTTAAAAACTTTTTGCATTGGTGCTCGATGTGTATCTTGTTGTCTTGTGAGTAATTTGTTTTTTTTTCTTCTTTCTAGTTTGATATCGTTGGTTTTTGCTGTGTCACTGCAGAGTTGGTTTCTGGTGAGTGCAGCTGTCTCTTGTAATTGGATTGTATAGTTTTTGAGTACATTGATCTTTGTGATAAAGGTACACATTTCTTTACTTACTTGGTTTGCACATTGTTGGTTGTTGTTGACTTGTTTGTGCAGTCTTCTATCTTAGTAAGTATAATGGCTAGCCGCAGGATTACTGCTCAGCAGGTTGTTGGTTTGCTGTTTGAGTCTTCCTCTGACCATGGTTCAGAGACTGACTCTGCATCTGAGGGAGAGGAGGCAGGGGACGATTCTGGCAGTGAGTTGTCTCTCCGTATGGAGTCATCGGATGATGAAGATACTCTTAGTGCGGATGAAGTGCCTGTGTTAGAGGAGGAGACTGATGTGCCGATAGTGCGGCAAGAGGCATCTGGGCTGCAGCCTGGGGCTGCAAGGCTTCCCGTTGGTGTAGTGCGGCAAGAGGCATCTGGGCTGCAGGCTGGGGCTGCAAGGCTTCCCTTTGAAAGTGATGACCTCTGGGTTGCCCCTGGCATGGTGCAGCCGGCATTGCCAGAGTTTACTGGTGTTCCAGGGTCTAGAGTGAATACTGAAAACTTTTTGCCGGTAAATTTTTTTCAGTTGTTTATGGACGATGTGTTTTTGGCAGAGATTGTTGAGCAGACTAATTTGTATGCCGAACAGTTTTTGAGGGACAACAGTGCCAGACTTAGGCCCTACTCTAGAGCTACCCGGTGGACTCCCACAAATGTTGAAGAGATGAAGAAGTTCTTGGGTTTAACTTTTTTGAAGGGCTTGCTAAGGAAGCCATCAATGTCTTCATATTGGTCTAGCAGTCCCTTGATGGCAACGTCTATTTTTCCGGCAGTCATGAGTCGTGACAGGTATTTGCTTCTGCTTCGGATGATGCATTTTGTTGATAATGGTTTAGCGTTGCCACGAGATCACCCTGACTGTGACCGTCTTTTTAAGATTAGGCCTGTCCTTGATCACTTTGTTGATCGATTTTCTGAGATTTATGCCCCTGGGAAAGAAATTGCAGTGGATGAGTCTTTGGTGTTGTTCAAGGGCCGCTTAGTTTTTAGGCAATACATTCCTAGTAAGAGCGCATGCTATGGAATAAAGCTGTATATGCTGTGTGACAGTAGGACTGGATATGTCTCTAATTTCAGGGTGTACACCGGTAAGGAATCTAGGATTAACCTCCCTGGTTGTCCGTCCACTTTTGGAGTGACTGAGAAAATTGTTTGGGAACTTGGCAGAGGATTTTTTAACAAAGGCCACCATTTATATGTAGATAACTTCTACACTGGTGTGCGGTTGTTCAGGGAATTGGCCAAAGTGGACACTGTCGCTCTAACCGTAAAGGTTTCCCGAAAGAACTTGTTTGTCAAAAGCTTGTGCGGGGACAGTGCAGTGCGTTGCGTTGCCAGGAGCTTCTTGCTGTGAAGTTTTCAGACAGGAGAGATGTCTACATGCTGACTACCATCCATGATGAAAGCACTGCACCTGTGACTGTTTGGGGTCAGGTCGCTGAAGCGCGCAAACCTGTGTGCATTTTAGACTACAATAGGCACATGGGTGGTGTTGACAGAGTAGATCAGAGGTTGGAACCTTACACTGCTCTTCGCAAGGCTTACATTTGGCACAAGAAGTTGGCTATCCATCTTTTCCACTTGGCAATGTTTAATGCTTTTGTTGTGTTCCAGGATTCTTGCCCTGAGTCAAAGATTACTTTTGCTAAGTTTCAGGAGTCTGTAATAGGCAGCCTTGTTGTAGTGGAACAGGCAAGTGTTCCTAGAGTTGGAGTGGTGGAGGATGTTGCTAGATTGAAAGATCGCAACTTTCCAGATCACATTCCTCCCACACCCTCAAAAGATTTTCCCAGTAGGAGATGTAGAGTCTGTTGGCGAAGAGGTTCGCGGAAGGAGAGTCGTATGTACTGCCCCGACTGTCCTTCTCATCCTGCACTGTGTGTCCCTGCTTGTTTTAGAGCGTACCACACGCGAAAGAATTTTTGGGAGCATTCATGAGTGGTAAAGTGAACTGCCTGGTCTGTATTCTTTGGATAATTTGATTCTGTTTCAAGGTTGGTGTTAGTGCAATGCATTTAGTTGCTGATTTTCTGTTAGAAGATTTGTATCTATTTGCGATTTGTTTGTGTTGTTATTTTTTTCAAAAAAATCCTAAATGTGATGGCGGTGTGTGTAGGCTTGCGCTTGGCTGTTGGTGTGTGTGGACTGGCACTTGGTTGATGGTGTGCGTGGAATGGTGCTTGGCTGGCGGTGTGCGTGGACTGGCGGTGTGCATGGACTGGCGGTGTGCGTGGACTGGTGCGTGGCTGGTGGTGTGCGTGGACTGGAGCTTGGCTGGCGGTGTGCGTGGAATGGTGGTTGGCTGGCGGTGTGCGTGGACTGGTACTTGGCTGGCGGTGTGCATGGACTGGTGGTGTGTGCGGACTGGTGCTTGGCTGGTGGTGTCCGTGGACTGGAGCTTGGCTGGTGGTGTGCGTGGACTGGAGCTTGGCTGGCGGTGTGCGTGGAATGGTGCTTGGCTGGCGGTGTGCGTGGACTGGTGTTTGGCTAGCGGTGTGCGTGGACTGGCACTTTGCTAGCGGTGTGTGTGGACTGGTGCTCGGCTGACTGTGTGTGAGTAGTGACTTTCTGCTGGTCACTACACACACTGCTAGCTGAGTGCTACTCCACGCAATCCATCAGCCTGTGTAGTTGTTGTGTCTGGATTGTGGGCCTGTGAAAGTGATGGGCCCTTGAATGGCGCTGTGTGCTGGTGTGAGTTTTGTTATGTGATGGGCCCGCGGCTGGCGGTGTGAATGGTTTTGTATGTCTCACACGTATGAAAGGTGTATGAATGGCCTGTAAAGAGGTTGGTGCCTTGTCGTGGCTTTACAGCTCACGAGCTGTGAGTCAATGGTTCAGTTTCTCGCCCTTTCAATTATTACCAGTGCATTTCATTTCTGTGAAATCATTTGCTAATACAATTGTATCTACTGAACCATCACTCACCCTCGTGCCAAATCCAACCAGTATGTGTGTGTGCTTGCGAATTAGATGGCTGTGCAGTAATATTTGTCTTTCTGAAGCAGGGTGTACCATGTCCCTTTTTGGTGAATTTTGTAATGTGTTGCTTTTGTGCCTGGTGGTGCGAATGGTCTTGTTTGTATCACGTATGAAAGGTGTGTGTATGGCCTGTAAAGTGGTTGGTGCCTTGACGTGGCTTTACAGCTCACGAGCTGCGAGTCATTGGTTTGTTTTTTTGTGTATTTAATTATTGACAGTGCATTTCATTTTTGTGAAATCTCTTGTTAATAAAATTTAATACACTGAACCATGACTCGCCCTCGTGCCAAATCCAACCAGTATGTGTGTGTGTTTGAGGAATAGATGGTTGTGCAGAAATCTTTGTCTTTAGTTTCTCTGCCAAGGTACACTTTCCATGCAAGAATAACCCACCAACTGTAGATATTGTCGAAAACCCATGGGAGTTCATGGTGATGTCTCTCTTGTTAATTCAATAAGTTTTTTTTTATCCCCAACGTCCTGCAAACCTCAAAATGTCTGCCACATTTTCTTTGCAATATTATTCCAAAATTCTCACGCTGTAGGAACAATAGTTAATCTGGTTTTGCAAGGGGGGTCACTTTGGTTTTTGGCCCGGTGCTCGGCGGCCATCTAGGGAAACCTACCAAACCCACACATTTCTGAAAACTATACACCCGGCGGCTTCCAGGGAGGTATGGCTTGCGTGGATCCCCCAACGTTTCCTTACCCAGAATGCCCTGCAAACCTCATTTTTAGCTGAAAAAAATCACTTTTTTCACACATTTTGGGGTGGGAAAGTTGTGGCATCACCGGGCTCACACAAATTTACCACCACCCAGCGTTCCCCCAGGTCTCCTGGTAAAAATGGTGCCTCACTTGTGTGGGAGGCCCAAGTACCCGCGGCAGGCAAGGGCCCAAAATGTAGTGAGGCGACATCAAAATGGCCTATCGCAAAACCACCTGGTTTTGCCTGGTGGGTCACTTTGGTTTTTGGCCCGGTGCTCAACGGCCATCTAGGGAAACCTACCAAATCCACACATTTCTGAAAACTAGACACCCGGCGGCTTCCAGGGAGGTATGGCTTGCGTGGATCCCCCAACGTTTCCTTACCCAGAATCCCCTGCAAACCTCATTTTTAGCTGAAAAAATCACTTTTTTCACACATTTTGGGGTGGGAAAGTTGTGGCATCACCGGGCTCACACAAATTTACCACCACCCAGCGTTCCCCCAGGTCTCCTGGTAAAAATGGTGCCTCACTTGTGTGGGAGGCCCAAGTACCCGCGGCAGGCAAGGGCCCAAAACGTAGTGAGGCGACATCAAAATGGCCTATCGCAAAACCACCTGGTTTTGCCTGGTGGGTCACTTTGGTTTTTGGCCCGGTGCTCGGCGGCCATCTAGGGAAACCTACCAAACCCACAGATTTCTGAAAACTAGACACCCGACGGCTTCCAGGGAGGTATGGCTTGCGTGGATGCCCCAACGTTTCCTTACCCAGAATCCCCTGCAAATCTCATTTTTAGCTGAAAAAATCACTTTTTTCACACATTTTGGGGTGGGAAAGTTGTGGCATCACCGGGCTCACACAAATTTACCACCACCCAGCGTTCCCCCAGGTCTCCCGGTAAAAATGGTGCCTCACTTGTGTGGGAGGCCCAAGTACCCGCGGCAGGCAAGGGCCCAAAACGTAGTGAGGCGACATCAACATTGCCTATCCCAAATGTCGCATCACTACGTTTTGGGCCCTTGCCTGCCGCGGGTACTTGGGCCTCCCACACAAGTGAGGCACCATTTTTACCGGGAGACCTGGGGGAACGCTGGGTGGTGGTAAATTTGTGTGAGCCCGGTGATGCCACAACTTTGTGTGAAACGTGGTGTGTTCACCCTAGGTTTTGAGCCACTTCCTGTCGTGGGCACTATGCCTACCCACACAAGTGAGGTAGCATTTTTATCGGGAGACTTAGGGTAGTTCAGATTTGTAAAGCAACTGTTATTACCTATTGATTTTTGATGCATTTCTCCCTTCCAAATGAAAGACATTGTGTAAAAAAAAAAGTCATTTTGAAAAATGACCAATAATTGTCATGCAAGTATGAGTATTCCCAATTTCGAAAATGTCCAAATATGCACTGTTTCTAAACTCTGTAATTTGTTCCCATTTCAGAAATACATAGGTGTCTTTCATACCGATTTTTCCATGTATACATTTTCCCACAATAATTGCTATATACCCGGAACAAAAAAAAAAAAACATTACAAAATGCTGCTCAGTTTTTTACTCTGGGTTCGTTGGACTCTTGGTGAACCTACAAGTCCTATATATCCCCACAACCAGGAAGGTCCACCGGATGTAACGGTACATTGCTTTAAAAGAGATGTCATAATTCGAAGAAGTTACAGGTGAAAACGTTGACTCAAAAGGCTGCTTTTTTCAACAAATGTTTAATTTTTCCTATATTTACCTGTTAGTTTCTATAAAGAAACCTTGATGGATCTACACAAATGACCCCTTGCTGAATTCAGAATTTTGTCTACTTTTCAAAAATGTATAGCTTTCCAGGATCCATTATTGCTTTTCTACCCAGTTTTACCATTATCTGAAGAAGGTTGAAAGCACAAAAAATAGCAAAAATAGGGTATGTCCCAGAAAAATGTCAAAACTGTGTAAAAAATGTTGGATTTCTGACAAAAATCTGTCATTCCCTAAAAGCTGGAGAAATTGTGATTTCAGCCCCACAAACCCTTTTTTGATATCATTTGCAGAGAAAAACCCAGACGCTTTCATTTGCAGCCACTTTTCCCCATTTTTCACAAAAAAAACTAAATTTTGCTGTATTTTGACTAATTTCTGGGAACCCTCTAGGAGAATCCACAAACCCTGGGTACCTTTAGAATCCCCATGATGTTGGAAGAAAAGGACGCAAATTTGGCGTGGATACCTAATGTGGTCAAAAAGTTACAGGGGCCTAAGCGCGCACTACCCCAAATAGCCCAAAAAAGGCTTAGCACAGGAGGGGAAAAGGCCTAGCAGCGAAGGGGTTAAAAACGCCTAGTAAACAGGCAAAACGACAGCAATAAGCGCAGCGTGCTCTAACCGCTCTTGTAAGGTCAATCAGTCGACTGGCAAGACTGAACCTCTGATTTACCCTCCTTAAGAAGAGGTCGAGCGTCCTTGTGACGCTAGACCGTCAAAACAGATGGCGTCGCCAGGCGTCCTTCACTCACCCAATATGGCCACCAAAGTGCAGAGTGGCCGGGAAAAGGACCCGCAAAAGAGCGGTGGATCAAACTATTACTGTGCAAGTAAGTGGGCAACACTATAAAATCAGGGGAGAAAAACAAAAATAAAAACAAATACAAAACGGGGATTTTAAAAACGCCTAGTAAACAGGCAAAACGACAGCAATAAGCGCAGCGTGCTCTAACCGCTCTTGTAAGGTCAATCAGTCGACTGGCAAGACTGAACCTCTGATTTACCCTCCTTAAGAAGAGGTCGAGCGTCCTTGTGACGCTAGACCGTCAAAACAGATGGCGCCGCCAGCCGTCCTTCACTCACCCAATATGGCCTCCAAAGTGCAGAGTGGCCGGAAAAAGGACCCGCAAAAGAGCGGTGGATCAAACTATTACTGTGCAAGTACTTAATAGATTACAGACCTGGGCCGATGAACAAGATATCATTAGCGACCTCCAATATGGGTTTCGTGAGGGATTGGGCACAGTTGAACAGGGGCTGAACCTTCACATTTTGATGGAAAAATATACAAAGGCAAAAAAGGGCAGACTATTTATGACCTTTGTCGACCTAACAGCAGCTTTCGACTGTGTCCTGCATGACAAGTTGTGGCTGATTTTAGAAGGGCTCGGTGTCGATTTTTTAATCATTACTTTTTTAAGGGAACTTTACTCGGGGGCTAGGGCTAAGGTAAGATATGGAAGGAACGGAGAATGCACGAGGCACTTTGGTATTGAGAAAGGGGTGAGGCAGGGCTGCGTCCTTGCTCCATTTCTCTTCACATTATATATAAACGGTCTGGAATTTATTTTAACCAAAGAGTGTAGGGATCTACCCAAAGCAGCAAAGCGTCCCATCCCGGCACTTCTGTATGCAGATGATGCTGTTTTAATGGCCTGTACCCCACTTGCTCTTCAGAAGGTAGTTAATTCTTATACGAGTTTTATGTCAAACCTGGGATTGTCTATAAACTGCACAAAGACTTACACTATGAATTGCGGGGTCGGGACTAACAGGAGAGCTAAGACCATATTTATTAACACCAGCCCAATTGAGCAAACAAAAAATTTTCCTATTTAGGGATTTTATTTGAGAGGACAGGAAGCTGGACTGAGGCGATCAAGAGTAGACGACTGTTGTTCGCCAGGGCATTAGCGGCCTTGACGAACTTCAGCCGAAAACTAGGAAAGCGCCCACCGGCTGAACTCATACACATCTATAAGGCAAAATGTGTTCCTATTGCCATTTACGGAGCAGGTGTTTGGGGTTACGCTGACACACATAGTATGCAGACCGTGGAAAACAGGTTCCTGAAATTCCTCCTAGCAGTACCCCAAAGCACTACAACATACATAGTACATACGGAATTGGGTATCCCATACTTGGAAGATATCATCAAGATCCAACCTGTTCTTTTATGGCACAGAATTTGGATGTCAGAGGAAACAGGATTTAATCGCTACCTACTGACTGACGTATTGAAATCTGACGGTGCCAAATTCATTAGGTGGCTGGAATATGTAAAAAAACTTATGCTCGATATAGGCCTTCCGGAATTTTATATAGATCCAAGCACTATGTGCACTATTTCCAGGAAAGACCTTAAGGCCTGCTGTATGGATCATTTTGGCGAAAAAAGAATAGCTGTTGAATTAAAAAAAACCTACTGCCCAAGCCCACCATTTAACCCTGTCCTCACCTACCATTCAACTATATTTATCATTAATTGATAACGATTTTGATCGTCTTTTGTTGTCTCGTTTTAGATTTAATTTGATATTTAGACTTCTTAGTTTCCCAACGATGAACGACTGGTCTAGACATTTGTGTAACTGCCCTTGTGATGGTACTTCCATGCAATCTACTATTCATGTTATTTTATTTTGTAAATTTTATGAAGTACCAAGAAAGACATGGATTGTACTAGCTTTGAAGACCCTTGGTTTGAGACGTTGTCGTCCTGCCCTTTTAGCCTTGCAATTTTTAGAGAATGAATTCATCATTGCCACTGTTACTGCATGTCTTAATAATGTTTTTAGATGTCGGAAAACAATGATCATGTGATCTTCAAAACACCTATGTCCTGATTAGGATTTTATTGTTGTAAACTATATTTGTTTCTTTTTTAACACTGTACTTTGATGGTTAATGCATTTTTTAACCGAATAAAGAAATAATGATGATAATGATGATGATACTGTGCAAGTAAGTGGGCAACACTATAAAATCAGGGGAGAAAAACAAAAATAAAAACAAATACAAATGGGGATTTTAAAAACGCCTAGTAAACAGGCAAAACGACAGCAATAAGCGCAGCGTGCTCTAACCGCTCTTGTAAGGTCAATCAGTCAACTGGCAAGACTGAACCTCTGATTTACCCTCCTTAAGAAGAGGTCTAGCGTCCTTGTGACGCTAGACCGTCAAAACAGATGGCGCCGCCAGGCGTCCTTCACTCACCCAATATGGCCGCCAAAGTGCCGAGTGGCCGGGAAAAGGACCCGCAAAAGAGCGGTGGATCAAACTATTACTGTGCAAGTAAGTGGGCAACACTATAAAATCAGGGGAGAAAAACAAAAATAAAAACAAATACAAAACGGGGATTTTAAAAACGCCTAGTAAACAGGCAAAACGACAGCAATAAGCGCAGCGTGCTCTAACCGCTCTTGTAAGGTCAATCAGTCGACTGGCAAGACTGAACCTCTGATTTACCCTCCTTAAGAAGAGGTCGAGCGTCCTTGTGACGCTAGACCGTCAAAACAGATGGCGCCGCCAGGCGTCCTTCACTCACCCAATATGGCCGCCAAAGTGCCGAGTGGCCGGGAAAAGGACCCGCAAAAGAGCGGTGGATCAAACTATTACTGTGCAAGTAAGTGGGCAACACTATAAAATCAGGGGAGAAAAACAAAAATAAAAACAAATACAAAACGGGGATTTTAAAAACGCCTAGTAAACAGGCAAAACGACAGCAATAAGCGCAGCGTGCTCTAACCGCTCTTGTAAGGTCAATCAGTCGACTGGCAAGACTGAACCTCTGATTTACCCTCCTTAAGAAGAGGTCGAGCGTCCTTGTGACGCTAGACCGTCAAAACAGATGGCGCCGCCAGGCGTCCTTCACTCACCCAATATGGCCGCCAAAGTGCTGAGTGGCCGGGAAAAGGACCAGCAAAAGAGCGGTGGATCAAACTATTACTGTGCAAGTAAGTGGGCAACACTATAAAATCAGGGGAGAAAAACAAATACAAAACGGGGATTTTAAAAACGCCTAGTAAACAGGCAAAACAACAGCAATAAGCGCAGCGTGCTCTAACCGCTCTTGTAAGGTCAATCAGTCGACTGATGCTAGTCGGATAGGGGTTCTGGGTACTGAGGTGAGTTCTTGGTACACCACAATTCACTGAGGTCCTGGTTTCCTGCGCATAGTTCTGTGCATGAGCAGAATCCCTGCAACAGGGGCTGGTTAGAAGCCAGGCTAGACAACGAGGAAAAGGCATGGAGAGTGAATAAAATGGAAAGTGTTAAAACATTGCTTTAGTCACTGAAAAAGAATAGGTCAAACCAGATAAATCAAAAGTGAAGAAAGAGAGGAACCAGATGATGATGATGATGACAAATTCTTCAGTGAGTTACCGATTTCGAGACCTATTCTGTTCTGAGACAGATCGGCAGAATCGACCCAGACAACAGCCGGGGTTGGTGGAGGCAGAAACATGGCAACAGCGCAAGCCCTACTGGAGTAGTACCTAGTACCCCGTCAGAAGTTCCAACTACAATGACAAGGCCTAGTACAAGTGGGACCGAGTACACTGCAGAGACAGTGGTGATTACACCTCCTCATGAAGAGGTCTACATTGAGATTCTAAAATAGAATTTGAAGAGATGCTTAGTGTAATGTGGTATGAACACATTACTGACATATAATGCTGATGAGATGAGATACTTGATCAAAGAAGCAGCTAGGTGCACCAATGATGCACAAGGCAAATTGGAAGAATTGGCTGATAAGTTAGATATTGACGTAAGTAAAATGAAGAATCCCAAACAAAATAAAAAAATGGATTTTAACACATGATGAAATCAAGGAGATGGATCTCATTACACTGAGAGCCCATATGGACGATTGATTGAGAAAATACGAGACTGGAGTAATTTAAAGAACTATCCAGAAAAAAGGAATAAGGGAACATTAAATAATAAAAAGATGAAGAACAGTGAGGCGAAAGTGGGGAAAGGTCTAGCAAGTGATTCGGGAGTGTGAACAAGTACAATGGCTGAGTTTCTTTTAAGGGAAGTGCACGGAGGGACTTTGGTGCATATCACTTGGAAGAGGGTAGATTTGTTTGTTTTTACGCATAACTTTCCAAAGTTGAGAGAAGACCCATCAAAGTGGTTTGGTGATGTCTATGAATTGTCACATCTTTCTGCAATGCTATGAGCAGATTTGAATTGGTTGTTTTAAATTGTTTTTCCTGGAGATTTGTGGCTGGAGTGTAAGGTGGTGGTAGGGTAGCCGACGCAGGAACCACCTGGACAGAGACTTAACTATTTACCTTCAACAGATGTGGATGAAAAATACAAGACAGTAATTGAGCATTTGAATAAATCAATTCCAGAAAGGCATATAAACTGGGAAAAGTTTTTGGGGACAACCAAGGAGCCTAAAGAGTCAGTGCATTCCTATGAGAGGTTGATGCAGATATTCAAAAGGCATAGTGCAGTCAAAATTCCAGAGAAATATGCTGCTGGAGGTTTTGTTTCTGCATTCATGAATGGGATGAGATCAGAGATTAGTAATCACCTTCAACAAAGTGCCATTAGCAAACCTTTTCTTGGACCCTAGAATTGTAATTGACTTGAACCCAAGGCAGGGAAATCAAAAGTCTCTCCTAAACAAGACCTTCGACTTCCTGGTCAGGGAACTCTGCTCTCCCCTTGCGCAGCTCCGTTGTTGCACCGCTGTCCCCTGCGCCTCTCTGGTCTCTGGTCAGTTAGGTATTCGAGGCCCACCTCCACCTGCAGGCTCCTGCCTGCGCCTTATCCCTGGTGATACAGTGGTAGAGCCTTGCTCTTCTGCTGGTCCGCTCGGCCAGCCTTTTCTTTTTCTGGTTGTGTCTGTTTTTTCTGCTTGTCTGGTTCTGCTATTGTGTAGGCCTGGGTGGTAAATTCCGTTCCGCTCAGGGTAATTTTGCGTTCCGCGGAAATTCCCAAAATTCAGCGATCCGTGACTTCGCAGAATTTTTTGCTTGCTTGCGCTTTCAAAATGCGTGTTTGCGAGATATTTCCCCCCGAGCACGCAAACAGCGTTCGCGAACAGGAAAAAAGCATCGCGAACGGGTGGAACAAGCAATTTCGCGTGCTCGCAGAGATATTTTTACCGTTTCACGGAGCTTTGCGTAGCGCGACTATACAAATTCTATTCTATATTGTGCCTATTTTGTCTGGTTTCTGTTATTGTGCCTGTTTTGTCTGGTTTCTGTTATTGCGCCTCTTCTGTCTGGTTTCTGTTATTGTGCCCGTTTCTCTAACTATATGTACCTTTTCCTATTGCCTTTTATTCCTTTTACTGTTTTTCAAATATTTTGTGCCTTGTTGTATCCTTACTCCGATTGTGCCCCTTGTGGCCCTTCTCTCGCAGTTTTCCCGCTGTTGCTGCCCCGCGGCCCCTCCCCCGACGGTTCCCGCTACCGCCTCCCAGCTGCGCTCTCTCCCCCGCCCCCTACTAAATAGCGGCCGCTATGCAGCCGTGCAGCGGGTTCGCCACTGGCATGCAAAAAGTCAAGCCTGTTGTCAGGATCGCCTTTCGGCCCAGTGGCAAGGGAATAGAATGACGCAGGTACCGGTGCCACTCCAAGACTCTCCCGCCGCCAAGATGTGAACTTGCACGACTAGGAAACCCTCTGGGGGGAAAGGGGAATGGGAGAGATAAGAGACTACCAAGTCTTCACCCGGTTTTCCTTTCTTTCTGAACATGTGTCTTGGTCAGGATCTGCTTAGTGTGTTCTGGGTGAACCTGAAATAAGATTTCAACTTAGCATGTCACACTGTCATACATTAATCTCTAATCATCTATAGTCTTTTATACTTCATTACATACGTGGTGTATACTTGGTCTGTGCTTCTCTTCTTATATGGTGTAGTGTTTTCACCTTGTTAATTCTGTAATAAACAATACTTATGAATTCCTGATTTGTTAAAATTGGTCTTCCTATTAACGCAGTGAATGTATTTCTTACCTTATTTCACTTGGTGTTAATCTTTAAATATTATCTAGTTCTGTACAACCTGCTTTTGTCTAATGTATATATGTTTTTGTCCTTCTTCTCTTAGCAGAAATTTCCAGAGAATTCTCAACACAGAACCCTTCATACGGTAAGTAATAAACTCCTTAACAACTTAAAATGTAACTCTAGCTTCTAGGTTTCTTGTAGTAAGCATGCTACTCAAACTGATAACAACACAATTATTGTTTCTTGAAATAACTGTACTCCTCACAAGCGCTGCTCATAAAGCACTCGGCTACACTGTTGCTTCACAGTTAACTCCTCTAAACACCGCGCTTCAATAAGCAGCTACACTGTTGCTTCACAGTAATTACATCATAAGCACTCGTTATGCACAAGGCTAAACTTTCTCAGAGAAACTTTTTTCGGTACACTCGAGTAGACTTGTACTGCGCAACTAAAACTCAGCAATTCAAATGTATCAACACCTAAAACACAGAACAGTCTTACTTTGAACTTTGAATTATGCTTCACCACCGGCACTGAAGAGCAATTCTTGACGCGACGGAAAACTAAACGACGGGAACGCCGCCCTCTACCCTGACTAACTATTTTCGCACCGCAACAATTTCCGCTGCCGGTCCCACTGGAAACTCAGGTGTAGTGCGAGATTCCAGCAGGAGCGTCTCGTGACATTCTGATAGGGCCACCTGTGCCACAACACTAGACTGCTGACCCTGATTTTTCTTAACGGCGGCCATCTTAGTATTCCGCCTGATATTTCTGAAACTGTTCTGCACCCTTTGTTGAATATGACAGGGGGCTGTCAAAATAGTGGTATTAATTGACCTCTTGTTTAATCCCGAGCAAAGATGGGTTCTGACCCCCATCTGCGCCCATCAGCAACCCAAACGCGACCAGTGCCAGTGACCCTGGTCCTCTGTCCTCCCACTGCTACGACTCAGCCGCTCTCCAGGCACTCAACCCCGAAAGAAACAACAACTGCCAGCTGTCGACGCCGAACACCACCCACAGCCAGTTCTCCTGCCGCAGCACCGTGGCCCACCTCCGGACCCCATGGCTACTGCCCACACACCGGACGCCAGCGCACCCAAACCCCTGAGCTGCATCCTCCTCAACATATGCTCTCTGGACAGACACGAAGTAGAAATCTGGGACCTCCTTGACACCCTGTCGCCAGACATCGCCTTTCTCACAGAAACTTGGACCAATGCCACCTCTGCCCCTGACATCGCAATCCCCTACGGATAAAAGATCCAGAGGATGGACCGCCTCAACCACCTGGGAGAAGGACTCGCCATTGCACACAAGAACTCACTCCGGTTCACCACATCCAGCACAAACGACTCCTTGGCCCCCACGGAACAGATCCAGAGCAACCCCAGGACGACCCTGTGTGGCACCCTTGACTACAGACCCCCTGGACCACATATCATGTTCATCGCAATCATCACAGACCTCATCGCGCCCCATGCCATCACCACCATGGACTACATACTGCTCGGAGACCTTAACTTCCACCTTGACAACCTCAGCGACCCCAACTCCACCGCCCTCCTGGATTACTTCGCCAACATTGGACCAGATCGTCACCACCCCCACCCACAAGGACGGGCACACCCTCGACCCCATCTTTGCAGGAAGGAACAACCTCCACTTCAGTCACACTATGCAACCCCACTAGACGGACCACTAATGTGTTCACTTCTCCTTCTCCAAACCAACCGTAAACAAACCTACACCATGCCTCCCGTGCAGGAACTGGAGCAAGGTAACAGAAGAGTACCTTAACTCCACCCTCAACCACGCTCCCCGTCCCGCCACACCCGACGTCAACTCTGCAGCCTACAGACTCCACAGATGGATCACCGACTGCGCAGACAAGCTCGCCCCCCCCTCCGGAACTGTAATAAACAGCACCCCATGAAAGCCACCTTGTTCACCACCAACCTCTGAGTATCTAGACGCACCTGCAGACGGCTCGAGAAAGTCTGGAGAAACAGCAAAACCCAGAAAGCAAGGACCAGCTACAAGAACGCCATGACAGAATACAACCAACGCATCAGATCCACCAAAAGGACTTTCATCCAGGACAAGGTCCTCGCCAACTCCAGCAACTCGAAGGAGCTCTTCAGCACCATACAGGAATTCAGGAGGCATACTGGGGACCGCCCTCGACTGGATCCGCTCCTTCCTCTCCGGCTGAACCCAAGGAATCAGACTCCCGCCCTTTCTCTCCGAACCCACAAAGGTCAGCTGCTAAGTACCCCAAGGATAGTCACTCAGCCCCACGCTCTTCAACATATACATGGCCCCCATCGTTAGACAGCATGGACTCAGCATAGTGTCCTAAACCGACAACACTCAACTCATCCTCTCCCTCACCAATGGAACCCAACACCACCAGGCTCAGCTTCCAGGAAGGAAGGAAAGACGTTGCCTCCTGGATGAGCAGCAGCTGCCTGAAGCTCAACTCTGAGAAGACAGAAGTCCTCATCCTCGGACCCACTCCCTCCGGATGGGACAACACCGGGTGGCCCACCGCCCTCAGCACCCCCCAATCCCACTGACCACAGGTGCAACATCAGCATCGTACTCGACTCATCCCTCAGCATGACCCAACAGGTCAACGACGTCTCCCCCACATGTTTCAACACCCTCCGCATTCTCCGCAAGACCTTCAAATGGATCCCCCGAATCCAGAAAGACTGTCACCCACGCACTCATAACCAGCAGACGGGACTATGGAAATGCCCTCTATGCCGGAATCAACAAATCCCTGCTCCGAAGACTCCAGACCATCCAGAACACTGCCGACAGACTCGTCCTCGCCATCCCACGACAAGACCAAATCACCAAGCACCTATGAGATTTCCACGTCCAGAAGAGACTGACCTTCAAGCTTCACACACATGCCTACAAATCCCTCCATAACACCGGACCCCAGTACCTCAACGAAAGAGTCTACACACTCAAGACAAGCCTCCGCTCCGCCAACCTTGCCCTGGCTGAAAGCCCTCAAATCCGCAGAGCTAGAACAGGTGGAAGAACCTACTCCTACACTGCAATAAAGACCTGAAACGAACTCCTGCTCAGCATCAGACGTTCCCCCACACTGCATGCCTTCTGGAACAGCCTCAAGACCTGGCTCTTTGGGTAAGAAGTTGCTGCACGATTCCCCCCAAGCGCCTTGAGACCCTCACTGGTGAATAGTGCGCTTCACAAATCCCCGATTGATTGATTGTTTGATTGATTGATTGATAAAAATGGTAATCACAATGAAGCTGCCATTCTCAAGAGATGTGACAGTGCAGACTAAAGAAGATGCCAGAATGGGCATATGGGCAGGAAAAAGGATATCAATATTGAAGCACATCTTGGGGCGTGGCTAGCAACCGACCGAAATGGCGGCCGCCTGAAATTTCTCCAAGCCCCCACCATCATCTCTGACATCTTTCCCCTGCGCACATGCTCTTCCACACCTCAACAGTGCACGAAGGAGCCGATTTGGGTGCGACGCGCTGGAACTGAGTGCAGACTCTCTGCTACGCCTGGGACACAGCTGCAAGGACTCGAGAGTGCTCCGACAGGCGTGGAGAGACCCATCTCATCACAGGCTTACCACGCTCATGGTCCTAGCTGGATTTTTTCCCTCTGCCCCTTACTGAATGAATATTCTTGGGGAGACTCTGAGAACACTACAAGTGGGCCCCCCGTACAACGCCGGAGTGCTACCCATCACAGGCGCCCCTGAAATAACTGAGACATTCCAAGCCAGCAACTGCCGCATAGCAGTGGGGGTGCGTGAAACAGTGCAAAATCAGACAACTGTTGCCCAGGATAGCACTCCTTAGTCTGAGTAGCAGAATCAAACCTGCAATAAGGACCCTTAAGAGCCGACATAGCCGTCAGGAAAGTGACCAAACACTAACGGAAGCACATCAATGGTCCCTTCATAAAAGCATGCCGCCCGGATGTCCTGACTGCGCCACCACTCTGATCCCCAGCCTGTGCGCACACGAAACAACGACCGTATCTTGTGGTAGAAAACCCGAAAGGCCGCAGGTGACAGTGCATCACCCAGACAGGCAGCGGTGAGTACTACCACTCCAGTTTCTTGACCGCTGTGTGGTATGACCCAAAACACATAGCGATGGGGGGTCAGAGTCAGCGTGCCGCGCACCAGACCAAATTGGATAAATACACATGCATTAAAACCCAACCGGAAACAATGACCCAACCGTCTACGCTGGTTCCAGATGAGGCCTCCTTGGAAGGGACAGAAGTAACATTGCAGGATATACTCTCTACCTTGAATGAAGTGCACACAGCCCTTGACTTTCGTATTGGCATGCTATCGGTAGAACTCTCACTGATCCAAGCCGACTTTAAAAACATGAGCGCACGAGTCCCGGAAGTGAAAACCACAACGGGGACTTTACGTGACGATACCACTGGACTTAAACATCAAGTGTGCCAACTCGAAACTGAAAGTATAATATAATGGCTGCTAAACTGGAAGATTATGAAGGCTGTTCACGACGTAATGACGTCAGTATAGTTAGAGTACTGGAAGGGGTGGGGGGCCCGGCAATTTACCTCTTTATAGAAGATCTTATTAAGCAATACCTGCAGCCTAAGCATTTATCCCACTACTTTGCGGTGGAGAGAGCGCACCGCATCCCAGTTGGTAGACCCAAACCGGGTGCGCCCCCAAGGCCTATTCTAGCCTTTATTTTTTATTTCCGTGATCGTGTCCTCATTTTACAAACAGCAAGGGTGGCCCTGCCTGTACGCATCGACCATAGCACAATCACTTTTTTCCCTGACTACACAGCGGCAGTAACTAAACAAAGGCGCAGCTTCTTTGACATCAAAGAAGAGTTGAGGAAAAGAGACCTGAAATACTCCATGCTGTTTCCGGCTAGAATGAGGGTAGAAGTGGAAGGGAAAGCATAGTTCTTTACCACACCAGAGGAGGCCCGGGAATGGCTTGAAGGGTGGTGCAGATTTGCCAAACCTGGAAAGATGAACAGCAAACACCACCACCTTCTGACTGAAAAGGTGCACCCCACACCAGTGGAAGCAACCTCCACGTATGCCGAATCACTTGAGAGACGTTGACAAAGGCAGCAGTTCCAAGAGAATAAGGACTACACAACGACTTCTTCCACTTGCTGAACTGTAAAGTCCAAAGTCCCAAACGGAGGTTTGAGAAATGACTTCTGGTAACAGGTACAACCACTGTAGCATAGTTACAGATGAAGGGTGACGCCCCCCTTACAAAGGTAACAGGAAATGGGAAATAGGCACTCTGGATTGTTTGGGAGGCGGGTAGTTCTAAGTCCGCCAGGCAGGGAGGCAGGGAGGAGGGAGGGACGGGTAACAGGGACTGTTAACTTTTTTCTAGTTTGTTTTTTATGACTCAATTGTATTTCTAATGCGACTTGCAACTTCACAGTGATGTTTCTATTGAAATCTCCGTTAGGGATATCCCGCATCAATGGCTTAAATGACACCAATGTCCAAAACCTACTGCCCCTGATGTTCCCAGGACGTGCCCCACACGCGCTCCACCACTGTCGCTCGTCTCCTGGAATGTTAATGGCTTGGGAGACAAGCTAAATAGGGGACTCGTGTTGCAATATCTCAGGAGCAAAGCGCCAGCAGTAGCCATGATACAAAAATAGAGACTCATCTAGTGGGATCGACTTGTAAAGCCCTAAACCGTTGGGTACACTCGTAATTCACATCAGGCTCAAGGGGCGTGGGAATCCAGGTTAAAAAGCATTTCTCTCTGATTATACAACGCACTTACATGGACAATCAAGGCCGCTTTGCGGGCGGTTTCTTGCCAATGGGAAGGACACACAATCAATTTGGTCACCGGCTACATTCCTCCGGTGCTCCACTTACTGGCTTTTCCAGTGCTTGGCAAATTTCTACTCACAATTCCGGAAGCAGAACTAGTAATTGGGGGTGATTTTAACGTTACACTTGATGACACTCTGGATCGAACGCCCCCTAGGCTACAATACCGTACTCACACAAACTTTGCTGACTTTTTACATACCTTCGACACCTGGCGCTTTAAATTCCTGCAAACACGCCAATACACTTACCACTCCGGTGCTCACAACAGTCTCTCTAGAATTGACAACATACTTACATCGACAGACAGTGTGCGTAGATTCTGAGAGATATCACATCTACCCCGAGGCATCTCTGACCACTTCCCTGTACTTGCTGAATATGCTGTGCAGACCCCAACACGCCGTCGCATATACCCGATATACCCTGGCTATTTACAAAACCCCAAGATGTGGAAGGGATGGCTTACCACCACAAAACATTATTTTACTGAAAATGAGCCGTCAGTGTCATCTCCTCTGACTCTCTGGGAAGCGTACAAAACTGTCCTACGACGACAGGCTATATCTTTAATCTCAGGTCATAAAAAACAAAAGCAGAAGGTAATAGAAACCTTAGAAGTGGAAGTGAATCAACTAGAATCATTACATACCCAAGACCCCTCTGACACTAAAACACATAGGCTACGTACAAAGCAACAAGAATACAAGGAGTACTTATGGGAGGACGCTAAAACCAAACTCACAGCAGTTCGCCACAGGGTTTATGAGGCCGGGGACTGACTGAGTGATTGACTGAAATGCTTATAAAGCGCACTATTGTCGAGGCGTCTTGGCGCTGAGGTGAGTGAGAGCCAACCATAAAACTGAAGGATCTTATGGCATTAAAAAGAGCCAGGTCTGTATCGATTTCCTGAAAAGGGCCCTGTTTGGTTGTAGTCTAATCGTCAAGGGGAGAGAGTTCCATAAGATGGATGCTTGATATGAAAAACCCTTTCCTCCCCATCTGGCTTTCTTTATTTTCGGAACGTGAACCAATCCTGCATTAGCAGACCTGAGACAGCGTTGCGGCTGGCATAGAGGAAACAGGGTTTGAATGTCTGCAGCTCCACCTCCGTACAGAGCCTTATGCACTAAACAAAGTGCCTTAAAGTTTACTCTGATGGATTGGGAGCCAGTGGAGCTGCTTGATAGCTGGAGACGTGGAGTGATGTTTGGGTAAATCGAGCAGAACCCGAGCTGAAGTGACTGAAGTTTAGCAATCTGTCCTTTATCAGCTCCTAAATACAGAGCGTTACAGTAGTCGACTCTGGAAAGAACCAGGGCTCCGACAACTGTTTTCCCAAGTGATAAAGGTATAAATGACAGGATTTTGCGCAAGACTTTTAGTGTAAAGAAACATGCAGAGGATACTTGATTTATCTGTGGGGCAAGTTTCAGATCCTTGTCAAATATAACGCCAAGATTCCTGGCTACAGGGACTGAACAGTTACCGGCCTCCGGAGGCCACTATGCTTGACTCCATACTGACGTTTCTTGCCCAAACTCAATGACCTCAGTTTTTTCGGTGTTAACGTTCAAGAAATTCGAGTTCATCCAAGCCATCACATCCGTGAGGCAGTTGCGAAATCTGTCAGATGTTAAATCCACACTTTGTGTTACCGACACCACTAACTGGGTGTCGTCTGCATACGACACCAGCATAAGTCCATGTTCTTTGATTAATCGTGCCAATGGTCTAACATATAGGTTAAACAGTGTCGGAGACAGGGCCGACACCTGTGGGACTCCACAAGGGAGATGGAATATTCCTGATTGAAGGCCGTCCCAGTGAATCATTTGTTCCCGTGATGCTAGGAATGATGTAAGTAGAGTTAGCGCAACACCTTCAATACCAGCTGCCTTCAGTTGACGCAGCAGAACCACATGATTTACGGTATCGAAAGCTGCGGTCAGATCGAGCAGGATGAGAGCAGCTCTACCCCCTCCATCCATCACTTTACGGATCTCTTCCGTGGCCATGATTAAGGCTGATTCGGTGGAATGCTGAGATCTAAAGCCATGTTGGGTAGAAGCAAGGATGGTATTGTTGTCTAAATGGTCTGTCAATTCCAAGTTCATGGCTTTCTCTAGAATTTTTGTTGGAAATGGAAGGTAGGATATAGGGCGATAATTCTTAGCCTCCGTGGGATCTAAGGACGCCTTTTTTAGGATGGGTCTAATGCAAGCCTTTTTCCAGGTAGCTGGAAAATCCCGGAGCTGGTGATCTCATTTAATAGAGGTGTCAAGAAGGTACTAACTTCTTTGGGAACCAGATGCAATATATGTGGAGGACAGGGGTCCAAAGGCAAACCAGACTTGATTTGTTGCAGCAGATTTGCTACTTGATCTTCTGCTAGAGCAGAAAAAAATGACAGACTATTCAATGTTATAGAGTCCTCCGATAGATCTGTACTGTTTCTCTCATGCTCACTTGCTGAGGTCGCTAGTCCGTCATAGACCGTTTGAACTTTGGTCTGAAAAAAAGTGGCCATTTGGTCCACAAAATTTTGATCCGGCGAAAATACACTGTCGCACGGACATTTTGATAGAGCTGTCATGGTTTTGAACAACTCCTTTGAGGAGTTCTTGCCCGCCATTATTTTAGCAGTGAAGTATACTGATTTAGCCTGTTTTACAGCTGCCTTATATTCGTCTAAGGTGATATTGTATTCCTTTCTATGGTCCACACTATAGTCCAATCTCCAGATACGCTCCTTACGTCTGCATTTAATATTGATTTGACGGAGCTCAGCCGAGTTCCAAGGTGAGGTAACTTGTTTGTTCCGGGAATGCTTTGTTGTTTCAGGAGCAAGCGTATTTACTGCGGATTTCAAAGTTCCTGGTGCCGATGTTAGAGTCAGATGCTACCTCGGGGGGGGATTCCTCTCCAAAGCCGTTATCAAATCACTCTTTTGGATGGATTTCCAAGAGCGTGTTTTAACCGCACCAGATCTTTACCAACATCCCTTGCTCAAATGGGGAGTCTTTATGCTAAAATAAACTGCAGAGTAATAAGACCAAGGTAGTGGTTGAACGCTGACTATTTAGAGGTGTTCATTATTGGTAAAAAATACCATCCAGAGTGTGGCCAGCTAAGTGTGTTGGCTCAGCCGCATGTTCCCAGACGCTTCACATTGCTGCCTCCGCTGTAAAGGGGACAAGGCGGACTTCCTCCATATCCTGTGGTCCTGCCCTCGACTCCGGGGCTACTGGGAGTGAGTACGGCAATCCCTGAGCGAAGTCACACAAATCCCTATATCGGATGACGCCCTGACCTGCCTCATAGGCCTCCGTAGACGCTCGAAAGTCCAGATGGTACGATTAAGATTTGTGGACTTGGCCCTCATATTAGCAGTACGAGCTCTCACCGTGAGGTGGAAATCCCCTAGATGCCCAGCGATATTCAGCTGGCAAGATGACATGATTCAATGGGGAAAGGCCAAAGGTGCAGCCCTTCGGAGGGAAGAAGAGAGGGGGCTCCGTATACAACCCATTTCAATGGAATGGGAGATCATGCTATATGAGTTCGAATCACTTGACTTACTACCCCCACGGGGTACCCCAACCCCATAACACACAGAGTCAATACGCGACTCTTTCATAATAGGTTTCAGGACTCAGAACCATACATGGTATTCCATGAGCACTGCGGATCCCCCAGTACGGTACTGCTAGCATCCCCCTTTAGATTACAATGGACAATGAAGACACCGACCGACCAGGAGCGGGTGTTGGGTGGGTTAAGGAGGGTGGGGACATGGTTGAACCTGTTATTTACGTTCAATGGAAATATAACTACTTTATGCTGTGCATTTATCTGCCATAGCTGCAATGATTTGCTACTCACGTTGTCTACTGATACCATTTATTCTCCGTTTCCTGTTCAATAATAAGGAAAAAAAATAACATGGCAGACTCATGAAACGTATATGTTGTATCTATTGTAAGTACAAAAAGACTGTCTATTTGTAATTTCCATACATTGCATCGGATTTGATATAAAGGTCATCAATAAAGTTTGTTTATAAAAAAAAGTGTGTTGGCTCAGATACCATCTGCCTCTGCCCAAAACTTGCAAGGTTGTCTACCAGGCGAGACGTATCAGGGTCGTTATTGGCTTCTAGGCGGAAACTGAAATCCCCCAGTACCATAAAGGTGGGGGTATCCAAACAAGACTCTAAAAACGTCTGGAGCGAGCTGGAAAAGGGAGCTCTCGCCCCTGGTGGTCGATAGATAAGTAACCCCTGGAAAAGTTCTGAATTGTTGTTTCTGACACAAAAAGACAGTGCCTCAGCAGCCTGTAGCGATAGTTCTGGCATGATCTTGAGTGTGTAGCATGATCGATAAATTATGGCTATCTCTCCCCCTTTAGTCTCGGCCCTATCCATATGGGCAACAAGATAGCCTGTAGGAACTGCTATGTTCCAATCAGGTTCTGAGGCGCCATTGGCCCAGGTTTCTGTAAAAAACACAAGGTCAGGATTTGCGACTTGGATCAAACATTCCAGGTCATATTTGTCTTTGCACATTGATCTGGTGTTTAATAGGATGCCACTAATAACATCTGTGCTAGGGCTCCTTTCATGGCGGGGAGGGCCCTTGAGGGATGTTCTTTTAGCTGTTACCGGCCCTTGTGGTCTCCCGCTGTTGTAGGTGTTAGCGTTGTTGCTCATACTTAGAGCATGCACCGCAAAGCAGGCAAGCTTCTGGCCTGGCTAGACAAACGAACGCGAGCGGATAGATGGGTGACAGAGCTCCGATTAGACGATGGGACACTTACATCAGACCCACAAGAAATAGTAGACGCCTTAGCAGCGCACTACGAGCGCATTTATACACCCACGACCAAGACTGACTTACAAGATGCAATAGCGTTCCTACGAGATATACACTTACCTACACTCACACAGGAAGATACCCAATTACTAGAAGCAGACCTAACCACGGACGAACTAACACTCGCTATGGGAAAAATACAGTCAGGAAAAGCCCCATGTCCTAACGGCATACCCATCGAACATTACAAGCGGGCGGCTGCTAAACTGGCCCCCCACCTGTTAAAGATGTATGAAGCAAGCCTGGAAAAGGGAGAACTCCCAAAAGACCAAAGCATTGCCACAATAGTAGCCATTCTACTGCCCCATCTCCTTGATTAACACAGAGGCCAAAATATTGGCCAAAATACTGGCCAACAGATTAACTCCCCACCACTCAAAACTGGTCCATCCGAACCAATCCGGATTCATGCCAGGGAAAAATACAGCATTAAATCTCAGACACCTACATAGTGTTCTAAGCCGCAAACATACTATACAAGAAGAGGCCGCCATACTATCTCTTGACGCAAAGATGGCTTTCGACTCGGTTGAATGGCCATTCCTCTTTGCGGTTCTCCAGCACCTAGGGTTTGGACCAAAATTCTGTTCATGGGTCCAACTGCTATACACTAATCCATTAGCTCATGTGCTGGGAACGGACATATCTCAGGGGAATTTTCCCTGGGACGTGGAACAAGACAGGGCTGCCCCCTTTTTGCCTCGGTTCTAGAGCCACTGGCAGCCTGGATAAGGGAAGACTGAATCATCCGTGGGCTCTGATGGATGGAGGGATGGGAAGACCGCATATCCCTTTATGCGGATGACATTCTCATATACATAGCACTGCCACGACGCTCCCTGCATAGACTCCTAAACATTTGTTAAGTATACGGGACGGTGTCAGGATATACCATCAACTGGGGAAAATCGGTGCTGTACACTCTGCACGCGCCCCCTCCAGTATTACCGAGGGGTTGTGTGGTAAGGATAGTCCCAGATGGTTTAAAATACCTAGGTATTCATGTCACATACGATCCCGATGATTCCATACACAAAAACCTTCAGGAACCGCTGCAGAGACTAATGGTGAGACGCCAAACGCTGCCAATCTTTGCCCCTCACTATACTGGGCAGAGCAGCACTTTTTAAAATGATGGCGCTCCCCAGATATCTTTATGCCCTCCCCAAACCCCCTTTAGTGTTCCCTCCCCATACTTTAAAGCAACAGACTCAGAAGTGAATAATCTCCTGTGGGATGGAAAGCCAGCTAGAATAGCAGCTATGAAGCTGGTTAGGAGCTGGTATGACAGCGGTATTGCACTACCACACGTCCAAACATATTACTGGGCCTTTCAACTAACAGTAATTAATCAATGGCTTCATTCGCCCCAAACGGACCCTGCATATCGACTAGACAGGCATAACCTAGGGGTGGGAGGGAATCAATCGAGCACTATACAATAAAAAGCGAAAATCAGACCTTATAGGACCATCCGCACACGGCATACGGTAATACGACACCTGGGTTGGAACGACAAACTAACGCACCACACCTTGCTATAGGAAACGGGCAAAGTAGGCAACCTGCGTAAGAGTAAAAGATTTAGACAATGGGACACAATAGGGATCTCACCATTGGGTGACCTCTGGAAAACTGGAAAAATCCTCACCTTCGCCCAATTACAAACCCAATATGAAATGGCACCCACTGAGCTGTTTTGATACTTGCACGTTAGAAATGCATTAGAAGCGGCTATCCCACCAAACAAGATCCTTCCAGAGTCTTCCCCACTGGAAGACAGACTCCTCACAGAATACATAGACAAAAAGTCAATATCACTCACTTACCGAAAAATCATCAATAATCAGTTGGATCCTACACAATTGTTGCGGGAAAAATAGCAAACTGATGTGGGCGAATTGGACGAAACCGACTGGCCGGAGACACCAGAATCCCCGAGGGTGGTGGCAGTATCCTCCAAATTTCGTATTATACAACTCAAAGTGCTCCACAGGACATATTTTACCAGAGTAACATTAGGCAAGATAGGAAAGTCCAACAATCAATTCTGCTTGCATCAATGTGGTGACATAGGCACCTTTAACCACACACTACGGGAATGCCCTGTGATTAAATTATACTGGGCAGCAGTGATGGGCACAATCACACAGGTTAGCAAAAGTCCGGTACCGCCTGAGCCTAAATGTCATCTCTTGTACATCTGGGAGCCAATGGATCTGAATCATACTGCCCAAGCCTGGGCAACCCTGGGTATGCCAATAGTGAAATTAAATATTGCCAGACATTGGGGGGCTGGTACGGCACCACTAAATCAAGATTGGTGTAAGGATATGGACATGGCCATGGTGGCTTAAAGTGCCACATATGTCCACAGGGGATGTCCCAAAAAATGGGAATGAATGTGGGGTAAATGGAATGAATTTAAGGGAGGTATCTGCACTCCTTCCACCATAGATCCTTCCTCAGACGATGATGACTAATAGCAAAATATCTGTTAATTGATAAGTCTATAATGTACATCAGAAATGGTATAAACCTCTGTACTCATTGTCATATGATAGACACTACTGTGTCATGGAAATGTACTTCTGTAAATGATTGCAAGTCGTATCCTCAATAAAAGTTGTTAAAAAAAAAAAGCCCTCTGAAGGGGAAATACAAATCTCAGACGGGCTTAGACCATCTGATGCCGCCCCCCAGAAAGACAAGTCCAAGGTTCCACACATTTCAGACCCGCCAAATTATGTTATAGCAGAAACCTTAAGTGGATTCAGACTGGTGAGTGGTGCATGTCAGGTAAACAAGTCCAAGCCATTGTATGCTATGGATTCACAAAGCCAGATAAACTAGTCATCAGACATACCCATGGTGATCCTGAAACTAATGAACAAGTTACTTACCTTCGGTAACGATGTATCTGTAAGAAACATTAGTTAGTTAGATTCCTCACCTTAGAATGTCCCCAGGCGTCAGGCTGGATCCGGAAAGATTTTTGAAGCAATACCCCTTGCGCGTCGCTAGGTGTCGTCTGCGGCTCCGCGTCCGTCGTCGGCGTCGTGCGCCGGAATGACGTCGTCGGAGTACTTAGACGCCGCCCTCGCGCGCTGACGTCAGTTCTTATACATATCTTCCACGCCAGGGACGCTGAGCCATGCAAGAGACCGACACTGGTGCCAAAAAATCTAGGGCCCTGAAAGGGAGAACCTTAACCCTAGATGTCGGTTCGCAGAACGGGGAGGCTGGGTGGGTCGGTGAGGAATCTAACTAACTAATGTTTCTTACAGATACATCGTTACCGACGGTAAGTAACTTGTTCATCTGAAAGAAACACGTTAGTTAGATTCCTCACCTTAGAATAGATACCCCAGCAATACCAACCCCGGAGGTGGGCCTGCGAACCAAGATCACACCAGAAAGTCCTGGAGAACGGCCAAAGTGGCCATCTCTCCGGACTTGGCTGTCCAGGCAATAGTGCTTGGCGAACGTGTGCAGTGAAGCCCACGTCGCCGCCTGACAGATGTCCTACAAGGGGACTGCCCGTCCCAGGGCAGTTGTCGCCGCTGTGGCCCGGGTGGAATGGGCTCGCAGCCCAGCAGGAGGGACATTTTTCGCCAAAGAATAGCAGAGTTTAATACACAACATGACCCATCGCGAGATGGTCCGCTTGTGCACTGCTTTACCCTTCTTCGCACCTACATATCCAACAAAAAGTTGGTCGACCACCCGGAACTGGTTTGTGCGTGCCAAATGAAATGACAGCGCACGTTTTGGGTCCAGACGGTGGAGCCTCTCTTCATCTTTTGAAGGATGCGGAGGCGGAAAGAAGGTGGGCAGTGTGACAGATTGCCCAATGTGAAAGGGAGTCACGACTTTAGGAAGGAAGGAAAGAAGGACGGGTCTGGCTGCCAGAATGACATCACAGACTTTAGGAGGCAAGTCAAATGGCATCAACTGCCGCCTCTCAATCTCCACGCATGGACGTGGAGGCTGGACAGGTTCGGGTGGAGGACCGTCCCCTGCTGCTGCGACAGAAGGTCCTCCTGAAGAGGCAGTCGTATCAGAGGATCGATGGACATACTGAGTAGCTCGGGATACCAGTACCTTCGAGCCCAATCCGGAGCCACCAAGATGACTTGGGCCCGGTCGCGCCTGATCTTCTTCAGCACTCTGGGCAGAAGTGGTATAGGCGGAAAGGCGTACAACAGACCGAAACTCCACTCGCGACGAAAAGCGTCTCCGAGCGAGTGCCGCCTTGGAAATTCCAACGCGCAGAACTGCTGACATTGCGTGTTCTTTTCGGTGACGAATAGATCTAACCAAGGCTCTCCCCACTGCAGAAAGAGACCTTGCGCCACGTCCGAGTTCAGACGCCATTCGTGATCCATCATGCACCGGCGGCTGAGTTCGTCTGCTCTGGCGTTCAGAGAGCCCGCCAGATGTTGAACCACCAGGGTGATGCCCTGATGTTCCAGCCATGTCCAGAGGCGCAGAGCCTCCTGACAAAGGGTCCACGACCCCACCCCGCCCTGTTTGTTGCAATACCACTTGGCGGTCGTGTTGTCCGTGAACACCTGCACAACACTTCCCCGGACAGAGGGAAGGAAGGCTTTCAGTGCAAGTCGGATCGCCCTCAGCTCCAATAGGTTGATATGGAGCCGAGTCTCCGCCGGAGACCAGAGTCCTCTGATCTCCGCCTCTCCCATATGGCCCCCCCATCCCAGGAGGGACGCATCCGTCACTACGACATGCTCCGGTTGGGGTAGGGAGAGGTGTAGGAGAGTAGGGTCTGCTTTCTATGTTCACCCCCACTTTTTGCTTTTGCTTCACTGGTTTTCGACTTAGATGTGGCTGTGGGCCTGCTAATCAGACCCACAGCCCAGCTGTTCTCTCTCTAAATTCATATTATGTACTTTAGGTACATAACCCAATTGGTAAGGATCACCCTCTAGGGCCCTGTACAGTGTACCTTAGGTACCCAGGGCATGGGTGTATCCTAGGCCTACCAGGGGCTGCAGCATGTATTATGCCACCCCTGGCCGGCCTTCCATCATGACACAACTGGCTGATCACTCAGCTGGGGCAAGGTCGTGTAATCACCCCTTGCTTAGGTGTAGTATTCCTACACCTACCTTATATATAGACACATGGGTAACCTATCAGTCACTCCTATGGCAGGCCTTAATAATCCTGAAGGCAGAGTGCTTGGTAATATGTGAGATGGTGCTCTAGCATGAGCTGAGCCTGTCTGCAGCTATTGGAACCGTGTCCTTATAGCTGTTCTATGATATCGCCTACCATATACTCTTAAAGTGCCTTATAATCCTCGCGGTTATGGTAACTATGGTTTGGCTTTATCAAAACATGTCGTGTAAGGTGTCTAACACTTTGGAATACTACCCCACACCATTTCTGGCGATGAGGATAGTATTCCCCCCTTCTAGAGGGAGAAGACATGTTGAAGACCTACTACCCGGTTAAAGTTAACCAGAGCCCCAGCATCACAAAATGGATGCTGCTGCCACAGCCAGGAGTCTGACCTCCTGCTGCTGGGAGACCTTCCAGCGAGGGAGGCTTGGACAATAGGTTTCCTGCCTTGGGAGGTGCTATCACCACCCTAGACAGGACTTAGTGTATTGGGGCATGGAGGGATGAAAGAAACGAGACACTGCGTGGGGCACACAAGGTGTCCCATGCATAGTCAGGTTCAAACCGGTGCTGGGGCACTCCAGCCCCAGTCCTGGCGCGAAACTGGATAAAGGGAAGGGGGTGTAACCACCCCCCTCCCTGGTCCCACCCATAGGAGGGACCTAGCAGGTAACCCAGCCCCCCAGATTAGTATAAGAGTGGGAGCTGAGTCCTTAAGGACTTTGGATTATCCCAATAACTGAAACTTGAACAGAAACTCTGGACCTTCGACATTCGACTACGGAAGAAGACTGAAGAATCTCCCTTGTGGCCAAGGAGTGGCCACCCTGTGCAAACAGGCACCATCAAGCGACCTGCCGTTTGCTTTGCCCAAAGTTCTACGAGGAACCGACTGCAGAGCCTGGCCAGCGCCTTGACTTCCAGACTTCTCCGACCCTGATCCACATCCACAGCAAAGCTGAGATCCGTGGAGGCGACGAGAGACGTGGGACCGGCTACCTGGGAAAATTGGCTACTTGCTTCCAGCGCATCTTCTGAGGCATCCTCGAAGTTGTGCTCTGGGGATTGAGAAGCCCCAACCCTGAGCACCATCTGCACCGAAAATCAGCCCTCCACACTCCACGAGTTCTGCGTGGGGCCCTTCTGATTTTCCTGCTCGACGCGTCTGTCCGGTTGCTTGCCCGTTGGCTAGTGACCTTTGCGACGACGAAACCTTAACTTTCCACCGCTGGTTTGGCTCCTCCAGACTGGCCCTTGCTTCCCTGTGAAAGAGAAGCACCTCAGGCCTTCCTGGTCTCCAACAGAAGCGAATCCTCCATTCTGCGTGGGTTGCGCTTGCCAAGGCTTGTTGAGTCCAAACTCGACATCGACGCCGCCAACAGCAAGAGCCCTCGTGGGGCAGATCGCCTCCTGGTTCTGGTCGTCCTCGACGTCTCCTGGTACCCGTGGCTGCTGCGACAAGCTTCACCTCTTCACCTGCATCTTCACGACATCGCCTGGTTCCTTCCTGGTTCCTTCCCGGCTCCTGGCTGATGACCTAGACTCTGTCCCCTCTGCTTGCAGGTATACTCCTTCTTGATTCCATCCTTGGAATCCACCGGACACTCTTCACTGACTGCCTGTCAGCATCTTTTCTTCAGGCATCCATAGGAGTCGACGACGAAACCCGACGCAAGTTCACACCTATACACCCACAGCCCGTGGGCTAGGTAACTTGAGTACTCCGGTGCTCACAAGGGTATTGACTATCCTAGGATCTAGTTTCCAAGTCTCTAACTCCTAGCTCCTTCCGAAGGGTCATAAAACTCTTTAATTCTAAACATTACTATTTCTATCGACTTTAACGCATTACGCGTGAGAGTTTCCACTCTGCACCTGAATCCCGTGGGCCTCCCACTGCCTAGTAACTGGTAGTATAGTGTAGCCCCAGCGATTCCCTAGGCCTAGGCCTAACCTGTGTTCGTGACAGTGGTTCTTATACCACTTACTTAGTATATGGTTTGCGTGGCCCCTAGGGCCTAACTGTATTACACCTTGTATCAGTCCAAACAACCCTTATGGTGATTGGTTGTAAAGTCAACCTTATAGACCAGCTATCCTAGTGGTAGCATGGACAAGAGCAGTCTTAGGCTAAACTCTGTATGGCATGTGAAAGCCAGCTGTTATACGATTTGCAATCCCTTGAATACCAAATGAAAGGCCACCACAACAGATATATATAAAAATATAATGTATTTATTCTAGTCAAAATACCCTCAGCACTCTTTATGAGATTCGAGGTAAGTACAACACAGTCTTATTTAAGCATACATAAGTCACACAGGTAAGTAATACAGTTAGGCCCTAGGGGCCACGCAAACCATATACTAAGTAAGTGGTATAAGAACCACTGTCACGAACACAGGTTAGGCCTAGGCCTAGGGAATCGCTGGGGCTACAATATACTACCAGTTACTAGGCAGTGGGAGGCCCACGGGATTCAGGTGCAGAGTGGAAACACTCACGCGTAATGCGTTAAAAGTCGATAGAAATAGTAATGTTTAGAAATAAAGAGTTTTAGGACACTTCGGAAGGAGCTAGGAGTTAGAGATTTGGAAACTAGACCCTAGGATAGTCAATACCCTTGTGAGCACCGGAGTACTCAAGTTACCTAGCCCACGGACTGCGGGTGCATAGGTGTGAACTTGCGTCGGGTTTCGTCGTCGACTCCTATGGATGCCTGAAGAAAAGATGCTGACAGGCAGTCAGTGAAGAGTGTCCGGTGGATCCCAAGATTGGAATCAAGAAGGAGGATACCTGCAAGCAGAGGGGACAGAGTCTAGGTCACCAGCCAGGAGCCAGGGAGGAACCAGGAAGGAACCAGGCGATGTCGTGAAGATGCAGGTGAAGAGGTGAAGCTTGTCGCAGCAGCCACGGGTACCAGGAGGCGTCGAGGACGACCAGAACCAGGAGGCGAGCTGTCCCACGAGGGCTCTTGCTGTTGGCGGCGTCGAGTTCGGACCCAACAAGCCTTGGCAAGCGCAACCCACGCAGGATGAAGGATTCGCTTCTGTTACAGACCAGGAAGGCCTGAGGTGCTTCTCTTTCACAGGGAAGCAAGGGCCAGTCTGGAGGAGCCAAACCAGCGGTGGAAAGTTAAGGGTTCATCGTCACAAAGGCTACTAGCCAACGGGCAATCAACCGGACAGACGCGTCGAGCAGGAAAATGCAGACGGGCCCCACGCAGAACTCGTGGAGTGTGGAGGGCTGATCTTCGGTGTAGATGGTGCTCGGGGTTGGGGCTTCTCAATCCACAGAGCACAACTTCGAGGATGCCTCAGAAGCTGCGCTGGAAGCAAGTAGCCAATTTTCCCAGGTAGCCGGTCCCACGTCTCTCGTCGCCTCCACAGATCTCAGCTTTGCTGTGGATGTGGATCAGGGTCGGAGAAGTCTGGAAGTCAAGGCGCTGGTCGGGCTCTGCAGTAGGTTCCTCGTAGAACTTGGGCAAAGCAAACGGCAGGTCGCTTGATGGTGCCTGTTTGCACAGGGTGGCCACTCCTTGGTCACAAGGGAGATTCTTCAGTCTTCTTCCGTAGTCGAATGTCGAAGGTCCAGAGTTTCTGTTCAAGTTTCAGTTTTCAGGCTAATCCAAAGTCCTAGGGACTCAGCTCCCACTCTTATACTAATCTGGGGGGCTGGGTTACCTGCTAGGTCCCTCCTATGGGTGAGACCAGGGAGGGGGGTGGTTACACCCCCTTCCCTTTATCCAGTTTCGCGCCAGGACTGGGGCTGGAGTGCCCCAGCACCGGTTTGAACCTGACTATGCATGGGACACCTTGTGTGCCCCAGGCAGTGTCTCGTTTCTTTCATCCCTCCCTGCCCCAATACACTAAGTTCTGTCTAGGGTGGTGCTAGCACCTCCCAAGGCAGGAAACCTATTGTCCAAGCCTCCCTCGCTGGAAGGTCTCCCAGCAGCAGGAGGTCAGACTCCTGTCTGTGGCAGCAGCATCCATTTTGTGATGCTGGGGCTCTGGTTAACTTTAACCGGGTAGTAGGTCTTCAACATGTCTTCTCCCTCTAGAAGGGGGGAATACTATCCTCATCGCCAGAAATGGTGTGGGGGTAGTATTCCAAAGTGTTAGACACCTTACACGACATGTTTTGATAAAGCCAAACCATAGTTACCATAATCACGAGGATTATAAGGCACTTTAAGAGTATATGGTAGGCGATATCATAGAACAGCTATAAGGACATGGGTCCGAAAGCTGCAGACAGGCTCAGCTCATGCTAGAGCACCATCTCACATGTTACCAAGCACTCTGCCTTCAGGATTGTTAAGGCCTGCCATAGGAGTGACTGAAAGGTACCCATGTGTCTATATTTAAGGCAGGTATAGGGATACTATACCTAAGCAAGGGGTGATTACACGACCTTGCCCCAGCTGAGTGATCAGCCAGTTGTGTCATGATGGAAGGCCAGCCAGGGGTGGCATAATACATGCTGCAGCCCCTAGTAGGCCTAGAGTACACCCATGCCCTGGGTACCTAAGGTACACTGTACAGGGCCCTAGAGGGTGATCCTTACCAATTGGGTTATGTACCTAAAGTACATATTATGAATTTAGAGAGAGAACAGCTGGGCTGTGGGTCTGATTAGCAGGCCCACAGCCACATCTAAGTCGAAAACCAGTGAAGCAAAAGCAAAAAGTGGGGGTGACCATAGAAAGCAGACCCTACTCTCCTACACAACCCCCCCCCAAACTTAGGGACATTAAACTAACCTTGACCAGTTGAGTCTTCATGTTCTAAGTGGAAATATCTGGAGAGTCCATCTGCATTGGCCTGGTCAGTCCCAGGTCTATGTTCCACTGTGAAGTCCATCCCCTGTAGGGAAATGGACCACCTAAGAAGTTTGGGATTTTCACCCTTCATCTGATTTAGCCACAAGAGGGGCTTATGGTCTGTCTGAATCTTGAAGTGAGTGCCAACCAGGTATGGCTTCAGCTTCTTCAGGGCCCAAACCACAGCAAAGGCCTCCCTCTCAATAGCTGACCAACGTTTCTCTCTAGGGGTCAGCCTTCTACTAATAAAAGCAATGGGCTGGTCTTGACCATCTATATTCAGTTGTGAAAGAACAGCTCCCACACCCAACTCAGAAGCATCTGTCTGGACAATGAACTCTTTGGAGTAGTCTGGACTTTTCAGAATAGGTGCAGTGCACATGGCCTGCTTCAGGTCATCAAATGCCTTCTGACAGCTTACTGTCCACTGAACTTTCTTTGGCATCTTCTTAGAGGTCAAGTCATTAAGTGGTGTCACAATGGACCCATAGTTCTTAACACACTTTCTGTAGTACCCAGTCATGCCCAAGAAAGCTCTGACCTGTTTCTGGGTAATTGGAGGAGTCCAGTTCTTTATGGTCTGGATCTTGCTCTCCAGTGGTTGAACCTGACCCCCACCTACTAGGTGGCCCAGGTACACAACCTTGCTCTGCCCTATCTGGCACCTAGTGGCCTTGATAGTGAGGCCTGCCTTTTGCAGGGCCTCTAAAACATTCCTCAGGTAGACCAGGTGATCCTCCCAGTTGGAGCTAAAGACAGCAATATCATCAAGATAGGCTGCACAGTAGTCATCCAGGCCTGTAAGGACTTGATTCACCAACCTTTGGAAAGTGGCAGGTGCATTCTTCAAGCCAAAGGGCATTACCACAAATTGATAATGTCCTCCTGGGGTTGGGAAAGCAGTTTTGGCCTTTGCACTCTCAGCTAGTCTGATTTGCCAGTAGCCTGCTGTCAGGTCAAATGTACTCATAAACTTGGCAGCTGCCAATCTGTCAATGAGCTCATCTGCCCTAGGTATTGGGTGGGCATCTGTCCTAGTGACAGCATTGAGACCTCTGTAATCCACGCAAAACCTCATCTCTCTCTTACCATCTTGGGTGTGAGGTTTTGGCACAAGAACTACAGGACTAGCCCAAGGGCTCTCTGAAGGTTCAATGACTCCCAGCTCCAACATCTTTTGTACCTCAATCTTTATGCAGTCCCTGACATGGTCAGGTTGCCTGTAGATTTTACTCTTCACAGGCAGACTGTCACCAGTGTCCACCTCATGGCTGCACCAGTTTGTCTGACTTGGGGTCAGAGAGAACATACGTCTATAGGCCTGTAGAACTTGTCTGCAATCCTGTTGCTGATGGTCAGTGAGGCTGTCAGAAAAGACCACACCATCAACTGAACCATCATCAGGGTTCTGAGTCAGCAGGTCTGGGAGAAGGTCACTCTCTTCCTCCTGCCCCTCATCTGTAGCCATGAGTAAGCCCATGTCTGCCCTGTCAACATATGCCTTTAACCTGTTGACATGAAGCACCCTGTGGGGGCTTCTGGGAGTCCCAAGGTCCACCAAGTAGGTGACTTCTCCCTTCTGTTCAACAATAGTGTGGGGTCCAGACCATTTGTCCTGGAGGGCTGCTGGGGCCACTGGCTCCAACACCCACACTTTCTGTCCTGGCCGGTACACAGTCAGCACAGCCTTTTGGTCATGCCAAGCTTTTTGGAGTTCTTGGCTTGCCTCAAGGTTTTTAGAAGCCTTCTTCATATACTCTGCCATCCTGGAGCGGAGGCCAAGTACATAATCCACTATGTCCACTTTGGGTTGTCTGAGAGGTCTCTCCCATCCTTCCCTTACTAGACACAGGGGTCCCCTTACAGGATGCCCAAACAAAAGCTCAAAAGGGCTGTAGCCAACCCCCTTTTGTGGGACCTCTCTGTAAGCAAACAGAAGGCAGGGTAAAAGGATGTCCCATCTTCGCCTAAGCTTGTCTGGTAAACCTTTTATCATCCCTTTTAGGGCCTTGTTGAACCTTTCAACAAGCCCATTGCATTGTGGGTGATAGGGGGTAGTGAATTTGTAGTTTACACCACACTCCTTCCACATTGCAGTCAAATACCCTGACATGAAGTTGGCACCTCTGTCAGAGACAACCTCATTTGGAAAACCCACTCTGGAGAATACTCCAAGTAGGGCCCTTGCCACAACAGGAGCTGTTGTGGTCCTTAGGGGTATAGCTTCTGGGTACCTGGTGGCATGGTCCACTATCACCAGTATGAATCTGTACCCAGATGTTGTTTGGGGGTCCATTGGTCCAACAATGTCTATCCCCACTCTCTCAAAGGGGACCCCCACCAGAGGTAGTGGTATGGGGGGGCCTTTGTGGTGCCACCTGATTTGCCACTGGCTTGGCAGGTGACACAGGAGCGACAAAACTCCTTGGTATCTTCTGACATGTGAGGCCAGTGAAAGTGAGGGACAAGTCTGTCCCAAGTCTTATTCTGGCCTAAGTGTCCTGCAAGGGGAATATCATGGGCCAAGGTAAGAAGGAAGCCTCTGAAACTCAATGGTATGACCAACCTCCTGGACGCACCAGGCTTGGGGTCTCTAGCCTCTGAGTACAGCAGCCCTTCATCCCAATACACTCTATGGGTACCTTGAGCATTCCCTGCAGCCTCAGCAGCAGCCTGCTGTCTGAGGGGTTCAAGAGAAGGACAGTCTAATTGTGCCTGCCTCAGATCTGCCCTTGAAGGTCCCCCTGTCCCAAGAAACTCAACCTGGTCAGGTTCCAGTTCTTCTAGGACAGTTCCTTCAGGGCTCTCAGAATCATCCTCCTGTGAGGGCTGACTCTCTACCTGAGACAGGGGGGAAGGCACAGCCTTAACCCTACTGCTCTTTCTCTTGGGTTGTGTCTGGTCCATTGTCCCAGGATCCAGCACTTGTTCAGTGTTGCACTTTTTGGCCTGTGACCTGGTCACAGCAAGGACACGTGCATCTATTCCCAGCATTTCTGCATGGGTCCTATACTCCACTTCAGCCCACACTGAAGTTTCAAGGTCATTTCCCAACAGACACTCTACAGGAAGGTCTGAACTTACCACAACTTTCTTGAGGCCAGTTACCCCTCCCCAGGAGAAGTTAACAATTGCCACACTATGGGAGGTAGTGGCATTGCTAGCGTTGGTCACTAGGTAATTCTCACCTAGCATGATCTGTCCAGGGTCCACAAAGGCAGGTGTCACCATTGTGACACTAGCACCTGTGTCCCTGTAGGCCTGAGCCATTCTTTGGTTGATTAAAGGAGTCTGTCTGTACTTGCCCAGGTTACTGGGACCCACAGTAGAGGACAAAGCTATGTCCCCATCACAGATCAGAACAGCCTGAGTGGGTATTCTGACTAGGCCAGAATCCACTTCAGTTCCCAGGGTTAACCCTATTACACCCTTTTGTTGGGGACCACCGCTTACAGCTGGACTAGGGGGTACAGTTGCCTTAGGGGCATAGGTGGCTGGGGGCTTGTCCTTTTTGGTGCACTCACTAAACCAATGGGAATTGGACTTACAATAGTTACACCAAGGTTTCTTTTGGCCATCTTTCTTTTTATCCTTTTTGGGACCACCCTCCCCCTGAGCCTTTTGGGGGCCTGGTGAAGACTTCTGGTCTTTTGATTTCTGCTCATTACCCTTCTGGTCTGCCTTTTTCTGATCACCGCCCTGGTTCTTGTTTCTCTGCTTAACTCTAATCCTGACCCACCTATCTGCCTTCTTTCCCAATTCCTGGGGAAAAGTTAGGTCAGAGTCAATCAAGTGTTGATGCAGTAACTGGTTTTGACAGTTGTTAAGGATTTGTTCTCTCATGATCAAAGTATACAATCCTGTATAGTCCTTAACCTTACTACCCAATAACCAGCCTTCCAAAGCCTTAGTGGCACAATCTACAAAGTCAGTCCAGTCCTGAGTCTGTGTCTTCTGGGTATCCCTGAACAACAACCTGTATTGTTCAGTGGTTAGGCCAAACCCATCAATCAGAGCACTCTTCGGGACAGTGTAATTGTCAGCATCCTCATCACTAACTGTGAGGAGCTTGTCTCTACCTTTCCCAGAGAAGGAGAGCCACAAGATAGCTGTCCACTGACTTTCGGGTACCTGTTGTACTTTGCAAGCCCTCTCCAAAGCAGTTATCCATTTGTGGATGTCATCCCCACACTTGTAGGGAGGGACAATCTGGCTCAGGTTTCTATTGTCATAGGACCTGTCTCTATCTTGTGGGATAGTGCTGCCACCAGTGGGTCCTAACCTACTTAACATTTGCTCTCTGGCCAGAGCAAGTCTCTCTTTGGTAAGGGCAAGTTCTTCCCTTTCAATCCTCAGATTGACTTCCCTCATTCTGGCCTGATGCTCTTTTCTCTGTGGAGAAGTCATTCCCCTGTGAGAAGAGGCATTGGAGCTATTAGAGACATGGGAGTGGATAGATTCCCTGGAAGGGGATCTTCCTCTCCTGCTTCTCTGGTTAAGTCCACTTGAGGGTCTGAATGGGGGGGACCCCATTCTGATTCCCATGTAGGCTTAAGTTAGCCTGGCTAAGTCTCCTAACTTGGACCTGGCTGTCTACCTCATCCTCTGAAGTCCCTGCTGACTCATCTAGATCAGTATTGTGAGGGGAGTCTTCTGTAGAGGGTAGACCCTCATTGGTACCTAAGGTACCATCCTGGGAGGCTCTCTGAGCATCATACTCTTCTAAGATCTCCACTAGATAAATGAGGGTAGGGTTTGAACCCTGTTTTAACTTTCTGGAGGTACACAATTGTCTCATCTCCTGAAAAGTTAGGGTATCATATCTAGAGGGTATCTTTCTAGGATATCCCCCTCCTGAGAGAGAATCATCATGATCTCCTCTCAGAGACATGATCTAGTGAGGGTGTGGTGTGTGCACCTACCTACACTAGTTGTATCTACTAAAACCTCTCTAGTAGTTGTACTCAGGGTGTGCTAGGCCCTTCAACCTACAACTAAGTTCAGTAGAATGTAAGTATTTATAAGCTATGTTATATGTACCTGACAAATATCCTTGTGATCTTTCAATTTGATATCTCAAGATTGCAATGGTATTACAACAGCAAGCTCAGATCCCAACCGCTGCTCACCAATGTGAGAAGTTGGCCTGATATATTATGTCACTAGTTCTAGTGTACACCTTGTATCAGTCCAAACAACCCTTATGGTGATTGGTTGTAAAGTCAACCTTATAGACCAGCTATCCTAGTGGTAGCATGGAGAAGAGCAGTCTTAGGCTAAACTCTGTATGGCATGTGAAGCCAGCTGTTATACCATTTGCAATCCCTTGAATACCAAAGGAAAGGACACCACAACAGATATATATAAAAATAGAATGTATTTATTCTAGTCAAAATACCCTCAGCACTCTTTATGAGATTCGAGGTAGTCACACAGGTAAGTAATACAATTAGGCCCTAGGGGCCACGCAAACCATATACTAAGTAAGTGGTATAAGAACCACTGTCACGAACACAGGTTAGGCCTAGGCCTAGGGAATCGCTGGGGCTACACTATACTACCAGTTACTAGGCAGTGGGAGGCCCACGGGATTCAGGTGCAGAGTGGAAACACTCATGCGTAATGCGTTAAAGTCGATAGAAATAGTAATGTTTAGAAATAAAGAGTTTTAGGACACTTCGGAAGGAGCTAGGAGTTAGAGACTTGGAAACAAGACCCTAGGATAGTCAATACCCTTGTGAGCACCAGAGTACTCAAGTTACCTAGCCCACGGGCTGCGGGTGCATAGGTGTGAACTTGCGTTGGGTTTCGTCGTCGACTCCTATGGATGCCTGAAGAAAAGATGCTGACAGGCAGTCAGTGAAGAGTGTCCGGTGGATCCCAAGATTGGAATCAAGAAGGAGGGTACCTGCAAGCAGAGGGGACAGAGTCTAGGTCACCAGCCAGGAGCCGGGGAGGAACCAGGAAGGAACCAGGCGATGTCGTGAAGATGCAGGTGAAGAGGTGAAGCTTGTCGCAGCAGCCACGGGTACCAGGAGGCGTCGAGGACGACCAGAACCAGGAGGTGAGCTGTCCCACGAGGGCTCTTGCTGTTGGCGGCGTCGATGTCGAGTTCGGACCCAACAAGCCTTGGCAAGCGCAACCCACGCAGGATGAAAGATTCGCTTCTGTTGCAAACCAGGAAGGCCTGAGGTGCTTCTCTTTCACAGGGAAGCAAGGGCCAGTCTGGAGGAGCCAAACCAGTGGTGGAAAGTTAAGGGTTCGTCGTCACAAAGGCTACTAGCCAACGGGCAAGCAACCGGACAGACGCGTCGAGCAGGAAAATGCAGAAGGGCCCCACGCAGAACTCGTGGAGTGTGGAGGGTTGATCTTCGGTGCAGATGGTGCTCGGTGTTGGGGCTTCTCAATCCCCAGAGCACAACTTCGAGGATGCCTCAGAAGCTGCGCTGGAAGCAAGTAGCCAATTTTCCCAGGTAGCCGGTCCCACGTCTCTCGTCGCCTCCACGGATCTCAGCTTTGCTGTGGATGTGGATCAGGGTCGGAGAAGTCTGGAAGTCAAGGCGCTGGTCGGGCTCTGCCGTCGGTTCCTCGTAGAACTTGGGCAAAGCAAACGGCAGGTCGCTTGATGGTGCCTGTTTGCACAGGGTGGCCACTCCTTGGCCACAAGGGAGATTCTTCAGTCTTCTTCCGTAGTCGAATGTCCAGAGTTTCTGTTCAAGTTTCAGTTTTCAGGATAATCCAAAGTCCTAGGGACTCAGCTCCCACTCTTATACTAATCTGGGGGGCTGGGTTACCTGCTAGGTCCCTCCTATGGGTGGGACCAGGGAGGGGGGTGGTTACACCCCCTTCCCTTTGTCCAGTTTCACGCCAGGACTGGGGCTGGAGTGCCCCAGCACCGGTTTGAACCGGACTATGCATGGGACACCTTGTGTGCCCCAGGCAGTGTCTCGTTTCTTTCATCCGTCCCTGCCCCAATACACTAAGTCCTGTATAGGGTGGTGCTAGCACCTCCCAAGACAGGAAACCTATTGTCCAAGCCTCCCTCGCTGGAAGGTCTCCCAGCAGCAGGAGGTCAGACTCGTGCCTGTGGCAGCAGCATCCATTTTGTGATGCTGGGGCTCTGGTTAACTTTAACCGGGTAGTAGGTCTTCAACATGTCTTCTCCCTCTAGAAGGGGGGAATACTATCCTCATCGCCAGAAATGGTGTGGGGGTAGTATTCCAAAGTGTTAGACACCTTACACAACATGTTTTGATAAAGCCAAACCATAGTTACCATAATCGCAAGGATTGAAAGGCACTTTAAGAGTATATGGTAGGCGATATCATAGAACAGCTATAAGGACATGGGTCCGAAAGCTGCAGACAGGCTCATCTCATGCTAGGGCACCATCTCACATGTTACCAAGCACTCTGCCTTCAGAATTGTTAAGGACTGCCATAGGAGTGACTGAAAGGTACCCATGTGTCTATATATAAGGCAGGTATAGGGATACTATACCTAAGCAAGGGGTGATTACACGACCTTGCCCCAGCTGAGTGATCAGCCAGTTGTGTCATGATGGAAGGCCAGCCAGGGGTGGCATAATACATGCTGCAGCCCTTGGTAGGTCTAGAGTACACCCATGCCCTGGGTACCTAAGGTACACTGTACAGGGCCCTAGAGGGTGATCCTTACCAATTGGGTTATGTACCTAAAGTACATAGTATGAATTTAGAGAGAGAGAGAACTGCTGGGCTGTGGGTCTGATTAGCAGGCCCACAGCCACATCTAAGTCGAAAACCAGCAAAAAGTGGGGGTGACCATAGAAAGCAGACCCTACTCTCCTACACAACCCACCCCCCCAAACTTAGGGACATTAAACTAGCCTTGACCAGTTGAGTCTTCATGTTCTAAGTAGAAATATCTGGAGAGTCCATCTGCATTGGCAATATCAGTCCCAGGTCTATGTTCCACTGTGAAGTCTATCCCCTGTAGGGAAATGGACCACCTAAGAAGTTTGGGATTTTCACCCTTCATCTGATTTAGCCACAAGAGGGGCTCATGGTCTGTCTGAATCTTGATGCAAGTTCACACCTATGCACCCGCAGCCCGTGGGCTAGGTACCTTGAGTACTCCGGTGCTCACAAGGGTATTGACTATCCTAGGGTCTAGTTTCCAAGTCTCTAACTCCTAGCTCCCTCAGAAGTGTCCTAAAACTCTTTAATTCTAAACATTACTATTTCTATCGACTTTAACGCATTACGCGTGAGTGTTTCCACCCTGCACCTGAATCCCGTGGGCCTCCCACTGCCTAGTAACTGGTAGTATAGTGTAGCCCCAGCGAGTCCCTAGGCCTAGGCCTAACCTGTGTTCGTGACAGTGGTTCTTATACCACTTACTTAGTATATGGTTTGCGTGGCCCCTAGGGCCTAACTGTATTACTTACCTGTGTGACTTATGTATTCTTAAATAAGACTGTGTTGTACTTACCTCGAATCTCATAAAGAGTGCTGAGGGTATATATATCTGTTGTGGTGTCCTTTCATTTGGTATTCAAGGGATTGCAAATGGTATAACAGCTGGCTTCACATGCCATACAGAGGTTAGCCTAAGACTGCTCTTGTCCATGCTACCACTAGGATAGCTGGTCTATAAGGTTGACTTTACAACCAATCACCATAAGGGTTGTTTGGACTGATACAAGGTGTACACCAGAACTAGTGACATCATATATCAGGCCAACTTCTCACAAGAGGGATCTGCCGCTGACCCAATCGCGATTCGTGAGCCACCACTGCAGCTGGTTCGCAGTGCCCTCCGAGATCAGGACATGGTCGGACAGGTTGCCTCGATGCTGGGCCCACTGAAACTTCAGGTCCCACTGCAGAGCCCGCATCCGCCACCTGGCGTGAGGTACCAACAGGATGCAGGAGGCCATCAGCCCCAGAAGCCGCAGCACCAACCTGACCGAAACCCAGGACAGAGGCCGGAAGATGGAAATCAGAGCCTGAATGTCCCGGACCCGCTGTTCCGGCAGATAGACCGGGAACTGCGCCGAATCGAGAACCACTCCAATGAAAAGGCGCTTCTGGGAGGGACTCAGATGCGACTTTGGCACATTGATGGAGAACCCCAGCGAGTGCAGGAGGTCGGCTGTAGTCTGGAGGTGGGAGACGACTTGCTGGGGCGAGCCCGCCTTCAACAGCCAGTCGTCGAGCTAGGGGAAGACTGGAACCCCTGATCTGCGCAGATGAGCTGCGACCACCGCCATCACTTTCGTGAACACCCGAGGGAGCACGGTGAACTGAAAGTGCTCCTGACCCACCGTGAACCGCAGGTAACGCCGGTGGGCCGGCAGAACGGGGATGTGGAAACAAGCGTCCTGCAAGTCCAACGCTACCATCCAGTCTCCAGGGTCTAGGGCAGCCAGAACCTGAGCTAAAGTGAGCATTTTGAACCGGTCCTTCCGGAGGAAGGCGTTGACGCTCCTGAGGTCCAAGATTGGGCGTAGGCCCCCTTTGCCCTTCTTGGGAACCAGAAAGTAGTGGGAATAACAACCACAACCTACTTCTGGACCAGGAACGCGCTGAACGGCCTCTTTGGCCAAGAGGGCTGAAACTTCCTCTCGTATTAGATGCAAATTATCCCCCGACATACGGTGGTGCAGCGGTGGCATGGCTGGAGGGGTCGTCTTGAAGGGGAGGGAGTAGCCCCTTCGGACGATTTGCAGCACCCACCTGTCCGACGTGATGGAGCGCCAGTGGAGCAGGTGATGGCGAACTCTACCGCCCACTGGCGTTGAATGGGCCTGAAAGCTCGGACTAGAAGGGCTTTGAGGCGGATGCTGCCGGGGTGGATGTGGACTGACCGGCACGTTGACCTCCAGTACCGCCTCGGCGGAATCCACGTCCGCGTGCAGGTTGGTTCTGCGGCCGGTGGCTGGGCGGACGTGAGGAGGTGCCTGTAGGAGAGTAGGGTCTGCTTTCTATGTTCACCCCCACTTTTTGCTTTTGCTTCACTGGTTTTCGACTTAGATGTGGCTGTGGGCCTGCTAATCAGACCCACAGCCCAGCTGTTCTCTCTCTAAATTCATACTATGTACTTAAGGTGCATAACCCAATTGGTAAGGATCACCTTTTAGGGCCGTGTACAGTGTACCTTAGGTACAGAGGGCATAGGTGTACCCTAGGCCTACCAGGGGCTGCAGCATGTATTATGCCACCCCTGGCTGGCCTTCCATTATGACACAACTGGCTGATCACTCAGCTGGGGCAAGGTTGTGTAATCACCCCTTGCTTAGGTGTAGTATTCCTATACCTACCTTATATATAGACACATGGGTAACCTATCAGTCACTCCTATGGCAGGCCTTAACAATCCTGAAGGCAGAGTGCTTGGTAACATGTGAGATGGTGCTCTAGCATGCGCTGAGCCTGTCTGCAGCGTTCGGAACCATGTCCTTATAGCTGTTCTATGATATTGCCTACCATATACTCTCAAAGTGCCTTATAATCCTCGCGGTTATGGTAACTATGGTTTGGCTTTATCGAAACATGTCGTGTAAGGTGTCTAACACTTTGGAATACTACCCCCACACCATTTCTGGCGATGAGGATAGTATTCCTCCCTTCTAGAGGGAGAAGACATGTTGAAGACCTACTACCTGGTTAAAGTTAACCAGAGCCCCAGCATCACAAAATGGATGCTGCTGCCACAGACACGAGTCTGGCCTCCTGCTGCTGGGAGTCCTTCCAGCGAGGAAGGCTTGGACACTAGGTTTCCTGCCTTGGGAGGTGCTAGCACCACCCTAGACAGGCCTTTGATGTATTGGGGCAGGGAGGGATGAATGAAACGAGACACTGCCTGGGGCACACAAGGTGTCCCATGCATATTCCAGTTCAAACCGGTGCTGGGGCACTCCAGCCCCAGTCCAGGCGCGAAACTGGACAAAGAGAAGGGGGTGTAACCACCCCCCTTCCTGGTCCCACCCATAGGAGGGACCTAGCAGGTAACCCAGCCCCCCAGATTAGTATAAGAGTGTGAGCTGAGTCCCTAGGACTTTGGATTATCCTGATAACTGAAACTTGAACAGAAACTCTGGACCTTCGACATTCGACTACGGAAGAAGACTGAAGAATCTCCCTTGTGGCCAAGGAGTGGCCACCCTGTGCAAACAGGCACCATCAAGCGACCTGCCGTTTGCTTTGCTCAACGTTCTACGAGGAACCGACTGCAGAGCCCGACCAGCGCCTTGACTTCCAGACTTCTCCGACCCTGATCCACATCCACAGCAAAGCTGAGATCCATGGAGGCGACGAGAGACGTGGGACCGGCTACCTGGGAAAATTGGCTACTTGCTTCCTGAGGCATCCTCGAAGTTGTGCTCTGGGGATGGAGAAGCCCCAACCCCGAGCACCATCTGCACCAAAGATCAGCCCTCCACACTCCACGAGTTCTGCGTGGGGCCCTTCTGCATTTTCCAGCTCGACGCGTCTGTCCGGTTGCTTGCCCGTTGGCTAGTGACCTCTGCGACGACGAACCTTTGACTTTCCACCGCTGGTTTGGCTCCTCCAGACTGGTCCTTGCTTCCCTGTGAAAGAGAAGCACCTCAGGCCTTCCTGGTCTGCAACAGAAGCGAATCCTTCATTCTGCGTGGGTTGCGCTTGCCAAGGCTTGTTGTGTCCCAACTCGACATCGAAGCCGCCGACAGCAAGAGCCCTCGTGGGACAGCTCGCGTCCTGGTTCTGGTCGTCCTCGACGCCTCCTGGTACCCGTGGCTGCTGCGACAAGCTTCACCTCTTCACCTGCATCTTCCCGACATCGCCTGGTTCCTTCCCAGCTCCTGGCTGGTGACCTAGACTCTATCCCCTCTGCTTGCAGGTATCCTCCTTCTTGATACCATCCTTGGAATCCACCGGACACTCTTCACTGACTGCCTGTCAGCATCTTTTCTTCAGGCATCCATAGGAGTCAACGACGAAACCCGACGCAAGTTCACACCTATGCACCCGCAGCCCGTGGGCTAGGTAACTTGAGTACTCCAGTGCTCACAAGGGTATTGACTATCCTAGTGTCTAGTTTCCAAGCCTCTAACTCCTAGTTCCTTCCGAAGTGTCCTAAAACTCTTAATTTCTAAATACTACTATTTCTATCGACTTTAACGCATTACGCGTGAGTGTTTCCACTCTGCACCTGAATTCCGTGGGCCTCCCACTGCCTAGCAACTGATAGGATAGTGTAGCCCCAGCGATTCCCTAGGCCTTACCTGTGTGACTTATGTATGCTTAAATAAGACTGTGTTGTACTTACCTCGAATCTCATAAAGAGTGCTGAGGGTATTTTGACTAGAATAAATACATTCTATTTTTATAATATATCTGTTGTGGTGTCCTTTCATTTGGTATTCAAGGGATTGCAAATGGTATATCAGCTGGCTTCACATGCCATACAGAGTTTAGCCTAAGACTGCTCTTGTCCATGCTACCACTAGGATAGCTGGTCTATAAGGTTGACTTTACAACCAATCACCCTAAGGGTTGTTTGGACTGATACAAGGTGTACACTAGAACTAGTGACATCATATATCAGGCCAACTTCTCACATTGGTGAGCAGCGGTTGGGATCTGAGCTTGCTGTTGTAATACCATTGCAATCTTGAGATATCAAAGTGAAAGATGACAAAGATATTTGTAAGGTACATATAACATAGCTTATAAATACTTAAGTTCTACTGAACTTAGTTGTTGTAGGTTGAAGGGCCTAGCACACCCTGACTACAACTACTAGAGAGGATTTAGTAGATACAACTAGTGTAGGTAGGTGCACACACCACACCCTCACTAGATCATGTCTCTGAGAGGAGATCAAGTTGATTTTCTCTCAGGAGGGGGATATCCTAGAAAGATACCCTCTAGATATGATACCCTAACTTTTCAGGAGATGAGACAATTGTGTACCTCCAGAAAGTTAAAACAGGGTTCAAACCCTACCCTCATTTATCTAGTGGAGATCTTAGAAGAGTATGATGCTCAGAGAGCCTCCCAGGATGGTGCCTTAGGTACCAATGAGGGTCTGCCCTCTGCAGAAGATTCCCCTCACAATACTGATCAAGAGTCAGCAGGGACTTCAGAAGATGAGGTAGACAGCCAGGTCCAAGTTAGGAGACTTAGCCAGACTAACTTAAGCCTACATGGGAGTCTGACTGGGGTCCCCCCATTCAGACCCTCAAGTGGACTTAACCAGAGAAGCAGGAGAGGAAGATCCCCTTCAAGGGACTCTATCCACTCCCATGTCTCTAATAGCTCCAATGCCTCTTCTCACAGGGGAATGACTTCTCCACAGAGAAAAGAGCATCAGGCCAGAAGGAGGGAAGTCAATCTGAGGTTTGAAAGGGAAGAACTTGCCCTTGCCAAAGAAAGACTTGCTCTGGCCAGAGAGCAAAAGTTAAGTGGGCTAGGACCCACTGGTGGCAGCAATATCCCTAAGGATAGAGACAGTGCCTATGATAATAGAAACCTGAGCAAGATTGTCCCTCCCTACAAGTGTGGGGATGACATCCACAAATGGATAACTGCTTTGGAGAGGGCTTGCAAAGTACAGCGGGTACCCCAAAGTCAGTGGGCAGCTATCTTGTGGCTCACCTTCTCTGAGAAAGGTAGAGACAAGCTCCTCACAGTTAGTGATGAGGATGATGACAATTACACTGTACTGAAGAGTGCTCTGATTGATGGGTTTGACCTAAACACTGAACAATACAGGTTGTTGTTCAGGGATACCCAGAAGACACAGACTCAGGACTGGACTGACTTTGTAGATTGTGCCACTAAGGCTTTGGAAGGCTGGTTATTTGGTAGTAAGGTTAAGGACTATACAGGATTGTATAATTTGATTATGAGAGAACAAATCCTTAACAACTGTCAAAACCAGCTGCTGCATCAACACTTGATTGACTCTGACCTAACTTCTCCCCAGAAATTGGGAAAGAAGGCAGATAGGTGGGTCAGGACTAGAGTTAAGCAGAAAAACCAGAACCAGGGCGGTGATCAGAAAAAGGCAGACCAGAAGGGTAATGAGCAGAAATCAAAAGACCAGAAGTCTTCACCAGGCCCCCAAAAGGCTCAGGGGGAGGGTGGTCCCAAAAAGGATAAAAAGAAAGATGGCCAAAAGAAACCTTGGTGTAACTATTGTAAGTCCAATTCCCATTGGTTTAGTGAGTGCACCAAAAAGGACAAGCCCCCAACCACCATTGCCCCTAAGGCAACTGTACCCCCTAGTCCAGCTGTAAGTGGTGGTTCCCAGCAAAAGGGTGTAATAGGGTTAACCCTGGGAACTGAAGTGGATTCTGGCCTAGTCAGAATACCCACTCAGGCTGTTCTGATCTGTGATGGGGACATAGCTTTGTCCTCTACTGTGGGTCCCAGTAACCTGGGCAAGTACAGACAGACTCCTTTGATCAACCAGAGAATGGCTCAGGCCTACAGGGACACAGGTGCTAGTGTCAAAATGGTGACACCTGCCTTTGTGGAACCTGGACAGATCATGCTAGGTGAGAACTACCTAGTGACCAACGCTAGCAATGCCACTACCTCCCATAGTAATGCAATTGTTAACTTCTCCTGGGGAGCGGTAACTGGCCTCAAGAAAGTTGTGGTGAGTTCAGATCTTCCTGTAGAGTGTCTAATGGGAAATGACCTTGAAACTTCAGTGTGGGCTGAAGTGGAGTATAGGGCCCATGCAGAAATGCTGGGAATAGATGCACATGTCCTTGCTGTGACTAGGTCACAGGCCAAAAAGTGCAACACTGAACAAGTGCTGGATCCTGGGACAATGGACCAGACACAACCCAAGAGAAAGAGCAGTAGGGTTAAGGCTGTGCCTTCCCCCCTGTCTCAGGTAGAGAGTCAGCCCTCACAGGAGGCTGATTCTGAGAGCCCTGAAGGAACTGTCCTTGAAGAACTGGAACCTGACCAGGTTGAGTTTCTTGGGACAGGGGGACCTTCAAGGGCAGACCTGAGGCAGGCACAATTAGACTGTCCTTCTCTTGAACCCCGCAGACAGCAGGCTGCTGCTGAGGCTGCAGGGAATGCTCAAGGTACCCATAGAGTGTATTGGGATGAAGGGCTGCTGTACTCAGAGGCTAGAGACCCCAAGCCTGGTGCGTCCAGGAGGTTGGTCATACCATTGAGTTTCAGAGGCTTCCTTCTTACCTTGGCCCATGATATTCCCCTTGCAGGACACTTAGGCCAGAATAAGACCTGGGACAGACTTGTCCCTCACTTTCACTGGCCTCACATGTCAGAAGATACCAAGGAGTTTTGTCGCTCCTGTGTCACCTGCCAAGCCAGTGGCAAATCAGGTGGCACCACAAAGGCCCCCCTCATACCACTACCTGTGGTGGGGGTTCCCTTTGAGAGAGTGGGGATAGACATTGTAGGACCAATGGACCCCCAAACAGCATCTGGGCACAAATTCATACTGGTGATAGTGGACCATGCCACCAGGTATCCAGAAGCTATACCCCTAAGGACCACAACAGCACCTGTTGTGGCAAGAGCCCTACTTGGAGTATTCTCCAGAGTGGGTTTTCCAAAGGAGGTTGTCTCTGACAGAGGTGCCAACTTCATGTCAGGATATTTGACTGCAATGTGGAAGGAGTGTGGTGTTAACTACAAATTCACTACACCCTATCACCCACAATGCAATGGGCTTGTGGAAAGATTCAACAAGACCCTAAAAGGGATGATAAAAGGTTTACCAGACAAGCTTAGGCGAAGATGGGACATCCTTTTACCCTGCCTTCTGTTTGCTTACAGAGAGGTCCCACAAAAGGGGGTTGGCTACAGCCCTTTTGAGCTTTTGTTTGGGCATCCTGTAAGGTGACCCCTGTGTCTAGTAAGGGAAGGATGGGAGAGACCTCTCAGACAACCCAAACTGGACATAGTGGATTATGTACTTGGCCTCCGCTCCAGGATGGCAGCGAGTATGAAGAAGGCTTCTAAAAACCTTGAGGTAAGCCAAGAACTCCAAAAAGCTTGGCATGACCAAAAGGCTGTGCTGACTGTGTACCAGCCAGGGCAGAAAGTGTGGGTGTTGGAGCCAGTGGCCCCAGCAGCACTCCAGGACAAATGGTCTGGACCCCACACTATTGTTGAACAAAAGGGAGAAGTCACCTACTTGGTGGACCTTGGGACTCCCAGAAGCCCCCACAGGGTGCTTCATGTCAACAGGTTAAAGGCATATGTTGACAGGGCAGACATGGGCTTACTCATGGCTACAGATGAGGGGCAGGAGGAACAGAGTGACCCTCTCCCAGACCTGCTGACTCAGAACCCTGATGATGGTTCAGTTGATGGTGTGGTCTTTTCTGACAGCCTCACTGACCATCAGCAACAGGACTGCAGACAAGTTCTACAGGCCTACATACATATGTTCTCTCTGACCCCAAGTCAGACAAACTGGTGCACCCATGAGGTGGACACTAGTGACAGTCTGCCTGTGAAGAGTAAAATCTACAGGCAACCTGACCATGTCAGGGACTGCATAAAGATTGAGGTACAAAAGATGTTGGAGCTGGGAGTCATTGAACCTTCAGAGAGCTCTTGGGCTAGTCCTGTAGTTCTTGTGCCAAAACCTCACACCCAAGATGGTAAGAGAGAGATGAGGTTTTGCGTGGATTACAGAGGTCTCAATGCTGTCACTAGGACAGATGCCTACCCAATACCTAGGGCAGATGAGCTCATTGACAGATTGGCAACTGCCAAGTTTTTGAGTACATTTGACCTGACAGCAGGCTACTGGCAAATCAGACTAGCTGAGGATGCAAAGGCCAAAACTGCTTTCCCAACCCCAGGAGGACATTATCAATTTGTGGTAATGCCCTTTGGCTTGAAGAATGCACCTGCCACTTTCCAAAGGTTGGTGAATCAAGTCCTTACAGGTCTGGATGACTACTGTGCAGCTTATCTTGATTATATTGCTGTCTTTAGCTCCACCTGGGAGGATCACCTGGTCCACCTGAGGAATGTTTTAGAGGCCCTGTAAAAGGCAGGCCTCACTGTCAAGGCCACTAAGTGCCAGATAGGGCAGAGCAAGGTTGTGTACCTGGGCCACCTGGTAGGTGGGGGTCAGGTTCAACCACTGGAGACCAACATCAAGACCATAAAGAACTGGACTCCTCCAATTACCCAGACTCAGGTCAGAGCTTTCTTGGGCCTGACTGGGTACTACAGAAAGTTTGTTAAGAACTATGGGTCCATTGTGACACCACTTAATGACTTGACCTCTAAGAAGATGCCAAAGAAAGTTCAGTGGACAGTAAGCTGTCAGAAGGCATTTGATGACCTGAAGCAGGCCATGTGCACTGCAACTATTCTGAAAAGTCCAGACTACTCCAAAGAGTTCATTGTCCAGACAGATGCTTCTGAGTTGGGTGTGGGAGCTGTTCTTTCACAACTGAATATAGATGGTCAAGACCAGCCCATTGCTTTTATTAGTAGAAGGCTGACCCCTAGAGAGAAACGTTGGTCAGCTATTGAGAGGGAGGCCTTTGCTGTGGTTTGGGCCCTGAAGAAGCTGAAGCCATACCTGGTTGGCACTCACTTCAAGATTCAGACAGACCATAAGCCCCTCTTGTGGCTAAATCAGATGAAGGGTGAAAATCCCAAACTTCTTAGGTGGTCCATTTCCCTACAGGGGATGGACTTCACAGTGGAACATAGACCTGGGACTGACCATGCCAATGCAGATGGACTCTCCAGATATTTCCACTTAGAACATGAAGACTCAACTGGTCAAGGTTAGTTTAATGTCCCTAAGTTGGGGGGGGGGGGGGTTGTGTAGGAGAGTAGGGTCTGCTTTCTATGTTCACCCCCACTTTCTGCTTTTGCTTCACTGGTTTTCGACTTAGATGTGGCTGTGGGCCTGCTAATCAGACCCACAATCCAGCTGTTCTCTCTCTAAATTCATACTATGTACTTTAGGTGCATTACCCAATTGGTAAGGATCACCTTTTAGGGCCCTGTACAGTGTACCTTAGGTACCCAGGGCATAGGTGTACCCTAGGCCTACCAGGGGCTGCAGCATGTATTATGCCACCCCTGGCTGGCCTTCCATTATGAAACAACTGGCTGATCACTCAGCTGGGGCAAGGTCGTGTAATCACCCCTTGCTTAGGTGTAGTATTCCTATACCTACCTTATATATAGACACATGGGTAACCTATCAGTCACTCCTACGGCAGGCCTTAACAATCCTGAAGGCAGAGTGCTTGGTAACATGTGAGATGGTTCTCTAGCATGAGCTGAGCCTGTCTGCAGCTTTCGGAACCATGTCCTTATAGCTGTTCTCTGATATCACCTACCATATACTCTTAAAGTGCCTTATAATCTTCGCGGTTATGGTAACTATGGTTTGGCTTTATCGAAACATGTCGTGTAAGGTGTCTAACACTTTGGAATACTACCCCCACACCATTTCTGGCGATGAGGATAGTATTCCTCCCTTCTAGAGGGAGAAGACATGTTGAAGACCTACTACCCGGTTAAAGTTAACCAGAGCCCCAGCATCACAAAATGGATGCTGCTGCCACAGACACGAGTCTGACCTCCTGCTGCTGGGAGTCCTTCCAGCGAGGGAGGCTTGGACAATAGGTTTCCTGCCTTGGGAGGTGCTAGCACCACCCTAGACAGGCCTTATTGTATTGGGGCAGGGAGGGATGAATGAAACGAGACACTGCCTGGGGCACACAAGGTGTCCCATGCATAGTCCAGTTCAAACCGGTGCTGGGGCACTCCAGCCCCAGTCCTGGCGCGAAACTGGACAAAGGGAAGGGGGTGTAACCACCCCCCTCCCTGGTCCCACCCATAGGAGGGACCTAGCAGGTAACCCAGCCCCCCAGATTAGTATAAGAGTGGGAGCTGAGTCCCTAGGACTTTGGATTATCCTGATAACTGAAACTTGAACAGAAACTCTGGACCTTCGACATTCGACTACGGAAGAAGACTGAAGAATCTCCCTTGTGGCCAAGGAGTGGCCACCCTGTGCAAACAGGCACCATCAAGCGACCTGCCGTTTGCTTTGCTCAACGTTCTACGAGGAACCGACTGCAGAGCCCGACCAGCGCCTTGACTTCCAGACTTCTCCGACCCTGATCCACATCCACAGCAAAGCTGAGATCCGTGGAGGCGACGAGAGACGTGGGACCGGCTACCTGGGAAAATTGGCTACTTGCTTCCAGCGCAGCTTCTGAGGCATCCTCGAAGTTGTGCTCTGGGGATTGAGAAGCCCCAACCCCGAGCACCATCTGCACCGAAGATCAGCCCTCCACACTCCACGAGTTTTGCGTGGGGCCCTTCTGCATTTTCCTGCTCGACGCGTCTGTCCGGTTGCTTGCCCATTGGCTAGTGACCTCTGCGACGACAAACCTTTGCCTCCTCCAGACTGGTCCTTGCTTCCCTGTGAAAGAGAAGCACCTCAGGCCTTCCTGGTCTGCAACAGAAGCGAATCCTTCATTCTGCGTGGGTTGCGCTTGCCAAGGCTTGTTGTGTCCCAACTCGACATCGACGCGGCCGACAGCAAGAGCCCTCGTGGGACAGCTCGCCTCCTGGTTCTGGTCGTCCTCGACGCCTCCTGGTACCCGTGGCTGCTGCGACAAGCTTCACCTCTTCACCTGCATCTTCCCGACATCGCCTGGTTCCTTCCCAGCTCCTGGCTGGTGACCTAGACTCTATCCCCTCTGCTTGCAGGTATCCTCCTTCTTGATTCCATCCTTGGAATCCACCGGACACTCTTCACTGACTGCCTGTCAGCATCTTTTCTTCAGGCATCCATAGGAGTCAACGACGAAACCCGACGCAAGTTCACACCAATGCACCCGCAGCCCGTGGGCTAGGTAACTTGAGTACTCCGGTGCTCACAGGGGTATTGACTATCCTAGTGTCTAGTTTCCAAGCCTCTAACTCCTAGTTCCTTCCAAAGTGTCCTAAAACTCTTAATTTCTAATTACTACTATTTCTATCGACTTTAACGCATTACGCCTGAGTGTTTCCACTCTGCACCTGAATTCCGTGGGCCTCCCACTGCCTAGCAACTGATAGGATAGTGTAGCCCCAGCAATTCCCTAGGCCTAGGCCTAACCTGTGTTTGTGACAGTGGTTCTTATACCACTTACTTAGTATATGGTTTGCATGGCCCCTAGGGCCTAACTGTATTACTTACCTGTGTGACTTATGTATGCTTAAATAAGACTGTGTTGTACTTACCTCGAATCTCATAAAGAGTGCTGAGGGTATTTTGACTAGAATAAATACATTCTATTTGTATAATATATCTGTTGTGGTGTCCTTTCATTTGGTATTCAAGGGATTGCAAATGGTATATCAGCTGGCTTCACATGCCATACAGAGTTTAGCCTAAGACTGCTCTTGTCCATGCTACCACTAGGCTAGCTGGTCTATAAGGTTGACTTTACAACCAATCACCATAAGGGTTGTTTGGACTGATACAAGGTGTACACTAGAACTAGTGACATCATATATCAGGCCAACTTCTCACAGCGCCCCTTCCTTGGCCACGAAAGGGACGAAAGGCGGAAGTTTGCGGCTGCGGGCCGAAAGACCCAAGGACTTGGCCGTGGCCCGGGAGTCCTTGAACCGAGCCAGCGCACTGTCCGCCTTCTCACCAAAAAGGCGAGTGCCATCAAAGGGCATGTCCATGAGGGAACTCTGGACATCCCCCGAGAATGACGTGGACCACAGCCAGGCGTGACGCCCAAGCGCCACCGTGGTGCAAATCGCCCGACCCAGCGAGTCCGTGGTGTCAAGTCCACACCGTATGGCATGCCGTGCTGTATCTCGACCGTCAGCAAGTGCTTGAGTGAGTCGTGTCCGGGCCTCCACCGCGCACAAGGGCAGCACGTCCTCCACCGTATCCCACAGAGAGTGGGAATAACGGTCCAAAAGGCAAGCGGTATTTAAAGACCGCAGTCCCAAACTCAGGGACGAGAACAGTTTCTTGCCAAACTGTTCCAACCTCTTGGATTCCCGATCCGGAGGAGCGGACGGGAAGGAGGATTGCGAGGTTGAGGCCTGGATAACCAGACTCTCGGGGGTGGGGTGTTGGGAGAGGAAACTGGGGTCGCCCGGAGCAGGGCGGTGGCGCCGGGCAACATTCCGGTCCACAGGAGGGACTGTGGAGGGCTTGGACCAAGTGCCCTGCAGAACGTCAATGAGGGCCTCATTAAACAGCAGCAGAGGCTCAGCGAAGCTTGCTGACGGTTGAAGGACCTCTGTGAGGACGTTAGTCCTCACGGCCAGCCACAGCAAGCAACTCGCGCCCTAGGGCTTCGGCCGCCTTGCGTAGCACCACTGAGAAAGCTGCACCCTCCTCCGAGGCCACAGTCGGAGGAGAGATGAAACCAGCGTCCGTGGAGGTATCCAGACTGCTGGCATCCCCCAATTCCTCTGCCAAGTCCTGAGAAAGTTGGGCCTGAGCGGCCATAGGGTCATCAGACCCCTCCCAGTCGCCCTCGTCATCCGATTCCCGATAAACAGGAAGAACGATCGGAGCCGGGCAGTAGATGAAGCGTTCACCAATCGGCGCCGGCAGCGGCGCCGGACGGCGCCGCGCCGGCCCCGGACCGGGGCTAAACTGAGGAACGTCGTCGTCCAGGGACGGCGTCGGAGGTGGAACCGGTGTCGGCGCCGGCGCCGGCGGAGGAGGCGTCGTGAGGTCGACCGGCGCCGACCGAGATCCAGGGCTGGATCCCTCGGGGACCTGCGGCGTCGGGGCCGGAGCCGTCGACGGCGCCGGGGCCGGAGCCCCTGGCACGCGAGGTCGCCCAGTCGAACCTGCGGGGCCCGAAGGCGCGCCTACAGGCGTCGACGGCAGAGCCAGGCCCCTCATGGCCGAGAGGAAGGCACTGACTTCTGCCGGAGTCGCGTCAGTCCCAGGGACCGGCGGGTATGGGGACGGACGCGGCTCCTGCGGCTCCGGCGGAGCCGCGGGGGTGGGACCACCCTGACCCTCGGCCGAGTCGCGCGACCGGCGAGGGGAGTCCGAAGAGCGACGTCGTCTCTTGGACTTCTTGGAGTGCTTCGACTTACCCGAAGACCCCGACGAGCGATGACGATGGCTGCGGCTCCGCGATCGGTCCTTGGACCTCCTCCTGGACCGGGACCGAGAGCGGCGCGGAGCCGAGTGCCGAAGCTCGAGAAGCTTACGGGACCGCTCCCGCCTAGCTTTCGATGTCAAGGCCCGACAATCGAGGCACGATTCCGCGTCATGGTCGGAACCCAGGCAATAAAGGCACAGCGATGGTGATCCGTCACCGACATCAGGCGATGACAGGCGTCACAGGCTTTGAAACCAGGCATTCTACCGGCACCAGAGTCGAGTCGATAGACCAAAAAGAGTCGAAAAAGTTAGTCAAAAAATGACTAGGGGTAAGCTCTTCCCGGATCGGCGCTTACTGGCGCGGAAAAAAGAAGAACTGACGTCAGCTTGCGAAGGCGGCGTCTAAGTACTCCGACGACGTCATTCCGGCGCACGACGCCTACGACGGACGCGGAGCCGCAGACGACGCCTAGCGACGCGCAAGGGGTATTGCTACAAAAATCTTTCCGGATCCAGCCTGACGCCTGGGGATATTCTAAGGTGAGGAATCTAACTAACGTGTTTCTTTCAGATAGTGGAATTCTTTGTCCCAATTATCTCCTGGAATGTGGCAAGAATCTACCCAAAAATGGGAAACACCGACTTTTAAAATGTTTTAACGTTCCATGATATAATTAAACTTCAGGAAACATGGGTGTGAGAAGTTGGCCTGATATATGATGTCACTAGTTCTAGTGTACACCTTGTATCAGTCCAAACAACCCTTATGGTGATTGGTTGTAAAGTCAACCTTATAGACCAGCTATCCTAGTGGTAGCATGGACAAGAGCAGTCTTAGGCTAAACTCTGTATGGCTTGTGAAGCCAGCTGTTATACCATTTGCAATCCCTTGAATACCAAATGAAAGGACACCACAACAGATATATTATAAAAATAGAATGTATTTATTCAAGTCAAAATACCCTCAGCACTCTTTATGAGATTCGAGGTAAGTACAACACAGTCTTATTTAAGCATACATAAGTCACACAGGTAAGTAATACAGTTAGGCCCAAGGGGCCACGCAAACCATATACTAAGTAAGTGGTATAAGAACCACTGTCACAAACACAGGTTAGGCCTAGGCCTAGGGAATTGCTGGGGCTACACTATCCTATCAGTTGCTAGGCAGTGGGAGGCCCACGGGATTCAGGTGCAGAGTGGAAACACTCACGCGTAATGCGTTAAAGTCGATAGAAATAGTAGTATTTAGAAATCAAGAGTTTTAGGACACTTCGGAAGGAACTAGGAGTTAGAGACTTGGGGCCTCATGTAGGTAGCCAAATACCGGTCGGTAACGGCCGATTTTCGGTAATTATACCGTTACCGACCGGTATTTTGGCTATTGGTATGTAGGGGGACAAGTTTTGGCTTCGGAATTTACCGAATCGGTAAAATTACCGAATCGGTAATAATACCGAATCGGTAATGTTACCGAATCGGTAACTTTTCCGAATCGGTAATTTTACCGATTCGGTAAATTCCGAAGCCAAAATCGAGATGTAGGGGGAGTGTGTGGGTGTGTTTAAGAGTCGGTATTTACCACCAACTTATAGTTGGTGGTAAATAATTAATGTATGTGTTTAAGCATTTTTACGCGCGTAGCAGTGTGCAATGTGGCATACATACATGCCCTTAGGGCATGTATGTGTGCCACATGTGCACACATGGCCGAATCAGGGGTGCAACAGGGTGTCAATGTGACACCCTGCCACCCTTTCATGTGTTCCCCCCATTACCGAATCGGTATTTACCGATTCGGTAATGAGGCATACCTTCCCATCAATGGGAAGGTATGCCTCATTACCGAATCGGTAAATACCGATTCGGTAATTACCGAATTGTAACGAATCGGTAAAAAATACCGACTCATTACCTACATACGAGTTACCACTTCTAAAATACCGATTCGGTATCGTTCGGTATTTTAGAAGTGGTAACTGGTATGCTACCTACATGAGGCCCTTGGAAACTAGACACTAGGATAGTCAATACCCTTGTGAGCACCGGAGTACTCAAGTTACCTAGCCCACGGGCTGCGGGTGCATAGGTGTGAACTTGCGTCGGGTTGCGTCGTCGACACCTATGGATGCCTGAAGAAAAGATGCTGAAAGGCAGTCAGTGAAGAGTGTCCGGTGGATTCCAAGGATGGAATCAAGAAGAAGGATACCTGCAAGCAGAGGGGACAGAGTCTAGGTCACCAGCCAGGAGCCGGGAAGGAACCAGGAAGGAACCAGGCGAGGTCGGGAAGATGCAGGTGAAGAGGCGAAGCTTGTCGCAGCAGCCACGGGTACCAGGAGGCGTCGAGGACCACCAGAACCAGGAGGCGAGCTGTCCCTTGAGGGCTCTTGGTGTCGGCGGCGTCGATGTCGAGTTGGGACACAACAAGCCTTGGCAAGCGCAACCCACGCAGAATAAAGGATTCGCTTCTGTTGCAGACCAGGAAGGCCTGAGGTGCTTCTCTTTCACAGGGAAGCAAGAGCCAGTCTGGAGGAGCCAAACCAGCGGTGGAAAGTCAAAGGTTTGTCGTCGCAGAGGTCACTAGCCAACGGGCAAGCAACCGGACAGACGCATCGAGCAGGAAAATGCAGAAGGGCCCCACGCAGAACTCGTGGAGTGTGGAGGGCTGATCTTCGGTGCAAATGGTGCTCGGGGTTGGGGCTTCTCAATTCCCAGAGCACAACTTCGAGGGTGCCTCAGAAGCTGCGCTGGAAGCAAGTAGCCAATTTTCCCAGGTAGCCGGTCCCACGTCTCTCGTCGCCTCCACGGATCTCAGCTTTGCTGTGGATGTGGATCAGGGTCGGAGAAGTCTGGAAGTCAAGGCGCTGGTCGGGCTCCGCAGTCGGTTCCTCGTAGAACTTCGGGCAAAGCAAACGGCAGGTCGCTTGATGGTGCCTGTTTGCACAGGGTGGCCACTCCTTGGCCAGAAGGAAGATTCTTCAGTCTTCTTCCGTAGTCGAATGTCGAAGGTCCAGAGTTTCTGTTCAAGTTTCAGTTATCAGGATAATCCAAAGTCCTAGGGACTCAGCTCCCACTCTTATACTAATCTGGGGGGCTGGGTTACCTGCTAGGTCCCTACTATGGGTGGGACCAGGGAGGGGGGTGGTTACACCCCCTTCCCTTTGTTCAGTTTCGCGCCAGGACTGGGGCTGGAGTGCCCCAGCACCGGTTTGAACTGGACTATGCATGGGACACCTTGTGTGCCCCAGGCAGTGTCTCGTTTCATTCATCCCTCCCTGCCCCAATACACTAAGGCCTGTCTAGGGTGGTGCTAGCACCTCCCAAGGCAGGAAACCTATTGTCCAAGCCTCCCTCTCTGGAAGGACTCCCAGCAGCAGGAGGTCAGACTTGTGTCTGTGGCAGCAGCATCCATTTTGTGATGCTGGGGCTCTGGTTAACTTTAACCGGGTAGTAGGTTTTCGACATGTCTTCTCCCTCTAGAAGGGAGGAATACTATCCTCACCGCCAGAAATGGGGTGGGGGTAGTATTCCAAAGTGTTAGACATCTTACACGACATGTTTTGATAAAGCCAAACCATAGTTACCATAACCGCGAGGATTATAAGGCACTTTAAGAGTATATGGTAGCTAGAAGGACATGGTTCCGAAAGCTGCAGACAGGCTCAGCTCATGCTAGAGCACCATCTCACATGTTACCAAGCACGCTGCTTTCAGGATTGTTAAGGCCTGCCATAGGAGTGACTGATAGGTTACCCATGTGTCTATATATAAGGTAGGTATAGGAATACTACACCTAAGCAAGGGGTGATTACACGACCTTGCCCCAGCTGAGTGATCAGCCAGTTGTGTCATAATGGAAGGCTAGCCAGGGGTGGCATAATACATGCTGCAGCCCCTGGTAGGTCTAGGGTACACCTATGCCCTGGGTACCTAAGGTACACTGTTCAGGGCCCTAGAAGGTGATCCTTACCAATTGGGTTATGTACCTAATGTACATAGTGTGAATTTAGAGAGAGAACAGCTGGGCTGTGGGTCTGATTAGCAGGCCCACAGCCACATCTAAGTCGAAAACCAGTGAAGCAAAAGCAAAAAGTGGGGGTGAACATAGAAAGCAGACCCTACTCTCCTACAATGGGCATCACCACTGTGGGTATTACCAGGTTATATAAACCATGCAAGAAATGTAAAAGCATCAGAGAAAACAAGAAACAGTCTATGTCTGCAGATATCATGTAGAACCAAGATGGGGCGAGTGGCTAGGCGCCGATGTGAGGGGAAGCAGACCTCGGCGCTCCGTCCGTGGCTTCCCCCCAACAACAATGATCCTAAACTACTAGTGAAGCCCCATACCGAAATATAAGCGGCAGAATACTTGGTGCCTCACCCGAACTGCCAATGGTAATGTTCAGAACCACTATGAGGGAGTAACTACAGAAATTGCCTGGACGGCGCGCTGGCCCGCCGCAACCAAGATGGCGGCTTAGAACTACGGAGACGATCTTTCGGCGAGGCCACTCCTGACTGTCACTGCAAGGAGCGAGTAACCACAAGTAAGCGGCGGGTGCTTGGAAGCAGAGCGGGCCGGACCACCAAGTTAGCTGAGCCAGCACTGACCCTACCGCGACAAGATTGCCGTGTACAGAGATTGGGGCGACGGTTTCAAGAGATGTGGAGGAGCTCCTGACTCTGATGTCTGCGCCTGTTGAGGACCGAGAGAAGTGCCCTAGGCAACAACGGCCCGGAGGACTTAAGGGGGCACACGGGTACGGCAGTGAACAGCCGAGATAGCAGCCATGGAGGAAGGCTATAAGGGCACTAACTTTTGAGCCTGACTGCTCTGCCCTCCACCGCTAATTAGCTGGATGCGAGCGGAGGAGTAGGGCCCTGTTGCGAGCAGAGGTGAGTGGCGGACTGAAATAGCGCGCAATGTGGGTGCTGGTTGTTGAAAACCTGTTATTTTCTGGGTGACTGGGAAGAGTTAGAATGCATGCCTCCCCTCTTGAACTCCGGCTCCGAGAGGCATGAGGACGGTGGCTGTGACACTGAATAGCGGGCACTGGGCAGGTCTCGTGGTGTAAAGACAAGTCGCATATTGCCTCGGAAGAGCACAGTGTAACTGCCGGTTGGGTGGTGCGAGCCTGTGGGCCACTGATCCTGCGGGGCAAGCGAGAACAAGCGGATGCACTACTAGGACTTGGTGCTGAGGAGGGGTACCTATGTGATATCGGGAGTGGCTCCCTAATAAGGAGGTCTGGCTCGGAGTGCCCAGTAAGGAGAAGTACGTCCTTAGGGCCTGGTTCATTCAACTACTGAAACCATCCCCAGAGAACTGTGTGAGCTATTTGACGTGGCCCTGACACACCCCAGTGGCTATGTGCAAATCCTTAAAGATGGGGAGAGTGTCCAGGAAAAAAGGATTTGATGTCCTAAGCCTGGAGGACATGGACCACCACACTGATGATGATGATGAGGCATCAGAGAAACGAAAAGATGGCGCACCTGGAGGTCCAACCTTGGCGGACATTATGCAGGTCATCACCTCCTCAAGAGAGGCCTTGGAGTCAAAGATAGATGCTATAAGGGCGGATTTCAACATACTAAAAGACGATCATGACAAGCTCAAGGAGAGATTGAAAATCAACGAGAAGACCATGGAGGAGGTTCCGAAGGCAGTCTCCACACTACAGAGTACCATGAAAACTATGGAATCCAGACTCAAGGTGTTGGAGCTCAGGGCCGAGGACAGTGAAGGGCGCTCCCATAGGAATAACCTACGCATAGTAGGAGTTCCGAAACAAATAGAGGGGACAGACGCAGTGCACTACCTAGAGAATTGGCTTTGAACGGAGGTGGCCCCTGAGGGTCTCTCTTCATTCTACGTACTTGAACGTGCCCATAGGGTCCCAGCTAGGCCACCCAAACCGGGAGCACCGCCTCGACCACTGGTGATACGACTCCTACACTATCGGGACCGGGACCACATTCTACAATAGGCCCGAGATAAACCGAACGTACAAATCGGAAACAGTAAAGTAATGATCTTTCCGGACTACACTAGTGAAGTACAACGCCAGCGTTCTTCCTTCCTGACCATCAAGCGGAAGCTGCGCCATATCTGTTCCCGGCGCACCTTCGGGTGATCGATCAATCGGAGACACACTTCTTCATTGCCCCACTCGATGCATGGGAATGGCTAGAATCCCGACGGAGCACAGAACCCCATGTTTCCTTGCCAAATTTAAGACAGCATCCGCCTCCTGTGAGAGATCCTTCACCTAAAAGGCACCAACTGGGCTGTACAAGCGGTGGCGGAGATCAGTCATGGACGTACTAGTCCGACCACGACCGCCAGTGAACATGGTATGGACAGACCTGAAAGCTCTCAGCCAGGCAGAACAAATGGAGACTCTGGGACTAAACTATCGGTCGTCACTCCTCAAACAGCGGACGACATAGCTTGAAGATTGCATTGCAGATCGTATGAATACAGACTGGGTGCTACTGTATATTATTTACTGCTATAGCCCATGGCTAATAGAGATATCATGTCACCATCAAACTAAACACTGGGACTACCACAAGACCTAAGATGTTGGGGGGAGGGGTCTGGGGGGTTCTGGGTCCAGTGGGGTCTGCCTACGCCCGACACTTTTCACGAACAGTTGTATGCTCGTTCTAGTTTGGATGGGAACCAGTTTGCTTGTACCTGTTCTGGAGGGGGGAGTTGGGGAGTTCTTACTGTTGAGGGGATGTTACATGGGGCCAGGCATGTCGCTACAAGACAAATTGTTCATGACACAACACCGACAGCGCAATGGGATCCGCCATAGATCTTAAATGCCTATCCTGGAACGTCCGAGGGATGCACACTATGAAACGCCGTCATAAAGTACACGCACACTTAGTCAGGAGAGGGATACAGATTGCCCTTTTACAGGAGACTCACCTATCCCGGCAGGAAGGAGTTGCATTACAGAGAAGATGGAGGGGAGAGGTTTTTTACACTACTTACTCGGCCTTCGCAAGGGGTGCCCTGATCTGGGTGAGGGCAGGAGTTCCATTTCAGTGTACCAAGCAAATAATAGACCCAGAGGGTAGGTTTGTGGTGCTTGCAGGACGCCTAGATGGCAGGGATATAGTGCTAGGAAGCATATATGCCCCTAATGTAGACCAGCCAGCATTCTTTGCACAGCTTTCAAGGATATTAGGACCAGTGCTCACAGGTTCAGTACTACTAGGGGGTGACTTAACTGTGTTACCAATGTCGTATTAGACCGCTCCCACCTGCCACTCCCAGATGCTCCTACACACAGAATTGCAGAGGTCAGACGCAACTAGCAACAACATTGGGGGCTAATGAACACTTGGCGGGCCCAACACCCAGAAGAACGGGACTATTCATATTTCTCTGCGTTGCAAGAGCTACATGTCCGTTTAGACTCGATCCTGTGCACCCGGACGTACATGGCAGTATCAGACTAAGTGAGTATCTATCTAGAACTATCTCTGATCAAAACCTGCTGCTGGTGTCATTAGATTGGGTCCAGATTAGACCCAAAATACCTACCTGGCGGCTACGACCGGAAACGTTAGAAGACCAGGTATTCAGGACCACAATAGGGACCGCTATTGAAAATGATTTTCTAGACAATGTCAACACCACGACGAATCCACTAATCTATTGGGACGCCTTTAAAACAGTTATACGGGGATGGTGTATTGGGGAGGCAGTAGGGGTGTGGAAGGTTCTTATGCACGATGCCCAAAATGCGGAACACAGACTCAGGGAGATAGAGAAAGATAGACCGGTGAGGGTGGATAAGCAGGCTGATTTACTTGCAGCTTGGGAGGTATGGGCAAAACAGGTGGAGAAGCTGCGCTGCTTCGATTATAAGCCCTATATGGCCAGGGCTCATGCTGAGAGAGATAAATCTGGCGCACTGCTGGCCTGGCTGGCTAACCCTGCGCGCAGAGGTACGACGATACTTGAGCTGCAAGGGCGGGAAGATGAGGTCTACTATAGTCAACAAGACATCAATGCCCAGTTCTTGGAGTATTACACCAACTTATACCAGAGCAATCTAGAGGCTGAAATGACGGAAATGGAGAGATTCTTGGCAGAAAGAACTCCCTGTGATTAGTGACGAGGCGGCAGAAGCGATGTTAACGTAGACTATAAAATACTAAGCTGCATACTGGCCAGCAGACTGCTAGTTCACATGCCAACACTAATACACATAGACCAGGCAGGATTCATTCCGGCCAGAAATACAGCGATGAATATCCGTAGACTTTTAAGAATTTTGGAAGCTGACACCTACCGAAAGGAAGAGGCTTGTATTCTGGCAGTTGATATCGAGAAAGCGTTTGATAGCCTCAAGTGGTTGTATCTTTTTAAAGTTATGAATGTATTTGGTCTTGGGGGACGTTTTGTGGAATGGACGACAATCCTATATAAAGACTCGACTGCTAGGGTCAGGACAGAAAGGCTGATCTCCGATGTGTGTCTGGTGGGTAGAGGAATGAGGCAAGGTTGTCCGCGCTCTCCCCTGTTATTTGCACTGGCAATGGAGCCCTTGGCAGCGCGCGCCAGAGCTGGCCGCTACTACCAGGGACTGGAGGTGACAGGACAACTGCAATATATAGCACTCTTTGCTGATGACCTTCTGATGTTCCCGACTAATTCAGAAGAAGCCCTGCGAGGAGCCAAGGCTCTCCTGGGTGTATTACGAAGAGTTGCGGTACTTAGAGTGAACTGAACCAAATCATGCCTATTTCCTACATGCTCGGAGCGGGTAGGACCCCTGGAGACGGAAGAGGTCTCCTGGGAAAATAGATGTCTACCCTATCTGGGAGTGCAGATTTATCATGACCCAGTAGACCTGTTTGAGGGCAACATAGGGCGTGCCATACGTAGCACTAAAAATAATCTCGAGTTTTAGGGGTCCCTCCCGCTATCTGTGGCAGGTAGGGTAGCGTTGTTAAAAATGGTCACCCTGACACGACTCCTTTACTATTTTGTATCACTTCCAAAATGGATCCCACACAAACATTTTGCTCAACTTAATACAATGATTACGGGGTTCTTATGGGGCACTGGAAGGCGACAGGTGGCACTTACCACAATGATGAGACCCAGGGCAGAGGGGGGATTTGCCGTTCAGATTTCGAGGCCTATTATCATGCAGCACGGTTACAATGGTTTACGAAATGGATGGAAGGACGCCACCAAAATGCAGAAGACCCCGGAGGTCCGGATCCGAGTCTATGCCTACTGGCTCGGGTACTATTATGTCTCCCCCTGGGAGATAGGGCAATCCCCTCAGACCTACAAATGGTACGCAAGTGCTGGAACAGGTCACTCAGACAGGCACACATAAAGTCCCCATATGCACCAGACATCCCCTTGGAAATATGTACAGCACTACCACGTGGGGGAGATTGGCATGGATTGCAGGCATGGAAGGAAATAGGAATTTCCACGATAGGGGATTTATACGAGAACAACACCTTGCTCCCTTTTATTGACCTACTGGAGCGCTATGACCTTCCGAGAGGAGATTTCCTATTGCACGCTGCCCTGACGGCAGCTATCAGAAAACATTGGAGAGAAGGGGTTGTGGAACCCCAGACCTCCCTGGGTGGTCAACATATAGTAATAGCCGCTGGAACTATTAAAGCGGTCACTTGCCTCCATAGACGCCTCACGCAGGAGATACGCTGACCCCTAACAGCTCTACGGCTCAAATGGGAGGCTGACTTAGGTGCGCCCATAGATGAGAAACCATAGGGAGAACTAGTGGAAAGGGCCTGGAAGAGCACTAGAAATGCGCGATTCCAGTTAATTCAATTTTACGTCCTGCATAGAGCATACCTTACCCCGGGTAAGATTAACGAATATTTTGATGCCCAGACCGGCTGCCCGAGATGTAACCTGGTATGAGCGGGGTTTATCCACATGTTTTGGGAATGTCCGCAACTGGGAGAGTTCTGGAAAGACGTGACAAATAAACTAGCGACCACGATGGAAAGAGATATAACTATGACTCCAGGGTGCCGCGTACTACATTGATTTCCCCACACCACTAAAAACAAGGTCACGAGTAAGTTCATACTCTTGGGGTTGGCGCTAGCTAAAAGAGAAATCACTAGTCATTGGAAGGCGAAAAATGGCCCTAGTGTATTAAGGTGGATGAGGGAATTTGGGAAATGGGCAGAATGCGAAGGGACCTTCTGACTGCAAATGGCCCAAAGGACCGAGAATGAAAAGACGCTGGAGGCAGCAAGGGCATGGGTGGCTGTAGTAGAACTATTGAAACAAACCATTAATGAGGACGATGTATACCCTGACGAAGTAGACCATCCACCAGGGGATTGACCGCCCGACAAATCCAGTAGTCTGGATTGCTGATTGAGTGACTGATCTGCCTGCTATGATGTGCATCTCACGCAACTTTATCAACGGGACAAGCTTATTCGTCTGGAATACAGTATCTGCTGTTAATCTGTCCAACTCCTATACACATAAGACTTGACGACTCAGTGACATGCCTGGGGGGTGGTATAGGAGAGTAGGATCTGCTTCAC